>NC_138116.1:14805000-16160000 GCF_964146895.1 Miniopterus schreibersii
GATCCAGAGACGCGGTGACACATCAAATGTGGCTTTATCCTTGCCACACTTGTCCCAGCTCCAGTGGCCTCCTTACTGTTCCTTGGGCTCACCAGTCATGCCCCTGCCCTCGGGCCTCGGTGCCGACCATTGCTCAATAAATATACTTTTTTGGATGAAATACATGGTACAGTTGGAGAGTATGGCCCTGGAAGTCAGACAGCTCTGAGTCCAAGTGCTAAATCCACTCTTTCCTAGCTGTGACCTTGGGCAGGTTATATAACTTTTCAGAGGCTTGTTTTCCTCACTTGTAAAGTGGGTGTATAATCAGGACCAGCTAATGAATTTGCAGGGCCCAGTATCAAGTGGAAACATGAGCCCCTTGTTAAAATGTTACCAAGAATTTCAAGGTGGCATTGGACTGTGTGCAGGGCTCCCCTGAGCACAGGGTCCTGCATAACTACACCTGCGGCATAGTATCTATTTTGTTGGGTTGTTATAGCGACCAAATAGGATAAGGTATATGGAAGCACCTTATACAGTTCCTGGCACACAGTAGGTACTAAAAATATACAAATTTTCCTCCTTACATCTTACCTTCCCCTCCACCATCTGCTATTCTCAGAGGAAGATTTCTGGGCTGCCTTGGCCCCAGTCCTCCCCCTTGAGCTTGGTCCTGCTGGGAACTAACAGCAAAGCCCTCCCCCACCCATTCCTTGGCCTTGCCCTGCTGTGGCTGCCGGCTGCTAGCTCTGCTGTTCCTGGGAAGTGGGGGTGATGGTCCCCTGCCAAGGACCCTTTGTTGCCTGGGTAGTTCAAGGGGAAGTTCTGGGAGGAGCAGGCTGGGCAGCAGAAGCGAGTGAAGGCCCCAGCCCGTGGCTGTGCAGCTGTTCCCCTTGGATGAATGAGGGCCACGGTGGGGAGGGCCCCACTGGGCTCTAGAGAGGCTGCCGACCTCCCACAGAACGCGTGAGCTCCATGCAGGGCTCATGGCTTGCTCCTCCCACCTCCCCAAGGGGACAAACAGAAGGGACAATTATTTTTGGAACTGGAAAGCATCACTTTCTATCGCTTTACTAACTGTGTTAGCTCACATCACTGACTCTGAAATAAACAGACCTGGCAGAAATAACTGGCCCCCTGGGAGTGGTGAGGTGGGAAGGGGTGGGGTGGGGGGTAGGGAGAAAACCAGAACTGCCCCTTGGGCACCACCCTGAATCCTGTGGGCTGTGGACACCTCCTACCCCACCTGGCCCAAGCAAAGAGCCTTGCCCACTTTGAGTCACTGCAAAGCAGGACAGGATGCTAACTAACCTGTACACATGAGTGACAGATGGCTGGGGGGGAAGAATGGGCGGGGAAGGGGGTAGTGGGCCACGTAGCTTCTGCTTTAAGTGAGTTCCAACTCTAAAAACCTATAGATTTACACACACAAAAAGATAGGGTTACATTTTCCAACAGCCTCACCCTGTCTCCTTTTAGGTTGTTTTTTTAAAGCCACTTATCCTGGTGTATAATGTAATTCAATTTACAAAATATCCATTTGTGCTTAGTCTTTCAGAGGAAAACTGCCAGAGGAAGTTGCGTTCACACCTGTGCGCCTGTGTAGATGTGCACACACGGGCATGTGCATAACTGACAATAAGAGAGGACCACTTGTTGAGATACCACGTGGCACCCCGCTGTGCCAGGCGGTCTGGTGCAAGTCCTGTGATGGCACCTACCAGCTGTGTGACCCTGCTCAGTTACTTGTCTTTCTGCTCTGCTTCTTTCTCTCATATACACGGAGGAGTCGTAAAGAAGAGCAGTAATGAATACTAACGAAGTGCCTGACACTGGGCAATCGTTAATAATAGCAAATTTGCAAGGCTGTTGGAACGGTCACACAAAGTAGCAAATGCACCTGGCGTGTGGGAGCCGCCCAAAAAGTATCCACTGAAAGTTCTCGAAAATGTCCAGTTAGATGTCCACATGGCTTTCCAAACTGTAACACAGGATCAGTTCTTTCCCCCTCCTTCCCATCTGGCTCTCTCTTGGCTGGTTTAGTTGCCCCTTTCATTCAAATGGGGAGAACCCCCCTCACTTGGGTGGCTCGAGGGGGGTGAGGAAAGGCTTAGCTACAGCCGGCAGTGTGAAGGTTAATTTCATGGGACAACTGAACTGGGCTAAGGGATGCCCAGATCCTTGGTAAAACATCATTTCAGGTGTGTCTGTGAAGGTGTTTCTAGAAGAGATTAGCACTTGAATCCCAGGCCGAGTAGAGATGGCCCTCACCAAATGCAGGTGGGCATGACCCAACCTGCTGGTGGCCCGAACAGAGCAAAGGCGGGGAGGAGTGAGTTTGCTCTCTGCTTGAGCTGGGACACCCATCCTCACCTGCCCTCGGGCATTGGCGCTCCCGGCTCCCAGGCCTCCGGACTCAGGCTGGGTCTCCAGCTTGCAGACAGCAGATCCTAATTCACATGCACCAATTCCTACAGTAAATGTCCTCTTTTATACATCTATATACATCCTATTGGCTCTGTTTCTCTGGAAAACCCTAATACAGGCAGTTCCCAAGACAAAGCAGTGCCTCTGTGGAGTTTTCTTATTAGATACGGACACAGTGGGGCACCAGGAGGCTGCCCGGACCTACTTAAACATTGACATCTCTCCAAAATACTGCATTCACAGAGTGACAGTAAAAGGACTGAGGAAGATGACACTGGCCTCCATCCCTACATGTAGATGCCACACTCGCCTGCGCTGCCGAGAGTGATCACTGGTGTAACCACTTCAGAAAACTGCTTGACAGTATTTTCTAAAACAACCTACCCCTACCCTATCCAAGGGAAATGAGGGGATGTGGCCACCAGAAAGCATATGCAAGAACATGTCTCAGCCTATTTGGGCTGCTCTAACAGAAAAGGAATAGACTGGGAGGCTTATCAGCAACAGCAATGTATTTCTCACAGTTCTGGAGGCTGGGAAGTCCAAGATCAAGGTGCTGACAGATTGGGTGTCCGGTGAGAACCTGCTTCCTGTTTCACAGACAACTCTCTTCTTGCTGGGTCCTTATGTGGCGGGAGGGGCAGGGGACCGCTCTGGGGTCTCTCTGATAGGGCACTAACTTCATTAATGAGGGTTCCACCCTCATGACCTAATCATTCCCAAAGGTCCCACCTCCAAATACCATTACATTGGGGACTAGGTTTCCACACAGTTGGGGGGGGGGGGGAGACATAAACATTCCGCCTAAATAGCCATAACAGTTTATTCCTAATAGCTCCAAACTGAAAATGACCCAGATGCCCGTCAGCAAGAGAATGGGTACATAAATAGTGCACAATCCCATAATGGAATGCTACGTAACAATAAAAATAAGCCACTGCTATAAGCAACAACGTGGATGAATTCAGACATCATGTTCAGTGAAAGAAGCCAGGCACAAAAGAATATACACTGTATTATTCCATTTATATAAAACTCAACCACAGCAAAACCAGCCAGTGGTGAGAGAGGTCATGATGGCGGCTGCCTCTTGGTGGGTATTGATCTCCGAAGCATGTGAGAGAAACTTCCAGGTGCTATGGAATTCCTGACCCGGGTGGTGCTTACAGAGGGGTATACTATGTAAAAACCACCAAGTTATACACGTAGGATTAATGCACTTCACATATACTTTACTCTCTGCACCTTATAGCTCAATAAAAATGGAAACGTAATGATATTCCTTGACCAGATTCTACTGTCCATGTGAGCTATGAATAAATAAATCCAGTAACTGTCTTGGGAAAAGCATACATATTGTATTATATTATTTTTTGTGTGCTAATGGCCTTAATTTTAAACATGCACACATTTGAAATGCACCACAGTTGACATTTCTTTACGGTTTAATAAAGCAAAGCTTCAAGAAAGGGCAAGGGTCTGGCCCTCTCTGGACCTCAGGGAGGCCCCGTCACGGACAAAGCCACAGGACGAGTGAGGATGGTGGGAGTGCTCCCAGGACTCCCAGGGTATGGCCTAAAGAAGAGAAGGGTTGGCCAAGTGGGAGCACGGACAGGGCAGGAGGGTGGCCTCAGGGTGCCCCGTCTGGGCACTGAACCCTGTCTGCCTCCTGCCTCGAAGGAAGCTGCAGCTGCCCAAGGCCTCCAACAGCCCAGGGGAACTGCTTCTTGTCATAGCTTTCAGTGTCCTGAGGTCACTGCCCAGGCCCAGGTGGCTTTGTCATTGTGAGAACACAGCCTTGGAAAAGTGGCCCCGGTAGCTGGAGAGCGCCAGGAAAATGCCCAAAGTGGCGAGTCAGGGCCGACTTCCCGGGCTTATGTCCTGCACAGTCACACTCAGAAGGGCCCCACATCGGTTAGTACTCTGCTGTCATCGTCTTGAATCCTTAATAATTGTTGAACAAGGGGCCCCCTATGTCCATTTTCCTCCACAAATCTGCTAGTTGGTCCTGGAAGTAGCAGAGTCTGGTAGTAAGAGCCCAGTGTGTGGAGTCAGGGTTCTAGTCCCAGGTCAGCCCTCTTCTGGCTGGGGCCCTTGGGCAAACCTCAGTGCCTCAGCTCCCCGTCTTTAGGTGGGGGGGCAGCAATACCCCTTGAGGGAGTGTTAGGAGTATTAAATCGGTCTTCAGCGCCGGGCCTGGCACATGACAAGTGCTCGATAAAATTTCATGCTCAGCGTGAAGACGGTAGGGGTGTTGAGGCAGGGGCCCCCCGGCCCTGCCTCAGGAACGCCTGCTTTACGGGCAGGAGCCGGGAGCAAAGCTGCAGGGTTAACTCCCCCGAAACAGCAAATGCTCCCTCTCTGGCATTAGGTCTAACAGCAGCTGCGCTATTACACCCCAGGAGAAATGCGGCCTCATCAAATCACAAAAGCCTGGTTTCAACCCACAGAGGGAACAAAAAATACTCTGAAAAAGCCCATAGCATCAGGCACACGATTTCCAGTCCATCTCTGATTTGGGGGTTCAGTGGAGCACGGCCAACAGATTGGGTCCTATCTGTAGCCTCTTTTTTCAAATATATTTTTTTTTAATATTTTTATTGATTTTTTTTTTTTTAGAGAGAGAGAGAAAGGGAGAGAGAGAAACATCGGTGTGAGCGTGGAACATCGATGGGCTGCCTCGTGCACGCCCCGACCAGGTATCAAGCCTGCCACCGAGGCATGTGCCCTGACCTGGAATCAAACTGGCAACCTCTCGGTGCACAGGACAATGCCCAACTGAGCCAGACTGGCCAGGGCTATATGTTGCTTCTCTACATAGACCTTTATTTAAAAAAAGAAATAGACTGACTTGGAAAACAGAAAGCAGCAAGGAGCAGCAAGAATACTTTTTCTCTGTCTCCCTTCTCACAAAATTGACAGGCCTGAGAATTTCAAGGACACTGGCTGTTCACATTAATTAACCTCTTGCAGCCTGAGTTTCTGCCGTGTATAAGGGAAGTTCCCTGCAGAGATTAGGAATGCAGATGCTGGAGTCGGACTCCAGGGGCTGTCTCAACGCCGTCACTTACTAGCTGTGTGGCCTGGGACCAGCCACCAGGCCTCTCAGTGCTTCCTCTCCCATACATGGGGGAAATAATGGTACCTACCTCCCTGGGTTCTTATGAGGATGAAGCAGAAGAATATATGCAGAGTATATAGAATGGTGCCTAGCACATAGTAGGTGCTCAATAAATGTTAGCTGGGCCTCATGAGCCTAAAGCACCCAGTCATGAGGAATCATAGGAGGAGTCATAGTAGTAGCTGTTGTTATTGCTGTTCACACTGCCCAGGACCTTTGGTCTTGTGACCGCTGGTCCCTTCTGAGGAAGCCTCCAGAAGGTATAAGACCCATAAAGATCACCAGTGATTGTTTGAGGCCTAGGGATGGCCTCAACCTAACTGAGACCTTCTCAGCCTTCTGAGGGCAGCAGCCACAGAGCTCAGAGTCCTGTTTGTGTCACAGTGGGAAAAGCTGATCTTCGAGGCGAGTCCACATCCCTCATTTATATATGAGGAACCAAGGCTCGGAGGAGGCCAATGACCTGGCCAAGGTCACATGGAAAAACAGGGGCTGAGCCGGGAAGACAGCTCAGGGTTTTCCATAGACCTGCCCTGCTCATTCCCTCCTATGGCTCACTCTGCCAAACTTCTAGCTCCTCACACAGCCCGCCCCACCTCTTCGTCTCCCCAGCGAGCTTTCCATCAGGTTATGGGTTCATCTAATTCTTGGCCACATCCTGCTAAAGACCCATTTTTCTTACTGAATCAGGCCACCATTAGGTCCTGAAAGCCCCATAAGTCTTCTATGGATGAGCAGGCCCCTTAATCTATTATTCTACAGTCCTATTTATATATGTTTATCCATATGGCTATATAAATAGGGCTCTGAGACATATACGTGGCAGGTTATTGCTGTAGCCTAGTTGATGTCCCCAAGAGGAAAACAAAAATGATGTATGGCTGAGGCTCTTCTCCATGCAGAAAGCTCCCGTCTGATTTATGAAGAGCAAGGTTGCAGCCACATGCTCTGAAGGTAGAGAATCTATTGCAAAGTTATCTAAGAACAGGACACTCTCAGCTCCGGATGCCAAGAGGCAATGGAGGGTGGGGCACGAGCACAGAGAATCTTAGAGCAGTTGCTCACAGGCACTTGCCACGTCCCATTCTAGTAACTGGGATTCCTTTGGTTTAAAGTTGAAGCAAAAAAGGGGGAGTTTGTTATAAGGGTACTGGGTGTCTCCAGGAACTTACAGAGAGGACTGTGGCCAGACCACCAGCATCTCTCACTCTCCCCCACCCCATCTCTCTCCACGTCCCTCTTCTCTCTCTCTCCCCCTCACATCTCTGCTTCTCTCTGTGTCTTGGCTCTTTCTCTCTCCCTCCAGAGTGACACTCTCCAAGTTTTCCTCTTACAGCTTCCACTGACGGTCTTGGTCCTGAGCACAAAAAACTGTGAAAGGGAACCCATGTGCCCTGCTTGGTCCAAGGGTCACGAGCAAAGTCATGAGAGACCAGAGCAGCTGCTGCAGGCATCGTATGGATGGACCGGGCATAGGAGCTTCTTCTGTGCCTTTGTTCTACTCACTGTGTGGACTCAGAAGAGGCCCTTCACCTCTCTGGGCTCCAGCATCCTTAGGTATAACACTGGGCTAGTGACATGCTCCATGAAGGCAGAGATCTGTGACTGTTTTATTTCCCGACATAGCCCCAGTGCCTAATCAATGCCATGCGCGTGGTCATGTTCAGTGAGTATCCATTGAATAAATAAATGAATGATAGCTCCCTTGTAAGATTGCTGGGAGGAATAATTGAGGTAATACTAATAAGAGCAAACATTCAGAGAGCACATATGTACAAGGAACTGTTCTAAGCATCTACGTTAATATATAGAAAGTGCATTTAGAACAGTGCCTGGTGTGCACGCACGTAAGAGAAAACTAGGGCCCCAGAAGTTAGACAACTTTCCCAAGGTCACACAGCTAGTAAATGGCAAAGACAGGATGCAGATCTGGGGCTTTCTGAAGCCACTGCGCTGCCTTCCCTTCACCCACATTCTCTAGCCCAGCAGTTTCCCTGGGTGGAGAGAGTGGAGACGTGTGAACAAACCTGGGGGATGAGCGTGCGTCCACACGTGTATAAAGCATCGTAAATGCTTCATAAGCTGAGTAGCTACGTACCGTATGGTTCCATTCATACGATTCCAGAAAACACAAAAGAATCCACAGTGACCAAAAGCAGATCAATGGGTGCCTGGGGAGGGGAGCTGGGTGGGGGTGGGACAGAGGCATCTCAAAGGGATCGGCTAAACTTTGGGGGGAGACGGATACATTCGTTATCCTGACTGTGGTAATGGGGTCAGAGGTATGTACATATGTCAAAAGATAACCAGTTTTACACCTTAAATATGTGCAATTTATCCTATGCCAATTATATATCAGTGAAGTTAAAAATGTAAATAAACACTCCACATAAAAGGTAGATTATAAGAAAGAGAAAAATAAAAGATGTGACTTTGTGTTATACCCCAAGATTTTGTTTATATTCTATATTATGTAGATAGTATAGATATATATTTAAAACATGATTATGTCTCTATTTTATGTATATTATTATTACACACATGATCATATAATCTAAGTATGCTTCTTTGTATGGTAATTATATTATATAAACGTTTGATTTTCATACATTTTATATTTTCTCTTATATGATTTTATACCTTTATAAATATATTTAACATACTGTATATAATTTATGCATCTGTTATATATAATTTTGCATTTGTACCCTTTATATACTATGAGTGTGCACATCTGTGTTTATGTAGAGAACCCCAGATGTCAGCTGGGGTCTCTTGGCTCCCAATCATGGGGTAACTTTGATTCGAACCCCCATCCCACAGGTCAAAGCTCTGGCCGAGATTTCTCCCAACCCCCAATAGTGTGAAGCTCTAGGTTTCCAGCCTCCCCCTCATCTCACTCTCAGCCCTGTCTCTGGGGTGTGGCTTCATCTGCACCCTGGCATCAGTTCACAGACAAAACACACATCTCTCCCCTCCCACCCCCAGCAACTTCAAATGCAAGGCGGATGCCTAAAAACCACATTTTCTGTGGACACAGGGGAGTCAAAGCATCACCTCGTAGCAAACAGCTTAGAATGGCATGGTAATCCTCAGGCCACCCAGGCCTCTCCCAGCCCGGCTGCCCCCTCCTGTCCCCTCCTCTCTGTCCCCTCCCTGGTGCACCACCTTCTCTGCAGAGTAGGGCAATTCTGCCTGCCCGGCGCCACCTCTCAAACCCTCGCATGTCCTGCAGAGCAGGAGCCGACAGAGACAGCGGTGGCCACGGACAGCTTTCTCCTGCACGTACGCACAGGTTTGTCACTCCGTGGGCACGCGGAGCCCTGTGCACGTGCATTTACGCAGGAAAGGCCTGGACAGAATGCTAACACAAAAGGCAGCCCGAGAGCTGGCCAGCTCCCCCCGCTCCCCCCTCCCCGCGCCCACGGGGGTCGTCGGTGGGGCCTCGGAACTCCCGCGTCTCCCCCTCGCTCTCTGAAGTGTCCTTCCTTCCTGTTCCACACTGTCCTCTGTGTCCCCACTCTCTCCCTCTGGGGGCTGCGCTTCCTGAGTAAGTAGCAAGCCAGCCAGTACAAAGGCTGAATAAACAGTCGGGAGAAATTAACTCGAACGCTCAGAGAAGAACAAAGACTTCCGACGGCAGCCGGGAGGGAATCCTAATCGCCAGAGAGGGGCCGCCGGCGCCAGGCTGCGGGCCGCGCAGGAGCAGGGATGTTCACGGTGGCGGAGACAGGCAGGTGCGACGCGGAGGGCGAGAATTCGAATGGAATGAAGGTGCTGATGGAAAGGGGCACTGGGACCGAGAGGACAGGCGGCTGAGGATGGGGGCCCCAGCCTCGCCCCCAGCCTTGGGGAGCAGGGGCCTGGCGGCAGGTGTTTGGATGGTGGCTTGACCCTGGAGTCATAATTACGGCCAAGGAGGCGTTCCATGGTGGCCCCAGGGGTGAGCGGAGGGGAGACCAGCAGTCAGGTCTCCATGTGGAGGAAATGGTGGGGCCCCCTGGATCCAGAAAGAGCAGACAGGCCCCACCCTGGAAGACCCCACAGGAGCAGACAAAGATGGCCTTGTCTGAGAGACTTCTACAGAGGGCCCTGGCCGGGTCAGGGGAAGAGGGGAGCACCAGCAGTGAGGACAGCCCTCAGAGGCACAGAGGTTAGAGCCCTGAACCTTTCTGCAGTTTGCAAGGACTGGCTGGAGGCCGAGGATGGGGTAAGGCCGGCTGCTCTGGAGGCCCATGGGCTCTAAAGCCTTTCAGGACAGCATCAGTGGTCTCCCCCGGGGGGTAATGGCTGGTGCCCTCATGGAACCTGGAAATTAGATCAAAGAAACCTCCGGGAGCGTTTCTTTCCCTGAAAGAAATAGAAGTGACCGGCCTTCCCAACCCAGGACCTTTGGCCCAGTGTCCTCAGGCTAGTCTGTGGGGATCTGACCACGGGGCACCGTCACCCTCTGTCACCTTCTGTAGGGAGACAAGGCCAAGCCACGTCCGGACACTCCAGGAAACCACAGGAGGGATGTGCACCATTCCTGTTGCTAATTCGCTCTGTGTTCTGTATGTTCTCAGGTCCGTGGACACGCCATAAATATTCATGGCTGGAAAACAAGGTGAGGTCCCACCGCGCTCCTGGAAGAAACTGTCTAAGGCACCTGACTTTGGTCCTCCTGCCTTTAAATGCTAAGTCACGGCTGAGGCAGGACTACACCTTCTAAAACCCCGCTTCCTTAATTTGTTTAACAAAAGACATGTCCATGCTCTGTGGCCTCTTAATTTCTGTCGATGTTAAAGTGCAGAGAATTAAAGAATCAATGGGCAATTAAGGAGGCCCCGGCAGGTTCTGGCCAAGAGCATATTATTTATTTATTCAGCCAGCCATGCTCATTTTTAAAGCGTTAACTTTCCATTTTGTTTCTGACATCAAAAATAAATCAAACTAAACTGTACACGTCATAGCAGAAAAAAATTATTTGCATGATGCATTGCCCCTCTGGAGGCGTGGTAGCCACCTGCAAAAGGAATTTTTGTCTGTCAGAAAAAATAAAATAAAAAGATATGAGTTCATTCTGGCACTGGCCTCCCCTTAGGACACAGATGGGATTGGAAGGATAGAAATAAGGTTTTAATTCACTAGCAATTTTTCCACCTAGTCTCAGGCTTCTTTTTGATTTCTGAGCATCCATATTCCTGGATCATCCTGAGAGGGTTGCAAGATTTCGGTCCATGAGCACAGTGGTGCTTTGGTGAAATTTCAGAAGGGGAAGAAATAAACAGCCGTTAGCGGGCACACAGGCTGGCCAAGGGCTCCTGGTCCAGGGCCTTTCCCTTAAAGTGGGGGTTCATTCCCCAGTAACCCCTTTTCCCCTCCATTAGCTGACACCATTGGACATCCCTTACCTAAAATCACCACCCAGTCTCTGTTCGTTCCTTAACTGCTCCGATTTGTACGAGCTCTATGCAAACGTGGACAATCTGGAATTGTTCCTTCCCTCTCCCCGCCCGGACGGCACCCCGGGGCCCCTCCAGCAAGCCCTCTGTCCCGCACTTCCCACTCGGCTGACCAAAGCCACCCCAAGGCCGATCCTAGGACAGTGATTCTCAGACTTAAGCGTGCATCGGAACCACCTGGGCGGCGTGTTAAGATACAGTTTCTGATTCAGTGGGTCTGGGGTATGGCCTGAGAAATGCATTTCTGGCAAGTCCTGAGAATGAGGGGAGCACTAGGAGACCCGCTGATCTTCAGGAGGGAGCGCTGCCAGAAGCTTGTGCTGTGGCGCCATCTAGTGGTTTGAGATCACAGAACAGCTTGGCTGGCTTGCTGCGCGTCTGCTTTTACCTGTATTTCTTTAAGGTAAGCTTTTTATTAAAATTAAATGATCTCTTTTCATCCTCTGAGCAACCACAGGGCAGAACTGAGACTGGAGGATGGGTCTTTTGAGACCAGAAATTGTACACAGTGCAAACAGTGCCGTGTGTCCTCCTGATTCTTCCAAGGCAGGACAACCCTCACACACCGGCAAACAGCAAAACAGCCACCCCAGTTCACACAATAAACAAACGCTAACTTTCCCCAAAACTCAGTCCTGAACATTCCTGGCAGCCAAGTCAACGTAAGAAATAAGAGTTCCATCTTTTCTCAATCTAAACCAAGGGAGCGTATCTGTTTAAGAGGAAAATCAACTTGCCACAGGTTCTGGGCGCAGTGAATCTGAAATTTAAGAGCGCACGAATTTAGCTGGGGGCTTATTGAAAATGCAGACTCCCAGTGCCATTCTTAAGAGTTTCTGGGAAGGGCCCAGAACTTTTCATTTGTAACAAGCACTGCAGGTAAACTCTGAAGCAAATGGCCTGAGCCTCCAGATTTGAGAAACACTATCCGAAAGGGTGTCACCTCTAACCCTTCCCTTCCCCACAGCTGTCCCACAGAAACAAGATGAGCCACGAGTGATGACCTGTCCACCAGCCACCCTTTAGAAAAAGAAACAGGTGTAACTGCATTTTATTTAACCTGCTATAACCAAAACAACTTGGACAAGCAGCATTTCAAGAGCTCAGCAGCCACATGTGGCCAGCGCCTGCCTCACTGAACAGCATAGCTCTCCATGCGATGCACAGACCATCAGAACTCTGAGCAACGATGGAAACTTTCTGTGATCCGCATTTCGGCATCATTTGCTGAGCTCTTTCCATTAGTCCCCGTGCTAAGTGCTTGACATGCTTTATGCCAGTTCAGCTTCACGTCAACCCTGCTGTGCTCAGGACAGAGAAGATGCTGTGGATCGAAAGTACCACATCCACATGTCCATGTGGCAATGAAGGAAGAAATGGGGTGACAGTTCAAGCTGGGCTGTTGCAGGTAGTGAGAGTGCTGGCAGGGGGACAGTGACTCGAGGCTGGCACCCAATCGACAGATGATGGAGACAAGAATTTAACACTGAAGTAGATTTGAGGTGAAGACTGGACTACAGGTCTGGTTGGACAGGGCTCAGCAACCAGACATGGCAAGCAACAGACATGATTTAGGAACTTATGGGAAGGCAAATGAGGAACCGGGCAGAACTCAGCAGGCCGTGGGAGGGTATCTGGGCAAGTGTTTAAAGCTCTCTGGACCAGGATTCCCCTTCCTGGCAGCAGATCAGAGTCACCTGGTGAGCCTTTTAACATCTCAATATGCAAATAACTGCTGAAGCTGAACATATTCCTACCCCATGGCCCAGCAGTCCCAGGTGCAGGCCCAAGAGAAATAAAAACAAATCCACCAAAAACACAAGAATGAATCATAGCAGCTTTATTCATTACAGCCCCAAACTAGAAGCCTAAATGAACATCGAAGGACGGGTAAACTTTAGAACATTCATACAGCAGAATACACACAGCCAGACACCATGATGAATGGAAGCAGCAGGCATCCTTAGTGGGCAAGTCCATTCATTCGATGTTCCAGAACAGGCAAAACAAACCTTAGGGCAATAAACGAATATGGGTTGCCCTGGCTGGTGTGGCTCAGTCGGTCGGAGCGTCGTCCTGTACACTGAAGGGTCGCAGGTTCGATTCCCGGTCGGGGCATATACCTAGGTTGTGGGTTTGGTCCCCCTTTTGGGGCATGTACAAGAGGCAACCATATTCTTGGGTGAGGATTTAAAAAAATAAAATAATACTGGTCACCAGGGGCGAGGGTATCAACCAGAAAAGGGCATGAGGGGAAGCCCTGGGGTCCAGGATATACTCCTGTATCTTCATCTGTTGATGATCACCCAGGTGTGTGTAAAAATGCACCCATGCCACTCTAAGAGTGTGCACTTTATGCACCTCAGTGTATATATGTCATACGCCAAAGGTAACAATTTTTAAAAATATCCCTCAATGCCCAGGCTGCAGCCCAAACCAATGACACCTGCATGTCTGAGAATGGGTCCCAGGCATTGGTAGCTTTAGAAGCGATTCCAATATGCAGCCAGGGTGGGACAGTACAGCCCTGTCACCGTGCTTCTTAAACTTCGATGTGCCACATCACCCAGGTGTCTTATTAAAATGAAGATGTGGGTTCAGCAGGGTGGGGCTTGAGAGAGAAAGAGATCGGGGGCAGCAGCAGAGCTCCCGCCTGTCGCCAAACCAGGGAGGCTGGGGGAAGACAAGAAACCCATCCCAGCTCCAGAAGGAGGTGTCCGCCCTCTAGTGCCGTCCATGGCTTCTCAAACTGAGCCGTCTGTCCCCACTAGATGTTGACTGGGCCTATTTCTTGTAACAAACAGCCAAGATCTCTTCTAGATAATTTGCAAAATTTGTTAAAATACAAAGTAAGTCAGCCTCATTAAAGGAATCTTAAGGGAAGGCCCTTATTTGCAGAGCAGATCGGTCTGAAGTCAAATCTGGCAAACCTCAGTGCTCATCTGACACCCACGTTTTACAGATGGGGTGATGGGAGCAGAGAGGGCAAGGAACTGGCCCCAAGTCCCATGGACAGAGCTCGGAGTCCTCAGGAAAAGTCGGGCGCAGAACCATACCATCGATCAGGACAGGTGAGGGCAGGCCAGACCTCAGTGGCTACACTCACTGCTTCATACGCCACGTCACTGGTTGGCCGCACCTGTTCTATGGTCTTCACGCTGGGACCCACGTGCACGGTTTAGTCTGCACCTGGAATGTGGCTGACGCTGGGCCAGAGGGGGCAAGTGAGCCACACGCTGGCTCCTGCAGTGTCTGCCTTGGGACACACGCCACCTCTACCCACCCATCCGACTATGCCTGAGCTCACAGCACTAAGACATAAGATCCTACTGTGGGGAGGGAGTTCAGAAGTCTTGGGAAGGAGACACTTGCTCCAGCAGGGATGCTCAGCTGACAACTGCTGGTGAATCAGGGCAGAAAGGCTCGGATGTGCAAGGACACATCTGTGTTCTGAAAACAAATTCAAAGAAATGCTCCAGAGAAATCAGAAGCAAATCAAAATGAAGAACTCACTCAAAAACAGGTATATAAGAAACAGGTGAGCAATGAAGCCAGTGAATAGGGGGGTTGAGCCGAAACATTTTGTGATAATGTGACTCAAGTTTAATGTCACCATTCAAAGATCTTGAGACAGAGGTGTATGTGAAAAGTCTGGAATTCTGGACTGTATTCTAGGTGTTCCAACAAAACCCAGGAGACAGACAGTGTGTGCGCGCACCTGTGGGAGGGAGGGCAGAAATCTGACGTTCTGCTGAGTTTCTTAATGTTGAGGGAGAAAGGAAGCCTTAAATATGTGATATGGAGAGAAATATAAACCAGAGTTGTCAGTGGATAACTGATATCCACCGATAACATAGAAATAAGATGTTGAATGCTAATTTTACTAGAGGGGAAAATTTTAATCAGGCAAATAATGAGAAAAGAAAAAAGAAAAAAATTAGAAAGCAATCGGAAAATGAAGAAAATGGTAAATAATACTGCAACAGTGATCACAACACGTTAAACTCACCTATGGACTCTGCAGATTTCACTTAATAGAAATAATTCTAGCCATGTTTAGAAGCCCCTCACCAAAGTGACAGAGAAAAATGACAGAAAATTCAAAACACAAAGCACCAAGCAGGATACCAAAGCTATTCGAACACTGATGAGGAAATACCTTTCATGAGCTTTTTCAAACTGAGCAACTGAAACTTATAAAAGAAACTGTTAAGAGAAACCGGAAAACATAGCAATAGCAGAACCATTTAATGTGTTTTTCTTAGAAATGAACAGATAGTACAGGCAAAAAAGAAAAAAAGAGAGTGAGGGGAGAAGGCAAAAACACAATAAATTCGAATAATTTACAAGCCTGATTTCACATGTTACATAAAACTTCATACCAAACCAACATGCACTATTTTCAAACGTCAGAACATTGACCACGATCCCCTCCCCCAAATCACTCTGCAATTTCACCTGGAAAAGCGCAGAACCCAGCACCTCCGCAGTGAGGTGAGGAAGCACACACGGAAGGCTGCTAGTATTTGTGCACCAGGATCACAGGGGCATCCTAGTCCTGTGCTGTCCAGGACAGCTGTCACAAGCCCCCTGTGGCCACTGAGCACCTGAGCTGTGATTAGTCTGGACAGATAGGCTGGAAGCGGGACACATACACACCGATTTCAGGCTGAGATAGCTCATTCATACTGTTTCTGTCCGCTCATACTGAAATGAGATACTGGCTCAAACTATTATTAATTTCACCTGTTTCTTTTTCCTTTGTATTGTGGCTTCTAGAAAAATTTAAATCACCTTTGTGGCTCATGTATTTCTATTGGACAGTGCTGGTCTCGAAACAGACCCAGGTTCTCCATCTTCCTGCTCATGTCCTTCATGACATTTCCCAGTGGAGACCATTTTCCTTTCAGATCAGCAGAGGTTAAACAGGTTTCCCCTTTTGGCCTACCTGCCGCAGGTGTCTCCTGATTTTACTTTAAATTTTAATTTTTCGTATAAGCACAATGATTGATCTCTTCTGTTGCACTGTTTTGTCTTGTTTTTCATTCTAAGTTTCAAAACTATCCTGTGGGCAGACCCTTTAACCACAGTGGTATTTATCTGGGGACAGAGCAAGGCACCATCTTCCTCCGGTGGCTTCAGAGGAGCCATGGTTAAGAGAGCCTGGCATGGGTAAGGCCTGGCTTTGAGTCTCAGCTCTGCTTCTTCCAAAACCCACTTTCTAAAGTCACCACCTTCTACCTCCAGAGTCAGTCCCTGCTTCACTGGGCTGCCGTGAGGACCAAGTCTACCTGTAAAACAGAAGAGTAAGCACTGTAACTCTGGCTACTGTTTTCTCCTAAGCCTGTAATGGTTAGATACCTCTGTGGCATAACTGACGCTGTACGAGATGTACCAGAAGCCAGAACCCAGCCCCCATGCTGACATCCTCCTAGGACCAGCCACCCCTCCCATATCTAGCAGGGCACCAAGGACCAGAGAGGAGGTCACCAACCCAGACATCTTTAGTGAGAACAGGCTGGAAACTCAAGCCTCCTTCACCCAGAATCCCACCTCTCTGCCCCACACCCCGGGCAGATTACCAAACCTCTCTCCAGCACTAGCTTTTCTCAGTTTTCAAGCTCACACTTAAGCTGTCCCCTGGATGGTGCACAGGTAATTAACTCAAACAACAAGTCTAAAATATACTTGCCCGAATGGTGGAGTTAGAACCCTATAAATCTGCTCCTCTGGAAAAGTGACAAATTACTGGCAAAATGGTCAAAATCAACTTTTTCAGAACCCTAGAAATTAACCAAAAGCCCATAACCATCAAAGAAGTGTTTTTTCAGAGTACATGCCTTCACAACCTCCAACTTCTTTAATAAACCATCCTGAAGGCTCAGCCGAGAGAACCTGAGACACATGAGCAGCCCACTTCATTTCCCTCACTGCTCTCCCCCTCCCTCCATTGTGGGGCTTTATCGCAGGATTCAGACCGTGTTGCTTGTCACCCAGGAACCATCCCAGGGGAAGGCCCTGTCGGTCTGGACCATCCTAGCTTTGGTCTCTGCTCATCCACCTCCCTATCCCTCTTCCTGCACCAAAACTGTGTGGTTCCCTCCTTTAAAACCCCTCAATGACTCCCGAAGATAAATTCCATATCCACACACCAGCCTTTGTACTCTCCCCAAACTAGCTTGAAGGCTCCCATATTCCCTTTCTGCTCCAGCGATGAGGGCTGCACAGAAGCTGAGACCTGGCTGTAACACTTGGCCAAAGTCACACCAAATACCACTGGGACTTGGGCTCCCAGCAGCTAAGACTGCACGCGAGCTTGATGATTTCACCTCACTGCCTCATGGGCTTGGCACCTTTCATCATGTTCCTATAGATGAAGAAAACCGAGGCTTTAACCATGGGCTACCACAGCTCTGTGGGAGGATTCCTTCAGTGACGGACCCTCAGGCCATCCCAGCTCTTGAGAGATCCCCAGAGGCCTGGACTAAGGGGCCTTTAAGAGAAGGGACTAGTAAATCATGGTTTATTATCTGCTTTCACCATGTAAATGTATGTATATTTTGTAATTCTTACCACTACAGTGATAATAACTTCATAGGTCTATTAAGAATGCATGCCCTGGCTGGTGTGGCTCAGTTGGCTGGGCGTCACTTTGTGCACCAAAAGGTTGCTGGTTCAATTCCGTCAGGGCGCATGCCCGGGTTGTGGGCTCGAGCCGCAGGGGGCCCTGCACAGGAGGCAGCTGGTGGATGGGCCGCTCTCACATCGATGTTTCTCTCTCGCGCACCCTCTCCCATCCTCTGTCTAAAAATCAATTTAAAAACTTTTTTTTTTTTAAAAAAAAGAATGTATAACCAAAGAATTGTGGAAACCAGTTCTTTAAACTCAAACCTGGCTATCTGAGACGCTCACTGGGGAAGCCAGAGGCGGCTCGCTGCCACCTGTGGGCACTGAGGGAAAGGCCAGATGGGCATTTCTGGCTAGCCCGCCTTCGAAGAGCCATGGCTCTCCAGGCCACCACACTGCAGCCACCCTTTCCTCCCCCACCCTTCTCACCATGGAACAAATGAACTCGAAGCTCTAGTGTATACAATCCAAGATTTACATAAGCTTAAGTTACTTATTTAAAATCACACAACGCGGGAGGAGCCAGTTTAAAAAAGAATCAAACACACCACCGCAAGGTAATTCAATGAGCTGCTTTTTTTTTTTTTAAACAAATTTGTACAGAAGAAAAAAAATCCCCGGATCACAATCTATATCATACAGTCGCCCTGTTCGGTATGCGGGACGCCACGGGAGCCCCAGGAGGAGGAGCTGATGGGCAGCTGGACTGCGGAAGTCACTTCTGCTAATGGATGACATGGGTGTGGGAATACCTTGACTTCCCTTTGTTCTCCAGTGTATCTTGTATAAAATATTACATTTTTAAACACATTATTTACAGAGTTTGCACAAATAGAAAATGGTTACAAATCACAACCAGGCTTGGCCAGATAACAAACACTTCCCTTCTCCCTCGGACCAAGGCCAGAGAGAGGTATGAGTGCTTTGTATTTACATATGCATTAAAAAGTCTGCCTTCTTAGACACCTAGGTGAAGTTTATAAAAGCTGGTTAAACATCATAAATTCATATATGTCAGCTGTACAAGTAATCAAAACCAATTAGTTCATGTCCTGCTCCCTGAAAAAAGATTCTGAAGCAAAAGAAACCCTCTCAAACAAGCAACACATCCCTTGGCCTGTCTGCTCCAGTCGGTTTGGTTTGGGGAGGGAAGGAAGTGGGAAGGAAGGAGAGGGGAACGGGCAGGAGGGGGACCAGGACAACTTGGTCGCGACAGTTTTTTGAACAGCTTAGAACAAGGTTAACCCGACTGGCTTGTTAAACGCCATCCTATGGCTTTAAAAAGAACCCATAGCTCCTTCCTGCCTCAAAGACAGAACACCTCAACATGACAGTATGAAAACAAGGACTTTCTGAGGAAGACAATGTTTGTTATTCTGATGTAAAGTCTCTGCCTTGAGTGCCAAGCAATTTCAACAGTGCAAAAAAAACTCGAGCGGCGGTGGGGACAGGGGTCAGAGGCTTGTGTAGTAGCTGTCTACCCACTGAGCAAGTCCTCGCTCCACCAGCGACCGGTTTATCAACACCACCTAGAAAAGAGAGTTTCCTTGAGAGCTCTGCCCAGGGCACCCAGGGGCCATTTCTCAAGCCAGTGTGGATTCTCCCTCCTACAGTCCCAGGTGGCCACCGTAGGAAACAGGTACCCTAGTAATGGCAGTGTGTGTGTGTGTCTGAATCAACAGGGACGTAGGGGTGTTTACTTATGTGTTCTGCTGGCTTGAGGACAGGCTTTTCAATGCACTAAGAAATCTAAGCTTTAATGCCATGCGATGGAGAAGAGGAAAACCCACTGGAGAGAAGGTCCAGGAAGACCCACAGACAATTATGGGCCTGGTAATCCTTTGCTGTGGGAGCTCTCCTGTGCACTGTAAAATGTTTAGCAGCATCCCTGCCCTCTACCCACTCCCCACTGTGTCAACCACAAAGGTCTCCAGACATCACTAGCTGTCCCCTGGGGGTCCCTTGTCTGTAGCTACATCCTCTGACTGGCTCCACATCAATCATCAATGCTCGCCAGTAACTCAGAGGGGGAAGGACAGAACTTACTTCATCTCCTTCCACGCTCCACAGCTGGATCAGAGGGATGCCAGTCGGACTGTAATTCGTCACCTGAAAACAAACAAAAAAACGAGCCTGTTTAAAAGTTACCCCATGCGTCTCTCCATGGAGATTGCTGGCCAGCCCAGGGCAGGAGCCTCAAGAAGGCAGGCACTGAAAGGTCAGCTCCCAAGAAGCCCAGATGCTGGGGGAAAGGCCGAGAGGCACTGCAGAAGCCGGGAGGCCCCTCACACAGAGCCTGTCCAGCCTGCCCCGCCCCCAACCACGCACCTGAGCCAGCAGTGCTGCGTTTCCCGTCATCTCGCTCACAGCTGCATCCGCCTCGGGTGAGAAGTGCTCATCGTCTTTAGGAGAAGGAAAAGCAGCATTTAGACTCTCGCTGAGGCAAGCGCTCATCACTTACACACTTCCAGGTGTGTCCCAGGCCAAAGGCCTCAGACGCTGCCAAGGGACCTGGAGAACTTCACCTGGGAGAGCCGCCTATGTCAAGAACACTGCTATGTGCTACCACAAGAGGAGAGAGGACCAAACGGACAGAAACTCTGCCTTCGATGGAAACATCATCACCACCACCTATCTGGGGGCTCACTGGGCTGAGCACGTTGGATGAGTTCTTCCACTGAATCAGTAGCACCCCATGAGATGGAGGGTGTTTTCCCCACTTTACAGGTGGGAACATGGAAGACAAAGGCTGATGGCCAAAAGTCAACCAGCTCCCAGAGGGTGCAGGTGGAATTCAAACCCGGGCAGTGGCCACACAACCCAATATGGGCAGTAACTATAGAAAGCAAGCAGGACACCGAGGCAGCATTCTCCGTCAGATTATAGAAGTTACATACAAGAACACACCCAAGGCAAGAGATGGTAAGGATGTGAGAGGCAGGTTTGCGAAGGTCTGGGGACATCTTATGGAGGAGGGAGTGTTTCAGCTGGACCTGGACAGACTGTTGAGATGGATAGAAATGAAGAGGAAGGTTGGGCAAGAGCAATAAAAGGACACAAAATGACCCTGCCCGGCATTCTAGCCAACAGGGCTGCAGCCAGACTGTAGTGCTTCTAAAGCATTTCCTTGCTTTAGACAAGAACAAGAATAGACTAGGCAGACCTGGGGAGGGAGGAGCATGGAATCAACAGACTGGTACCTGCAAACATAAAACTCCTGGTGATAAGTAGCTGCTACCTGACCAGTGCCGACATTCCAGTTTCTAGGTTTATGTAATTCCCTTGGCCACCCTGAAAAACAGGCACTACCCCATTTTCCAGAGGCTAAGTAACTAGCCCAGGATCACACTGCCAGTCTAATGATCACATTCTCTCAGGCAATATGATCAGTCTAAGACACCATGGTGGGCAGGTCCATGTTAGTGTGGTCCCCACAGCACCCCCAAAAGCTGAGGCCCAGTTGAGCCATGCCAATGGCCTCTATGCCTGCCCTGGACCTCAGGTGCTAGGACTCTGGGCCTCAAATATGTTCTGAAAGGCACCTGTGGTCGAAGCCTCTCTAAGTTGGAGGCCTGGGTAAAGTCTAGAGCAGTGGACCTGAAAGAGTGGTTCATGGACCAGCAGCATTAGCCTCACCTGAGAACTTAGAAATACAAGTTCTCAGGCCTCCGCCCAAAGCTATTAATCAATCAGAAACTGACGGTGCCAGCAATCCACATTAGCATAAGCCCTGTAGGTGAAAATCAGGCTCTCAAAGACACAGACCTACTCTCAACAACTGCCCCCCCAGCCCTCCCAGAAAAAAGCCCCCACCTGTTACCTGACAGGGGCATCACGCTGTCCAGAAGGACTTCTGCTCCCTGGAATGGCAGGGTCACAAAGTCGGACCTAGAGAAACAAAAAAGGGATGCATTGAACATGGACCGGAAAGCCATGGCTGATAGTTACCTTCTGTTAATGCCGTGACCCCAGCAGCCCAGGATGAAACAGAGCAGAGATACCCATGATGGGCAGCAGACCTCAGCACCCACACACCTGAATGCAGGCTACCAGCTCTGCCACAAGCCTGACCTTAGAGTTTGCATCAAACTCCTAAAAAAAAAAAAGCCTGCTTCGCTTTTGCCATATGTTACTTGGCGGAATTTTTCCATAAGACAGGACTTTCTGGCTCAGTTTGGCTGAGGCGAGCAACGAAGTTTGTTTATATCGGACTCTGCTAAAGCAGAGCAGTAGTAGGAAGAATTAACCCATTTCCCAGGCTTGACAGAACTCAGCCAGCTACGTGGAAATCAGCCCCTTCCTAAGCAGCCTCAACTCACCGGATTTGACGGAGTACATCTACTTTCACTCTCTTATATCCACCGTAGTCCACATAGCGAATCTCAACTTCGTTCGTCTCCTCATAGGAGGCCACCACTTGGGCTCGCCACCAGGCACCATCCACACCAGGGGCTGCACAGATGACTGTGACTGCAGGGAAGGAAGAGAGCCTGTGGGCGAGCCTGGCCCAGGCCAGAGCACCAAGGGCCACCCAGTCAACGCTCGCCACCTCCCCACATTCTTTCCCAGAGTCTGCCTGCATCTCCAAGCTGTAGGTGACAGGATGGCAAGGAGTCCCCGAAGCCTCTCAGAGCCTAAAACCTGCCAACAGAGGACCTAGATATGGGAAAGTCAGCCTAGCGTGTATGCCACCCAAAAAATATCCAGACCAAAAGCATTCATCCAGATCCATGAGACTTACTGAAGCCTAAGACAGACACAGATGAACTAGAATAAAAAGTAAAACAGAAAACTCAGAGAATGGAGACTTACATTCCTAAGAGAAAGTCCTAGAAAGTCTCAAGAATCTCCAAGTGTAGCAGATATCAGTGGCCTGGTATCTAGGATCTGCTCCAGCCCATGACAGCTCAGATGGAGGACTGGTCAGAAGGGGGCTCACAGGCCTAAACCCCACTTCTTCTCACCTCTGCTTCAGGAAGGTGCTGAGGGCACAGGTACCCTGGATGGCCAACAAGGCCAGAGAGCAAGCATTCCAATAGTCACCAACCCCATCCTGGGCAGCAGAAGTGGGGCAGACTGAATTGTAAAGGCAGTCACAGGTGGCACCCGTGGCAGTTGCCCCAGGCCAGCTGGGATGGGGGTCTGTGACACAGCTGACCACACTGTGTCCTGACCCTTAAAGGCAGCCCCTGGTACAGTCACCTCTCAGCCTTCAGTTTGGTCTTTACTGCTGGGTTGAGACAAAATTATAATCTGACAAAAACTAAAATCTTTACTCCTCCATAAGAAAAACATACAAAATGCTACAGATAACCCAAAGTTTCCCTAATGCTTAAAGTCCATCAGGGGCTGTAGGTTCAGGGTTCTTGATGGGGATGAGTGGAGCGATGTTCTGACACTCGATTCCTGCTAACAGGGCAACAAAGATAATTATGAGAAAGAACAGGCTCTCAAGGGTCCAGCTGGGTTTGTATACTAGTTCCTGCTCAGGTATCACTTGGGCAAGCCACATGACTTCAGAGGCTATTTTCTCATCTGTCAAATGGAGATGACCAAAGCCCACTGCAAGAGTTTCTATGGGAACTTCTATGGGAACCTGATCTGCATCACATAGATACTTTATATATAACACATGCAGTATCCAATCCTAATTCCTGGAACAAGTGGGCATCAATCTCATTCAACAGGTAAGTGGTAGAGCTGGGATCTGAACCCATGTGTCAAAACTCTACTCCAACCCCATGGCTCCATCAGCCAGTGGCAACAGCAACTTGGGCTAGCCAGGCAACTCAGCCCAGAGTAACTCCACATCAACGGCAAGAAGTCAGGGCTGCTGGTCCCATGAAGGATCCCTCCTCCTAGTCAAGACAAAGGGCAGAACAGGCCACCCCCAAAACTTCCTCCCTGGCCTGGCCAAAGCCCAGGGCTCCCGCCAACCTCCAGGACAGCACTTACTTTCCACAGGGGTGGGCAAGGTGGGGATTCCAGGCTGAGAGTAGCAGAGGTACATTTGCTGGTCCAGACTGCGCAGCGCATGGAAGGTAGGGTGCGTGTGCTGCTGCACAAACAGGTGCCCGGCGTTGACCTGGTTAACCACGATCACCTCTACAGTGATGCCATCCGGGAGCATGAGCTGTAGAGAAGGGAGGGCAGCAGGCACTGCAGCAATCCTTCTCTTCTCATGTTTGGGTTAAGCCCCGAGGCCCCAGGACAAATCTCTGAACTGGCACCTCTTTGAAAAGAACATGACAATCCAAAGTACATGGTACCCAGATGGTAGGAGTTTGAGGAAAACTACTTTAGCAACAAAGTGGACACCCTGTGGCCCTTGTCCTGCCATACCATGAGTAACCACTAGAGGCGATCTCATGTAGAGCTGGGCAGGGAGGCTTCCAGGAGCAAGCTGTGGAGGTAGAGCTGGGCCTCCCTCCCACTGACCCCCCAGCAAGGTCCACCTGTCAGACCTCCCCCCATCCCCATTCTTGAGTCTGTAAGACCCAGGGAAGGCCAACGGGAATAAGGCAGCAACTGAGAGCAAGGTGCCAAGGTGGGCAAGTCCTCGGGCCCTTCAGCCAGCTCCTCTGGGCCTGCGGCTGGCCCCAGGAGCTTAAGGTTTGATGGCACCTCTCTACTCTACCTTTCTGCCAGCAAGGGTCCACCGTCAAAGCCTGAGTCATATTTGCTCTTCTCTAGGCTCTACCGACATCCTCCCAACTCATTCCCAGGCTGGGATTTGGAATGTAGGGTTGCTCAGTGGTCAGGCCCCACCTTAAAGGCCCTAGAAGAGGCCAAGGCTAGCCTGTGAAAGAACTGTCCTTAGACACTAGCTTTCCCAATGCTAAGCTACAGAAAACATCCCAGTGCTCTGGACAGAGCACAGCATCTCGTCCACCTTCTAGCCAGGTGGCACAAGAGGCTCTGGCATCCACCTCTCCAGTCTCACAGCCACATCAACCACTCAGTTACCTAAAAATAAAGAGTGGTTCTGGGGCCCAGTTTCCTAAGGAAAACACTGATTCAAAAGTGAAGTGTGGAGTGAGGTTCAGCCCACTCCCAAATACCCACAGGAAAGGGGCAGCCATCCCTTCCCAAAAGGCATAAGGATCTCTGGAAAGGCAAGATATAGAACCAAAAAGTCCACTGTCCTAAACACAAGCCAGGGAGGGAATTTTCTTGTGGCAGCATGTTCAGCCCATGCATGAAATGCATCCAGTCATGCAAGTCATGGGGATGTTCTGGTCAGTGAGACTGTACATACAATGGTAGTGTACCACACAGGCCAGGTGTAGTAGGCTACACCATCTAGGTTTGTGTGACTATACTCTGTTCACACAACAAAATCGCCTAACCACACCCTCTCAGACATATCCCTGTCACTAGGTGACACGTGACTGCAGCCTCAGTGAGACATGGCCCAAATAAAGCAGGAGGTACACTGCAGGACATGAGTGACAGGCCCAAGACCCTGTAATCCCCCAGGACATAGGGGCTCCCCCAGATGTCAGCTCCTCCTCTTGCCAAACTCCCAGGGCAACCACCAAAGAGTCACATGGCTTCCTGTGCCTAGAGGGGATTACCGCTTCTCCTTTATATTCTAGGTACCTCCTGGGAAGTGGAATGGGAAGGAATCCTTCACCAGGGCCACCACTAGACCTGCCTCAACAAGGAGTAAGGAATGAGACATTACAAGCCCACAGCAGTGGGTCTCATCCAGATACAGCTTCAGCTTCATGGGTTCCCACACCAGTCTGGACTGCCCAGTCTCCTGGATGGACTACAATCCTTTCTAGGCAACTGCCTTGAACATAAAGGATAACCAGGTGGCAGAGCCAGGGGAGAGTGGTCCTTCCAATCAGGGACCAAGAAGTCTCTGGCTTCTTACCAGCACTCCAGCCTCTGACCCTTCCCTAGAGGATACAGGCTAGAAGCAGAACTGACCAGTGAAGACCAGAGATGAGAGGGCACAGGCATCAATGAGCTCTTGGCCATGGTCTTGGGAGTTTCTTGTTTGGGGGGTGTTGGTGGGGAAAGGAGTGCAAGAAGCCCTGGTCCTCCAGGAGCATGCTCACCCAGGAAGTCATTGGAAGAGAAGGCAGTGCCAGAGAAGGCAGTGGGGGAGCATAAATATTGGTGAGGTTCAGTTCCTTGAACTTCTTCCCAATCAAGTTCAGCGCCTTGTCTACATGATGCTGAGAGCCTAAATGAGGGAGAAAAGCAGGGTCACAGTGGGTAAGACAAACATGGCAAAACCATACCCATTCCACAGGATTTCTCCCAGAGTACAAGTGCACATTTAAGATGCTAAATTTTGCCTTAGGAAGAAAGGCACCTAAAGGCGCTTGAAACCACTGACCTTCTATGTGGCAGATCTGCACATTCTGGGTGTAAGGCAAGGTGGAGATGTAGATCTTGGCACCAGATGTTTGCTTCAGAAAACTCACATACCGCCCCTGCTTGCCAATTAGCCGACCGACTAAATGCTAAGAAAGAGAGAGAGTTGGTTAATGGAAAACCAAATCCCTACACTCCCAAAGACCTACCTCTGTTTTACACAAGGTCAAACTCAAACATATTTGTTAACATGTCAGCACTTCTTTCCCTGGCACTATTCTAAGCACTTGCATTTACTCATAGCACTTAAGGAATGGATACCTTTTTTTTATCACCATTTTACAGATGAGGAAAACAAGCCCAGAGAGGCTAAGTAATTCACCCAACATCACATAGCTACTAAGCAGCTGCGCTACAAAGTCTGGCTCCAGGACTCAGCAGTTCCCATTTCATCCCTGACAATGTGGTCCGAATTCTGAAAGCTGCAAAGGCAGCATTTTCTCCTCCCAGATCAGACTCAGATGTTTCACCAGCACAAGGATCAATTTACGACTCTTCCACCTCCTCAGGTCTACTCAAGACCAAAGATAAAGGGTCTCAACTTGAAAATAAAGGTCTAAGAAAGAACCTTTGAGCTCCTGCTGCCAACTGATAGCAGGCTGGAACCTTCAGAGCCCGAACCTCGCAGAATGCCCAGCACACCAGAGTCAAGGCAGACAGAAGCAGCCAAACTTAGCCATGACGTAAGATAGCCTCTGAAACAATCCCAAATGAAACGACCCCACCCCCATGGAGCTAGTAGGGACCAGGTCCCTCAGTGCCCAGAGCTGCTCAGGTACACCCTTTGCAGCCACTGAAGGAGAAGAGGGCAGGGTGGCTATCAGGGTCACTGGGGGAGAAAACAACTGAGGGAGCCAGCACCCTGGGTCCGAGCAGCCCGTCTGACCCACAGTTCAAAGCCAGCAGTCTCTACACAGCAGGGACCTAAATGCCCAGGGAGAATGCAGTGGGCCAATTATTTCTGAGCCCCAGAGATAAACATCAAGACCAAGCTAATAAGTTGTAAGTTAGAACAGCAAGAAGCTAGAAACCACTTAAGCACCCCGGAATTGGGGACTGGTGAAGTAAATTGACATTCACATAATGAATAATGCAGTTAAAATTACATTTTCAAAGAGTAGCACAGGAAAATTAAATTGTTAAATATTTAAAAACATTAATTAAAGCAACATAATCTCAGTTTTGTTTAAAAACCACAGGGTATATACAAGACGAAAAGGAAATAAGTCTTCCCAGTCACTCTCGGGGGTAGGATTAGAGCCGATTTTTATTTTCTTTATGCATTTCTATACTTCTCAACTTTTCTAAAATATGGATTTATGTTGTGCTGAATTACAAAATACTTTGCATTGGACAAGAGAGCTTGAGCACAGCACAGTGAAAGGACTCCTGGCTGTACCATGTCCTTTATCTGGTTTTGCTAGCATCTCCAAACAGATCTGAGCCCTGGGACACACAAGAAAAGCCCAGAGGAGGTTAGCTGACCTGGGAGTTTGAAGAGGACAAGAATAGGTCGCTCCCGAAGGTAGCTGGAGAAATTCCATTTTGCAGGAAGTTCTTTGAACCTTGGCAAAGTGGAGCACTCCCTTTCCCTTCAGCCTTGGGCTCAAGCAGGAGAGCTTCTCCTGGTTGGCAGTCCCTCCCCTGGGCCCTACCCCCTAAGCTCAACGCCCCTGGACGTAGGGGAACTTTAGGCTTGCAGCCCTTACCTTTGGCACCTCAATCTCCCAGATGATGAGGTCCACCTTCTTAGGATTGGAGCCTGCCTGAGCATTCTGGAAACTGTCGGTCTTCCTGAGGCCACAGCAGCCATCCACCGAATCCATGCTGTTCCCGTCTGAACCTGCAGGGGAGCGCAGCATGCATAGACACCCAGACACCAGCTCAGAGCAATGAATACCACACAACTCCCAAACTCACATTCCTAGGAGGCCCCCCACCCCCCACCCCCTCCTCAAGCTTGGCAGGTGACTGTCAACTTGAAGTCTAGAAGGCTCAGAACAACCCCAATGAAAGGAGGGCTGGGGGTGTAGATACACCTAATTTTAGACTGTCACTTACAGTCCAACTTGCTTAATTGGCAGCTGCACCCAGCCACAGCTGCTGGGGCAGACAAGTGGTGAACTGGGAAGAAACAGACACTGGCCCAGGAAGGGGCAGTCCACAGGGTGGGGGAGGGGATGGGCCTACAGGTCCACATGGTCCCAGGAGCCAGGTATTAAGTGCAGGCCTCCACAGAGACCAATTGGTCACAACCAGTCCATACCCTTCTGACAATGCCAGCCCCTCAGACCAAGGGTCCCTAGGTTCCCAAGGCCCCCGGCCTGGGCTCACAGTCAGTGGCCGTCAGCCAAGCAGAGCTAGAAAGAGTACCCCTCCTCACTGGTTTGTCTGAGGATCCCATTCTTATTCCTGATCAGGGCCCTGCCAAAAGTGGCCATGGAGGCCCTCCTTTTCCTCTGCTTAGGCCCAACTTATGCAACTCTGAATGCTCCTCTGGGCTCATGGTAGGTCTTTAACCCCCTGGCCCAAAGACTGAGCTAAAGCTCACTGCCAAGAGGACAGAGTGGGCAGCAGGACTCTGGCACTGACTTGATCAAGTGTCCCAATGGGACCATCAAAGAAAATCAGGGGGCCAAACCTGCTTAAGAGAAATGGTGCTTGTTTAAATATGGGCAACTCAATTGCCAGAAACAGATGACTCCTGAGATTCTATTAATTAGGTTATCTTGCACTGGTTTCTCCAAACCCCGGGCATAATCCTTTGCCAAGCAACCCGTGTACTCTGGATGCACAGTACAGCTTAGGAGATTCCCTCCCAGCTAAGTCACCTTGAAAGTGACCTCCTCCCTTAATACCAGGGGCGCTCAGCCTCTACACAGCAGAGCAGGACTGGATGGTATCCTCCGCCCTGATGACACCCAGAGGTGGCTCAGACCATGTCAGGACTCTAGCAGGCTACACTCACGGCCAGCTTCCAGCTTCCTCACACACAAGGCAAGGTTACCATGAGAATGCAGGTAAGACACAGTCTGGTGCTTGGCACAACTGAGTGCTCAGTGACTGATACTACTAGGCTTCTATATGCCGTCCCCACACAACCTCACACCTCCCCACCCATCACCATGCTCAGTCACAGCCTCCTCCTCTGCGAGGACTAAACTCAGAAGCCTTGGTAGCTACTACCAACATAGGGCTGGGCATGACAAGGCCAGAGGGCTTGTTAGTTAACCTGAAGGGAAAAAGGCAAAGGGAAACTCCTTTATTCTTAAAGGATTTTTCACCCATTTTAAGATGCCTTTTTTTAAAAAAATTCCACCTTTTAACATCCCTAAAGTTAGGGTGCATCTTACAGTCTCTGACCTTCTACACTCATGATTGGCAGCATTTTTGTTTGTTTGTTTCCAAGGTACATAAAAAACTGTAGTGTCATAATCAATAGCATTTTAGAGGTCGCAAAATGTAATGTGTGGTACATACCAGGTGCTGCTGAAAGATCTGAATTCCCAAGAAAGAGTCCCAACCTTTCTGGAGCTAAAATGATAGAGAAAGGCTCCAGGGCAAGCAAGTCAGAGGCCCTGCAGGGAATTCATGGGCTCTTCCCATGAGATCAATGAAAATGCCCCAGGGTAGCTGCAGAAACAGGGTCAGGAGCTGCTGACCTGGAAGTTAGCGGGTCTGAACTGTCTACGCTGGGGTCAGCACTCGAAAAACCCAGTGGACACTTCGTTACCAAAGTGCCCCTCTTTCCCGGGGGTGGACCTGCAGCTGCACGGAAAGAAAATGGCTGAGGCGCTCTGCAAAGGAACAGGTGACAGCAACACGCAGCAGAGCGCGAGCCTCCCACAAGTACGCAAAGCTGGGGCCAATCTCTGGGCACTTACCAGGAAAGAGCTTCTGGAGAAGGAAAGCAGGTGAAGACATGGGAATAAGCACAAGATTAAAAGGAAATAAACCATTAAAAAAAGCTCACACCCATTCTCGGTACTCAAGAGAATTAAAGCTAAGGAGGCCCTCCATTAAAAAAAAACAACATTAACGGGTTAGTGTTTAAAAGAGAAAAAGAGGCACACTTAGGTCAATCGGTGAACCCAATTTTGATCTGGTTCCATCAGATGGGCTGGGGAGGGTCATTGGCTGCAGAATCAAGTTACAGCTCCCAGGACTTTGGGGTTCAAGGCAGCCTAACTTTTCAGTTACCCACCAGCTCTATGCTGTGCCCTGACTTTCTGCAGGCCAGCTGGGACACAGAAGTAGCAGAGAGAGAGAGGCAGACTGGCAGCCTTTCCTACTGCATAAAGGGGGACACCCAGTCCTCTGAATAAGGAACGCCCAAGACCCTCCTACCTCCCGAATGATCTGCTTCCGCATCCATGGTCCATCCATCCTCAGTCCCCAAGTCTGACAACTCCCCCTTCAGCACCCCATTGCTGAAGGGCACAGTGCTTTGTGGCAGCAGTGAGGTGGTGGCCTTGTCCCTGGGGCTTGAGTTGGTCTCTGTACAAGAGTCTTCGAGCCCTGAAGTGCTGACAGAATCTGAGCACTGCCCGGAGGAGGACACTGAAGGGACAGCCTGGCTGTTGTCAGACATGCAGGTGACACAGCCAGCATCTTCCTCCAGGACATCTGCCTTGTCCAGCAACTCTCCAAGGGGGGTGGCTGGTGGTGGGCAGGGGGCCAGGGAGATATGGTGCACAGAGTTCTTTGGCTTCATGTCCTTGGTGGGGCTGGACAGAGGGCTGGTCAGACAGCTCACATAGGTCTTTGGTGGTGGCACGTCCTCTACTGGCAGGCCTGCCAACGGGAGGGCAGCGTCCAATGGGCCTAAGGCTGCCTCCACTGTGGCTGCCTCCACTGTGGCCCGAGTGGGATCTGAGACATCTTGCTCGAGGGCAGTTTTCTGGCAAACTGGAGGACAGCTCTCCTCCTTCTGCCCCTGGGGCTGACTAGCTGAGGCCTGATACATGCAACTTGCAATCTTGCCCATGGTGGTGGTGGCCAACACTTCTTCAGTCGCATCCAAGATCACTTTGGAGATGATCTGGAAGGCAGCCTGCTCAATCTCCTCATTTTTACCCAAGGTCTCCTCTTTGCTCAGTTCTCCAGCCCAGGCTTGGCCACCTCTGACCCGGGGTGCCGGTGTTTCATCATCCTTGGCCCGCTCCACCTGAGCCGATTCAATAAAGCTACTCAACAACTTCTCCGCTGTGTCCCCCTCCACCAGAAGCGGGTTGCTCTTCCTTTCCTCTCCCCCTCCTCCCAAGGGAGCCAGGGTGGGCGCCTTGCTGCTCTGCAATGCAGAGCCATGCTCCAGGGACAACAAGCCTTCTTCCAGCACACTTTCTCCCAGCACTGCGTCGCCAGTGCCTTCAGCCCCCAGCTCTCTCGCCTTCTCCCCAGGGCCATGCTTCTCTGTGGGGGCTGCGGGCTGGCCTTGCTGGTCCCGCCCTGTCTCGTGCCTGCACACCCCAGCAGCTTCCTGGGGGAACAGAATAGCCTTTGGGGATGGAAGAGAGCACTCCAGAGGAACAGGCTTGGCTTCATCACCCGCCTGGGCTGTTTCCACCCTTGCACTGTCATCTCTGCACGTTCCTGGTCGAACTCCCATGTCTGTGGTGTTAGGCAGGCTGCCTGAGGACTCTGATCTTCGACAGGCTGGATGTGCCCTCAGCAAGGCTGGGGGCTCTGTGGAAGGCTTGCTCACGGTGGCCAGCTCCTTTTCTGCCGGCTGTGTGACACTGGGTGGTGGGGACACTATTGCAGAACGGGCATCTTCCACAGGGGCCAGTTCCCCGATGGCAGGGCCAGCCCTCAGCTCCACAGCGCTGGCCTCCACTCGTTTTTCATGGCTGCCGACATGTTCTTTTTTACGAGAGAAAAACCACCACCAGCCAAGGAGTGCTAGCATTCCAGGCAGTGCCAAGGGGAAAAGTGAGCGGAACTGGATGGCCATCCTGGAGGCTTGAAGAAGTTATACCTGGGAGCAGGAGGAGAAAGAGGTGACATGAGAGTCTGGTAAGAGGATCCTGATGCAATTGCACAGGAAAGACAATCGACAGGTGACAGCAGAGCCGTGTGTGCTCCTTCCCTGTCCCTGAAAGGAGTGCCACCCCTCACACCCACTGGGTGAGCCACTGGAGGTAGGTGGGCAGGAAGAGACACCCCCCTCTGCTCCCTCATCCACACACACTCCCTTGAAACAAGCTGAGCCTTCTCTTGAATAAATCCCTTCCTTCATCATTTCTCAATGCCAAATTCCCCCAAGGAGCTAATTATGTTTAGTGTTTTAGTTCTCTAAACTCACAGAAATCTTATCTACTCAGGTAGCATAGGAGCATTTTTAAACACCCATGGAATCCACATGTACGTATGTCCCTCACATGAACCCACAAAACCATGAGTCAATAAAACATTCGTTACACAGCAAGAGAGCCAGAACAAAGAATGAGTAAGGACAGGGAGATGCTCCAGGGTGAGGGGCCAACAAAATACACACTGTGGCATGGACACAGGTCATACTTGGAGAGTCAAGACCTGGAGACCTAGGTGAGTTAAGAGAAATGTTATTAAGGGCCTAGAATAAGGCAGTAGAGATGTAAAGGAGATAGGTTTTTCATCTGTAAGATGAAGAACATATAGGATGACTGGTATAAGGATTAGTTGAGATATGTAGCAAGTGCTTTGCAGAGCAGGGTTAGCTCTCATGAGGTATGTGAAGGACTTATCCTAGAATGCTTGTATTCAGTGCCTCCCGTGCCAGCAAATTTTATTCTGTATGCAAAAATTCATGTCTTCTTAAAACCCCAAATCGTCCACTAGCATGGTGAATTACACCTTAATTTGTGTTTGTGCTTAGCTGTAAATGCTTTACCAACTCTAGCTGTATCTAAATGTTTTCTGGCAAAACCAGAAGTGAGCTCAATGATCAGCCGAGGCTGGCAACACTGCTCCAGGACTTTGCTTCTCAGAGCACAGTCTGTAGACCAGAAGCATCAAGCATAACCTGGGAACCTGCTAGAAATACAGTATCTCAGTCCCACTCCAGACCTACTGCATCACAAGCTGCATTTTAACAAGCCTCCCAGAGGATTCACAAACACATTTGAGAAGGTGCTAGGAAAAGTGTTTCTCTAAGTGATGGGGGTGTGGGAGGGGGTGGGGAGGAGGTTATCTCCAGAAAGTGCCTCATCTTTAAAGATAAACCTTCCTGCTAATATTGGAAGATGAAGCAATAGGATTGGAAAATACAAAGCAGAGCTAAGCAGCAGCCAGGGCTCAGAAGACGTTGTTAATCCCTCCAGGTGGAAAGCTTCAATGAAGCTGCCTAAGAGCTTCAGATTCAAATGACGAAACCTCACTAGACACTTTCTCCTGCGTCACCTAATCACCACCTAGTTTGCAATGTATTACCATTTTAAAGGTTTAAAGAACTCAATGTTATACAGTCAAGGGAACGAAACTCAGGTTCTACTCCACATTAAATCCAAAATCCACTAACTAATGGATCTGTGGGGATAAGGCACTGTATGGGCCAAGGAAAGAGGAAGTTCGTACTGCTCTTAAAACTTTATGACCATACCTATGACCCCCAAATTCCCAAACCTGGAATCTTTTATTTAAAAACATAAATAGTCCTAGCTGGTTTGGCTCAGTGGATAGAGCGTCGGCCCAGGGACTGAAAGGTCCTGGGTTCGATTCCGGCCAAGGATGCGTACCTCGGTTGCAGGCTTGATCCCTGGCCCTGGTCGGGGCGAGTATGGGAGGCAACCAATCAATGTGTCTCTCTCACATCGATGTTTCTCTCTCTCTCTCCCTCTCTCTCTCTCCCCCCTCCCTTCCACTCTCTATGAAAAGCAATGGAAAAATATCCTCGGGTGAGGATTTAAAAAAAAGTAAGGAAAAAAATAAATAAAAATTTAAAAAACTCTGCATAAGCAGAGTTCTATATAAGAATGCTCACTGGGGTATTATTTGAAACAAAATTCAGAAAAATCATTGCTAAATATATCATAAAATCCAGGGACAAATCAGTGTTAGAAAAGTGAGCTGATTTCATGTACTGACATGGAAAAACTGCTGTGATACCTAAAATAAAAGCTGTACCACCATGTGCATGTGAGGTCTGTGTCCACTTAACGCCATGAAAAAACAGGGATCCTATCAAAAATGGGTAGTCTTCCTTCTTTTGGGGAAGAGAGGGTTTTTTTTTTTTAATTTATCTTTATTGTTTAAGTATTACAAATGTCCCCTTTTTTCCCCCATTGATTCCCTCTACCCTGAATCCCTCCCCCAGGCCTTCACCACACTATCGTTGGTATTCCATGGGTTATGCACATATGTATATAAGTTCTTAGGTTAACCGAAAGAGAGATTTTTTTTAGTTTCAGTGGTTCTCCAACTTGACTGCACATTAGCACCACTTGGGATGCTTTTAAAATCCCAAGCCTGGCCGAGCATAGCTCAGTGGTTGAGCATCGACCTAGGATCCAGGAGATTGTGGTTCGATTCCCGGTCAGGGCACATGCCCGGGTTGCAGGCCCGATCCCCAGCAGGCGGTGTGCATGGGGCAGCCGATCAATGACTCTCTCATCATTGATGTTTCTCTCTTTCTCTCCGAAATCAATAAAGATATACTTTAAAAATAAATAAATACATAAATAAATAATAAAATCCCAAGATGGCTCCCAATTTAATTAAGTCAGAATCTCTGAGGGTAAAATCCAGGTACCAAGTTTGTTAACCAAGGTGACTCCAAAGTGCAGTCAAGTTGTAACAACCTGTACACACCCAAAAAAGTGGGAGATTATGGAATATTTGCTTTGTGTTCAACGTCTTTCACATAAAAATAAATAAAATTTGAGAAGGAAAAGAGGCTACGGGGGAAGGGTGCTCTCAGGATACGGTAGTATACAGGAGACACAGCCCCTGGTCAGGAGATTAAGTCCCACCCAACAGGTCACCTGTAACAGGAAGTGGGGCTGGGATCAGAACCCAGGTTTTCTTCTTGTTAGTAAATTTAGATTCTGAGTCCTTATTAACTAGACAACCCTATTTCAGCAGGGTGTATAGTTATGATTCCCATAGTATTCTAGCAATTCTCTCATCTCAGGAAAAAGAAGAAATGGAATGGGGTAGAGAGGAAGAAAAAGAATCCTATCTCTTAACAACCCATAGGTGGCAGTCTCCCATTTTACACATAAGGACCCAAGGCCACAAACTCAAACTGAGGTGTGTGTGTGTGTGTGTGTGTGTAAGGGGGAAGTTGCTATCAAAGATACAAACTGCCTCTTACAAGACTGAGAATCCTCACCCCCACCCCAGAACTAAAAGTTGACCCAAGGGGTCCAGCAGTTGATCCCACCCCACCACTGGAGATTGCAGAAACTGGCTATAAGGCAGAGGCCCAACACTCGAACACACACTGCGGTCTGGCTTTGGTCCTGCACCCCAGGAGATCCATGCTGCAACCCAGACCAGGCCCACCATGTCACTGGCCTCCTCCCACCTCAGGTATTCGGCTCCCAGCCCCAGTTCATACTCAACACAGAACCAGCTGCCTGGGGCCACTGCATATACTCCTTGCCTGCTGCTCTGTAGCTCACAGGGACACCTCCACTCACTCACCTAACCCTCCCAGCACAGCCTGTTCCCAGAGATTGGGGCTCTAAGCCCCCAGACCCACCATCTACAGGCCCCTGTAGACAGGCAGCTGTAGCTACTTTGCTAATTACAGCTTAGGAAACTTTCTGCACCATTTCCAAGCCTGACCCACCCTGTTGTGCCAGGAGGGCTTCCTAGAAGGCATTTAATACTGCTACCCTGGTGCCATGTCACCCAACCCACAGAATCCTGACTAGGTTCACCTGGGTCCCCAGTGCCCACCATTCACATGCTGGCCTAGAGCTGAGAGACCCTCTGCTGAGGAACCAGAAGCCAGTTGCCACTATTCCTCCAGGCAAAGTCCTCCTCTCCAGGACTGCCTCTAGGGACAGAAACTGCCCTGGACAGGAAATGAAGTACTCCAGGCACTTGAAATAAGAGGTATGAGATCAGAGACAGGAGCAGATGAAATGGTTTATTTTTTCCTTGCCATGGTTAGGTATGAGCCATCTACACCACACACATAGCCAAGAGCCCCAGGAATCAGTAGCCACCCCATCCAAAGGTGATGTGAGAGCCTAGCAGGATTTCACTGAAGGCACCTCACAGGGAGCTCAGGGTGACTGAGGCACCGCTTCCCACCAGTCAAGAAAAGTCCCACTTCCTTAGCCCTTCAGTTCCTTCCTAGAGTCCTACCCGAGCCAATCTCAACTCACTCAGACAGACTTCCTGTGAACTGGTAAGGTGCCATTTTCCCTGCTTTATGTGGACAGAGGCCTGGACTGGTGGTGCAGGATGTACCAACCTTTCCTGAAGTCTCAGACAGGGCCGCCCCCTGTGCATGCACACACTTCAGCCTTACAAGGCTCTCTGCTTCCTCCCTTCCCCGAGTTGCTCTCTCTGCCTTTTTTTTAAATAAACCCTAACCTCTCAAAATATAAGTGGCATTTAACAGTGTGGATCTAAAAGCCTTCACAGGCACAAGCTAACTGAAGATGGCCTTCCTCCTCCCCCTCCTGAGGCCCAGGCCTCTAGGCAGGCCTGCCTCCAGTCAGGGAAAGCATGCAAGGCCCTGACTGGGGCTGGCGGGAGGAGGCTTGGCTATTTTGAATCTGTTGGAATGAAATAGCTGCCTGCTTATTTTTAGCAGGTCCATTTACCCTCGAATAGATGCACGCTGGCTGGCTGCCCAGTAGTCACACAGAGCTGAGGGCAGGCACGTGTCACAGCCCCACATGACCTTGGTGCCCACCTACTACTCACCCCAGGTTCTAAAAGGGTTCCTTCTCTCTCCCCGAGGAACCTGCAGTTTCTCAGAACAGCTTACCTCTGGAGAAGTAATTGCTTCCCTCCCAACCCTGATGACCAGTGAGCCACTGCAATCTAGGGCCTTCTGCTAAACAAGAAAACCAATCTCTGGGAACAATACAAAGAGCGCTGGTCCCAGTGACTCAGCCTATTTGGCAGCAGTTATTGTGAAAAAAGGGCTGCATGTAATTAATTAATGGGAAAGTCCATCATAAAAACAAGAGCTTAGGTGCCAAGTTCAGTCTGGGCTTGGGTCTGGTCAGTGAAGTCACATCCACTCTATGTTCTGAATGGACTTTATACAGGGGTGGGCAAAAGTAGGTTTACAGTTGTTTGTATAGAAAATAATACAATAATTAATAAATAATAATACAAGAATAAACTGTGTTTCACATACTCACAAGTGTAAACCTACTTTTGCAATCCTGGCTGGTTGGAATTTGAACATTTCTTCCATTATTCCAGGGTTATGTGCTCACCAACAGGAGGCTAGAGACACTCCATCTCCTGAGGGTTTCGCACATAAAGTTCTTGCCACGAGGGGGCACTTTTCCCCTTGAAGGGGGTCTTCCAAGGACAGGGAATGATCCAGAACCTAAAGCCCAGCACTTGCTGCCACTGCATTCAAAGAATAACAATAGACTTGTGGGCCAGGCCAAGGTCTCCCCTCTCCCTCTTCTCCTCCCCCACCCCCAATCCTACGACCCTCACTCACTCCCAACCCCCCGAGTTTGCTGGAGGAGGACAACAAGAGTGCCTCTTGGGTTGTACAGGGTGCATTAACCCAGTACATCAGGTTGAGGATATGCACACACATTCAAATGTGCTTAAGTTTCAGCAAGAAAAAGCAGCTTACAATCCAGATGGAAGAGTCAGTGTGTGTCTCACTCTCACATACATACATACCAGCACCAAGACAAGACCAGTTCAGAAACAGGCAAAGAGAACTCAAGGAAGGCTGTCTCAAGGGCCAGAATTTCCTTAGGTTGCAACAGTGGGTTAATGACATCGATTAAGGTTCTAAACCCAATGTATCTTTGGGGGTAGGAGGGAGCAGTAGGTCCCAGAGTAGAACAGAACAAGTCCTGGAGCAGAGGCTGAAGAGCTAGCAGGGGGCCAGACAAAGGGAGTCTGACCTTTACTGTCAAGGCAATGGGCAGTTGCAACATCACCAAACCAGAGCAGGTCACAAGAGGCAAAGGCCTGGCTGATCCCCAAGCAGCAAATGAAGTCCAATATTGGCAGCCACTTAGTCACAGGGAGCTACTGAGCACTTGAAATGTGACCAGTGTGACTGAGGAATTGAATTTTAAATTATATTTAATGTTACTTTACTTTAAATAGCCACGTACAACTGGTGGCTACCTAGTGGACAGCACAGTGCTAGAGGGTATTCCCAGGAGACCTAAAGGAAACACAAAAGCTGGATAAATGCTGAGAGGGCCAGCACCTACCTTGCCGGGCAATGTTCGGTCCTGCCACTGAGGGTGGGGAACGACGGCAAGCTGGGCCACTCACCCTCAGCAGCATGGCTGGGGGCCCAGGAATCAAAGCGCTGGAACCATGCCTCAGGTGTGTTGGTCTCAGCCCAGTCTCGGTGTTCACAGGGTTGTTACCTTCATCCTTAGGGTACCTGAGTGAACTGTGAGGTCCTGCCCAGGGCTGTCCCCCACACCCTCCATTGTGATGGCCCCACAGAGCAGCCTGGTCAGCCACCCTCCTAGTTCTGGATCACAGAACACTTCACAGCCTACTCACCAAGAGACTGGAGGCTTCACCCAACAATGTCTGGATGGGCGGGCCTACTCAATAAAGCCTTCTCCGGCCAAAATGGAAACCCAGAGCATGGTATCAGGAGCTCCAAGTAAGTAGAGTCAGAAGTGAAAAATCCCATCTCTGGACATAGTCTCCAATTAAGAGCTCTTCCTCCTCCAGTTCAATTAAAAATTAAACTCCCAGTTTGGAAAAGTTGGTAAGTGAGGAAACCACACTAGTGCCAACTGCCCAGCCTCCCTCCTTCTCTGCTGACCCCTCATGGCAGGTCCAGTCTCATTAGGCTTCAAATGATAAAGGGGGAAAAATCAGTACCTCCTGCAAAGGTCCTCCCATTGCTTCAACTGGGGGGTAGGGATGTAGTTTAAAATTTTTTAATGACTGTGGTGATAAAGCAGGTGCCAGGAAAGCATTCCTAGGTACACAGAGTTCCTGCCCAGGACCACAGAGCACTACACAAGACTGCCCAAAAGGCATGAAGTTGTGATCAGACAACAAGCTTATCTAAAAGCTAGTAAAGATGACATGTGACTTCAAACGGAATCAGAAAAGATGTTGGTGTGAGGCAAAGACTCTTCCCAGCACCATCTCAGGGGACAAAGTAAAGAGGTAGACACTGATTTTCCAAATGGCAAACTCAGAAATCACATAAAGGCATAAGGTAATTTCTATTCACCAAATATGTATTGGTACCTGCAGGGTACAAAGCACAGTGGGTCACAGAAATGAATCACACAAACACACTACCCTCGAGGCACTTGCAAGTCCTTTTGGGGGGAAAAACACCAATGACTTCTCCTCTAGTGGGCCTATTATTGCTACCCTCTGCCACTGACCAACTGACAAGTTTGGTCCAAGAGTCAGGCAAGTGTCCTGGCAAGGGTGGGGGACAAACATGAACCAGGCTACCAGTTTCTCCAGATTAGGATGTTCTAATGTACTATGGTGGGAGACAAAAGGATAGCAGCCCAAATGCCAGCAATGTGGGAGCCGAGAGAGATTCAGTTGGCCCATTCAGTATGCAGACTTTCTTCCAATACTTATTTTCACCACTACCTGGTGCCCAAATCCACATCCCTTCTCATTTGAACTACTCCATAAGGTAAAGCCAGGTGTACTGGTTCATTGGAAGGGTTCTGAGGGCCTAGTTGTCTTTGCCAACTTTCTACCAACCCTTCTGTCTCTGGCCACACCCTGACCCATGCCTTCAAAGAGGCTTGTCCTTGTGCATGAACCAGCTTGCTCCTTGTTGGCTGCCCACCCTTGCACACTTTGTCAGCAAGCTACTAGAAGCCAGGCTCCACAAAAACAAGGGAATAAATCAGGAAAGGCAGGGGCACAGATCCAGGAAGTAACACAAGAGAAGGGGAGAAGGAGTTCCTAGGAAGCAGAGCCAGGGACAGGGTGCATCCCAGGAGCAACATGGAACGCTAGTACCTGGCATGTTTAAGCAAATGCAAGGAGCTCAACAGCAATGGCTAAGGCCCAGGGGAGAGTCAAAGAACTGATGGGAGAGACAAAGAAAACAAAGCTAAGCAAACAAAACAAATTAGGAGAGGAGAGGGGAGAGGGAGACAAGAAAGGAAATATGGAAAACTAAGAACTCTGCAGCCATAGCAGTATTTATATCATAACGCATACTACCTCTATCCTGAAGATGGGGGGGAGGAGAGGAGTGTAGGAATGAGCGAAGTCCCGATCTTCCAGAATAGAAGAGCAAATCAGATAATATAAAAAGGAAGGGGAGATGGAAAGGAGGGAGGGAAGGAAGGGAGGGAGGGAGGGAGGAAGGAAGGGAGGAAGGAAGGAGTATACTATTTAGAAATACATAGGTAGGGAGAACAATTAGAAGATGAAAGCAGCTGCCTCCAGAAGGGAACATAACAGGAGGGAGAGCAGTCAGGGGAAATGGCTGTTCTTTCAAACCTGTGCAAACTCAAGTCAAAACTTCCTACAAGCAATACTTTCATAGAAAATTAATATACTTAAGTGTTAAATAGCAATGGATGCTCTGTTACCATATAGCTTTTATGTTTCTTTAACCATCATAATAAATATATATGTCATCATCATCTATGTACAAATGTATAATGTTTTATTTTCTCATAAGTGATGCTAACTTTGCTTCAGAGACACGCCCCCCCCCTCCTCCCCAACTGCCCTGGTGACAACAGTAATAATCACAAAGAGAACATGCTTATTGATTGATCCTTTGGAGCAAGGCATCTGGCTCCCACCCGGTTGAGGTCTAGCCAGCATCAGGTAACAGGACCCCTTGGGCCTAGTCATTCCATAAAGATTTGAATACCCACTATGAGCCAGGTTCTGCTGGAGATGCAAGAGCTCTCAGAAAGCCAAGGTGGAGGGAGGGGTAGGTAGGGAGTCACATTTCAGATCTCAAGATACTACAAAGGTGCAGCAACTAAAAGTAATAAACCTGCAGCCTCTCAACCGCTTCAGAGAACTGAGCCCTAGGCATCCCTTGGACATGATGAATTAACTATACTCCTGGGCATCTAGAATGGTACTAGTTGGGAGAGTTGAGAAAGTCACTCGATCTTCTGTGTTCTGTGGTTTCGCTGAGGAACCCAAGTGGAGAAAGGCTGGATAAAGAGCGTGGGGGGTGGGAGGAAGCTTTAGACAGAAGGGTCAGGGAATGCCCCTCTGAAGAGGTGATTGCAGAGCTGGAAGAGTGAGAGGCAGCCATGCCAAGATCTGGGAGGAGAGGGAAAGGAGAGGGGAAGAAAGTTCCAGGCAGGGAGAGCATGTGCCAAAGTCCTAAAGCAGGAACAAGCTTGACTGACTCAAGAGGCAGCAAAAAGGGAGGTGAAGATGAGGTTGAAGGGCTGCTGCCAGAGAAGCTGCTCCCCAGCCTCACAGGGCAGGTGCCTGCTGAAGGTCAAGAACCCGGAGGAACAGGTTCACCAAACTTCCTCCAGAGAGGGAAACCAACTGGCCTCAATAGCCAAGGGGCTCTAGTTTCTAGACTAATAATCCGAGGCTGATTCAGAATCTATTCCAGAAACAGGGTGCCTGTGGCCGGTTAGCATGGCAGGTACACACTGTGTGAGTAAACAGGCCCTCTTTTTCCTTCAGGTTCTCAGCAAGTACGTCTGTACGAAGCCCTGGAGTCACACCATTTATCAGTCTTGGGGAGGAGAGGGGAGTGGATGGGACTGGGAGCAGACAAGCACGGAGCCCTACAGAAGCCCTTGCCGCTGCTTTGAAATATACTTTGCAAAAACTACCTCGCTCTCTGGCCAACATAAACCACAGGCAACAGAGGGCCTTATATGGCTTGAAGCTTTCTTAATCCGAAACATAGATGGGCTGGAGTTGGCAGCTCCAAGTTAGAGGAAAGGGGGAGCCAAAAAGGGGCGGGGAAAGAAGGGATGGCAGTGTGGAACAGAACTCATTTGTCAAACTCCTTTTTCATCTCTCTTCTAAATTACTGGCTCCCTATAAGAGTTCCTCCTGAGGGACATGGCATTGCCTCCTCTCATGTTCTTATTTTGGTTTAAGCAAGAGTACACCAATACTCAGGCAGCCAGCACATCCATAGCTTTACAGAATTTTTAGTGTCCATCTGGTGGCCTGCCCTTAGGTTGGATGACTTCCCATAAAAATAGGGTTATGTGAGTTCCTAAGAAATTGGCCGCTGGGGCAACAATGGGTGTCATTCCCCTGGACAGCAATGTCATTCCCCGGGGCCCACTGGGCTGCCTCGGTCACATGCCTGCCTGGCCCAGGAGGCAGGGTTGGGCCCCTGCCACAGATCCAGAATAGAAAAGGCAGCCCCAGGAACATCTTGAGCAGCTACCTCTCTCCCCCACCAACACCCTATGATAGTTCCTAAGGTGGGTTTATTCTCCTTCCTCCGGATTAGAAAGCAGCAGCAGCTTCAGCCTCAGGACCTGCTCTGTACACTGAAGGGACATGCACTTGGCCCTCCTAAAGGATACCAGCTGCCAAAAATAGCACGACAGCACATGCATGGCCAGGTGGGCCTCACCAGAGTCAAAGGACAAAGCAAGGAGGTTCTGCTCAGCACAGCCTTTTCTCACCAGAGACAGAGCTCAAGGCACATCAGAGTGCAGGCCTCCCTCCAAGGCAGCTCAGGGCAATTCCTTCCTGCTCCTTTCTCTTCAGAGGGACAGGCAGGAGGGGAAAGAAGATTTACAGGGGACTGAGCTGGCCTTCAGATCTACTGTCAGAGGCTGAGGTTGGAGAAGGGGCTGGGAATGGCAGTGCAGTGTGGGGATGAGGGCTGGGATTGAACAAATCCTGTGGCCTCCTCCAAAAGGGACCAAGCTACTGCCAGGCAACAGCCTAGTGAGGGCCAGGGGATGATCTCGTGACCTCCATGTGAGGTCTGACAGGCCACATTATTATTAGCCAGGGAATAAGTAACTTCAAGGTTGTCCTCTCAACCAGGCGACTGAGCAAACCCAAAGTCTTCAGAGCACTTTTCCAGGCCTTCCAGGCACAGCTACAGTCTACAAGGCTTTCTTAGTCACAGTCATTATTTCTGCAGCTCAAATGCACCAATAGTTGCATAATTCTGATGATAAAACATGGTTTTGGAAAGGTAGGAGCATTAAAGAATAGGATCCTGAACTTCAGTTTCCTGTCAAATGAAAATGTTCCATAAAATGGGATACAAATATCTTCATCACAGGGCTGAAATGTAGCTAAAATGACTCAAAATACCTAACAGTCTGACTCAGCTTGTGGGACAAAGGATTTTAATCTTATAAAAACCCAGTGTCGTTTTCTGGATGAGGCTGGAGGGTTAATGGGGCAGTAAATAAGAAACAGCCTCTAAGCATGGAGCTATAGAAACCTCATCTAGGTCCAAATCCGGCCCAGTCCTGAGTCCTGACATCAGCATACCTTGCTCAGGGCCTCAGTTTCCTCATATACAAAGTAGAAATACCTAACTTCAGAGTTGAGAAAGAATAAGAAGGGAACAGCTCAGAAAAAAACTCCTAAGATGCTAGGTATACAGTAAGTGCTCAGTAAGTATCTGTTATGCACCTTATGCTGTCTGGCTCCAAGAAAAAAGTCTCTCACATTATATGCCAAAGGTCAGTCTAGCAGGGTTCAAACTAAGCACACTCAGGATTAGATAAGGGAGCATCCTGAAATAAAGGCCATTCCCTAGAGCTAGCCCTACACCAACACTTCAGGATCCCTACTGTGGGCAACTCTCCCCACCGCCTTCTGTAAAAACAGGCCCCCTAACACTGAGATGGACTGACTAGAGGGGTGCAATGAAAATGACACTAGTTTATAAGATATCTGCAATCTGTTTAGCAAAAGGCCCACATTGGGATCCTGCAGCAAGTATTCAGGTAGGTGAAGGACAAACAGGTCAGCTGGCATCCGAAGACCAAGGATAGTGAGCACAGGCCTTGGAGAACCAGTAAGGACCTTTAAGATAATAAACAAGCTCTCAAACCAATACGGCTTTCCAAGGGCTTAGTGTCTGTTTCTTTGCTTCATGCTCCCATTCCCAGATCCCTCACTACCCTCCTCAAATTGTTTCATAATTGATCACTGCTCTCCAAACTGGCAGACTGCAACTTGCTTCTTAACATGCCATGGAGAGAGCTAATAAAAAATTTGTCACCAAAGCTGTTTGGTTTATGGGCTATGAAAGATGAAGCCCAAACACACGATGCTTTAGCTTTTAGACTTGGGCAAAGAACTAAGACCAGTGCTGTCCAATAGAATCTTCTGGGATGATGAAAATGTTCTAAGCCTGCACTGTTCAATACTGTAACCACTGGCCACCTGAAGCTACTGAACACTTGAAACGTGACTAATATTACCAAGACACTAATTTTTAAATTTTATTTGATGCTTAAAGCTTCAATTTAACTAGTCACACATGACTGGCTACTACCCTCTAGGACAAGGCAGTTCTAGATCCTCTCCCCTAAGCATCACTTTAGAAGAGACTAGAAGAGAGTGTAAAATATAAAAATATTTAGCACAGCAGCACCTTAGAGCTAAGAGAACTTGAGATGCACCTGAAACAGTGGATTGGTTTTTTAAAAGTCTTTGACCTGTACTACCCACTGAACCTAGCATCCTAGCCCAAAACCACACCTCCCCATACACAATCCTGCAGGCAACTACACCCAGGCACTTTAGACTAAGAGCTCCCAGGAACAAAATCTGAATGCCTTCGATGTTGTCCAACCCTTTCACCAGCTGAAGAAACTGAGACCGCAGAGGGCCAACAGACCTGCCTGGAACCACATCTAGCTTTCATCCCTGCAAGTTGTACCAAGCCCTCACCACCCGCCAATCCAGGGCTCTTGCCAGCTAAGCCCAGTGGTGAAACAAGCCTTATTAGCCTGCAGCACTGTATACCTTTATTCCCAGAACTCACCTGGGGCCCTGCTTTGTTCCTAAGTGCATGGGCCTCAGTGACACCCAGTTAAGTGAAGGCAGCCAGCCAGTATTACCAGATGAAGACAGAATGTTTACTATCAACTGTTGCAAACTATCAAACCAAGTTGTAGAAACATCCAAATGGCAAGGACCTGGACAGAACAAAGACCATTTAGTAGGAAGAAAGGAAAGTTAAGGAATAGGACATTTTGAAAGCTTATTACTAAAAGCCAGTCCTCAGAATGCTGAATTTGATAAACACACTCCTTCACTTCAACAATCTGCTTAGAAAGCAACAGAAAGATTAGGAGAAAAGCCCATGGATTTGACTATGCCTTGGTTCTTCTCACAAAAGCCCTCTAGAGGACCTAGTTTAAGTCCAAATCCACACTTGTCAATTTCTATACCCCTCAATTTGTATTTCTATTGGCCCTTGAAACAATCCCAAATGACCTCCAGCTTCACCCTCAATTGCATTTAGGTATGAGAATTAAAGGATTAGGGAGGTGTTTGCTCACAGCTCACCTAGCACAGTAGCTATTAAGGAAAAGGTACCCTCTAAATTTTAGTTCCCACATCCCCACCAATTACTTCTCCAGCCAGACTGTTCTACTCAAAATATTGTCATTGATCATGTTTTCCACCACCCAGGTTTAAAATTAGGTACCTGGACCAGCAGGTTTGCTCAGTCGGAGTGCCACAGATGATGGGTACTTAATGTTAAATGATCATAAAGGTGAATTGAAACCTGAGTGAGGCATGACACCAGAAAGGGATGTGGAAGAAACTGAACTTGCCCTAGAAAGCAAAGATTAGGGTTAAAATACATCCCACATAGATTAGCAACTCAAACAGTATGACATGATTTAAATGGGACAAGAGGCCCATAGGATTCAGCACCTCCTCTCAGAGCGGAGGAATACTCAGAATGGCAAGCTGAAGGTATTAACTTGTACACAAAACTGGCGACTTCCCCTCAATAGCACAACAGACCAAGCTGCAGAGAAGCCCTCATTCTAGACTCACAGGGAAGATTAGGAAGGAGTGGCCTGGGGAGAATGGGCTGCTGTAAAGTACCAGCTCACCAGGCACATGGGGTGCCTGCTCCTCAAAGCCCTGAAATGAGCATTCCATCAAGTCATACTTGTTGCAGGCTAGAGCCAGGACGCGGCTGGCAGTGGGGAAACCAATTTATTTTCCTTTTCCTCCCAACCAAGTTTCCAGGCCAGAAACTGGGGGTGGGTATTTTTAATAAAATTCAAATCACTCGAGTGATTCAAGAGAAAATGTCAGTCTCAGAGATTCTTTAAGGTGGAATAAAGACAAGACTTGAGCACCCATCATGCACAGTGCTGGGTCTCACAACTATTATCTCAACTTGTCTTCAGAATGAGGAGAGGGAACACTGTAAAGGCCAAAACTAGCCTTCACCCACAAATCATGGTTAGGACACAGGTCCAAAGTCCACCAATAATTTGGGTTACCAGGTAGAGCAAAACAAATTACTTTAAAATATTGATGCTCAGCAACCTTACACTGGAGACACATCCACTTGGCACCAGAGCAGGCCACTTAAAACAGACACCTTCACTGTCACCATGCAGTGGCTACGTGTAAATGTATTTCCTAGATACAGTTGGGAGGAGGAACTGATAGTCACAAGACTCCAGCAAGACACAAATCCATTAAACCAGTCTCACTCACAAGCCTGGATGGGATCAGTTACCTGTAAATTCTAGGCCATCATCTAACAATACTCATGACAATAGAGCCTATTTAATCCAGGTCGGCACTGAAGCTTCAGTGATTTGCATACCTGTAGGATCCAAAGGACCTCCTCTGGCCAAGTGACAACTTCAACTGAGAATATATACAGGAATCACTACCCAGAACCCACATAACTAGTTAAGAGGTGAAAGAGGGGAGATTCAACACAACTCCAAAAGCTCCCAAAACATAACTTCACATGCTTCCAGTGCTCAGAAAGTCTTAAATAAGCAGGTGAACCACCTGAATGCCAAGAACAAAGAAATCTGATATATGACCATACCATGCATGCTGCCCCTCTCTTCAAAGATGCTCGGTACCTTTAAGAGCAAAGAAGATGGGTGGTGCTTATTAAAGTCCAAGTTTTGCTTTCTAAATAATTTTTTTTAACTAACTTGGGAAGAGCTTAGTTACCCCAGCACGCTAAGGTTACTGTTTGGCAGAATTAATAGTTTATTGTGAATAGTGTTACTTACTTCATCAGTAATTGCGACAAAGGTGGCGGGTGGGGGAGAGGGAGAGGGACGGTAACAGCAAACCAATGAACAGATAGGATTATACCAGGTGTCCAGCAGCCCAGATTTCCCTGTAGGAGATAAATTTAAACACCAAGTAGCCTGAACTTCAGCAGGGAAAGACAGCTAGGTTAATCTAATTGCTCTGCCCATGCACTCTACCCGGCTTCAGAGGCCTCCACTCACACCTGCAATGAGGTGCACCGGGTTTGTGTTAGCAGCGCAGGGGGCCAGGAAGGCGCTGGCCAACCGGGGCATCTCCGCTGGAGAGGAAAATCGCGAAAGGCCCGGGGCTTACACGCAGTCCCGGGTCGGTTCCACACCGCCCACCACCAACAGCTCCTTTCTTCCCTGCGCCTCTCTTGGAGGGGAAATGGGAGGAAACGTACCCTAGGGCACAAAAGGGTTCAACTGGAGAAAGGCCGCGCCGAGGGGTCGATGACGACGGCCTCTCCAAGCACGTTAAGACCCCGATCCGCGAAACTCTCACGGTCCCTCCAAAGCGCCAGCGGGAAGGCTGCGGGGTGCCTGCCAAGCGCGACACGTGACCTACGCGCCCCGGGGCAAGAAGTCAGCGGGCACACCAGGCAGGATGGGACGCCTCCGCCCCTCCGGACACCCTTTATGGGCTTGCAAATGCTAACCCTCCCTCTCGAGAGACACCAAGCCTTAGACCTCAGGACCCTAACTCGGTTCTAACGGTCCCTCTACCCAAAACGGGGATCCAATCACATCCGGTCGCCTGCCCAATCCTCCCAGTTCTGCAAACCGAGCCCCTTCCCCGGGTTCGCCACACTGAACTCCCAGGGCCTGGGCTACCTGCTCAGGTTTGCCACCGCCAGGCCTAGGAGGGGAGCAACCCGGGACCAGCCAAAGGGGCCTAGAAGTCGGGTGAGGTTCCTGAAGTGACCAATTCAACTCCAACCCCTCAGGAGAGAGGAAGGGGTGCCCGGGGGCCTTGGGGCACCTCCTCGCCCTTGTGAGCACCTGGCCCTGCCCACAGCCCGCTCCGCCGCCGCCTCTCCCGGCTCAGACTGGGTACACACGACCTTTGAAAAGTAAACGCCTGTGAGTTAGGCGACCTTGGGTGGGACGCGCTCAGGTCTATCTCCAGGGAAGGTGTGCGCGTTCCGGGAAAGTTAAGCCGTAGAAGGGTGGCCCGGGCGTCGCGTCCTCACCCCCCGCCCCGGAGAATGGTGACGCGCGTGGGGGACACCGCGCGGCTGCAGAGCGCCGCCTCAACCACGCACACGCGATCTGTCAGCAGGAGCCGACGGGCAGGCAACCCAGACCGGGAAGATGAGGGGGCGCGCAGGCGACGGAAGGGAAAGAAGGGCCTGCTTGACAGCGGGCGGCGGGCCGGAGCCTCTCCGTTCGCACTAGGCGCCCGGGGCCTCCGGAAAGCAGGACACCTGGAACGCGCACCGCACTCCCAACATGCACCCTAGGCTCCCCATCACCCTGACGGCGTCGCCCTCCGGCCCCTGCAGGCGGTCCCCCGGCCAGCCGCCCCCACGCGGCCCAACTTACCAGCTCCTCGGCGACCGTCGGGATACGGAGTCCACACCCGCCGCCGCCCCCCGACCCCCGACCCCCGCCTCAGCCCCCGAGGCCGGGCCCCACGGAGCCGTGCTGTGGCCGCTCCCCCACGTGCTCGCCCAGGCCGTTGGAACACAGAGACATTAAATACTGAGGACGCGCAGCGACGTGCCTGCGGCGCAACGCTAGGCCCCGCCCCCCGCCCTTAGGTCCCCGCTCTCGCAGGGTTCACCTGCGCGTGCGCGCCGGGGGCCACTCCCGCCTGAGCCTCTCCCAGCTGCGCCAGAGGGGGCGCGGTCTGGAGTTCTTCACCAACATCCCGCGGCCGCCGCTCGCGCCCCGGCCTTGCTCGAGCTCTCGCGAGATCATCTATAATCTCGGCGGGGCTCCGGGGACCGGCCGGGCTGGAGCCTTGCAAACCCCGAGGGCCCGGGCAGCTCTGTGCTCGCCAGCCCGGCGCGGGTGCTGCTTCCCGGCCTCCAGGCGGTCTGGAGGGGCAGTTAGACCACTCACTGGCCTGCCTCGGGCGCCGAGAGCCCCCGGAAAAGGCGGAGGACCCGGCGAGGGGCTGGGCTCGGCGCCGCCCCCACCGTGTAATGCATAATCAGGTGACCATTGCGAATTGCTTAACTGCACAATGGGAGTATCGGGTGCGACTTTCTTGACCATTTCCACAACTTGATAGTGGCGAAGTGAAACAGACATTTTCCTCTAAATGGGTTTGGGTTTTGGAATATTTCCTGCCAAGAGAGAGTCACCGTGAGTCACCGACTCCTCCAGGAAACTTGGAGAAGTCAGTTGTCCCCACAAGTCCCCAAGGATGGGGTTCTGCTGGCCAGGCCCGCTCTCAGTCTTAACACATAAGGGCTTTAGGTGAACATTTATTGAGCAAAATATAGGAAAGAGATCATGCTAAGTACTAACCATTATTTAGGGGAAATACTTAATCTTCACCAGTGATTAAATGCAAATTTAAATGACAATGAGATACCATTAATCTATTGCGTTTTATGTATAAATTTATATATATATGAATTCCAATTGCAGGATGTAATTAGTGCCATGAAGGAAGCAAATAGGAAACTGAAATAGAAAAATAACAAGAGGAGACCTATTTTAGGTCCTGTGGTTTGAAATGGCCTTCGGTGAAACTTAAACCTACTGGATGAGAAGGATCTGGCCTTGCAAACTGTATATGGGAATAAGGGTTGGGGAGTGTTTCCAGCAAGGCAACAACAGGCAAAAACAGGAAACAACTTCTGGTAAACTGACACGTCAGTGTGGATGGCATATAGTCTGGTGGGAAGAGTGCTGGAAAAGGGGATTGGAGAGGTAGGGGGAGGAGGGTTTTGGGGGGATGGCAAGGGAACTGAGCCATCTTATAAACCATTTATTCCAAAACCCATCTTAGTAAAGCTTGGCTTTTATTCTGTTCTGCTCAGCCCCAAAGCCAGGCATGCTTCTACCTCCGGGTCTTTGCACTTGCCATTTCTTTCCTCCAACTAGAATATTCTGCAGAGCTCATTCCCTCACCTCTTTCAAGTACTTTGCTCAAAGGTGACCTACTCAGTCTCAGTGAAACCTTCCCTGGACTCCCTATTTAAAATTGGAACCACACACACATACACAATCTCCTGTCCTTCACACCTTTATTTTTTTTCTTTATAGCACTTAGCACTATCTATATACTATATAGTATAGTTCATTTATTTTATAACAGTAAGCATTATTGAGGTCATGGCACATAGAGGGCACTCAGTAAAAATATATTTAGTGACTAAGTAGGAAGTCTGTTTTTAAAAGGGACCTGTAGCTGCTGTGGAAAGAAGGAACTAGAGAAAGACCAGCATGGAAGCAGGGAGGCCAGATGGGAGGCTGCTGCGTAGTCCAGGTGAGAAATGATCCTGGCCTCAGCTAAGAGTCATGGCAAGGGATATGAAGAGACTGCTTTGGATTCAAAATACATTTTGGAAACAGTAGCCAACAAGACTTGCTGATGTCGTTGAGGGGAAGGAAAAGAGAACAATGACACGCTTCCTTTGGCTTGAGTTACTGTGTGAAATGGGGTGCAGTTTCTTGAGATGGGGGAGACAGTAGCAGAGAATCATTAGTTTCATTTTGGACCCACTCAGTTTGTACTGTTTTTTGTGACATCCAAGTGCAAATAGTAATTAAGGTGGATATGCAAGACTGGAGCTCAGAGGAGTGGTCTGGGTGGGAAATATAAATATGTATTGAAAATCATGTAAGAAGCAGATATTTTAAAGAAGGACAATGCCCTGGTGGTGGTGGAGGTAAGATGTCTACAAGAAGAAACAGAAAAGGATGGGGGGGGGGGGCAGGGGTAAAGTCCTAAAAGTGTTGGTAGGAAAAAAACAGGGAGAGAGAGGAAGAAGAGAGGGAGATGAGGCTACAGATATGGTTATGAGGAGGGACAGAAAAGGGGACAAATGTGATGGATATGTGAGTCATATCCTATGTGTGGGGGCATGGGCAAAGCCGGCCAGGGTGAAAGGAGCGAGGGAACAAGGGGTGTGTGTAATAACTGCAATACCAGGAGAGGTGCAAGACACAGATCCAAGGGGGGTAAGGTAAGAACCTAAGAGTTAACGGTATTCACAGCTGGAGAGCAACCCTGCAGCTGTAACTGCAGACCTGGCAGCTCAGAGTGGAGGAATGCGGGGAGGGGAGGATTGGAAGGTAACCCTAAAGACGTGGCCTTCAGGAAGATAAGATTACGTTGTTGGACTTAAACTTTAGCATCAGCTAAAAATGGGCAAGGGTCTACTCAAGGCAGGGATTTTAACCTAGGATGCATAAAACAGCTTCAAAGACATCCACGAATCCCCCGAAATTACTCTCATGGCTTTATAAGTATGGTGTTTTTCTGTGGAAATGATTATGGAGAGCTTCTATCAGATTTTTCTAATCGTGATGTTAAAAAAAGAAAGAGAGCCCGGCCAGGGTGGTTCGGTGTTTGAGCATTGACCATGAACCAGGAGGTCAGGGTTTGGTTCTCCCCCACAGGTCAGGGCACATGCCCTGGTTGCGGGCTCGGTCCCCAGTAGGGGGCATGCAGGAGGCGGCTGTTCAATGACTCTCTCTCATCATTGATGTTTCTCTCTCTCTCCCTCTCTCTGAAATGAATAAAAACATATTTTAAAAAAGAAAAGAAAAAGAGATCTGAGAAATGTGACCGAAGAAGAGGTCAGAGACATTCAGAGCATGAAAAGAGATCAACCCACTGTTGCTGGCTTGAAGATGGAGAGGGCCCGGGAGCTGGAAAAAAATAATAATAATAAAAATATGGTAAATGGAGCAAGACAGACTGTAACACTATACCTGAAAGAGGAATATGTCAGTCACAAGGAGGAGGTAAAAAATAAAGCCCCCAAAGAAAACCAAAAAACAGAAGAGAAGTGGGCAATGCCATCTAAGGGAAAAGGTACCCAATTGTGTCTAATCAAGAAGCTGCCCTCTCTGATGAGCGCAAGTGGTTAGATCAGAACCCGATCCCGTTGTTCCCTTAAATCCTGTAACTCAGGCCCCTCATTCTGACTCTACCCGCCAAGCAACTTTCTGATAATTCTCTCCAAGGAGAGAAGCTGTGATTGAACCTGTGGAAGGCACTGGTCCACCTGACAGGTCTGTGTTTATCATTGTAAATTAGACAACTGGCCCTCCTGTTTTCTACATCTTGAACATCGTGTGAATGTTTTTTGTTTGAGTGAACGTTTAGTTCTGGGACTAGAACATGATGAAACTTCTGAACCTATCACGAAGCTGAGGGAGGGCTTGATACAGGACCTGGGGGGGGGGGTTTCATTAAAAATCATCTTGGGAGGCTCTTTTAAAAGAAATTGTCTTCTCTTGGCAGTCCCTTCAACTTCAGGGGGGCCTATCCTGGAGAAATGTCCTAGCTTTCCGACCAGAAGCATCTACAGAAAGAACTTTTTCTTAGTGCTAACAAACATGAACTGCCTTGCTCCTCCTGCTTAACTGAATGGGCGACCGAAACTAAACCCTTCTTTCTCCAGTGCCTATTCCCTGAAACTCAAGAGGCATTGGGTTATGCCCCAGGACCATGGGTATCTGCAGGGAAGAAGAAATTACCTACTCCTAGACTCTCTTCCTGTCCCCACCCCTCTCAGGAAAAAAAAAATTTACTCCTAGAGAAATCAATGGAAAAGAGTTGAGAAATAACAACACTAATGGCTAATACGTAATAAGCACTTAATGCCCAGCACTGTGCAAAATGCTTTATCCTGATCTTTCACTAATCTCAAAAACTAGATACTCGTATTATGCTGTATTCCTGTTTGATAGCTTTTAGTCGCACAGCAGTAGAGGCAAGATTTTTAACCCAAGAAATGTGATGTGGAGCCCATGGGTTAACCAACTCGCTGCACTGCTGCTGGAGGCAGACCTAGAGGTCCAGGAAGCAGTTTTCCATAGGAACATGTATGCGATAGATTGAATTGTGTCTCCCCCTAAAAAAGAGGTGTTGGAGTCCTACGCCCCCAGTACCTGAGAATGTGACCTTCTTTAGACTCAGGGTTGTTGGAGATGTAAGTAATGAAGGTGAGGTCATACTGGAGTAGATTGGCCCCCTAATGCAATGTGACTGGTGTCCTTATAAGAAGATGGCCATGTGAATGCAGGGAAACAGAGAGAACACCGAGGATTGGATTTATGCATCGATAAGCCAAGAAACAGCAGATTGCCAGCAAACCACCAGGAGCAAGGAAAGAGTCCCCTAAGGCCTCAGAGGGAGCAGGGCCATGCTGACACCTTGACTTTGGATTTCTTCCCTTCAGAAATGTGAGACAATAAATTTTGGTGGTCTAAGCCACCCACTTTGTGGTAGTTTGTTACAGTGGCCCTAAGAAACTGAGACAGTGCCCTTCTCTCTTGAACCCATAGTTGCCAGGTGGTAAAAGGAAATGTAAAATCACTCAGCAGGTGATCGAAGGAAGCTGTCCCCTTCCTCCCCTCTGGACCCAAGATGTCATGGCTTCACCAGGCAGAGGCCCCATCCAAGTGGCTATGATGAAGGGCCTCAAATAGGCACTTCCCAGGCTCTGGCACCATCACCATCACATATTTCTGGGGACTTTTCCAGCTATATACTGTATTTAAGATCTTAATTCCCATTCTGCTCAGTGGGTGCTGGTAGGGGTATTGCCAGCCATTTCCCAGAGCTCCCTCCACTCTTCCCAACCACTCCCACTGGCAGTTCAGTTTGGAAGTGGGGCCTACGGAACTCTGCAAACTTCAGGCAGGCTGAATGAAGTTCTACCCAAAACCAGTTTAGATCCTTTAACTAGGGCCAAGCTCGTGCATGTGGAGAAACAATAAAACAGAGGTTGTTACCTACCTCATTTTATTCCCTGGGAGGTATCTCCTGGCCCAGCTGCTGGGATCCTCCCAGGAAGCCACTTGACCATGCGTGGTGCCTATCTATGGATATTTGAGCTGCTTGGACTCCATTAGAAAACTGCAGTGAGCCCTCTGTGGCAGGGTTTATAAGCTGTTGTGTAGCGCTTATTTTGTCAGTTTGCGTACCTTTCTCTGCACCATCGTAGGTGGGGTGGTCTGAAACAGCAAGATCCACAAGTCTCAGATAGCCAAAGGGACACAGGAACTTCCCTGGGGTCAAGACATTTTATAAGGTGACCCACCTCTAGGAGTGATGGGACAGAGCACAGAGCAATATGGGGGGCCCTGACACTGCACCCAAATTTTCCATTCTCCCCATCCTCTACACCCCCCTGCCGTCTCTCTCAAACCAGTTTCCTGCTCTATCCATTCTAAAACATGACACGTTTCTTAGTAATCTCCTTCTTCCATATGATGAGGCACTCACTCCAGTTTCCCACAGACTAGCGTGTTCTCCCCAGGACCTCCACTAGCCCACACAGTGGCACTGTGCAAATTAGGCAGCAGGTGTCCCTTCTCCCAGACAGACAGAGCCCTGTGCCCGGCTTCATGGTGAGCAGAGTGCAATAGCACAGCCTGGATTTCAGTCCCTCCTTGCCCTTGGGCTGGATGCCCTTGAACAGGACATGACCTGCACAACCCTCCATGACACTCCTGCAGTTGGGAGTTTGTCCTAACAGAGATAGTGCTACAGTGACACAATCAGTCAACCAGGCCTCTTGAGGTTTTGTGCACCACGCTGCATTGGCTTCATTCATTTCATTGCTGCCAAAGCCTAAAAAGTATTGCCTTGCTTGGCACAGGTACATAAAATACACTTGTAACCTCAAGTAACTTTACCTAGCCTCTCAGTTTCCCTGTCTCTAAAATGAAGATAGTCATAGGACCTATTCATGGGGTTGTGGAGATTAAATGAAATAATACATATAAAATACTGTGCACAGTGCTGAGCTCAAAAAATAAAAGCTATATGCTATTTCAAGTGTTTTTATCCATTAAGTTTCATTCAACAGATATGTATTAGCAACTATTCTGTGGCAGGCCTTGTTTAAGGGGCTGTGGTTACCAAGGCGAATACCCCAGTCTCATAGGGAAGGCAGACATGACATAGGTAAAGGCCATGTGCAGCGGGGTCAGTGCTGACAGGTAAATAAAGAGATGGGATGAGGAGCGGGAAATGTCAATGAGTTTCATTCTGCTTGTGTTAGGGTTAGGGAAGCTTGAGTGTATCACCGGTACCCTTTCTGCATTTAACACTCACCAAAATAAAATGCCTTGCTTCAGTGACACGTTGCACAGAAGAACACCCCCAATCTGAAAATGGCTTAAAACAATCACTGATGTATTAGCTCATCAGGATGTTTTGCTTCAGCTCCATATATTGTTGGCTGGGTGATTTAACCGAAGTTCGAGGATCCAAGGTGGTGTCACTCACACATCTAGTGCCTCATTCAATGGTGGGAACAGCTGGGCTGGCCAGGCCTTTATTTCTCTCTCCTGTGGCCTCCCCAGCAAGGAAGCTGGACCTCTCTACATAGGCCCAGACCTAAGCTGCACCACTCAGGTTGCAATCTATTGGCCCAAAGAAGTCACCAGATCAGCCCAGATTCAAGGGAAACAGGCTCCACTTCTCGGTGGGAGCAGAGGCCGAGGGTCGTGGACAAGTTTAACCTACCCCGTCTGTTATATCATATTACCTTTTACAGCCAATTTATGACTTAGAAGGTGTCTGATTGGTGGGATTCTTCAGAAGTCAGCGATGTGAAGTGCAGTGTGGTACAGCGGTGGCCAAACACAGGGCTCAAGCCCTCATTTCAGTACTAACTTGCTGTATGACCCTCGGGCAACTTATTCAGCCTCCCCACGATTTCCTGTCAAATGAGGGGCAGTGAGAGCTGACTCGCCAGGGTTATTGTGAGAATTAGAGAAAATGCAAGGACCGTGCTGGCGCATGGTAGGTGAGATAGTTGAGCAGTCATAACGCTGCTGCTGGTTGCTGATATCGATTTTCTCGCCTTTCTTCTTAAGACTGGTGTATTTGGGCGCATTTCTCCCACCTGTCATGGAAGCACCCAAAAGACCTCTGGTATTGCCTGCCTGTCCCTGCAAACCTTAGCAATTACGCCGTGAAGTTGGGGCATGGCTTTGTGAATTTGTTCGAGCTTTTGGAAAGCAATTTAGTAATTATTAACAAGAGTCATAAAAAAAAAACGTTCCTATCCTTTGACCCAGATTTCCAGAAATAAAAAACAGATTTTCAGAAAATTATCCCAGTGGAATTGATTCAAAAGAAAAGCAAAATATTCATACACATCAAGTGCTCCATTGCCATTTTCTCTAGAACAACTAAAAATAGCAAAAACAGCTTAAATGTCCAATTGTATGGAAATGGTTAGCTAAACTGTGATGCAGATAAATACTTGCTGGGATATTCTATAATTCGTAAAAATGACAATTATCACTATATGATAGCATGGAAAATTTTTAAAATAAAATGCTAAGTGACAAATTCAAAGATTTCTTTACACGAATAAGGCCTAGAGCCAGTCATGGAAAAAAACATTTTTTTTTTAAACCCACACAAAAATATACATTTGTTAGTGTTTGGGAAGTGGTTTTGGAATTAACTGATTTTCTTTAAAAATATTCTTTGTTATTTTAAATCAAAATCAGGAGAAATATTTAGGCAAGGTCATATGGAAAAATGATTTATTAAAAAAAGAAAGGCCACATACCCCTGAAACCTATATAATTTTATTAACCGATGTCACCACAATAAATTCAATTAAAAAGAAGAATAGCCCGGCTGACGTGGCTCAGTGCTTAAGTGTTGACCTATGGACCCAGAGTCAGGGTTCGACTCCTGGTCGGCGCACAAGGGTTGCAGCCTTGATCCCCAGTCGGGGGCGTGTAAGAGGCAGCCCATCAATGACTCTCTCATCATTGATGTCTCTATCTCTCCCTCTCCTTTCCTCTCTCTGAAATCAATAAAGATATATTTTTTTAAAAAAAAGAAGAAGAATGCATGCGCTTAAGCTTCTCCCTGGAGATTCTAATCCAGAGGGTCCCAGGTAGGGTCCAGTTATTTACACTTTTTCAGAGCTCTGGAAATGATTTTGATGTATACCAGGGTGAGACCCACTGAGACAGACACTCATTATCCTTTCAAATATCAGATCCAAAATAGCAATACAAGGGAAACTTACATAATTAGAACGTTTCCCTCCACCCCCCAATAAAATATGTTCCCACTGGTAGGCCTCTTCTCTTTCCATGTATTTAGTTGTACGCTGATGAATCTGTAGCCGGTGTACATAATCCAGAACACAGAACAGACAGCTTTTGGTAAACACGTGGTCCTGTGCAATGTAAGGAAAAAACATGACATATGAGCTGATGGCCTAGGGTTTCAAGGGAAGAGTAACAGAAGCAGAAAAAAATCTCATCTCCATATCAGTCAAAAGAGATTGACAGAATTTCAAGGATGATCTCCCACTGTGACCAGCTGTGGCCTTTTCCTGAGGATAGAAGTAGTGGGTAGTCTCATGAGATTTTTATATGCATATTTTTCTTTCTTTTAGAATGCTGTCATTGTAGAGTGTTACTGTTAAAGACTGAAACAGAATCAGCCAAATACAGCCTGTTCTCCCCAGCTTAGCTTCCATAGAATATAGTGAAATAGACAGTAGATTCTTTGAGAAAATCCTGGAGTTAATCAGTTTTCATGATGAGTATGTTTCCTGAGACCATCATTTCCCAAAGTGTGCTCTTTGTAAAAAGTAGTTCCTTACAAGGCTAGAAGCTATTGCTTGAAAAAGGGTTCCCTGATGTCATATCACCATATTGTATACCTGACATTAAAGTACCTAATGTAATATTGTATACCAATATACTTAAATAAAAATTAATGAACTTTTGCCCGGCTGGTGTGGCTCAGCGGTTGAGTATCAACGTTTGATTCAGGAGATCGAGGTTTGATTCCCTGTCAGGGCACATGCCCGGGTTTCGGGCTCGATCCCCAGCAGGGGGCGTGCAGGAGGTGGCCGATCAATGACTCTCTCATCATTGATATTTCTCTCTCTCCCTCTCCCTTCCTCTCTCTGAAATCATTGATTTCACATCAATGAAAGACATATATATATGTATGTACATATATATATATATAAGTAATACACTTTTTTAAAAAGGGTTGCATGCTGAAATAAGTTTGGAATGCAGGATTTAACCAAGTTAGAGAGGTTTCTTTGCAGGACTTCTCAGGGCCTTCATGAATCTCCAAGAAAAGAATATAGTATGAAATATGAAAACCTTCTCTTGGTTGATGAAACACACTTTACAAAACATTTCCATATACCATATGATTTCTAGTAGGAGCCCAATAAATGTTAGTTGTTAAAGCAGGTAAAATCAATGCAGGGTATTATGGTCCATTATTTAATTTGGATTTTTCACCTAAGGAAAATTAATTTTTGTGTGAAAATTAGGAGATAATGTATAGAAAATTAAAGCACCTCTCCAGACAAACGATGAGAACTAATAAGCATATTCGCTGAAGTTTCTGGACATAAGATCCTTGAAAAAAATTGCCTTTCTATGCACCAGTAGCAAACAGTTACAGAATTTAATTTTAAAAATACCACTTATAATAGGACCAAAATCTCTATTCTACCTAGGAATAAGTCTAATAAAATATGGGGAAAACTTAAAGTATTGATTGCAATACATAAAAGAATTTGTAAACAAATGGAGAGAGTATATGTTTGTAGTTGGGAAGACTCCAGGTAGTAAAGATACAATAGTTGCCATCTTTCACTTTCTCTGCTTCCTAATTAAGGCTTACATTTCTCTTCTTACCTGTTCATTCTCTTGTTTCTTGTAATGTCCATGAACAAAGAAGGTATCAGCTCTCGGGGACATAGCACAAAGTTAAGTTTGCTCTGAAATAGCTTTGACTTCTTGCCCCCTCCCTAGCGTCTGTTGGCTGCCTTGCTCCTGGAGCCAAAATTGCCCTTTGGATTATCTCCTGAGCGTTTCATCCAGGCCTCCCCGGACTAAACCCCTGCCTGGCTCTGGCCCTCCCCAGGCCCCACCCCAGTCCTGCCCCTGAACTACAGTGGGAGCAACGGCTGCTCCCTGCAAACAAGCTTTCCTGGTATTGGCTCCTATGAGTTTGATTTCGAGTTGCAGCAAACCCATGGTAGGTTTGAGCAATTCTCTTCCAAGCCATTCCGGACCCTTCCCTTGTTTGTCCGGGTCACCATTTTCCAGAATCAAAGGGTCGCCTGCATAGCCTCACATCACGTATTCACCTTGTCAAATTTCACTGAAATGGATCTCTCCCTTGATGACCAGTTTTTGTGTCATACTCAGCCGCTTACATTTCATTTCTTTTCTTTTCTTCTTCTTTGTTAGAGCCCAGCACAGCTGAGTTGGACATTCAGTTCTATTTCGTTTTCTGATTGAATTTCTCTTCCGCTTAATACTGGCATCAGCAGCCGACTTTCTTTTCCAAAGGAAAAAAACCACTATGGTTCTTGTTATTGTTATTTATTTCTTTCTTTTTAACCCTCACCTGAGGATATTTTTTCCATTGCTCTTTAGAGAGAGTGGAAGGGCTGGTTATTGTTATTTTTTAATCACCTAAGAAGAGGCTCTGCCTGCCCGACCGTGAGCAGAGAACCATGGTCGTGGTGAGATGGAGTATCCGCCACTCGCTCAGCCAGTTCCCACACGCTCAGGTGTTTAAGATGTTTGTCCCAGCCAAATGACAAGTGACTGCATGTCACGGATCTCTGGGGTCACTCAGAAGCATTTTTAAGAGGTGACTGTGGCACCGATAATGCCAAGGTGATCATTTACTACCTGCTCTGTTGCTACCCTGTGGCCACCTCTTGTCACATCAGATAACCCGCATGCCTCCTGTTTTACTAACCAACTGCTTGTCATCATTGCTCCATAGGTCCCCGAGCTGCCTGCCCACCGGGACAGCCTCCCAAGCGCCCACACCTGTGGGCAGCCTTTCCAGGGCATCCCCTGGGTGGGTGTGTCAAGCTCCGGGTCCCCACCCCTTCCAGGGCACCAAGTGTCTTCAGTGCTCTGGACCAGCTCAGCCAGGATGACCGCATTAGCAATAACGTGCTGAGCACTGGATGTACTGACTCATGGAAGTAGTTTTAAATACCTCTGCTTGCTCCAGGGCCATACGCCAGGAGAAGACAGAGGCATCTGTGAGGTACCTTGTGCCATTAAATCATCTCATAGGAGCCATCCTAAACTCTAACAAGTAGAGCAAGATTATCATCGACCACTTTATAGCCATCAAATTAGGCCGAGGTTCAAATGTTTGATTCAATGGCACTTTCATGCACACTGCAGCTCACTGGATCCCTTGAGTAATCATGTGTAGAGTACATTTAAGGCCGTTTTATAGAAGCGGGAGCGGCACACTTTTACTGTCCTAGGTGATGATGGATTTTATCATCTTTTCCCTTAGGATGTATTTTGACCACATCACTGAATTATTGTGTGCTGAGTCCTTGGTTGGGAGCCCAGTGTTCCATTTTAATAGTATTCCTTCGAGAAAATGAGATATATATTTGTTTGCTATTCAATACATATTTTAATTTTTTAAAAATATGTTTTTATTGATTTTAGAGAGAGGAGACGGGAGAGGGGGAGAGAGAGAAACACCAATGATGAGAGAGAAACATCGATCGGTTGCCTCCTGCGCGCCCCCTGCTGGGGATTGAGCCTGCAACTTGGGCGTGTGCCCTGATCGGGAATTGAACCAGCGACCTCTTGGTTCATGGGTCGACACTCAACCACTGAGCCACGCCAGCTGGGCTATTTTAATTTTTAAATGATCCACTCTACCACTGAGCACATCATGAGAGTTCTGCCTCTGATTTACGTACTGTGTGTGTGTGTGTGTGTGTGTGTGTGTTGCAGGTAGTGGGGGTGGAGGGAGGTGGAACAGATGTGACCCTTGGAAGAGAAAGTCTGTCCTAGGACTTATAACTGTGACAAGTTTCCTAAATGGCAAAAAAAAAGGGGGGGGGGGCAGGAGGAATCCTGCTGGTTGGGATGACCTTGAGCCAGGTTTCCCCTGAAGACCTAACACCTTTGACTTCCCCCAGTTTCCCTCCTATAGAATTTCAGCTCATTTGTTTTTTGTTTTAACTTTTCAATTGCAGTTTACATTTAATATTATTCTGTATTAGTTTCAGGTGTACAGCATAGGGGTTAGACAGTCACATACTTTACAAAGTGGTCCCCCCGATATTTCGTCAGCTCATTCTTGCTTTTATTCTGGACGAAATAGAGCCATTCCTTTTGTGACTAGAGGCCCTAGCATCTCTCCCTTGAGGCCTCAGGCTCTCCTAAGCACCTATGGTAGGCCAACTAATGTCCCCCAAAGAGATCCACATCTTAATTCTCAAAACCTGTGAATATGCTACCTTGCATAAAGTGATGTCATTAAGTGAAGGATCTTGAGATGGGGAGACTAACGAGATCCTGGATTATATGTATCAACCCAACCTAATCACAAAGGTCCTATGAGGGGGATGCAGGAGGGCTACAGTCGGAGAAGGAGATGTGACTATGGAAGCAGAGGTTGGACTGATATGGGACCATGAGACCATGAGCCAAGGAATGTGGACAGCCTCTAGAAGCTAGGAAAAGACAGGTAACAGTTTCTCCAGAAAGAAGGCAGCCTGACCAGTATCTTAGCCCAGTAAGACCCATTTTGGACTCCTCACCTCCAGAACTGTAAGAGAATAAATGTGCGTTGTCTCATGCCATTGAATTTGGGATGACTTGTTAGAGCAGCAGTAAGAAACTAACCCAGTGTTCAAGCAGGCATTGACTGGGAGATAGAGACACAGCGGTTATCCAGAGCTGGGCTGCCCACTGTGGCGGCCGCTGGCCACATGTAGCTTTTGTGCATTTGAAATGTAGCCGGTATTAATTGAGATGTGCTGCAAGTGGAAAAGGCACGCCAGATTTTAGGGCCTTCGTTAATATTTTGGATATATTGGGTTAAATAAAATATAATTACTTACACCTGTTTATTTTTACTTGTTCAAATGTAGCCACTATAAAATTTTAAATTACACACGTGACTTACACTGTCTTTCTATTGATCAGCGCTGCTCTAGAGACTGAATGAATCTGCTCTTCAGTTTCTAACATACTATGAAGTCCAGCTGGGTTGCCCCAGGCCTTCTGCTTCCAGCTCATATGCCTCTAGTTCCCATTGAGTACTCGGGGACACAGCCGGAAGGGGACCCGAGCCTGCCTGGCTGGGGCCCTGATATCATATCTTGAGTCTTTGAAACTTAAGTTTCCTGGGCTGGAAGCCATCGTTAAGAAAAGAACACAAATTTAGGCATAGGTCTTGGAGTAATCTGTGCAAATGAGAAACTTCGAAGCTGAGCTTCATTAGCCTAATGGGAAATCTGCCCCAGCCCTCTCTCCCAAATCTCACCTGGGGAGGCTCCTTTCTCCCAGTCTTTAGTGTGCCAGGAACCCCACTCTCCATAGATTTCTGTCTAGTTCCTGAGACAACATCCAAAGTGGCCACCACTGCCCTTACCCACGCAGAAGGGGCCCAGGCCTTGAGCTTTGGAGGACCCCACGTATCATGAACACAACAGATAGGCGTATTAAGGAATGTAAGGGTGCCCCTCAGTTGGCATTTGGCACCCAGTGCTGGCCCAGCTCAGTCGCTAAACCCTAAGCATGTTTCCTGTGACTTACGCTGTGCAGGTCCCAAGGACTTGCTTCATTACACTTCTAGCCCTATGTTCTTGAAACAGGGGCTGAGACCAAATGCCAGGAAGATTTGTAGGTCATGCTGCTGCTAACGTAGAGCTAGACACGGCTGCAGAGTGCGAGGAGGAGGAAGCACTTAAAAATAAAAGAAAAAACAATTAACTTGTCAAACCCTTCCCGTCAGATGGCATGAATAGGCTCCTGTGTAACAAGGTATTTCCCAGTGGCACCTGGTTCTGGTGTTTGCAACAGTTTCAAGTGACAGCCAAAAATATTTTGTGGCATTACATAATTCATATTACTCTTAAATTCATGTATCTGCAGCCCTAGATACAATAATCATGAAACATTATATGAGTTGGCAAGTAGACAGACAAATACAGTGGCACCTAGATGCAGACCGAATGCTAGAATTATGAAATTTAATAAAAAATTTATTAAGGTGTGAGTTTTCCAAAAACGTAGATATAAATGTCAGCCTTATTAAAATAATTTTGAAAATGAGGACAAGTCGAGATCATCACAGAGATAGAAAATACAAAGGTGGAGTTCAGAGAAGAAGTAGAAAGCAGTCTGCTTACATTTCAAAAAACTGGGAACAATGAAAGTGAGCAGACTTCTGCTGAACATGACCCACATAAAATGTGCAGACAGGACTTTCAAATTATTTAATAAAGATTTCATTACTAATCCAATGAAAATGAACCCAAAAAATCTTCCAACCCACAATTTGAAAACCTCAGATGAAATCCCTGACGCCTCATTTCTTCAAGAAACTAAGACCTAATTATTGATTAAGACAATGAGAATCATAAAAAAAAGAGAATTATTTATAACAGAGTCATGACTCAGAAAGCCAAATGCAATTCTGGCCTTTCCACGAGCAGATAAAGAAAATTGCATTTATAAAAGCTGCAGCAGAATGTGAACACTAAAAACCTCTAAGTGTCTCTATGCTTATTGCGTAGTGATCCTGAAAAGTGGCTGTCATCCTTCTGACGGTGTAAATAGGTCCCTAGAAAATACAGTCCAACTCAAATGAATGATTACAATTTTTCCGTCGCATGGGCATGGCAGAAAATTTAGTATTAATTTTATAGCAAAATTATTTTAGATGGAGAAATAAACTGTAGAAATAGCTTTTATAGGTTTTTATATCCTTAGTCCAAAGACATATATTTTGTTACTGCTGTGACAGTAACCAATCTCCTAGATCAGTTTTGACCAATTAACGTGTTTGTGTGTGGAAACCCTTAGGTCTTTGACTAAAGTGAAACATCACTTGCACACAAAAAACACGCATGTGACTACTAGAATTCATTTTCAAAAGACAGAATAAATGGCAAAACAATAGTATTCAACAGAGGCAGGTAGTGTTCTTATAAGATGCACAAAATATCATTAGTGTGCAATTTTTAAAAATATGTTTTTATTGATGTTTAGAGAGAGAGGAAGGGAGAGGGAGAGAGAGAAACATCCATCAGTTGCCTCCCGCACACACACCCTCACTGGGACCGAACCTGAAACCTGGGCACGTGTCCTGACCAGGAATGGAACCAGCGACCTTGCAGTGCACGACACGATGCTCCACCAGCTGAGCCACACCGGCCAGGGATGCTTTTGTTCTAAGCCCCCGGTTTCCCCCGCCAGGGGAAGTTACAGTCAGGGGTTCTGTACCCGGTGCTGCTACATACTTACCGTTTGGCTCATGCCTCTCGCCTGTCCCCGCAGGAGACCACTGCTGGTCCACGGCCACTGGGGAGCACCCTCGAGTTAAGCGCCACCTGTTCCTCCTCCTGACAGGTCCCAGCCAGCAGGCTCAGCTGCAACCTTTCGCTTTCACATCTAGCCTGAGCCGGGAACTGGGTGTGTCCTCTCTGACACTTGGCGGGAAAGCCTGCTCCCCACGGCTAAGCAGCAATTAAACTGAGGCCACCCCTGCACGGGGAGGGGGGGGAAGGGGGGTGCCTAAGAGCGCAGCACCCCCGCCTCCCCCCAGCAATGCCCAGCCAGATCAGCAGTGGCTGGATCAATATTTCAAAGCTCTGCCTCGCAACTTTCCAGAGGCTTCCACCCTTTGTGACGATGAGTCCACCTTCCCTGGAACCAGAAAATAGGCACAAAACCAGGACGGTTACGTGCAAAAATGCAGCCGGACGAAACAAAGAGAGGAAGCTGGAAGGCGCGTTTGCGCAGTAATAGGATCCTGTCTTTTCGTCTGTCGTTTTCACTTTATTAGGGCTTCAGTCTTTCTCGTTAATGGACAAGGAGAACTTGGAGTGAGGGGAAATCTGCATGTCAGATCCTTCTCGACGGTCACCGTTTTCTTCCAGTCATTCGTAGTTATCTCAACCAAATCTCACAGCAATGATTTATTTTATTTTATTTTTTAGCAATTCTCCCTTATGGAGGAATTCCAAGACATCTCATTTGGATTTTTTCCCCCCTTTTCTTCCTTTTTTTTCCCTTCTTTTTCTTTTTTCTTTATCTCTTAAAAAATGAACAGACTTTATTTTTTTTGAGGAGTGTTATTTGAGGTTTACAGAAAAACTGAGCAGAAAGTACCGAGAAGTCCCATATGCCCCTCCCCCACATACACACCTTCCCCGCTCCTTAACACCTTGTATCAGTGTGACACAGTTGTTGCAGTTAATGAATCAATATTGATACATTATTATTAACCGAGGTCCGCTTTCTACATTAAGCCTCATTTGTGTCACACAGTTCTGTGGGTTCTAACAGATGTATCGTGTCACGTACAGTATCAGTGTAGTTTCACTGCCCTAAAAACCCCCTCTACTTCAGTTATTCATTCCTCCCTTCTTGCCCCTAAAAGCCCCGACAAGCACTGATCTTTTTCCTGTGTCTTCTATATTTTTTGCCTTTTCCAGAATGGCATGTAGTTAGAATCACACAGGATACAGCCTTTCTAACTGGCTTCTTTCATTTAGCAATATGCATTTCAGGTTCCTCCATGTCTTTTCCTGCCTTGATGGCTCGTTTATTCTGTATCGCTGAATAATATTTCATTTGGAATTTTTTCTATTCTTCCTTTTCTTCTCTTTTGGAGTCTTGGTTTTGTGTTTGTTTGTTTTTCTTTAGTGTGCAATGAGAATTTGAAGGAAAACTGAACATAGAATCCTTCCAGAGAATGACACTTTCCCCGTCATTCAGTTATCTCAAGCAAATCTAATTCCAACATACAATTTGATGAGATTTAACAGATATATATATACCCTGAAACCACTGCCCTATTCAAAATACAGAACATTTCTACCATCCTCCAAATTGTCTTGTGCCCCGTTGCAGTCCATCCCTCCCTCTGCTTCCAGTCCCAGGCAACCATGATCTGCCTTTTTTTGACAGTATGTATCCCCCCTGATGTTACTTTGAAGCAGATAACTTATTTTACCGATAAATATTTTAGTATACATCTCTAAGAGATAAGCCCCCTTTAAAAAATGACAATGCTATTATAATACAACATAAGCAGCAATAATTCCTTAATATTATAAATCATCTGGTGCAGAGCAGATCTGGTGCAGAGCAGATCCCCTTGGGGACGTCCGTACACTAGGGGACATCCCCGAGGGCTGTGGGGAGGGAGAGAAACGGAGATGGTGAGCAGATCCAACAAGCTTATCAATTGCTAGCTGCTCAGGAGCGACCCGCCTGTACCCAGTTGTCCCTCCCCTTGCTACATGCTGAGTACCCTTTGCCAGGGTTGCCAAATTTAAGAAATAAAAATACAGGATGCTCAGTTGAATAGCTGGATTTGAATTTCAGATAAAATTCAAATTTAACAGGCCTCCTGTGCTCTGTCTGGCAACCCTCCCTCCCCTCGCATTGACAGAGGAAGGATGTTCTTCTGGGCCCTAAAACACACCTCGGCTCCATGTGATCCTGCCTCAGGCTCAGGTAACCACCCCCCAAGTCTAGATACAGAACTGTCATGAACTAGGGGTGTCTAGAGGGCTGGTAACTCAGAAAGTAAAGCTTCATCTGACCAAGGTGGGACTGGATATAATGAGCTCCAAGTCCCCAAAGAGATAGGACATCTCCCGTTCCCCAGCCCACAAACCCCCCACCCCATTCCTCCCAGCGGACAGAGACTGGCTTCTGAACCCCTCTCCTGCATCTCCAGCTGGCCTGGCTTTGCAGAACCCAACCTGCAAGTCCAAGTCCCTTCTGCTTTTTCCACAGGTTCGGAAAGCGAAAAGGTTAAAGACTTTGAGGAACCAGGGAGTGAGCTTTTCCTGGCACTTTTGTACAAAGTTGTTCTTTGGGCTGTAAAGATCTAAGTAGCTGCTGTTACAAGGTGAATCGGGTTTCATTCTTCAGCAGCTCTTTCAGGAATAATAAAGGAAAAAAGCCAACTTGCTCCGACACGTTGTATCAAATGGCAACATGATCTCACCAAGCACTGTCCTCCTCAGAGTTTATTTTGGGTGTAACACACCTTAAGGCCATACTGGTGCCCTGGCCGGTTTGGCTTAGTGGTTAGAGCATTGGCCCGAGGACTGAAGGGTCCCGGGTTTGACTCCCGTCAAGGGCAGGTACCTCGGTTGCAGGCTCAGTCCTGTCCGGGGTGCGCGCAGGAGGCCACCAATTGATGTTTCTTTCACATTGGTGTTTCTCTCTGTCTCTCTCCCTTCCACTCTTAAAAGCAATGGAAACAAATATCCTAAGGTGGGGATTAAAAAGAAAAACAAAAGAACATATTGGTCAGTCAGGCTGCAAATCCAAGTGCTTGGGAGGTTTGCTGAAGGCAAAAAGACCTGATGTTCCTCGGATCTCTGAAAAAAAGAGCTCTACTTGCCGTCACAGGTGCCTGCACCTGGCTAATAGCACCCCACTCGATACAATTGTTTTCATTGTAATTGTATTTATTGTGAGATATGTCATACATACAGAGGAGTAAAGAAACACATATGTACAGTTTAATGCATCGTTATAAATTGGATACCCCATAACCAGCAACCATGTCTAGAAGAGCCCTCGACCACCCAGAAGCTTGTCACATCACCTTTTCTTCCCCCTCCAGAGATGGCCACTATCCTAACTTGTAGAAATCATTTCCTTGCGTTTCTCTCTAGTGTTACTGCTACTTGTGTGATGCTGAACAAGCCCCTGTTTATTTATTTATTTAACCCTCACCCGAGGATATTTTTTCCATTGCTTTTCACACAGTGGAAGGGAGGGAGGGAGAGAGAGGGAGAGAGAAACATTGATGTGCGAGAGACACATCGATTGGTTGCCTCCCCCACGTGCCCCGACCGACCGGAGCCCGGGATCGAGCCTGCAACCGAGGCATGTGCCCTCGGCTGGAATCAAACCCAGGACCCTTCAGTCCTCGGGCTGACGCTCTAACCACTGAGCCAAACTGGCTGGGGCAAGCCCGTTTTTGAACTTCATATAAATGAAATGATGTTGTATGTATTCTCTGTGCCTTGCTCCTTCCTCACAGTCGTTCTTAGATTAGCAATGTGTTCAGGCTTGTGGATTCCGGACTATGTTGTCTTCAGGAAAATCACTGGCCTTGAAGTCACATGGACCTGCCTTGGCCTCCTAGCTCAACCACTTCAGTTGCTGTGTGACTTGTCTTTTTCCTCTTTTGCAAAATTGGAACAAATTATACCTCTGGACAGGAGCACCTCTAGAGTAGGAAGAGTACTTCATTTGTCATTCTGGTGGATGAGTTTTCCAGCTAAGAATATTTTTAACAATTATTTTTCCCCTATTGCAAAAGCCAGACCTTGTCATTGTAAGAAAAGATTGGAAAGTACAGATTGAAAAAATAAAACCATGCCCGGCCGGTGTGGCTTAGTTGGTTGGGCATTATCCTGGGCACCAAAAGGTTGCTGGTTCAGTTCCCGCTCAGGGCACATGCCCAAGCTCCATCTCCTGTGGGAGTTGCGCAGGAGGCTGCCAATCAATGTTCTGCTCTCACATTGATGTTTCTCTCCCCCCCCCTTCCTCTATCTCGCTAAAAAAATAAAATTAAATAAAATAAATAAAAATAAAAGTGCCACCCCGAGGCGGGCTGTCCTATCTCCTGTGTCCAACAGTAGTGAAGGAAGCAGAGCTGGGGGAGGGGACCCACAGCCCATAACTCCCAGAAAACGACATTCCATTTTATTCTTCAGTGCTTCTTTCCAGCCAGCCCCCCACATTTGTCACCCCCTCCCCTTTGGCCTTTCCCCCACATTCCTCACCTGGGGTAGCAGATGGTGACTCAAAGAGGACTTCCCTCTTCTCTGTGTCTTTTCCTCTCACTGGCCCCCACTCACCCCTGGACACACACCAATCGCTCTTGGAGTCTTGCCCAGGTGAGCCACTGTCTTTCTTATCCACTTCTTCCCTTGGTGCCTCCCTCGGCCCTGGAGGCTTATTAAATTCTTTATTCCAAATCAGTGTCCTTCTCCCCCTGCCTGGAATCCTGGCCAACCTGTTAGCCCCCTCCACCAACGCGCCCCTTCGGGGAAGCTCCTTAGCACAGGAAGGACAACGGGAAAGTCTAGCCAGAGCTCTGTGCCGGTGGGGGGACGGGGGGGTCAGCCGCCTTTGCCTGCACTGGCCTTTCCCCCACTTCCTCCCCTTCAGAAGGTCACTGGTTTCAAAGGTCTCCGCAAGTCTGTCCTGAGCTCCTATCTTTCCTTCTGTGGGTCTCTAGGTCCTCGTAACAGCGAAAGGGATTTGTCTCGGGTGGAAGGCTGCCAGAGGTGGGGGCTGGGATCTCTGAGAAAGCAATTACCTTGAAGAGCCTTCCCTGGAGAACAGGCTCCTTCTCTTCCAAATTAGAAAAGTCTCACTTCTTGCCAATTAGTGCAGAGGGCACTTGGAACTCTACCAGCTGAAATGCTAAAGACTCTTAAAGGGAAAGTGAGCAAGGAACAAAGGCAGCCTTCCCGGGTGCCGCGGCAGCAGGCAGGTGGCTTTTAAGGAAAAAGCACAAGCTAACGAGCTGCTCCTCTGGTGGAACACACTGGGATACAATGTTAAAACCCACCGCCAAGGAACCTTAAATACAGAACTGCCCCCCCCCCCCCAAGAGAGTGTAGATTTCATTGTCAAATGCTACAACCATCTCATTTACCCTAGGGATGAAATAACTATTCGGAAAAAGACTTATCCCATCAGAAACGTCCGGAGGTAAATGGCTAATTTGATAAGATTAGCTATTTGTCATAATAATAGAATGGTGGAGGACAGTTGCAAGCTTCTCTTTTTTTAATCCTGGCCGGGGGATATTTTTCCCATTGCTTTTTCAAAGACAGTGAAAGGGTCCCACACAAGCCCCGGACCAGGGCCTGGGATCGAACCTGGCTGCATGTTTCTTTTTAATCGCATTGGCTTGGGGATCCACTACAGGATTTCTTTTGAGACAGATCTGCTATCTCTGTTTGGCTTTGGCTGAACAACACTCCACTTTGCTTGCTTTGCCTTGTTGAGCAACAACGAATGGAGTAGTCCAGAGGTGTGTAGACTGGGAGGAGGAAGCCTGCTTGGGTTAAAATCTTGTCACATGCACGGCGGCCCTCTTCAGCTCCCTTGATGACTGTGCAAGCTCCTGAAGCTTCAATCTAGGGTGAGTTAGGGAAACGGGGTGGGGGGTGGGGGGATCTTGTAGAAACTGGCCAGACCCATGGTTTGGCAGAGATGACCCTGGAGAAAGCAAATCTAGTCCCGGGAGAGTTCTGTACACCAAAGGACATCAAACTAAGCTATATCATTGATGAGGACATTTAATTCTGGAGGTCACATGGAATCAGCTATTTGCTTTTGAGTCGGACCCTGATTTTGACTACTGACAAATTCTAATGGCAGGAAAGATCAAGTGCCCGGGTTGCAGGTAAACATCATAGCCAGGTATTGCACTCCCTTTGCTGCCCTCCGAAATGACCACTGTTTGAAGAATAAAATAAAACTTGACTCCCCAGTCCTAACATATTATAGATCTGAGCCCCAGAGTGTCCGTGTTTTCACCAGATTTGATTTACTGTAACCAAAGATATTCTAACAGTGTTTTCTTTGGACTTGGCACTTTGCTTTTCCTTTTTAGATTGGCATTTTAATTTTAAAATATTGTCTCAGTGTTTCCACCCCGCTTAGGGCTTGACTTGAGCTTTAGCAAATTAAAACTGGTTATTCTTCTAGGAGTAGAGTTAAATATATTCCCAGAGAGAAATGCCACTTTATTTCTGGTTGCAATTATCTCAAGAGGGCCTTTTACTCGTCCTTGGAGTAGGGCAGGCAATCCCTGGGAACGAGATAAACTGGGAGACCCTTACCCTGCCCCAACTCCCTTCTCTCCCTTTACACTTGAGGCAACTAAATTGGAAGTTGGATGTCATGAATCCTACAGAGACTTTTATTTGGAGTTTCCTGCCGCTAACACTGAAGTTTTCTTTTGTGTTGGGGTCAGGAATACTTAGGAAGCCAAACCTAATGACATGGTCTCAAAGTACATTTGAAACGCTTTTTCCCATGGCAGGAATTCTCAGCTCCCCTGGGTTGGTGAAAAAGAATGTAACAATGCCATCCCTGGTTCCTAAAACTACACTGCATGTGGTAGAAAACCCAAACCACCAGTGGCTTAAGATAGAAGTTGGTCTTTTTAAATATATATATATATTTTATTGATTTCAGAGAAAGGAAGAGAGAGGGAGAGACAGAAACATCAATAATGAGTCATTGATCCGCTGCCTCCTGCACGCCCCCTGCTGGGGATCAAGCCAGAAACCTGGGCATGTGCCCTGACCGGGAATTGAACCTTGATCTCCTGAATCATAGGTCAACGCTCAACCGCTGAGCCACGCCAGCTGGGCATACAGTTGTTTGGGTTTTTTTTTTAATTCTCATTCAAGGATATTTTTTCCACTGCTTTTCAGAAAGAGTGGAAGAGAGAGAAACATTGATGTGAAAGACACATCGATTGGCTGCAACTGAGGTGCCCTTGGCCAGAATTAAACCCGGGACCCTTCAGTCTGCAAGCTGACGCTCTAACCACCGAGCAAAACTGGCTAGGGCCCGAGGAAGCCTGTCTTAGTCTCAGGTCCGAAGGGGCAGGTCACGGAGGCATAACTTGCTATTAACTCTTTCCCCACATTCTGCAGGAACAGACTTTGTTTGGTTTTCAGAATCTCAGCCCCACAACCACAGGAGGTAGTGTTCCTTCCAAGGCATCATAGGAGCCGTCAGATTTCTCATGCACACCTTGGGCCACAAATGAAAACTTAAAAGTCCCGAACTCATCGCTTTAATTTTAATGCTGGGATCCTTTGACTAAACAATTATGCTTTTAGGAATTTATTGTAAGAAACTAATAAGGATGTGCAAAAACATATAACTATCAGGGGGAACCACCAGATCACTGTTTATAATAGCAACAAACTAAAAACCGCCTACAGGAAACAACTGTGCATTTGGTACAGAAATTATGGTACATCCATAAAATGGAATTCTCGGCAGCCATTAAAAATGTTACAGAACATTTATTGACATGAAAAGATGCTTATGACATTTTGATGTGTGAACAAAGTAGACAGTAAAATGATAATTCAATTTTTGCAAAAAAATATATATGTATATGTAGCAAAACAATATTGCCAAGAATATACACTAGAGTGGTAGCAGTGCCTATCCCAAGGAAGGAAGGATATGGGTGTTTATTTTGTTCTTTCTTTACCTGTATCCCTCCCCTCCTTTTTAAAAATATAAATCACACAATTTGCTTTTATAATAAGCAAAAGTTAGTGTAGTTCAACACATTCATTTTGATGAAAAGAAATCCATTAAAAAAAATCTTGGGTGTTTTGAGAGCAGAAATAACTTCCAAGTTGCCACTGAGGCAGTGAATTTGTTCTCTGTGCAGCTGGCAGGAACCTTCACGATCACAGCCCAAGTCAGGTTCCAGGGGACACGGTGCTCCCCACAGCTATGGGGTGCTCACTTCAGCTCCCGTGCCCCGAGGCCAAGCAGCTCACCTCCAGCCCAGCCCATCCTATTCTTGCTGAGTCACCAGCTTCATCATCTTCAGGGCCATGTCCCCTTGGTCAGAAGGAACCTAGAACCAAGCAGTATGTTAGAGCTCCCGGTTCTGTTCCTGGGGCCGGGTTCAGGGGTGACATCCTGAGACCTGGTTCCCAGGAAGAGTGCCTGCTCTGTGACAGCAACCTGGGAGGACAGCCGTACCTGGGTGCACTCCTTAAAGAGAGGGTCATTTCTGTGAAATGACCACTATGCCTGACAAAGGGTCCTCTGGGCCCCAATCTTGTTAGGTGGCAGGGGACCGAAGTCTGCGTTTAGGAAAGAACTTTCTCCATTTGGGGCTGATCTGTTTATTTGTTCGTAAGGGCTGTGCTTATAGTACTAGGACCCAGCCTGTTCAAGGAAGAGCGAAGATTCTAAACATTTCACAGGACTCTCTGGGTAGGAAACATCCTAGACTGGGAACAGAGTAGAAGCACAGCCCAAGAGGGAAGCTAACAGCAAAAACGAAAACAGGTACAGACAAGCAAACAAGGTCCTTTGTGGGGGTGGCATCCCCATTTTTATATTGTATTCAACTTTGTTTTGTTTCTCCCTTAGAGTTTTTGAATAATTCCTGTAAAAAAAATCTCCTTCCCACACACCACCAAAATGGGGAGGGGCAGAGGCCTCAGTTTCTCTTCTACAAAGACTGGGGTAGAGAGTAAATGGCTCCAAGTTCTGAAATTCCATGGCTCCACGATTCTCTATGGCACACCATGGTCCCTAATTCTCCTGCCAAGCAAGGCCACACAGGCATGATGGAGTTTACCAAAATGACATTTAATCAACTAAAGGGGAAGTGGTTGGTGGATGATTTAATAACAACCTCCAAGAGCTATTTTAAGGCTGCCCCCAACCATCTCTGGCTCTTTTTGTAACGAAGAGGAAATGGGTCTGAACTTCGGCTCCTAGCAAACCTGTGGTTAGCTCCTCCCTCCTTCCCCTCCTACCTGCCTCTGCAGGGACCCCTCTCTTAAGAGCATCATTCTCTTGGACACAATGTGTGCTCAACACTGAAGGTGCTCAGATCCTCAGAGCCATTAACAAAATGCCCTCTTAACCCTGTCCTGGTGCCTTGCCTTTTCTGTCCAGTTTCCTAAGGAAGTTGTTGTTTCTCTCCCTCACTGTTCGTTCATTTGCTTTAACCTTTCCCCGCTGGTGTCAGAGCCGCTTTACCAAGCACCAAGCTTTGGTTTTCACTTCCTGAAAATGGCAAGGAAAGACAATTTCTCCCTTCTTGCCCTGGGACAATGTGACAATGTGTACCTAAGACAAACTGTTAAGAGGAAAGTAACATTATATTCATTTCAACTAAAAAGTAAAGGACAGAGAGCCCAGCTTCACTCTCATATTCTTAAATAAGAATTTCTAGGCTCAAAGGAATGAAGCTCTAATGGCAGAAATTTGTTAGAGACCTTGAATGGCTCCCAAGCCCAAAGCACTTTGTGTGGAACCAACCCACGCAGCGCATGACCAACTGCCCACGGCTTCCCTCTCAGAATGACTTAAATTTGGAACAAAAGCAGCCTCTTTCTCACCATGTGTCCGGCTCTGAGAATCCAGAAGAAAGCCAGGTTCTTGTGCCTCTTGACAAAAGCAGACGTTTCAGAAGACGTAGGGTCACTGTACAGTGGCTTCCACTTCAGCTGATGGAACTTGGGCAGTTCTGACCACTTCAGTTTCTGCATCCAGGCCTCCTGCCCTGGTGAGGGACAAAGAAAGGCCTGGCATTAACTGCTGGGCAGTGTAGAAAAAAAATCCAGGTCCTAGAACTTGGCTTTTCCTGAAGTATAATAAATGTGCATAAAACACAGCCTTGTAAAATACAAATCAAAATCCCGGTGAGGTACCACTGCACACCTGTGAGAGTGGCTGTCATCAACAAGACAGGTAGTAACAAGTGTTGGAGAGGTCGTGGAGAGAAGGGAACCCTCATTCACTGCTGGTGGGAATGTAACTGGTACAACCACTATGGAAAACAGTATGGAGGTCCCGCAAAAAAATGAAGACGGTAGCTACCATATGACCCAGCAATCCCTTTTCTGGGTATCTACCCCAAAATTCTGAAAGCATTTATTCGTAAAGATATATGTACCCGCTGTGTGTATTGCGACATTATTGACGGTGGCCAAGACATGGAAACAACAGAAGTGTCCTCCTGCAGAGGACCAGATAAAGGAGATGTGGTGCATGTACACCATGGAAGACTACTCAGCCATGAGAAAGGATGAAACCCCGCCATTTGTGACAACATGGATGGATCTTGGGTATATCATGCTAAGCGAAATAAGTCAGAAGGAAAAAGTCAAGAACCGTATGACTTCACTCACAGGTGGAACATAAAACTAAGAGTAACAAACAAAAACGCACAGACAGACAACAGTGTGGTGATTACCAGAGGGAAAGGGGGGCAGGGAAATTAGAAGGAGGTAAAGGGGGGATAAATGGTGGTGGAAAGAGACTTGACTTTAGGTGGTGAACACGCAATGCAATACACAGATGATGGAAACCTATATAGTCTTATTAACCAATGTCATCCCAATAAATTTAAACGTTTGTTTTTAAATAGGGGAAAAAACTCTGACCCCTGTAAAAATGCAAATTGACTCAGTGGGTCTGGGTGGGGCCTGAGGGTCTGCATTTCTAGCAAGCTCCCAATGACACCCAGTCCGACAGAGAAACCTAAGAGACGTGACACCCGACCAGTTTCTGCCTTTACTCTCTTACTGCCATATGCTCTATAGGAAGGCGATCGGGGACCCCTGGAGGTGACAGCTGTCAGGAGGACTGAGAAGTCTCAGGGTTAGGAGACGGGAAGGTGGGTTACCCAAACAAACACAGAGCCTTTTCATGTTGTCCTTAGTCCCCTTGGCTCACAAGTCACAAAAACATTCAGTTCTGCTGCTGAGGAGAAACACACCACACCCACCACCCCGCATGCCTGGATTGCCCGCTGGTTCTGAGCACCGGCCTCTGCACTTCTACTGGCCCCACTGAACCCAGAAGTGGGTATGCGGTGACAGCCACTGCTACGGGGACTCCACAAAGACCACTTCCCCTGGGTCAGGTTTACAGAGTCATTAGGGTTCAGTCTTAATTCACCTTGCAAGGTTTTCCCTCAGTTAAACAGTCCATCAGTCAGGTGGTCAGGAAAACGTCTTCTTTTATATTTTTCTGGTGGGGGTAGGTGTTGTTCTTTTCTTTAATTATACTTAAGGTTCTCAAAAGCTGGATGGACCTACGCTTCTCTGAGGGGCCACAGCTTCAGGCGGCTCCACCCTCTTCCTAGAGTCAAGGTCAGGGGTGGATGGATACAACAGGAAATGGCCTTCTTCCCAGCACCTCAATGTCACCAGCTCCAAGACTGACAACATCGGAGGCCAGTTCCCTTCCTGCTCAGCCCAGGACACCGCCTCCACGTGCCGCCCAGCCTGGGTTCCTACCCATGGTGTCCACGATGAGGTCCAGCTGTCCATTGTACACGGTCACGTTGACCCCGGCTTCCAGCAGCTCGTCCACCACGCTGATGACTGGCTTCATGAAGTCCTTCTCCATGTTCAGGAAGACACTGTCAGCCTGGCCTGCGCATGAGGAAGGAGGGAGAGGTAGCAACTTGGAATCCGCCACAACACAAGGCGCCTTTCAGCCCAGACCATCCTGGGCTCCAGCACCCAAGTATAAGCCCTGTGCAGCACCCAAAAGACTGAACGCGCACAGATGCTTCACCCACACGGACCAACCGGCCCTGACGTCCATGCCCTGAGCTGGTCATGGAGAAGGCACGTGCTCTGTTCGCTCCAGATGACAGCAATGGCATTTTTAATGAGGAACTGAAACCTAGAGACGGCCAATGCCCAAGGAAACAGGGAGACTCTAAAGTACTCGTTAAGCTGGTCCTCCCAGGGAGCAACCTGTGCTCTGGCCAAAGTTAGCATTCCTTCTTTCCCAAGTAACACCAGGGCCAAGTTTTAAGTTCTGAACAAGTGGGGCTAGCCTAGTGATAAACCAAATCAGACCAGACCATTCAGAGAAAGCCCTCAGTAAAGCCCCTGGAGGACTAGCCACAGGCAAGACAAGGTGACCACGTAAAGGACTAGTGCAGGCAAGAGGAGATGGTCAGCACAGCATTCCCGCTGGCCTCCTGACCATCATAATACTGAACAATAGCAGCAATAGCGTAGACTTTGAACCTAATCTGGCATGTTATTTACTGTCTCCATTTCTTTGCCTCTCTACAAAATGTGGATAATAGTACTGTTCTACCTGCGACATACTATCACCACCACCAAAACCCATTCTACAAAGTAAGGCCCTTGAATTTGAACCTTTCTTTGTCTCCCCGCCAACTCTACAAGTGACACTTAATTAGATCACATAAGTTACCTCCCCAGGAGCAATCCTTAGGAATAATTTTGAGCTTCGTTCTGATGGGCCCGTTCATGAGCTGATTCAAGGCATCCCGATTTAGGTTTCTCACGTGGCGTTGGTAAAGTTGAACTAAAATGAACTGGTACACAGTGAGTAAAAGGAGTGGAAATGAGTCCAAGAGGACATCGTCTCCAAGCTGCCGGGGATGCTGTGCAGAAGAGGGAGGCTTTCAGCTGGGAAATGAAAAGCGTCACCTTGCCCTGGCTGGTTTTGCTCAGTGGTTAGAGCGTTGGCCTGTGGACTGAAGGGTCCCGGGTTCAATTCCAGCCAAGGGCACATAACTCAGTTGTAGGCTCGATCCCCAGACTCAGTCGGGGAATGTGCAGGAGGCAACCAGTCGATGTGTCTCTGTCTATTTCTCTCTCCCTTCCACTCTCTCTGAAAAGCAATGGGAAAAATATCCTTGGGTCACAATAAAAAATAAAAAATAAATAAAAAAGCATCACCTTAATTCACCCCAGATGGAGGAAGAAAGTCAGAAACACGCTGAAAGTAGAGGATTTATGTGTTGATTGCTGCATTTTAAGTACTTTGGGGCCACAGAGAGTATCCAGAATGGCCAAAAGAAATCAGCTGAGCAGTGGAATCCAGAGGACTCCTGCAGCCCTGATACACCTCTGACCGGGGAGGATGCCAGCATTTGGCACTCACAGTGACGCTGGGGCGGCTGAAGGAGCCTGATCCAGCCTGCAGCAGGACTGACGTCATATGTAGTCCAGTGTGCAGAAGCTGGTTTCCAAACTTCAAACACACTATGCTACGTGAAAGAAGCCCGATGCTCAAAAGACTACCTATTGCATGATCCCATTTCTCTGGGATGTCCCGAAAAGGCAAGTCTAGACAAACAGAAAGCAGAGGAGTGGTTGCCTGGTGCTGAATCAACTGCAGACGGACATGTGGGATCTTTCTGGGAAATGTTCTAGAGCTGGATTGTGGTGACGATTGCACAACTCTGTGAATGTACTTAACAACCACTGAATAGATGCTTAAAATGGGCAAATTTTATGGCACGTAAATGACACATCAATAAAGCTTTTAAATCTGGTAACAGATGGTTACAAGACTTACTGTGGTGATCCCTTTCTAAGGTATATAATTGTTGAGCAATCGTGTTGTACACCCGAAACTAATAAAATATTGTATGTCAACTGTAATTTCAAATAAATGAACAAAATAAAGCTTTGAAAAGAAACTGGTTTCATCTTGCACAGAGGATGAGACAGGGTCTAGAAAGTTCACTCACCGAGGTGGCTCTGGGTGAATTCTAGGCTTGACTTCATTGAAGACATGGGGGCGTTTTTAGTTAGGATGTTATAGAAGTTCACCCCATCCGTGTTCTGAAACATAGAAATATATTTGGCTGTTTGTTGTCTTTATTTCTCTATTATCAATGTTGCAAAGTCTTATAGGCCTGGGGGACTTTCTGACCCTGTCACTGCTCTCACACATCAGATTACCACTTTGCATGATTTCTGGAGCATCTCAAGATAGACCCCAATCCTGACACCACCAACCAGGGGCCCTTTATCCATGAGGAAAAACACACTGGGCTGGCCCCTGAGCGTGCACCCTGTTACCTGTTCAATGACCATTTCTGCTTTTCCCCACAGCTGGGTGGCCTCTTCGTAGAGCCCTTTATTTATAGCATCCAGGACCTGCTCTGCCACCCGAGACACCTCTGCCAGGCCTTGGTCATCGAGAAGAGACTGGAATGCAAATCAAGAACACAAAGGCCCGCTTTGCTTAGCGACACAAATCTGGCTTTGCTACAGGTAGGGATGGGGAACAGAAAGAGTGGGCAGGAGAAAGGGGAATTCACATATGAGAGTATCTGTTAGAAGTCACCTATTTATTATGGAAGAAATACAGCAAAATGTTCAGAGTCTAGATGGTGGATATATGGGTGTTGACAGTGATCTTTCAACTTTTCTACATATTTGAACATTTTTATAATCAAGAGTTGGGGGGCTTGCCTGGCTGGCATGGCTCAGCAATTGAGCATTGACCTATGATCCGATCCGGGAGATCGCGGTTCGATTCCCAGTCAGGGCACAGGCCTGGGTTGTGAGTTCGATACCCCAGTTGTGGGCTCGATTCCTAGTAGGGGGCATGCAGGAGGCAGCCGATCCATGACTCTCTTATCATTGATGCTTCTATCTCTCCCTCTCCCTTCCTCTCTCTGAAATCAATAAAGATATATATTTTTTAAAAAGGGTTGGGGGGCTTTAAAAAATTGTGCTTCTTGTATCTTAAGAAATGGGATATCTGTGCTGTTTCTTTACATCTGTCCCCAAGGCCAGCTATTGCTTAGCGTCTCCAATTTGATATGGACCAAAAGACGCGAAGCAATGTGGACCACACAGGCACACTCAGCTCACTTTCACCTTCCTGAGGACAGGGCCAGAAGAGGTCAGCTGGGCTGTTGACTATACGGAGGGTGCAGAGGTGAGGCCCCACCTACTTACCATGCTGTATAGGTAAGGTCCCCAGGAGAGCACTGAATCTAAAGGAAACCACATATGTACAGAATAAGTCTTCACGGCTCCATCCTCCCAAAGAAAAATCCCACCAGCCTCCCTCCCAAAGCAGAAAGGAACCCGGTTGGCTTTACCTCCCAGGGCTCCTTCACTCACCAGGGCCCATGCAGGAAAGGAGCTGACACTCCATGGCTGGGAGGTGGGACGAGGGTGTGGGGGGCCCCTGTTGACTCAGGGCTAATGGCACATTCATTGGCCTGATGCTGGCCCAGTGAGTGAGTCAGCCAGCGATGGCATCCCCACGGGCAGGCTGTGTTTATGCAGCGGAGGCTCTTATCTGCAGGCTTCGAGGTTTTTTGACAGTTTAAAATATTTCCCCGCCTTTACATTTCTGCTCTGCTTCCTGCTTGCTTCTTCAATTTGGGGACACTAGCTTCTGCCAAGTTGCTAATTAAGGAGGAAGCCTAATGATTTCATAAGTCAAGTGCTTGTGGCTATCCTGCCACTCAATTCATCTCCACTCCACAAATATATTGAGAATTGACAAAGGGCCTAAAGCCAGTAAGGAGCTTTATAAGATATAAATGTGAGTAACACAATGTCTGTCCTCAAAGAGAAGAGTGGGGCTCAGTTTAGACAAGTTCATTATTACCATGATGCTAGGTTAGGCTAGTGAGTGCCATTGAGAGATGTACCACCCAACAAAGTATCAAGGATCACAAGTTTTAAAGTACATTTAAATACACCACTTTTTTGCTGGAAAGCCTTCCATGGTAACTTAAGGCCAAGCATCTCAAAGTATGTTTCATATAACCTCAGTTCTGCAGAATTTTAATTTAGGTATTAAAAGAAAAAATTCTTGCCCGGCCGGACATGGCTCAGCGGTTGAGCGTTGACCTAGGATCCAGGCGATCGGGGTTCGATTCCTAGTCAGGGCACATGCCTGGGTTGCGGGCTCGATCCCCAGTTGGGGGCGTGCAGGAGGCAGCCAGTCAATGACTCTCTCATCATTGATGTTTCTCTCTCTCTCCCTCTCCCTTCCTCTCTCTGAAATCAATAGAGAGATATTAAAAATAAAAAAAAAAATTCTTTTGTGAAATATCTCTGGAGTTATGCAAACCATAACACATTTCTTTACTGCAGGACTTCTCAGAGCTTTTGATGTGCCTGTGAAACCCTAAGGAGGTAGAGTCAGTGTTGAACACTCCCAAAATTTATTTGACTACAGAGACCTTTGTATAGCATCTCATTGGACTGGTATTCTTAAGTACACCCTGAGAAATGCAGGCATACCAGGCCTTCCTGAACCTACCTATGTATTTAGCCCTCCAGTTAACCTTTAACCCAGTGCCTTAGTTTCTTGAAATACCAAACCGTCTGTTCTCCAATGTATCCCACTCCTTGTCTGGTCTAGACCAGGGATTGACAAACTTTTTCTCTAAAGGGGCAAATGATAAATATTCATGGCTTTGCAGGTCTCTGTTGCTATTCAACTTTGTTATTGCAGCCTCCAAACATATGTAAATAAGTGGGCGTGACTGTCCCAATAAAAAACTATTTACCAAAGCAGGGTGGCAACACAGACTTGACTTGTAGGTCATGGTCTGCTGACCTCTGATGAGACCTGAGATGTCCAAGAAGCTTTTCTGCAACGATGGAAATGCTCTGTGTCTGGGTGGTCCAGAACAACAGTCAACAGCCACACGTGACCTACTGGGCACTGGAAATGTGCATAGTGCAACTGAAAGATTGACAATTTTATTGTATTTTAATTTAAGTAGTCACAAATAGTTCTATGGTTGCCACACTGAACTGTGTAGATCTTCTAAAGGACGTGGAACATGTCTGTATATCTTTCCTTTTTTTTTAAATTGTTTCTTTTCACACACATATGTAGTCTTATTATCAAGCATTCGATTGTAGAATTTTCTTTATTGATTTCAGAGAGAAGAAAGGAGAGGGAGAGAGAGATAGAAACATCAATGATGAGAGAGTCATTGATTGAGCCCGCAACCCGGGCATGTGTCCTGACCGGGAATCGAACCCCGATCGCTTCGATCCTAGGTCGACGCTCAACCTCTGAGCCACGCCCGGCCGGGCTGTGTATCTTTCTTAGCACCTGACAAAAGACCTACCACCCAGCAAGCCATTAATAATTGTTCATGAAATAAACAGTACTTCTCCCTCAGAAAGGGAGAATTTCTGGGACGGAGAGGTGACACTTAAAGTGATCTGGAAGGAGGGAGTAAGAGCTGAACAGGAAGAGTCATGAGGGGAGGTGGGTCACGGCAAGGTGAAAAAAGACTTTGGACAAGCTGAAGAGCACTTGTAAGGCCATGAGGTTAAAACTGGTCTTCTGGAGACAATGTAGTACAACAGTTAAGTGCATGGATTCCAGTGGCTGCTGCCTGGATTTGAGTCCTGGCTTTAGCTGTGTGACTCTAGAAAAACTGCTTAATCTCTCACCATCTCAAAAATCGGGGTAATAGTAGCATCCATCCCATGGAGCGGCTGTGAGGATTAAATGCAGTTAACACATGCGAAGTGCTTAGTGTTGTTGTGACACTGTGATGAGGCCCCAGGAGGAAGTGTGGTGCTGTCACTTTGAGTGAGGCACCTGGCAGGGAACCTGCTGAACTCTCGTGCTTCTGATCAAGGCATCTGCTGCTTCCTGATAGCCTAGGAGGTCTGGCCAGGAAGGGCGAACAAGCAGCAGCCCTCCTCTCAATGATGACTCAGAGTTCTTGGTTATGCCATATTATTCCCTGGAGGTGCCAAGAATGAGGGCAAGAAATAACCAGGCCAAGTAGCATCAGGATGTTCCGAATCCATCAGGGACGTGGCTCTATAAACGCCTACACTCCCATGTAACGACCAAGAGATAGAGCACAGCCAGCCTAGAAAGGTCCCTCGTGTCCCCTTTCCAGATTATTCCCCTCCCTCCTCCACAGGCAACTCTCTTCTGATTTCTAACTTTATATTTGGTTTTGCCGCTGAAAAGTCAGCTTTTGTTAGGTTAGAACGGTAGTTCTCAACCAGGGGTACTTTTGTCCCCCGGGGGAAACCTGGGAATGTCTGGAAATATTTTTGGTTGTCATACTGGAGTGGAAATACTGGCATCTAAAGGGCAGAGATGCTGCTAACATCCTGCACTGCACAAGACAGCGCCCCACAACAAAGAATCATATCACTTAAAATGTCAATAGGACTGAGATTTTGAATCCTGTGTCAGAGTGAACCCACTAAGGTGACTATTCGAGATGTCTGAAGCCACGCCCCGGATGCCTGCAACATAAGCAACTTTTATCTGTACTCCCAACAAGGGTGCCGATGCTCAGGTTATGAAACTGAGCACCTGAGTTGCTGGACCTGATGGAAACCTTGCTTCATCAACCTGAGCAACAGATGGGACGGTCACCCCAAATGCTCACGTTCACATCAGCATGGTGGAGGGGACAAGATGACAGATAGGCCTAGGTTTGAATCCTGACCAGGCCACTCATTCTGTGTGTCAGAGGGCAAGTTCCATCACCTCTCAGAGCCTTTAGAATGTCTTCAACTATAAAATCTGATTCTTTTGTGATGAGAACCAAATAAGAGAATTGGGTTCAGTCCATAGCAGCCCACGGTAGGTGCCGTGTAAATGAATTGTCATTCCCTAATTTCTTGTCTGGCCCTGGGGCACACACATTCTGTGTTAACCTCTCCAAGAACCCAGAGAATTCCACTGCCTTGTTCTTTGATCTGGATAACACAGCCCAAAGTCCCAGGGAAGAGTGGAGAAAGGAAGTAAAGTCTAAAAATTCCGTACTTACCAACAGGGGAGATCCAGGAGTCACCCAAAGCAACCCCAGAAAAGTTGCACTTGATGGTCCCTTGCTGAATGGCCTGCAAGAGGAGGAGCCAAGAAACATCCTTACCAAGGGGCCTCGGGGCCTCACCCCTTCCTCAGCAGGAGGGAGCCCAGTCTTTACGCACTACTTTCCCAAGCACACAAAACTTCCGCCTGCCCTTCCCAAGGTCCCCCAAGTCTCCAAAGACCTCAAATACCCAGAACCAAAGGAACTCTTTCCTGCCACCATTTGCAAAATGAGTGGGAACTGTTGAATTTCTCTTGACTCTTTTCACAAGAGTGTTGGCAGGATGTGTGTGGGGTCTGGTGCAGCCCTAGCTTTTTAGGAGGGACACCGTCACCCCTCCGCCCCAAGGTCCGATTTCTCACAAGGTGGTCAGTGGGTTCCTTGGGTACGATCCTCACTATCCAAGCTGCAGGCACCGAAGGGCTGGGAGGCCTCCTCAGGAGGTCCTCAAGGGTGGGATGAGGCCCTTGGACTAGGAGCTCATGCTCCTCTGCCCCCCCCTTTTTCATTTAACGTTAATAGTGTAGCCTGAGTGTGAAAATGTAATAAGACGAAAAGTTGAAGACTAGCGATTGAAGAAAGCAGGCTGTGGACATTATGTATAATATGCTCTCATACTGGCTAAAAAATTATTTATTTATAAAAGTACAGAAAAAGATTTCAAGGCTGTCCACTAAGGTGTTGACAGTGGAGAACTCCGTCTGGCGAGAAGGTGAAATTTTAATTGCTGTGTTTTCTTTTAACTTTTTTTTGTTGTTAACCTTCACCCAAAGATATTTTTCCTATTGATTTTAGAGAGAGTGGAAGGGAGGGAGGAAGGGGAGAGAGAGAGAAAGAGAGAGACATTGGTGTGAGAGAGACACATCGATTGGTTGCCTCCCGCAGACGCCCCTACGAGGGTCGGGATGGAACCTGCAACCCAGGTACGAACCCTTGGCTGGGAACTGAATCCGCAGCCCTTTGGTGCACTGTGAAAGCTCCAACCACTGTGCCACACCGGCTAGAGCTGATTGCCGTGTTTTCTAATTTTCTGTTATACACAATACTGCTTTTGATTAAAGGTTCATTTTTAAAAAAGAATTAAGAAATATTAAAAGTAAAACTCATACAAGCTCACTGTAAAAAATTTAAACACAGAAAGACGCCTCTACCCCACATGCACCCTCACACTCCCTAGTTAACCAGTTAACATGTTATGTATCCTTCTAACCCCTTTCACAACCATATACACACACACACAAGTATATACAATATATACAAAACTATCCATTCTTTTTTTTTTTATTTTATTGATTTCGGAGAGAGGAAGGGAGGGGGGGAGAGAGAGAAACATCAATGACGAGAGAGTCATTGATCAGCTGCCTCCTGCACGGCCCCTGCTGGGGATCGAGCCCGCAACCCGGGCATGTGCCCTGACTGGGAATCGAACCGCGATCTCCTGGATCATAGGTCAATGCTCAATTGTTAAGCCATGCCTGGCTGGGAGATATCCATTCTTTTCCCCCCAGAACTACCCATTCTTTATGATGGCTGCAAAGTATTCCATCACGGAAAGATACACCCATTTTATTTAAGTAATTCTCTATGAATATCTATGAGTTTGTTTTCAATTTTTGGACATTATAAGCAATGGTGCACTAAACACCCTCGGACACACACATGTATGTATAAGTATTCTCATGGAACAGATTCCTGGAAGTGAAATTATTGGGTCAAAGGGCACATACATTTTAAAAGTTGACAGATACTGCCAAATTGCCCTTTTCAAATGATTTACCACTCTAGCCAGTTTTGCTCAGTGTTTAGAGCATTGGCCCTTGGACTAAAGGGCCTTGGGTTTGAGTCCAGCCAAGGATACGACGCCTCAGTTGCATGTACCTCGATCCCCAACCCAGGTTGGGGTGCATGAGGGAGGCAACCAATCAATGTGTCTCTCTCACATTGATGTCTCTCTCTCCCTCTCTCTCCTCCTCTCTCTCCCTCGCCCTTCCACTCTCTGAAAAGCAATGGGAAAAATATCCATGGGTGAGAATTAAACTAACTAAATAATAAAAAAATTAAAATGAAATGATTTACCAGTTTTCATACCCACCAAAAGTGCGTAAGAGCACTTATTTTCCTGACGTCTTACCAAAGCTGGGTGTTACCAATCTTTTAAATATTTTCAAATCTCATAGATTTTGCTTACTAATAAAATTTGAGCATTTTTTCATATGTCCACAGGCTATTTGCGTTTCTTCTATAAATTGCTTGTCCATATTTTTTGCCAATTTACTTGTAGGATATTGTCCTTTTTTAAATGGATTTACTAATAATATGAATAATTAAAATTGTTTATGGAACGCTACAAAGTTTTAAATTTGTATGTGGTCTAAATATGTCAAACTTATCCTTTTTGGCTTTTGAGTGTTTTATCTTATGAAGGAAAGCTTTCCTACCCAAGAGCATAAAATTTTTCTCCTATATTTTCATATTCTCTTTAGTTTAGATGTTTAATCTATCTAGAATTGATGTTTTATGCAAGGCAAGAACTCAACTTTACTAGTTTCCAAAGTGATAGCCATTTATGGAATGTTCTATCTGTCCCCCAACGACATGAAATGCCATCTTATTTATATATGATCATATGGAAGCATGATATGTGTATATTATATACATACACAGATACATATATAAACATATAAGTATATATTAAATCTGTTTCTAGATTCTTTATCCTGTTGCATTCTTTATCCTATTTGTTTGTTGCTAGGCCAACGCCACACTGCTTTACTCATGGCAGCTTTACAGCTTGTTTGGTATCTGGTAGGGCAACCTTCACTGTTCTTTTTGAAACTCTTCACGGTTATTATTACAGACTTGCTCTTACTCTATATGTACAGGGTCCTATTCTAAGTATATTCAATACCAGGTGAGTATAAAAAGTAACACAGTTGCCTGGCTGGGTGTGGCTCAGCCCTTGAGCATCGACCTAGGGTCCAGGAGATTGTGGTTCAATTCCCAGTCAGGGCACATGCCTGGGTTGTGGGTTCGATCCCTGAGTAGGAGGTAGCCGATCAATGACTCTCTCATCATTGATGTTTCTATCTCTCTCTCTCTCTCTCCCTTCCTTTCTCTGAAAGCAATAGAGATATATTAAAAAAAAAAAAAAAAAAGTAACACAGTTTCTGTCTGAAACTAAAACAACAACAAAGCCATCTTCCTTGTTACCTTATGAAGTTCTAGAGCGATGCCAGCAGCCATCTTTCCTCCGTAGGACTCTGAGAATATGTAGAATGGAATCGTCTAGCAAGAAAAGGAGTTGGTAAAGCACTAAACATCCTGAATACCTTTTAATTCACACGAATTAATTTCAAATTTTTACTGTATGTCACGGCCAGACAAATGTGCTTTGGGTTGTTTTTCTCCCTCCCTCCCTCTGATACTTATGTCTGATTAGACTATTGGCTCCAGGGTCATTCCTGGAAGATAAAAACCACCTTGAGTGAAGATAGAAACCAAAGCCCACAACCCAACCTGGGGGGTAAACAGGTCTCCCTGAAATCAGCTGGGCGCTGCACTCTTGGGGAAGTTTATTGTGGTGGGCGCAGTGTTACTACTGTTAACCCCTTGCTTAGCTCTTCCTGGGGCTTTTGCTCACCTGGAACTCCGGGCGGCAAGTGAAGAAGGACTGCAGGAGAACCAGCATGTCTGATGCCACCGTGGCAAGGTCTTTGGCAAACGTGCCATTCTCGGCCACGTAACTGAACCCAGTGCCCACGGGGTTGTCCACAAATAGGAGACTGGCAGACTGGAGCTACATGCCACAGGGGAAAAGCAAAAGCTACAGTCAGGCAGTCAGGCACCAATTATTTTTTGATCATCTGGTATGAGCTCAACAAAAAACCGCACGTGTGAGGATATCAATGTGCTTATGATCCTGTTGCTCAAAGGGATTTTAGAATATAAGGGACAGGAACATTGACTACTCTGGCAAAGAAAAGGAAAGCAAGAAGGAAAGCTTAACATATACCTGGGTATCAGAGCACCTACGTTGTCACTTTTGACGACACAAATGTCCTAAATGCAATACATCAGTGCAGGTGGGAGGCAGCAGTGAGTCTGAACAATAGCAGACAGTACACCCAAGGTCTGAATACCACACAAGAACGGAACGTATTCTAATATCTTTTCCAAAGAAGCTTAGAGTTATAGGATTGTGAATGGTTGTAAAACTCTGACTTGTACACTTCAGATGGATGAAGTGTATGGTATATGAATTATATTTCAATAAAGCTGCTTTTAAGAATTCATTTTTAGGCAAAAGTGATTGGACGAGGTGGGTGAGGGGCAAAGCCAACAACTGAGCCACAGCCCCACCTGGCCGGCAGTGTGGTTTTGCCCTCCAGCTTTGGCAGCCTGGGGGTGGGGGCCGAGCAGGTAGACATGGGACTGACCCGAGGTTGGGTGAGGCAAAGCTGCAGAGCAAGGATAAGGGAGCCAGGGGGTGGAGACAGAGACCAGAGAGACATCAAAAGGGCAGAGGACAGGGGGTCTGAAGTCTTGCAGAAGTCAAGAGGCAAGAGTGGGAGGAGAGCGGGGAGAGGATGGGAGGTTGTGGCCAGAGGGTGGGACCCTGGAGTCAGATCACAGAGATGGCCAAAAGAGGGTAGGGATAAGGTCCAGGGTGTCTGCTAGAGTAGGCTTCTGTGGACAAGTGGAGAGAAAGGTTACTAAAGGCAAGAGAGACCTGGGGAAAAGTGGAGGGGAGGGAAGGACAGTACTGCTAAACTTGTGACCTCGCCCTGCATGGGGTGGGCCCGGTGGGGCTCAGATCTTGGAGAGGCCGCAGGGCAGTTTCAGCTGGGGCCATCCTCACTGTACCCAGGTAGTTCTTCGTGGTTTGAGGTCACAGTCAAGGGGCCCGATTTCCTCAAAGTTTCCAAATCCGGTGCTGGATCCGCCTGGACCACCCTGTGGGAAGAGAAAAGAAACAAAAATTAATCCTGAGAAAATCTTAGTTAAATCTTAGTCATTATATTGACGACCAAATTCACTATAAATGATTTATGATTTGGTGATGGCTGCGTCAATCCTGTACAAAGGCACAATTTATCTGAAGAACTAGGGACTTCTGCACTAACTGAGCCCCTTGGTAACGGCTAGTCTTTCGAAAAGGAACAGACCTGGGCCAAGAGCCCCCAAGGGAAACTTTCCTACCTCTGATTCCCCAAACCTAAATCCTGGCCGGCCAGGGGCTCACTGACCTTCAGACCACCTTGTTCAGCTCCTCCTTCAAAGACGAGCAATAAGGCCCATGGAGGGGACATGGCAATTAGGGGCTCTACCAGGACTGGACCCAGGGACTTGTGACCTTTAAATAAAAGAGTACTACCCATCGGCCCACTCTGCTTTAAAAAAAAATTTTTTTTTAATGTTTTTATTGATTTCAGAAAGAGGAAGGGAGAAAGATAGAAACATCCATGATGAGAGAGTCATTGATCACCTGCCTCCTACACGTCCCCTACTGGGGATTGAGCCCAAAACCCGGGTATGTGGCCTGACGGGGAATCAATCTGTGATCTCCTGGTTCATAGGTCGACTCTCAACTACTGAGCCACACTGGTTGGGCCCCACTCTGCTTTTCATATGCCATTGTGGCCACAGGAAATTATCACCCCAGCCCCAGCCAAGGCAATGAGAAGCTGGCTAGACAATACTTCTGTTCGATTTGAGAACATCTGACTACCAAATTTTTGCCTAGAACTTTGGGGTGGGGAGCTGTTGTGCCTGGGGGCAATCCAGTGACTCTGATATATGGTAAATGTGTCAGTGAGCCAGCGACACCCTGAAATGGCTTGAAAGTGTCACTAAAACAGCTCACTACTCCACTCAGACAATGTGACCTGGATTCTCAAAGACCTGCCCAGAGAAGTCAGTGCATGGTTCCTCAGTAGGCTGCTAAAATAGATCTCCTTTTAATCTAAATTAGTAATTATTTCTTCTTTAATCATAACCTTTTTTCCTCTCCCTTGGGCCTCTGAGGAAATGAAGAGCAGGTTACTTAGTTAGCCAGTTCATAATCCTCCAATAGCATCTCAGCTCCCAGGGTTTATGTAACCAAAGGTCACAAAGTGGACTGTGGACCACAGGTGCCAGTGAGGGCTCCCTCCCAGGAGCTCCTGTCCTATCAGAGGGGACCACCACCACTCAGCTCCGGGACAGGGAGTTCAGGCCCCAAGCTGCTACATCTCAATTTTTACATGTTGGCAAGTTACTCAAATAAAACGACCCTGCTCTGCAATTAACCTCAAGGAAGGTTTGCACCTTCTACACTCAGTAGTTTTCAAACTGCACTCCCGAAATCCCAGAAGTGCCTGTGGGCAGCCTGTGACCAAGGGAAGGTCGAAGGAGTCGGGACCAGCTCCACCCCAGTCTCAGCACTTTTGCTTTTGTTCCTATATAAGCTTTTGCTTGGGGATGGAGAGGTTCTGCTAATTAATGAAAAGTTGTAACAAAATCCCCTAGATTACAAAGGGAAAGCCCAGCCCAGCTGGGCGTGGCCCGGGGTTTAAGCATTGACCTAGGATCTAGGAGATCATGGTTCAATCCCGGGTCAGAGCATATGCCGAGGTTTTGGGCTCGATCCCTGGTTAGGGGCCTCCAGGAGGCAGCTGATCCATGACAACTCTCTCATCATTGATGTTTCAACTCTCTCTCTCCCTCTCCCTTCCTCTCTCTGAAATCAATAAAGATATATTTAAAAAAAAAAGCGAAAGCGCAGAAAAGGGAAGTGTCTTGCCATAGCTCTAAGTGGGTGGCAGGAAGGCCTCGAGTACCCAGGTCCTCTGACTAGCAGCGTCAGAGGCTTGTCCGCTGTGGGGCTCTCTCCCTGACAACCTGCACCAGGGGTGGACATAAGTTCCCTGGGCTCCACATATGGGTGCTTCTTCTGTGGCATTTTCATACCTACACCCTTGGCCTGAGTCTGCTCTGATAATCCTAAAAGAGAAGGGCCCCTCCTGGCAAACTGCTCATCTTCGCTCTTTCTCACCAGAAGGTCCACAGGGACTGGGGACACTGGGAGGCTGTTTATGATTACTGACACTTTTGCAGGAAGTGACATTTTCATCCCAGGCAAATGAGTACCAGGGCTCCCTATTTACTGGTGAGCAACCTGGAGCCTCAGCTGAGGCAGGCCTACAGTTTCCAGAGGCTGAAGCAGGACCATGCTCCTCAACGCCTCCCTAGAGATTGGTTTTCCAGGTGGGTGTGCACCATTTCTGTGCAGATATTTTAGGAATGCTTGGAAGAATCCTCTGCCTGCCTCCAAGCACCTCTTAACCAGTTCCATGCCTTCCATCCTATAATCAGAGCTCAAGATCAAAACGCAATCACATCTAGGGAGAAGGAGAGGCCCAACATTTAATACTAAGAGACAAGAGGCTGAGTCCTTTCAAAAGATCAGTGTTTCTGAGACCAAGAAGTTAGGGTCTGGGAAAGGACTGAGAAAAGAGAGAGAGGAGGAGCCAGTCAGGGTACCTCAGTCTTTGCTTTGGAACCATTCAAAACACTTTCTATCAGTATATAGTCAAACTTGTTTCAGGAGCTTCTGGGAAAGCTTCCTGCCACTGCCTGGGCTCAATGAAACAAACAAACAAAATGGTAAAAGGCTAGAACCTTCACTCTCTGATTTGCCGTCCTTGGTATACCGCTCCCTTTGCCTGCTTCAGAAGGACACTGAACCCCCAAGCCTAGGAGCCCCCTGACTGGCTGCTGGGCCAGATCAGTAATTTGCCACTGGCTGAGCTGTGAGCCCTCAGGAGCAAGCAACGTGTTAAGCAGGGGAAACCTGGCCTCAAACCTGGCCAGGCAGCAAAGCCACTTTTACCTGAAGCCACATAACCAGGGGCAGTTCTGTGAAGTTCTTGCAGGAGTTGGTGGCATAATAGAGCCACCAGAACATGTGGGCATCCTTGCGGACAGTCACATAATCCCATACTTCTCTGCCCTCATCTTGGGGCAGGTCAATGATGGCTCCTGAAACAGAAGCACAATTTGATTTTCCTGAAGGATATCTAATGTTTGGATAAATTCCAAGTCCAGTAGAGGTGGTCATGCCAGGCTTGAGATGATTTGGTTTATATTTTAGGCAATTTACTCACTCCAAAATGTTGTGAAATAAGGGGAAAAAAACCCTCAGTTATGAAAAAACAAACCAAACTTAATAGGAGGCTGGAGGCTTCCCCATTTTCCTCCACACCCTCTGTAATGTTTGGATTTTTAACAATAAGCATGAAACACTTTTATCATTCTGTTGTTGTTGTTTTTTTTCTAAAAATATCTTTATTGATTTCAGAGAGGAAAGGAGAGGGAGAGAGAGAGAGAGAGAAACATCAATGGGAGAGTCATTGATCAGCTGCAGCCCGCAACCTGGGCATGTGCCCTGACTGGGAATCGAACCCCGATTGCCTGGATCCTAGGTCGACGCTCAACCACTGAGCCACGCCCGGCCGGGCTATCATTCTGTTTTTTAAAAAGAGAGATTTACATTTTGAGGGGAAAGAAAAAAAATCTCAAAATGCAACATGCTGGTTTTTATATCTTATTTAACATAGGATTAAAGAGGCATCACAAATTAGTGGGACCAAGATGATTCACTATATTATGCTGGGGCAACTGTTAACTTTTTCAAAGAAAAAAAATAGAAATGTAGGTCCTCTCTTAATACTACAAACCAAAATAAATTTCAAATGGATCAGATATTTAAATTTTAAATATTAAAAATAATATGAAAATATAGTAGAGCCTGGCCAAGCGAGGCTCAGCTATTGAGAATCCACCTAGGATTCAGGAGATCACGGTTCGATTCCCCATCAGGGCGCATGCCCAGGTTTCGGGCTCCATCCCCAGCAGGGGTATGCAGGAGGCAGTCGATCAATGACTCTCTCATCACTGATGTTCCCATCTCTCTCCCTCTCCCATCCTTGCTCTGAAATCAATAAAGATATATTTAAAAAAGAAAATATAGTAGAATGTTTTTCTGACCCCCAGATGGGGAAATGGTCATAAAGAAAAAAAGAGAGACTCTAAAAAAAAATCAACAGTGTTGAGGAGAGAAACTTGTTACACTTCTTTACATCAAAAATAAAATGAAAAGGCAAATGATAAAGATCTGCAACAACTATGAAAATGGGTAACTTTCCTCACTCACGTAGATCAATTTAAAAACGGAAGATCTTGTTAAATGAAGAAATAACTTATGAAAACGGAAATGTGAACATTTGATAAATATGTGAAAGAATGGTTAACATCACTAATATTCAAAGACATGAAAATTAAGGCAATAATGAGGTCACTAAAAAACTTTGCTTATTTGATAGACAAAAAATGATGGCATTTGCTCAATGTCCACAAGTAGACATGAGATTGGCCCTCTGTACTGTTGGCAAGAGTGCACACTGGTATAACTTTTGGGGATGGCAATTTGGCAAAAAAAGATATCAAAAGCTGTGTTTGTGTCCTTTAATCCCACAACTCCAATTTCCTTAATTAACTTTTCTAGCACCTGCAAAACAAGTATCAGAAAAGAGGAGGTTGAATACATTTTCTATGTCACCTTTGCTAACACCTGTCAAGTTACAGCACTTGGGGGGAAAAATATCCTCTGGTGAGGCTGATAAGGCTGGAGATTAAGAAACCCAAAAAGTGGCTTGGGGGAGTAAACCAGCTACTATACTATTAAAGATGTGGCTATAAGAATCTATATACAAATCACAGAAGAATGTGGGCTCCTTGAAAATGACAGACAAGGCTCGGGTCCCTTTTGACCTACCCCCTGGCACTCCTCCCTTCCCTGGGAGGGACCACTGTGAAAATCTGGGGAGTCAACATATTTGACAACATTTCCCAGACGCAAACTGAAGGGCATATGATCCTCCTTTTACAAAAGGGGAAAAACAGCTGTTAAGCAACTTGCTTAAGATCACCAGGCAAGTCTGCGGCCAGCCCGAATTCTCAGTTGATTCAGACCAGGAAACATTTTGCTGGGGGTGGAAAAGACTAAAAACAAATTGCAAGGCACCCTTTAAACACGAACGGGTTTTGCCAAAAAGGACCCTAGCGAGGGGAACCTCTATCCTGTCTCCTCTGACCCAGCAGAGGGGAAAAGGCCTCCCGGTGATTCTCCGGGGTCGTGTGAGCAGCCAGTGGCCGCAGGGACGGGGAAGTGGCTTTACGACCGTGGAAACTCATCGGTCAGCAGTTTCTCCAAATCACACATTTTGCACATCTGCTCCTACCTAGGGAAGATGGGAGCTTCAGACCACCCAGAGCCAAAAAAGGGTATTAAAAGCACTCTCGATTCCAAAACAAAACAACAACAAAAAACCCAGAGAGGTTCCAAAGCCTGTGGGAACAGAGATGTGCTTTAAAACGCGCAAACGCGCAGGCTCGCATCCCCGGAGGGAGGAGGCGGCACCGGCCACCGGCACATGCACCTTCTGCCCGAACCTACCCGAACTCAGGCCCAGCAGCAGCAGCAGCGGCAGCAGCGGCAGGAGACGAGCCCGCGACGCCGGCTCCATGACGAATACCGCGCCGCAGCGCCGGCAATAGGCTGGACCCGGCCCGGCCACGTGACGGCGGCGGGCGGAGCCCGGGCGGACCGGAGGGGCGGGGCCTGTGCGGCCTGGGGCGGGGCCAGGGGCGGGGCCTCTGCGTGGAGGCGACTGGCAGTGGCCGGGGCGCCCTCTGCCGGGTAGGTCAACCACGACCCGTGCGACGGCGCTGGGGCTGGGGCGGGGTGTGGGGGCTGGGGGCGGGGGGCTGGGGTTGGGGGTTCTTTCTGCCCCACCACTTTGTTCTTTGCCGTTTTGGGGACAGAGCAGACAGGAAGAGACATTTAATGCATTTGACTTCAGTTGTGCCACCGGACTGAGCCGCTACAGAAAAATAACCACGAGGACCGTCCTTCCTGCCCTGCCCATCTCTTCCTTCCCCAACCAAAGGCCTGGCATTTCAAAAACTGCTGCGTCTGCCACAAATCAGACGAAGCATGGACGAGCTAGCTGGTCCTTGAAAGCTGTGGGATCCCATTTTCAGAGATTTTTCAAAACCATTTTTCTTATAAAGTTACATATATTATGGACATTTTGGAAAGCTGAGAAAAAAAATGTTAGATCCTACATAGCCATTGTTGACGTTTGGGTTTTTTTTTTTTTTGCTCTAGTCTCTTCATGTTTTTAAATACAATAAAATTTTTGAATTTTTTTTCTCTTGAAAATTTGTCATCAGCATTATTCTGTGTTAACATTATCTTCACAACAATTATTTATTTTTTTAAGATCAAATAAGGTTTTAGTGCAGTATATTCTGCTCAGAAATAAACTGTTTTCTATAGTTTCTCTGAAATATGCAACATTGCATTTTCTTACAGAATAGTGTGAATTTCAGCGCAAAGGCTGCTAACCCAGAAGCACTGTTGACCTGTCTTTGGGTAAAGGTACACCTGTAAAACCGCTTAAGTTAAATCTCAAAACAAACAAAACAAAACAAAAGTTGACCTGTTTGGTTGAGAATAGCCTTCAATACTAGATAGTCTTTCATTAAGGCAAAGATTAAATTTCCCTTTTTCATTACAGTTTATAATCACAGGAACTAAACCAAACACATATACGTGGAAACCAGGTGAAAGCTGATTATTCTAACAACAAAGTTCCTCTTAAAGATCAGAATGGTCTTTGTTTAAGAAAAATACCGTATTGGTTCCTTGAGGTTAGGAGATGAGAGCTGAGAGTATAGAGCCTCAGCTAAGGTAGCAAAGTTGCTAAATTGTGCTGCACAAAACTAGAAAAAAGAATTTGTTTTGCTCCAAGGAGAGGAAAGAGAGAGATGAAAAGAAGGGGCCCTGTGTAGAGAGAAAGACCAGCCAAAGGGTGTCAAGGCTAAAGAGCCAGTGGAAAATTTTCTGAGGAGGGAGTGGCTACAGAACATTAAAAGGTGACGCTTGTGGTTTAGTTTGAACTTGCTTGTATTTCTGTGATGTAAACCTGTCCTCTTGGGGGCAGGTCAAAAATATAATAGGGCTGCAGGGGAGGCAATAGGATTGGAACTCATCTCAAAACTGTACTTGCAAAAATTCTTTTTTAAATTATATGTTTATTTTGGGAAAGGTTTGAGAAACTGGTGGAGGTTGGTTAGGGGCTCCTTAAAGGCCCTTCCACCTGGCTACTGTTGAGCCTGTCGGTTTACCTGGCCCTTCCCAGGGAAGCCTTTCCCAACGCTGCAGACTTGACTGCAAGGTATCAATTGGCCACCTACTGGTCCAGCGACCGTGGGGAAGTTACTTAACTTTTCTCAACTTTTTATTTTAATCTTCAAAATGGGAATAATAATGGTTTACAATTCATATCTTTGTCATGAAAACTAGAGGAGTTAATATGTGGGAGAATGGAATGGGAATTCAAATGACGTAAAATTTCTGATTTAGAGGTTAATTAGAGGGCTTTTTATATTTTACTGTGGAAGGTGGTAGGTATTTAAATTCCACTGGATACATTTAAGAGCGTGATTAATTTTTTAACGATAATATTTACGATACATTATGAATGACATCTTTTACAACTCCTTATGATGAAAAATTTTGTCAACTGAGTTTTTAAAACATTCTTTCGAGTATACAAGCTAATATCTTAGAAGAAAACTGCTGAGAATTGCTTTATCAGAGATTTTTTTACAGAGAGTTGCCTAAATTCGCACCGTACATACTGCTCGGTAGGAAAAGAGTAAAGGGATTTTATTTACACGTCTTCCTCCCTAGTCCTGTCCCGCGAACAGAATCGAATTCAATCAACCCTCTCGGCGTTGCCATTCACGAAGCCTGTAGTGGCCACTTGCCACCTGTAGGTGGCGCAGGTTGGCAGGTCTGCAGGGGCGGGCCGCCGGCGCACGCCGCTCCGCAGCGCTGTGGTGCGTCTCGGCTTCCGTAGCGCACTTAGCAAGATGGCACCCTCCGAGACTGTTAGGCTACGGCTTCAATTTGATTACCCGCCGCCAGCCACCCCGCACTGCACGGACTTCTGGCTTCTGGTCGACTTGAACAGATGCCGGGTAGTCACGGATCTCGTTAGTCTCATCCGCCAGCGCTTCGGCTTCAGTTCCGGAGCCCCCCTCGGCCTCTACTTGGAGGGGGCGCTCTTGCCCCACAGCGAGAGCGCGCGCCTAGTACGAGACAACGATTACCTCAGGTGCGCGCGCAGCGGGGGCGGGGCGTGGCGTGGCGGGGTGGGCGGCGGGCCGGGGACGCGCGTGCGCACGCCCTGGGGTGCCTCAGGCCTCTGGAGACCGCGAGTGGGTGGGGGGTGCGTGGGGTTGGATGAGTGGGACTCTCAAGCTGCACACTCATGACCCGCAGAGATCTGAGTAGCTGATCAGGCACGAGGTTCAGGAACCTGCGTGGTAACGGGCATCCTTCCCCGGATGCTTCCGATGCCGGTGGTTAGCGCAGCAAACTTGAGAAAAACCCTGATTTCGCGTGTGGGCAGGGCCTGGGTTTCGTTCAGCCCGGGTCTCGCCCGGGCTTCTGTGGCCGGGCGCTGGGTCACGTGCGCACGAGGCACACCTGCCTGAGCCCGCCCGTCCCTGGGCGGTGCGCGGGGTCCGGGGTGGGCGGGGCGAGATCCGAGCGGGCGGTGGAGCAGCCGCGCTACGTCCTCCGCATAACTCGCGGCTCGTCCAGCCTCAGGGCTCCCTGGACATCCCCGCGCTACGTCCTCCGCGTAACTCGGGGCTCGTCCAGCCGCATGGCTCCCGTGACATCCCCACGCTACGTCCTCCGTGTAACTCTCCGCTCCTCCAGCCGCAGGGCTCCGGGGACATCCCCGCGCTATGTTCTCCGCCTAACTCGCGGCTCGTCCAGCCTTAGGGCTCCCGGGACATCCCCGCGCTACGTCCTCCGCGTAGTCCTCCGTGTAACTCGCCGCTCGTCCAGCCCCAGGGCTCCCGAGAGGTCCCCCCGCTACGTCCTCCGCGTAGTCCTCCGTGTAACTCGCCGCTCCTCCAGCCCCAAGGCTCCCGAGACATCCCTGCGCTACGTCCTCCGCGTAGTCCTCCGTGTAACTCGCCGCTCGTCCAGCCCCAGGGCCCCGCGACATCCCCCCGCTACGTCCTCCGCGTAACTCGTGGCTCGTCCAGCCCCAGGGCTCCCGGGACATCCCCGCGCTACGTCGTCCGCGTAACTCGGTAACTCGCGGCTCGTCCAGCCTCAGGGCTCCCTGGACATCCCCGTGCTACGTCCTCCGCGTAACTCGGTAACTCGCGGCTCGTCCAGCCTCAGGGCTCCCGGGACATCCCCGCCCTACGTCCTCCGCGTAACTCGTGGCTCGTCCAGCCCCAGGGCTCCCGCGACGTCCCCTGAGGCTTCTGACGGGGGTTGTTCTGAGTGTCACCTGGGCGCCATGCGGCTCATTTAAATGGGTGTTTGGGACCGTCTGGGTTGTGAATTGGGAAACAAGTTTTAAGAATGCCTTTGGAAATTTAAAACCGATGCAGAGAGGTGTATCGAGGAGCTGTCGTGGTCCGAGCGGCCCGCGTGTGGTTGGCTTGTCTCAATGAACCGGTGAGACGTCATTTCAGTTCGGACTCACGTCTTGGACTCATTGACCGAAGGCTCCTTTTTAAAGCGCCGGCTTCCACGGAACAGTCCTGGAGCTGAGAACCAGGATCCTTCCTCTCGCTTGTCCTTTGTTGAATATCCCTTTCCCCAGGGCTTGTCAGAGTCATGAGATTTCTTCAGGACATCAGGGAATTTAATTTGGGACAGTTACCCGTCTTTAAGTATAAGTGCGTGTGTCTCTCAAAATCAGAAACACTATGATTTATTGTTAATGTTTAGCTGTTTCTGAAGACACTTTGAAATAGTCCAGATTTCAAAAATAGTTCTTTTCCCTTTTTCCTTTTTCCTTTTTTTTACTCACTGTGGAGTAGATTTCCATTTTCTTTGCAACTCAGGGACTATGTAAATAGTGTGAGAATTGCGAAGACTGCATCCTCTCCTGTGAACTTTGCTTTCTGAACTATTCCCTGCCCAGTGAACGAATAGCTTGCCCCTAGCTAACCACAGTTACACTTCGATTAATGAATCCTCTGGGTTTATAATGACGTTAACAATGTCAAAAGCAAACCACGAAAGCTCTGATAATAAATACAGCACAGTGGTGGGCAGAATTCCTCCTAAATGCTTCAAATGCCCAATCTCATGTAGTAAATACCCCAGCAGCTGGCTTCAGTGGTAAATGGGGCAGACCTTAGGAAAAAATAGAATTTGGAAAAGTTTTGCTGTGTTTTTGTGGTTTCATGTCCCCCATCATTCTCTGTCTTCCCCTGACAGACTCACTTTTCTTCAGAGCTACAGAAGAAAACAGTCTCTTTTTCACAGCTACCTAATATTGTTGGAGTAGACCAAAAATCACTAGCTTCATGCTTCTGTATATTATCTTCTTGTGTGATGCAGGCAGTCAGGCTGGATAATTATACTAGATTATGCTGCTACATGGAGAAGATGGTTCAGGAAAGAGAGATCATTGGGGAACACAAATGGTCAGGGAATTTAGAAGTATCTTGAAGGACAGGTAGGAAATGTTGGATGGCCTAGTACCGTTGTGGAGGCAAAAGCTAGCTTGACTTAGTAAAGAGGTGAGTCTGACCAGCAATAGGATTCTGCTGGGATTGCTGGGAGCGCTGAGTCTAATGAGGAAGCATGGAGCCAGGTTGTGGGAATCCGGAGATATAACCCTAGAGGCTTGAGAGGCATTTTCATACTCGTATGCCAGGGCCCTTTTCTCACAGCCTGTTCTCTTAAGCCCCTGGAATCTGGCTTCCTCTCCTCCCAGGCTGCTGACAGTGAGCTCCTGAAGGTGGCCTCCAACTTTCCTGTTTGCTTAGAGTCCCTGTATTAGTCTGCTGGGACTGCTATAATAAAATACCACAGACAGGGGTAAATAACAGAAATTACAGTTTTGGGGGCTAGATGTCCAAGATTGAGGTATTAGCAAGTTTTGTTTTTTTCTGAGGCCTTGCTCCTTGGCTTGTAGATGCCTCCCTTCTCCTTGTTTCCTCACGTGACCTTCTCTGTATACAGGCATGTCTCTCTTTTTTTTTTTTTTTTAAATTGATTTTGAGAGAGAGAGAGATCTCCTGGTTCATGGGTGGGTGCTCAACCACTGAGCCACGCCGGCTGGGCCCAAGGGCTACTTTTGAAAGCACGTGAGAGTTGCAAGCTCCTCTGAAAGGCAGGGGTCCTGCATATACCAGATGCAGCACGTGCTGTGTTCCAGTGATTTTAAATAAACCACAGGGACAGAAAGCCTTGCAACCATTTTCAAAGTTGATGGGAAGTTTGGTTCTAGTTGGTTGTCTCAGATTTGAAACTTGAATCAAAACAAATTGATCAAGAATAGCAAAGAACAGTCTGATATGCCAGAAGTTCTCTGGTAGTTTGTAGATTCACAGGATAGCTTGTAGATACCAAGCTAGCTTTTGACAGTTTGAGGAATACTTCCTTGCTGCTTGATGCTGCCATCCACAGCTGGGAGCAGAGGGTAAAGTGGTTTTGTGATTTAAATCCTTGATCTTTCAGAGTTTTATTTCTCTCTTTATCCTATTCCTGATAAAAGTAGCGTTTATTTTACCTTGATTTGTATGTGTCTGTGTATTTGTGTGTCCTGAGGATAATTGAGGATATTTTTCTACTACTACGTTGAGATAAATCCACAGGATTACTATGCCTTAAAAAAATTTAAAGAGTGCTTATAATAGGTCTTATTCACCAGCTATAATTTATTTTCAGATATGATTGTCAACATCTTTCTTGGTCACTAAAAAAAACCTTGATGAAACCTATAGCTAGATATAAATGTATTGAAAGTATGTATACTTTTAGCAGGCATTTTTGAGTACCCACTATGTGCTTGATGTTGGGGACACTCAGCTGTCCACCTTCGGGCTGCACATATTAGACTAATGCGCTGTTTCCAGTTCATGGAGGAACAGGATCACTTTCTTGTAGCGAAATAATTTTAGATGATGTGTGCATTAGGGTTCTCCAGAGAAACAGAAGCAGTAGATGGTATAGACATGGACACGTGGCTATGGGCAGGAGATTTATTAGAAGGAATTGGCTCATGAAATTACGGAGGCTGAGAGGTCCCAAGATCTGAAGTCAGCAAGCTGGATACCTAGGAAAAGGTGAGCTGCTTCACTCAGTCGCCTGATTCAAATGTTAATCTCATCCTGAAACACTCTCACGGATACACCCAGAACAATGTTGAACCAAGTATCTGGGCACTCATAGCCCAGTCAAGTTGACACATACAATTAACAAAATGTCATGGAATTTTATGATGACCGTAACTAACCCGTAAAGTACTGAACATAAATTGTTTAGTACTTTCCTAAATTTAAACAAAATAAAAATAAAATCTGATTTTTAAAAAAAGCAGCCCACATTTAAAAACAAAATTGGGTACTTGGCATTATCACTATTTGAGGTTCGCAACATAATAGAGTGGAAAGATTTTAAAGTTAGAGAAACTGAGGTCCCATTTCTGCTGCTTATTAGCTTTGGATTTTGGGCAAGTTACTTTTCTCAACTGTAATTTTGTGATTTGTTTTAAAATCAGAGATACTTCATGGTGGTGTTTAGAGAAAATGTATAGAAAATGTTTGGGATGCAGTAGATAGTTAATAAGTAAAAGCAGTCATTTGAAAGTTGACCATAAGTGATGCCGTATAAGCCATTTTGTCAAAAAGAGTCTTTTGTCCTTCAGTGATTTGATGTTTTTTCATTGACTGAAAAAACAGTTTACAGTCATAGTATATGTAACAACGTCCTAGAGACATAATTACTCACTAGTTTTCTCTCTTGTTCTTTTGATAGAGTTAAATTAGAAGAGAGAGAAGTCGCTGAGAATCCCGTCCTAGTCAGTAATGGTGATGGTACTCATTTCTTACCTAGAAAAGCAAAGAAGCGGTCATTGCCATTGGAAGAGAATGAAGAATCTGATTGCAGAAATTCAAAGAAGCAGTGGAAGAGGCGAGAGAACAACAGTGAGAATACCTTGGATGTGGAACCAAAAGCTGTCACAGCTCAGAGTGGGAAGAAAAAAAGGCGGAAAAACAAAGCCGCATGTGGCACAGAAGATGACAATGAAGAGGCCAAAAGAAAATCACCAAAGAAGAAAGAGAAACGAGTATATAATAGAAAAAAGACGAAGAATCCCAAGTCTTCTAAAGCACAGACAGTGAAAGAGCAGACCATCCAGAAGTGTAGTCCTCCAAAAGGTTCTCCTGCTAGAAACAGCTCTGTCAGAGCCAAGAGGAAAGGTGGCATGGATGTTCAGAGGAAAGACAGTCCCACCTCCTCCTCAGAGTCTGAGTCTTGTCATGAATCAGCCATCAAAGATCTCAGCAGTGTCGTCTTGGAGGTCAGAAAGTCCTCGGAGAAAGTATCAACTGTGCTATCAAAGGAAGGGCTCTCTATAAAAAACACAACTGCAAACAAAGTAGCAACAAAAACTGGCTTGAACTCTGCCCCCATCGAGGACAAGACAGCCAAAACATCAGACTCTAGTTCAGACAGTAGTTCGGATTCAGTTGACCAGTGCAGTGAGTCAAAGAGCACCCTGGAGAAGGCTGCAGGGCCCTTTAAAAAGACAGACGGCCTGTTTGCAGGAAGAGGTTACCCAGTCCCAGGGCAGTCATCACAGGCTCCTGGTCCTCCAAACGTGACTCTCCCCATCAGTTTGGGGAGAGGTTGGGGTAGAGGAGAGAGCCTTCTTTCTTGGAGGGGCGTTAGGGGTCGGGGCATGCAGGGGAGAGGTCAGGGTCGAGGACGGGGACTTGCTCTTCCCCATGTTTTAAATAGAGACTCTGACTATCAGAAGCAGCAGCATTTAAATGAAACGGTAACAAACTCATCTACTATTATCCAGGCAAGTAGTTTTTATTCTCAGTTTACCACTTTCCCTTTCCCCACAGCGGGTCTGCAATTGATGTCATGGGTTCACATTTTCTCACCAGTAACAGTCACATGACTAATAAATACTGTTTTTCAGAATCCAGTAGAGATACACAAGAAGGACTACAATCTGTTACCACTGTTAGCAGCTGCCCCCCAAGTTGGAGAAAAGATTGCATTTAAGGTATGTTTTAAAACAACAATTAGAGCCCGGCCGGCGTGGCTCAGTGGTTGAGCGTTGACCTATGTTCTGGGAGATCTCCATTCTATTCCCGGTCCGGGCACATGCCCAGGTTTTGGGCTCGGTCCCTAGCAGGAGGCATGCAGGAGACAGCCAGTCAGTGACTCTGTCTCGTCGTCGATGTTTCTCTCTTTCTCTCCTCCCTTCCTCTCTGAAATCAGTGGGGGGGGAAAATTTAAGAAAAACAACAACAAAAAAAAACACCAATTACTACAAAAAGATTATTCTCCCTCCAAGTAAATTTACTCATTAGCAGTATATATACACACACATATATATGTACATATATATACGCAGACTCCCACACACCCTTCCTGCCTGGATCGTTCATATATGTATGTATGTGTGTATGTATTTCTTTTTAATCCTCACCCGAGGATTTTTTTTCCATTGCTTCTCAGAGAGTAGAAAGGAGAGAGAGAAAGAGAAACATCGATATGAAAGACACACATTGACTGGTTGCCTCCCACATGTAGGGAATCGAGCCTGCTACCCGAGGTATGTGCCCTTGGTCGGAATTGAACCTGGGACCCTTCAGTCTGCGGGCCAGTGCTCTAATCGCTGAGCCAAGCCAACCGGGGCCCGGATCATATCTTTCATGTTCTTGTGCTTAGCATGTAATAGGTGCCTAGTAATTGTTTTCTAAATGAATAAAAATGGCTTAGCCTAGTGTCTTAGCAGGTGCTCAATAAAAGAAAGCTATTCATATCACCCCTCCCCCAGACCGCTGGAACCCCCATTTTGCCACAGGTTCATGGCCGGGCTCTGTGTGCTTTCTCAGATGTAGGGGAAAGGAGCTGCAGGACTTGTGTATTTGTGGACTTTTTCTCTTTTTTTTTTTTTTTTTTTTTTAGCTTCTGGAACTAACATCCGATTATTCTCCTGATGTCTCTGACTACAAGGTAAGACTTTTTTTTTTCTTTTTAAATGTTAAATCCTTTATTTTTCTTTCTTTTTTCCCCTAAGGTAAGACTTTTTATTTAAAAATAATTGTCCAGCCCAGCCGGGTGTGGCTCGGTGGTTGAGCATCGACCTAGGATCCAGGAGATTGGGGTTCGATTCCCGGTCAGGGCACATGCCTGGGTTGTGGGCTGCAGCTGATCAATGACTCTCTCATCATTGATGTTTCTATCTCTCTCTCTCTCCCTCTCCCTTCCTCTCTCTGAAATCAATAAAGATATATTTAAAAAAATAAAAATAATTGTCCATATAGTAAAGAAGCTAAAGTCATATTTAATATTGCTATTATGGGTAATGCAGATTATTTTGAGTAAACAATGCTATAAGGTAGGAAAGAAAAACATTACCAAACTGTAAACTTTTTAATGGCATCACTGTGAAGTCTTCTAGTGTTATATTCCTTACACTTGGGAAGAATATAGAATGAGAATAAGGAATTTAATTTTTTTTTTTTTAAATATATCCTTATTGATTTCAGAGAGAGGAAGGGAGAGAGAGAGATAGAAACATCAATGATGAGAGAGTCATTGATCAGCTGCCTCCTGCACGCCCCCGACTAGGGATGGAGTCCGCAACCTGGGCATGTGCCCTGACCGGGAATGGAACCGTGATCATCTGGATCCTAGGTTGATACCCAACTGCTGAGCCACGCCCGGCCAGGCAGCAATTTAATTTTTTTACTCATTTTTTAAAATCAGCTTAGGCACACAGACTTACTTGGGTACTCTTCCCCCATATCTTAAACTTTGAAAGGAAATAATAAATAGCTCTCAGCCAGAAAATTGGATCGTTTTCATCATAGGAATATATTTTACATATTTGTGAATTACTACTGCTTATTATAATCTGTGTGGGTTTTTTGCATTATCAGTTAATTGCATAATTCACAGACATCATCCTTGGGAATTACTTATTTAACGCCTGTGTGGGACTTTCTGTTGGCGTATGAGGGTTCTCGTAGTTCAGTAAAGCACTTGACTCAGGCAGTGGGATTACAGAATTACAGGCTTCCTTCTCTTTTCCACCCATTCAGCATTTTGTTGAAAATCTGATTAAAATGCATACTTTTAAATTTTCATGTACTATACAGATTATAAGTTCATTTTTTAAAGGTAATACTTGTATTTTAATATAGTATTAGAGCTAAAGTACAGGAGACTTGATTTAATCTGAGTTCATACCTTGGAAGACTTAAAACCTTGGTAAGAACTTTTCCCAGTAGTTTTAGAACTTTTTTGAAATTGCTTTCAAAACCATTTCAAGAGAGAAAATTGGTTCCACTTTTTTGCTTTGGCCACAAATGCTGTTACCCAGCTTGATCACCAGCTGTATTGATCAAGCTTGCCTTCAAAAGTCAGATCTCTCTTCAAAGAGTGTGATCTCAGCCCCTGACCCTGCTGCATTTGTACCCATGGGATTTTAATTTATGGAGGTGACTGAGTGAGACACAGAGAAGCCAGTGCTATTGGAAGAGGAATTTATTTCTTGCATTTCCCTAGAGGAGGGGCAGTGCCACGCCCTCCAGTGCTGCGGAGGAAAGCACCTGGGTGTGGTCAGGAGGCAGAAACAGGAGTGAGGGGAAACCCTAGGACAGAGCTTTTACTGGGGTCTCCTGGGGATAGGCAGGCAGGGTGCAGGAAACAATCTAGGATTGGCTCTTTTCGATAAATGGCAGGCTTTGGTCTGCATGGGCTTTTCCTAGTTGTGTGGTACCTGACCCTGGGGTGATCAAGATCAGGGAAGATAGTGTCTTGGTGTGTGGGAGTTTCATTTCCCCAACATGCTGATTTATTTTAACAAAATGTTTTTATGGAGATAAAAGTCACCTAACATAAAATCCACCATTTAAAACACTTTAAAGTGCGCACTTTAGTGGCTGTAGTATATTCATAATGCTTTCTGTGTTGATTTTTGACTTTGACTTTTATTTTTGAAAGGAAGGAAAAATATTAAGCTACAACCCAGAATCGCAGCAAGTAGATATCGAAATTCTTTCATCCTTACCTGGTGAGTCTTCTAGAAAAGAATCTGAAAATTTAGGCTTTTCATTTCTGCATTGGTTTCTAACGAGCTGTGTGCAGGGGAGCTGCTGTCTACACTGGCCTCTGTGATTAACTGGTGCTCTCCACCACCTCTGTCAGCACAGAGCAGTTATTGGATTTGTTCCCAAAGCTGTTAGGCAAGTTGGTCTTATTACTATAATTATATCATTTCATAAAAATTACATAAACTGATGCAGATTGATTTCAAAAAGAATTATTTCTATGAAACCTACATTGAATGCTGACAGGGAGGTGTTGCTAAAAAGTTTGCCATTGAGTTTTGTGTGGGTGGGTCAGCTATCTAAGAGATTGGGAGGAATTTGGTAAAAACCTAGGAAGATTTTGCACTTAAATTGCCTTGCTAGTTTTTGCATTCTTGCATCACTTAAAAAAAAACTCAAAACTAAAAATGGTGCAAATTGTGGACATATGTTAGGATATGATTTATAAAAGAAGGACAGCTCTAGTTGGTGGACTCATAAGATCTATTCAGCTCTATTTCAAAAGATTCACAAAGGAGCATATTTCTGTGAGTGAAGTCAGAATAAAGTGTCTAAAGTATTTGTGTATATACACACTCTTCATACATTCTGCCTTATCCTGGATTCACCCCTCTCAGTATTGGTTCTGAAATCCTGGAATGAAAGGGCTCTCCTATATATGGTTTAACTTGGGTTGTATTGTAGGGGTCCCTGGCCAGAGACCAGGGGAGATTCCTTGTTCTTTAGCAGCTCCTAAGGCAATTAATTAGTTTCTGTCTGTGTTCAAATAAGGCAGTGAGTAAAATAATGAAAACTCCAGTACACAGAAGTTAGTCAAAAGGGTTTTGCAACAAAGTCTCTTTATGATATTAAGTAAATGATTAACTATAACCTACACTGGTTTTCCAGCTTTATTCTGATGAGATTTCATTGGAAGAAATCCCCCTTCTTAGGAATGGTGGACAGAGAAGTTTATCCATGGTCGAATTTCATGGGCATAGCCTGATCACTGTGTGACAGTCAGCCACCTGATCAGGTGATTGACAGTGATGACATCTGTTACTCAGTTCCCATACACACAGCAAGGTGTGTAGCTTTGTTGCTGCTTTGTCCCTCAGTGATAAACCCACATGACGTTTACAGAGTGGATAATTGAAATAGGGAATTGGCTGACAGAGATGAAAGCATTACAGAGAAGCAAAAAGGGACATCCAAATCAAGTTTAGGTAAAATTATAGAAGCAGCTAACCATGGGAATGCTGATACTGCGGTTTACATGAACTTCTTGACATAAACTAGGAGGGTATTTGTGATGAAAGGGATGAAGGTGTCCCAGAAGTAACATCAGCAAAAAATTTCCCAGAGTTATGAAGAAGAAATAAACTCTCAGAGCTATTTCAGGGCATTAAAAGCTCAAAGGATAAAATATTGAAAGCTGATCCAGACATAGGAATGAGTATGACAATTCTGCAAGTAATAAAAAAGATTCTCTTTCTGTATCATCATTGCCTGACAAGAAGGCAAGTATTGTTCAAACTACCCTTGATAAGATTCTCACAAAGAAATAGCACTTCAATTCTCAGTGTTTCTAATGTTTTAAGTTATAGTGTGCTACATAAAGACTAGCTTTACTTCTTTTCATTTCCTTACATAGTAAAGGTTTTAATGTTTTGACAGAATTTTTAAAGGTCATGAAACAATTACAATTTTTCCCATTGGTTATTAAGATTATTTTGCATGATTTCAGCCTGCACGGTCATTTTTAGGGTCCCACACTACTGTGCAAAGTGAGGACTGCCATATTACCAAGTAGTAAGCATGTGTAATTTCTGAGGACAGAGCAAGATACAAGAATTTTGCAGAATTCAGATTAACTTCCCTTGTTGAAATATATCAGTTATCTTTTGGGATTATCTTGTAGTTTATACGTTCTTTTCTGGGAGTACTAGTGATAGTGTGTCAAGCTCATTTCTTTTTAATGAAGGAAAGATCATCTCTGATAAATGGCCAAGAAGCTCCCGTCTGCTGGTGCAGGGTTTTCTCAGGGTCTTGCATCACCGAGCGCTCCATGCTCACATGTGCGTACTCAACCTCCCCATCAATGCAGTTTGTTTGTGGTTGTTTATTTAATGATATAAATTGCTTGTAGAATGTTTTCACTACTGGGAAATGACTTATTGTCTCTCCTCCGTACCATCTAGTTTCAGCCATGAAAGAACCTGGAAAATTCGATTTGGTTTATCACAACGAAAATGGATCTGAGGTCGTGGAGTATGCTGTGACACAGGAGAGAAAGGTAGGCGTGCTGCTCTTCTTGGCAGTGCTGAGTCATCCATTCTCTCTTGACTGGTTACTGGTGGTCTGCCTGGATGGAAGGTGATATTGAAGCTTCCTGAACTGCCTATATTAAAATCATAAAAGATCTGGGTCTTGGGGTGTCTGTCCTGCCTACAGGGTGGCATACCAGTGCCAAGTGCCTAGTTAGGGCACCATCTTGGACCTTAAGGAGCCTTCATGACAAGATGCACAGATCACACCCTCTTTTATTGATGTATAGATTCCGAAAAGTACATGTAGGTATAGCTTGAACAATTTTCACACATGAACATACTCATAAAACCACTACCCAGATCAAGAACATCGACAGCCCCCTCTGGAAGTCTCCATCACGTCTCCTTGTAGTCACTGCTACCCCTCAGATGTTACCATGATTCTGACTTAAAAACAGCAAAGATGGGCTTGACAAATGACATAAAAATGATGATTTTTGACTTTGTTAAAATCTTCAATTGGGCCCAGCCGGGCGTGGCTCAGCGGTTGAGCATCGACCTAGGATCCAGGAGATTGGGGTTCGATTCCCGGTCAGGGCACATGCCCAGGTTGCGGGCTACAGCCGATCAATGACTCTCTCATCATTGATGTTTCTATCTTTGTCTCTTCCTCTCCCTTCCTCTCTCTGAAATCAATAAAGATATATTTAAAAAAAAAAAAAATCTTCAATTGGCATTTTAGGAAGCATATGTTTTAGAGCTTTTTAGGCAGCCAGACTAGTTGCTGGCAATGGGTGGCTCATTAGGCTATGCTAGCATTAAAGTAAATAGAATTTATTCTTAAGGTGTTTATATTTGAAGTGTTATGGATATTGTCCTATAAGTTTGATTATTGCAAACACATTTTCTCTGAAATGTAGAAACCCTAACTAGACTTTATACTTTGATTTGTCTTTAAGAAAGATGATGCTCTTAGAGATTTATTCCAAAAAAATTTTAGGGTCTGTGGCAGGATCATCAGATTCAGCCCAGTCTTCTGTTCTTCTTTATTTTCAACATATTCAGCCCCATTTTTATTGTTGAAATGTGTTCTTGGAAACAATGTTGGAGAAAACTCAACCTTTCTATGCCTTTCCAGAGGTTTGAAGCAGAGCCTGTAATTACCATTTTTGGACACTAGATGGCCCTCATCATTCAGCCACATGGCCAAGTGCTAGCGCTTGCTTTTTCTTGGTAAAATGTGAAATGCCGCCTATATTTTAGGCAGCTAAGAAGCACAGAGCTGCACAAAAGGGCATCAGCAGTCTAGTGATAACCCTTTTGGGCCACATCTGCCTCCCAAGAGGTCTGTGGGCTGCCCATCCACAGAAGCTTTTTGGCAAGTCCTCTTGACCTTTTGTAACCAGCTGCCCCTCACTCCACCCCATCTCCCACAAACCCTGCTCTCATTCAAAGAGAATGAAGTATGCTTAATGTAAAACTTAGCTGCATTTGAGGTAAACAAGTTTTTATACCCTAATTAAACTCAGTTTCTTGAGCCTCAAATCATTCCATGTCTTCAGCCATTCTGCACAAATGGAAATTTCCTTGACTGAAGTTTTTAACTGACTAAAACCTATAGGACCTCAAAATGAAATCTCTAAACTGAATATTTTGGGTTTTTCCTCAGGTCACTGTGTTTTGGAAACAGTTGATTGATCCAAGACTGATTATTGAATCTCCGAGAAACAACGCATCAAGTCATCAAGTACAGAGCTTGCCTGACTGTGACCCTTCCACCTCATAGTTTATAAATGCCTTGTTTGTGAAAGTGACTATAACCTGAACTTAAAAAAAAAGATTTGAAAGTCATATGCAGTTTTTTATCTTCACTTGACTGCATAGGACAAAATATCTACCTCATCATTTTACAATAACATGGGTGTATTGCTTTCTAGACCTTTTTTTTTTCTTCAGGTTTAATCTTAGTAACAAAATTTAAAACATGACATTCCCTGTAGGCATTGTTGCATACCAGTATGCATGTTCTCTTTTTTATTTTATTTTTTGACCATCCAGAAGCCCTTGTCAGAAGCGGTTTATAGTACCAAGTACAAAAAAGCACTGCACATCTTGTTTCAGTAAGTTTTATTAAGTAACATTTAAAAACATGACAACATGTTACTTGACCTAATTTTTTATATTTGAGTTCTATTAAATGTGGAACCTCTTACAAACTTCAAGTATTTTATCCTTGTAATTGTCAAGAATTAACAAGTAGTTGGGTTTGTTGCAGGCAGTGAGTTGAGAAATCCTTTCACATTTTTCTCAACTTTAAAGTGAAGGATCCTTAGGGCTCTGTGTAGAGCAGTGAAAATAAGACCTGGTGTGTATGCCTGGGGAGGAACTCCTGTTTCACCTGGGTGAGAGGATTTGCTATGAGTTCAGGCCAGGGATGGGTTATCTTGCTGCAGGATCCCCAGCACCTGGCTGAGTGTGCTGGAGGGAGGATCATGAATGGAAAGTTCCTTTCCTATTATTCCACACAAAGCTAAAATGACTGAATATATACTGTGAAAATTGCTTTCTTCTAACAAGAGATCAGATCCCTCCTTCAGCTTTGAGGATTTTTAAATAAAATCATTGAACTAAATGTCCATGCTGAGTTATCATATTTAGTTGAGGATTGCAAATCTTTGTTTGTTTTTTACAATAATGTGAGAGATTAAAGTTTTCTGGAACAAGAAGGGTTGCCTTGACTGGAGTCTGGTGTTGCAAAGTTTGGTCAAATGGAGTTTCTTAGATCTGGGAGCTACTGGACCAGTGAAGTGCTGTCCAATTTTAATATGCATGACATTGATGTGCATCAGAATGTGGTTTATTGATTTGTGATGAGAAATACTACTCTGGAATGATGAGATCTTGGCACTGGGATTTTTGGCATACTTTCCAGGGTTTGGAAAACAAGATAACTAGTAAACGCCAACAGATACATGAAAAAATACTCCACATCGCTAATCATCAGGGAAATACAAATCAAAACCTCAATGGAATATTACCTCATACCTGTTAGAATGGCTTTTATAAAAAAGGCAAGAAATAACAAACCGTGAGGATGTGGAGAAAAGGGAACCCTTGTGCACTGTTGGTGGGAATGTAAATTGATGCAGCTCCTATGGAAAAGTGTGGAGGTTCCTCAAAATATCAAAGCTGTGTGATCCAGCAGTTCCACTTCTGTGTGTTTATTCAAAGAAAATGAAAACACTAGCTTGAAAATATACATGCACTCCCATGTTTATTGCAGCATTTTTTATAACAGCCAAGATACAGAGACAACCTAAGTGTCTGTCTGCAAGCTCTCTCTGTGTCTCCTATGGGACTGGTCTCCTCTTGGTGTCTTCATCTTGGACACTGTGGTGGTAAATTCGTTACCAGTTAATTTTTTAGCTGCTTCAAACCTGGGTTGGTCGGACCACTCGCTTCCTACTAGTTTAACTGTCCTGAAGGGATGATGCCACGGAAACATCACAGGTGAAAGAACAGCCTGTTCAAACTGGGGGTACTGTCTGGTTCTAATTTTCAACTTCGTTGTTTATACCCAAGAGCAGTTGATCCAGACTTTCTCCTTCAACCTGTTCCCGCCTCCGCTCATGTCAGGTGGACAGCTCTTGCTGTAAAGACGGGGACTGGCAGATTCCTTCCCTTCACAGTAACGACCTCACTGGTTGGTTTTTCTGAGGCCCCTGTATCATTCTAGACCCAGTTAGGAGAAAGAAACCACACAATAATTCAAACAGGAAAAGCTTAATAGAAAATTATGAAGTCTAACAGGGATTGGAGTGATGAGGGGCTGGCAAGAAAGAGAACTCCAAAAAATATAGGAATAGCTGGTACGTGGAGCAGCCACTACCCCTGGGGCTGAGAGACAGCCCCCACCACCTTCGCCTGAGCTGTGAGCAGACCTTGTTGGGAGGTCATGGCTGTACCTCACCGAAGGGCAAGAAGACACCGTGATGATGCACAGGCAGAACTTGCTGGGAATCTGCCATCTTTCAAATGCTGAAAGAGTTTTTTAAATTGATTTTTGTTTTTTGAGAGAGAGAGGAAGGGAGAGTGAAACAGAGAGAAACATCCATGTGAGAGCAAAACATCTATCAGCTGCTTCTTGCACGCCCCTGTTGGGGATGGATCCTGGAACTTGGGCATGTGCCCTGAGCAGGAATTGAACCCACAACTTTTCAGTGCACGGGACTAGGCCCAACCAGCTGAGCCACACTAGCCAGGGCCAAAAGCTGACACATTTAATTATGCAATATTTTAAAATGGCATTTATTAATATTGCAAAATATCTCATCAGAAAAGTCTTTTAAGTGTTGGGAAGCTATCAGCTCACTATAGCAGGTAAGTTTTGCTGAAGTCCAAAATTTTACCTGAAGGCCCTAAGTTTTTCATTTGTAACCAACACTATCAGTTGTTCTCGAAGCAAGAGGCCCCTTTGTTCACAGTCAAGAAAATGCTTGCTGCCCTGGCTGGTTTGGCTCAGCAGTTAGAGCTTCAGCCCTCGGACTGAAGGGTCCTGGGTTCGATTCTGGCCAAGGGCGGTACCTGGGTTGCAGGCTCATTCCCCGGCCCTGAGCATGGGGGGAGGCAACCAATGGATGTGTGTCTCTCTCCCTTCCACTCTCTAAAAAGCAATGGAAAAAAAAAAAAAATGCCTGCCAATACCCGTGTCTGAACTACCGCAGGTTTGCTGTCAGTAATTGTTTCAGAGAATGATGCTCCACGAGAAATACAGGCAGTTCAGCTCACAGCACAACCAGCTGCACACATGGTTTTCCTTGAGACACCCATTGTACTATGTGTGCCCCAGGAGAGGTGGCCTGTACGGGTCACATCATGATTTAATAACAGTAATTGCCACTGCTCCCTTAAGGACATTCTGGGGTTTGTTTCCTACTGTGAGTGCCAGGCCCAGCGGTACCACCGGCTAGACTCGTGTTAGAGTGCAGCAGTTCATTGTTTTTGTACAAATAACCCGGTGAAAAGAGATCACATCTTAGTCACTTGGACCTCACAGACCCCCTGAAATTGTCTCATCGATCTTCAGGAGTCCGCAGACTACACTTAGAGAACCGCCAACACAGTGGAAAGAACATGGATATTACAATCAAGAGCTGGGTCCCCGTCTGGACTGGTAGGGTGAGTGTCTTCATTTGCAGAATGGGCCTAGCCCATCCTCTGACTTATAATCAAAAGTCAAAATAATGCCTGTAAAACGTGACATTCAGAAAGTGTAAATTTACTCTTAAGCTTTTAAGCAAACTCAGAAGAGGCTAATTAATGAACTCCAGCTCATTAACATTCAGGAAGAAAACTCACAGCATGGGATTCATTTCACTTTGCAAAAATTTATATTGATTCATTCAAAAGGAGTTTTGTGTCCTGCCTAAAACGTTCATTCTGAAGTTTTGCTGTAGAATAGTGTCCCAGGTATCCCCATGGAACTGTGACAGCCATGAGACGGTCCTCTCTCCTGTGCCCTGATGGACTCAAGGGGAGCATAAGCTCTGGTCTAAACCCCGAGTCTGCGCTGGAATCTAAGCGCCCAGCCTTTGCTCACCATAGGGTTATATGATGTTAAAGCCAGAAGCCACCTTCAGAATGAAAAAAGCCCCATCTCCATTTTACTCCCAGACAACAGACCCAGGGGAAGTGAAATAAGAGATAGTCTGTGGTTAGAAAGTGGCTCTGGAGTCTGATGACCTATGTGCAAAGTCTGCCTTTGTCCCTTACTCCCTTCACCTTGGACAAGTTACCTAACCTCTTAAAAGGTCAATTTCCTTGCCATAGGGCCCAGCAGTAGGAGCGGGGTGAGGACTGAATGAGACAACAATGCACGGGAAGCATTTAGCGAGGACCTGGCGCATGGTAAGTGCTTGATGAGATGTCAATTATCATTTATTTATGTTCCCATTATGTGACTTTCCCAATATTCCTGCTCCAAATTTTAAGCAGAACTCGCACCCCCTTAATTTATTTTCATCTATTAGAGGTGATTTATGTCATATTTTGTATTAGAGCTACCGTGTTTAGACTTTCTTTAATTACATCTTTAGATAGGAGGAAGTCAGCCTCCCAGTTCTCATTAGTCTGCTTTTATTCTAAAAGGCTTGGAGGTTTCTGGTGACTACATCCATCCATTACCTCTGAACTCGTGTGTCTTATCCTAGTATTGGAGCGGTGTAGCTTTTACGCCATGGCTCTGGCCATGATCCCCACTTTCAAAGAGGTTATGTTAAGAAAATGACTCAGGTTTTTTTGTGGGTTTTTTTTTCAGTTAACAGGAGGGAAAAGTCATTCAGAAATGAACTGGTGAGGGATTACAGGAAAATAAATGCAATGAAACCCCAGAGAAATGCATTAGGGGTTGGTGATTGGCCCTTGTCCTCTGCAAGACACTCCCAGACACTTTGTTAACTTTGCAGTAGTACAGCCCTGTATGTTAAATGACTTGATTTGGGGATACCATTTATAGGGTTTTGGCAGGGTTTTACTATGTGAAATGTGAGTATAAGTTAATGCCTGATTTAAAAACAAAACAAACAGCCCGGCTGGTGTGGCTCAGTGGTTGAGCGTAGACCCATGATCCAGGAGATCAAGGTTGGATTCCTGGTCGGCGGGGCACATGCCTGGGTTGTAGATTCGATCCCCAGCAGGGGGTGTGCAGGAGGCAGCCAATCAATGACTCATCACTGATGTTTCTCTCCCTTTCTCCCTCTCCCTTCTCTCTGAAATCAATAAAAACATTAAAAAAAAATACTAATAAAAAAATAAAAGCAAAACAAACAAACAAAAACAGGCCCTGGCCAGATAGCTCATTTGGTTAGAGTGTCATCCTGATACGCCAAAGTTGTGGGTTCAATCCCTGGCTGGGCACATATAACAATCAACCATTGAATGTGTAAGTGGAACAACAAATTGATGCCTGTCTGTCTCTCTCATTCTCAAATCAGTTTTTTTAAAAGGAGCAAAATGTTGAAAGGAATTCAATCTCAAATTATATATTCTGGGAAATTATCCATTAAAATGAAGACAAAGTAAAGACATTTTCAGATAAAAGCTGAAAGAATTCATTGCCAGAAGGCCTGCACTACAGGATATGCTGAAGTAAACTTGTATCCATAGGAAGGAATGAAGAGAACTGGGATTGATAAATAAGTAGAGAATGTATCTCTTTTTATACACAATTATATTTTATTTTCTTGGAGAGGTAACTTTAAGGCAAATGTAATTATACACTGTTAAAAGGCAAACTGAGGCACATTACATTTTTGAAGGGTTTATGTAAGCAAACTGATTCAAATCAGCCAGTGCCAAATCAGAAGTGGTTAGGGGGGCTCAACCAGCAGGAGCTAAGGGAAAGTCTTTTATTATTTAATTAGTTATAGCTTAAGCAGTTTCCCTATTTAGGAAAGCTTAGTGCTCTTTGTGATGGTTGTTCTCAAGTTTTGCTTTCCTAACCTCTAGATATTTATGGGAACTGACTCAGGCTTAGACTTTGGCTTGCTTACGTTGGCTGTTGGCTGACGTAAGAGCCACCTCGGTCTGCTAACTTCCTTGTTAAATGACTTTTACAATCGTATGGGGTTTATTATGTATGTATATGTAAAATATATGACGACAATAGCAAATGAGATGGTAAATAAAAATTTAATCTAATAAGATTCTCATGTGAATTATTAATGCAGTATTAATTCTAAATAGACTGTGATACGTTTAGGATGCATATTATAATCCCTAGAACCACTAAAAATATAATAAAAAGTATAGGTAAAAGGCCAGTAAGAGGAAATAAAAATGAAATGCATATTGCCCGGCTGTCATGGCTCAGTGGTTGAGCATCAAGCTAGGATCTAGGAGATCACGGTTTGATTCCTGGTCAGGGTACATGCGCGGGTTTCGGGCTTGATCCCCAGTTGGGGCTCGTGCAGGAGGCAGTTGATCAGTGACTCTCTTATCACTGATGTTTCTCTTTCCCTCTTGTTTCCTCTCTCTGAAGTCAATAAAATTTAAAAAGAAAGAAAAAGATGGAAAAAGAGATGCCAAGCAAGCAGTAGCCAATAACAAAATAGACCACATTCAAGTAATAAAAAAAGTCTCCATAAGATATAAAAGACTGAAATAATGCAAAGCATACGCTTTAACCACAATGGAATGAATTTAGCCTAGTAGGTCTTAGTAAATATCTACCCCATGGAATTTGAAAAACATAAAATATGCCCCTCCTAGTCATTTTTACCGTCTAACCAGCCCTTCTAAACGTATCTGGGAAGCAATACCACAAGCATTCTTTAAGAAACAAAAACACACGCATTATAATGCTTAGAATTTTAATCACGAAAGTACATAAAAAATTCATAATATGCAGAAATAGACACAAAATGGAATAATGTAACTCATATTTCCTGTCAGCTTTTATCGTCATTGGATTCAGTTTTATAATTTTCCTTGATTTTAGCCTTTGCAAAATTATAACCCCTAGGATATTAAGTGCCCTTTAAAACTAAACAAAATGTGTGTATATATACACAAAGTTAAGACTGTCACATAATGCAGAACACTTGTCAAGAAAAATTATGATGCAGAGTTTAACTTTACTCAGAGCTTCCTTGGTTTACAAGGAACAAGCTGATAAAACTCTATGAAGTCTTAGCACTTTTAGCCTCCAGTGTTTGGAACAGCCCACGTTTTAACTTGCGCATCTCTCTTATCTGGTAGGGCTAATGTGAATGCAACAGATATTTTCTGTGGACTCCGCTTCATTTTGCATGCCATGCAGGCCAACAAGATATTACTGAATGCCCTGGCCGGGTCGCCCAGTTGGTTGTAGTGTCGTCCCCTACACCAAAAGGTTGGGAGTTCGATTCCCAGTCAGAGCATATAACCCAGGTTTCGGGTTTGGTCCCCAGAGGGGAGGCAACTGATCGATGTTTCTCTCTCACATTGATGTGTTTCTCTCTCCCCCCTTCCTCTTTCTCTCTCAAATCAATAAACAAGCAAACATATTCTCTAGTGAGGATTAAAAAAAAAAAAAGATATTGTTGAGCTTCTTGTTAAATCCGGAGCCATGATAGATGCAGTTTCAATCAACAATTCAACTCCTTTAAGTAGAGCCACTGAGAGCTGTAGACTGGATACTGTCAAATGCTTGATATTGGTGCTAAATTCCAGCTGCTCTGGATGTGGTTGTTTATTTAAGATCTGGAGTCTTGAAGGCACAGCGGCAGAGCTGATCAGGAAGGGGGAGCTACGGAGGGAGAGGTTCACTTAGAGGTGGACTTGGAAGACTTGGTGATGCCCTTTCAGAAAAACACCACGGAGGAAGCTCAAGCACTGGAAGCTGCTTTCAAGCAGGATTGTGGGGGCTGGTGGAGCAGCCATCAGGAAGGACAACTAAAAACTGCTGGATAAGAGATGTCTGCAAGTGGAATTTCTTCTTTCCACAAACATTCTGGCATGAGTCACTAGGCCACTTCACTCACAGGAGCTAGGTCATAAGGGATTCTATGCAGTTTACTTCCTGGAAACTGTTCCATCCCTCCCCTTGCGAGGCAGCATTTTACAGTAGAAAATGCTTGCCTTCTGGAATCAGATAGCCTGGAGGCCTACATCCATGGTCTTACGCAAGTTATTTAGTGTCTCTAAGCCTCAGTTTTCTCATCTGTAATGAGATAATTATACCTACCTCGAAGATTTATTGTGAGAATTAGAGATACTACTCATAAATCTTTTTTTTTTTTAAATATATCTTTATTGATTTCAGAGAGGAAAGGAGAGGGAGAGAGATAGAAACATCAATGATGAGAGAGTCATTAATTGATTGCCTCCTGCACACCCCCGACTGGAGATCAAGCCCGCAATCTGTGCATGTGCCCTGACCGGGAATTGAACCCCGATCGCCTGGATGCTAGGTTGATGCTCAACCGCTGAGCCACGCCCGGCCAGGCAAATAAATCTTAATTTCCTACCCACTTCATCTGTCTTCCTCCTTCCCGTGCAAACAACAATGTAATATAAAAAATAATAAGGGGGGGTCAAGGGGCATTGAGGAATAGATATCCGGGAACTAGGACTTAGAATGTTGAGTAAGCAATCCTGAGCTAGAATCCCAGTCCTGTTTTGTACAAAATACATTACCCTCAACTGTAAAATGGATATAAGGACTTCTGTCTTGTAGGGTTTAGAAATACTAGAAGTTATAAGGATTATAAAAGCTAACATATGAGACTTGTTTAGCACACAGTAGGCGCCCCATAAGTAGCAGCTATTACTTTTAGCAGTCGTCTAGGACACTGACTTTTTTCTCACTGTGCAGCTCACACTGTCCCCAGTGCAAACGCCAGCTAACTCCGCCCTAAAGCTAAACACTGTCTCTCTTTGCCCCCCCCCATTCCCTCTCTCCAACTCTTCTTGCCTCCTGTACAGCCACTTTTCCTACTCCCTGGCAACGGGGAAAACAGAGCTAGAAGAATGGAAGTACATCTAAATAAACAATTGTGAAAAAAATGTTTACGTTCCAACATTATTTTCGTCTGAGCATATATATGTGAGAAAAACCTTTGTTAAACTGGGATGTCTCCAAAACCCAGTCAAGTAAAACTGGAAATTAAAAAAAAAAAAATCATGTTATATTGGTGGTATGGAAATAAATCCCCCAGTTTAAGCCTGAGTGTGAGACTATGGACTCCAGCCTTCAGGGACCCAATGCCAAAATGCAAAGCAAAATGCAAAGCAAAATGCAAAGCGCAGGGCCAGGGAAAAGGAAGGAAGGAGTAAAAAAAAAAAAAAAAGAAAGAAAGGGGCAGTCCTTAAACTGTCCCTACAGTTATTTGTATTTTTTTAAATGATTTTATTGATTATTGTTTTTTTGGAGAGAGAGAAACATCGCTGCCTCCCCTCCGTGGGGTACAAATCCGACACCTGGACACGTGCCCTGACCGGTAACCCCAACCAGAGACCTTTCGGTGCACGGGAGGACCGTGCACCACACCAGCCGGCGCCCCAGAGCTATTTTTTTTTTAAAGTCCCGTCCCGATAAGCCTCCCTCGCCGGCGGAGCGCTGGTGCCCTCGCGGGTGCCCACGAGCTCTCCAAGGAAAGAGCCCGCGGCGGGCGCGCTCGTGCAGAAGCCGGGCTCGATCTGGGCTCTGATTCCGGGGACCCGGGGTTTCCTACTGCACGCGTCGGCTTTCCTGTCCGCGGAGTGACCGTGAGGATACCCTGAAGCCCCGAGAGCCCCCGGTTCAGCATTCGGAGCGCAGCGACCCCCGGTGCCCCGCGGACCCCGCGCGCCCCGCCCCCGCGCCCGCGCCCGCGCCCCACGTGACTTCCAGAAAGGCCGCGGGGACCGCCCTCCCGCCGCTCAGTTTCGTTTCCTCGGCGGCCTCGGGGCGGTCGCGCGGCGCTACCTGTTCCGCCCGGCACGACCCGTCTCCAGTCCCCCGACGAGCGCCATGGCGGACCTGTCCCTGGCCGACCTGTCCCTGGCCGAGGAGCTGACGTGCTCCATCTGCCTGGAGCTCTTCAAGGTGCCGGTCACCACCCCGTGCGGCCACAACTTCTGCGGGCCGTGCCTGAACGAGACGTGGACCGTGCAGGGCCCGCCGTTCCAGTGCCCGCAGTGCCGCACCCCGTACCAGGCGCGGCCGCAGCTGCACAAGAACACGGTGCTGTGCTCGGTGGTGGAGCAGTTCCAGCAGGCCGAGCTGGCCCGCGCCGCGCCGCCCGACGGCTGGACGCCGCCCTCCCGCGCCGCGGCCCCCAGCCCCGCGGGCCAGGTGGCCTGCGACCACTGCCTGAAGGCGGCCGCCACCAAGACGTGCCTCGTGTGCATGGCCTCCTTCTGCCCCGAGCACCTGCAGCCGCACCTCGACAGCCCCGCCTTCCGGGACCACCCGCTGCAGCCGCCCGTCCAAGACCTGCTGCACCGCAAGTGCCCCCAGCACAACCGGCTGCGCGACTTCTTCTGCCCCGAGCACAGCGAGTGCATCTGCCACGTCTGCCTGGTGGAGCACAAGACCTGCTCGCCTCTGCCCCTGACCCAGGCCAGCGCCGACCTGGAGGTAGGTGGTGGCGGCGGGCGGCGCGGAGGGGCGGCCTGGACCCGCTGGATGGGGCAGAGGCCGCCTCCGTGGGCATCTCTGCCTCCCCTGGACCTCGGGGTGGGCGGGATGGGCCTTGCGGAGCCTGAGACCCGGGACAGAAACACAGGCGATGCCGCTTGCCTTAAGCCTAGTACTTGGCTGATGGTGTTAATAGAGGGTTTTGAACGTCAAATACGAACCCTGGAGGTTCCCTCTGTTCCCTCATTGAAACCCTGGCAACACCCAGGAGGTGGGTATAATTAGTTCCATTTTTCAGCTGCGGAGAAGTTTATTTAGCTTGAGGAACCCAGTGAGTGGCCAGCCAGATACTGAGCCCCGTCGGATTTGACTCCACCGTTTGCCCAGTCTCCCCAGGAACCAGCCTCATAACCAAGACTAGAGTCTTGGGCATAAGACGCCCCTGGACGATTGAGGTCATGTGAGCAAGAGGCTTTGGAAAGCTGGGGAGTTCCAGCAACTAGGGAGGATCCCTGTGAGTGGGAGGAATTCTTGGATATAGCCGTTGGCAGGGAGAGCCAGCTCTCTTGCACCATAGTGCCCTGCATGCTGGCTGTGTGACTGTGAGCACAGCATTTGGCCCCCGGGCCTTAGTACTTATCAGTAAGCTGAGGAGGTGGGACCTGGTTGACTCCTAAGGGGCCTTCCGGGTCTGTGATGACTGAGTGCTTTGGGGGATGGTAACTCCCACCTGTGGACTCAATTAAGGCAGAGGTTGAAATGTGTCATCAGACCACCTTTTATGTCAGTCTAAGCTCCAAAGCACTGTCACCGAGAACGAGGACTGTCTTCAGCCAGTCTTTGTGCCATCAAAGCAGACCTGGGGCCTGGGGGAGGTTTGTAGTGGCACCGGGACCTGAGTGCAGGCCTTGCTTTTTTCTGGCCACAGCCCCTCCCCTCCCTGGCCTGCTTCTCCCTGTCTGAGCTGGGTTCCTATGGACTTCTCCCTGAGCCTCAGAAGCCAGACCTCCGGGCTCCGCCTGGAGGTGCAGCCATCTGAGGCCCAGCCCCCTGGGTCTGCTCTTCCTGTCTCTGGAGCCCTGCTCTGCTCCCTATCAGCTGTGGTTTAGGGCAAGTCACTGCAGTCCCTGAGCCTCATCTGTAAAATGGGATTACTGGCATTCCTTCCCTGCCTGTGCCTGCGAGGGTGGTTGGGAGGCTTCGGGGAGAGCAGCTGTGTGGGAAGTGCTTTGCAGGCAGGCCCCAGTGTCAGGAGTGGCTGGTTGACACCCAGAAGTTGAGGCCTGCCTTTGAATTCTGGCTCTGCTTCCTAGCTGGGAAATTCTAAAAGGGGATAGTAGTGCTTATCTCAGAGGGTTATCTGGAAGATTAAATGAAGCCACCTATGAACGGTGTTTTACAGCAAATGCTCATTTCTGTTACTCCACCCCGTGGGGGAGGAGAGCTTGCTGAGCATTGAATGTCAGGCTACCCAGATCCGGGCCTCAGGAGGGTGCCTGGACCCTCCCCTGGAGACTGGGGCAGCCTGGCTCCTGCCGAAAGACCTTTCCAGAAGTTCTTACCCATGGAGGCAGAAGGCAAGTAGGGGCAGGAGGACCCTTCGTAGCTGGTCCCAGAACCCCAGCTCTCTCAGCCTCCAGGGCCGGAGCTGGAGTCTGCGCCCAGTTTATTAGTGTGCCGTACACGTTTCGCTTTTTGATTCTTGTAACAGGCCTTCCTTAGCCATCTCCCCCGTTTCGCCATTGTCCTGGTTGAGTCCTTTAACCACTCTCCTTTTCCAGCCCCGCTGCTCTGGGGCAGAGCCAGCCCCAGCCGGGCAGTGCCCCAGCCTTGGGCGGCTGGCCGGTCTCCATCACCAGGGCGAGGCAGACTCGGGACTCTGTTACCTCCCACGTGGAGGACCCAAGTCCCCAGTCTGTGAAGGGATCCTCAGAACTTCAAAAAGTTCTCTACCCTTGATTAGGGAATTGTCGTGGCTACTAAAGTCCTTGGACCACTGTCCTTTTATCTGGAGCCGTGTGGGCCCTTTTCCATCATCAGGGGACTGTTATGTCTGTTTGATTAATGATGGATAAGATTTTCCAAAACACAGAGTTTAGGAGTTCACTGCTAAGAGTGGCTCTCAGGCAAAACAGTTGGTAGCCCCCTGGAGGTTTGTTGTAGCTCTGAGACCTGCTAGGCAGGACCTGCCTGGGCCTGGCCTTCAGCCTTCGGCCCAGTTTGTCTTGGCTACTCTCAGAGGCCAGCTCAAAGGGCACTGTCACAGAGGTCGAGCCTGAACCATAATCAGTGACTTGGGTCGAGTTCGTGTGGTCTTGGACTCTGCTTCTGCTCTTCCACATGACCTTCACCGGGTAGTTCAAATCCCAGTTCAAGGTCAGGTTCAGCCCTGAATAACTCTAGTGGAGTGGGAGAGGCAGGAAAGAGGAAGGGAGGGTCAGAGTATGTTAAGCCAGATAATTAGGGGAAGTAAGAATGTTTTGTTTTGTTTTTTTAGAAATTCTAAGTGTGCTCAGCTTGGACGCAGTAATTGTAACACCAGGATCTTGTAACACCAGTTAATAGGGATGTGACCTAGGTTAAACCGTTCCATTATTCTGTGCTTCCATGTCTTTTCTACAGAGGGCAGTGAACTCCGACTTCACGGTTTCATCCTTAGCTTTAGATAAGTTAATACAAGCAAAGCACTAGAGCAGCGCCTGGCTTGCAGCAGGCACATGATAAACTCTAGCTGCTATTATCATGGTGGTGGTGGCTCCTTTCCTTCCCGTTTCTGTGCCCCAACGTTTCATCTGAGCAGGGAGGTAGGGGACTCAGATATCGATTATGAAAATTTATAGAAATACTAAGAGGTCTTGGGTGATATTACCTTTCTCCAAGCATAATTTGCCTTGGTTTCTGGCGGTGGCTGGGGGCCTAGCAATTCTGAATCATCTTAATTCAATTTCAGGGACTGAGCTTATCATGGGCTGGTCTGCTGCTGGTGTATTCTTAATTCATGGGGTGTGGCCCTAGGAGGTGCCAGCCTTGGGGGGGGGGGCTTACCAAGACGTGCCCTTGACCAGAAATCGAACCCACGACCCTTTGGTGCACAAGCTGATGCTTTAACCACTGAGCAACAGGGGCCAAGACTGGACTCTGCTTTTTGTCCCCCTGCCTCCCTGAGCTGACAGAGGCTCTGCCAGCTGTCTTCTGGAATTGGCAGATGGCTCTGGGAAAACAACCCCAGATGCCAGGCTTATCTCTCTGGGTTTCTTTCTCCTGGATCTTGGCTCTGTCATCCTTCCCTGTCTGCTTTTCTGGTTGCTTGCTGTGGGAGGGTTGTTTGAATGACCTCATTTGCCATTACTGAAGCAGCTGTCCCAGCTTGTTCTGTCTCTGTATGAGCTTGGCCACCTTGCAGTCCTTTTGCCTCAGTTTCATCACTTGTAAAATGGGTGCTAGTGAAAAAGCTCATAATCATACAAGCTGACGTGGTTTGTCCTTACTGAGATCCAGGCACTAGGCTGAGGACTTCAGTTGTTTCAGTTACTCCTCCTACTAGCCTTGCGAGGTGGGAACAGCTGTATCTCTTTGGTGGCCAAGGAGACTAGGTGAGAGACAGACAATTGGACAGCTGGGAATTGGGACCAGCACCCCGGCCTCTCTGGCTGCAAATCCTGTATTCGTAACTTTTTTACAGTATTGTTTCCCTAAAAGAATGAAAGGAGGTAGTAAATATGAGAATGCTATAGAAAGCTACAAGCAGGCAAGAGTTGGGGTGTCGGAAACACCTGTAGAATAGATTCTGGGGGCGGTGCCTGGTGTTGGGTGCTGGTGGGGGCTGGGCCGAGGTGTTCTCTCACCCTGGTTTGCTTTCTCCGCAGGCCAAGCTGAGGCATAAACTGACGGTCATGTACGGTCAGATCAACGGTGCATCGAGAGCGCTGGAGGATGTGAGAGCCAGGCAGCAGGATGTGCGGGTGAGTGACAGGGCTCTCCACCACCAGCCCTGGCCCTGGGGCCACCCTCCGCCTCCAGGCAGGACAGGCTCAGCTGTGGGACCCCACGAGGCTCATGGTGGGTTCATTCGTTAGCTGTTGCCAAGTTGCTCTCCCAAGCGGCCATGCCCCTTTGTGCTCCACGGATGGCCAGTGCTTGGTCCCACGGGCGTAGCTTTCTGCCCTTCTGATGGATGCTCTCTTGCCTTGGCTTCTTAGGAGACTGCGCAGAAGAAGATAGAACAGCTTACACAGGAATACCTGGAAATGAAGGCCCTCATCGATGCCTCTGAGGCCAGCTCCACACGGAAGATAAGGGATGAAGAGAAGAGAGTCAGCAGCAAGTTCGACACCATCTACCAGATCCTGCTCAAGAAGAAAAACGAGATCCAGGCCATGAAGGAGGAGATTGAAGCTGCGCTGACCAAGGGGGGCGAGTTCGAGTTTCTGGAGGTGGGTCTTGATGAGGACCTCGTTGAACACTCTTCCTGCCTAGCCTGATGTGCTGGTAAGGGCACTGGGGCCTCAGGGAGTGTGGTCTGTGAGAGGTCACTGAAAGCACCCCTGAGACACACGTTGTGTTAGTTTTATTTTATTATTTTAAAAAATATATCTTTATTGATTTCAGAGAGAGAGAGAAACATCAATGATGAGAGAGTCATTGATTGGCTGCCTCCTGCATGTCCCCCATTGGGGATGGAGCCCCGCAACCCGGGCATGTGCCCTGACCGGGAATCCAACCACGATTTCCTGGATCCAAGGTCGATGCTCAACTACTGAGCCACACCCAGTCGGGCTATATTTGTTTTACATGCTGTGTGACAACTTACCACAAACGTAGTGGCTCCGAACATACATTTACTGTCTCACGCTTCCCACGGTTTGGTAGTCTGGGCATCGCTTAAGGGGTTGTCCTCTTAGGGTCTCTCAGAAGCTGCACTATGAGTGTTGGGGGGAGCGGCATTCCTTTTGGAGCTCAGGTTGTCTTCCAGACCCACTTGGTTGTTGGTGAAATACAGTTCTCTATGGTGCAGGACTAAGGTCCCCACCTCATTGCTGGCTGTGCACTCTTAGTTCCTAGAGGCTGCCGCAATTCCTTGGCACATGGCCCTCTCCTAACTTGGCAGCTTCCTTCTTCAAAGCCAGCAGGGGAATTTCTCCCCCCAGGAAGGCCCAGTCCTTCTTTTTAGGGCTTTTACCTGATTAAGTCTGGCCCACCCAGGAGACTCATCTTTTTGATGAACTGAAAATTAATAGATTTGGGCCCTGGCCAGTGTGGCTCAGTTGGTTGGGCATCACCCATGCACCAAAAGGTTGCTGGTTCAAATTCTCAGTCAGGGCACATGCCAGGGTTGCAGGCTTGATCCCCAATAGAGGGTGTGCATGAAGCAGCTGATCGATGTTTCTCACATCGATGTTTCTCTCCCTCTCCCTTTCTCTCTCTAAAATCAATAAAAAACATACTAAAAAAAAAAAAGCCCAACAGATTTGAGATCATGATTATCTCTGAAAAATTTCTTCACATGCACTGTCCTGCTTGTTCTTAAGGGAGGGGATTATATAGGATGTATACCTTAGGGAGGGTGTGGGACTCTTGGGGGCCGTCTTAGAATGTTGCCTACTGTATACACCTACCTCTCTTCCCCAGTCCCCCCTCCACATGGCCCCTGGAAGTGTCTCTCTTAGGCACAGAACCCCCCGCCCTTGATAACCTGGCCCTCCCTTTTTGCCAGCAGCCTCATTTCTTGCCACCCACCCCAGCCCATGCTGCTCTTTTTCCAGGGCAGCTCCAGTTTCCTCTGTCCTCTCTGGACCCCATGATTTTGCCGTTACAGTCCAGAGCGTGTTCCCTGCCTCTGCTAAAGCTCTCGGTGCCGTTGTTCTAAATGCGCTTGTTTTCATGTCAGCTCCTTTTGGGTGTGGCCCATCCCTTTTGCCACCCTTCTTCTTCCTGGCATGTCCGGCGCCTAGCAGGGTGCCTGGTGTGCAGTGGGTGTTCTGGTGAGCCCATTGATTGGGCAACGTGCTATGACCCCTCCAAGGCCCAGATTCCTTGTTCAGGCCTGGGGGAGGGTACGGGGTGACTGGTCCTTCCTAGGCTGGATGGCATTAAGTTTCTTCTCACCCGCTCATTCCGGTTTGTTGGAGTAGCTGTCTCGAGCTCTCCGAGAAGGATTGTGAGTCCACCTCTGGGCCTCTTGATGCTATGTGACCTGATTTTTGTCTCAAGGTTTGGGACAGTCCGTGAGACCCTTCCTTTTCACCGGGTGTGCCTTAGCTGAGTCCTGCACCCTTGAGACTTCCCAGTCCATATCCAGAACCTGTGTTCAGAGCTGGTCCTGAGTCTCTTGTACTTCTTCAGCCACAGCTGGAGGAGGGGAGGGAGCATTATCCATGGGGATCAGGAGGCCTGGGCCCCAACTTTGTCTCTGCCACTTGGCAGAGTTCCTGGCAGGTCATTTATTCCCTCCCTCCCTCCCTTTTTTTTAAGTAAATATGTCTTTATTGATTTCAGAGAGAGGAAGGGAGGGGGGAGGGAGAGGTGGAAACCTCAATGATAAGAGTCATTGATCGGCTGCCTCTTGCACGCCCCCTGCTGGGGATCGAGCCCGCTATCTGGGCATGTGCCCCGACTAGGACTCAAACCAGAACTTCCTGGATCAGAGGTCGATGCTCAACCTCTGAGCCACACCGGCCAGGCCACTTGTCATTTCTAGACTTCAGTTTCTCCCTCTGTTGGCAGCAATCTCTGAGGGTCCTTCCAGTCCCAGATCGCTGTCTTAAAAGTGGCACTTAAACCCCCAGCGGCCTCTGGCCTGTGCTCTGAGAAGGCTGATGGAACTTCCCGCCTGAGGGCACAAGGAAGTCCCCTCGTCCCAGGTTCTTGAGGCTCAGGCCCTGGCTTCATGGAGCTGCCTGCACTAACCCCCCCGCTTGTTCCAGAAAGCGGCAAAACTGCAAGCAGTCTCAACGAAGCCAGTCTACGTCCCCAAGGTGGAGCTGAATCAGGAGCTGATCAGGGGCGTCTGCCAAGGCACCATGGACCTCAAGAGCGAGCTGAAGCGGTACCTCAGGCAGTCGCAGGACAAGAAGCTCGAGGAGCTCACCAACTCAGGTAACGGTCAGCAACCCACTCCCGTGGCCCCCATTGGGACCCAGGAATCTGGATGGGCCCCCTCAGCATCTTGGTGTGCAAGAGAGGGCCTTGATCCTGAGCATTGGAACTTAGTTTCAGGGGTCCTGACACATCTGCCCTCCATGAGGAGGTACTTGGAAGTCTGCTTCATCCTAAAACATTTTGGGAGGCTTGATGTTATGATGGGAGTTTCTGGATGGGCCTGTTTTGCCTGTGATCTTGAGGTTGACTCTGATGGGTTTTGAATGGACTCTGGGTTGTTAGTGTATTTGCTGGAGGAATGGCTAGTTTGGAGGTCAGAGAAACCTGGAATTTCTCCTAGATAACCCCTTTTTCTTCCTCTCATATCCAGATATCTCCTGACTTGGTCCACCTGTCCCCCTGCCTGATCTCCACTGCCATCAGCTGTGGCAGCTTCCTAAATAGCCCCTTTGCATCCACTCCTGCTGTAGCCAGCAAGAGCTTTTTAGGATGCACATCTGATGTCCTGGAACTTTTCCCCTCACCCCCTTCAGGGGATACCTGTTGCTTTTAGATTATAGACTAGACTCTTGACCCTGGCCTCCAAGCCCCTGCCTGGTCAGGGCCTGTCTCTCTGCCCTGGAGGGGCCCCTCCTCCAGCGTATCCCTCAGTGTTCCGTTCTTCAAATATGCTAAGCTGCTTGCCACTGGGCCTTTGTACATGCTCTTCCCACTGCCTGGAAGGCTCAGAATCCACCATCTTCACCAGGTAACTCCTCTCACCCTTTGGAGATTGGTCAAAACGTTACAATTCTCAGAAGACCTCCCTATCACTGTTCCCACTCCTCAGACTAAGTCCCGGGATCCTTATCACCCCGTGGCGCCCTCTGCACATCAGTCGTTTTACTCTTGCCCTTCCCGCTGTCTGCCTCCCAGATTATGATCTGTGAGGCCAGGGCTGGGCATGGTTTTCATCCACCACTCTCCCCAGTGCCTAGTGCAGAGCCTGGCTCACGGCGAGTCTTTGCTGCGTAACCCGGGAGTGGGCTTGAGTTTCAGCTTGGCAAGCCCACAGCCTGGCAGAAGGGCCTCTGGAACAGGTGCCGCTCGGCCCCATGGAGGGTAAAGCTGTTGACAATTAGCCGCCCTGCTGCCTCAGTGGTCCCTGATCTGGGGGAGAGGGAGGGTGAGAGCAAACCCAGAGGGAAGGAACTCCAGGCATCTCTGTCTCATCAGGGAGCAAGGGCCGCATCCGTGTGCGCGCTGGAAGAAACTGAAGCTCAGAGAGGGGGTAGCGGTCACAGAGCTGGGTGCTGGTGCAAACCAGCCAGGGCCCCAGCTACATTTTAAGCCAGAGGAGAGAGGGAACACCCCAGACTGGTCCTCGTATGACCTGGCTTCTAGCTCTTGTAGAAGATGGGAAGGTGAGAGTGGACGGGATGTGGAAGTGGCTGTCTTTGTAAACCCACTACTTGCCCCCTTGCCTGTGGCAAAGCTGGCTCCTGGGGTGGTTCGGAGGAGCCCCATAAACGAACAGGAGCCCCATAAACGAACACCTTCTTTTTTGGCGCAGGGGACCCTGCAGAGCATGTCACGGCGTCCACGTCCAAAGCCACACGCCCTGGGAAGAAGGTCCCGAGTAAGTAACCCCGTGTCCTCATGGCGGCAGCATGGCCGTGACTGGCCGGGGCTCTGGTCGAGACACTCACAGGTGTCACTGCTCCTTCCAGATGGGCACAGTCCCTCCCAAGTCACTGCAGGGCCCGAGTGGAGGTTGAAGGGGCTTTGACGGGACCTCTGCTGGGCACCTGTGCTATCTGGTCCATGAGTGTTAGATATTCAGCTGCCTGGAACAGCAGGATTAGATATTCGAGCTGCCTGGAACAGCAGGGTTACCAAAGCTGGCTTTACTGACACGTATTCCAGCACTTGGGCGGAGCCTCCTTGCACTTGGGCAGAGCCCCCCGGAGGAGACTGCTGAGGTCTCAGGAGCAGAGGCTAAACCTTGCTCGGAGCTGTCGGTCTTGAGCCGTCAGGTGCCTTTGCTGTCACAGTGCCTCCCTACCTTTTCCGTATTGTTCCTCTCTCCCCTTACCCCTGCCACGGAGGAAACGTTTTTCCTGATTACTCCCACTGATGACACTTTAATACCACATATAAATGGTATATGTGTTTACATACTGTACTTTTATACATAAAAAGAGTAAGCTTTTTTACCCCGCCCCCCAAGAATCAAGGGCAATATCACCCTTGTTGAGAAGGCGCGTGCTGTTGGGAGGGGAGCTGAGGCAGAGTGGCCCTCAGTTCCCTCACCTGTCCAGTCTGGACCATAATGATGCGGACCTCCCAGGCTTGTCACGATGAGTGAGGTTCGCACGGCACACAGGTCGGAAAGGCCCTTTCGAGGCCCTGACTGTGCTACTGAATGGCCGGCTGTGTTGTTTCCCGGAAAAGTCAGTATGAGCTGTGGAGTGATGCCCACACCATTGGGTGGGGGATGGGAGAACTCCTGGCTTGGTGGTGGTGGTTGGTTGGTTCATTTTTAGTGTCTAGGTTGTCTCTGGCAGACAGACGTTTGGTGTCAGTCTCTGAGTGGTGTAGGGTTGGGGGTTGGGTTGCCTGGGGCTGGTGGAGGAGGGAGCCCTGGGCTAACCTGGAAAATGTGGAAGGGCACTTGGTGTGAAAAGGGACGTGAAAGTAGGTGGAGGAGTACTGTCAACCTGTGTCCTTCTCGAGTCTTCCTCCTGTAAGTTTCCTTATCGCTGCCCCAGATCGGAAGCTCCACTCTTAGCATGAGCGAGCTGTGGATGCCGGCCGTCGAGCGAGATGGGGAGTAGGCACGGAGGGGTGGGCTAGTCACAGTGTAGACGAGGTTCCTAAGAATCGTGACCTGGGAGGGGGCCAGCAGCACAGCCTGGGGCCCTCCCAAGATGCTGGTCCAGTGGGAGTGGGCGGGAGCGGAGTGGGAGGCGAGGAAATGGGGTGGAGAGCGAAGACAGCTCCTGAGGGATGTGACTGAAGGGGGAAGAGGGAGCCTTGTGTAGCTGAAGGAGGCGTGGCGTGGGTCCGAGAATTTGCACCTCCTGTGGCTTCCCAGGTGATGCTGATGCTGCTGTTTGGGGACAACACTTTGAGCTAAGTCAGTTGCCACAGGCACACACTCCAGGTAGTTCTTAAAGACCATTGTGATACTTGGCCAGCACGTTGTTTTTGCTGACTCTTTTTTTTTTCCATTTTCTCTTTTATGGAGATATAATTTATCTCTAGAAGAATGCACAGATCTTAAATGTACAGTTAAATTTTGACAAATGCATGCATGTGTGTTACTGTCATATCGAGAGAGAGAATTTCCATTACTGCAGAAAATTCCCTCATGCTCCTTATAGTCAGTCCCTCCCTGCCACCAATCACTGATGGGAGCTTTTGTCACTGAAGAGTTATTTGCCTGGTGACCCCTTATCTTTTTCAAGTTAAAATACTCTAGTGTTATTGGTATGGGTCACATTCATGCAAATGAATGTTGTTATGGTCTTCTGAAAAAGTGTCATCATATTGTGCTTTACAATATCTTGATTCTGGATTTTTTCATTTTTATTTTTCAGAAGAAGAAAAGAAACCCAAGAAACTTCGTAAGTTATGCATTTCTTCTGTTTGTTTCTTGAGACTGCCTGAGCTCAGAACTAAATGCTGGGGGTGAAAGCTGACCTGTCTCATCAGGGTTCTGTGATGGGGCCTCAGTTTGAGGATTATATTCTGGAATAGCAGGCAGGCCTGAGGCTGGAGGTGAGGACAAGCATAAATGAAAACGATGCGCATAGCCCTGTCTGGGCTCACCTGTGTTGCCCTGGCTGCCCAGGTGTGTGTCTGTAGAAGTGACTCTTGAAAGTCAGCTTTCAAGGAAGGGAGTAGAGGCCATCGGGTCACTCTGTGCATGTCCCCAACACACACTCATCTTTCCTCATTCCCAGCTCCTGTTGTCATCTCACCCAACAAGCTTCCCGTATTTGGAGCCCAGGAACAGTTAGTGGATTTAAAACAAGCTGGCCTGGAGGGTGAGTTATTTTGGACTAGGGGCAGTGGGGTGTCTACTTTGAATTTGTTCTGAAAATGGCTCTGTTTCCTCACCCAGCTTCAGCCAAACCCGCTACTGTGCAGCCAAACTCGGTGTCTCTCAAGGCCAAGGTGCTGGAGACCTTCTTAGCCAAGTCCAGACCTGAGCTCCTAGAGTGTGAGTAGCACTTGCAGGCAGCAGCTGTTGCCAAAACCCCACGCTGGTCCCACTGCCAGCTCTCTCGCTCTGGTTTTCCTTTTGACTTCTGCCATTCCGTAACCTTTCCATGTGCCATAGCTTCAGTCTTCTCCCTGTCCCACCCAGCCTCTTCTGCATCACGGAGAAGAGAGACACTCCAGAAGGGGGCTCCCTCATCCTCTCATTGTCGTCTCACTTGGCTCTATACCTTCTCTCTCCTTCCTTCTCTGTTCGCAGCCCCAAGGCCAGTTCCTCGGCCAGGACTCTGGATCTTACCCCTCTTGCTCTCTCTGGAACTTTGCATTCTCAGGCCTCAGTTATGGATGGATGTATGTATGGGTGGGTGGAAGGAAGGGTGGACTGATGGATGGAGGGGTGGATGGATGGATGGATGGATGGATGGATGGATGGATGGACTGATGGATGGAGGGGTGGATGGATGGATGGATGGACTGATGGGTGGAGGGATGGATGGATGGATGGATGGACTGATGGATGGAGGGGTGGATGGATGGATGGATGGACTGATGGATGGAGGGATGGACGGATGGATGGGGTGGATGGATGGATGGGTGAATGAATGGGTGGCTATATGGACGGATGCGTGGATGGAGAGGTGGATAGGTGGATTGGTGGATACACGGAAGGAGGGTGGATTGATGGACAGGTAGGTGGATGGGCGGATGCATGTATGGATACATGGGTAAATGGATAGACGGGTGGAAGGATGGATGGGAGTGGATAAAACAGATGAATAACACTACCAGTTGAGGAAAGGTTGAAAAGTGAGAGCACCTTGGGCTCCGTGTAATCGATTACTTGGGGTAATGCTTTTTTAGATGCAGTTAAGGTCATCCTGGACTACAACACTGCCTACAGCAAGGTGGCTCTGTCGGAGAACTACACTGTAGCCTCTGTGGCCGACGTTCACCAGAACTACCGGCCACATCCGCAGAGGTTCACGTACTGTTCTCAGGTGCTGGGCCTGCACTGCTACAAGAAGGGGATCCACTACTGGGAGGTGGAGCTGCAGAAGAACAACTTCTGTGGGATGGGCATCTGCTATGGCAGCATGGCGCGGCAGGGCCCCGAGAGCCGGCTGGGCCGCAACAGCGCCTCCTGGTGCGTGGAGTGGTTCAACACCAAGATCTCCGCCTGGCACAACAATGTGGAGAAAATTCTGCCTACCACCAAGGCCACGCGGGTTGGTGTGCTTCTCAACTGTGACCACGGCTTCGTCATTTTCTTCGCTGTTGCTGGTGAGAAGATCCACCTGATGTATAAGTTCAAGGAGGACTTTACTGAAGCTCTGTACCCAGCCTTCTGGGTGTTCTCTGCTGGTGCCACGCTCTCCATCTGCTCCACCAAGTAGGCAGGCCACGGACACTCTGGCCGGCCACCCGTGGAGTGCCAGGACTCTAGTGAAAATGCTGCGGGGGGGGGGGGGGGCTCTCTCAGAAATCTCCCCTGAGGGTCCCCAGGGGTTGATAGGATGGGAGGGGAGTCGATGGAAGGTGAGAGGGTGGGGAGATGGGATCAGGGAGGGACTTGGCCAGGGAAACGGGTGGGGGTGATTGTGTTGTGGGCAAGGAAGTGTTTCTACTTTCTGCTGCCCATCAAGGCAGGACAACCCTCTCCCCTTGATCTGGTAGATCCCCAGGCTGCTGGGTGGTTGGACAGGGCTTTAGGGGTCGTCATTAGTGCCCCTTTCCTCTTGGGAACATCTCTGGCCACTGAGGGTTCTTTCTCAGGCCCCTTGGTGGCCGCCCCTGTGCTTCAGATCATAGTGTTTTGATTACTCTCTATAGGGCTATTCAGCTCTATAGATCAGCCACTTTCAACCTTTCTCATCTCATGGCACGTGAACTAATTACTAAAATTCTGTGGCACACCAAAAAATATATTTTTTGCCGATCTGACAAAAAAATATATATAATTTTGGTTCATTCACACCCAGTGGTTATTGTGTTGGCTGTTGCCATTTTGTTGACAATCTAAGAGAAAAGAGGTCAGTGCCCTCGACTACATAGTCAGGTCTTAGATGTTTTAAAAATTCTTGCAGCACACTTGTTGAAAATCGCTGCTATAGATTAAAAAAAAATTCCAAGTCATTGAATTTCAATATTACTCATTCTCCCTCCCCACCAGTACCCACATGTGAGGACTGGGGGTGAATGCTCAGATTCCTGATTATTCTGTGCTTGAGGGAAGCCAGCCAAGGCAGGTCTCCACCCAGACCAGAGTTTCCCAAAGAAGTGGGTCCTCTACCTCCACAGGAAAATGGCCCCGCCTCCCTTCCTGTTCTCATCACCCCGTCGAGAATTGCTAAGTGTTTAATCCAACTGGAACCTTTTCTGTCTCGGGCTTCAAACCATGACCTGAATCAGCCTATGTTGAATTTCTTTTTTAAAAAAATCCTTACCCGAGGACATGCTTAGGGAGGGGAAGGGAGAGGGAGAGAGACACACACACACATTGACGTGAGAAACACCGATTGGTTGTCTCCTGTACATGCCCCGACCGGGAACCGAACCCATAACCCAGGTATGTGCCCTGACTGGGAATTAAACCAGCAACCTTTTGGTCCACAGGGTGACGCTCAACCAACTGAGCCATTCTGGCTGGGCATATATTGAATTTCTAATTCAAGGTCAAGGTGACCCAGGTCCCATGTGAACGGAAACCTCTCCCATTCCCAAGTGTTACGAAAGGCGTCTCATGGCTGCAGCCACAGGGCCTTGCTGGAGGCCGCCTTCCCGCAGCCTAAGCTTTGGGGCAAGGAATCCTCACCAGAAATGTGGTGGCTTTGCTCTTGTTAGGGTGTCTTACCTCCTTATTGGTACCTCTCCTTAGTGATAGCTCTCTCTCCCCAGGATTGTGGGGTACCGGACTGGCTGGAGTAGATGCCAGTGTGGCCAGCACAGTTGAGCATATAGCTAAGCCCCATATTACACAGGCCTGTTGTCATGCAACAGGTTATATGTGGCTGCCTCAGGGACCATACTAGGTCATCTGCTGGGGTGACTACCTACAGCCAAAAGGGCCTTCTAGCAGATCCCATGGGGAACAGCAACATCCCTGTTCATCCCGGCCCCTGGCTGCTGACCCACTGCTGGCTCTTGCATGGGTCAGAGGCCTGTCGCTAGCCCTGGCCCCTTTCCCTGTCTTCTTTGTTTGAGCCATTTCTAGATGTGGGACTGACCGGGCAGGCTAGGGCTCAGGAAGACATTAAGGATCGGTGAGGGAACAAGGGACGGGGGCTGTTTTTCCTGCAGTGTTTCTGTGCAGTGGAGATAACCCCGTGTTCGCTGAGGGGCGGGAGTGAATGGCTGGCTGGGATTTCCCGAGCTCCCTGCATCCTGATGTCAGGATGTAAGTGGAAGAAATTTCACCTCTTGTGGTGAAATGAGTCCTGCTCTGGGTTTGCCCAAGAGAGGAGCTCAGGCCGGGCTCTCTGTGGTATGAAAAAGAAGTCACCACTGGGGATGTGGAAACTCCAGACCTCACATGGATATTTGAGAATTTAAAGCATCTCTGGCCTTGTGCTGGAATTCCAGGGCACTCGAGTCAGGCCCAGAACATTCGGTAGTCCTGACAGAAGTGCTGATCTGGGTCATCTCCCAACAAGGACTTTCACTTCCTTGGGAGGGAGATCATCTCTGTAGGGAAGACTTCCCTGCAGTGATTGACATGTGGTTTTAAATATTTTCTTCCCTTGCTACCGGGAAGAGGAGTTCTTTGGTAATTCTTCTCTGCTTTTGGAAATGGCCAAAAGCGTCTTCACTGACCTTCTAAAATAGTAGCCTTGTCTGAAGCCAAGTGATTCTTGGGAAACAGCTGGGCTTAGAGGAGATGCCAAAGATGAACCCAGGGGTCCTACCTTGGCTCTCTTCTGCAGAAATGAAGGCAACAGAGAGGGCATTTCCCTGGAGACCTACAGCTCGGTGGGAAGCACGAGTCCCTCTGTTCATAAGGGGCAAGCAGGTAACCCACGATCTGCGCAGTGTGCTTTGGAGATGTAAATGGGGCCACACCCTTGCTGCCTCAACCTTACATTCCCTTGCCTTGCAGGGCTGCTAACTAGCCTTAGAGTCCTCGGGTTGGAGGGACCTTTGCATTCATCTGACCACTCGCTTTGCAGTGTAAGTCAAATGGGGAGGGGCATGGATGACTCTGCTCCCCGCTCTTGCCAACGCATCCTGGAGGAGATGCCTCCTGAACATAAAAATACAATCCCAGACCTGGGTATCAGGGACTCTCTCCGTCACTCTGGCAGAGAAAGCAAAGGTCCGGGTCCTGTTTGTGTTATCCAAGACTGGTTGGCTGGTTTCTCCTGTTTTAATGACTGAAATGGGTCTGTGATCTATAACTGATACGTTATCTCTTACCTTATGCTGCGCGTCCCCATGGATTTTAATGAATTAGAAGTATTTGAGCTGTTAGTTCTTGAGCTTATTTATTTTAGAGTTGATTCTTTAGGAGATAATCAGGGCTGTAGACATACATGGATCTTTTGAAACCTGTGAGAAATACGAGGACCAAAGCTGGCTGACTTTCCTTAGGAGCTTGAAATGTTTGGTGGTCTATTCTTGCACCTCAGGGTGCGTAACAGTGTGACACACCTGTCATGATGGGATGAGGGAATGAGGTGCCCACACCCCACCCAGCCACTCCTAGGTTGAGATTTCAGCAGACCTATAGCCTATTAAAGGCCGGCCGTGGGTGAGAATTCTTGATAGCAGCTCTTGATCGACTGATAGGATGTCCCTCTGCGCTTTGCTGCAGGATGATCCGAGGGTGGGTGGGTGTGGGGTGGAGGGATAATCAAACTTTTAAAAAATGAAAAAAACACAGCCCAGGCCAGTGATGGGCCCTCCTGGGTGGATTTTACCCTTGTTTGCAGAGGGGTAGGAGTTGTGGGAGGGGTGGGGTAAGGGCCATTTCCCCTCATCGGTGGGGGATATGTTCCAAGACCCCCAGTGGGTGCTTGAAACCACGGCTAGTGCCAATCCTTACGGATACTGTGTTTCTCCCTGTACGAACATACTTTAATGATAAAGTTTAATTCATAAATTAGGCACAGTGAGAGATGATAAGTAATAACTAATAAAATAGAACAGTTACAACAATATACTGTAATAAAAGCTGTGTAAATATGCTCTCTGAAAATATATGATAACCAACCTGATAACTGAGAAGGCTACTGAGTGACTAGTGGGTGGGGAGCCATACAGCATGGATATGCTGGACTCTACCTACCCAGGTGGGGTGGCGTGGGACAGTGCGAGATTTCAACATGCTGCTCAGAACTGCACACAATTTAAAACTTACGAATTGGTTATTTCTGGAATTTTTCGTTTAGTATTTTTGGATAACCACTGACCACGGGTAACTGAACTTGTGGGGAGCGAAACCATTGGATAAGGGGAGACTATTGTAATAAAGATCTTGGCCTTTGTCTCTGGTTTCCAGAGGGGAGATTCTAAATGCATGGCCTTCCCCCAGGAAGAGGAATGTCTCTGTTCACGGGCCCCATGGATCATCCCTGAGTTTATGCTGGGAGTTGAGATGGGGTCTGGTCATCAGACCAGCCATGAGATTAGAGGGCTTGGGACTGTGAGCCAGCCTGACCTCCATGACGTACGTGAGAGGGGCTGGAGATGACGCAGTCAGTTATGCCTTTGTAATGAAACCCTGAAAAAAACCTGGACACCGAAGCTCTGCTGAACACAGTGATGTGCCAGGAGGGTGATGCACCCTGATTCCATGGTGGGGTGGGGTGTGCACAGAAGCTCTGCATTTGGGTCCATCCAGGACTTCACTCTATGTGTCTCTTCATTTGGCTGGTCTTGATTTGTATCCTTTATAAGCAAATTGTAATCATAAGTGTAGCGCTTTTCTGAGCATTGTGAGTTCTAATGAATTATTGAACTGGAAGGAGGTCATGTGCTATGGACTGTGTAACCCCAAAATTCATGTTGAAACCTAACCCCCAATGTGATGGTATTGGAGGTGATTAGGTCATGAGGGTGGAGCCCTCATGAATGGGATTAGTGCCCTTATGAGAGACCCCACAGAGCCCCCCTGTCCCTTCTGCCACGTGAGGAAACAAGAAGACGACAGCTCCTCACCGGATATTGAATCTTCCAGTCCCTGGATCTTGGACTTCCAGATTTCAGAACTGTGAGAAATAAATGATTGTTGTTTAAGCCACCGGTTTATGGCGTTTTTGTTACAGCAGCCCAGACTGAGAAATCATGGGAACCTTCTGGATTTGTGGCCAGTCGGTCAGAAGTGCGGGTGGCCTGGGGACCACAGAAGTGTGGCTGGAGCCTGAAGTGAAGACAGTCTTGTTGGGACTATGTCCTCTGCCTGGAGCGCCTGACTCTGACACCAGGGGGTTAGCCCCAGAATTGTGTCCCAGTCTACCAGGTGGTGTCAGAATAGAGGTGGTGGGACTTGCCACCTTTGGGCAAGCTCCCCTTGGCCCACCTGTCAGAATAAAACACACTGTTTTTCAATGGAGCTTCCCAAGGTTTTTCTCTCTGGTGTCAAATCTCCAGGATTTAAAATCTTGGGTTTTGTTTTCTTTCACCGCCACCCCTTGTAGTTTTTTCTTTGTCACTGTCACTGTACCCACAAAAACACCTGGTATATCAGTTATAGGCTTGGGCTATTTTTTATTTAATTTTTTTGTTAAAATATATCTATTGATTTCAGAGAGAGGAAGGGAGAGGGAGAGAGAGAAACATCAGTGATGAGAGAGTCATTGATCGGCTGCCTCCTGCATGCCCCCGACTGGGGATCAAGCCCGCAACCCGGGCCTGTGCCCTGACCGGTAATTGAACCTTGATCTCCTGAATCATAGGTCGATGCTCAACTGCTGAGCCACACCCGGCCAGGCGGGCTATTGTTTATATTTAAAAAAAGCAAAACTATTAGTGGTTGCCCTAGAATTTGCAATATATATTTAGAGCTAATCCAAGCCCCCTTTCAAATAACACTATACCACTTCACAGGTAGTGTGAGAACCTCATCGTAGCAAACGGTCCTAAATTTTTTTCCTCCCATTGCTTGAATCAATTGTCATTTATTTCACTTACAAGCATACAGAAGCATATTTATACCTATGATATATACATAAGCATATATAACCAAATACATTGTTGGTAGTATTATTTTGAATGAACTTGTTAGATCAATTAAGAATAAGAAAAATGAACATCTTTCCCCTCACTGATTCCTTCTTCAATGTTCCTTACTGTACTCAGACCCGAGCTTCTGACCTATGTTATTTTGCTTCTCTTTAAAGAATTAAAAAAAAATTTCTTGCAACGTAGGCCTACTGGAAACAATTTCTCTTGATTTTTTTGTTTTGTTTGCTTTTGGCCTGACAAAGCCTCTCTCTTTTCCTTCACTTTCGAAGTATAATTCCACAGGGTAAGGAATTCTTTTCTCACAACACTGAATATTTGACTCCTGGTCCTCTGCATGGCTTCCAAGGAGAAATTGGATGTAATTCTTATTTTTGTTCCTCTGTAGAAAAGGAATTATTTTACTTTATCTTTTATGTTTTGTAGTTTGAAAATGATAGGCCTCGGTGTCGTTTTGGGGGCGTTTATCTTGCTGGGTGTTCTCTGAGCTTCCTGGATCTGTGGTTTGGTGCCTGATACTAATTTGAGAAAAATTCTCAGTCGTTCTTTTAAACAGTCTTCTGTTCCTCTCTCTCCTGGTATCCCATCGCAAGTGCGTTAGACCTTTCGTAGCTGTCCCACAGTCCTTGGATATTCTGGGTTTTAAAAATTTTCTGTCTTTGTTCTCTTTGCTCCTCAGTTTTGGGGAATTTTGCTGATACATCTTCTAGCTCAGAGATTTTTTTTCCCCCCTCAGCCGTGTCCAGTCTACTAATAAGCCCATCAAAGTCATTCTTTGTTTCTGTTACAGTGTATTTCATCTCCGGCATTCCTTTTCGGTTGTTTCTTTGGGTTGCCACCTCTCTGCTTACGTTTCCCATCTGTTCCTGCGTGCTAGCTACTCTACCCATTGACGCCCTTAGCGTCTTGATCAGAGTTGTTTTAAATTCCCGGCCTGATCATTCCAGCATCCCTGCCCTGCCTGGTTCTGATGCGGCCTCTGTCTCTTCATATGGTGTTTTTTGCCCTTTGGAAAGCCTTGTAATTTCTCTTGCCCGTCAGACACGATGACCTGGGCAAGAGGCGGCCTTTGGTGATGCGGTTGTGAGGCGCGGGGGAGAGGGAGGGAGAATCTGCAGCCCTGTGATCAGGTCTCAGTCTCTCAGCCTTCCTGGGCTTCTGGAGAGTGATCTTCACAGTGTTTCTCAGGTTTTCCAAGTGGGACAGGATGGCTGGGGTGGGCTGGAATGGGTGTCCCCTTTCCCCTGGTCCCTCAGGCTCAGATAAAACTCCAGCGGGTCTGGCTCTGGTTAACGAGTTTCCCCTGAAAGCGGGCCTTGGGCGGGTGGGTGGGGCGAGATGAACCTAAGAGTTTATATGCGCAACCGGTGGACACAGAGAGTAGGTGGGGAAGGCCTGGGGGCAGGGGGGCAGTGGGGGAGAAGGGGCCTGTATAATGCTTTCAAAGATAAAGATAAATTAATAAAAAACAAAACAGAATGCTCCAGGCTATTTCAGGTGGTTTTTTCTCCCCTCCCCGCCGGAAGCCTGAAGGGATTCCCCCGGATATTGCCTGTGGGAACCTGGCTGAGCTCCTGGAGGTGAGCCTCAGGATGCGGTGGGCCCGTCACCGGTTCCCCTGGGGGTTTTCGCTCCGAGCCTCGGGGCGCCCGTCGCCTGCTCCTGCTCCAGGCCGGTGAGTCTGCCCGGGAGCTGGGCCGCCTGCGTTTCTCTTTCTCCCACCTCGGGAGGGCAGTTCGCCTCGTGCCCTCCTCTCTCGCAAATCCAGGAACAGCTGGTGATCTTTTTCAGTTTGATCAGCTTTTTCTTGCTGTTGGGATGGAGTGGCGGCTTCCAAGCTGCTTATGTGCTCAGCTGGAAACTGGACATCCATGATTTCATTTCCATTCAGTTCAAAATACTTTGTGTCCTTTATTTCTATTTTGGCCCATTGGTTATTTATATGTTTATCTTTCAACTACAATTCAGACTCAATGTTATATTAGTTTCAGGTGTACAGCATGGTGTTTAGACAATTATGTAATTTACAAAGTGATTCCCCCGATAATTTGAGTACCCGCCTGGCACCACGTATAGTTACTACAATGTTATTGACTATATTCCCTCCCTATGTTGTACTTTACACCCCCACCCATCAGTTATTTAGAGAACTGTTGTTTAGTTTTCACATATTTGGGTTTTTTCCAGATATCTTTCTGTTACTGGTTTTAAATTTAATTCTTTTGTGGCCTGAGAATATACTTTGCATGGTTTGAATTGTTTTAAATTTATCAAGTTTTGTTTTATGACTCAGAATGCGCTCTAGCTTGGCAAATATTATATGTGCACTTAAAAAAAAAGTGTATGCTGCTGTTATTGGGTGAGGTGTTCTCTATCAATTAGTCAAGCTGGTTGATAGTGTTGTTCAAAGCTTTTATATCTTTACTGATTGTCTACTTGGATTAATTATTATTAGAAGGGTGTTTAACTCTCTGACCAAAACTGGAGGTATCCAGTTCTCCTTGAAGTTTTACCACTTTGTTTTAGGTAATTTGAAGCTCTTATTATGTGCATAAATATTTAGGATGTTTATGTCCTCTTGGCAAATCGGCCTCTTTATCATTATGAAGTGACCCTTTTTACCCCTGGTGCTATTCTTTGCTCTGAAAACGACTTTGTCTGATATTACTGTAGACATACTAGCTTTCTTTTGATTAATGTTACCGTGACATATCCTTTTTTTATCCTTTGGCTTTTAACCTGTGTTTTATAATGTATTTCTTATAGACAGCATATATTTGGGTCTTGCTTTTTCATGCACTCTAATGTTTTTAATTAGTATGTTTAGACCATTGACATTTATTGTAACTGGAGGGGGTCAGAACAAGCCTCCCAGGATGTGCTGCTTTGGCAGGTGTATTCTTTTGAGCTGAAGGCAATTGAGATTCTGCAGGTTCATGAGAAACTTTTACTTCTCCCTTAAAGAATTTAAGTTGGGGGCCTTGCCCATAATAACTTTTCATGACCTAGCTATAGGGCAGGGCAAGCATCTGATTACCGAACATTTGCTTGTCTTACCTTCCCGTGAATGACCTTATTACTCCCTTTGAAGTCCCAGGGCACCTTACCTCATCCTTACCTCACGTTGCCCTATGTACCTTCTTTTAACTTTCTGTCTCTGACCCTGTCATGCATATGGGGTCTCTGATTCTCATGTATGTGGGGTTCCCATATGTACATATGAAATTAAATTTGATATTCTCTCTTGTTAATCTGTCTCATGCCAATTTATTAGATCTGTTGGAAAAAACTTGAACGAAGAATATTTCTTCAAGGAGCTAAGCATGTAGAATAGGAAACAATACTGTGGTTAATACTTGGGAGAAAAAAAAAGCCTTAATTCTCTGAGTTTTTTTTTTCTCCTTGAACACTTCCATACTAGTTTCAGGTTGGCCAGCATCTATGTTAATTTACTGTTGTTCTGTGAAGTTACTGTTGTTGTACTCTTGAGGTTAAGAGAATGTTCATTCACATGAGAAAAAGTTACCCAGGGGACAATTTTACATTCATCTCTCCTCCATAAAGGATTTGCGGAGCACATAAAACACACCTGAACTTCAGTACCCATATCCATGAATAATTATTAGATTATTTACCACCTGAAGCTACTGGGATGACCAGATGCAATAACCCCTGAAAAGACACAAAGGGTAGTGTCACTTGTAAACTCAATTCTTAAAATGCCAAACCAAATTAGTGCTTTTTTAACATCAGTTGCTTCTTTTTTTTTAAAAAAAAAATCTCAGAAACTTACTCCCACCTTATAAAGCTTTTATTGCTTATCTCTAAGAAGTGACACCTCTTCACACCTAAAGAAAAGGCTGAATGCAATCTGTGCTGTTTCCATTTTAGAAAGGTTTAAAATCTAAATCTAAATTTACTATTGATGTGGGAAGTGCCAACTATCTTTAGTGAGAAATAGGTGCCAGCAATGCAACCTTAAAAAAGCCACAATTCTATGAAATGTAAACAAGTTCCTGCATTTATTTACTTCCCTGGTGTGGGTTTCTGCACAGTTCTGTTCTGTGCTAGAGGCCCTTTGCTCTATTGACAGACGCCCCACCTGTGAGGTGGGGTGGTTTCTGTTTTACTTTTCTGTTCCTTAATGATTCATAGTGAAACACTCGTCATTGTGTCCAACTGCTTAATACGCCTCCAGTCACGTCTTCAGCCCATTCTAACTATGGCCCACCGTCGCCTTCCACCTGTCGCCTCCCTGGAAGGTAGCCAACCACCAGAAGGGAAACGCTTCCAGGAGACAGCAGTCTGTGCCATGGGCAAAAGGACAGGACACTAGAAGTGACTGTGGCCGCGGTGACTAAAAGAAGGCGCAGAGTAGATGCTGGAACTCTGTCCCCAGTTGTCTCTTCTCTTGTACTTTTGACCTTTCTCTATCAGGCAGTTCCTTTCCGGGCTGCCAGTCGTGCCTCAGTGTTCCTTACAGTAACAATATGAAATGAAAAGAACCACCAGCTTGCTCAGCCTGGTGTGGCCCAAGGCCCTGCCTCCCCGGGTCATGGGCCATCTCCTGCTGCTCTATTTAGGACGACTGCTCCCTGCATAGCTTGCCTGCCCCCCCCCCCCCCCGGGGGTTAGTACATCCAGACCCAGGGAAGGATCCCACCACTGAAAACATACCTCTGTAAGCGGACAGGGAGAGGCTGGAGGCTGGCCACTCGGGTTTGTAAGTAAGAGCGTTTATTAAGGGAGACTTACCCGGCGTGTGCGGGGCAGCTGGGAGGAAACGGGTCCCTGCGCTGCTTGGCAGATGCCGAGCATTACACAGGGTAAGGCAGGGAAGAGTTGCGGGCGCTGGTACGTGGGTGCTACAGGTGCAGGAGCGCACATGGCGACCCAGTCAAGGCTCAGCCCCCCCGGGGCCAGCGCGGGGCGGGAGGCGGGGAGGGCCGATTTATGTCAGAATGAACACTGATTATGACCACAGTCCCCAAGGGCAGTGCTGGGCCAAGCAGTCTCTGCCGGCGCGGGCCAGCTTGTGGGTCCGGCAGTGGTCACATCATGGAACAGTCGCTCCTTCATAGCTTTTCAAACTATCTGTGGTAGAGAATCAGGTGTTTTGTTTCATTTAAAAAGAAGTTCCATCATGTATTGATATTTTTATAAAATATAGAAAATGACATGAAAAAGATACAAAAGACAAACCACATTTTACTATAGTTAAATAGGTGACTGTTAAAATTATAACTATAAACATTTCTAAACTCTTACCCTCCGCTTCTGTACTTATTTCCTGGGATCGAAAGCAGACCGTTCCTGGGCTACACTTAGGGCAGTAGCCTGTCCTGGAGCCCAGCGCAGACTCCAACTGGCTGCTGGGCAACCGATGGGCCCCTGGGGCCGCTCCGCACGAGGGAGGAATGAGCCCATGCACCCTGTGGGGAGCTGCAGGTGAGCACTTGTTGCCAACCACTGTTTAAAAATTAGATGACAAAAATCCAAGTTTCTCTTCCCTAGGAAGATGAGCTCTGTTCACACTGCCCCCGCTTTCTTACCGTCAGCTGCTCTCTAGTTTACCGCAGCCCCCCTGCCCCCCTTGGTCACCGGCCTTGTTCTCTAAGCATTTGAGTTTGCCACCCCTAGGTGGGCATTAACTCCAAGTTTATAAAGAAAATTGAGGCTCAGGCAGAACAAGTAACTGCCCAATGTTAAATAGTGGCAGAGGCTGGGTTTCTAACCTGGATATTTCAAATAAATTCTATACTCTTTCCCCTGTGCCGACTGATGCGATGAATTCACCTATTTCATTCTTTCTCTGCTGTGCCATGAGCCAGTCTATAAGCTGTAAGTGTGTGTTACTCAGGTGTGTGTACTCTGTGCCCCAGGCTACAATAGCCATACAATTTATATTATCCTTCCTGCTCAAAAGTATCTGCCCCAGACTTTGCCACATATTGTGTTTGTCCAAGGACCATCTTCTGTGACACTAACTCAAAGCCACTTGTCTTCTCATTATTGTGCCCAAAACACAGGATTATACTTTTTTTTTATTTTTAAAGTTTTTATTGGTTTTAGAGAGAGGGAAAGGAAGAGAAACATTGATTGGCTGCCTCCTGCATGCCCCCCACTGGCAATCGGGGCATCCACTGGCGACCTCTTGGTGGATGGAGCAATGTTCCACCCACGAGGAACACAGGCCAGGCAGGATCAAACTTTTAATTTTATTAAAAAACAAGCAAACATTTTCAACATATCAAATGCTTTAATTCACATTTCTGTCTGTAGGCAATGACCACAGTGCAGACCCAACACAACAAAAGCAATTAACACAGGGTAATTAAGTGGTAGGTACACAGCACAGTGGCCAGAGGGGCAGAAAGTGCAAGAAGCCACTTTCTGCTTATGTGGAGACCTACAAGTGTCCTCAGTACTGCGGATTCAGGGATCGGATTCAGTCAGTTCTCCTGCAAGGGTGACCAGGGCCAAGGACATGGGCTGCTCTAAACTTGCATGAAACAATTACAAATGAGTGCCCATTTGCCTGCAGGGTGCATGTAAGCAGATTCAAGTCAACAGAGGCTGCTGGCAGGGCCCAGAGCAGGAGTAATGAGAGCAAATGTCCTTATGAGTCATTGTCATCTAGCTGCACACAGGCCCTTCCTCACCCCAGGAATTTTCTCATGATAGCCCCATCTCATCTGAGCTTGCTGGACGACGCTGGAGGAACAGGAAAAGCAGCCTAACTTTCCAGCTCCCTCTCCAACATTCCATGTCAGGCATCAAAAAGTACCATGCGGTGGGACTTTCCTAGGTTATGGCTTATCTTCTGGTGTGTTCTGCTTTGACACTGTCCCTTCAATGTCCAAGGTGAGGTAGCCCGGGGGCCCTCGTCTAAGATACACTTCACCTTCCATCTTAGGGGGTGACATGTTTTGGATTCTTCCTCCAGAACCTTGGAATATACCTTTTTGAGACCCGCAAGCCTCATGCACTGACTACAGTCAGGGCCCTGGGGGTAAACGTGTGCGTGTGTGTGTGTGTGTGTGTGTGTGTGTGTGTGTGTGTGTGTTGGGGGGGGGTGTGTACCTACGTAACTAAAATTAATACATACACCATTTCTATACTTTAGTAAAATTAGAAATATGAGGAACAGAGGCTAAGCCAGGGCTTCACTATTCAACAAAATGCCTTTAAAACTTGTGAAACAGCCAAAGTGCAACCATATTCCAAGCAGCAACTGAGACCTCCAAATTATTCTTTTCACCAAAAATATGAGGTTTCTGAATTTGTAAAAATCAGTAGGAAATTAACCAGCTGACAGAGTCATTAGAGTAGTGGCCTCCAAACCCTTAGAAAAACTCGAGAATTTTCTTTCTTTTTTTTAAAGAAGGACTTTGTCTCCTGAAATCTTATCTTAACCAGCATGGGCGCAGTGACTGAAGTGAGCACGCAGGAGCGCCGGGCACCCACTCCACTGGCTGTGAAGGACTTACTGCTTGTCCTCCAAGACTCCATGGATCATGGTCCAAAACCTGTGGTTCCACCTAAGAATTGGAGGCCACCAATTTTTATGTAATAGAGTTTAGATAAGTATGTCAATTTGGGTAGAATACAAGCAAGTTTTCCCATGCAGTTCCTTTAAAACATTTGGGGGGAAGAGGGTAGTTAGTGAAGAAAAAACATCAAATTAATTCAATTTTGCTGCATGGTATCCATCTGGCAGAAGCCCTGGATGAGCACAAGAGGTACAGGCGATAGCTTTAAGCTTTCACTGTGCACCCGAAGTGCTGAGGGGCTGGTTAATAAACCGGAGATGCCCATGTCCCACCTCCAGACACTGACTCAGGAAGTCAAGGGTGCCGGGCTTAGGCGGCCAGACCTTCACCCAGCTCCCAGCTGGTTCTGACGCTGCAGACAGCCTGCAGATCATTCTCTGAGAAAGAAGAGGAGCCTTAAAGGGGAAATTTGGGAAAGGCAGGGGCACACTTAAAAAGCAAAACCAAAATGGTCTCTTCCTTCTTGTTGCAGAAAAAACACCTGAATTCAGATTGGGGTACAGGGGATGTAGCTCAGTGGTAGAGCATTTGACTGCAGATTGGGGTACAACAGCAACTACTACTTTTTTTTTTTAATTTCTAGATTTTTAAAAATAAATCTACCCACATCCCATTGTCCACAATTAGGCAGAATTTAAAAAATTCTGAACATAAAGTGCTAGTTCTTGCTTTGATATTATCATTTCAAGGGAAAACCACACAGAACTGTCACCCATTCTATTGAGCTTTTCGGCTGAACAAATAGAGATGTGTACTCGGATCCACAGGAATCTGTACATTAATACAGCCTTCAAAGTTTTCTAGTTGGTGCTGATTTAAAATTCCATAATATACATTAAGTACAATTTTAGTTTATATTACAAATGCAAGCTACCTTTTCTTGACGTGCTGGTATCATTTTTATAGCGCAAAAAGGACTTTACAATTTCTGAGTCACAGTATATTTTACAACTCTAAGGAGGCAAACGTGTCTCAAAAAGCAAATACTGTACATGTTTCTGACACATCTTAAGAAATAAAAATAATTTTCACTATAAAATTTTTATAAACATTAGCGACGTTAAGGGTTCACAGCTAATTGTTGCAGGAAACCTAAAACGCACTTAAGGTCATGGAATCTTCCCACTAGACAACCTGTATTTTAAAACACAGGTCAGTGTGATTTCTATTAAGTGAACCAAGAGCGGAAATGTTCACCGTTTACCTATGTAAGGAGGGATCCGTGAGCTGCCAGGGGTTCAGAGGTTCAGCCGCTAAGCTTACCAGGAGTTAGGAATGGAGGAGGCCAGTAACAGATGGGAGAAAGTGGAACAGACATGGAGACATGCTTTATTTCGTATATTTCTTCCTGAGAATATAGAAGCTATTATTTAAAAAAAAAAAAAATCTAGACAATTTCAAATGGAACAGAAAAATCTTGGGGCAGATTCTCTCTTATAAAGTGTAGAATCCCTGGTAATGTAAACACCTGCTACCGTAATAATTTGCAAACATGAGTCTTGTAAATTATAATTATTTAGAGCACATGCCTATATATGTATTTGAAATGCCAGGTAGATGTGCGAAGAAAATGAGTTTTGCTAAAATAAGATGGTTTATAATAGGGTATTCCGAAGTGACTTTCCTAAATAAATGTGAGGTCTGAATGAGTGACTAAGGCAGCAAATTCCATAAGGGTCAGCAGGAAAAAGAAAGCTCCCTGGCTTATGAAACCGGAAAACCAATTTGTTTAAATAAATGAGGGGGTTGTATATAAACCTGTTATAAATCCAATGTGACATTATGGTTAGAGTTCCGTTTTAACAAAAAACCCCCCACTATGTAGCTATTTTGATTATTTTAATTCTGATATCCCAAATTAACTACATACGTTGATTCTATAATTAGCACTACGAATTATAGGTAAAATAGAGTCTAAAGCAAAGTGAATTGAACAGAATACAGGGGTGGGCAAAAGTAGGTTTACAGTCGTTTATATGGAAAATACTACAGTAATACATAAATAATAATATAAGAATAAACTTTCACGTACTCACAACTGGAAACCTACTTTTGCCCACCTGTATTTGTAAAAGGTGATATCTGTAACAATTCTGACGCTGAATTAAAGAATAAAACTCATTATACTCCAAGCATGATCAGCCGTGAAAGAAAATCCATGAAATTCTCCCATCACTGTGTAGGTGTAGTGTATGAAGAAGGTGGGAACAGATCCACTCCCGAAACTCTCTCAGTATTGGAACTTAGCACTTCCTGTTGAGGTCTGCAAGAGGTTAATTTCAGCAGAATGGAAGTATTTTATATAATATACTGACTACTGTAATTAGCACTAGGTTGTTCATGGGCCTGCAGGAGACTGAAGTTTAAGTTTACAGCAATTCATAGGTGATAGAATCATAACAGCTCCTTAAGGAGAGCTAATGATGTTTTGGGGGATACATTTTAATCTTTCAGAGATTAATGATATGAAAGCCCAGCAAGCACACAAACAGGCCATTTGTTAGAAAAACACCAGGCTGGACGCCCAGTGGGTCTGCTGAAGCCTGGGATGGAGGGAGCAGGTTGGTTAACAACAGAAGAGCACCCCCTACTGGGTAACCATGAGACGAGCTCTTCAGTAAGTTTTTGGCAATTGAGGGTCAAATAAAACAATGAAATAGAACATTCAGTTTTCCAAAAGTAGTCTGCCCTTGCTTTCACCACCACTCCCGTTTTAAATTGAGGAATATTTCTGAAAAATGACATATCTGTCAGGAGAATTAAATTATGGGTTTTAATTACTTAGTCAATAGACTACATTTTATCTGATTGTGACTAGAATTTATGTGATCAATTTAACTTATTAAATAAAGTCATATACTGTAAACACTAAACACAGGTTACCACAATAAAGTAAATAAATAAGTAAAAAAAATATATCTCTCTTAAAATAAATATGATAGAAACATTTTAGCAGAGCATCTGTCACTTCCCCGAGGAGAAATTCTGTGAAGTACTTTGGCTATAAGAGACTACTATAAGAAAACCACTTAGCAATCATTACCAAAACTGTTTTTGAGAAATTAATATGACTAGTAAATTTCTTTAGTACATTGTTTTGAACTGCTCACATTGTCTTTTAATCAAAAAAGAAGTGGTGAACTGTCCAGCTTGGAACCATAACTTTCAATCTAAAGTATTCTGAATGTCAATTTTTACCAATTCACCCATGTGGTTCTCCTTTGGCTATGCTGGGTTCTAATGAGATGCTGACTTTCGGCAGCTCAACATGGTCATTACTAGGGTTAACCGAACATTTGCTGGTCTGAAAACACTCCTAAAATAAAAATTATAATAAAAACTTTAAGTATTATCTTTCCTTTACATTTCTCTTTTTAGGGTTTCTTGGAAATAAATGCTTACGGATCCACTTGGTGCTGGGCTGTAGGAAATCTTAGGAGGCACACCCCATAGGAGGGGCCCAGCATTAACCATGCTGGGTGGAAACCAACCACCTCCTTTCAAAATAGCAAGTTAATTTTTACAATGTTGTGGTGTCACCACATTAACAGTTAAGATGGAAGTGATTTTTCCACCCACATCTTGTTGGATGCATGTGTCCATCAAACGTGTGGTTGAAGGACAAGGAAGGCGAGGCACCCTTCAGTGAGCCTCTCTCTCAAGCACAGAGCCACGAAAAAGACACTTCACCTTCAGGTAAAGTGCTGTGACTTTTTAAATGAGGGCTGTACGCTCAAAGTGTTTTGCTTAAAAAACAAAACAGGCATTAGTAAACAACTGGAAGTGTGGCTGTTTTTGGAATGCTATTTACAGAAATGCTGCTTGTACTACTGGCGACAAGAAGACTAAACAGTTGATAGAGAATTTCTACTTTGGACGAGTATGCATTTACTTGTCTGTGAGGATTCTACTGTAAGTTTCCATCTGCTCATCCAGCTACTCGGTGTCCTTGAGGTCCTCTGGATCCGAGTTACTAGAGATGTCATCATCCGTCTGTTCTCCGGAGAAGTACAGCATCAATGCGTGTGTCTTGTGAGTGATGGTGACAGTGCAGGGCCCTTGGGCCCACGGCTCCCCATCCACCTGCATTGGCATCATCGAGCACTTCAAAATCAGCTGGGATTTGGGGACAAAGAATTAGAAAAGTCAGTCCCAAAAAGGTTCGGAAAGGTCTTCCTTAATAACATCATCCACAGTCCTTTAACCCTCTTTAGGGACATTGCTTAGCATTTCTTTCTGAGAAAATTAATCTGAATATATTTTTATTCCTTGATTGTTTACAGGATTCTTTCTACTGAACACTTATTTCTTTGGCTGGATCGAGGGCCCCATTTCCCGTTTCTTCCCTGTCCCGCTCAAGCCCCTGGCGCAGGGTGATCAACAGCATGGGGTGTAAACCACTGGCTAAGGAAAGCTACAGTGTATGTATTTTCCCTGCCGATCAAGGACTTAGAAATGGCCTGGCCTGGTGGCCTGTCAGGGCCCTTCACCTACCCGCACTGTGTGGGCCTGTCCTATTCGAAAAGGGTTTGCCAGTTTCACTTGAATCTGGGCGCAGTGGAAAGACCCGTATACTCCAACCACCTCCAGTAAACCGTCGTCATGCCTAAACGCAGAAAGACGGAAGATGGGTTATACGATGCAGTGAAATAAAATCAGCCGCGTTAGGACAGCTGTTTTTTTAATGTAAGCGGGCCATCAACTTATTAAATATGTATATTAATGAGGTATATAGAAAAGGAAATCTGAGAAAAAAAGAACAGGCTGCTCAAAAGCAGAAAACAGTGACATAAAAGTGACATAAAGAAAACAGTGACGTAGAACAACAGATCGCAAATGCACATACCTGGCTAGGGGGTAAGTCTCGTCTCCCATCCCTTCCCATAGTCTGCAGCCGCCTCCCCAGTATCCGATGTTCAGAACTATAATACCTTCCAAATTAGGCAGCTCTACTCGCTCACCATCCAGCTCTAGCTTTAAAGAAATCCAAGCAGTTAGTTACTACAGGGCACACGACTTGCAGACATATCCACTTAGACTTCACCTCTATTTTCATGTAAGTGAGATGTGAGGGATGCACATGTAACAGAAGACTAACCTCACTCAAGGTGATCTGGCCTTTCCCACCAGTTCAATGTTTATTATAATCAAAGAGTTATAATAAATGGATTTTTCCCCCAAGGTCATCAATCACATCCTTTCTGTTAAATCCCATTATTTTTCAGGCCTTCTCTGCCTTGCTGTTTCAGTGGCTCCCTCCTTTCCTGAAATACTCTCTTCCTTTGCTGCCTGGGAACCAGCTGCTTCTCTGGATGTTCCTTCTTGCTCCTCACTGAGCTCCACTTCCTGCTCATGCTGACGTCATCCCTCAGAACAATCCACTAAGTTCCTTCTTCTCTTCCTGCCACAGACTCCGGAGGAAAATCTTAGCCGTGTCGGTGTTAACTGCCGTCTTTGTGCTGAGAGCTGTTTTGCTGGTCCAGGAGACTGAACGGGGCCAGATCTGTATATCCAAACTGTCCACAAAACGCTTCCCACTGACTGTGGCATCTAAAGCCCGATGTGCAAAACTGAGTTAAGCACCTTCTCTGCAACCCCCTACCAACCAACCTACCTCCCAGAGAAGAGTAGCGCCAACCTCCAGGTTGCCTAAGCCAGGAACTTGGGGAGTTCTCTGACTTCTTTGATGTCACCCTCCATATCCAATTAATCACTACACACTCGATGCTACTTCTCAGTACCTAATCCTCCCATCACTCCTGGTGGCATCCTTGCCCAGCACGCCATCCAGCTATACTCCCCTCTCAGTCCTCTCATAGAGCAGTTGGATTGGCATTTGTAAAATGCAAATATGTCATCCCCCAATTACAACCCTTCGAGGGCATGACTCTGCTCAGGAAATCCAAGTTCCTTAACAGACCCCTCTGTGACTTGGCCTCTATCCATGCCTCTAGCTCAGCTCTTGTCACTTTCCCTTTTGCAAACCATGCTCCAGCTCGAACTCACTTGAATATGCCATGTTCTCTCTTGCCCTTGGGCCTTTGCACATGCTGTTCGTAGCCCAGAACAATTTCCACCTCCTTTTTCACTTAGTTAACTCTTAATTTTCAGATTCCAGCTTGTCACTTCTTCCAGAAAGACTTCCTTGTTACAGTCACTTTCCCTAGACTGTTGCGCCAGCCCCTGGGTTAAGCATCTCTTATTTATTCCTATAAGACAGCGTGCTTTCCTTATCACATAACTTCTCACACTATATTGCGATGAGGCTTACATGTCTGTCTTCTCTCTAGACTGTAATTTAGTAAGAACGAGGGATTTATCGCTGTATCCCCAGTGCCTAGGACAGTGCCTGGCATTTTGTAGATGGCTTCACAAATGTTTTTGTATAAATATTGGACAAAAAAATAAGGCACTACCTCTTGTGTTTCACTCTACCAATGCTATCAAAGCCCAAGACAGAGGAAGTATGACAAAGCAGAAGGAAGCCTTTTTAATGGACAATCCTGCCATTCCTCTGTTCTGTGGCTGCAAAGGCTGACAGCTCTTCCCTTTTGACTCATTTTACTAGTTCTAAGTTTCTCTGTATTAATGTCTTTGTCGGTGCTATTAACCATTACAGATTCTTTTTGGAAGCAAGCAAGGAATACATACATAAGACTTTGCCATTTTATGATGTCAGGGGTATTGTAGCAGTAAGCAATCATTAATATCCTTGTTTTTACTATTCATTCATTTTTATTTTGCAAGAGAGATGTATCACCACCATAATATGAATTAAACTTAGGGTTTAAACCTCCTCTGAGAGTCCATGATGAGTCAGGCACTGTGTTAGATAACTTCACACTAGTCAGCATGTATGAATGGAAACTGTTTAGCATGAGTTAAACAGACTCTGGAGTTATATAAACCTGGGTTCAAATCCTGATTACGTGTGTATTTGGGCAAATTACTTAATTTAGTGGGATAATGTGTATAAAGTAGTGTCAGGCACACAATAAAGACTTCATATGTGTTAGCAAAATGTATCAATAGAAAATTCAGCACTTTTGTTAAAAAATCATAACCCAGAGACTACCTAAACTTTAAAAACTTACCTCAACTTTTTTATTCAAGTCTTTACATTCTTGCACTAAACAATCTTTGGTTCCATAGAATAAGTAAACAGCCTATGAGAAATGAACAGAAAATACGATATTAAAGCAACCTAACAAGCCCTGTAAGCAAGAAAAAGACACAGTACCAAAGCTCCTGACACGAGGGCTGAGTCACGTTTCCTCAGAGTGGGTTAGACACTGTGGGGAGAGGGGCACCGTTACTTTTGAGTTTAGCCTGCTTTTCAGGGAGAATATGGGATAGAAGTGGTTTGTGCCTAAACGGTGTTTTCTCCCAGTTTATCAAAAAAGCTACATTTCATACAGAAATACTGTATTAAAATTAGAAAATTCCACCTTTTTCTAGAGCTTCAGATTACTTAAGGAAAGTAATACAGATAAATCTAGTGAACATTTTACAATCACTTTTGAGTATAAAAAGGTTGATTGAGAGCACTGAAAATGTTAATTACCAATTATATAAACAGTAATACTTACTGCCTTAGTACCTACATTAATAGAGAAAACTATCTGTAACTTTGAAATAGCTGTAAAACAGAACCAGGAACAAAATTGCTTTGCATTTGTTTTTCACACCCTACTGCTCAATCACCAAGTCATTAAAAAAAATCCAAGACAGAGCTTCCACCAAAGGAATCACCTGTATTAGGAACCAGAGCCTGCTCTTGGTTAGAGGCGTGGTACACGAACTGCTCCTTCTCTTCCCTTATCTGCTGTTTCAAGTCTTTTCCAAGCCAATGAAATCTACTTTTCCATTAACGACTTCACCAAAAATGTACCCTGCCTAAAATGTCTTTCCAATGTCAGTTGCCATTTAAGATAAGCTACTGTATATTCCACTTAGTTGCCCTCTAAGCAAAATATGTTGTAAAACATTCCAACTTTAAATTTAAAAGATTCGGCCATAGTTATAAATAATCTAATTTGACAGTGGTCCACAAAACAGAGCAGGCCAGTGTCTCCCTAAGGTAGGCTGTCCGAGTCTACTTGAAAGGGTGCTAGATAAAACGGAACTATTGATTTTTACTGTACCTTTGGAATAAGCAGGAAATGTTATTTTATCCAACACACCTTATTAAGAATTCTGCTAGAAAACAGAGATGGTGCCTTCTCGCGATGAGCGTGAAAATTAAGAGCCATGAGCGCGTCAGGTCCGATCGAAAAATAGTTGTTCATTGTGAACTCCTATGGAAAAGGGTAAGAATTAGCAGCAGAGTATGCTTCAGCCTAAGCCTGTGTCATGTATTCAATATGTAAATCTGTCTTCATGCTCTTTGTGACAATTTACTGCTTTCTGCATTTACTCTCCACAGAGCTATTTTATGCTATTCAGTGACATTTCCAGAAATGAAGCTTCAGTTCAAAGGCTGATAATTATAGATGTGTTTCCCTTTCCATTTCTGTTTAATAGGCTACATCTCAGATCTCATCATCTAGAACGGCTCTACTTTGCACCGGGCTTTCCACTCCTGTGTTCCTTCCTGTTACATTTGCTTCTATCAGTCTCAACCCAGGCTACTGGGACCCCCTTAGTTTACCTGACCTCCCAGCCCAGCTTGGATTCCTCAACCTACATCTCTAGCCCTGTCCTGTTCTGAGCAATAAGCCTGAACGTCCAACTTCTTGTTTAATGCACCACAGCCCCAAGGTTGATACGCTCAACATCCAACTCATATTCTTCCAACTCAAACCTGAAACTCTATTTTTCTTATCTTAATGTCATTTCCATACACCCAGTCATATAAACTAGAAATCTCACAGTCATATGTATTTTTTCTTCCCCTACCACCAGTTGGGTGCCAAGTCTTGATCAATTCTACCTCTAAAATGTCTCTGAACTGCCCTCACCCTAACATTCCCCTTGTTTTGCCCTTGTGCAGGTTTCTATTTGCTAACCATGATTTGTATCCTCTGGTCTCTATTTCTTCTGCCTGGGAAGTCCTGATCCTTTCTCTGCTGATCTAAATTGTATTTACCTTTTAAGGACGAGCTCACGTGTGACCTCCCCTGAAATCCTTCTAGCCTGATCTTCCAGAGCATAATTGAGCACTGGTTCTCTCCCGCAACACTCTGTATAGTCCCACCTGGGAGTTGTGCCCCACTCCCAAGCACATGGCATCTCCTCTGCTCCATAACCAGCTCCCCAAAGAGAAACACCACATCCCTGTGCCCCACGAGTGCCACGTCTCATACTGTGGAGGCTCTCCATCACGTTCGCCAAAACTGCTCCCAACTGAAGCCCTAAAACCATACCTTGGGTTTTCTCAGGTTGTAGTATCCTTTATTTGTTACTTGAACTTTCCATCTAAAAAACAGAAGTTAAAAAAATTTGTGATAATTTCCAAATTATCTGCCAATTAACTATAATTACCACCAATCAACTCTGGGTGCCTGGGAGATGAGGTCCTTCTATTAAAATAGCATTTGAAAAAATAAGCACATCTGTGAGGATGCAAATTCTGAGACAATTATTCAGCCTCACTTATGACTTCAGTCCTTACATAACAAGATTACGACAACAAAATCAAACACCAGCATCTACATATAAGTACAATACAATCTTTCACTTTTAAATTACATTTAACTTTATACCTTACATAAGACTTCATAAACCAAATAATACTCTCAAAGCTCAAAAATCTACCTTTTTGGGGAAGCGTAACTTACCGGTCCAGTTTAATGCCCTCTGCGTCCATCACATTCCGTAAGACCTGGGCGACCGGGATTTCCCCCGCGTAACTCGTACCCCAGCCCAGCGTGTTGGAGAGATCGTTGCCTGTTCCCAGAGGCAGGACTGCAACTTGTGGAATGTACTTTTCTTGCCCCTGGAATACGGAAGGCGAGTTTAGACTTTTCTCTTCCATTTGTAGGGTAATAACATTTGGTAAAACTTAAAGACCAAAGCAATAAAGGTACAGATATAACAACTGTATGTTGTTTAGCTAAAGTTTATGCTAACTGCTTGATCATGACATTCCAAATCAGTAATGTCTTCTCATATTCATCTGCATGATAAAAAGTAGAACGAAAAGGCCTAGCTATCGCAGCAGTGCTTCTGTGCAAGGCAGGCTCTCGGCCTCACTCGACTTCTCCCTCGGGCCGAGAGGCTGATACCTTGATCTTCATGTCATCCACGGCATCCAGCACCCAGCCCACAGTCCCATCCCCGCCGCAAACCAGCACTCGGGCCGAGCGGTGGGGAAGCAGGGCGCAGAGCTGCAGGGCTTTGAGAGGGGGCGTTTTCGTTACGTCAAAAACCTGGGAATGAAAGAAAAGGCAAGCTCATTTGGATTTGACACCGTCCTCCACCTGCGAGCCTGACTTCCCTCTAGGTTAGATAAGAAGGCTGGCTACTGCGCGTTCACCTGTCATAATACGCCAGGCGCCGCGCCAGACTTTCCTTTTCCTTTGCATCCCTTATATCTCTTCGCCCAGCCCCCCAGCTCCCCTCCCACCTGGCGACCATCAGGTTGTTCTCTGGATCTATGAGTTTTTGTTTAGTTATCTTGATCTTTAGATTCACATGTAAGTGACACCCTGGGGTGTTTGTCTTCCTCTGCCTGACTGATTTCACTCAGCATAATACCCTCTGGGTGCCCCGTGTGCTGCGGCGAGCGGCAAGCCCTCCCTTTCCCGCGGCTGTCACACTGCACTGCACAGAGGCACCGCTTCCTGACCCCCTCATCGCCGACGGGACACTCAGGCCGCTTCCATATCCTGCCTATTGTGAATAACGCTGCAATGGACATACGGGTGACTCTCTTTTCAAATTAGTGTTTTGGATTTCTTTGGGTAAATACCCAGAAGTGGAATTATGCCGGACTCTCTGCATTTACTGTGGCTCATCCCGACACTGGCCCTACAAAGTACGAATAAGCCTCGTTCTACTGGCCGGGAAATCGAGGCCCAGGAAGGTTAAATCACTTCCCGCGATTCCCAAGAATTAAGTGCTCCCAGAGAGATGCAGCCCGCCGGGCTCCTGTTACGCACGACCTCCTTCCTGTTCACACGGAACTGGAACGTGCTAAGTACGCCTTTTATTAGTGCTTCATATTTTATTCTGCATTTTTAAGAACCATCACTAGTGCTAGTACACATTTTTGGAAAATAAGTTTGCAATATGCATAAATGACAAAGATGCAAGATCTTTCATCTCTATAATTCTGTAAATGATCTAGGAAAACATTTTAAAAGAGGAAAACAGCATATAAAGGTATTTAATATGGCGTTTGTTATAATTGTGCAACCTTAGAAACAAACTCAACCTCCAACAGCAGCAGGAGACTGGGTAAATATATTATGATTTATCCATCTGATTAATTATCTTAGCCGATACATATATGAGGACTCTGCAACATAAAAAAATATTTATACTTTCAAGAAAACAGAATGCAAATCTGCATCTAGACTACTGTTCTAGTCATGCTAATGAAATGCACAGGCAATTCATGCAAAGAACATGGGCAAATGAAAACATCTGCTGTATTTTTGTGGGAAACGGCAGGCGATTTTCTCTTCCCTTTTTTTAACTTTTATAATTTCAAGATGTATAATGTTAAAAGGGAAAGATACAAATTGGAAGGAAAGTCAGTGCACTGTTGCACAGCGAGTGGGTTGTTCAGTTTTTCAAAGCAAAGCTGCTAGCCTGTAACCTTGATCTTAATGGCTGATCCTTTGACCCTTATTTTTAATGAGGTTTAATTTACATATAATGAAATTCACCCACATCAAGTGAACAATGACATGATTTTTAGGAAGTTCACTGAGCTGTGCCACCACCACCACGATGCAGCTTAGAACTTTTGTCGCTCCAGTAAGATCCTTCAGTGTCCACATGCAGTCACTTCCGATGTCCTACCTCAGGTGACCACTAATGCACTGTTTCTACAGATCTACCTTTTCCAGGCAGATCCCATAGATCAAGTCATACAATCTAGGCTCCTTGCATCTGGCTTCTTAGACCGTTTCTACTTTTTTGGCTATAATGCTGCTATGAATATTTGCATGAAAGTCTTTGTGAAAGATATGTTTTCATTTTGAATCTACCCAAGGGGAAGTTTGTATGGTAAATATATGTTTAATTTTTTAAGAAAAAGCCTGTTATCTAATGTGGCTGCACCACTGTACATGCTCAGCATGAGTTCCTCTTTCTCAATCCATTCGAATGTTCTGACACTTTTATAATTATTATTCTTTCCTATAACTAGGTGATTGCTGGTTTAAAACATTAATAACCATTACAATTTAGGGGAAATGAGAAGCTCAAGTAAAAAGATTAACACAGAGGGAAGGTCTGCTCCTGTTACCTGGACGGGGTTTAGAAGGATCCTGAACTCCCCCAGCAGCCCCTCTCCCATGTTGGTCCCACTACGAGAGTTGGCCAGGACTATCAACGGGGTCCACTGCTTTCCGAGCTTGGAGGCCAGCTGAAAAATGAAGGTGAATGGAAAGGGTTCAAGCTCTCAAAGCCGCTCAGCAATCCATTTTCCATTTCTTTCCCCTTTATTGCATTTACTGGGGCGACACTGGTTAACAAAACTACACAGGTTTCAGGCGCACAATTCCACAGCACATCGTCTGTACACTGCACTGTGTTCACCACCCCAAGTCAAGTCTCCTTCCATCACCATTTATCCCCCCGTACCTCCCCACTCCCCCCTAATTTTTCATTTCTTGATAGCACAGCGCTGTAATTTGCTGAGAAAAACAATTATCCCAGCACAATCGATACAATATAAATCAAAGGCTTCTAAGAATGGAAGGGACCTTAGAGAGAAACCAACAACTCCCACTTCACGCACAATTCTCTTCTACTCTACTCTAGCTCAGTCCTCCAGCGTACGCTTGGGTACTCAGGTGAGAAGGAACGCACTCGCAAGGCAGCCCATTCTCCTGCTAAATCAAGTTATTAGAAAGTTTTGACTTCAATTGAATTAAAAATCTGTCTTTCAATGACTTTTACTCATTATTCTAATTTTGCTTTCTGAAGCAACTAGAAATAACTTCATTTGTTTTTCCATATAACTGCTGTGCTCAAACACTTGAAGCATAACACCTTTTATTAGTCTTGTTTCCTAGACAACACATTTCAAGTTCTTTCAACCGTTCATAGAATGGACATTGACTTTCTCTGCTTTTACCTTGATTGTCCTTTTCTGGACGCAGTCTAATATATTTTAGTTTGCAAGTCTTTTTCCCTCCCCAAAAGGGGTACTCAGAAATAGATTCAAGAATGCAGATTTGTACAAAGCCCCAAGTCAAATGAAATTAATGTTTTTCTAACAATTTCTTTCCTCTCCCCTTCTGTGGATGTAAACACTAATGGACTTGTTCTGTGGCTTTTCTTAGTGATTCTCACCCCTTGTTATTTCAGATTTCAACTCAGATACATAGGGATTTGTACACTTATTATTTTTAAATTATTAGTTATTATTATTTTTAATCCTCACCCAAGGATATGTGTTTTAATTGACTCCAGAGAGAGAGGAAGGGAGAGGAAGAAAGAGAGAGCCACATCCACCAGGGCTAGGGGTTGTACATTTAAAAATACGTATCACAACAATATTAAACATAATGTTTTTTAAAAAATTTAAAATGCCTTTCTTTTGCAGGAATATTGACAAAGATGACAGACATTTAAGCTATAAAATTCTAATTTGGGAAAGACACAATTTAACTTTAAAATAAAATAGTTTAACTATTTTGGCATATTCAAGTAGGAAATAAATGCAAATTTTTATAGTTATTTCTTAAGAGTTACATAAAGACTGAGAAACACATTTACATCAATTTTCATACACAAACATACTGTAAAGTGCTGTCAGCACCTTTAATGTTTAACATTATTTGTGGGACCACATCACGCACAATGTAAACGCATCTCTAGGCACCCTATGTAAATTCCCAATGGAAAAATTCTCCCAGAACAATGTGTGAGGAAATCTATGTTTTCCTTTCACTGACGATAATCATGAATCCCAAACGTGGCTGTCCCATCAAAATAATCTGAGGACCTTAAAAAAAGATGGATTCCTGGGACCTACCTACTAAATCAAACACGGTGATGGAGGTGGGTTCAGGAACCTGTATTTTTACAAAGCTCCCCAAGTGATTCAGAAGCAGGCAGTAATTTAGAAACCACTAATATAACATTTCCAATTTCCTTTTAGACTTGAAAGAACTCAAGAGCCAGAATGTGTGGCACACCTATGGGAACTGGGTAGGGTTTTATGGTTTACCATAACGATTCTTCTCATGTACACACAGCTCTAACCGCCACACTGGCTTAGCCACTTTCTGCGGTCAATTACACAGGGACAAATGAACTCTGATTACCATCGCATAATCTGTCTTTTTGTCTTTACGCATCTGATTAATAGAGGTTAAATAACTTGGTGGAATGATGAGGTTTCTGAATTCTCCAAAATCACACTTTTCATTCTTCAAGCTGTTTCTCATGCACTCATCATGGACAGTTTTTTGACACCAAATGCACCTGGGGGGACGAAGAACCAAAGATAATAATGAATAATTTAAAACCATAATCTTACTGATCTGCAGACCCATCATTTTTGTCCAAAAAAATTAAAACAGTAATTTCATCACTGTTGAGCATAAAACCTGGCAAATAAAAGATTTATAACAGAATCTGCACAGTGAAACCAGAGCAATCAAGTTTGAACATACCTGACAGTTTAACGGTGGTTCTTAAAGGGTGGCCTAGGGCCCCCAAGAGCCCTTGAACCCCTGTGAGGTTCAAATTGTTTTAATAATAATAATAATGCGTTCTTTGACCCTCATTCTCTCAAAAGTGTACAGGAGAGTTTCCCAGAAGCTGTATGACACATGCTGCAGCAATAAACTGATGCAGAAACAGGAGAATCTAAGCTGACTTCCAAGCCAAAGAGATGTACCAAAAATATAAAATGAACGGCACTTTTCTCCTTCAATTTTCATTTAATTTATTTTGATAAAAATACAGTATTAATGTTACCCTGATAAATCTTTTAAAAACTAATATTTAAACAAGTTCTCAGTTTTAATTTATAGCATGATAAATATCGATATGATCCACCTAAAGAAAATCTGATCTAGAACAATGGTTCTGTGTATTATTTATTTGTGCTCTGGTTGAATTAGGTTCATGATGCCCCACTGGCCTGGGTCTTAGAAGTATTCCCCAGGTTCCAATTTGAAAATATCTTCACTTATATAACCTTATGTGAATACTAGTAAATATAGTAAAATAGCCCATTTCTTGTTGGCAGTTAATACAGAACTAATCTGTATGTCTGCATCTGAAATAGAGACAGAAGACATGTGCATTCAGATCGGCCTCTATGTCTGGATCCATGCGTGGAGCCAGCAGGGAACAGTGCTGGTCAAGGTCTTGGGTTTCTATCATTAATCTGCTCCGTAGTTTACCCTCTCACAGATAAGACAGCTCTGACTTCACGCACAAAAGCAGGCCCTCTGAAAATAATAGTCAAAGTTAAATGAATAATTTAAAAAAAGAGGATAATTACTCTTTCACCCCAAGATCAACAATCTTGGCCTTGTATTTTAAGGCTGTCTTTTCCAGTTGGATGTTCAGATTTGTCAAATAACCACTGCTATTTACTGCTGAGTTATCTGCATGATCTGTTAAAGAGAAAACTATAAAATAACTTGCTCGATAACCTTTCTTGGTACTTGCTTTCAAACTATAAAAGATGGCTTCTGCAGCTGACTATATGGTACGTTGGCCCACTGCTCTGCTGTTAACTTTAAAATACTATGTTAACATTGAAAATAATCTGAGAGGACACTCACTGATGTATTTCACAGTGGTTTTCTCTGGGAAGCAAAGTGGGGCTGAGGCATGACAACATTCTTTATATTCTGTTGTAAACTGCTTGAGTCTCTAAAAACTAGAAGAGATTTGTGAACTACTTGTATGAATTTTTCAGTTGTATTTAAAATTAGATGATACCAGCTTACGCTTGAGAAAGCATAAGATAAAATTCATCCAGGGATAGTTGCTCTAACTTTTTGATGTGCTTACTTCCAGTTTTACATGCATAAATGTTTGCTTTTCAGGTTAGGGATATGATATATACATCTGGATAGTACTTTTTTCCTTCCCACATTGTATAAGGAATATGGTCTATGCCATTACATGGTTTTTAAAAACATGGTTTGTAAAGAATAAATAATATCATATGGACACACCATAATTTATTTAACCCCCTTTCTGTTTTCCCCCCAAACATTTAGATAGGTTATTTTTCTAACTATAAATAACACGATGAACAACCTTAAACATAAATGAGATGTTTTCCCGGACTCTTAGAAGTCAAGTTACTGAATCTCAGGCCATGTATTTTTCCAAGGTTCTTGATATGTCTGTCCAATAGGCTTGTCAGTGCATGAAGGTGCCCATCACATCTAACACTTGCTAATATTGCTCATTAGGACTTCACATTTTCTCTTCGATAACTTGATTGACAAAAAAGTATTTTGTTGTTTTTATTTGGATGTCTTTGATAACCAGGCGAGGTTGAATTTTTTTGCCATCTTTTGTGAACTGATTCATGCCCTACATTTTAATAAATGCATGTACTTTTTATTTATGTAGGATATCAACCTCTCTCCTGTCACATTTACTGATACTAGTTTCAGTTTCTTTTTAAAGTTACTCTTTAATGAACTTAAGTTTATTTTTTGATAGACAGGTCTATATTTCCTTTTCTGGTTTATTTAAATGCCTTTATGCTGTGAAGATCTATACTTCTGCTGCCTGATTTTGAGAATAAAGTTTTACTGGAAAACAGCCACACCCATTCATTTATGTATTGTCCACAGCTGGCTTTGTTCTATGTTGGATAGTAGGGTTAAATTATTACCACAGACCATATGGTCTGTAAAACCTAAAATAACTTAGTTTTGGCTCTTTACAGAAAAAGTTTGCCTGCCTCTCTTCTAAAAGATGACCGTTATCTTTCACTGTTTCAGATAATTAATAAATTGCATAAACACACCAATAGAACAGGGAAATATAATATTTAAGGTCAAAGCCGAGAGTAAAGCTGCATAAGAAATTACCTTCTAAGAGTCAGAAGCTTTGTTTTATGAATCACAGTGTGCGTTGGGGGGGTGGGGAGTGGAGTGGGATGTAATGAAGAAAAGCCTTATAAATAAAAAGGCATCTTACATTTTCTTTTTTTCCCTAAATTAAAAAAAAAAAGTCTTTTATTGATTTCAGAGAGAGGAAGGGAGAGGGAGAGAGATAGAAACATGAATGATGAGAGTCAGTGATTGGCTGCCTCCTGCACGCCCCCTACTGGGGATTGAGCCCACAACCCGGGTATGTGCCCTGACCAGGAATCGAACCACGATCTCCTGGGTCCTAGGTTGATGCTCAACCGCTAAGCCACGCTGGCCGGGCCATCTTACATTTTCTTAACGGGACAGAACTCTGTAAGGAACAAAGGTTTATTTAATAAATGTAATGAATACTTAAAAATAAAACCGAATTTCCTATTTTAGGTGAGAAAAGAGGTGAGAAGATAAAAGTATAAGGAAGGAGTGATAAGACACTAGGTGCAGAAATACTTTGTAGTCGTTGGGAGTAGAGGCAGGAAAACACGCAAAAAAAAGTCTACAGGAAAGTAAGAATCCAGCATAGCGTGTGGCACAAAACAGATGCTTACTATGTGAAAACTAAATAGTGACTGATTGAGTATAAATTAAAGGGCCTTTGTCACTTATCTGCAGAGTTTAACTGGGCTGCAGGCTTTAAGATCACGTATTGCCTGTCATTCTCACCCTTTGAAATGCTAACTTGTACAGTTTTTGTAGTTCATTTAAAACCTCAGACTTCCCAAGAATAGGAGTCCCCCACGGTGCTTGATAAAATCCAGAGACAGAGAGAGACAGTCTGGCCTGTGTTTAAAAGTTCTAAATAGATATTTATCTTGTTTCTCTTTCTCAAATATTTCATTCCCACAGAAGGTCATAACTGACTGGAATCCTGACTGCAACAGCTAATTGTAATTGAATACAATGATTGGCTAAAATAAATCAGAACATTGCTGAATACATACCATTTCAGGACACTGTGCTCTTTTCTCCTGGGAATAATAAACCCTTCCTAAATTATACAGAAATAATTTCCACCATGGGTGAAATAATTTCTAGCATGCCTGGGACAGACTGCTCAGTACTAGTAAGAACAAGCTAATGAGGAAAAGATCTATCAGCACAAACACTCATTGTGCTCAAGGGGATGGGGAGGGGACACAAGATTAAGGATAGAGGCTCATATTTAAAAAGCTACATAAATATAGCAGTGGTTCTCCAACTTTAGAATTACCTGCAGGGCCTGTTAAAGCCAAGGTTGCTGGTCCCCAGGCCAAGTTTCTGAATCAGTGGGCCTAGGGTTGCCAGGAAAATAGAAGATGCTCAGTTAAATTTGAATTTCAGATAAAGAAATACTTTTTTGGTATAAGTATGTCCCAAATACAGCAAAAAAAATTACTTTTATTTTATTTTGATCGCTAAATCTGGCAACCTTAGAATTTGCATTTCCAACAAGTTTCTAAGTGCTGCTGCTGCTGGTGGTTCTGGGGACTTTGAGAACCACCGAGAAACAGGATATTATGTCATCATTAAGAGGGAAAATGTTGGGAGTGGAGGTGAGTAAATCAGGCAAGAGTTCCTGGAGAAAAGGGTCCAGGTGAGTCTTTAAGGATGCCTAGAAGCTAGCCAGGAGAAGGATACTTAAGACAAAGAGGAAAGCCTTGAGGAAAAAAAAAAGACAGCCTGCCTGATGTTGCTGGTACATAAAAATTTAATGCAGGTGGAGGCAGGTAAGACCGAAAGGACAGGCGGGGTCCAGAGAGCATGTAGGACCATGCTAAGCACTTCGAGTTTACACTGAAAGACCACCAGTGTATATGATGGGAACAACCGAAGGGTTTTAAACAGAGCAGGTTCTCTGTCTGATATGAATTTCTAGAAAGATCATTTGGATGGACGATCAGAGCACTATGTTTATTTGTGAAGGCGTGCTTGAAATGCAGTTAAGATACTTCTTGAAGCCATTTTTATCTAATTCTGCACAGGCACAAAAAGGGGAAGGAAATGAAACAATACTCCATTCATGCATCCTTTCCAATGAATCTCAGCTCTTGAAGACTAAAGCTTACCTACAGAGAGAACTATAAAATTTAAAGACACTGGTAACCTAGCTCTCACAAGTGCCAAAAGAACAACATCTAAACTTGAAACAGACCAAATAAAGATGGATGGTAATAAAACTCTGTAGTTGTTTAAAATACGTTTTTGGGGAAAGTTTTCTTAAGTCTAACTCTGATAGGTAAAACTATTTAAAATAAGACTTAAAAATAGGTGTTGACCTAACAATGCTCACACTAATGTTTTTTTAAAAAAGGATTTTTAAATAAAGAAAAAAAAAGTCACTTGCTATCCAGTGCCAACTTTCTACATCAGTACTTAAACATGCTTAAGGACCTTTCTACTTGTCAGAAATAAAACCCATCAATGAAGACATCCAGATTTAAGGGCAAGACAAAGCTATATACTAACAACATTCCTAACCCTGTCCAGGGGGTTAGAATTCTATTTTACCACTGCATACAATTCTCTCAACTATAAAATGAGTTAGAGTAGATGATCTGCCAAGCACCATCCCCTTTTATTACCCATCTTTAACATGACCTTCGCCAATTTTCAGACATTTAAGAACACAAATATGTTGTTCAGTGTCTATTTAAAAGCCATTAAAATGTTCTTAGCTTAGTCAAAGTCACTTATCTAAGATGCTATATGTTCTGAAAGATCACTGACAAAAGGAGTATACCTTTAAGTGTTGTATGTCACTATGGCATCGATACCTATATTCGAAAAAGGTGCTTAAAGTGCTGCTTTGGAATGCCACTTGTCTTCCTTGTACAGTCATAATACAACACTGAGCATGAATCAGTGTTTTGACTCTAGGGAAAAGTTAACTTGTCCATACTTCATTTTTTTTCCCCTTACCTAAAACGGAGATAATAAGCAACAAAAGCTAAACTATAACATACAGTGGCCACGAAGCATGCAGCATTTAGAGACCTCTGGATGAAAGTTAAGAGCCTACAAAACAGCAGACAGAAGGACAGGTTGGCTGAGGAGCCTGGCTAGCATCATCTCAGCAGACTGTTGCAAAGCTGCCCGGCATGTACAATACCGGGGACGCTTAGTAGCTTGTTTCCTCCAAGCGTGCCCTTCAGGCCGCTTGCACAGATAGAGCAGGCCTCTACGCCCACGCCCTAAACCATCCTGGCTCCTCCCGCGCGCGTCGTGGGGACAATCAGTACCCACAAGGCCATACCTGTAATCGCAGAGCTTAGGCTGACTGCCGCACTGCTGCGTGCAGACCACGCAGCAGCTGCACAGGGGGACGTTGCCCCGGATCCAGTGGTGAGGCATGGCGTCCAGGGCCTTGCCGTCGCTCTTGAGCACGATCTCCTTGCACTGGAAGCGCTTGTCGGCCTTCCTGAGGCAGCCCTCGTCCACGCGCAGCCCGCAGCAGTCGCAGAAGGCGCCCTGCAGAATGTGCTGCGCGCACACGCAGCAGTAGGTGGGGTGGCTGAACAGGTCCGTGTCGTGCCACCCGTGCTTGCTCTTGCGGAAGATGTCCCTGCGGTGCAGCTGCCGGCGCGACCGCTGAAGGCTGCACCAGAGGGTGATGAACACGGGCAGTAACACCGAGCACAGAGTCCACAGGACCAGGTGCCCGTCGGCGAACAGGCCCGAGTAGGGCTCCGGCCGCTTCCCCGCTTCCATCTTCTCCAGGGTCGATTCCTAACCGAGAGACGCACAGGCCGGTCCGCCTCGGGCTCGCCGCGCCCGCCCCGCCCTCCTCCCTGTTCTCGGGGGACACCGAGGGCGCGGTCTGCCCAGGTGTCGCCACTGTCCCTAAGGAGGGGCACGCGCACCGCCTTCCCCGCGCGGCCGGACCCGGGAGCGGGAGCTCCGGTTCTCCCCGCCCGCCGACCTGTCGCGCCGAGGGGGCGGCGCCTCGCGCGGTCGCGCCGGGCCCCCCACCTCCTCCCCCGGCCCCCCGCGGCCTCCTCCGCACCTCGCCTGGCACGAGACAGGGCGCAGTAAAAACCTACCGGCCGCCCTCCGCGGGGAGCCCGGGGCTCCGGGCGCGATGGCGCACGTGGGCCGCGCGGCGCCGGCCCGCGTCCGTAACCGTTATCCCTCGCCCCGCACCCCTCCCCCCGCCGGCCGCCGGGTAACAGACGCACCCGGCGGCTCCCGGCCGGGCTCCGCTTCCCGCAGGCCCCGGCCCGCCCCCTTCCTGAGGCCCCGGAGACCTTGGCCTCCGCCCCTCCCGCCCCGGGGGCCCTACCTTGCGGGGGCGGAGGCGCGGTTTCGGGGGCCAGGCCTCGGGCCGCCCTCCCGCCCTCGCGCGGCCGCGCGCAGGGCCCCGATTCCGGGCCTGCCGAGGGCGCCGACGTCAGGGAAGACGCCCAGGCGGTCCCCTCGCAGCCGGACCGGGTGCGCAAGGGCCGCGGAGGCCCACGGGCCGGAGGGGGCGGGGCCTCGGCAGGGGCGGGGCTGGGTGGAAGGGGCGGGGCTCCGGGGGCGTGGCTTAGGGAGAACGCGGGGCAGAGTAACACGAAGGTGGGGGTGTTAGAGAGGGGGGATGGTTGAGCCCAGTAAGTCTGCAACCATGGAAAGTTCTAGTATGAGTTAAGCTTACCTAGGACCTTCACCCTCCCCTCCTCCTCACTGTCGGGGGGAGGTGGGGGTTGGCGCAGTTTTGAATGTTGGAAGGGAGAGAACTGGCAGTTTTGAAAGTGGTATATACTAATAAAATGGAACAGTCCAAGTCAAAAATTGAGAGATGTCACCTAAGCTCTTGGTGGTATTTATTAAACTCGAACTGACAGAAGGCTTCCTATGCGCCAAGCACTGTGCAAGGAGCTCCAGCTCTCACAGAGTGCCAGGCCCGTGGAATCATGCCCAACGAGGAGCATTTATTAGCCCTGTTTACAAAGCCCAGCTTCCACCTCTGCACTTACTGGGCACCATGCTGAGTGTATCACCCCTACTTTACAGATGAGAAAAACCAAGGCACAGAGTGGCTGAGAAACATGCTTGATGTCACAAAGCCAGTGAGTGTTGGGGCTGAGATAACTTTGTTTAAACTTGGTCACCCAAGTTACCTTCCATCTGAATTAAGCCGTCAAAGAGAGGCTTTTATTTTGTTATTTCTCTAAGAAACTTGCCCCAGGGATCTTGTTAACATGCAGATTCTGATTCTCTACGTTGGGGAAGAAGCCTCAGGGTCTGCATTTCTAACAAGCGATGCCCTTTTTGGCTGGTAGGATGTGTAACAATCTGGATTGTGAAGATTGAGGGGTAAGTGTGATGAAATGGGAAAAGTGTTAGATGGCATGGTAAGGCCTGGGATCAGGTCCCGGCCCTTGCATGTCTCTGTCCTCTTGTGCTTGTCAGTTCACCTCTCTGGGCCTTAGGTTCCTCATTGGTAACATGGGAGGATTGAAGGAGATCTCTAAGCCTCTCTTTTGCTCTGATAGCCTGCACTATGTATGGAAATGGCATTGTCTTTAATGAGTCTTAGCTGAGGCAGAGCCCTTAAATTAGTTAGGATTTGAAAAGATAACAAAAGGGTCTGCTTTTAAAAGTGAGATTAAAACAAAAAATTCCGTAGCCCAGCTGGTGTGGCTCAGCGGTTGAGCATTGCCCTATGATCTAGGAGACTGCAGTTTGAATCCCCGTCAGGGCACATGCCTGGGTTGTGGGCTCGATCCCCAGTGGGTGTGCAGGAGGCAGCTGATCAATGTCTTTCATCATTGGTGTTTCTATCTCTGTCTCCCTCTCCTTTCCTCTTTCTGAAATGAATAAAGATATATTTTAAAAAATTTGTGTAATAGAACATTTGGAAAATACTACAGAAAAGTAAAAAAGAAGGAAAAACAATTATCCATCTCTTACCCCAAAGACAACCTATGTTTGAACATTTTGGCCTATTCCATTGCATTCTATGAAAACATTGGTTTACTTTATGCACATAATTTTGATCATATGGTAGATGTATTCTCTGGCTATTTTTTTATTTAACATTACAAAATAACTTTTACGTGTTTCCATACATTTGTACTTAATGGTTGTATAATATTCCATTCTATGATAGTTCACAGCATATGTAACCTTACCTCTGTTGTTGGCTATCTAAGTTGTTTCTAATATTTTGCTATTAAATATAACTCCTCTCTTTAGAGTTTTCCCCTTAGATTCTCATATTTGGCCAAAGGATATGAAAAGTTTAAAACTTATGGAAAAGTTTTTATCAATAATAGTCTCTCTTTGCCAAGTGAAAATCGTCAGGAAAATTTATGTGTATAGGGACAAATTAATAGATATTACTACATGTGGGGAAAACACTCTTACTCCTCCAATAATAACAATAATTATCAATAATTACAATAATAACAATAATAGGCAATAATAACAATAATTATCATTAGCCAACCTGTGTTGTCTGCTCAGTAGATCCTAGGCACTGGGCGAAGTTTATCATCCTCATTTTACAAATAAAAATACTTGCTTGATGTCACAGCCACGAGTCAACTGAGGAGGAGGTTTGAACCCAGTCAGTCTGATGCCAAACCCTGTGATGCTCTTAACCCAGGAAGGTATCTGAAGGTGGTTTTTACCACCTCCATCAGCATCATCTAACCAGGTTTTGACCAAGTCTCCCGAATTAGAATGGTAGTGGAGCTAGGAATCTGTCTTCTTAGCAGTTTCCCCGGGTAATTCTTATATGTATTTATTAAAACTTGTTTTGGTTTAAATTGTGAAATATTTCACACAACAGATTTTATAAAGCATATGCAGTTAAAAAATAATAAAATAAACACCTGTGGACCCACCATGCAGGTTAACCTATTGGACATTGGGAGAGGAAGAGACAGGAGGGAGGACGGGCCTGGGTGGAAGTTGGCTGGGAGGAGACCATGGGTGTCACCTGCTGCAGGGGTCTCTGAGGAACCGTGGCTCCAGGAAGAGACAGCACAGAGCAAGAAGGGGCCTCCAGAACCAGGTGTGACAACCAGGTATACCAGCGAGAAAGGGGTCATCTCAAGCAGCTGCTGTCACTCTGTCTGTGAAGATGCTGGTTCCAATTCAAAGGAAAACTTGCTCAGAAAAACACAACTAGGTGCGGACATACACACACCAAGGCCCCACGGAGTCCTGACTGTCAACATGCTCAGAGCCCTTCCTGGGCTTGCTTGAGAGGTGATGTCATTGGAGAGCGTTCCTGGCTCCCTCGAGGGCCCAGCCTTATCTCTGTTTTTCAAGGCCTCCTGAACTGAAAGAGGAACAATCCGTTTCACTCAGGACAGGAGAGAACCATCTAGATGACTGCCTGACTTCTCCTGGCAGCCTCAGCCCCCTGGGGATTTCCCTGGGAACATCCTGAGGCTTATTTGTGAGACATCGAGGCACCATCAAGCTACCTGACCTTTCCAGTTACTTGGAAGATGGGTACCTACAAAGGCACCCATTTTAAAGGTACAGTTCGATAAGTTTTGGCCAATATGCACACCTGTCTGATCAGACTTAAAGTCTTCCAAAATGCATACTTTCTGTGGGTTTTGATCCTACGAGTTGAAAACATAACCTTGCAACGCTTTCCAATCAGTGAGCGAGATGACCGACAGCCACCAGGGAAGATCAGCACCTGCAGGCCGGGCTGTAAGGGAAACCTTTGCACGGTTGGTGGATGGAGCTGGAAAGGGAGCCTGTGATTTAGTGATGCCCGTTCCCCATTGGGACCCACGTATCTTTCTGAAGTGCCTAGAAAGTTGTCAAAACCATGAAACCAAGTATTAAGAGAAAATGAACTCAGAACCAGTCTTCTGAATTGCTGCGTCACAGAGTGTTAATCAAGATTTTAAAAAAGAATGAAGCACATTTAATCACATTACCACTCACTAACAATATCATGATTAATATTTGGGTGACAGTAAAATGATGGCTGTTGCTAATAAATAAGTTGTTTTTACTTTTTTAAGAACGTTTGGAGCCTCTCCCGTGCCCACCGGAGGGCTACCCCTCCTCCCCGTCAGGAAACTGCCATCCTAATAGTTGTGTTTCTCATTCCCTTGCTTTCTTTACAGTTTTACCACTTCTGAAAGTATCCCTAAACAATAGAGTTTTGTTTCAAAAAATAAGCCCAAATGCAGCCCGTCAGGAAATAGCTGTGAAGCCACTAATATAGGAAGGCTCCCGGGGATAAGCTGAGCGGGGTCTGGGTCAGAGTCTGGATCCAGCTTCCCCGAGACGATCCCACCTGGAAAAGTTGGTGGGCACAGTGCTGGGAAGAGCTAATGACAGTGGGGACAAGTGGGCAGGGCTGTAGTCTGAACGTCTGGCAAAAACATGGTCGGGAGAGAGATTGCTTTCTATTTTGCCTTCTTAGCTCATTAGGAACCCCCTCAAATTCTTAGAAAAAGGTTAAGAAGGCCCGTTCCTCCCTCCTTGCCCCTCGGGGAGAAAGGATCTTCCGTGGAGCCAGGGGTGAGGGGAGTGGAATCTCACCAGCTCATGGTCATCAAGATAAACAAAATACAAATCATCTGTCCCAGGCCCACCCAGGCAGCCGGTGCTCAGTGTGTCCGCACCTCATGGTGCTCATGGCACCTTGTGCCAATCTGGGCCACCTGCCCTCTAGGTTGGAGCACAGTGGTCATCCTGGGATTTCCCTTCACCACTCTCCTGTCTGCACCTTCTGTTTCCTGGGTCTGTGGCTTCCCCTTTCGTGGTGAATTCTCTTGGTTTTTTTTGTGGAGCACATCTGTCAGTAACTTTTAGAGCAACGGTACATGGGAGGCATAATTTTGAGGCCCTGCCTGTCTATAAATATCTTTATTTCCACCCTCTACACCTGATTGTTTATCTGGTGTAAAATTCTAGGCTGGGAATGATTATCCTTCACGGCACTGAACACACTGTTCCATTTCTGTTGCTCTTAATGTCGCTGCAGAGATGTCTGAGGTTATTCTTAACCCTGATCCCTTGAGTGGGACTGGTTTTGTGCTTTCTGGAAGCTTGTAGAATCTTCTCTTTTTCTCTAGTGTTCTGCAAGTCTATGAAGGCGTGCCTGGGTGTGAGTCTGCCTTCTTCTGTTTTGCCAGTTGGCTGGGTCCTTTCAGTCCAGCAGATCATGCCCTTCAGTTCTAGAATTACTTCGCTGATTTCTTCCTCTCTATTGTCTGTGTTCTCTGTTTTGATATTTCTGTTGCTTGAATGTTGGACCTAGACAGTCCTCTCTACTTCTCCCTTTTAAAAAAATAGACTTTATTTTTAGAGCAGTTTTGGGTTCACAGCAAAATGGAGCAGAAAGTAAGAAGTTCCCATATATCCCTTGTCCCCACACATGCACAGCCTCTCTGCTATCATCTTGGGGCATCAGAGGTACATTTGTCACAACTGATAAACTTTTGTCCACACACCATTATCACACACAAAGTCCATAGGTTACATGGAGGTTCGCTCTTAGGGTTGTGCAGTCTATGGATTTGGGCAAATATATAATCACGTGTATCTACCATTACAGTGCTATACAGAATAGTTTCGCTGCCCTAAGCATCTGTTCTCCAGCTATTCATTCTTCCCCACTTCTAACCCTTGGCAACCACTGATTTTTTACTGTCTCAGTGGTTTTGTCTTTTCCAGAATATCGTATAGTTGGAATAATACAGTAGGTAGCCTTCTCAGATTGGCTACTTTCACTTAGTAATGTGCATTTAAGTTTCTGCCATGTGTTTCCATGGCTTGATAGCTCATTTTTTTTTTTTTTTTTTTTTAGTGCTAAATAATATTGCATTGTCTGGGTTGTCCTTCACCCACTGAAGGACACCTTGGTTGCTTCCAAGTTTCGGCAATTATGAATAAAACTGTAGACATCTGTGTGCAGATTTTTGTGTGAACATAAGTTTTCAACTCATTTGGATAAATGTCCTCTTAAAAATTTTTTTTCTTTCCTGTTTTTTATTTAAAAAAACCTCTCTCTTGCTCTCATTTTTGCTTTATTTTTCTAAAAATTTTCCATGGGTCTCACCACAAATCTTTTTATCTGCTGTTTAATTTCTATTAATGGTTTTTAATTTTTAGAAATTTTTGTTGATTTATTTTCTGAGTATTTCTTTTTACAGCATCCTGTTCACATTTCGTGGGAGCGAAATCCGCCTCCCTCTCAAAGAACACTGGTTGGCTGTTGTTTGCCATCTCAACCTGCATCTTCTCAGCCCCGTTTGCTGTTTCTTTCGGTTCCTTTGGTCCCATCTTCATCTCCCCAGGCTCTCTCAGAGGCCTCAGGAGCCTCCAAGTGCCCCTGGTGCACCTTAGGGTTTGAGAGTAGTTGCTAGAGCGTCTCTTATCTTTCTGAAGCTTATCGAAACAGATCCCACAGAGAAAAACAACACACGTTGCAGTACTTTTCCTGTGAAGAACCGGAGCTGCTGTCTCCCACTTAAAGGCCCAGCACTTTTCCAAGTATTCCGTCCATGTCCCTCTCCCCCAGTGTGTTTATTTGTACCACCTTGCATTCCTACACCTCTGCCAGTGCTCCTGTCATTCCTGTTTAGGCCGGAGAGACGCCTGGCACCTCTCCCTACCAGGAACCTGACGCTGACCTTGGCTCTCCTTCGCCTGCTGGGCAGACTTAAGGTGAGGCCAATGTTCTGGCCCGGAGCAGAAATGATAACCCCCTTGGGGAAGCGTGCTGCAGGCCGGAAAGCGCCCCCCCTTGCAAGGCCAAACCATCTTGCCATTGTGTCGCTGATCCAAACAGGAAGGTGTGTGTTTGCAGAGAGCCCTGAGGGCATGAAACGGGAAAGGGAACCCAAGGGCATGGGGTGTGGCCACCGAGGGAGGAAATCAACTCATATTTGGAAGGGGCCCTATTTTCTTTGCAAATCAAGATGTATTTTTACTTTAGTAACTTGTAAAATTATGTATCTTAATATGTATTTGATTAAGCGCTCCATCATTTGGTGAGTCAAAAGATATTTACAGACTTTCTATCCTGCGCCTGAGAATGGGGGGGATATGCACGGGCAAATAAGGGTGACGCAGGGTAGTAACAACAGCAGCGGTTCCAAGTGCTAGACCCTCACTACGGCTGTCCTGCTGTCTCTTTTAGGTCTCAACATCCCTTAAGAGGTTTTATGATAATTATTATTCTTTTCTTTATAAATGAGAGGACAGTGATTTGGACAGTTTGCCCAATGTCACGGCTTCAGTGTAACACCGGGAATAAGTTTCAGAGGCAGGATTCAAGCAAGCTCAGGTCTCCCGACGACTTTGTAGCCCGCAACCTTGACCATTACACCGCATGATCTACACGTAGATCGTTGCTCACTTTTTTTGTTTTTGTAATCCTCACCCAAGGATATTTTTTCATTGCTTTTTGGAGAGAGAGAGAGAGAGAGAGAGAGAGAGAGAAACATCGATGTGAGAGAGACACATGGATTGGTTGCCTCCTGCACGTGCCCAGACTGACCCGGGCTGAGCCTGCAACCGAGGTATGTGCGCTTGGCCAGAATCGAACCTGGGACTCTTCAGTCCTCGGGCTGACATTCTAACCACTGAGCCAGACCGGCCAGGGTGATATTTATTCTTTTTTGAAGGAAGCTTCTATCAGGACCCTCTTATTAACTTAGATCCAATAGCTCCAGATTTGGACGCGCTAAGCATCCCAGCAAAACCCCGTGTCAGTTAGCTGTCACCAGAGTAATGCTGCGTAACAAACCACTCCTAGACCCAGTGGCCTAACATAACAATGCTTTAATCTCAAGGATCTGCAGGTCAATGGCAACTCTGCTTCAGGCTGTGGTAGCTGGGGGTCCACTGAGCTGGGCTGGGCTGGCTCGAGTGGATCTACTGTAAGCTGCACCTTGTGTAGACTTGGTTCCTTGCTCAGGTACTTTCCATGTGAGTTAATTCTGAGGCTCAGCTCCAAGGGGCAGTAGCTATCTGGGGGAATCTCTTTTGGTAGCGATGGCAGGAATGCAGAAGGACACATCTCACTGTGCAAACATACTTTATACACCTGTTTGTGTCATGTCTGCTACCCTCCCATTGTCCAAAGCAAGTCACTTGGTTGAGCCCAAGGTCAAGGGGCAGGATGAAAAGTCATATAGATATGCGGTGGTGGTGGTGATGAATTGATGCTAATAATTCAATCTACCACAGCTTCCCAAACCCACAACTGCCTGCACACTATGCTTGTAAATTAATGCTTGTATGTGTGCATATGCAGTTTATGGAGTTACTGTTATAAAAATGATAAAATAATTATATGTACATTGTAAAAATATAGAGGTTATAGGCTGATGGGAGAGTTAGACAGTAAAAAAAGATAAAACAACTATTTAAAAGGATGTTAGAATTTATTTAATTGATTCTGGACACATTATAAGTCTCTTGGGACAGATTCAACATCTTTCTGTAGTTAAAAAAAAGATGTTTCCTTGTCCTTGAAGTTTCTTAAACTCACAGAATTTGAAATCATGTCTTATTCTTTTAAAACAGTATTCGGTGTGACAATGTCGAGAGTTCAATATCAGCTTTATCACTGGCCCTTAAACATCTTGGCAATTTGAGAATCCCTTCTTTAAAAAGATGGGAAATCCATGCAAGGGAAAAATGTTAATTATGTTAGGATCCTGTGAATATGGGTGGTAGCACTCTTCCTTTGTATTTTCTCAAATGTCATATCGGCAATGCAGCTGTCCTAGGCCTGAGCATCTAATGAAGACCTTCCAATGAATTAAAATCATAGGAAAATAGTCTTCGGCACTGCAGCACCATCTCTTTCCACATCCAGTGGATTCCCGGGGATTTCCTGCAACTTCTAGAATAGTAAACCTTGGTGGCCTTGAGTTTCTTTCTCCTGACCTCGGTTGTCCCGGGTTCTGTTCTTTCCTCTGCCACCTTGTGGATTTTTGGGGGAATTGCGTCTTCTACTGTGAGCCCTCATTGATCTGGCTGCTGCTTTTCCTGGGAAGGAGGGTCGGGGGTAGAAGTGAATTCTCCCCACCAGAGTGACACTCAAGACAAGGTGACTTTGCTTTTTCTGTTTTCTTATAGTCCCCCCTTTGGGGACAGTGTCCTCAGGGGCCCAGCTGAAGGGCTTTTGAATGACCCTGCCAGTATCACACCTGAAGGGCCCTCTCCATCGGAGACCTTGAACCAGCATCCCAGGATGGGATACAGGCCCCTGACTTTCTGCAGTAGTGCCTCTCCAATCCACTAGAGGTTCTCTTTTTAAAAAAATTATGAAAGTAATACAAGCTTACTCAGAGCTTGCAGGAGGAGACAGATTTTATTTATTTATTATTTATTATTATTTTATTTTTATTTTTAAATCCTCACCCAAATACATTTTTTCTCTTGCTTTTCAGAGAGAGTGGAAGGGAGAGAAAGAGAGAAACATCAATGATGAGAGAGTCATTGATCAGCTGCCTCCTGCACGCCCCCTGCTGGGGATCAAGCCCCAAACCTGGGCTTGTGCCCTGGATGGAACTGTGACCTCCTGGTTCATAAGTCGATGCTCAACCACTGAGTCACACCGGCCAGGCAACGCATGATTTTTTTTTTCTTGCTTACAGGCCCTTCAGACTATACCAACAGAGTGGGCAGAGCATTTAGGTTTAATATCAGTGACACAGCATTAGCATAAACTCAGACAACGTCAGACAGAGTATTTTCTTCTGAGCTGGCAAAGTAACTACAGAAACATCAGGTCACTTCTCTGAATTGAGAATTTTATCCCAAATAAATGCTACATACCTTCCAGGCATAGTTTTAGAATATGTTTAGTAATTCCTTTATGTGATATTGGTAAGCGACTGAAATTTAAAAGGACTTCAGCTTGCTGAGATTTTACTGTCTTTGTAAAAATAACTTAAATGTGGAGTAAGGCTGCTTACGGTCTTATGACAGCATATCGCACGAGGCCCTTTTGGGCTTTAATAGGAAGAACACCAGGCTTTAAAGAACTTGGCTCTACTTCCGCATCCATAATGTGTGAACTTGGACATGATTTCACCTGTCTGAACCTCGCCTCCTTATTTGTAAAACGGAGATGGAGAATGGCGAGTAGTAATAGCTGCCTTGCGGTTCATAGCTTATCCTGCTTTCTAATCATACCACACGAGACAGGTACTCTCATCTCCTTTTCACAGGAGAGGAGACTGAAGATCAGAAAAGGTAAGCGACTTAGCGAAGGTTACATCACTAGAAAGAGGTGAGGCCAGGACACGAACCCTTGTCTTCCTGGCTCCAATGTCAGCTAAAAAAAAAAAATTTTTTTTTTCCCGTCTTTATTACGCCCCTTGCTGATTTCCCTGCCTGCCTCTGAAATGACTGGGAAAGTCCAATTAGATTGGTGAACGGCGTTGGGAAAATGTTATAAAATAGGCAAATGTCAGAGATGACGGGCTGTCTGTGAAACAGGAGGCCACACACTGAGGCTGCAGGTGGAAACTCAGGACGCCCGGCTGACGGGACATGGGTCTCGCACGCTGCCTTCCCAGATTCAAGCTCTGAAAGTCACATTGCAGGCGGATAACTTCCTGCCCCAGGATGAGCGTTTACAGGAATTCAGAGGAAAATATTTTCGTGGTCATATTAAAAACTCGGGGTCAGATGCACTTAGCATCACGCCGTAAGCGCTGTTAGTGAAAGCGTAAACACGCCTTGGGCCGGACACGGCTTCCTTCAAATACGCTGGCTCTCCGGGGGCCATCCATCTGGCGACAGGCGACAGGCGACAGGCAGCAGGCAGAGAGTGGAGCCGGGCAGGATGAAGGCAGCTCTGGCGCTTGTGCTCTCTCTCGCCCTGCTGGCTTCCTTCTCAGGTGAGCGCTCGACCCGCTAAACTGCAATAAGTCTGTTTTCTGCTTTGAAGGTATTTTTTTATTGCAAATAAGATGTATATTATTTGTATAAGTACGTATAAATATATAAAAGTTCAATGATTTGTTTTTCTAAGAGTGGGCTCCCAGAATTGCTATCATTAGGGATGAATTCTTTTTCTAAAGAATTCTTTTCTAAAGAATTTAAGTGTGTTTGAACGTTAATTCTCAAAAACGCTGATAAATCTTCAACTTAGAGTTCATAGGAGATCACAAAATTTGGTACACTTGTATTTGATGATATCTTTTAGAGTTTGTGTGTGAGTATCAAAACATAATATACTTTTATTATCACAATATCTTCTTTGAGGGACCAAGTTGAACAGATGATCAAGTTGAACATAATCTTGTCACGGGGTATCTTCCAATAACAACTTTAACTTGATCTAGTGTATTGGGGATTTTAAAAAATCCCACAAAGCGAACCTAAGGGACAGGAAACACATGGACCAGAGAACTAGAGAAAATATGTTTTAAAAAACACGTAATTAACACCCACTTATAAAGGAACGGGCCATTGCAATGGGTAAGGGGGTTTGAGCTTGCAGGACTGGCTCCGAGGCAACCATATCAGAAACAATTTAGAATTCCTCCCTGAGCCGTCTGGAATGCCGCGTCCCTTGGGACGGCCCCTGTGAAAGAACTTTTGTGTTTTGACTGAAATTGAACTTGCTAATCGTTTGCCTTGCACTGTGAACTCCTGTGCCCCGAGGGTCCCTAAGGCCCTGTCCTGACATTTGCAGGGGCCTCCCCGATCCTGACGGAAAAGCAGGCCAAACAGCTCCTGAGGTCCAGGCGCCAGGACAGGCCGAGCAAACCCGGGTTCCCCGACGAGCCCATGCGGGTAAGTGCTGGGCCCAGGCTGTGTGAAGGGAGAGTTCGGCCATTTCAACGATCCCTCAATATGAAACCAACCCGGGCCCTGGTGCCAGCCCAGCGGGGGCTGCGGGATCGGGGTTCTGTTATAGAGACTCAGGTGTAGGTGACCTCAACCTTTCACCCACGCCTGTCCTCCTGGGGGGTGGGGGACTGGCTTCCTTCACCTACCGCTCACACAGTATTTAAAATGCAAACATTGGGGCCCTGGCTGGTGCTGCTCAGTGGTTGGAGCGTCAGCCTGAGCACCGAGGGGTGGTGGGTTCGATTCCCCGTCAAGGGCACGTACCTGGGTTGCAGATTCCATCCCAGGTCGGGGCTCTTTCACATGGACATTTCTCTTCTCCTCCCTCCCTCCCTGCCACTTTCTCTAAAAAGCAATGGAAAAAAATATTCTCAGGTGAGGAATAAAAAAATAAAATAAATAAATAAAATGCAAACAATGGGGCCCATGGATTCTGAGTTGGCTGCTGGGTGTCACCTCTAAATGGGGTGCTAGGGAGCTGTGCCCTGCAGCTGGTGCCAACCCCACCTTCTCCCTCTCAGCTGGTGCTGAGCAGGCTGGACCAGCGTCCCGGGCCAGCAACACCTTCCTGGGCAGGCAGAATCTCTGCTCCAGCAGCCTGGGGAGGGTTCTGCCTTTACCCTGTGCCTTGGATTGGTCTTTGGCTTCAGCTCGGCTCTGTGGGTTTGTGGTGTCCGCCTGCCGAGTCTTTCTGAACCAGGGCCCCTCCCCTGCCTCCATCTCGTGACTAGTGGTGGGTGTCACTAGAACCTGCCACGCTGGGCCCCGGCCAATCCGGGCCTGGCTTGTCCTCCCCTCTCTGGTGGAAATAAAGACATTCCAGGTATTTGTCCCATCCTGGGTCGAAGTGACCCAGGCACAGTTAGCTTGCCTGGGAAGCCGTGTTTGTGCTCAGGCTGGTCTCTCACCCTGTGCCCACTTCAGCCGGGCTCCGGGCTCACCCTCTTCTTGTGTCCCCAAGTCAAGGTCTAGAAGGATCTGTAGCAGCATTTACCTTCACTCCCTGCAGAATCATGTGGATAATCTGATTAGTTCATTTAAAAGGCTCTTATTAAATTGCAATGATGGAGAATGCTGATTGCCTGGGTTCGAGTCCCCCCCCTTCTGTAACTGTAACCATGGGGATGTCTCCTCACATTTCTGCACCTCAGGACCCTCATCTATAAATTGGGGTTAGCAATAAATATTATTACTTACACTATTATAACAGTAACTAACAATGTAAAACACTACTTTATGAGCTTAATATAAAGTAATCCACAGTAAGGCTCTTAAAACAGTATTCAGCAAACAGTAATGACTTCGATGAGCATGAAAGACCAGGGACTGGGGAGGTGCAGAGGCTTCAGACAGTGGCCTGGGCTTCGGCTCAGAGGTGGTGGCAGACACAGAGGACTGTGGTACAAAGTGATTTAGAAACGAATCAAGGACTTCAGGCTGTTAGGGGTGGATGTGGCTGTTTCCTTTGGTAGAAGGAATCAGAGGTGGCTCAGAATATCTCAGTGCAGGGAGGAAGGGCACTGGGAGGTGGGCAGGGGCAAGGTCAGGAAGGATCGGAGTGCGATGCTTTGTCTGGTGTTCAGTAGAGGACATTGGAGGATTTTTCATGTGGGGGAGGACAGATTGGGGCTGTAGACAGATGGTTTGGGCAGCAATTAGGAGAGAAGAGGCCCTAGATTGAGGTCTGAGGACAATGCTCAGAGGTGGGCAGAGGAAGAGGACCTGAAAGGCCGAGAAGGAATTCGGGGAGATTTAGGGGGAACCAAGAGAGTGTGGGGTCAAGCATGGGTTAGGACGGGGGTGGGCAGGATGCCTGGCTCCAGAGTCCCTGGGGCTCTAACTGGCAAAGGCAGGACGGCGTGGTTCCCCATGAATCGAGGGGCCTTAGACTCCTAACTCCTTGGTCCCTGTGCTGTAGGATGTGAGCCCATGTGGCAGTTCTACCTGCCAGTCCCGACCTCCCCTGTCTTCCACTTCTGACCTGGACTCAAGTATCTGGACTACATGGAATGAGGACAATGGCCAGCGAAGGTCCTCTGAGAGCCAGGTTGGAAGGTCTGGCTGTCACAGCGGAGCTGACTTTCACTCCGTACTCAGTGGGAGCTGCCAAAGGACCGTAAGAAGCGAATGATGGGATTAGAGCTGGTTTTCAGAGGCTCAGGACACAGCCTCTGAGCTGCTGGCCTTCAGACACCCATACGCGGGAAATGGGAAATGACACTTTTGGACACGCTAGTGCACCTCCTTGCCATGGTGCCCAGGAGGCAGACAGGTGGGCAGGGAAAATAAGCAGAGGTAGTGATCTCTGGGGACAGCCTGTGCCCTTGGGAGCTGAGCCCAGAGACTTGTGTGCTTACCACTAACTTGAAGTTACCGAGAGATGACCGGTTAGGTTATTTCATTTTGCTTCTCTCGTTGGAGGGACTGTGCAAAACAAAACCCTTTTCGAGAGGAGGCGGCCACTGATGAGGGTGAATGAATGGTGCTTTGGGGAGGTTTTGGGAATTCAAAAGGAAAACAAGTGTGCACATTCGCAGTAGTCTCTCCCCAGGAGTATCTGTTAAGCAGTGTTTGTCATTTTGATGCTTGGCTCAAATACTGGCAGACGTTGGCGTCTGTGGAATTATAGGCTTTTTAGAAGCTGGTTCAGGGCTAAGGCTGTTTTGACCGGATATATTTCATCGATTCACTGCAACAAGTGTTCTTTTCTGACCTTGTGGCGGGAAGGACAGCGCCCTGGAAAGATCGCTGGCGTGCCCTGCCTTTGGGAAGGGCTGGCTTGCGCCCAGAGGAGTGTGAGCACCTTGTTGGCACCCTAGATGGAGGAAGGGAGGGGCCCAGGTTGATGGGGAGAGAGAGCAATAGGGAGACATGCCCTGGGGAAGAAAGCAGGAGGGCTTCTGAATGTATGAAAGCAGCTGGGAGGAAGAAGATGGGAGGTGGTGTGTGTGTGTGTGTGTGTGTGTGTGTGGAGGGGGGTCAGAGAGAGAGGCAGGTGGGAGGGGAGGGGCTCAGAGGGCACTCAGCTGAGGAATTCCCTGGGGGAGGAAGTCGCTGATACATTTATTTTATGGCAGTGCCTGGCATTGAGTTCGAAGTTGTTTTCTGCTTTGTGCCATTTTTATTCCCTGCAACCCCGAAACCTTAGGGAAAGTCTGCGAGACGCAGCAACCTTGCATTCGTGGTTCTCTGGAGGAATGAGAGATGGCGGGGTAGGTGGGTGAAGGTGGTTGATGAAAGACGAAGGAACTCACTTGTGCCTGGAGACTGTGGTGGAGAAACGGCTATTAGATGAATTTAGGAGAGATGTGGCCCCCAAATCCTCAGAGATTTGGGGGAGTAGGGGTCTAGATGTGACAGGAATGGGATGGGTGCCCCAGAATACTGGGACTGCACTGGAACATCCTGTCCGAGGACATCTAGGTTTCAGCTCAATGGACTTCAGGTTCTACTTTAGGACTTACTAGTTTGGTTTCATGAAGACATTGTGGAGAGTTCTTGGGTGTAATGAAGCCTCAAGATCCTAATGGAAGAAAAAAAAATTGCCTGGGGAAAAACTGATGAAGTCAGGGCTGCATGGAAAGAAGGGCTGGGTGTGTGTTTAGGGGGAGGCAGGTGGAAAAAATATTCTGAGCTTTCCCTGAACATTTCCTCGGTCGTGACTGTGCTTGTGTTGATTTTCAGAGTTTGGGTCTAAACTCTTGCTACTTAAAATGTGATCCCAGCCCTGCCTTTGGGCAACTTATGCTCCAACCACCCAGAACTTCTCACTGTTTTTCAACTAGACCCTCCTCTCTCTGCTGTGAGCACCTTCTGTCTCCCATCTCAGCATCTTTTCATAGATGATTCCCTTTGCTTGCAATACCTTCCTCCATTAGTTCTGCTTGCTACCCTCCTCTTCATTCTCCATGTCGCCTTCTCTCTTTCTCCTGAAACGACCCTGGCTTCCGAATACTCACACAAGAAACAATACTATATATTTAATAGGTACATCTATATGGATATACATGCCTAGAAAAAGGTCTAGAAATACGCTCGGTTGAATGTTAACTGTATCATCCCATTGAGGAGACTGGGACAGCAGGTGGCGCTCTTGGAAACTCTATATTTGATATTTGAATTTTAAACAACAATAAATGTTCATGTATTAGTTGTATAATTACAAATAATAAAAATTTAAGCCATTTATATTTATTATAAAGAAATTTGGAACGAAGAAAGCATCAAAAGAAGAAAAGGAAGTCAGATGTAATCTTATTTCCTCTCCTCAAAGACAACCTTGCCATTTTTTATGTATTTCTGTCTAGTCTTTTTGTGTATATTTTTAAAAAATGTGATCATACTCTACCATTTCATCTCCTGATTTTTCTCTTAATATTATAATGTACACACTTCCTCATATTATTTTAAACTCTTTATACCACAATGATACTGAATTACCCTGTTTTGTTAGACAGTTGGATCATTTCCACTACTTTTCTGTTACAAGCACCACTCTGAACATTTTTGTTCTAAAGTGCTCTTGGTATTTTTAATTATTTGCTAAGAATATCGTCTCAGGAAGTAAATTACTGGATCCAAGGATCTGAATAGTTTAAAAGCTTTAGTATATATCATCCAATTGCTTTCCAAAAGGTTACAAAAACACACACCTCAATTTATTCTCTTGTCCTCCACGAGAGTGTTTCAGTGGAGGTTCTAAGGTAAAACCTTATGATGGGAGATGATTATGGTGCCTTAAGTTGGATACCAGTTGGCCATTCTGGGGCGGGATGAGTGGGCTCAGTGAGAGAGAAATAGGGGTCAAGAATGACACGTAGGTGTCTATTGGACATGTTAGGGTTATTCACTGGCATTAAAAACCTACAAGAAGAAGCAGGTTGCCTGGAATGATGGGGTATTTGGAGCTCTTCTCTTACAGTGTGAAAATTCTTTGTGCTTGTTTCTTCCACTCTTGTTTACCAGGCTCTCTCTTATTCATTTGTAGAGATTCACCTTCAATAATGCCTTTTTTAAGAGGCCTTCCTGATGCCCCTGTCCTCCCATCATGCATCAGAGCATCCCTCTGGCATGGCACCCACAGCACAAGATTGCTATTGACTTTTTTCTTTTTTAAAGTCCGTCTCTCCTACTAGACTGCTCTAAACTACTTGAGCAGATGGGCTGTTTCTTTCACTTCTGGGTCCCCAGCACCAAGCACAATATTTGACATTTACTGAATACTCATTATACTTATTTCCATCCCTTTCTTTGCTTCTCTCCCAGGGAGACATTTGACAGGACATAACTCTCCTGCAGAACCCAGAGACTGTTTTCCTAGAAATCTTTTCTTTTGCCTCTCTTGAATTCATTAAATTTCTCTTAATCGTCTCAAATCTTAGGGAAGAAATTATTTGCCAACTGCTGGGGCGAAGCATGGAAATTCTTCAAAAAGATGACATCTCAGCTAAAATTATGTCTTTCGTAAGCACTTGTGTGTCCTGGGAATACGCTTTCCGTTTTGGCCTGTCTTCCTTTAAAGAATGTTCTCGTTGGGCAAGTATAAATCATATGAGCTTTATTATAAGTCGTCTTTGCAAAATATGCTTTCATGTTTAGCCCCTTGACAAATGTACGTAGTCATTCCATTACCCTTTTGTTCCCCATGATCTCAAAGAACAGTTCAGAGTGACTGAGATGTAAATAGTGCCCATCACTGATCTGCCTTCTCTCAGGGCTAAGCCTTCAAGTGGCCCAGTGAGGTTAACTTCAGAGCCACCCTTCTGCCTAGGTGACTACCTTTCTTTCACTACTGAGCAAAATAATTCCTCCAAGTGCTGATGGACCTTCAATTCCATGCAAATGTCTCAGGCAGAATTTTACCCTCTTGTTCATTCTTTGATAGATTGTTGGGTTTATGATTCTCAGCTTAGATCAAGTTCCGGTGGGTGTTGAATTTTTATCATCTCACCCATCTCTGCTCTAATTACTGAGAAATTATTTACTTCCATTATTACCCTTGGCATTGGACGTGGAGCACAGATATTGGTTTTTGTTTTGTTTTCAATTTTTTTCCCCTTGGAGAAAGGAATCTAAAAAAAAAAAAAAAATTAAAATTTGTTTTCCATCTCGCTCTTCTTTCTTGATCCAGGAACATTTGAGATGAGCATTAATGCCGGGTCATTTCTAACTCAGCCAACACAATTGTTGAATTTGTGGTTTTCAGCAGATTTGCAGTTTGGCTTCTCATCTTTGACTAATGATTGCTTGTAGGCCTTTGTGGCATATTTATTTTCCTAACATTTTAAATAAATAGTGAAATGTCATGGAAACCGGTGCTTGTTTCTTTCTCTCTCTCTCTTGCTCTCTGTGTGTTTTGGTTGTTTTTCTGCAGCTATGATTTCAGCTGCTATTCAGGAGTGCGAAATACACATGTTCGCTTGGACTGGGCCTCTCTAATGAGCAGACTGACACAGATGTCGGGGAACCTTCCAAGGAGGATTTGAGAAGATTATGGAGAAAGAACAGTCAATTCATTTATTTATTCACTCACTGGTATATTTCTCCAGTGAGTTTTACTGAGGTCCTATTATGCGCCAAGCACTAGATATACCTTGGTTACTACCATCAGAAAGGCAGGTGGATGTTGGCTGAGTGGGGCAGGGATTAAATGAGTAAGAATGGAAATGAGTATGTAATTATAAAAGGTGTATAAATGCCGTATATCAGTGATGACATTTGTTGGTATCACCACCGACAGCATCAGAAAAGTCTTTAAGTATCGGAAAGCTGCTAGGGCTCATGGGAGTAAACACAACTTTTCTAAAATTCAAATTTCCCCTTGGAAGCTTGGATTTTATCATTTTGGGACAAGTCCTGTCAGTTGTTTTCCTCGAAGGGACAAGCTCACTCTCTTCGTTTTCGAGACGATGTCTGCCAAACACGCACATAAAGCACAGCTAGTTCAGTCCTTGACACCAGCAATCACTCAGGCGCTTTTCCTCACGAAAACCATTGCACTTGCCCATGCGGCCTGCGCTTCCTGCTGTGTCATGTTGACCTGGCCCCCGGGGTGTTCTTCAGTGAAACTGACATTTGAAGAACATTTTACATTTATTTATGTTTTATACTGTGAGTGTGACAGTGAAGGATACCATAACTTTTTAATTTTCATTAATTTTTTTTTTAATCCTCATTTGAGAATATTTTTCCATTGCTTTTCAGAGAGAGTGGAAGGGAGAGAGAGAGAGAGAGAAACACTGATATGAGAAAGACACATCAGTTGGTTGCTTCCCACACGTGCCCCGACCAGGGCTGGGGATCGAGCCTGCAACCGAGGTATGTGTCCTTGGCAGGAATCGAACCCAGGACCCTTCAGTACACAGGCCGATGCTCTAACCACTGAGCCAAACTGGCTAGGGCAATTTATTTATCTATTTATTTGAGAGAGAGAGAGAGATCGATTTGCTGTTCCACTTATTTATACATTCATTGGTTGCTTCTTGTATGTGCCCTGACAGGGGATTGAACCCACAACCTTGGCCTATTGGGACAGCACTCTAACCAACTGAGCCACCTGGCCAGGGCACAATAACTTCTAGGATGGCCGGAGCCAACGCCTTGAGTTCTGCTAGGGCGCCAGTTTTATCCATTGATGCACAGGACCAGAAAGCAACTAAGGAATGTCTTAGTGTTATTCTAAAAATAGTTGTGACCTCAAGGGCCCCCAGGGCAGCACAGACCACAGACCACATGTGGAGGCCCTCTGCTGCAGTCTTGCATTCAGCAGGCATGCATGAAAAGTTTCCTGTGGACCAGTTCGTGGGAGCGACGCACAACGCAACAGCCTCAAGACAGGCTCAGGCCTTTCTTATCTAACAGTAGCCAGAATCAAAGAGGAGAGAGAGCGTACTGAAGAGACTTCCAAAAGCGTTCCAGGATGAAGGTGAACCGACGAGACAATGAAGAATCCAAGGCTGACAGCCCCTAGTCACGAAGGGGAAAGGGGGGGCTGTGGTTCCCAGACAGGGAAAGTGGGGCCCTCTGGGAGCTGTGGCCTTCAGGAGAGGGAGGCAGCCAGCCTGCTCTGACCCCTCGGGGAGGGCCCAGGGGAGCAAACGCCCCGGCCTCCCTCTTACTACCCTGCCGCCTCCTGTGTCATACCCAACTGGAAGCCCCTGGACAAGGGAGTCTGTGTTTGCAGTTCATCTAGGTCAGCCTCTGCCTGCACCGGGCCAGAAGGAGGGCTGAGAACAGGGTTAGAGGGGCAAATGGGGACAACTGTTTTGGCAAGGAACTTTATTTGTATCATTTCCTTGAATCCTGGCAACCCAATGAAATAAGTGCTAGTGTCACCCCCATTTTGCAGATGGACAAATTGAGCCTGGATTATTGGTAGTCTGGCTTTGAACCAAACTCTGACCCAGACCTCTTAGCCTTTCCACCACATCGCCCGGCAACCAGGTAACATGGGTTCCTTCAGCGCACTGGTGCTGGGAAGTCTTTGTTCCTTATTTACACGACTCTGCACTGCCCTCTTGTTTCCCCCAATTATTATTCTTCAGGCCCAGAGAGGGCAGGACAGGGCAGGATTCAGTCCAAAACTCACAACTGTGTCCAGCGAGCCCCCGGGGGATCATTGCTGGGTCCCCTGAGGAGCCTTCTCACCATCCACTTCCACCTTGGCTGCCCCAGAGTCGCCCTGCCCAGGACATGGGGTACATTTCAATGAGTTAAATAAAAACAATCATGATAACTCAAACAAATGAAAACTGCATGGGTCCTGGGGGAAAGGAAAAAAATTCAGGAAAATTGGACACCTCGTAATTCATTCATTTGCACAGTCATCATTAAACATTTTGTATTTTATTTATATTTTTTCCCTTTAAAAATATTTTTTAATTTTCAAAAATATGCTTTTATTGATTTTTAGAGAAAGGGAGAGGGAGAGAGAAACATCGATGTGAGAGTGAAACATCAATCGGCTGCCTCCTGCATGCCCCCTACAGGGGATGGAACCCAGAACCTGGGCATGTGCCCTGACTGGGAATAGAACCAGCAACTTTTCAGTGCATGGCACAATGTCCAACCAACTAAGCCATACCGAAGAGGGCAAAGTCTATTTTATCTGACAATAGTATAGCAAATTCAATTTCCTAATAGTTATCCCTTGTCTTTTAAAAAAGATGATTTTACCACAAATGCATGCAGCCATAACTAATGTGTTATTAGTTGTGCATGTCTTGAGCTTTATAAAAATGGTGCCACACTATGTCTTCTTGGACTTGCTCTTTTTTACTCAACATGCTATTTCTAAAACTCACCTATGTTGTTGTATGTAGCTAGAATTCATTTATGTTCACTGCTGTATAATACTCCACAATGTGACCCTGCTTTAATTTTTTTATCCATTCCCCTGTCAATGGTGTTTGGCATGGTTCCAGTGTTTTGCTACTACAGATTTATTGCTGCGATGAATAACTTCTACACATTTCTGTTCTCAAAGTGACCATTGGCGTCAGCACTGGCTTGGAACCTGCTAGAAATGCAAATTCTGAAGCCCCACCCCAGACCCACAGAATCAGAGACTCTGGGGGTGGAGCCCAGCAATCTGCTTTCACCAGCCCTCCTGGTGATTCTGCTGACAGATAAAGTTTGAGGAGCACAGCTCTAGGGTGAAAACGGGGAGTGAGATTTCTGAATCTCAGGCAATCAATTGTTTCCCACAGTGGTTGGTCTGAGTTACACCCCATCAGCAGCGTCTACGAGTTTCCATGGGTACCCAGCCTCTCAGCACCTAAGGTTGTCAGATTTCTTCATTTTGCTCATTGAGTGGGTCTGTCTGTCTGGTCTCTACAGAGGCATGGGCGTGGCGGGTTCCCCTCCCTGGGCCTGGCGATCTGGCAGCGCCCTGTCCCATCAGCAGCTCGCCGTCACCGCGGTTAGAGCCTCTCTTCTCCGTGGGTCTGTTCCGACAGGAATACATGCACCACCTGCTCCGCCTGGAGCGCCGCGCCGAGGAGCAGTTCCTGGAGCACTGGCTGAACCCCTTCTGCAAGCCCCACTGTGACAGGAACCTGGTCCATCCCGTGTAAGGGACTCGGGATCGGCCTCCGGTACGTTCCTTCTCCTGGGCCTTCTGTTTCGGGGAGACATCAGTGGACAGCATGTGCATGGGCTCAGAGGCCGTCCAGAGCACGACGTTAGGGGGACAGCTAGTTAGCTGGTTATGGGTTGGGAGGTTCAAAGAGCAAGGCAGGAGAGACAGGTGGCAGCCAGGTGAAGAGGGCCTGGTCCCTATTGATTCACCAGGAGATCCCAAATAGGGAGGGACGTGACCCCATTTGTGGTCCAGAAAAGGTCATTCTGGAATATAAGTCACAGAAGTGTGGTTTGTGGAGGCTTGGGTCTGTCCAGGTGGGGGCAGCGTCCATGAGCTCAGCCAGTGACATCCATCACCATCATCACCACTGTCACCAGGATCAGCAGCTCCTTTACTGCCTTCCCACAGCCCTCCAGGCTGGGAATGTGCCTGGACCTTTGTGTCTTCCCTCTTCCTCTGGGGTTAGTCTTTGGCACCCCCCGCCCCCCACGTTCCCTGCAGGCCTGCACAACCCTCTTGGCACCGTGTTCCTGCACGAGGCTGTTGCTTCTCGGTCTGTCTACCTCTACCTCCCTCCCTCCTTTCCAAACCCTCTTAGATAAGATAGCAAATCCCTTCAGAGGTTAAGCCTAGTGAATGTCATTCCTCCTCTGTAGCTTGTGTGCACGCAGCAGGACAGGATATAATTGGGCAGTTTGTCATCTCTGGTTAAGAAGAGAAACCTCGCCCGGCTGGGCATGGCTCAGTGGTTGAGCTTTGACCTAGGATCCAGGAGATTGTGGTTCGATTCCCGGTCGGGGCCCATGCCTGGGTTTCGGGCTCCATCCCCAGCAGGGGGCGTGCATGGGGCAGCCGATCAATGACTCTCTCATCATTGATGTTTCTATCTCTCCCTCTCCCTCTCCTTTCCTCTCTCTGAAATCAATAAAGATGTATTTAAAAAAAAGAAAAGAAGAGAAACCACATGTCTTCGCCGTTACTTTGTGCTAAGGTGAATGGGCACAGGAACATGCCCTCCTGGGTATCTGTGGAGCCCAGTGCACAGTAAATGCTCCATGGCTGGAGGCACTTATTACTCTTGCGCAGGCCAGACAACAGGAGGGGTTTCGGGGTTGAGTGAGCCCCCTTCCGAGGGCCAACTGAGGCCTTTGCCAATGGGTAGGACAGGCCTTGCTGATGAGCTGGAGTGGGGGTGGGGGTAGCTCCTGAAAACACAGGATCCCACAGAGGCCTCCCTCCAAACAGCTCCATTTACACAAAGACAGGGAAGCTGGAGGGACTGTCAACTTGGAATTCGGACTCTGAGAGCATTCAGATCGTGACTCCGCTTGGGAAAAATTGCCCAGTGGCTCTCTCAGTTTTCTCATCTGCAAAATAAGGACAGTAAGAGCTCCTCACTCATGCGGTGGTTCTGAGCATTAAAAAAATCAGTGCGTGGCCTGGCAGGTGTGGCTCAGTGGTTGAGAGTCGACCCATGAACCTGAGGTCACGGTTCAATTCCCTGGTCAGGGCACATGTCCGGGGTGCAGGCTCGATCCCCAGCAGGGGGCGTGTAGGAGGCAGTCGACCATGATTCTCTCTCATTGATGTTTCTCTCTCTCTCTACCTCTCCCTCCCTCTCTCTGAAATCAATAAAAACATATTAAAAAAAAAAAAGTCAGTGCATGGAAAACAGAGCTGCCCAGGCACGTCACAGGACGTGCTCAGGAAGTGACCCCTCGATGGCTGTCTCCTCCCCTTCCTTCTCCTGTCTCCTTTCTCCTCCCCACCCCTCCTTCCTCCTTTATCAGCATCATGTTAACAGTATTTTCTCTTTCTTTTCCAGCGAGCTCTTAGATAAGCATCGGCCTGGATCATGTCGAAACAGGAGGAGGCTCCCTCTTTCGTTTATTTTTTCAGCTGCGGGAATGGATGTCTTTAGACCTTGTGAGCTGTGGCCATGGCAAAGGTTGTCTTGGGGATCGATGGCAAATGCATGTGCTGCTTCATTTTACTAACCTGCACAACTCATTGCAACCAACAGCTTAGAGTGTAGACCGCCCCTTCCCCCCAGAGCCTTCAGCCGGTTTGGAAGGGTGGGCAGAATGGGAATCTCGCCTGGGCCGAGGGCGCTGGGCCTCCAGAGCCTGGGGACAGGCGTTTGGAAGCCTTGTGTGGCGTAGCGAAGCGCCCCCTGGGGCGGGGAGGTGTTTGGTCATTTTTTCCCTCCTTCTTTTTTGCTCTAATAAACATTGGTGTTCAACCTGCTTTCTGGGGTGTCTCCTTTCTTCTCTCTCCAGGAAGGGAAGTAGAGATCCCCCACATTGTTTATCTTTGTGAACCTAGAATTGGAAAACTCACTGTTCTTAGGATAAATGAATGGGTGAAAATATAAACACCCAGCAATTTTCCACATGAGGAATCTCTTTTTTTTTTTTTTTGGTAAAGAGATGATCTGAAAATAGAGCCATAGCTCGATACCAGGTGCCCTCTCTGGTCTCCTAGCCAAGGAGACTTTTTTGTGGGACGTGGGTGACGGTCCCTCCAGCTGCCCTCTCCCACCTTTATAAACCTCGGGATTACACTGGGCCCATTCGGATCACCCAGGACAATCTCCCTATCTTAAAGTCAGTTGATTAGCAACTTTAATTGCACCTGCCACCTGTAAGATAACATATTTCTAGGTTCCAGGGATCAGGATGTGGATACCTTTTGGGAGGGGGCAGTATGCTGTGGGCCACAGGCAGTTTGTTCAAGTTCACACAGCTGGTAGGCGGAGGAGCTGGGATTTGAACCCAGGGAGCTCCTCATGCTCGGGGCCCCTCAAGTGCTCTGCACCTGTGCCATAAGCCTGAAGTCCTTCCGCCTTGAATTAAGTGGTTTGCTCATCTGAGCTCCTTAAGGGCTCCGGATGTGTCTTTACTGACACCATTTGCAGTCTCACCTTGTGGGGGCACTAGTTGTGCGCCAGACCCATTCCAATAAAAATAAATTAAAATCGTCAGCTCAATTTCTGTGTGGTTCAGTTTTCAGGTGGCTCAGATCTCTCTCTCTCTCTCTCTCTCTTTTAATTAAATGTGGGCCCTGTCTCTCCTCTATCCTGCTCATGTCAAGGTTCTTCTCTTCTCTTGTGGTTTAACGGGTAACAGAGAGCAATATTTTGGTGTATGGGATGACGCTCCAACCAACTGAGCCACTGGCCGGGCAGCATTTTTTTTGGTTTTTTTTTGCAAAAAGCTTTATTTTTTTCTATTTGGCCCAATGCATGGGAGAGGGCTCCAGGTGGTTAAGGGGATGCCTAGTGGTTTCAGGGAGAGGTTCAGGCAGAAGCCAGACACCAGGGGAATGCAGAGGGGCCCTTCAAAGGCCTCTGGGCTCCAAAGGTTCCTAGTCATTCTTGAGGGTGAGTCTTTCCAAGAGATGCTGGCCCCGCCCCGCCTGGGGACTGGCCAGCCTGCGGAGGTGACCAGGTGTCACCCATCTTCTTGATGAGCTTCACCTGCTCACCCAGGGAGCGGTTCCCCAGGAATCACAGAGATGAGGGTCTGGCGGGCAGAACGCAGGGCACGTGGACCCACAAGGGCCTGGTTTAGGTTCCTCTCCAAGGCCGTGGTGGCTTCCATGGCATCCTGCGTTTTGCCCACTCATCTTGGGGAGGCTTCAGCATGTCCTGGAAGAGAATGTAGTCACCGTGCTGGTTTTGCATCTTTAAGAGACGCTCGGGCCCTGGAGTTTCTTCTTTCTCCGCCAGTTCTCGGAAGAAGAGACCCCCGCCTTCCAGAGCCACATGGTCAGCGTGGAAGTAGAAGCCAGCGAGCGGTAGGTGGGGGAGGCCTGCAGATGCAGGTTGGCCGGGTGGGTGACCGCAGCCTCCACCTGAGTGGAGTAATTCTGATGAATCTGGGAGCTCATGGTTGTTTGGCAATAGGAGTTAAGGTCAGAAAACGGTGTTGGCTGGTCTTGGAGGCTGAGGATGGCTGAGGTGGTTCTGAAGGTGATGCCTGGAAAAGAGGTTGGAAGGTGGTCAGAGGCTGGAAGAAGGGGCGTCCCTAGCTCTGTTCTGTCCAAACACTGTTGGAGCAAGAGACAGATCCAGGGACTGCTGAGAGCACTGCTAGCATATGTGTTTGTTTTTTTTTTAAAAATATCTTTATTGATATCAGAGAGAGGAAGGGAGAGAGAGAGAGAGATAGAAACATCAATGACGAGCGAGTCACTGGTCTGCTGCCTCCTGCATGTCCCTACTGGGGATCGAGCCTGCAACCCGGGCATGTGCCCTGACCGGGAATCGAACCTCAGTCTCCTGGATCATAGGTTGATGCTCAACCGCTGAGCCACGCCAGCCTGGCTAGCCTATGTTTTTAAGAGTCATCCATCTTGTAGCATGTATCAGTACTTCATTCCTTTTTATGGCTGACTAATATTCCATTGTACGGATGCACCAGATTTTGTGCACCCATCATCACTGATGGGCATTTCGGTTCTTCCCGCCTGTTGGCTGTTGTGAGCAGAGCCGCTATGAGCATTCGGGTATACATTCTTGTTTTGAGTCTCTGTTTTCAATTCCTTTGGATAGATACCTAGGAAAAGAATTGCAGGGTCACATGGCAATTCTATGTTTCACTTTTTGAGAAACCACCAAACTGTTTACTACAGTGGCTGCAACATTTTACATTCCCACCAGCATTGTGCGAGGGTTCCAAGTTCTCCGTGTCCTTGCCAATGCTTGTTACTTTTTAAAATTATAGCCATCCTAGTGGGTGTAGGGACACCTTATTGTGGTTTTGATTGCATTTTCCTATTGACTAGTGATGCTGAGCATCTTTTCATGTGCTTATTGGCCATTTGTGTATCTTCTTTGGAGAAATGTCTATTTAAGTCCTTTACCCATTTAAAAATTCAATTGTTGTCTTTTTGTTGTTGAAGGGCTGATGTATTTTGTAGTGGCTAAGAGCAGAGCTTACTGAGGGTGGAGACTTGGACAAGTAACTGAAACCATCCTGCCTCAGTTTCCTCTTCTGTAAAATGAGGACAATAATAGAACTTACGATTAAAGGATGGTCGCGAAGATTAAATGACTTACTGTGTGTAAAGCTCTTGGAACTTTGCTTGGTACATGGTAGGTTCGTGCTATGTAATCGATAGCCCTTATTACACATGAGATGAGACTAACAATAGTAACTAAGCAAGAAATCACCAGATTAATAACTGCTGGGAAGAAAAGATGACAGTGATGCAACAGAGAGTAACTGGAAGGCTATTTTGGGTTGGGTGGACAAGGAAGGCTTTTCGGAGGAGGTGACACTTGAGCTGACACCGGAATGACAGGAAGGAGCCAACTGCGTGAAGATCCACGTACAGGAAGAGCATTCCAGGCTGAGGGAACAGCTAGGGCACAGGTCTTAAGACAGGAACAAACCTGGCCAGTTCAAGCAACTGCTTGAGAGAAGGACAGGGCCTTTGGGGTGGTAGTGGGGGGCTGGGCTTTCCTGTGTGGGGATCCTGGTTGGCAGTGACAGCATGAGAGCCGTGAACTTTGGAGTCAGGAAGCCTGGGCGTCCAGGTCTCTAGGTATTAGCTGGGAAACTTGGGACAAGTTACTTAGCCCATTTGGAAAAGCCCTCTGCTTTCTCATGGTAAAAGTGGGGCTGGTTGTATTTACCTAATGCGGCTGCTCTGTAGCTCAAATGAGATAAAATACAAAGAGGAGCACACATCTTTTTATTTTTTACTTTTAATGTTTTTATTGATTTCAGAGAGAGAGAAAGGGAGAGGGATAGAGAGATAGAAACATTGATGAGAGGGAAACATTGATCGGCTGCCTCCTGCACGCCCCCTACTGGGGATCGAGTTGCAACATGAGCATGTGCCTTGACCGGGAACTGAACCAGTGACCTCTTGGTTCATGGGTTGACACTCAACCACTGAGCAACACTGGCCAGGCCGGGGGGGGGGGGGGAGGGCACACATTTTTGATGTAGTAATCACAGGAGTGTGGCATAGGGGTTGTTCAATTGCTGCTTAGCTTGTCACCTTGTGTTGGCCAAAAAAGAGGGTGGGCATGTTTGAAAACACCTGTTCATGGGGTGGTAGAGGAGCATAACCTGTGATTTTCTACCTCAGCATCATGGCTCATGCAGTCCTCTTAGCCTCCCTCCCTCCTTCCCACCTTCCTTGAACCTTCCTTCCTGGTGCAGTCCAGTTGGGCTTTCATTGAGCATCCTCTATATGCCAGGCATGAGGCTCTGAAGGCACATGGCCCTGCCTGTGACTTCAAGGAGCTTCAATACCATCTCCTCCACAAGACTTCTTTCTTCCTTGACAGTTAGAATGGCTGTTCCCTCTCCTGCTGCAGCCCTTTGTCCCTGGGGGATATAGGAGGCATGGAGAATAGTATGGGTTTGGAACCCTGGACAGATTCCCAAAGAGCACTCTGAAGCCAGACTGCCTGGGCTCAATGCTGGATCCATCATTCACTAGTTACTTAACCTCTCTGTGCCTCGGCTTACTCATCTGTGAAATGGGGTTGTAATGGGCATTCAATATATGTCATTTTAATATAGATAAAGTGCTGGAAGAATGCCTGGCAGATAAGTGCTCGTAAATATGTGCTCATTTAAATAAACAAAACCAATAAAAACATTAGTTTTGTGATCCAGACAAGCCATTTGACAGCCAGAGCCTGTTTCCAAATCTGGGTACATTGGGGCTATTTTAAGGCTCCAGTGGGGTAACCTGTGCACAGTGCCTGGCCCAAGGAGTCTCTCTACAAACGCTAGTTCCTTCTTCCCTCTCAGCTGTGTGCCCTCTTGGGACCCTGTCTGCTTATTTCACAACTTCTCAAGACCAGAGAAAAAGGCCTTAACTGTATAGCCCAGGGCCAGCATCCTGAGGGTTTTGAAAATCTATGCTCTATGGAATCGGAAAAGGAGAGAAGAAACTGGACATGGTGTGTGTGCGTGCGCGCGTGTATGCGCGCATGTGTGTGCGTGTGCTGGGGCAGGCGGTGGGGACCTAGCACCCGCCACACCCCCAGCCCACACGAGCTGCTGCAGCTCCAAGGAGAGGGCGACTTTGTCCAGCGCAGCGAGGGCGGGGCGCAGAGGCTGCGAGGGCCCTGCCGGCCACTAGGGGTCAGTGTGTCTCCGCCACAGGCGCCGGGGCCCGCTTACCTGATTGGGGCAGGCGCCCCTGACAGCTCCTGACAGTTTGCAACATCTCCTGCCTAACATTAAAAAAATAATAATAAAATAAAATAAAAATAAGTTAATTAATATATCTCTCTCCGTAGCAGAGAAGGGAGCCCAGACAATCGAAATAACAAGCCGACTCTCTTTGCAGGAAAATGCAGAAGGTGGTTAAACCGGCCCGGCCTTCGCATTCCTGGGCTGAAGGAGTAAGAATCCAATTGTGGTTTCTGCTCTGGTTATCTTGGTGCCGCCGAGGGTGCCACGGGGGAAAATCTGCTGAATTCTTCCTTTTCTATTTTCTGCCTCGGCGGCGAGGAGGAGGGCGTTAATGCCGGCTGGCAGTTACATGAAACTGAGATGGATGGTAATGGGGTGTGTTAACAAACAAGGGCAGGAAATAAAGTGTCATATTTTCTGGAGGGCGAACCGCTCCCCGGAGACAGAGAGGCAGGATTCTACAGAGGAGACACTTAGAAGGAAAAAAAAACAACACACACACACAACCTCTGCATAATTTTCTCTGTCTGTCTCTGTGTCTCTCGCCTTCCCTTTCTGGTGCCTCTTTGGTGAGACATAAATTCAGTCTCATCTCCGGGCTGGCTAACAGGCAAGTAACTGGGCACCAAAGAGAAAAAGAAAAAAAATAACCCACTTAGATTCCTGCTTAAATGGTTAGTTATTCCTCTGTCTCGGGCTGGGTCTGGAGATAAAGGAGACTTCAGGACTTGGAGGTGGACTTCATAAGATCAGAGCTGCCTGCCTGGACCAGTCCCTGTTGGGGTGCAGTCGCCACCCATCCTCAAGCCCACCACCTTGTGGATTGGATGCCCTGAAGCGGGCCCCAATGGGTACTTTTGCACATGCAAGAAACACCCCCACCCACTTCCCACATCCTGTCACCTCCTCCATGTCACCTTCTCTGATTCCTTCTGCAAGGACCCAAGGCTCCCTCCAGCCTCACACACCTCCTCCCCGGCTGTCCCTCTTGCTAGACCTATGTCACAGCCTCTGCCAACAATGCTTGCTCTTGTTGGGGGCCTGGCTGCTCTCTCATTCTGTGTATGCCTAGCACCGGATGCAGCAGTGCCTGGTGCACGGTAAGGAGGTGCTTGATATATGTCTGTGAATGGATAAATGGTGACACCCGGACCTTTCTGCCAGGAATAATAATGGCTACTGTGTATTGAACGGAGTCCCTGTCCTGAATGCTTTCTGTGCTTCCTCTCATTTGGTCTCAACATCACCCCTGTGAGATTCGAACCAGCACGTCATCACCATCATTACCCCCACTTCACAGATTTGGAAGTTGAGCCCCAGATGATGAAACTGACTTGCCCACAGACACAGAACCTGGCAGCCACAAGGCAGGGGTGTACCCAGTGATGGGTGCTTCAGGACCCCTGCCTGCTTGGGTGGCCCACTCACTCCCTGGCCCCTGGATCCCTGGAATGGCACTTTGCTCTTGCTGACTTGTGCTATTGTAAACCATGTGGGCTCCTGAGGCTGCGGCTGTGCTCACAGCTTCTCTGTAGCCCTCGAGAGAGAAAAGACCAAGTCAGGGCAGGGGCCTGAGTCTTCTGGAAGAGGGTCCTTAGGTTTGACTTTGGTATGGACTGAATGAGTCCCCATGGGGCCTGGCTACTTCTGGACTTTGGAGACAGGTTGCCTGGGTTCCAATTCCAGCTCTGCCATCTACTAACTGGACCCATTGCGTAGCCTCTCGGGTCCTTGGTTTCCTCATCTGCAAAATGGGGATAATAGTAGCACTCAGCCCTTAGCGCTGTTGTGAAGACTACATGACTTTTGCTGAAGGGTGCTTGGCACAAGCGTCTACTCCTTGTTTGAGACACTGCATACAGAATCTGTACTCTTTGCTGCCACTTGTGCACCGTATGTTTGTCCCATACAGCTCATCAAACATCTGTGCGCCTCAGAAGTCCCTCTTTTTCATTTAAAAAGTAGTCACGCCGTGAAAAACAAACACTGCACCACGCCCACAACCTTGCGCCTTCGAGTTGACAGGGAAGGCAAGCGTTTGGCATTGTGCCTTAGCCTTCCACTTCATGTCACTTATTAACAACATATGAATCAACAAGGGATGCCTATATAAGGCCTGGTATTCAATACATTCGGTGTATGGCTGCTTTGGGTGGACATACGCTCACAATTAATGAAGCCAGCCGCTTCTCCGGATGGCTATAAATACTCTAGGAAGAGAAACCCAAGACCAAAGGCCCGGGACACCCCGCGCGGCCGGCACCAGCCCCTGCCCTTCCTGTGCGGGATGCAGCGTGACTTGAAACTTACTCCTTCCTGAGGCTTGGTGACCCTACTACGGCCACATTTTTGTCAGTGTGCCCGGTGGTGTCACCCGATACCATGTTCGCTAAGACCAGAATGCCTGCCATTGAGTTTCCTTCAGAAGGTGCACCAAGAGGAGTGTGGGTGGGGTGCTCAGCCTGCTTGGGAGTGACTCTCCGAGTTATCACTCAGTCTCCAAATATTTACGCAGCGCTTGCTGTGTCCCTGGACACCGTACCAGCGTGGGGAGATTGGTGGGTCCCTGTGTCCATGGAGGGTGCAGCTGAATGGGGAACAGCCAGTAGACAAGAAGTGCTGTGATGTTGAGCATTGCCAAGTAGAAGGCCAGGGTGCTATGGAGTTTCTATGAGGGCCTGGGGTGGGCGGGGGGGCCCTACTTTGGTCTGGAGATCAGAGAAGTGCTTTCTAAGCTGTGTGGCGAGGTGTGAGCAGGAGGTAGGTAGCTAGGCAGAGAGAGGAGATGGCCTGTTCCAAGCTAGTGCAAGGCCCTGAAGTTGAGAACACAGCGGGAAGCCTCGCAGGGCTGCGGTGAAGAGAACAGGGCAGGGAGGGTGACCTGAGGGAGTGGGCAGGGTTCACTGCAGGCAGGGTGGGTCATACAGAGCTCTGATAGCCGTGGCAAGGAGTCCGGGCCTTATTACAACAGCAACAGGGCACAGTTGGAGGATTTTAAGCAAAGAAAATAAGGCAATAAGATTTACATTATCTTCACGAGCCAGTCTTAGTCAAAATCGGGGGGTTGGTGTACCCATTAACGTCTCCAGGGTGCTGGGTCAGCTGAGGGAGTCAGTGGGTCTTTGTGCAGCTTCCGCTGGCCCGTGTGGTTTAATTCTCTCCCTGCTCAGATGAGGAAACCGAAGGGGGGTAGAGTGGCCGGCTTGTCCCAGCTCGCGCAGGCAGGGAGTGGCAGGATGCAGAGCAGAGCCCCATCCCCTAACCTGGCTCCGGCCCACTCCCTCCTGCTGGATCTGCAGCTGGAGCTCCTTGCTCTACTCGGTCCTTCCTTCCGTGGCTCCTGTTGGCTCTTACGCACCTTGATAATAATGTCGAAACCATGAACAACTGGATGGCCTAAGAGCTTTCTGTATATTAACCATTGATCTTCACAACAATCTCGTAAGGGAGGTGCTGTGAGTACCCCCCTTTACCCAGGAGGAAATTGAGGCATGAAGCGGTTAAGTCATTTGCCCAAGGCTATTAGCTAGGAAGCGGCAGAGGCAAGCCTCAGAAGCCAGAGCTCAGCGCAAATGGCCCAGTGCTTAACCACCAGGCTTCCCTGCCTCTCTGGGCTGGGGTGCTTTCCCAGCGATGCCCCGTCAGGTGGCGATGCTCCTGGAGGGTGGTGTCCACGTTTACGTAGGAAGGACTCAGGCGTAGGCATCATGAGATCGGACTTTGAATCCTGGCTCCAGCAGTCCCTTAAAATGCCCGGGACTCACTTGAATTGTGTGTAAAATGAGAAAATAGTAATAATAAGAATAGATAATCTATCCCTTTTTCTTGTCTCTGAGAGGTTGTTATAAGGTTCGCGCACAAGCGAGTCTGTAACAGGACTTTGGGAGCAGCAAGAACAAAACAGATCTAATTAGTTTCTATAAAATGGACAGTGGCTCGGTGAGGATGGGCAATGGATGGGCTAATTAACGAGGGCTGGATTAGAAGTCTGGATGGCAGCGACATAAATAGCAAGTGCTGAGTACCATTTGTTGAGCAGACAAATGAATGATGAAAGTTGGAAATGAGAACCATGACCAAAATAAAGCATCCAGGCCTGGCCAAAATAGGCGGGGAAAAAAAAAGACAAAAAAAAAAAAAGACAGTGTCATACTGCTGTTCTTAGCTCCACTTCACAGGTGAGGGACCACGGCGGGGTGCCCAAGAGATGTGCCCGGGCCCGCACCACCGCACCCTGCAGCCCTGCCCTGCCCAGCTGCAGACTCCGGGCAGGTCTGTCACCTCTTTGAGTCTCATTTCCTTCCTCTCCCATTCAGGATGAGATGAAATCACACCGCCGAGTGCTCAGCACAGAGCCCGGCACCTGGGAATCCCTCAGGCAACCCGAGCTATTCTTTTTAGTGGTGGAAGTACCTATTTTAAAGCGAACCAACGTGGCTACATGGATCTGTGTGGTGATCTGCATCCCTCCATCTCCACTGAGACGCTGGAAGGAGCTGGTAAAGGAGGCTGTGAAATCTCCCTCTGATTCCAGAGCCCCTGCGGTCCTTTCTGGAGGTGGAGGGATGCCAGCCGAGACCCCTTGCACCCTGCCTTTGATTCCAGCCCATCCTGTGGGGTTGAGGCTCTTCCTTAGCTAATCCTTTAGGACCTTCGTGTTTTAGTGAAGGGCTAGCAGATGCAGGAATGAGCGTTCCCCCCAGGTGCCTGCTCCTTCCCTTCCCTTCAAAAGCTAAATGCTTGGAGCTAACCAAGTGTCTTTCAGACACAGAGGCACCGAACGCCTGGTGGCCGGCCACGCTCGCCGGCTTTACGTTTCTAGGGGGGCAATGGCTGTCTCCCCTTCCCCCCTGCCCCCATCCCCCGTGTGTTATCTATGGTGATTGGAAAACATTATCAAAACAGGCCCCATCTGTTCCTGAGGTGGTGGAAGAAAACTTGTGTGATAAATTTACAGGGTCACTGGAAGACCCTCTAATTTTCTGGGAAATGACAAGGCGTCTGTGGCCACGTTGTGTAAAATTTCCTCTTTTATACCCAAGTTACATGCCATGTACTATTTACTCGGAGTCTGAGGGTATATTTACCATTCAGGCAACATCATGAGCTGTCAAAGAAATCTACTCAGAGTAGGATGTGTTGGGTGTCTCGCCTTTCTAAAAATGACACTCGGCTCCTCTTTTTTTTTTTTTTAATAAATCTTTTTAGGCGCTATGTTCACAGTGCAAATAGCTCAGGAAAGACACTGGTAGAGAGTCAAAGTTTAAGTCAGGGCAGACGTCTTGCATGGAAACAAGACTCAGCTCAGCAGCTTTGCCAAGAACGGAAGCTGGCCCTGTGTTGGGTTCCCTCTGTGGTGCCCTCCCGAAGTGGATTATTGATACATCGATGTGCCGAGTAAGCACTGCGCGCGTTCGAAGCCTCCGTGTGTCATTCAGAGCAACCTGGGGCAGCCACCCGATACAGAGAAGTGGCCTCCAAAGTCAACAGCTGAAGGAATGCTTCAGGGAGAGATTGAAGGACGTGTTTTTCCAAATTTAGAACCCACTCACATTTCGTGGGCTCTGCCATGGATAGTGAACTTGAACATGAAGTTCTGGCAAAATACAATTTCCTGATTCAGAACGAGACACTCTCTAAGGGAGCCTGCGGAGGTGTCTTAGAAGCCCTCGGTCTCTTGCAAAACAGCCCATTTGAGGATTCAAGTGTGAGCAAACCAGGACCAGACTGAGTCCATTTCCCTTGAAATCCATGCGGCTTTGAGAATTGAGCAGCAGTGCAGGGGGTAATGGGGGTGTGGAGAGTAGGAAAGAGCTCTGGAAAAAGTGCATTTGAGGTTTCCTTGACCTGAAGACATTTGAAAATTAGTTTGAATGCTTCTGCCAGCTCCCGACAGTCCATGCATCTTGCAGACTTTGTTTTGGGTCTGATAAAAAATCCCCAAGAGGAGTTGTTGGAGAATAGACTGGCTATGAAGCCACCTCACCAGGGACACAAGGACAGCCAGCCAGGGCTCTGCCTACCTGTATTTATCACAAGGCCTTGTCCCCAGGACTCACTCTGTGTGGTCTCAGACTTAGTCCCAGGGAGGGGAGCTACTGCTGCATTGCAATGGTTTGGTGCTGAGCATGAGGCTCCCACAGCCTTCAGGCTGCGGTTGAGTGACCCCTCTCCCAGCCGCTATAATCTTCCTAACTCTCTAATCATGTCACTTTTAGGCTTAAGATCTCTCAGCAGCTGCTCTGCAGTGATAGCTTCAAGTCCATCGTCTTCAGCACGGCCCATCCAGTCCTTTACGGCCTTGCCCCTGCCTCCCTTCCAGTGGCTCCTTATACTCGATTCTCCAACCCTGCTGAACTGATTTTGTCACTTGGAAATCACCATGCTCTCTCTGACTTCTTTGTCCCTGTTGTTTGTTCTGCTTGAAATATCCCTCTCCATCCTGGGTCCTTCCCAGAGCCCACTTCTAGGCCCCTGGCATGCGTGTCCTGAACTTGCCCTGTTCTAGGCTTTGCCATTCTCTGCATTGTAGGGGTCCATATACTCAAATTGGAACATGTTATATTCACCAGGGTTTGGGGACAGCCGACGGTCCTGGGGGCTATCAGGGTAGGCAGTGAGGGCTAGATGATAGCCCCAGGGGCTGTGCAATGGCGAGGGTTCCATGTAAATCGCTGGGCTTTGGGAAGTAGAGGATTATTGGTGGGAAACCGGCAAGACGGTAGAAGGCTGTAGAGTGCAGGACACAATCCTTCACATTGACTCCTTGGGTCTATAGTCAAGTCCCCAAATCTACAAAATCACCACTGGGATTGTATTTCTTGTGGAAAAATGGTAAAAGGGCCTAAGGCCTTGTCCCAGTTGGCTCAAGGTAGTACTGGGATGACACCCATGGACAGGATTTAGACAGGATCCTAAAGAAAAGAGTGGGAATTTGCATACATTGTGGGGAGGGAGTCTGGATTCACATAAGTTATGAAATTGGGGCTTTGGGTTTGGCCATATTTGTTTGTCTTTCTACTGGACTGTGAGCTCCTTGGGGGAGGGAAGTATGGCTTATTCATCTCTGGATCCCCAATGCCTAATTTAATACCTGGCATGTAGCACACAGGGCTCAATAAATAGTTTTTTGAGGGATGGATGGATTGATGGATGGATGGATTGGTAGATGGATGAATGGAAGTATGGGTGAATGGATAGATGGAAGGGTAGATGAATGGAAGGATGAATAAATGGAAGGAAGGAGGGGAGGAAGGATGGGTGGGTGGAGGTAATAAAGGATGGATAAATGGATGGATGGCAATTCCAAGGATGCGACTAAACTAGTCATAATTTTCGCTCCGCCTCAAAGGCCTTTCCTCATCTTTCCTCCTTTCCTAATCTGGCTAACTTGAAGTCACCCTTCATACGACACAGCATCTGAGGCAGAGGAAGTAGCATCAGCAAAGACCTGGAGGCCAGAGGGAGCAAGTCCCAGCTGGAAAATTGCACAAAGGTGTGTGTGGTTGGAGAGCACATTTTGAAGGAAGGAGCAGAGGTGAGCCATGCAGACCACCAGTCTGAACCTTTGGACTGTTTCCTGAGAGCAGTGGATCTGTAGAAGGGCTTCCTGTAGCATCTTGAACATTTCATTCCACTTCTTTGTTTATATTGCTTTTTATTTATTAAATCCTCACCTGATATTTTTTCCCATTGCTTTTCAGAGAGAGAGTGGAAGGGAAAGAGAGAGAGAGAGAGAAATATGGATGTGAGAGAGATACATCGATTGGTTGCTTCCCACACATGCCCCGACTGGGGCTGGGGATCGAGCCTGCAACTGAGGTATGTGCCCTTGACCAGAACTGAACCTGGGACTCTTCAGTCCACAGGCCGACGCTCTATCCACTGAGCCAAACTGGCTATGGCTGTCTATATTTCTTTTTAAACAGATGCTTAGAAGTGCCCTGCCAGGAACACAACCCAGAACAGAACTGCAACCCAGAGTGGATGCTTGGCCAACCCTAGTTCAGCAGGAGGCATCCTGGACCTGGAATCAGAAGGCCCATCTCTGAAAAATAAAATAAAAAAGTAAAATGTGAAGGCTTCATCCTACACTTGTCACTCCTAAGCACTTGAAAGCAATTTAGGTACAGCAGGGTGACTGTAGTTAATAATACTGTGTTGCATATTTGAAAATTGTTGAGAGGAGAGATCTTAAAAGTCCTAATCACAAGAAAAAATATTATTTTTTGTAACTATGTATGGGGACAAATGTTAACTAGACTGATCGTGATCATTTCTCAATATATACACATATCAAACCATTGTTATACGCCTGAAACTAATATAACATTCTCTATCAATTATACCTCAATTAAAAATATATGAGGATGCAAATGAGAAAAAAATAGCAATTTAGGCAGAAATTAACACTTGCTGTCTTCACCTGCTTTCTGAACCAACTATCCATCCAGAAAAGTGAGAGAAAACTCAGTTCTTAGGCTGGAAAGTGCCTCCTGGGGTAGGAAGAAGGGGCTTGAGAATTCATCAGATCTCTGTACCTGCCCCTGGGCTGGCCCTCAATCCATGACTCCTCCAAAGAAACAAGAATCTCAAAACTTTGAGAGTAGACGATTTCACAGTCTCCCTAGGAGTCCCCTTTCATGGTCCAATAAGCCCTTGCAGTCAGGAAGTCATTTCTTGGTCCGCTCTACGGCTCTCATGCTGCATTAAACCGTGCTGATCTTAAAGACTCGGGGTTTCCTGGATGGCACCTAGCTCGGGCTTTCCTGGGGCCCACGAAGGTAAATGAGCCGCCTTTAAAGGCCTGTTTCAGGGGAAATCTGTCTTCCACTGTCTGATGTCTGGAGTGTTCCTGCTGCTGGAGCCTTTGATGATTTCCTTGCTGGCCGAGGCTGCCTGCCCCACAGCAGGGAGGCCGCCTGAGTTCCGCGGGGCCCTGGGGATGGGCTCTGAGGCGAGGTTCAGATGAGGCTCCCTGTGATGTATTCCAATCCTTCACCCTCCTCGGAGGCCAGTGTCCTCAATTTCGTTCTTTAATTGCTTTACTAGCCCACCGGCTCCAGCTCATTCTTCACGCCCCTCTTTAGGATACCCGGGCTGGAGAGGGGTCTCAATAGAGACCCTGCCTCCAGGCTGTGCTCCACGGCATTGTCATAGACTGAAGGCCCTTTGCCTTATCTTGCCCCTCTGACCACCAGTGGCTCTCCTTTCCAGTTCTGAATGAAACTTCTAGACCTGAAAGCCCTTGCGTGGCAGCTACATGCAATGGGCGGGCGATGGATATTTGTGAATGGAGATATTGGTAAATGAATGGCGTAGGGCATCACCATGTACCAGACCAGGCATGTTGGCCTTTTTGGCTTTTCAGTTGCTTCCCTGTTTAGCAGTGGATTTTCTGCCTCCCACTCACTGAGATCACAAAACACAGTTAGTATAAATAGAGAATAGACCAGTAACCCAGGGCAGGGGAACCCCGGCTGGAATCGGGAAAGTCTTTGACCAAGTTTTGGCTTCAGCACTGAGTCATGAACTAGGCAGGACACAGTATTGGTGGCATCAGTACTGGCGGCTTCCGCTCCAAGGTGCTATTATGACTCTACCTTTGATCTCCATAAGAACTGTGGATGTGTTTCTCGGTGTCTAGAGTTGAGTAGAATAAAATACACAGAAAACTGCATTGTCCAAACTGCCACCAGACTGAGCTAAAGGTAAATAAGGTACTTGGAGATGTGGACAAACTTTGGGGTCCCCACCTTTCTTCAGATAGGAAGCAGACTGGCAGTGCTGCTCGCCACAGAGAAGGACACACTCCCCAGTGGACACTACAGAAGTGGTGATGGAAAGGGAAGACCTCCCGAGGGAAAGCCAGGGCCCAGAGAAGAGAGGACTGGGGAGCTAGTCTGAGAGTGTGGAACAAGGGCCATATCAAGGAATATTCTCTACTCCCAGGTTACTTGCTTTCCACATGGGAATGCTTTTGCAGCGATTCTGTCTCTGTGCTCCCATTATATTTTGGGGATACCTGGGAAAAACAACTTGTCTTTTTGATTTTTAGGTCCCTGGATCAAGAGGAGCCTCAGTGAGATCCGATGTAGATCACAGTTCAGGGTCAGGATTGGCTACAATATTTGGAGGGTCTTTGGGATAGAGTGAGTATACTTTACTTGTGAGAAGAGAGTGAATATTTGTCACCAAAAGGGCAGAGGGTGGGCATTATCTGTAAATATTCACTTCCTCCCCTTTCCATCCATCTTCATGGCACAAGTATACCTCCCTGCCCTTGACGCTGGGTTTCGTTATTTTACCTGTTTTGGCAAATGAAATATTAATGGACGTGACATGAGCAGGGGTTGAAATGTGCTTGTGTTATGGAGCTTGCTGCCTTGTACTTCTGTTATTGCTGTGAGAAAAGTGTGGCATGGGCCCAGTAGAATGAGAGATATGTGCAGCTGGCCTGGGTGACCTGTGGAACCGTAGCCTGAAGTGAAGGAACCTCAGCTGACCCTCAGGCATATGGTGAGAAATACTTATTGTGAGAAATACAAGTATCCACAGGGATACCTGTGGTTGTTACACAGCAGTAGCTGACTGAGACAACCCGCAAAAGCAACTGGGAGCCCCATGGTTTCCTGAAATGTAGGAAGTAGACAAATCATTGCCTAAGAAATTGGGAGTGGGTGTTGGTGCCAACAGAAAGGACAAATGATATATCCTTGGGATGAGCTGAGAAAGTTCTCCTGATTGCTTTGAAATCTCACCCTGAGTGGTGAGTTCTGGGAAAGATGGGAGGCTGTACAGAAGCAAGTGTACCTCAAAGTCTCCCGTGCTAGTCAAAGGAAAGGAATAAAGAGTCGGTTGAGGTTGTGGGTGAGGTGAACGGGTTTATAGACTGAGGTTGCCCAGGAATTCTCAGTGTATATATACAGTGTACATTCTTAATGTTTGATATATTTGTTATACAGTCATTTTCTGATAATTAAACTTCTTAATATAACTTTGTGGTAAGAGTGCTTTTCCCACATTCCAGAGATCACCAGGAGTCTGACTTAAAAAAAAAAAAATCTTGTTGTATTGTATATATTTTTAGAAGGAGGTAGAGTAAAAATAAATAGATTAACCAGGAGTGTTGGAAAAGGGGGTTGGGTGGGAAAGAAAAAAAATGCCATTCAGAAATAGACCATGAAACTAATTACCTGGCTAAACCAATGTGAAGCAAATTTATTGTTCAAGACAGGGGTCATAAACTGAAATACCTTAGGGGCCAGGCAGGTGACATAAACAAGTAAGCAGGCTGGTTGGGGACTGTGGTGATACTGAGAGTGTGTGCCCTATCCAAGGAGGGCAGCTGCGACTTGGCTCCCTCTGATCATTGGCATGCGGGCATGGAGTCGAGTGTTGCCAAGTCTTCTGAGTTTTTCTGAGAAGCAGCACTGCCACGTATGCTTGCGTAGGTTGTACCCTGCACAGGAGTACTCAGCTGATGGGGCAACTGGAGACTGAAATACAGTCCAAGCTCCGCTCACCAAGCACTGGGCCAGGACACATGCCTTGGGGAGCAGAGGTGGGCTGGGTTTCAGCCTCTCACCTCCTTCAGTTATCTTGTATAGCGCACAAACAGGGTGACCCAAAGGTAGAGAATCCCACTCCCGTTGTGGAATTCCTGCTCACCCCTGCTCTTGGTGGCCCAAACATAGGTGCGCTTCCTGGGCTCAGCCAGTTAGATGCTCCTTCCCAGGACATAGAGTCTTGCATGAGTGACAATAGCACAGAGATGGAGAGATGACGTGGGGTGACATCAGCTGTGTTTAGGGGTGTTTGAATGGTGATTGATATAGCACTTAGAAAAAAAGTCTTTGTTGATTTCAGAGAGAGGAAGAGAGAGGGAGAGACAGAAACATCAATGATGAGAGAGAATCATTGATCGGCTGCCTCCTGGGGATTGAGCCCGCAGCTTGGGCATGTGCCCTGACCAGGAATCGAACCACGATCTCCTGGATCATAGGTCAATGCTCAACCACTGAGCCACACCGGCTGGGCAATATAGTGCTTTTGATAACACTGAGCTGCCAAACAAAACTCACTGGCGTGCTGATCTCTAGCTCGCAGCTCGCCATGTCTGGATGCTTCCTCCAAGTACGGGAGGGGGTCTATGAGTATACTCACCTGCTCTTAGTCACCTTTGCAGGAGTGTAGGTTTCTGCTCCATGAAGGCTCCATCACAGCGCAGGGCAGTGAAAAGCTCCCTTTGCCAGGAGGTTTGCATTTGGTCCCAGTTCTGCTAGAGCTTCGTCCCGGAGCGTACGGGCTCTGTGACCTCGGTCAAGTTTTCATCATGCTCTGTTTGCAAAGGAGGCAGTGTGGTGTGCTGCAAAGGGGAGCCTGGAGACCCAGGGGGAAAGCTCGGCCCCGCTACTTGCCACCTGGGCATCTGTCTAATCTCGGGCACGCCCTCAATCAGCCTGAGCCTCAGTTTCCACATCTGTAAAATGGAGATGCATAAAGCTCCCCGGCAGGCAGGGCTGTTGGGGAGACTGGAGATCATATACGATAAGCGAGACCATTCAGCACGCGAGATGTGCTTTTCCCGCTTCCTGTTCTCCAGATCCTAAATGCAGGAAAAGCTCACAGCGCGCCACCTTCTGCACCAAGTTCAAGGCCTTGAGACAGCCAGGACCTTCCTTCTCTTGCAAGGCCATCCACTTGCAGAGGGCTCCCTCGCCTTAAGTAAGCCAGTAGTATCTTGGGTTAGACTGGCAGAATATGGGCCAAAAAAAAAAAAAAAAAAAGTGAATATTTTCTTTTTTCAAGAGAAAATTCTCCATAGGAAAAAAAAATGAGCTGGGTTCCTCTGCTCAGGTCTGTGCTGACCTTTTCCTCCCTGTCTTGTGTCCGTCCATCTGTCTGTCCCTGCGTCTCTACTCAACAACAGGATGTTCTCCGTCTCCCCCTCCTCTCGCTGCAAACAACCGGAGCCGCTCTGTCTGCCACGCTGCGCTCTGTTTAAAGGAACAGACACCCATTTCTCACAGAAGAACCATTAGGTAAACAATAATATATTTTTTTAAGCCCAGAAAGTGGCTTAACATACTCAGTGCAGAGTGAATGTCTCCCACATTCCCCAGCTAGTTTCAGGACAAAGGTCTCTGGAGGAAGGATGCTTCCTTTCTTTTCTTTAAAAGAGTAAAAGAGGACAACAGGAAACCTTGGCTGAGAGGGGCTGGGAGGCCCGCGGCCGGCAGACAGGAGCCTTGTCTTGACCTAAAGAACCCCAGGCGGCACCCCTGGCCAGAGTGGGCAGGACAGGATGGCTTTCACTCTGATATGCCCTGTCCCCAAATGCCCCTCCCATTTCTGGAGCACTCCAGCACTGTGCAAAGGTCCCCATGATGTGACCTCACTGCACCCTCCTAATGATGCCTGGAGGTATGTGTGATTACCCCCACTTCACAGATGAGGAAACTGAGGCCCAGAGCATGAAGTAATTTGCCCAAGGTCACACAGCTCGAAGTACACGTCAGGACTTGAAGGCTCCAAAGTTCATTTCTGAACCCTCAACACTGACTTCCCGGCACCCACTGTATTTTTGTTTTTTTAAATTTTCACCCCAGGATATGCTTTCACTGATTTCTAGGGAGAGAGGAAGAGAGAGAGAAAGAAACATAGATGTAAGAGAGAAACGTCGATGGTTGCCTCCCATACGTGCTCTGACTGGGGATGGAACCCACAACCTAGGTATGTGCTCTGACTGGAGTTGAACCTGCAACCTTTTGGTGCACAGGCCGACACTCAACCAACTGCGCCACCCATCCAGGCCCTGACTCCCGTCGTTTTGTAGAGCTTGACCTTATCCCATGGCCTTGTGAAGAGAGGAAAGGGCCCCTTTTCTAGGTCTGGGGGCAGGATCTGGAGGAATGAGCTGCTCTAGGTTACTGGTGGGGTCAGGAATAGGGCTGAGGTTTCCAGGACCCCGACCAGCTTACCCAATGGTGGTACTTTCAATAAAAGAAAAGTCCATGCCCAGCCGGTGTGGTTCAGTGGTTGAGCATCAACCTAGGATCCAGGAGATTGAGGTTTGATTCCTGGTCAGGGCACATGCCTGGGTTTTGGGCTCGATCCGAGCATGGGGCATGCAGGAAGCAGCCGATCAGTGATGCTCTCATCACTGATGTTTCTCTCTCTCTCTCCCTCTCCCTTCCTCTCTCTGAAATCAATAAAGACATATAAAAGAAATAAAAGTCCAAAGAACAAAGATGCGGTTGACACGGCCATCGCATGGATGCTCCACTCCATGTGAACTCTTCCGCCGCCCTCGATTTTTCGGCCCTGTCTCCACGGCTGCCATCCATGGAGGCCGATGGCTACGCACCCCTGTTCCCATCTGTCTGTGACAACCAACAAAGAAAACATTACCAGAAAAATAAAGCCACAAAATGTGTTCTCGAACCAGGTAGAAGGGAAACGATCTTGGCTTCTTGAAAATATAGGGACTGTCCCCTGAAGGGGATAAGTCAACTGGGAGAGGCGGCGGGGGGTGGGGAGTGGACCGCCTCTGGCTTGGGGCGAAGGCAGACCTGGATTTAGGTCAACTTGCTGCCGTGGGCCCATGAGCAGCCCCTTCCTGGTTATGTCACTGTTTCTTCATCTATCACACCTGCATGGCAGGGTTGACATGTGGAAGAAGAGGTTATAGGACCGTCTTCTCTGTTTAACCTCATGGCAACCCACAGAAGGGCAGCGCTTTTATTTTCACAGTGAAGACAGAGAAGCGCAGCAGCTTGCCTGGGGCTGGGCTGGCTCCCATGTGAATGTACTTGACCAAACCGCTAAGCTACACGGGCTATGCCACTCGAATGCACTGGGCACACCGTATGGCTCAGTCAGTTTCATTCATTGCCTTGACTCCTGTGTCCACGGGACAAAGAACACATTAACACACTAAAGGTGGAAGCCCTGGCCGTGACCCGTGGGTAGGGGTCTAAAGCTCTGGGGAAGACAAGGGGGGTTTGGGGACTTTGACACCCCTGTAAAATGAGACCTGGGGTGAAATCTGGTCATCAGGGTGGAGCTACGTGTTGTCATCCGTATCAGCTACTTAGTCCCTGAGAAAGGGGATAAGCAAGTTCTTCGCCTGGCCTGGAGGAAGGAGGGGCAGGAGAAGTGAGCAGGGGCATGATTGTGCCAGGAGAATGATGCATTGATGGTGATGCCAACAAGAACTGGAGTGCATGCCGCGCTTGCTGCGGGCAGGGCTGTGCCAAGCCTTTCACAGCCGTTTGCATCTTCCAGCGTAACAGTGATGCTGCAGGGAGAATCAGCATTTTGGGGGGAGCAAATGTAATAATATAACAGACCCCCAGTCACCTCATTGTATGTATTCAACCGCCATGTATTAGTATGCCCATTGTCCGGATGAGAAAACAGGCTTGGAGGGGTTAAGCGCCTTGGGACTGGCATATAGTATTTGCTGGCATATATTTATTTGCTGAATAAATATGTGTTGACGGAATAGATTAAGGAACTTTATCAGCTAATCGGTAGTGAAGCTGGAATTGGAATTTCAATCTGTCTGCCCCCAAAGCCCTTTGTAACACTATCTGTGCCAGAAATAAATTAAAAAAAGAGAAAGAATGGAGGACTAGAAAAGCATGAGAAAGCCACGAGGTGCTAGACTGAAGGCTCTGGGGAGGTGCGCGAGCATTGCAGTTAAGGTCGTGGGTTCCGGAGGGAGGCTGCCTGGGTTCCACTCCCCACCTCTACTCTTTAGCTGTGTGATATTGGGTAAGTTGCTTAACTTTTCTGTGCCTCATTTCTTTATATATAAATAGAGGTAATAATAGTTCCTAAACTGGTCTGGGCATATTTGCCGTGATATCCACCCTCTGCCTTTCCCCTGCTCTGCATCAGGGTGTTTGCCAGGTTCCTGTGATGTCTGGTTTCCAGCAGGGTTTAGCCAATGGGAGGCACTGGCAGGAGGTTGGTGGGCGGGGTAGAGGGAAGCCAGAGCATTCCTGCCCCGACTCTCTGTCTTGGGCCTGGTCTCTGGAAGCGGCTCGTTGTTCATGACTTTCGCTCCTGCTGGACAGGGCCGCTGTGATCCCAGCTTCTGGATCACCCCAGAAGCCACACCACCCACCCTCTTTGTCTGCTCACCCCTCCTGTGCTAATCTCTGGGCCGTCTCACTAGCCTTGTTTGGCTTCTCTGCTTGTATGTCCATCACCAAGAAAGCTGATCCTCTGCATTAAATCCCTTCTATTTGAAGGACACACAGTGATTTCTCTTTTTAATTGGTACCTCATGTGGTTTATGTGAGAATTAAACAAGTTAATCAACACCTGAGCACTCAAACCCATGTTAGCTTCTAGTCTTGTCATCACCAAGGCCGCAGGTCATCCAGCCCAACTCTCAGGTTCCTGAATCTTTCACTCCTCTGTGGCTTTTTCCACGTGGGGTGAGACACTCCACATCCACAGCAGTGACGAGATTGTGGCAGCTGCAATCGCCTCTCCTCACCTAAGCACCAGTGCCGGGGGGTCACCTGCACTGTGTCTGCCCCTCAAATGAACCTGCAAGGCAGGGAACTGGTCTCAGCCACTGTGCTGCTTGCTCGAGGTCAGGGAGTGAAAAGGCAGCTCAAACCCAGGTCTGTGGGATACAAGGCGGGTGTCCTCCCCACCACTCTGGGCCGTGGAGGAGCGGATGCTCTCACTTTCTCTGTAAGTCAGAAGGGAGGCTGGGTCATGTCCCTGGGCCTCCTTTTAGAGTTTCTTTCTAGATGCAGCCAGGTATGTGTGTTTGTGTGTATGTGTGTTGGGTGGTTGCTCTGTTCCCCTCCACCCCCTTCTGTCCCGCCCCCAGCCACCCTCCTTGGGTCCTGCTGGAACTGGTGTGATCTTTGCCACCCATATAGTAAGGGAAATACTGGATCTTAACCTAAGTCTTTATGGGTTAGTGGAGGGTGCCCCTCCCTGAGGTGGGGGCACAGGAGGGTGCTGTACCAGGAAGCAGAAACTGGCAAGGTGTTTCTCTTTCACTTGTTCGTGGCAGAGTTGGGAAGGGGGTAGTGAATAGCAGATGAAATGCCCATCACTGAGACTGGGTGAGCACATTGTGGTAAGTCCATGCAGCATAGTCCTCGTAGGCGTCAATGGTCTGCATCGCTATCTGCTGATGTGGAGAGACACCAACCGCCAGCCTGTGGTGTAGCGAGGAAAGCAAGTCGGAGGCCTGTACATCAACTGTGACCCTATATGTGCCGAGCTGGACACATGGCCATGTCTTCGAATGGACAGACAGATGCCGGGAGCAGTGTAGCAACAGACTAAACTGAGTCCCCTCTGGCAGAAGATATTTCAACTTTGGTTTTTCAGTGTTCCTGCATGATTTGACTCTTGTAAATAAGCAGTGAGAATGTACCCTCTTATTAACAGAAGGGAATACCCTCGAAGATTTTCGCTTTGAAAATCCACGAGCGGAAAATAAAGACAAAGTTGCAGACTCATGCCTGCCTTCCAGTTTCTCAGCCAGGAAGGTGGGCGTGGGGGGATAAGTTGTCACTTAAAGGCAAGGACAAAAGTCTAGGACTTTCTTTTTCTGCAGAAGGGAGAGACATGAGCAAGCATTTGTGCTGAAAGGTGCCCATGGTTGGGGGAAAAGACAGAGATAGCAGGGCAGGGGGCTGTGCTCCTCGGTGGGTCAAGGCCTTGGCTCGGGGGTGGGGGTGGGGTGGAATCTTGCACAGGTGGTAGGATTAGCCCTGGACAGGTGGAGGAGCACCCCTTTCATGCAACAGGAAGGGCAGTCAAATGTGCAAAGCTTGTAGGTGGGGTGGCAGGAAGGTGAGGGCGTCCTTTCCTGGTCACCTCTATTTTCTCTGCTCAGTAGGAGGTGAGGTCATCCCATGAGAGTGAGAGGTCAGCTGTCCCTGCTGGGGGCCTGAGGGGCCTGGGGGGGGAGGTTGGGAGGCACTGTGGGGGATAGAAGAAGGGCTGGGGGGGGACAAGTGGAGGGATGGTCAATCTCTGCTGAGGCCAGCTGCTGCTCGAGGCCTTTCATTGGCACCTGTCTGTGCAGCTGAGCGTCTTTCCCTAGTGGAATTCTGGTGTCCAGAGCTGGGGATGGAGAGGGCACATTGTTGGGTTGACTACAAAGCTGGAAGGCTTTATGGGTGAGATGTAACTGAGGCACAAGGTGGTGGGGGGCTGACGGTAACGGCAGCGGAGTGGGTTAAATGAGGAATCATGGCCTAAGGCCTGCTAGGAAAGGAGAGGAGTGGGCATGCAGGAGGGGGAGTCTGAATGAGAACACGGGTGGGCACTGCGGGAGTAAATGAAGAGGGGGAGGGCCCCCATGGCCAGGCATGAAGGTGATGGTGACACTAGGGGGCAGGCGTTGGAAGGTTCCCCTTGGGATCATGGGGGAGGGTGTTGAAACAGAGGGTCGTCAAGGTCATTGGATTGAAGCCAGGGTGGTGGCTGGGTCATCCCCACGGTGAGGTGGGATGTGGGGTGGGGGGGAAAAGCGGGAGCTAGGGGCCCTCCATGAATAAATGTGGGGGAAGGACTGAGTAATGGCGAGACCAAGGCAGGGAGGAGAGACGGGGAGGCTCAGGATGGCGAGGAGACGTTTTTTGGTTCAAGATGAGAAGATCAAGAAGAGATGAAGTCTGGAAAGTGAATCTGTAGGGAAAAGAGCAGGCCCTGGGTTCCGGAATGCCAGAGGGGAGCCCGGAGACCATCAAACATGTTTCACAGTGGGGGAAACTGAGGCTGGGAGAGGTGACGTGAGGTGCTCATGGCTAATTAGCAGCAGCGACCACGTCACCCTAACACCAGGCTGGTGCCGCTTCACTGGACTGAGACCTGGAACCACGAGCCTGCCGGGGCCAAGGCGCTGCTTGCAGGTGACTTCCAGGCCGCTCGGCGCTGATACGCGGGTTAGATGCTTCAGCAGCTCAGGTGCAAGAGGCAGGAGGAGAAAGGAGGGGAGGAAGATTAGTTAGAAGAGGAAAGTACAGTTTGTAAACTGAAACGCTCTTTGCACCTCGAGGGTCTGCATGAGCCTGGGGAGCTCAAGTCGAGATGAGAGCTTTTCCTCTCTAGGAGTTAAGACGCGTCATGCCACCACGCTGCCTTCTGAGAGCCCGTCAGCACCACGCTCAGCATCCAGGCCCTGGCTTAGTCTTTCTCGGCTCGCGCTGGCCGATGACACAGCCTCGGGCCACAGTGCAATGAGAGTGTGTTCAGAGTGCAAACTACACTCCAGAGTTCAAATACTTAGGGTGAAAACAAAGATCAGAGGTTGTCGTGTTAATAATTTTTGCATTGGTTGCATTTTGAAATGATAATATTTTGGATTATCTAAGATATATTATTAAAATCAATTTCACCTGTTTCTTTCTACTTTCTTTTTTTTTTTTTTTTAAAGTGGCTTCTCGAAAATTTCAAAGACCGTATGTGGTTCGCATTGTCTTATCTTTTGGTTGGGCAGTGCTGTTTGGCGTCCAAAGCAACACCGTGTAAAGCTTGTCTGCAGGGCTTGAATCCTGGCTTCCTTGCCGACAAATTGTGTGTTCTCAGACCAGACGCTTTGCCCCCCTGGCCTTCGTGTTCCTCTTCTATGAAATGGGCGTCGCGTGATCACGATTCCTGCCCGACCTCCCTCCGGGAATCCCTCCGAGCATCAAAGGAGAGGGGGTCTGTGGAGAGGCTTCATGACTGCTGAGTGCACCACGAATGTGTTTTGATCAGTATCGGCTGCAGCAGCAACAGCAGCAACATCTGCCTCACCGCCACCGTCACTGTCGCCGTCCTCTTCAGCGGTGTGGCCTCCCCTTTCAGCTTAGAGAATGAGGCCACCAGGGCAGGAGCATCGTACCAGACCCAGGGTTGAACACAGCCCGCAAGTATTTCTGCTTTTAGCTCTTTCCAAAGCCTGTGGCTGGATTAGAAGTGACTTACCCTCTGCCAGCTGCCAACAGTGCTTTTGTCTGCTTGGAGGGAGTGGGATGGGACAGGTCTCTGAGAAAAATGTGCCTTCCACTTAGTACTGTTCAATCAATACAGCATTTATGCATGCTTTGGGATTAGAAAAAGACACCCAGCTTTTCATTCCCCCCCCAAAAGCATTTCTGTTGCATCAGACCACCAAAGCATTTCCCCTCTCTTTTTTTGGCCACCAAATATTTTTATGATTTTCCACATAAACAGCTAGGGAAAATGCTAGCAGCCACTCAGGCGGCAGTGGCAGGCACACTATGTCTCCCAGGAGAGTAAGGGATTAAAAAACAACAACACGAGACTAATGTCCAGGGAGTGGGGGTGGCAAGGGAGGGGTAATTAGACTGAGATACAAGGATTTCTATGAATTCTTCTTGGGAATCCTGGGATAATTATCTAGAATTCACCCTGTGGCTTCAGGCAGCCAGTGCTCACTTTGGAAAGATTCAAACATTTGCAGATGAAATTAGCCATCGGTGAGGTTAGGAGGTGGGTGTGGAGCACCCCACCCATCTGAGGGCTAACCCTGGGGACAGCTGACCTGCCTCGTTCTGGCCCCTTCTCTTCCCAGCCTGACTTTCTGCCCCCTCCCCCTCCCCTTGCTAAGTGAGAATCGTGATAAAATTGGGACCTGCCTCCTGAAGGATACTGTGTGGAGATGGCCGTGAGCTTGTGGTAACTCCTGATTATTTGCCCTTTCTTTCTTTCATTCTTATTTCCATCCCTGGCCAGCTTTCCCAGAGACATAGCGGGGCCTCTCGTAGCCAGCCAGCTGCTCTGTGCTGAGAGATTTAAAATCCTTCAATTGATTCTGACTGTGTCCAGAACAATAGGCGTCTGAATCTGATTTATTAATCTTCTGGGGAGTGAGGGAGGCAGGCTTCGTGTCCAGGCTGTTTATTGCGATGACAATGGGCTGGCTCGGACCTAGGTTTGTCATGGGCGGAGGCATGGGAGTGGCAGACAGAGGACACTTCTAACCTGAGTGAGGCAGTGAGGACCCTCGCACAGAACTGGGGGAGATGTGTTGAAAGAAGAGTAGGAAGGGTGGGGGTTGATTTAGGGAAATCCCCAAGTGGGTGGGGGCCAGAGACATGACCGAGATGGCTGGGGAGGTTCCTGGTGGATGCTCAGCATGATTTATTCCATTATCTCTGTTTTGTGGTCGGATCTCTCAGGCCTCTGAAAGATGGAAGCCATATATGCAGGGCTAATGCATTCCATCTCAAAAGCAGAGAGCTGGGTGAGACAACCCTGGGTAGGTTGACCGGCATGTGGGTAAAGGCCTATACTCAGCTCTAGAAAGTCCGGGTCAGGAAGACACAGCTTCATTGCAGCGTGGGGAACTAGACTGAATGATGGGACGCTTGGCAGGCACGTGGCCACAGAGCCAACACATCCTGAACAAGTGGAGACTCCTTTAGTGTTTGAAGGTTGCCAGGGGAAGACAGAGAGACACCAGTGCGGCTGGGTGCTTATGAGAACTGGCTTCCGAATCCGATTGCCTGAGTCCAAATCCTAATTCTGCCACCTGTTGGCTGTAAAATGTGGGGCGAGTTACCTAATCCCTCTAAGTTTCAGTTTCTCCGTCTCTGAATTGGGGGTAGTAAAAGAACCTATTCTGTGGGGTTGCTATGAGGATTAAATGGGGGGAAAAATGCATGCAAAGTTCTTAGTACAAAATAAGAGCTGAATAACATTCGACATCATCACCAGCGTCACCCTCATTGTCGTTGTTGTTTTTATTTCTTATTGATGGATTCTGCACAGCCTCGGAGGGCAGAGCAGGAGCACATGTGTGGAAACTGTAGGGAGGCTGATGGTGGTTCGGCTCAAGAAAGAGAAGCTGTTAGAACCGTAGAGAAAGGGATTAGGAAGAAAGGAGGGAGGGAGGAAAGGAGAAAGGAAGGAGGTCAGGGTGGAGCAAGGGAGCTTACGCTCGTAGATATTAGTGGGCAAATCTGCCACGAACTGCGATATGCCCGATGAAGGCCGAAAAGCCTGGGGTTAACCCTAGCCCTTGTCAGGGGTATCAGAGAACAAGGACTGGGGAAAGGCTTCCAGGCCACCAGTTGTTGAGAACAGGACAAGCCTATCGCCTCCTTCCCCTCCCCGCTCCCCATGGTGGTTGGATCTCACCCCAGGGCTGGCCTGGGAAGTCGGTGAAGAAATAAGGGCTTGACACTCTGGGAGGATGGTCCTGCGGAGCTGCTCCCGGCCCAGATCCCTTGGGAACCTGAGCCTGGCACTTCCAGCTCGGGAACGCCCTGCCCCGGCAGCAGCAGCCTTCGAGGGCAGGGGGCATCTTCCTCCCACAGCCTCCTGGCTGGCCCTTGCCCCACTCTTGCTTGGAAAGAAGTGGACTGCCTCTCTATACGTTGCTTTGTCCCTTTGCCTCTAGTTTGGAGGCATGCTCCCCTTCCTCATCCCCCTCCGTCATCTCTCTAAGGGTACCTGGTTGATTCTGGGTCCCTTCTAACCATCCCATTCTCTACTTGGGCGATCACTGCCCAGACCTGGCCTTATCTCCCCCCGCCCCGGCCAGGCAGTGGCCCTACCAGCCTGCACGTGCTGGCCTGGGACTCGCTGTGTCCTCGGAGCCCCCGACACCTAGGCCAGCCCTGACCTCTCAGCCTCCCGTCTCTTCGCTGAGTGACCCACTCCCTCACAGCCTTAGGTTTCTTATTTGTAAAATCGGGCTTCCATGCAGATCCAGCGAGGTCATGGGTGTGAAGCGCCTAGCTCGGGGCCCAGCACAGTAAATGGAAGGGCTGATTATATGCTTGTTGTTAGTATTGTCAGATAGGAGGAAATGGAGCCAAGCCTTCTGAGCAGGCTGGAAGATAAGCCCCGAAAGAGACACCACAAACCGTGAGCGTAAGACAGGGCCGGGGAGGAGAGAGATCGGAGGGGGCAGAGGCTGGCGGGGGGCAATGTTAACGAAGTTCATGCTAAAGATACTTGGCGGCAGCGAAGCCACAGGCCTGTGGCCGGGCGCCAGGCCCAACCACGGGCCTCATTTCCATACGCGGGTCAGCCTGTGGCATGTTTATAGCCGTCCTCTCGGCAGCGCTTTACCAGGAAGGTCCTGCCCCCCAGGGCCGGGGAGGGAGGCGGGCGCTGGCTGTGGGAGGTGGGCTGCGTGCCTTTGGCCGGGAGAGCGCGGTTCCCATCAGAGTCAATTACCGCGGCCGGCCCCTGACGTGAGGTCAGGAAGCAGGCCCCGGGCACCTGGGGGATGTGTGAAATGATGTAGGTGAGATCTATATGGGGGGCTGTCCACACATAGCTGTGTGGTTATAAATACACACAGACCCGCTCGTGGAGCGCCGCGGGTGCCCAAATAGCTCTGCACGCAGCTATATATGAGATGTAAACACTCCGACGGGCCTGTGGCGCAGGGACTGTGGCCGAACGGGAGCTGGGGCTCGGCTGGCCTCCTCCTCGGGTGATCTTAGCAAGTGCTTCCCTTCCTCCTCCGCAGCGCAGGGCTGCCAGGGCGCCGGCCGGCCTCGCACCCTCAGCCTGGGGTATCCACCGGGGCCACCGGCGAGCAGGCGCGCAGAGGGGGTGCAGGGCCAAGTGCTTCTTTATAAATAGCTCTTTCTCCGGCGGGGAGGCACCCTTCTCTCCCTTGTCTCTCCCCACCCCTCCCTCCAAAGCTACCTGGTGGAGTAGGTTCTAATTCAGCCATCACCTCCTTCGTCTCCACTTCGGGGATCACAGCATAATTATCCTGGGCTCTGTCTCAGCGTAAATGGGGATGTGCAGGTTCCTGGAGGTCAGACGGGCTCCGGGGTGAGGTGTGAGGCAACCAGTTTAGGACGTGCTGAATGTAAACGTGCGGTACACATCGGCTTGTTAAATGAATGGAAGAAGGAACCAAGGTCAGACTCTGAGCGTTGTTCCCGGCCTGACCCAGTCTCCAGTGATGTGGATTAAGCTGGACAATTGACAGCAACAGCTGCACAGATGCTCCCCTCTGCCCAGCAGGGCAGGTGCTGTGAAGAACCTAGAGTTTGTAAGGAGAGCATTTGTTTTTCTGTGAATTTTAAAAATAAAACTTTTAATTGAAGTATAACGTAAGTGCGGAAAACTGCACAAATGCTAGACATGTAGCCTGAGGCATTCTCACAGGTGATCACGCCTTTGCAATAGCATTCAGATCAAGAGCAGACATTGCCAGCACCCTGGGACCTGGCTCTCTGATGGACGGGATGGAAGTCATCCTGGTGACTTTCTCTCCTGCTCTGGCTGAGGGCTGAGAGCCCCTAACCTTCCTTCCACTGGTTGGTGGTTCTCGGCTAATGGTCTTGCCCTTAAAAAGTCTGGCCCTGGGCAAAGCCCAGACTCCCTGCCCAAGGATCTGGGCAGGGTCTGCAGTCATCAATGGGAGTAGGCACCCCTCCCCTGAACCATGTCTGCCCTTCTCTGTTCCCACTCTTTCCCCACATCTTAAGAACCCTCCTTTTCTCAGAGCAAGGGACTCTGGCCTCAAGCATGGAACTGAGTGAGAATTCATTGAGTGGCCTGTGGATGTTAGGCCAGGTATCTGCAACACTAGACCCTACTGAGTGGGGAAAATCAGAGCCCCAAGAAAGTCTCTTTTAGCCTCTGTAATGTTTGAAGCACAGTAATTACCAATTTCATTTTGATGAAAATATGAATAATTGCAGTGATTTATTGAGCACTCACTCTCAGCCAGGATAAGTAGCGTGTATCCATCAATGCCTTTAATGCGCCTTCTGGGGTTGCTGCTTGTGTGTTTCCATTGGGGTGTAAGTTTCTTCATATTCTGATCTATATGCAGTGGATTTATAGATCAAAAACTATTCTTGATAATGGATTTTGCTTTCTTATGAGCTTTCTCTTCTCCAGGAGTGTGGAAAGGAAAAATACCTTTTAAAATTTGGTTTAATCCAGTAACCTTAGTCCAAGCCAATTGCTAACAGTCTCTTAGGTAGCAAACCTTCAGCCTAAATTATTCAGGTACCTGGTGTGTCTTTCACGATGCTTCTCCCTCTTTGCTCCTCTGCAAGATAGTGCTGGGTGAGGACCCTGGTGGGATGATGGGGGGCCTGGTGTTGATGTCTTTGCAAGGGGAGTGGGTGTGCTTATCACAGAGATAGGCTCCAGGCCAAACTTGATGGAAGTGACTGTGGAGCAGCAGCCTCACCTCCAAGTCTGCCCCATAAAATGCGGCTTTTTCTGAAACCAGCGTCCAGGAGAGGGCAGCACTGAGGCATAGGGCATGGGTTTCCTGGGAGAAGGTTGGATCAGGGCCTCTGGGCACCAGGGAGGAGTGACTGAAGGGTAAAGTGAGCTCCAGGTGACAGACACCATCAGTCTCTGGACACACTGCTCAGACACTCTGTAGGGAGAACCCATTGGACTCAAGCTACCCTTCCCCCAGCCAGGGGTACCTGTCTTCAGTGTCCATCTGCACAGGCCTGACCTTCAGGCAGGTGGAGAGCTGGTGCTTTTCCACTGGATCTATATTGATAATCTATAATTGCATCCCACCATCTAGAACCCTGCTGAAATGTGGACCATTCTCTCCTGAAACCGCTGCTTGGGCTATAAAAAAAGACAAAGTCCAGTTGATGCCCCCGCAGCCCAAGCATGACCTCACCATTCTCCCCAGTCATGGGAGAGAAGTCACATCCATCCTTCCACCTTTCCCACCAGGTATGAAACTAGGAAGATGGCACTCATTATCCCCGAGAACATGGTCCTGAGTTTCTCTTGATACCACTGAAGCCATAAGAGGAAAGGACAAATTCTCCAAGGTATCATGTAATTTCTCTCCTTCTGATAAAGGAGAGAGAAGGAGCTGTCATGGTATTAGTGGTGCATGAGTGTGCTGGACTGGCAGCCCTGACCTTGGGGAATCCAGCTGCACCTGGATGGATTGCAGATGGGGGGCTGCTTTGGCCCCCTGGAAAATGCAGCAGGCCGAGGCTTCTGTACTCTGCTGGAGGCTGGGCTCTATCTTCACCTCTAGCCACTACCAAGGGAGGGCGACAGAGCCTTAGCCTGGGCTTGCTCCTGGCTCCTGAGTAGGCAGAGCACAGAGCACTTAAGGCTGTGCATGAAACAACCTCAGTGCATGACTGGAGTCTGGCCATGGAATGCCAAGATACACAGGCCCCACTGTTCCAGTCCACGTCTCTAGGGACTGGGGCTCCAGGGAATGAATGCCTGCACATTACCTCCTCCCCAACAACCTGAAAGCACTGTGCACAGGCTGGGGTTGTGGAGGGTGCAACTGGGAACTGGGATGGAGTTAGCCCATGGGCTACAGAGTGTGACTCCAAAAGACCACTGTTCCAAGGCAAAGCTGGAGTCAAGAACTACCAGATAGTGGAACAATGCATTACTGTGAAGGTGCTGAGCAGAGAGGTAACAAGGAGATATCTGGCAAGATGAGCTGTAGGTTTTGGAAAAGTGGGGAGGAGTTAAAGACTTCAGTGTTCCCTGATGTGTTGAAATGAGATATGTACTGGGGTGTGGTGGAGCTTTTTTTAGGTAACTGACCTGTTGGATCATTCATCCATCCGTCCATCCATCCATCCATCCATCCATCCATCCATCCATCCATCCATATATCCATCTGTCCATTTATCCATCCATCCATATATCCATCCATCCATATATCCATCCATATATCCATCCATCCATCCATCCATCCATCCATCCATCCATCCATCCATCCATCCATCCATATATCCATCCATATATCCATCCATCCATCCATCCATATATCCATCCATCCATCCATCCATCCATCCATCCATCCATCCATCCATCCATCCATATATCCATCCGTCCATATATCCATCCGTCCATTTATCCATCCATCCATATATCCATCCATCCATCCATCCATCCATCCATCCATCCATCCATCCATCCACTAAACCATTCATTCATTCAACAGCACTTACAACATGCTGAGAGCAGTAGGGGATATAAATAAAATAAGGCCATTCCCTCACATGGTCTCTATCCCTAAAATACATCCCGTCTAGAACTCAAAGAATAGCTCATAGTGGCACCACATCTTGCATTAATACCCTACAGCATGCTGCCTTTTGTGCTCATTTGGGTAAGAATAAGTCACCGTACTTTTCAGTACCTACCATAGGTGCTGCATTAGGTGTTTTTTATATATTATTTTATTGAATGTTTGTGGAAACTCTATGAGTGAAGCTATCCCCAGGAGGTTTAAGGGATTTGCTGAAGGTATTCTCCGTGTCAGATGCAGCTGGGATGTGAACTGCGATCTGATTCTGGGGGAGCATGTCCATGCCCTTTCTACCCTGCCCGCTGCCTCACTACTCATGGGACCCTGGTAGTAACTTTTAAACTCCTAGGAGGCATGGATCAGTGTGTGCAAAGCAGGATCTCTTTATTTCCAACCCTAAGGGTCTACAGTCAGATCTGCGGGACAAAGCAAACCCACCCTCTCATCAATAAAAAAAGCTATACTTTTATCTGGTTCACATATTGGATTTTCAAGCAGATCACTTCATATTTTATGAATTTGATTATCTATAGTAAGTACCTAACTTAGAGGGCTGTCATGAGGATTAAGTGACTTAACACCTGTGACACACTTAGACCTGTGCCTCCGTATGCAGTAAGTGCTCAACAAGGGTAATGTATGAGCACTGCCCAAGATTTTGTTTCCACCAAGGTTTCCATGGCTAAGATACTTGCAAAAGTGATGGTGCAGCTCCTTCTTATTAGAGATGAGGGAACCACCTCGAGAAGCAGACCCCACCCCCGGCTGCTCAGTGAGCTCTGTGACCACAGGCCTCAGCAGTTTGCAGTGTCAGACGTGTTTCTGGCCAGGGAAGCCAGGCTCGCTGGGCAGATGATGGCAGAGGGTGGTGCCGACTTATTGCCAGGAGCTGCCCCCTTCTTTCCAACTCTCCTTGGAACGACACCTGGAACAACAGCCAGCTCCCCTTATCCAGGAGCAGGTGTCCACTTTGTTCCTGAGCTGTGGTCCCCATTCCCTTCCCTCTTCCACTGGGCCCCGGCTGGGCTCCCTCAGAGTAAGGAGACTGTCTCAGCATCTCTGAATCCACAGGGCCAGGCCCCTAGTAGGTCTCCAGTAAGTCTCTCCTTGGGGGATGAGAGGGAGCTCCCCTGGCACTGAAGAAGCAGCTATGGGGCCTGTTCATATGTGCTGACAGCGTAAGATCAAACCAATGGGGACGACTCAGGGTGCATCTAATACTCGGGATTCTCCTTCAACAGAGTGAATGGCCAGAGTGAGTTGTCAGGACTCAACGTGCTCAGTGACTAACACCTGAGCCTGGGGTGGGACAAGTTGTGTGGAGGCCCCCCCAAGATCATTCGATTGAATTGCTTCTGTCGCTCCCTCTTTCTCTAGAATTTGAGATTCTTGAGGTCAGGGAGCATCACCCATTTGTACCTGTGTCCTAGCAACATAGCACAGGGCCAGGCACGGGATGGGCAAGTCCCTATGTGGCTGTAGCCTGGAAAACTGCCGATGGGAGTCAGCAGTCCCCAAGCCGGAGCTGCTGCTTCGGGTCCCACCAGACAGGCCTCTGTTTTCCAAGCTCATCCCTGGTTATCTTCCATGTCCTCTCCCCCGACTCCCTCCCTGCCACCCCCATCCCTAATAGAAACACAGGGAGTCAGGGCCCTAGAGAAAGGGTGGCCTGCCCAGATTTGATCAAGACACAAGTGAGAGGCAATGATTTGTGAAGAAATCCTGGTCCCGTCTAATGGAATTTTCCCAAAATAAATTCATGTAAACAACTTCCCACAAAGAGGCAGTCAGGGGAGCTGGGTGTGTAAACAGCGTGAACAGTGGCAAGTACTATGGGCTCCAGGGGTGCCGTGTCGTCTGGAGGGGGGGCTGTGGGGAGACTCCCTTTAGCAAAACACCTTTGGCTCCAGTCCTTCTGACATCATAATGTCAGCCAATTCATTAACTTAAAAAAAAAGTCCTTATTTTACTATCATCCCCAAAACATAGCAACGCCACTTTGTAGCTAAAAAAGGCTGCAGAATGGATTTTGCTTAAATTTCTCAGGCCTTTTCAAAACCAATCAAACAGGGCAGGAGATGATCTTCCAGCCTGGAGAAGGTGGGGCAGGAATGGGGTGGGCGGAGGGGATGGGGGGAGGGGGTGGCTGGAGGGACAGTCTCTGGAGAAATAGAAAACGCCATCTCTCTGATGCTCAGCGATGGAGATGAATACACTCATGCGGTTCCTAGAATTAAGATGAAAATCTGCTCTTCTGAAGGCACGCAGAGGGACACTGAATTCTTGTGGCCTGGATGTCTCTGGCCACGTCCACATGGAGGATGGCTTTGAGCTGGGCCGTGTGTATGGCCTTGCAGACCAAGCTTCCGGAGGGAAGTGTGTGCGGGGAATGTGTGCGGGACACACCTCTCCCCAGACATTTTCCCCACCGAGTCTGACTGTTCCAAACCCCGGCTGTTTTGGGGATCTCGGTTTGGAGCCTTTCCTTCCCTCCCATTCCCAGGGCCTGGAGAGAGAAGACCTGTATTCAAGTTCAGGCTTGGGCACCGGGGTTAGGCTACCATGAGACTTTTAGCAAATCGCACCTCTTCTCTGAGCTGCAGTTTCCCCAACTATACAGCGGGAACCTGGATAGCCCTCCCAGCCCTGTGAACCTTAGAGAGGTGTGAAGTTCGAGGCAAGGAAATAGTTGCCAAGTTGAGGAATTTTATTTATTATAATGAATTTGATTCTGATTTTTGCTTTAGTCCAAGATACTTGGTGCAACTGGATGTAGATGAGAACCTGACTGTCTCTGCAATAGTCGGGAGGCAGTGGGAGGAGCCAAGATGCCCCTGGGAGGCGGGGAGGGGCAGAGGGAAGGGGACACCAGGGGGCCCTGGAGGACCTCAGGACGGTACTCGGCCAACCTGTTCTTGTAACCACGCTCGAAGCCTGCTGGTCACGGTGAAGGTGCTGACCGTGGCTGACTGGCTCTGGGTCTCAGTTTTTCACCTCCTTGAAAAGGATTGTACTTCCCTACTCTTTGTCATGTGACTTTACAGGCTCTCCCGCTGTGGGCGGGGGCACTTTCTCCTATTATGTTTCCTTGACCATCTGACTTGTTTGGCCAATGAGATGCTGAAAGGGTGTTCAGAGGCCTTAAATGTGCTTGTGCAATTTGGCCTCTCTTGCCTTGAGAAGATGCCTCGGTAGCTGCTGGTGGACACATGGATGGATCTGCCTGCAACCCCGAGCCTGGATTCAAGCACTGCTGACCCGCAGCCCCGGCCAACGTGCCGACCTGCGAGTGACACAAATAAATGCTTGTTGAAGGTTACTGAGTTTTGGGGAGTTTTTTTAAATTTTATTTTATGCAATATTATCTGATTATCCGATACACTGATAATGGCAATAAGGATAACATGGGCAATCCTCACTTTACGCAGTTCCAAGGGAGCTGAGATTCGCAAGCAAGGACCTGGGTCTGATATCGGCGAGTTTCAGGTAACAGGACCATGCAAAGCGGGGATGGCCTGTAATAAGCTATAATAATACGTTTCCCTTTCAAAAAGCATCAGAGACCCTACATGTACAGCACACCAGATGCCTGTGATGACGGAGACAGCAGACAGGATGCTGTAGGACTTAATGAGCGAGAGCTTGGCCTCCGTAGGTAGTCTTAGTTTTGAATTCTGACTTCGCCACGTTTAAGTTTTGTGACCTGGGACAAGTTCCTCAGCCTCTCTGAGCCTTGGGTGCTTCATCTTTGAAACGAGGATGATCTTTTTGTGGAAGGGACATGAATATTTTTAATACAGTGCTTGCTATCTGGTGAATGCTCAATAAATACACTAATTATTATTAGCTCTTAATCTGAATGTGAAGTTATGTTTGTTGGCTTCCATAAAGCAATGACTCCATCAGGGCTGAACATAGTTAAGGATGTAAATGGCTGTGGGGACATTCGGGCCCATTTGCTGGGAGCCTTCTCTGAGGGGAAGGTCATCTTATCCCTGTGTGGGGATGAGGGGTGGCATGGGCTCCAGGCAGTGAGCTCAGCTCCATCACCTGGGTGAGGTGATGATACCCCTCAGCTTTCTCGAGTTCTAGTCCCCCATCAAAAGCCCCGTCTCTCCACTGTCACCTGTTGCAGGGTGAGCTCAGTTGTCACTGAAGGACCTCTAGAAAACAGGGCTCCTTTTGCTTAGAGGAGGATATGAGGGCCAAGGGACAGAGAAGGAGCCATTTCTTCAGGATCAGGGCCTATGGATTGGGGGCCCACAGGGCTGGGAGTATGGGCCTTAGCTACCGAGTGGGTGGGGAGAAAGGCATGGTCTTCAGGCCATAAAGGCTCCCTGAGCTGGGATGTTGGAGGCTCTTTCCCCATTACCTTGGACCAAAGCTAATGATGACAATGACGATGACAATAATGATAACTCATATTTCAGAGCGATGTAGTTTCCTGTGATGTGCATCATTTAATTTTTGGTTCTTACAGCTCTGTGAGGAAGGCTGGACAGGATTTTCAGCCTCATGATCGCAGAGGCAGCAAGGAAAAAAATCTCAGTCCACAGACTCAGGTGTGCAAATACTCTGCCCAAATTTCCACTTCAAGCTCCCATACTGTGTGTGGGGGAATACAATTTAATTCTCGGTCAATTCCATTTCCCTGTGAACCTCCGCACTGCCCTGCAGAATTTCTCTTGGGTTTTGTTCAAGTTCCAAGGGGCAGACTGGCCTTTGCAGGTCTCCACTAAGATGTCCTTTGTTCTATCTGGCCCTTGGTCCAGTGCGATCACCATTGCGCCTGCCATTCCTTCTGGCTCTCTCACAGCTAACTTCTGGGCCTCTCTCAGCTACACAGGGAACAGGCATTGGCTCCCTTGCCACTCTGGTGATTCTGAACTCAACGTGGCCACATTGGTCCTTTTCTGAACATGCCACACAGCCACTCCACTGTGGGTTTGCCACCACCTCCTCCGGGGCTCCATCTAGGAAATGAGGCACAAGTCTTCTCTATTCTAGGATCCCACAGACCTAAAGAGAAAGAGCCTGTTATTTCTCCATCCCACCCCCACCACAACCAAGGGCTCATTCATCATCAGCTTCTCCAATTGTATTAACGAAGGCAGCATTAGATGCTAATTCCCAAAATGTTAGTTCAAATGCAGTAGAAGTTTATTTCTCAGTCACATGCGATCCAAATGGGTGCCCCTTATTGGGAGGTAGCTCTCTAGGCACCTACCATCTGTAGCTCCCTCATCCTCAACACGTGGCTCCCAGAGTTGCTGGGTGTGTTGGCCTCAGGCCAGGGGAAAAGGCAAGAGCTTGGAAGGTGTTCCCGGGCCAGCTCTGGAAGAGCCACACATCATTGCTGATCACGGTCTGTTTGCTAGAGCTCTGTTGCATGGCTGTGCTTCCCTGCAGAGGGTCTGGCAAATGCCATCTACCTGTGTGCCCAGGACCAAGGGGGGATGGGCTTGGTAAACAGCTAACCTGTCTCCGTCAGATTGTTACTTTTTAAAAAAAATATATATCTTTATTGATTTCAGGGAGAGGGAGAGATAGATATAGATAGAAACATCAATGATGAGAGAGTCATTGATTGGCTGCCTCCTGCACGCCCCCACCGGGGATTGAGGCCGCAACCCGGGCATGTGCCTGGACCAGGAATCGAACCGTGATCTCCTGGATCCTAGGTCTATGCTCAACTGCTGAGCCATTCCGGCTGGGCTCATGACTTCTTTATATGGGGTTGGGGGTGTCCTTCAATCAGTCTTGGATCAAGCAATCCAGTTCTGATTCATCATGTAATTTCTGTGCCTATCTATTTTTGAAACTCAAAAGCTTTTTCTTTGCTTCTGCTGTAGCTTTCCTTCCCTGAAGAAATAGATGCTGCAAAGTCCAGTTTTGTAATGGGCTAAGGGACCTAGAACTGCCAGAGGAAAACACATCAATAACTATTTCACAATCTTAGGGGAAAGTGACTTGTTGACGACTGCACGGCCAGTAAGTGATGGAGCTGGGTTTTGATCCAGAATCCAGAGCCTCAACCTCCTTGTTGGGGATCCCCAAACCATGACATCTGGCAAGCCAAGAATCTATGAGATCCCCAGTTCATCCATGTTCTGGTGTGTGGTGTCTGGACCAGAGACATTTAGGCACATTTCCTGACGTAGCAGGGACGAAACAAGTGAGCTCGGAGACCTTCCAGGAGCCTTATGTGGGGATCTGCCTCCCAGGGGATTGATGCTGATCTCACCTTTCCTCCGTTTCCTCTCGTACCTGCCCTTCGCCTTCAGTTTCATCTTAGCCTACCTACTCCCTTCTAAGTAACCCCCTCTGGATCAGCCTCTCCTGCTCTCCTGAGCTCCACGCTCTGCTGCTGCTAAGAGATTCAAGTCAAAATCTAAGTTGGGTAGGGAGTCATCTTATGCTTACAACCAACACTTCATTCAACTAACACGCATAGAGCACCCCCGTCTGTAACGAGCACTGTTTTGTGAGCTTCTCATGGTGACGGGCCAAAGAACACACAGTCTTTGGTTTGGACAAACTAGAGTTTGAATTCTGGGGTGTAGCTGCTCAAGAATAGGATGGGTGATGGGCCAAACGATTTAATTTTCCTGGGGTTCATCCCCAGTCATTTCTAAAGTGGGGGAAATAAAACCAGCCTCCCAGGGTTTGTGCTGAGAATGAAACGTGGAAGGGCCTCGCTGGGTCCCCACTTTCCTACAGCTGATGTACAGACCCTTCTCCACCCGTCCCCGCCTCCTCCTTTGTCTCCTAAAGTCTCATTCTCCCACAGAGGCTCTGGGCCCCAGTCCCCACGGCTTTCCAGAGCCCTTTCTCTATCTCCTTTCTTGACTGTGTTGCCCGTTTGCCCACCCTCCTGGATTATCCCAATCAGCACTCTAACAACTGCTCAATTCTTTCAACTTTTTAAGGGAAGGCAAAACATCTCTTGACCCCGGCCCCTAATCCTGCTCCAGCTACTATACTCCCCACACTCCCCACACTCCCCACTCACCCTAAATTCAAGCTGCTAGAAATAGCTGCCCTCTCCCACTGCCCCTGTGCCCACCCAGTCCCCTCTGGCGCCCACCCCACCGCTCCACGAGGCTGCTTCTGCCAAGGTCCCCGACGACCGCCGGGATGCCGTCCTCAATCGCTTCTTCTGCCTTCGTCTTACTTACCAAGGAGCTGTGGCCCTGCGGACCGCTCCTTCTCTCTAAAACCGTTCGTTCCCCCTCGCTTTCCGCCCACGCGCTGTTCCTTCTCAACCTCTTCTGCCAGCTCTTGTTTCCTTACTTGCCTTCTAAATGTTGGGGTCCCCGGTCCCGAGCCCTCTTCTCTGTCTACAATCTCTCCCTAAGTGATTTTGTTCATTCCTATGACCCGATACGACACCTGTATGGCCCTACTCCCGGATGAATAGCCCCTAAATTCTATTTCTTAGGAATTCCAGGTTTCCATCAGAAGCTGCTGTCTGACATCTCAGAAGAGGACTCTCTGCTCGATAGCCGTTTCGCGAGCTTCCCCCCATCTCAGTGGGTGCTCAAGGGGAGCTTTCCCTCACCTCTCACGTCCACTCCATCACCGCGCCCTGCTGAATACTTGCCCGTGTATCTCCAACGTCCCCACGCCAGCCCCAGCCGCCTCTTATTTATAATCACTTCCAGCAGAGTGAGCTTTTGAAAATGTAAGTGAAATAATATCTGAACAGCACGCTGGCTCCCAAGGTAGCTCAGTGGCTTCCCGCCGGCCGAGGAGCTGACTTCTGCCGGCTTTTCCGTCAGCTCGGGCCTTCCTCGCGGCCCTCTCGGCGCCCCCGACGGCGCAGCGCTCGCGGCCACCTCGGGCCCGGGCACGCCCGTCTCAGCTCATCACCTCATTCTCGCACATCCTTTCAGTCTCGGCTTAACTGTCACCACCCCCAGACCAATCCCGGGGCCTCCTCTTAGTCGTTCATACTCTCTGTTCACACTACCCATTTTCTGCCTCGCATTCGTCGCAGCTGATGATTATATGAGTATTTTTGTTTTTACTTAGTATTAACAGTTTGCCTCCCCAGCAGACTGCGAACTCGGCGCGTCAAGGACCGGGTCTCTGGTTCGCCGCTGCAGCTGCAGTCCTGGCGCACGGTGGAACCTCAGTAGAGAGTTATTGCTGGATGATAGCTCACAGTTAGTGAGCTTTCCCTCTGTGTCAGGCAGCCTTCTAAGCACTTTGCTGTATTATTTTATTTAATCCTCACAGTAGCCCCATGAGGTCGGTCCTATTTGCCCCTTTATCAATAAAGAAATGGAGACAGAGAATTTCAGTAATTTGCCCAAAGCCACCCAGCTGGGAATTACTGAACTTGGATGTGAGCCCCAGGCCCCGAGTTCTGCATCGCTTTGCTCTGCCACCATCGAAGGGTGAATGAACACAGGCACTTGGGAAATGGAGCTGCCTGGGCGGTGGTTTCCACTTACTTCTCTTGGACTGAAGATGAGGGGAACTTGGGACCTGTGGCTCCCTGCCCCACCCCATAGCACCCCTGTCATACCTCCCCCCCAGCCTCCTCTAGTTGGTAGGTCGGAGCATGCTGGAGCCGCAGGCAGGTTGGGGGTTGGGAGAGGCCCAGGGCTTCAAGACGCTGGGGAAGATGGGCCAGGTTGTTGTTGAGAAGGTTGCCTTGGAGAGGAGGGTGTCCTCAATGCTCGTGCAGAATAAGTGAGGGGGGGGTGTCGTTTCCCTGGGCCTGTGCTGGGAGATGTGGTGCAGTGCCCCCCTATCTGGGACTCTCAGCGAATGGACCACAGTGGAGTATAAGCAGGTTTTAAAAATGGCAATGAATGAAAAAGAAAGGTATTTGCATATCCTGAATCCCAAAACAGGGAAAGCAGCTCAGGAGTTGCTCAGAAGTTGCAGCGGGTGGGGGTGGAGAAGCCACCGGTTGATCCTGCTCTGTCCCACCTTTAAGCCCTTCTATGCTCAGGCCTTTGTTTCAGGTTCCCTGAACCCACACCGCCCCGCAGTCCCGAACCACGTGTCATGGCTTCTCTGCATCCTTCCCTTACCCCGCCAACACAGCCTCTTTGGGGGAGGGCGTTGGAATTTATTCACCCTGTATCCCCAGATTCTCACGTTGTGCTTGGCACTTAGTAGGTAACTGTTGAATCCATGAGATCCCTCCAGGCTGAGTTGGCTACTGTCTCCTCCATGTGACTTTTCTACCATACAAGCCTTTATCGTAGTACCTGGCCCATTGCACTTAACTGTTTCCTTCTTTGTTTTTTAAAATTTTATTTATTGATTTTAGAGAGACGGGGGGGGGGGGGGAGAGAGAGGAAAAAAAAATACCCCAAGCCCATCGATTTGTTGTTTCACTATTTCTGCATTCATTGGTTGCTTCCTGTCTGTGCCCTGACTGGGCATTGAACCCACAACGTTCGTGTATCCGGACAACACTCTAACCAGTGGAGCTACCCAGCCAGGGCCTTAACTATTTCTTTATTCTTCTGCCTCTGCAGTTAGAATGCAAGTTCCTCGGAGCCAGGAGCCATGCAAATATCATTTTTATATTTCCAGTGTTCAGCACTTTTGTTAAACGAATGAATAAATGAATGAACAAATGATCTTCCTTCTCCAGTCTCCAAGAAACCCAGCTTCCCATGGGCGCTTCCCAAGAGGGTCTGACTTTGAGGCAGTGCCCCCTAGAGGCGGGGAGGTGAAAAACAAGTGGAAAGCAGGAGGCCTGGCACAAGGGAGGGCTCCCTGCTGGCAGTTTCTCCTTGGAACCCTCAGGGCACATATCCCAGCGGATGTCTAAAGACCAGGTACAGCTTTAGGGGATCAGACACATGCAGTTGCTGCCCAAAAATAAAAAATGGACTCTATTAGATGCCAGTCACCGGGCCTGTATTTATTTCATTTTTGATACCTACAAATAGGTGTCATTGTTTTTATTACACAGACGAAGAGCCAGAGGCTCAGAGAAGTGGAATGTCTTGCCTTCTAAGGTGGATGGAACCAGTTTCTCTTCTGCCAGGGAAAATTATAAATAGATTAGTTTATGTTCTCTTCCTGACTGCCGGGCTTCTTACAACCAAGTCCCTTTTTGAAGGCAGCCTTCCTTTTCGTGATGCGAGCCTCCCTACGACCAAGCCAAGAAGTCCAAAGACAGAGGCAAGGTTGGCGAGCTCTTGGAGCTGACCACCAGGTGGTGCTGTTGGCCCAACATATAGTCTTACAGTATTGGGCTTTTGGGGAGTGCTAAAGGTCCTTGAGGAAAAAGCTTGCGCTGTTGTAGTAAGTGCCACCAGTCCTTGAGTTCTGCCATTTGCCCAAACTGTGTTTCCATAAGTCACCTCAGTTGAACCACCAAAACTGCCTAAGGAAGCTGTCATCCCAGTCATTGCAGCTTTCGAGAATTTGAGTAATTGGAATTAAATTCCCAGAGTTATACATGGAAGAGACTGGATTTGAAACCACATCTGTTTGGTTCCAAATCATCAGATTCTTGGGGTTCAGGGGAAGCGAGTCCTGACCCATGAGTTGCACAGCAACCTTCCAGCCTCTATCTTACCTGGCACAGGTAGAGATGGATTGTCTGGGAATCCAGGGGCAAGGTCAGGCCCCTGGGCTAAGTTTGAAAGAACCAGGGCCCACCAAAGGTTCTTCTCCGCCACCGTAGAGCACTGCGTCATTTCTCTTCTTCAGAAAAGATGTTATTCACGGCCCTTTCCCCATCTCAGGGGATTCTCTTGGCGGAAACAGCAAGGTTACCTTAGAGTAATGGGATAATTCATGTGACCATCTGGAAAGTACCATTTGCGGCCTCTTGTTTCTGAACTCACAAGCCAGCTTTCCTCTTTACTCCCCTCACTTTCCAAGGAGATACATATTGACTTAAGTGAGAGTTGTAGTAGCATAGCAGAGATACATTCAATAAGTGACAGGGCTGCGTAGACAAAGGGAGATATATCAGACTCATACACCATTTGTCAGAATATGAATATTAGTACCTCATTAACAAAATCATTGCTCAGCCATAGACATCCTGTGAGACAGCTGGGACTCTGGCCCGGGCACAGTCCCATTGGCCATGATGCACACTTTTGTGAATGGTCTTGGGTGTGCCAGGGAAGGTGATTCCATTATCTCTAATCCTCAGAATAGCCTGCGAGGAAGGTATTATTATCTTTATGTTACAGAATAGGAGACAACGCACAGCTTCCTGGAGCAGAGTGTGGGCTCTGGAGTTGAGAACCTAGATGGAAACTTACCTGGTCCACTGACCTACAGGCACAGGTCAGCCTGGCACATCTGTGTGCTTCCAGTGCCTCACTCTGCCTCCTGTTTCTGCAGCCACCAGCCTTGGACCCACGGGAGCCAGCTGGGCACTTGGAAGGGGAGGGCCAGGTGGAGGTAGGTGGGCCTGGCAAAGATTAGCCTTGAGCCGAGTGTTTTAGGGTGCCTTTGGTATATTGACTGCCTGGTTTTCACCCTTCACATTTCCCCTGTTCTCTGGAGCTCCAACAGCTAAGGTTGGGGCCAAGGAGAGTGGGAGCTTAAGGGACACACATTTTCACTCATGATAAATAAGAACTTTCAAGGAAGTCAGAATGAACTGAGGTGGCCTGTGCCCCATGTGGTAGCAGCGAGCTCCCATCATTGGAGGTGAGCAGTGAGAGGCTGGACTCAGGCCGATGTCCCCTTTGGCATGTTGGGCACAGGGCATATAATACTTTCAGGGGCCCATGGACATGTTTTAATTTCTTTTAAAATCAGATAAAATATAACTTTGAGGTTGAATAAAATGTTTTATTGTATAATATTCATGTATTTGTCTGTATACCAATACAGTGGACAAATGACTTTTATTTTTCAATTATAGTTTGTATGCAATATTATTTTGTATTAGTTTCAGGTGTACAGCATAGCAGTTAGACAATCATATAGTTTACAAGTGATCCCCATGACATTTCCAGTGACCACCGGGTCCCATACATAGTTATTACAATATTGACTGTATTCCCTGTGCCGCACTTTACAGCCACATGACTATTTTATAACTACCAGTTTGTGCTTCTTAATCCCTTCGCCTTTTTCACCCAGTCCCCTGGCCCCCCTCCCCTCTGGCAGCCATCTGTCTGTTCTCTATATCGATGAGTCTGTTTCTATTTTGTTTATTTTTTTTTAGATTCCACATATAAGTGAAGTCATGTGGCAGGGAAAATGACTTCTAATATTTGTCTGATAAAGGAAGAAGTTCATGAAAGCAAAAGTGCCTACAGCCCAGGAAGGTCCTCACGTGGCCCTGGCTGGACTATGGCTTGGTGGGCCTGGTTAGGGAGAAGGGACCCGCGTGCTGGAAGGGGGCTGTCACCATTCTCAGCACCTTCATTCATGCTCTGACACTGGCCACCCTAGAATGAGTGTCCTTCAGAGGACAAAGTCCTCTTGCAAGGACACCTGTTCTGGATCTCTTGGAGATGATGCTTAAGAATGGGATCCCCGGGCAGTTTGTCGCTGATGGCATCTGAACAGTGCCCACCACTTGTGGGCATTTGTTAAAGGTTAAACCACAACACTAAGGCATAAATCCCTTGAGAGAGAAGAAGAGGGACCCAGCATTTCCTGAGAACCTCTTTCTTCTGGGCACTTTACAAAGTTCTTTTATTTGTACATTTTACAGATGAGGAAAGTGAGGCTCAGAGAGGTTAAGGAACTTGCCCAAGTTTCCTGGTCCATAAGAAGTAGACACAGGCCCGTGGAAGCCAGCTCTGTCTGGTTCCCAGGCTGGGTATCTTTCCGCGGCATGGCGCTGCCCCCAAGTCCCTGGACCGTGTGTTGCAGAAGAAAACCCCCCACATACGCAGGGTGGGAGTAGATGGCGGGGAGGGTGGCGCTGGAGTTGGGGTGCAGCTTCTCATCCTGGATCCTCAGATTCCGGGGCCCAAGTGTGGTTGGATCGAAAGGAAAGCGAGCGGGAGGTGAGCATCCCAAAGCCTTCACTCGTGCTGAAAGGGGAGAAGGCGTGGCCTTGGGAGGCAGACCCGGGGCCTCCCGCTGCTCCCGCGGCTGCCCCGCTGTGGCCGGCGCTCTGGTTGTGGCCTTCTGCTGGGGGAGACGGGGGGTGGACGGGATCCCCGACATTCCCCGACAGAGTCATCTGTCCCTGAGCCCTTCTGCAGCTCCTCTCCCCAGCCAGCTTGGAATTCCCCTCAAAAGCAGGGAGTAAATCTATTATTTTCTGTCCTCAGTAGCTTCTTCATAACTTTTCCCTCACAGGGTACCAAGTGTATTCCTATTTCTTTAATATGATCCTTTACTTATTTATTATTCTTTTTATTTTTGTGTTATCTTATTTGTTAATGGTTCAAACATATGATTGAATATGCTCACAGTGTCGTCTTTTGTGATCTATAAATTCAATTTTAAGTACAGTTGATTTCAATATTGAGTTTTATTCTTTGTCCATTTCTGGAAAAGACATTTTGTAAGACATGTAGGTCCAAATGCAAGAAATACATCATGGGCTGCTTTTTCTAAGTCATGATATTTGTTATTTTAGTCCCGTCTCCCAGATACAGGTTTTTGTTGTGATTTGGCTAGTAAATGTCTATTTTCCTTCATGCCAATCAATTGTTCTTTAAAACAAGTTGGAAGGTGGTGTATTTTAAATGAACTTACTTTGAAAAAATGTGACTCCTGCCTGGCTGGCGTGGCTCAGGGGTTGAACATTGACCTATGAACCAGGAGGTCATGGTTCGATTCCCGGTCAGGGCACATGGCCGGGGCTGCGGGCTCGGCCCCCAGCAGAGGGCGTGCAGGGGGCAGCCGATCAATGACTCATCATTGATGTTTCTATCTCTCTCCCTCTCCCTTCCTCTCTCTCTGAAATCAATAAAAAGATATTTTAAAAAAATGTGACTCCTGTCCTAAACAAATAATATTTTTGAAATCATGGGCTCAGTTAATTCATTCATTCCTTTTACAAAGCTTGAAATAATGCCTATGGGGTGGCAGGCTCTTCTAGATGTCAGGGACACAGCAAAGAAAAACACAGGCAAAGCCTCTACCTTATGGAGACTACACTCTCCTAGAGCACATGGAAAATAAATGCAGTCGTCCCTCAGTACCTGCAGGGGATTGGTTCCAGGAGCCCCGTGGATACCAAAATCTATATAAGGTGCTCAAGTCCCTTATATAAAATTCGTAGTAGTTGCATATAACCTATACACATCCTCTCATAGACTTTAAATAATCTCTAGGTTACCTATCATACCTAATATAATGTAAATGCTGTGTAACTAGTTGTCATAGTGTGTTGTTTAGGGAGTAATGTCAAGAAAAAAGTCTGTAGGTGTTTAGTACAGACCCAACATAGTACACAGCAGCAGTAACACAGCATTTTTCCCCACATATTTTTGATCCGTGGTTGGTTGAATCTATGGATGTGGAACCCGTGGATATGAAGGGCCTATTGTACAAATATAGATAAGGAACTTTCAGATAATGTTAATGACTCTGGAGAAAATTTGGCAGGGTGATACCTTAGATTAAAAATTTTGATACATAGTCAGGAAGTGATTCTACACTGCAACCCAATATGCACATAAACACACAAAATGGAAAATGTCTTGAGAACTATGTTGAGAAATGACACCTTTGCTACACGTGATGTGCTCTGTTTTCTCTTTTCTATTTTGGTTAAATATGCTGATTATGAGCCACTAAAGACCGATCTTTTGATCTATTAATGGATGCAGTTTGCAGTTTGCAAAACACTGGAACATTGGGGGACTGGTGATGGGACACATGGTATCATTTCAGAAAGGGCGGTCAGAGACGGAGCCTCTGAGGAAGTGACGCTTGAGCTAACAGAGCTGAGAAGGAGGGAGCTATGTGAGATCTAGGGGGAGAGCATCCCTGGCAGAGGGAATAGCAAGTGCAGACCTGGAGGTAGGATTGAGTTTGGGTTAGATGTGCTTGTACTGTGTGTGAGTGTGTGCGCGCGAATGCATTTTACATGGTCCATGTATGCTCATACAGATGAAAAGAATGGTTTTAAAGTCCACATAGAAATTTCCTCTGTGTATTAGTCTACTGTTGCTTCTGCAACAAATCACCACAAACTTAGTAGCTTAAAACAACACCGATTTATTCTCTTACACTTCTGGAGGTCAGAAGTCCAAAATGGGTTGGCAGGGCGGTCCTTCTGGAGACTCGAAAATTTCAGGTAATCCATTTCCCGGCCTTGCTGCACGTCGGATCCATCTGGGAGGGGCTCTGGAGAGCGCAGATTCAACCCTGTCCATCCATAGAGGAGGAGAAGCATCCCGGCCCCGTCACTTCTGTGGCTTCATTGGGCGTTTTTAATTATAACTCACTTTTATAGGATTTCAAATTCACGATCCCGTTTTCTTATTCTATCCTTACCCCATTGGTAAAGGGCAGCCCTCAATCTTCCCATTTTACAGATGTGGAAACTGAGGCCCTGAAAGTCAGGGAGGAAGACTGGGCCTGGAACACTGATGTCCTGATTTCTTCTTGCCCCAAACTCCTTTCATTAGACAGTCCAGCTTCTCTTTTATTTTGAAGGGTGCAAAGTATTTGTAAGCCCAGAGGGCTTCTAGAAGGGCTGTCTCCGGGGAAGGATGATCCATTGTGCCCACGAGCAGCAGTGAGTGGCTTCACAGAGACAAAATTTAATTCAACATATGGGGGGACATCCTAAGAATCGATATCTCCAAACTAATAGTATCGGCTGCCTCAGGAGAAGCAGGGAACTGACCCCTGTCACTGGAAGGTTCTTAGGGGGGCTGGACTTGGAAATTCCTAACCTTATTTAGATCACCTTTAAGTTAAAGGTTTAGCCACAGGCCGTGGAGACCCTAAGCGAGCAGACCTCTGGGCTGAACGCCCCAGGATTTTTCTCATCCATCTCGTGCCTTCCACCCACAGGGCTCTGGAAGCCGATAAGGGGGAAAGGGGGTACAAAAATGGGCCTGACAATGAGGGGGGGCTGGTGTAAAAGGAAACCTCCAACAGGGGCCCTTCCCCAGAGGAGATAACAAACTACATCCATTGTAAATGGCATTCTCAGCGTCCTGGTGATTTTCATAGGAAAACTCAGCTTCGAGTCCTTGGCATCTGTTTCTCCTTTTCGGACAGAAACCAAAAGACTATTTACATATTCTTAGGGCCCTATCACCAATTACATCATTTCGGAGCCTCTGTCCCCCCGACCCCCCAGCCCCCCCAGCCCCTACCAGCTTCTCTCCACATTTGGGATTACATTTCTTGGCAGACGGTGGTGCTGCTCTTTGGTGATTTATTTACTCAGATTATTTTTCATCTCTAGCCTGGGCATTTCGGGCCTCGGCGTCCACCTTCTCATCATATGGAACTGACCCCGCTGGGGGACCCTCCCCACACTCGGAGGCCACGCAGGGAACGCATTCCTGCAGGCGCCAGGAGGCGGCCTGTCTCCGTGTCATCCCTCCGCACTCCTGCTTGTCCCTCCCCCCTCCTGACTGTGACTGTGACAGAGCTTCCTCGGGAGACGAGGGAGCACAGCTGGGTGACGTCACTAGGAATGCACAGGGGCCTGTGCAGGGGGCCCGGAAGGAGCAGCAGTAAGATGTCACCGGGAGCAACTGGACAGTCCCGTTTCATCATTTGCCTCAGGGACAATCTGGTCCTACAGGGACTTAGGACTCTGGTAGAAATGTCTGAGAAAATTGCATCTGTTGGAATGCACCTCGCAGGCCTCCCTCCTCTGCCCCAGGGGAGCTTCTGTTCCCAAGACACAGCTAGAGGCCGGCTGGGAGCGCAGCCCTCTGAGCCAGCTCCAACTTCTCACGGACCCTGCTCCTAACCAGCTCTGTGACCTTGGGCGTGTCACACAACCTCTCTGAGTCTCCTGTGAGTCTCCATCTGAAAAACGGAGCAGGCACTGGGACCTGCCCTGTGGTGTTTGGGGCGTAAACGGATTAGTGTCTGTGGAGCCCCTGGCCCCTTTCCTGGCACATCACAGGGATGTAATAGCTGTCGGTCATTAGTAGTAATTTGTAATTTTCAAGCTCAAAGGTTGACCCAATTTAATTCAACAGATTGGCGGGTCTTGACTTTGTGTCTTGACTCTGTGCCGGTGGAGGGGGGGTTCAAGGGTCGAGGCGGGGGGAACCTTGGACTTTAACCCCACAGAGCCTCATGGATAAACCAGATGAGTTATCTGTAGAGCGAAGATGGGCTGGGGAGGGGGAGATAAATTGGGGTATGCGAACCGATTGTAATGTATGGTGCCTATCCCACGGTTAGCACTACTGAAGCGTTGGCTCCAACTATCATCAGGAAGAAATTAATACTGTGTGGGGGAGGCGTGAGGGAAGTCTTCTGAGGAGAGGTAACATCAATGTTGGGCTTTGAAGGTGTAAGTGGGAGGCACTCCGGGGGGGGGGGGCTAGGTATCCCAGGCGAAGGGAAGCGTGTGACCCGCAAGCTGGAGGCGGCTTGTCTAGAACTCAGATCTCAGCCAGCGACCAGAGTGAAAAAGGGAGCGTAGAAAAGAGGGGGCAGGATGAGAAGACGGAGGCAGATGGGGAAGGGGCTGGTGCCCAAGGGAAGGGGCTGGGATCCCTGCTCTGGGAGATGGCAGCGGACCTGTGCTGCAGACCGGCTGGGCCGCAGTGGGAGGGGAGGGATCGCGGCCGGCCCTCCATCCTGGCTGCTCATTCGCGTCCCCGGGGGTGCTTTAAGCACACCAATGTCAAGGCTCTGTTCCCACCAAGCAGATCAGATGGCATGGGACCTGAGCAAGATCCAGTTGTTCAGCCCAAGCTGGGGGATGCCTGGATCAGAGGGAGAGCAGCTATGTCTTCATACAAGGTCTTAATACAACTCAGAGGGGCTGCGACCTGAACCAGAATTGCAGGGTGGTGCCAAAGGCGAAGACAGGGGTGCAGGAGGTGGTGGGGGCAGCTGGGAACCCTCCCGTCTCTCTGAGGGCCATTGGCCTCATCTCTGGAGCTTGGGGATCCCACTCTGATGCACGTGGCAGGAGGTCTTCTGTGAGGACCCAGCAGCTGTGGGCACATGCATTTTGACAGCAGTCAGGAACACGGGCTAAGCCAGGGAAGACCGCCGAAGTCTCCCCAGTTGGCGAGGTTGTAACTCCATTCTCATCCTCTGTAGATAGTGCTAACTCGCCAGACTCTCCCGCGGTCTCTGGGGGTATTGCCCTTTCCCTTTCCAGTTTATCTCAATACCCTTCCTTTAAGTCTTCACAGGGGTAGTTCTGGGAGCAGAGGCATGTGTGTGTGTGCTTGATGGTAGGAAAAAGGGAGCCCCAAGTGGAGAAATCTGAGGGCGGATCAAGTGTGGCATAAACGCTGGACTGGAAATCAGGAAAGGTGAAGTCTTGTTTCTGGGTTGGTCACTCTTTCATTTGGGTCTATCACTTCTTGTCTTCAGGCCTAGTTACCCCCATCTGTAAACTATGCGCTCACCTGGTCTCCTAGATTCTGGTCTGCTCCACCATCTTATGGCTTCTTGAAGATGAGTCTTTAGCCAATGATTGGATCTAGTCCCTGAGGGCCGAGCCCTTTGTAGGACGCTTCTAGAGGTATGGTGTAGGTAGGAAACTGGTTTCTTAGGAAAACACTCAAGGAATACACATAAAGAATGAGGGAGGGAAGACGAACGAGCATTTGTTGATATCTAGTATCTACCAAGTACTGCTTGAGATCTCTGCATACCTGACACCTTGGCTACTTGTGCCATCCCTGTGAGGGAGGTGTTAGAAACCTCTTGGCATAGATGGAGAAATTGAGGCTTAGAGAGTTAAGAAACGTTCTCAAAGGAAAGAAATGGGATATGAGCCAGTTCTACCCCACTCTGAATATTAATAGCAGCAGTGACAATAAAAATGACTGTGGGTGCTGAGTGTTTACTATATTTCAGGCTCTATCCTAATGATCTTTTTTACTCTGCATTACAACCGAATGAAGCTGGTACTATTAGGGTCATGATTTATAGAAAAGGAACCCGAGGGTCTGAGAAGCTCCTTGCTTAAAATAGAGCAGCTGGTCTAGTGGTAGGACTTGGATTCATGTCCCAGTCTTTCTAACTCTACAGCCTATGGGCAAAGGATCATTCATTACCCTTTGAGATCACAGGGAGAAACTAATTGGAAAGTGTCAGAGTGTCCCCACATATTAACTATGGGACCTGCCTTTTAGGGAAAGATGTATCTCTCATAGCCCCTGCTCAAGGGGCAGATAAATAGGTGGCTGATGTATTCTGTGTCCTGACCCCCATCCCAACACTTCAACCCTACAGGAGCAGACCAGAAGGTGGGGCTCAATGACACCCAATCTAGAATCTTGCAGGGCCTAGGAGGTGGTGTAGAGCTAAATGATAAATTGGCTTAATCAGATTTCCTCCTTGGAAATGCTGAGCAGATGAGGCAACTGGCAGAGGAAACTGAAGTTGAAAGTTTGTGATTTCTCTGAAATCAATAAAAACATATAAAAAATTAAAAAAAGAGAGAGAATAGTACATGCAGAAAAAGCTGGGTCCCTGGGCAACCATGTGCCCATGAGAGAGAAATGGTCAGTGGCTACCAAAAGGAAGACAAGCCCTTTGTTCCTAGAAGTGCACACTTCCAGTTCTGATGAGGCCCGATCCCTGCATCTCAAATAAGAGCTCTCCTTCCCCACTGGTGTCCTTATAGCACCCATTCCTTCCTTGCCCGCCCCTTGCATTCCTAATATTTAAGAGAGTTTTCTGATCATGCAGTCAAGGAAGCATGACTAAAACACAGGCCAGCCTAGCTGGGGAGCCTGGGCAGAACAAACTAGAATCCTCATTTTAGTATTATACTTGTTTGATTTTTTGAAACTACTGTGCTCCATGATATTGAGGTAGATTATAACTCTTTCCCACAAAAAAACCAAACCAAACCAAACCAAAAAACCCTCTCACATATATATGTGTATGTGTGTGTGTGTATGTGTATATATATATGTATATATATATATATGGTATATATATATGGTATATGCCTGACACATAATAGGTACTCAATAAATAGTATATATGCCCACTAAATTATATGTAATTCTATACATTCTCATTTTATTTCCACAGCTTCCCTATGAGGCAAGGTGGACATTAACCCCATTTTACAGATGAGGAAATCGAGGTTCATGGAGTTTAAGTGACATGTACAAGATCCCATGGCCTGAAGGAAAGATACAAAATTAGTTCTGAGCACTGTTAGTGGCTAATGCAAAAATGAAGACATGATCTGTTACACATTCACGTCACCTCAGGCCCCAGTCAGGTGCTCCCAGAAGCCTCTTGGACCTTAGCTTGGCGGTGGTGGTAGAGGGCGCCCTTCTCATGAATGCCTAGAGCAGGGAGGTTGTGGTGAGAACGCTGGCTTCCTCCCTCCCTCCTTTCTTCCCCAGGGCAAATTAAAGAAGAAAATAACTAAAATTATGGGCCACCTTTTATTGTCTGTGTAAAACAAAATAGCTCTATCAAGTTCCATGAGGGCATAAAAAATGAATGATTTTGGGGACTTAGACCACCTAAGAGAAAAATGCTCATGAGTGAAAAAACACGAATTTTAATGAAATGATCAGTTGGCAGTTTTGAGAAGCAGCACTCACTGCTGATGTCCTTTTACCATTCATCCTGAAATTCAATTCCAAGCCAATGAAATTCAAATAGGTGGGCCATGTGGACCTACGGGTGAGTTGCTCATCAGGGCCTTGCATATTTTGGGCAGAATTCACTTAGTGACTTGGTGCTGAGTCCCTGGGAGCACCCACCCAGCCCAGCTGTTAGGAAAGCGAGAAACAAGCCTATCTTCAGGCCGTTGGTGGCCTCATTGTCTCTTCCAACCAAATGAGCAGATTTTGACTTTAAGTGCACCTGCCCCCCTGGTGCCCACCGCATCGCTGTGAGTGCGCTGGAGCCAGCTGTGGACAGCTGCCCAGGGCCCAGGCTCCAGCCCGGGTAGCCGCCCCTGCTCCTCCAGCCTGCACTCAGTGTCCGAGGCCTGGCTCTGGGCTCCACTCTCTGTGTCTGCCCTGGCCCTTTGCCTCCGGCTGGCAGCCCGTTCCTCCCCTTCTGGCTCGCTGATTGGCACCTGGCCCTGAGTACTGCCTTGATCTTACCGTCGCTGTGGCTTTTGATAAGAGACGTGCTCCCGCCCGATACAGGCCCAGCCAGGGAGCCACCAGCACCAGGATTCAGGAGTCAGGGCAAGCTGGGTTCTATCTAGAGCTAACTTACCATTTTTTAGCTCTGTGACCTTAGGCCACCTGTGCCACCTTTCTGAGCCTCAGTTTCCTTCCCTGTAAAATGAGGGTGATGAGATCTACCTCTTGCAGGTGTGGAGAGAGTTAATGCTGGTCTTATTGTTATTGCAATGTGATATTTTGAGTTACATGTGTTGATGGGAGTAATATGTAAAAACCAAGTCTCTATGGCACTGTGCATTCCCAATGCTTTTTTCAAAAGCACAGCCTCATAATAATCATTCTGAATGTTCTAATACTCTCAGTTACAGATGAGGAAACTGAGGCACAGAGGGAGAAATGAGGACACCTCACGTCTCAGCCAGCTAGTGGGCAAGGCTGGATTTGAACCCAGGTCTTCTGACTCCCCTTCCGGAAAGCGGCCCCGGCGGCCACTTTGATCTCCTGGAGCTGCTGTCCAACAATGTGCCAAGGGGAAGGGAAGACAAGGAGAGGCGCTGCTCCCCCGGGCCCCCCTCTGGGGCGGCTGGCAGCCGGGGGGAGGAATCTGAGCGGCTGGCTTGTGCTCATGCTTGAGGAATGTCTTGAGAAGTCGGCCTAAGCCCTCTGTATCTGAGTCATCATCTCCCCGTCTCCAGGAGTGTCAGAGAAGAGCTCCCTTAATCCCTCCTGTCCTCGGTCCCAGGCTTTCATTTGTCAAACTAAAAATATTCCCTCCGGGAACCTCCTTTTGCCAGAGGCCGAGGAGATATAAGGGGAACCGCGGTTCAGTGTCACTTCCTGACAGCGCCTCCTTATTGTTCCCGCGCCAGGGACACGGAGACAGAGACGGGCAGCAGGCAAGGGGCCCCTGTCATTCTTGGGCCCGGGCCAGCCCGTCCACCTCTCTCCTGCAAACCGGCTTCCTTCTTGCCTCTCTCAGGCTCCAGACAATAGCCCATCAGCCTGACACCCAGCCCTGGCCCGGTCCCTCGGGGCTGTGTCGTGATTCATGCCAGGTGAGGACTGCAACGTGCCAAGTTCATTTCCTCTGCAGCCCGAGGGGAGGGTGGGCTGGCACGTACTTGTCTGCAAGGTTAGTTTACCGCTAAAGGGAAGCAGGGCTGGAAGGTAAAGAGAAGACACAGTCCTGGCTCCTCAGGTCAGTGAGAGCTGGCACTCAGTGTGGGACAGTGGCTCTGTGGGGACGCCATCGAGGTTCCTCTCCCGTTTCCCTTCCTTCCTTTTCTTCATTTTGTCCCTCCTGGCTGCCTCTTGGTCCTCAGGGTTGATCCTGAGTGTCCACGACCTCGACTTGGCTCCAAATCTTGGCTCAGAGTCATGGAGCTGCCTCTCTGGTCCCACCAGGTGCCCACCTGCTCAGTGGAGACAGAGCATAAGGAAAGCAGAGGAGCAGGGACCGGGGGTCCAGGCTGAGGTTAAACTCTGACGCCACCCGGCAGCTAGCTTGAGGGAGTACCTCGTGTCCGAGCCTCAGTCTGTGTCAGTGGGGAGTCATAACCACTGTACTTGGCCACTGTGAACCGTACAACGCCTGCCCCTCAGTAGGGGTTCGAATCATTGTCCTCATCACGGCCATTCCTGCAAGACCCGGCCACAAATGCCATTACACCAGCGAACCGAAGACCTGGTTCTAATCTCAGCTCAGCCGTTAACAAGCTGCTGGGCCCCAGGCAAGCCCCCTAACATCTGACTCACATGTGCTCACTTGTAAAATGGGGAGTTTTTGGGGCTTGATTTCCTCGGGGATTCCTCTCAGATCTAAAATTCTGGGGTCTTGGAGGTGCCTGGGAGTAGATGTTCATGAAAAATTTTATTCTTTAAAGAACAGAAGAATAATGTAACTTCTTGCTATGGACCGAATTGTGCCCTCCCACCCAATTTATATGAAGCCCTAAACCCCAATGTGACTATCTGGAGAGTGGGTCTTTAGGAGGCAATTAAGGTTAAATAAGGTCGTAAGGGTGGGGCCCTAATCTGATAAAACTGTGGCCTTTTAAGACTAGGAAGAGAGAAATCTCTCTCACCCATCCCTCTCCCCTCCCCTCCCCTCCCCTCCCCTCCCCTCCCCTCCCCATCCCTCTCCCCTCCCCTCCCCTCCCCTCCCCTCCCCTCCCCTCCCCTCCCCTCCCCTCCCCTCCCCTCCTTTCTTCTCTCTTTTTCTCCCCCTCCCCCCTTTGCTTCGAGGATACAAGAAGGGAGCCATCTGCAAGCCAGTAAGAGAGCTCTTACCAGAAACCAAACCCTGGAGGCTGGAAAGTCCAAAACCAAGGTGCCAGCCTCCAGAACTGTGAGAAAATCAATTTCTGTTGTTTAAGCCACACAGTGGCTAGTGTTTTGTTACGGCAGCCTGAGCTGACTGAGGCATTGCTGAAGGAGGAGCTTCTGGGAGAGGAGAACTGAGGCAGAGAACAGAGTCCACAGCAAGCTTGCAATAGTTTATTGAGCTAACGAGGAGTGATGGGCTTCCTGCTGGCAGGGGGAGAAGCCACACCCGCCCAACTGACTTTGCAGTCAGGTAGCAACTAGAACACTGCCATTAAAAAAAAGCAGCTCCCCCCGCTCCCCAAAAAAGCCCAGCTGGCATGGCTCGATGGGGGTTGAGCATTGACCTGTGAGATCGCGGTTTGATTCCTGGTCAGGACACATGTCAGGGTTGTGGGCTCCATCCCCAGTAGGGGGCATGCAGGAGGCAGCCGATCATTGACATTTCTATCTCTCTCCCTCTTCCTTCCTCTCTCTGAAATCAATAAAAACAACCCCCCCCCCCCCCCAAAGCAAAACAGCTTCACTTTTTATCAGAAATAGTGGTTAACCCAGGTTCTGGAGTCAAGCAAGTTGAATTTGAACCTCAGCTCCGCTGTATGCCAGCTGTGTGACCATAGAAAAGTTAATTGATCTCTCTGGTCTCATTTCCTTCCCTGTCAAATGAACCACTGCTGCTGCTTCTCAGCTGGGGAGAGTGAATGTGGTAATTGGGGTTTGAATGATCTGGTAAGTCTTTTTAGAAAGGAATTGTGGTATTAAAATCCATCCGGGAGATGCGATGGTCCCTCATCCTACATACTCTCAGCACCTAATAGAGTCCGGGCTGCCAGGAGACTGCTTTATTTTAAGACGCTTTATTTTAGTTGAACTCCTCGTTTCCTGGCTCTTTCCAGTGGCCTTTTCTGGGGCTGGGATCCATTCATCCTTCACAACGTGGCTCAACACTGACAACCGTCCTCTCAGACCCTGTTGAAATCCCTCATTTGCTAGTAACAGAAAACCCAATTAAAGTCAGCTTCAGCAAATAGGGCTCTTTTTTGCTCTCACCTGATGAGTGCCCCGAGGAAGGCGGCCCAGCTCCGGGTGCGCAGCGGTGGCTCAGTGGTGCCAACTGCTACTCAAGTTCTTTCAGTTCCATCATCTTAGCGTGTTGACACGTTGCCTTATGGTTTTAAAAGGGTGTCTACACCTCTAGGCACTTTGTCCATGTTCCAGAAAGAAGAAGGGAGAAGGGCAGGAGGGCTTTGTCTCTTACTTTGGGGAAGGAAGCCCCCTCCGGGAGAGTTATTGTGGCTATTTGGCCAGAATTGGATCACAGGTCCATGCGCTTAGGTTAATTACTGGCCAAGGGTAATGAGATGATCAGGACCGGTTTAGACCTTCAGTTATGTATGTCCTGGGACTGGTGAGGATGTTTCCCTTTCCCAAGGTCAAGGGATTCCTGACTGCTACCCGAGCAACAACGAATTCAGGAACTATGGGTGGCAGGTGGGTAGGCAGCCACCAGTGTCTGTCACCTATCTCCTTCCCCATACTCTCCTATAACAATCTCCCCCCCCCCGACTTAGGCTCAGGAAGAGAGTGGTGGACTTGCATTCCCATCAGCTGTGTAGCCCCCCCCATGTAAGTACTGTGGAGGGAAGGGCCACCTCTGCTGTCCCATGCCTGCTGCATTGTAGGTGCTCAGTAAACACTGGAGTGAATGGATGAATGGATACTGGCAGGAACCCACATGCCTGGGGTACCCACTCTCTCAGGAACCGACCCAGAAAGATCAAGGCCCCCCCCCCCCCCCCGGTCTGGGAAGGCAGTGTTTGTGTGTGTGCCAGTGTGCGAGTGTATGCGTGCATGCACACTTGCGGCTCCTCCCTGCCTCAGATTGAATTACTTATAAACAGGCCCAGGCCAACCTGGCAGAGGCTGCGTTTCAGCACAGCAGTTCTCATAATTTCCCCAATTCTTTTGATTTGGCAAAATCCAAAAATAAAACAAAGCCCCCCCCCCCCTGCCCCCCATCTCACTCCATCTTCCTCTCAGCATGTCTCTGGAGCCCGGTGCCCTGCTCCAGCAATGGGTTCCGGATGCCGGGATGCCTCTCCAGAGCCTGCGGACCTGCCTTTCCTCTCTCCCCTCACTCCTGCCCTGGCTCCCTGGGGTTGGTGTGCAGGGCTGGGGCTCAGAGCGCCCGGGGCTCTGGCCCTGTTCTGCGTGGGCTCTTTCCCATTCTGCATTCCGGGTTTCTCCAGCCCGGATGTCTATTGATGTAATTCTTTTGACAAAGGATTGAGAGCATTTTCCCCTCTGATTTCAAGAATCCCACTGACCCCAAGATAGATGCTATTAAAATGCCCCAACCTCTGGACTCTTAGTAAGCAGTGCGTGGCTGGCTAATTTCTTTAACTTGACTCTTAGACACCAGGATGTGGGAACTGCCTTTTACTCTCATCTCACATGTGTCTAAGATTTGATGCAAATGAATCTGTGAGCTACTTATCTATCAAATTAGGGGTTAGATTAGACTCCTTTTGAGGTTTCTTCCAACATCAGCTAGGTAGAATAGCAAGTGTTAACTATTTTTAATATAACTGAGGAAACTGAGGCTCAGAGAGGTTAAGGGAGAGGCTCAAGGTTACACAGCAAGCCAGCAGCAGAACCAAGGCTTGAACAGAATCTCAGCCCAATGAACTTTCCATTGCACCATCCTGCCTTTCATGTTAGTTTCCCATGAATTCCCAGTGGATGGAGGCACAGAACCCAGTCTCTCTCCAGGAAGTTTCCAACCCTCTCCCAGCCCCTAAAATGTTGGCCAGGCAGGGTATGTTCTCCAGCCAATGCCGTGGTGACAGATGTCGTGTGGATGGGCCCTATGACAAACAGCATCTGGAACTTGGAGCTGGCATAGTCAGTGGCCTGGAACTACTCCCTCACCCCCCACCCCATCCATGCCTCCTCTGTGTTAATTAAAGCGATCCCATTCCCATTCCCAATGCCTGTTTCTTTTCTTTTCTTTTTTCAAATGCCTGGGCAAACACCAAGTATAATACTCTGTTGCTAACAAGGAAAGAACAAAAGGCTGGGAATTGACAGAACAGGGTTTGAGGCCCGGTGTGGCCACTCATGAGGTGTGGAGCTTTCTTACATTTTCTAATCTTTCAAGATCTCAATGTTCTTGTCTATGAAATGGGTGGGTGTGTGAAGGGGACTAGATGGCCTCTAGGGTCCCATCTACCCTTAATATGCTACAGTATGTCTTTGTGATGCTATTTAATGTAGAAATGGCACAGACGTGCATGGCATCAGGGGCAGATCATCACATTCACTGCTTGTTTCCATGTAGTCTGGGAACCTGGGAACACAGAGGGAGTCTATTAGGTGCAACCTGTGAGCGCGATCGGCATTGTTAGAGAGCACGGACGCTAAAAGAACTACCAGTTATGGGGTGCTTGCTATGTGCTGGGCACACTGCACTTTTTAAATCTTATTTAATCCTTACAATAACCTCATGTGTTAGAACTTGGTTCTGGCTCTCTCTGATTCCTCATTTCATGTTCTTTCTGTGATGCCACACTGCTATTAATGGCATCTGCCATTTATTGAGCAGCTATGATGTGTCAAATACCACCCCAAGTTATTTAAATATACTGTTTTATTGAATCCTCACAATAATCCTAAGGTTGTGGAGATGGAGGCACAGAAAAAGAAAGTCAATTGCCCGGAGTCCCACAGTTAAAGAGTGGCAGAGCCTGAATTCTCACCCCGTTCTGCTCGATTGCAATAGCCATGCTGGGTTATTTTGCCTCCACTTTGCCTGACTGATAGCTAATATCCCTCAACAAACCACTGTGTATTTGCCCAGTGTTCTTCAAAGTGTGGTCTGAAGACCAGTTGCATCAGAATCTCCTGGTGCTCTTATTAAAATTGCAGATTCCAAAACCTCTCTCCAGACCTCCTGAAGCTGCCTCTCTGGAGGTGGGACCTGGGACTGTATCATACCAAACTCTTCGGTGAGTCTTATGCCCATTAAAGCTTGAGAACCACTCACCTGGGGAATGAATAAGTCTTACTTTCATGAAACCAATTTTTCCATGAGCGTAGGAGATCCAGGGTGTTGTGAAAATTTCCAGCAGGGAGTGAAGCATTATTATTACCTTACTGAGACACATAAAATAGGGGCACTTTTCAGTGGTTTTCTGGAAATGGGCTTTATTTGTACTTTAACATGAGGTAAAGCCTGGTGTTTCAGTTAGCCAAGACTAGGCCATGCTGCAGTTGCAAGCAACCCCCAAATATCAGTTGTTTAAAGCAATAAAGATATGTTTCTTTGTCCAGTGTGGGTGTCTGTAGGGTGGGAGATGAGGGGGCTGTACTCAGCATTTATTATCTCACAGTTTCTTTGGGTGAGGAATTCAGGAGTGACTCGGCTGGGTAGTTCTGGCCCAGGGTCTCTCATGAGGTTGCAGCCAGGGGATCAGTTGGAGATGCAGTCATCTGAAGGCTTGACTGGGGCTGGAGTACACATTTCCAAAATGGCCCACTCACATGAGTGTTGGCAGGAAGCCTTAGTTTCTTATCACATGGGCATCTCCACAAGTTGCTTGGGTGTCCTCATGACATTGTACCTGGCTTCCCTCAGAGCAAAGGATCTAAGGGGAATGAGAAAGCAAGCAGCTTGGTGCCTTTCATGACTGAGGATTCAAAGTCGTGAGCCATGACTTACACCTCATTCATTAAAATTGAGTCATTAAGTCCAGCCTTCACTCCAGGGGAGGGAAATTAGTTTCCAATTATTGAGGGGAAGGATAAACAATCTGCGGTCATTTAAAAACAAACACAGTCTACCCTCTGGCTACAAATGATTTATATTCTTCTCACATGCAAAAATATACTCACTCCTGCCCAAGGCCCCCAAAGGATCATTTCATCAGAGCATCACTTTGAATTCCAGAATTTTGTCATCTAAATCAGGAGCTGGTAAGGCTCCTCAGATGTAATTTCTTAAATTCAGCTCCCTAAGTATAGGAAGACCTGTGAATGCACACACTCAGCATATAGTGATGGGACAGGTGTAGGATAACTACTATAGACATTTCTGTCCAAAAATGGGGAAAATAGAAGACATAAAAGGCTTACGAGACCATGGCAAGTCTGAAATATAGCTGGACAAGTGTTGAATCTTCTTTGATTAAAAGTTGGTCTTACTCCTGACGGGGAATCATTCTCTATGGCTCTATGCCCTGCCCTCTGGGGTCTTGGTTCTTCCTCTGAGTCATCCTTCCTTTGCCATGAAAGGTTGTCTTGTTTGCAGCTGTGTAGTTTTCTCAGCCTGTTTCCTGCCAGAATTTTGGGAGAGAGGTTCAAAGATCATTTTTAAAAAATCTTCCCCTGAGGATATGTTTTTATTGATTTTAGGGAGAGAGGAAGGGAGAGAGAAGCATCGTTGTGAGAGAAAAACATCAATGGGTTGCCTCCTGCATGAGCCCCAACAGGGATCAAACCCACAACCTAGGTATGTGCCTTGACTAGGAATCAAACCTGCAACCTTTTGGTGTATGAGATGACACTCCAAACAACTGAGCCACCTGGTCAGGGCCAAAGTAGATCATTTCTACTTTGCACTGTGTTTGTCCCTTCAAGTTTAAGCTGTCTGTGTCCTGCAAATATAATTAAAAAAAAACCTTTCTGAGTCTCCTGCAAACAATATTGGGTTCACTCCGTTAGACAAAGGCCACACCCAGAAATCTCTTTGCGATAAGCCTATGGGTGTCTATGGAAATGGCAGAGGGACAACGTCCTTAAGCTTCTTAGAAACTATCCTTCAACTGAGAGTATCTGCAAGGCACGTTTAAACTTAGAATGATTTCTGTCTGATTGAACGGCCCTCTGAGATACCACCCTAGAGCTCTCTGCAGTCTTAACGGAGGCCTTTACTGCCACCTTCTTGGCTTCCTCTTCTGCATGTTTGCCTTGCAGTGCCCTGGAACTGATTATTGTATGGAAGACATTTCTTATTTTTAGCATTGTTTGCCATCTTGAGAGGTTAAAACATTTCAAGACTATCAAGTCCTGTCTCTTTTGTGCTTAATAATTCTTCTTTTAGCCCGTCTGTCTCCTCTCACATTTTGGCACCTTTAACATATAGCTTAGAAATCCCCTTAGCTAAATCCAGTTCATTAGGTACATTTTCTTTTCACATAACAGTGTTGCAGGTGACAGTGTTGCTAACCTTTCTATTGCTATACAATAAGGACCCCTCTTGTCCCCACTTTGCAGTAAGATTTTTCTCCTTCTTCACCCCTCATCTGCAGTCTCCTCAAAGGTCATCACGCCTCTGCGAACAGTCCTGTCAAAGCTTTTCAAGTTTTCACTCACACTCTCCCCCAAGTTCTTCCATCTCTGCTTACTACCTGATTCTAAAGCCTCTCCTACATTTTTAGATATTTATTAAGGCAACACCTCACTTTTGGTACCAAAATCTCTATTAATTATCTTTTGCTGTATAACTAATTACCCCCAAACTTCGCTGTTTAAAACAACTTTATCTCACTAGTTACTGAGGGCCAGGAATCCAGAAATGGCTTAGCTGGATGGTTCTGGCCCAGGGCCTCTCATGAATGAGGCTGCAGTCTCTCAGGGCTGGAGGAACCACTCCCACGATGGCTCCTTCACAGGGCTCTTGGTTGAAGGCCTCAGTTCCTCATCACATGGACTTCTCTATAGACTTCAAACATATCGTCATAACATGGCAGCTGGCCTCTTCCAGGTTGAGTGATGAGAGAGAGAGAGAGAGAGCAAAGAGGAAACTGAGCCGCCTTGTAGCTTTGGAAGTGACATGCCACACTTCTGCCATATTCTCCTGGTCACACAGACCAACCCTGATGCAACGTGGGAAGGGACCACTCAAAGTGCGAGTACCAAGAAGGGGGCGATCATGGGAGCCTCTCGAAGCTGGCTGCCATATGCCTCCACTGAATCATCTCCCTGGGTATGCAAATGACTGCTGTGTGTTACATTGTGAGAAGGGGAGGGACATCTATTTTTGTTATGTTTTGTGACAGGAACCCTGATTTCATATACAATTTCAGCAACACTAGTTCTTTTTATTTTTACTCATACTCTGTCATTTCCTAGGATCTAGGCATGAGACTATGAGGGAGGCCGGCCAGGAGACACATCCAAGAGGCAGATGCTCTGCTAGTCAGAACCACCCTTCATCGGAGCATGAGGATTTGTTTAAGCTCCGCTCTTCTGCCCAACCCCCTGTGCTCTTAGGGTGAGTTATTTCTTAGGAGTTTCCCCAGGCTTCTCGTGTGAATAAATAAACTCTTGGTGGGACTCCAGAATATCCCGGGGACCTATCTGAGTTCAGGATAGTGTAAGAAGGTAACCTAGGGGGAAGAGAGAAGCAGGAGCTGCCTTGGGAATGCCCTACCAGACCCATAATCCCCCAGCTGGCAGGGATCCTGGGGTACCCAAAAGCCGTGACACCCACAGTTAGCCAATGAGAGTCCACCCGGGCAGCAGCTGAGAGTTGGCCGCGATGCCCTGAGTCCTTGGGTACTCAGACTTAAGGGTTCTGATTGATTTCCCAGCCCAACCATCTTTTTCTGGAAAGATCCTATGTACTCCTTATGAATGAAAACACCTGTTAATGATGCTATGGCCCACTTTGGTTTTTTTGGGAGGGGGAGGTGGATCTGGACCCGGTTTTACTATCGACCGTGGTGAAGTCCGATTGCGCTCTACCGGTTCAGCCGCAGGCTGCCTCGCTCCCAGTGCCTGCACAGCATCGACCAGGGGAATTCTAAGTGACTGAAGAAATCCCAACTCAGGATTCACTCACCACTCCACAGACAGGTACAAGCAAGTAGAAGGAGCCTCCTCGCCTCTCCGAGGAGGGAGAGATGAGCACTGTACTTCTGAGACGTGACATGGAATTTTCTGAGTAGAGCTGACATGACTTCATTGGTGAGTATTCTGTCTAGACATGCGCATCAAGTGGGATGAAGAACCCGCCAGCAGCCACCCGAGCGACCAGTCACTACCTACTTTAACCGAGTCCCCTAGAAATTACTCATGGCGTGAGCAGATGTTCGGGCCATCATAAGTATTTGCATTTTAAATACTGTAAACAAGAAACTGAACAACTGGAAGGCATAGGAGGCGTGTTCATCTCTATTTCTCTCATTTTCTTTTGTCTCTGGAAATTAGGGCTTTCAGCTAGAAGGAATCAGGGCCCTTCACCGTTAGTGAAATAAGACAGGATTTGGTATCTGGGACCAGGGCTTATGATAACAGGGCGATCTGGGTGTGGAGTGCCTGTCATAAAAACCAAGAAGAATATATATGAAGGAGGCTTGCCTACTTGGTCAAAATACTTTAAAGTGAAGGAGAAAAATCCTCAGATAAAATGATATAAATTATGTGAATGAAGGAAAAAATTCTTATGACTTGAAACAGAAGTCCTCTTGAGAAAATAATTATTTTACTCAGGAAAATGTCTAGATAAGCAGTTTGGGATTGAAGATAGAACCACATAGAAATAATGTAACATGAGCTAAGGAGGAAAAATCAGTGGAAAACTTCTGTATGTTAGTTTGGAGCAAGTGGGAGAAAGTTGAGGAGAGAAGACAATGTGACGTGGCAAGGAAAAATGCAAACAAGAAAGCAAGATGACCCATAAACTAAATGCATGAAACGTGAGCCAGACTCAGGCAAAGGTAACAGGAAACAGAGGTGCAAAGAGGGAGACAGAGATGCTCAGGAGGCTGTGCACCAACACACGGAGCAGAGAAACAAGGCAAACTTGACATGTAGCATGAAGGGGCCAATATGACTTCAGAGAGCTGGAACACCCGGTGGGATGGTGCTTGTTTGGCAGGATGTGGCCGGTTTAAGAGACAGTTCTAACAAAGGCAGGGAGGATTGACCCAGTATATACCAGGAGTGTGAAAACTGATTAACTTGAGGAGGTACAGAGTAGAGGATTCGGGTGATGAAAAAGGAAAAGCGATAATGATTTCTGCTAATATTTATTCATTTTTTTCCTAATGGTAGGCATCATCAAAGCACTTTGCATGTAATATCTCATTTAATTTTCATTACAATCTTAAAAGGCAAGACTATTATTACTCCCATATTATGGATGGGGGAAGCAATGATCAGAAAGTTCAGGCAAGTTGTCCTAGGCTACCCAGGCAGAAAATGGAGTGAGAATCCAGACCCAAGAAGCCTGCAGAGTGTCAGCTTCTTTTTTTTTTTAAATTAAATATATCTTTATTGATTTCAGAGAAAGGAAGAGAGAGGGAGAGAGAGGTAGAAACATCAATGATGAGAGAGTCATCGATCAGCTGATCGAGCCCGCAACCCGGGCATGTGCCCTGACCCGGAATCGAACAGCGATCTCCTGGATCATGTGTCGATGCTCAACCACTGAGCCACGCTGGCTGGGCAGGGTCTCAGCTCATACAGATGTGTAACTAACTTGGCCTAACAGAAGGTGTAGGTGGTTTTTCAAACAATTCTGATTCTCTAGCACAGACACGAGGCAAAGAAGTCATGAAGACTTCCAACTTTCTGGTCATCTGCTGGGGTGGAGGTCTTACTATCCTCAAAGTCCAGTGTTTTGCAAAAGCCTTTTCAGTTGCAACAGCAAATAATATTGTCTCTGAAAAGATGAAAGAGACGAGGAAGGGAATTGTCCCTTTGCATTTTGCTCACTGAGGGATGAACTTGCTGTTCCTACAGAAAACATGGGAAGCTTAGGAGGGAGGGGTTGTCATCTTGGAGGGTGAGGTAGCAAAGAAAGAAGACACTGGCCACAGTTAAACATGTGCCCTGGACATTGGGAGGGTAAACATATCAGTCAGAGTACTGTTGCTGGCATTTGAAAGAGGGGAATAAATTGGCCCCAGTGACTGGGGAGCCCAAGGGTGATTGGTTTCGGGCAGTGCTGTCGTCAGGAGCTCAAACCAGGCAATTAGGGCTACTTTTATCTCTCTTGCCTCATCCTTTGGCTCCATATATTGGCATCTGCAGACAGATGGGAAAGGCAGTTGCCTACAGCTTCAGATTTATAACACTTATCTCTCAATTTTTCAACCCAAGCCAGATCTCTAGTTGGCCTTGCCTGGTCTTATGCCCACCTCCGGACTAATCACTATTGCAAGATGGACCCCACACTGTGATGAGCCAGCCTGGGTTACTGTTTCACCCAGTGATGGAGGCTGGGTTAGAGATGATGGGTCAGGAGCATTTCCACAAAGGGAATGGGGCCCATGGGGCCACATAGTGATGTCCATCGTAATCCATTTCGAATGTTCATGGAGAAGTCTGCTCCAGTAGCAAATGACCTCACAAAGGAAGCTAGACTGTTTCTAGAAAAAGAATTAGAGCTGATCCCAACGAGGAGAAAAAGAGGAGACAGAGTGACTAAAGCCACACCGGAGCCACACATGTTGCTCTGTGATGAACTCTGACTTTATGAAACGCGTAAGGCCTGCAGGGCCCTAGAGCACTAGAGTTGCATGGGTCCGTGGGAATCGTGAACACGAGGCTAAGGCTCAGAATAAACTCAGATTTGAAGAGGGAGACATTCTGAGGACAATAAGAGGCCTTTGGGGCTCTGTTTAGTGAGAGAAAATAGTGCATGTGTACATCCAGTGCTTGGGCACAGGAAATAATGCTAGCTGAAAACACAGAGAAAGTGAAATAGAAGTTGAAAATAGAATTTTCCCATCCAGGATGTCAAACTGGAAAGAAAGAACAAACACTAGGAGGAGACAGTGTTAACCCATCCAACGGTCCCTTCCTCCCTCCTTGTTGGCAGATGGCTGTTTTTTTGTGTCTGCACCCCTCCGCCATGCCTGAGGGATAAATTTTGTGCCGTCCAAGACAATTGTAGTGGTTCCATTCTCATCATTGACTGTTTTGGGATAGCAAGAGACTTAGTATATTAATGAGATGTGAGGACTGGTCTGCCAGGGTTTCTGAAAATGCATCCTTGCTTCTAAAAGGAGACATGTGGAGCCAACAGCCCTTCTTCTACTGCTGGACATGGGATTGTTGAAAATCCAACATGTCTTGCAACCTTGAAGGAATTAAACTGATGACCTAAGGATGGCAAGTGGAAACATAGAGAGGTATCCTTGAAGATGTCATTGAACTACCGAAGTAACCAATCCTGAAGTCCCCCTACTCAGTATTTGTAATTTTATGAGATAATCCATTTTGCTTATTGTTTAAGCCAGTTGAACCTGGGGTTCCTGCTCCCTGCCTCCCAAGATGTTTTGACCAGCTCAGAGCCCAAGAAAGATGAGGAGATTAGATAGGAAGGGGGTAAGAAACGGGTTCAAATGGATCCAAGTATCTGAGCCAATGACTCACATCCCGAGGTGTGGAAGGAACTTTCCGGTGGGATCAGGAAGCCACTCTCAGTAACTTTTAAGTAACTGTGGAGAATAGAAGGTGGTGCCAGAAGCAGGAACTGGGCAGAGATCATCTTGATTCTCATAAAGGGGAAAAAAAAAGATTGTTGCTGGAAACTCCAGACAAGTGAATTGGAGGTAGGTCCTTGACAACAGGGAAGCTGAATGGATTAAGAAGCAGATGGTGGGTGAGCATTTAGGAAGGAATGCAGTGGTCAGTTGAACACAAAATGACTTCACTGAGGACAAGTTATTCCAAACTAACCTCATTTCCTCTCTTGATAAGGTTACTATGTTTGCGAATCAGGTGTATGCCATAAACATCGCAGGTCTCGATTTCAGCTTAGGGTTAACAGTTCCTCTCATGGTTTCCTTGTGGCTAAGATGGTGAAATGTGGGTTGGATGAGAGCAGTGGTTTTATGTATTTGCAGCTGGCTCAACAGCTGAATCCAAAGAGTGTTGAGTATTGGATGGATGTCACAGCCCATGTGCTAAACTCAGTCAGGGTGGTGGGGAGAGAAGTCACACATTGGCCTGAGCTTGGCTGGGAGTGGAAGTCTGACACTCTGGGTAAGACAGCCCTGGGATGGGCAGGACAAGTGCCAGCAAACCTTAAGCTTGTTGCCCAGAGGCCCCGAGGAAAGTTGGGAGAGTCAAGTGGATACAGGAATAGGGCAGAAGTGTAAAGAAGGGTCATCAAGTAGACCTAGAGAGGTGAATGCAGACAGAGAGGCAGGTCTTAGGAGGGAGGGACAAGAAAGCAGGAGCAACTGAGGAAGGAGAGGGAGAGCCAGGCAGTCCCATGGGGGTGCGTGTGTCTAGAGCCCCGCCCCGTGCTCCAGCTCCTCACTTCTTGGAGAGGCAGTCTCCAACTCATGACAATGGGTGTCACCCTTCGGAGAGGTTTCTTGTCGAGTTCTCAGGGCTCCATCCTTGATCCTGTCTGATTTATCACTCGATGAAAACTCAGGAGGCATACTGATCAAAGGTGTAGATGTCACAAATCTGGGAGGGAGAGTTAATACTAGAGGTGACAGAATGAGGACCCGGAGTGATCCTGACAGGTTGGAATGCTGGGTCAAAAACAATAAGATACAAGTTAACAGGCCAAAATGTAAAGTCTGGCATTTACGTGCAAAAAACAAATGGCAAAAACATAGAGTGGGAGAGATTGCCTTGGCAGGAAATCATGTGAAAAATATCTGAGGCTTTTAAATGACCACCAGCTCGGAGTGAGCCAACAGTGTGATGTGATTGCTAACAACCCAACACAACGTGAAATAGGAGGACTGAGGAATCCGGTTCTCTCGGGAAGGAGTGGCCTCGTTACGTACTTGGTCAGATGACATCTAGGGTATCATGTTCAGTTTTGGGCACCAGGTTTTGAGAAGGGCATTGACAAATTAGAGTGTACTCAGAGATGGACTGTTTAAGATCGACAAAGTCCCAGAAATTATTTGATGTGAGGAGAGGCTGCAAGACCAGGAAGTTGGTCCAGCCTCTGAGGTAGGACTCAAACCAAAGGGTAGAAGCCATAGGGAAGCCAAGGTACACACCCATAAAGAAAACTTCTCTGATCATTCTAATCAAGAGAAATAATGAAAGCTGATACGGTTTTATGAATTTCAGAAACATGAGCTTATTTGTGAGGTGAGCCGCGTCTCCATGTCATCGATAAGGTAATTGTTTGAAACGATCACAGAATTGTATACGGATGTGTCCCTGGTGCCTAGAACATTCCCTGGTCCATATTGGTTGAATGAGTGAGATATGAGAGAGGCTGAATGCCTTTCCCAAGGCCACACAGATGGAGTCCCAACTCCATGACATGCCTTGGAGGAACGCTCAGATGCCATAAGCTGCCATGGAAAGCTAAGGTGTCCTTGTCAGCAGAGACCATGGGAGCATTAGCAGGCATGCAGAGGGCTTTCTGGCATGGGGTGACGGGCTGGGGGCAGAGGTCTTCAAAAGCCCTTTTAATTCAAAGGTTGCACCTGGAGTATTCCAAACCCGAAGAACCCCAAATGGCTCTTGAGAGCACATGTGGGGCACGGAGCCTGTGTTCGCACACGCCCAGCCAGGCCCTGTGGTCGATGGTATCTTCCCCTGGAACCTTTCCTCCCTGGAGATCCCTATCTTGGGTGTGGGCATGTATGTGTGTATCCAGTGCCTCTGTACAGACACTCGAGGTAAAATGTGCACACACAAAGGCTCAGGAAAGACAGAATTGCAGTCCGCTCACTTTCCGAGGTAGGCTTTTGATTTCTGTAGATGTCACCAACCTCTGTCCTGCTTTGATATGGGAGAAAAGTCCTTTTCTGCAGAAGGTGAATTTGCAGAAATTGAGGCCCTTGATCATTGTAAGTGAAGTCAAATGTGGGCTCCTTCTACTGACCCGCAGGATAGACCAAGGAAGTATTGTTTTTCCCTTCTTCCTATAAATATAAATTATGATCTACCTAGAAGGCCCTCACCCCCTTCCATTGTGATGGTGATGAGATGATTAGGCCGAGGGTCATAAAACCAACCACGCCAGCTTATGTTTGTATTAAGTTCTTGTTTCGCCTCCAAGACACAAATGGGGTCCCCGGTTAATTGAGGTCCTGGGTGACCCCTTCTGGTTGGCAGAAGCTTCTCTGTGTGTCTTCTGTCCGGGGGCCTGGCTCGTTGGTGTCCACCGTCTCCACTAGGTGGAGAGAAAGAGCGGTTACAAAAATGTACAAAGCTCCAAATCAAAAACACAGTCCAAAGAGTAAAATCCAATTCTAAATGGAACTCGAAAACTTGAGAAGTAATTTAAGGGAACCACATTAAATACTAGAATGTTTAATGGGGCCCATGTGTCCTGAGCAGAGAAAGAGAGCGCGAGAAATGGAACAGAGGAAACCAGGGAGACAATATGTCTGTGCGACTTGTTCTAATTAGAGGCACAGCGCTGCTGAGCATCATTCATTATAATTTGGTTAAATCTTCAGCCTGGCCAAGGCACCTCTGCCGAGGGGTGTAAAACAAAGGGCTGCGTCGTAAACGGGGCGAGCCTCTCTCCGTTGGAGGTTAACGCCAGTCACTCGGGAGGGCCAGGGCTGTACATCACTCTCCTGCCAGCTCTTCTTTATGGCTCCAGCGCTGGGCTCCAGCTAGCAGATGTCTGCAAATTTCCGGGAGGAGAGGGGAGGGGAGCAGGGGGAGGGAGGGGGGCCCCCGGCGCTCATTGTCTCCAACTTGTCTGTCGCTTAATTCAGTATCTCTGTCTGCCGCTGGAGCAGGATGGGAGGAGTTCAAAGGAGGAAATCAAAACAATCCATAGATCAGAGCTTGGGAGTGATCTGTGTGGCACCCAGAAATCACTGGCACTCCTCCGGCTCCCCTTTGAAATGTGGACGCCCGTGATGATTTAGAGGGCTGCGCTGGCGCTCGCGCCAGCAGCGCGTGGACTGCGTCCTGGGGGTTATTTTTTTTAAGAGGAGAAGGTAGCCGGAGGTTTGAGGGGGTGTGGGTGGGATGGGGTCAGGTTCAGGTTTGCCCCAGACTCGTTTTTAGTTGGAGCTCAAGGCGATGTGGGGGTGATGAGAAGGACCCGGGATGAGGTTGACCCCCCCACCCCCAAGCACACCGGATTTGGGTTTTGGACACTGTGCTCAGTCCATTTGGCATGGGCGCCTCACCTAGGCCTCCTGCCAAGCTCTCTGACTCCGGAGGGTGTCCTCTGTTTGTTTTGTGTTCCTTCCTTGTACCCCACTGCCCAGCCAACCAGCTGGCTTGCCGGGGCCTGGGCAGGGCCTCTGCTGGCCTATAGGGCATCTTTATGAGCAAGATGCCCCCTGAGGATAAAGCCAGAGTGTGGCCAGGCCCATGATGCTTTCCTCTGGCTGGGCACTCAGCTTGTTAATTAAAATGCAAACTAAATATTCCCCCCAGCTTGACCCTCCTGCCAGGTGTCTTTGCGCAAAACACAAACTGCTCCATCCTTAGGCACCAGCCTGGGCACAGACAAATCACTAGCCCAGCGCCTTATCCAGACGCGCTGGTGGGGTGGAGCCGCAGATTAATTCTGCAAACAAACATTCCTGGGTGTTAAGTCCTATGTTGGTCATCGGCTGGGCCTGTTTCGTTCTGGGGAGGGAGCCCTGCATTTCCTGGCTTCATCACCCTCAGGTGCTCCACGGGCCACTGGATGCTATTGGCCAGGGTGGGGACCAAGGGAGAGAGGGGATGAGCCGAGGTGACCGGCTCCGTGACTAGTAGCCAACAAAGTCATGGTAACTCCTACAGGTAGAATAAATGTTTCACTCCATGTGTCTGCCCCTCCAGCTGGGCCAGATGCCTGTGCTCTGTGTCGTGTATTTGTCTGTTTACTTGTCCAACAGCCCCATTAAATCGTTAGTTCTGCCAAGGCAGGGGCTGTGTGGCTCCTGTTCACTTTCCTACCCCGGTGCCCTGCACGGTGCCAGATCCAACAAGCCCTTGCCTCTTCACACGCGAAGGAAAGTACATCCCGCTGCCTTGGCTCTGATTTAGCTGAGTAATTGTAACTTAATTCATTGATAGTTTATTGAGCGGCTGCTATGCTGGCACTGTGCTGTGTGCTAGGATATAAAGATGATTGAAATCAGTGCCTGACCCTAAAGAATTCACATTCCCGGGTAAAGTGAGATGAGGGGTGTGTGGGGAGAACAGACCAGGCAATGTGGTAAATCCAAGAATCCTTAGGCACTAGCTACAGTGGGGTCCCAAGAAGGGGGCTCTCCAGGTTGAGACAGCCCCGGCAGCAGCCCTGGAAGGTCTGATCCAGTGCTTGAGCACGAGGCAGCCTGCTAGGAAAATTCATACATGTCATACATGCAGTAATCGGACCAATGCTGCAAACCAAATGCCCTGCTAGGATTGCACTTGTGTGCTTTCTCTGAAGATTCTCAGAGGTTCTTCCCTGTTAACCAAATCCCAAAAGCCGCCCTGGTTCTTTTTTTCTTTAAATATATCTTTATTGATTTCAGAGAAGGGAAGGTGAGGGAGAGACAGAGACAGAAACATCAAGGATGAGAGAGTCATTGATCGGCTGCGTCCTGCACTCCTACTCCAGGGGATTGAGCCCACAACTCGGGCATGTGCCCTGACCGGGAATTGAACTGTGTCCTCCTGGATCATAGGTCGATGCTCAACCACTGAGCCATGCTGGCTGGGCACCACTCTGGTTCTTGAAAGGCAGCACCAGAACATAGACCACTGGGTGCTGGATTAGTTAGAAAGCCTGATTCACAGGTGTCTTTGGGTCAGAACACGTGAGTGTTTTCCTGCTACCCCTGTTGAGAGTGTCAACATAAAGGCTTTAACTGTTCTGTCTTTCACATCTCTGAGGCTTCTGCTGAATGAATGAACATGAGAATAAAGGAACGAACAAGCAGCATGTGTTCCCATAAAGCAGCACACAGAGCTGCAGAGGGGCCAAGGGAAAGAGGTTTTCTCTTCTGCAAAGTGAAGTGGTTTAAAGAGACGAGGTGGGGTCAACCAGGGACACAGTGCTGACCTGTGTCTTAGCTGAGAAGGTCCTGGCTGTGATGAGACAAGGCTGCCTATTGTGGGGGTCTCGTAATGCAAACCCCCTCTCGTACCACATGCATATACACACCCACTCAGAGCCTTTGTGAACTCACATGCTGGTTGCAAGTCATCATAGTCAGTCCTCACCTGGTCTGACCTCATTTCTCGCACCTTTGGGTATAAGGATTCAGCCACATAGTCTTCTAACCTTTATGTGACACCTACTGTATGCTAGGCACAGTGCTGGGCATGAAAGAAACAAAGATGTGGCCTCTACTCTGTACAAATCCATAGACCTGGGAATGAGACAGTCAACAGAGAAACAAGAACTTTCACACATTTACATTTTATTGGCCGCATCTCATTGTGAATTTCTCGAGGACAGATGGGGCTTAGGAGAGTTTAGAGCACCGGCTCCAAAGTCAGGCTACCTGGCTCTGTATCCCATCACCACTTCTTGTTGCTGAGTGAGCTTGGGCAACATACATTCATCTCGCTAAGCCTCGCTTCCTTCACTCATAAATTGGGGCTAATAATATGTCCTCAAAGAATTGATATGAGCATTAAATGACATAATGCATGAAAGATGCCTCATATGCAATAAATGCTCAATGAATGTTAGTAAATATTATTTTTCTATTTTCTCAGTGTCTGTTTTGCAGCACAAACAGAAACTGCAATATATGCCATGAAGGTAAGGAACATGTTGATGAGAGAAAAAAAGCTTTATAGATGCTAAAATCCCATCCAAGGGCAGGAGAGTCTTACTGTCATCAACAATAAATATCCTTCTGCACTTTCCTACAGAGCTCCTTGGTGTAAGTGACCCTTTCGTTTAGACTAGTGGTTCTTAACCCAGAGTGATCTTATCCTCAGGGAACATTTGTCTGGAGACATTTTTGACTGTCATGACTTGTGGGGCTTGGGGATGGGGCTGCTACTGATATTTAGTACGTAGAGGGTATGGATGCTGCTAAACATCCTACAAATGCACCAGACTGCACCCCCCCCCCCCCCCCGCCAACAAAGAATGATCTGCCTCAGATGTCAATAGTGGCCAAAACCTAGGCTAGACTTCCAGTTATAACTCATTCTAGTCAACCTGGCAGAGAGAGAAGATGCTGTAATTATGATGAGAGAGAAAGAGGGGGGGGGAGGGAGAGAGAGAGAGAAGAGAAAGTTGAGACTTGGCATGAGCTCCTCACAAAAGAAATTGTCAATGTACCTAGGCTTTGGATGGGTACACTGAAGACCTAGGGTTGTCAAGGAATGTGACACAAGATTTGAAAGTTGAATGGTTTCTCTTAATTCTATCTTTTGCCAATATATGGCTCTCGAGGGACCTTGAAGAGGGCCTTAGAGATTCCTCATCCAATCCAATCAACTTGCCATCCACTGAGTGAGCCTTCTTGGAGGGCCCCAGTGAAGCCTTCAGATGACTGTAGCGCCAGCCTACGTCTTTTAAAAATTTTATTGTAAAGATATAGTATTTTATTTTTTATAGTATTACAGGTGTCACCCCCTTTTTTCCTCCTTGCCCCCCCCCCAGTTCCAACCCCACCCCAGGCCTCCACTACGCTATTATCTATGTCCATGGGTTATGCACATATGCGTATAAATTCTTTGGTTAATCTCTTCCTACCCCCCATCCCTGCCTTCCCTCTGAGATTCATCGGTCTGTTCCATGTTTCCATGCCTCTGGATCTATTTTGTTTATCAGGTTATTGTGTTCATTAGACTCCATATATAAGTGAGATCATGTGCTATTTGTCTTTCTCTGACTGGCTTATTTCGCTTAGCATAATCATGGGTCATAAGAGACCCTGAGCCAGAATTGTCCCGTGAAGCCACTCCCACATTCCTGACCTTCAGAAACTGTGAAATAATAAATGTTTATTGTTTTAAGCAAAAAAACCAAAAAAACCAAAACCAGGAAACCCCAATAAACAGGAAGTGGTGCCCCAAGGCCAGGTCATAAAAGGCAGTATGGCTTCGTATGGCTTCACCAGACTCTCTCTTGAGGTTCTTCCACCTTGGAATCCACTCATCATTTTGTGAGGAAGCCCGGGCCTCATCTCAGGGTTTCCAGACTTTTCAACCAAAGGAGCAGAAGGCAAAAGCTTGAAACTGAAAGGCGGCAGCTGAGATGGGCGGTGCAAAATCTCACCACAAACACACGAAGAGTCTTTGAAGTCTCATGTATTTCCTTAAAAATTAATGTGGGGTTTTCATCTGACTCCATAATAAATCTCTTTTAATATAAAAATTAATTTAAAATGATATACTGTCAAGTAAAATTGACCTTCTAGGATGTGCCCCATTTATCCTGTGGCTTCAATTACTCTCAACATATTGGCACTGTACTTTGGGGCCACATGCACCCCAGGTTGAGGAGCAAGGTGCCCTGCACGTATCCTTTCTCCTGCTTCATTTACTCTTTCCATATTCCTCCTCCTTTAAAAAAAAAATATATATATATTTCTACTGATTTTCAGAGAGAGAGGAAGGGAGAGGGAGAGAGAGAGAAACGTCGATGTGAGAGTGGAACGTCGATCAGCTGCCTCCTGCACGCCCCCTGCTGGAGATTGAGCCTGTAGCCCGAACACGGGCCCTGACTGGGAATCAAACCGGCAACCTTGTTGTGTGAGATGACGCTCAGTCAACTGAGCCACATGGCCAGGGCCACCTTCCTCCTTTTTGTCCCCTAGATTGCCCTTTCCTTTCTCCCCTGTCCCTGGCATCACCAGGGGCATTGTTGGATGTTGCTTAGCTGCACAGGTGGTGCTCAGGGCTGAAGCAAGACATGCAGCCTCAATCATTCACTCTGAGCTCCGTGTGCCCTGGGCTCTGCCCTCACGGAGCTTCCAGTGGCTGGAGAGGACAGGCGGCCACCGGTCAGGTCCTTCCAGTTACACCAGCGGAGGGTGACGGAGGTCGTGCAGCGGGGAAGACAGTGTGCAGCAGAGGTGGCTGGCGCGGGCCGAGGGTCAGGGAGGCCGCCTGGAAAGCGCTTTCTAAACTGGGAGCTGCAGGTCGGGGCGGGTGGGGCAGGATGTTCCGGGTGGAGGGACTCGTAGCAACGGTGGCCGCGCGAGAGGGAACGTGGAGCATTTAAGGAACCGAAGAAAACTCAGCCCGTCTTGATCTAAAACGGAGGGCGACCAGGGTTGAAGCTGGACACCCAGGCAGGTGGCACCTCAGAGCCCTTCGTAAGTCAGATTAAGGAGTTTGGGCTTTGTCCTGATGAAGTCACCAGAGAGAGAGAGTGTGTGTATGTGTGTGTGTGTGTGTGTCTGTGAGGGGGGGGAGCACAGGGGAGGCGCTCTCCTCGTGGCTGCCCCTTGAACTCTGTGGTATAATCTGGACCCTCCTAACCAGTGGGAACATTATGAAAAAATGAAGAGGCTGGTGTTTCATCATTATTGCAGGATGCAATTAAGGACAACACAGACCTAATGAGTCAGAGAACAAATGCGGTGAATCAGAGGGACATGTAGAAAACAACATGTTTTGGGACAAGAGGGTTAATGTTCTTTGGGTGGTTCCTGCAGTGAGCTGGGTAGTTTATTGAGCACTTGATCTTTAAGTGGCCTTTGGGGGCTCCTCACAATTGCCCAGGTCCCCCTTACCAGTCTCTGGAACCATGGCAGACTAATGATGCCAGGTTTGTAATGAATTATTCAGGCCAGAGGGTTACCCTTCTAAGCCTGGGGCTTGCCCATCACCAACTGTTAAGTGGAGGAGCCTGGCTGGCGTGGTTCAGCGGTTGAGCATCGACCTAGGATCCAGGAGATCGGGGTTCGATTCCCGGTCAGGGCACATGCCCGGATTGTGGGCTCGATCCCCAGTCGGGGGCGTGCGGGAGGCAGCCGATCGATGACTCTCTCATCATCATTGATGTTTCTATCTCTCTCCCTCTGCCTTCCTCTCTCTGAAATCAATAAAGATATATTTTTTTAAAAAAAAGTTAAGTGGAGGAGAGTGGCAGGGGACAGAGTGCAAGGGGAAGGGGTGGCGTGGGTGGAAAGGATTTTACCTCTGCACAGGCCGGGAGGCTGTCTGGGCTGAAGCATAGGAGACGCTCGCCAATCGTCCACACCACCACCAGCCCCTGGTCCCAGATCTGGGCCATTTCTCTCTCTGGTGTTCCCAGGGGTGAACCTTCAGGATATGTTAGCTGTAGAAGAGGAGTAGCCTTCTAGAACCCAAGAGGGGTCCCTAGCTAAGTCAGTGTCAGGAATCCTTTTATCTGTTAATCTATTATTCCCACTCTTTTGCAAAAGGCAGGGCTGTGATAGATTGAGATGAGGGTGCGTGGGTTTTCATTGAGGAAGCAGGTTAGGAAAGACCTACAGTCTGAGGTGGTGCCATGGGAATCTTGAAGAATGCTGGAAGGCACCAAGGAAAGATTCATTCATTCAAAAAATGCATCCGGTATGGTGGTAGATGACATTCTTCAAAAATGGCCACAGCGATGTTTTCAGGCCCACATAGTCTTCCAGAACATTGCACTTCCCATCCAAAGGCAGAGCCTATTTCCCCTGCCCTTGAGCCTTTGCCAGTGCTTAATTAATAAAATAAAGAGGAAGGGATGCCCCAAGGCTGGGTCATAAAAGGCAACAAGGACTCGCCTGGCTCTCTCCAGGATGCTCTGTGTTAAAATCCAGCCGCATTGTTGCTAGAAGCACAGGTCCAATGGGGGAGCCACCTGGGGGTGTATGGCTGACAGCGCCTCTGAGGTCTCAGCTGACAGCTAGCATCCCCTGGCACACCCGTGAGTGAGCAAGGCTCCAAGCACTTCTAGCTGCCAGCCTGGGAGCTGCCCCAGGGGACACTGAGTGGAGCAGAGATGAACTGCCCCTGTTGAATCCTGACTGATTGCAGGTTCCTAAGCAAAATAATTTTATTATTGGATTGAGACAGTAAATTTGGGGGGTAATTTACTATGCAGCCACAGCCACTGGAAAAAGCACAGCTACAAAACACCTGAGAATGACAGCTAACACTTGTAGAACACTTCAGAGTTTACAAAGGACATGCACATAACAGTCTCAACCAGACCTCTGAAGGGCCCTGTGAACTTGGGATTTGTGTCCATTTCACAGAGGGAAGCTTCAGGGATGGATGAAAGGCTCAGGGGCAGTTGGCTAGTAACTAGCAAAGGAGCTGAGTGGAGCCCATGTTCCCAACTTTCCCTGGTTCACCTGACCAAGGCCCAGTAAGATGGCTATGAGGGCTCCTAGGAGCAGCAGACAGGAGCCCGGCATGAAAGCATCTTCCAGATGGTAGAGGTGAGTTATGCCCAGAAATAGCCACACCACACTCCAGGGTGCAAGGTGATATGTTTCCTAAGAGATGATTCATTCATTCATTCATTCATTCATTCATTCATTCATTCATTCATTCATTCATTCAACAATAGTTATTGAGCCCCTGTCATGTACCAGGCATGAGTCCCTATCCTCCTGGATTTCCATTCCAGTAATTAAGGTAAAATGAAGTTATATGGGCGGATCCTATTCCAACAGGACTGAAATCCTTATAAGACAAGGAGATTAGGACACAGATACACGTAGAAGGAAGACTGTGTGAAGATACAGGGACAAGACAGCTGTCTACAAGCTAAGGAGAGAAACCTCAGAGGAAACCCATCCTGCTGACGTCTTGATCTCAGACTTCCAGCCTCCAGAACTGCAACAGATTCCTGCAGTTTAAGGCCCCCAGCCTGTGGCACTCTGTTATGGCCACCCTGGCAAACGTATACAATTGCTGAGGCAGCTTGTGGTGGGTCTAGACTACTTCTTCCAGGACAAGGGTGGGGTGGCATTTGAGCTGGTTTTAAAGGGATGGGTCTGGTGATACTAGGCTTGGGTAAATGCAGGGTTGGGGGAGTTAAGTATAGTTGTGGGGGGGCAGTTTACAGGATTAAGGGCATAAAAAAACCAAGATAATACATAACCCTGTTGTATAATCCTGTTAAGGTAGAGGTGGGGGTACTTGAGAGTGATGCCAGCCTATCCTAAATCTATTCCTAGGTTCTGCAAATCACCTTGGCTCAGCCCATCACTATTTAGGGGACAGGTGCTTGAAGTTCCCTGCCCCCCAACTGCACAAATATTAGCAAGTGGATACCATTGTTCTGGGACAAGGGCATAATAAGACCTGGGGTTTCTTCGTATGCAGATCTAATTGCTGGGAGAAAAGGGGGATCAATTTCCTAAGAAGTCCATGGCCTCCTGAGAGGGAAAACAGTCATGCCATCCTTGTTCCCCTAAGTTCAAAGTAAAGTGCTCCCAACCGAGTTCCAGTGGCCAAAGAGGTAGCAAGCTCCCTACAAATAAAACTGTTTTAAGGAAACAGAGAGTCTCCCCTGGGGCCTTGAGTCACCACATGGTTTCAGGGTTCCTAGGGAGGCCTGGTCCAGCAAAGCTTGGGGTTGCCACTTCTGGAGGCACCTCCAACCCAGCTTTCCCAGCACGGTTGTAGGTTCTGGGCAATGCAGGCTAGGGAGGGAGTATGAACTGCAAAGAATTATCTTGGAGGTCACCCGGGACATCACAGTGGTGTGGGCAGGGACCTGGATCAGCAAGGACGTCCTGTTAACCGTGGACTCATCCTCAATAATCATGCTGTGGTGCAGAGGGAACTAACAGTGACAATGGGCTGGCTAAATTCTCAGGCTCTTCTGCGTGCCACTTTAGACAGGGACCGGGCTCTCTGGGCCGAGTAACTCCCAGTGCACTCAGACAACGTGGGGCTGGGATCTCAAGAAAGGGATCTGGCACCTCTGTTTTTGAGACATTGGGTGCTTGAGCTAGTAATTGAAAAACAAACAAAACAAAATAAAACAAATGAATACAAGCTGTATTTTTGTATGCAACTTTGATTATGTGGCCCGAGACATAGTCATACTGGGAGGATTGCTGGATCTGCTAATCCTTGAAAATCACTGTCCTTTACCCTGCCCTTTATTTTTTGCAGAGAACATTAAAGTGGAACTCTAGGTGTTTCTCCCTAGAGTGGGGGTTTCTGGAGGGCAGGGTGATGTCTTGCTCACGTGGACAACCCCCACAGCCCATGCAGGCAGTAGGGGCCGGGACATGCCATCCAAATGGCATTGATCTGCACCCCCAGTCTCCCATCATGTTGCTTTATCTTCAAATGGCTCCTCTCCTGTCACCAAAAGCTGAGCCCCAGGATCACCTTACAGAGTGATTCTCAGAATCTCCCAGACAGGAATAGCCTTTCCTGGACACTCTCTCCCCACCGTCCAGATGGCAGGGGCCGTGGAGCAGAAAGCCAGGTGGTACAAACGCTCTGCTCCGTGTGTGTGTGTGTGTGTGTGTGTGTGTGTGTATTTCAGTGTTTGCTTAAATTCTTTTTTCGCCACTGCCCCATTCCTTTGTTGGCAAGTCTCTCTGTCCTTCAGAACCAGGTGGGGCCTCTGCTTGCGGGAGCTGGGGGTAGGGGGTAGGCGAGCTCTGTGTTTGCTTCCTTGGCAGGGTTAGGACACTGGGTTTGGGTTAGGACACTTGGCAGGGTTAGGACACTAGGAATCACTTCCCCATTTCCCAGCCATCAGGGCCATTCAAACAGACCCAGGTCTTGCCAGGATGTAGGCCAAGAAGGAAAGACATGGCCAGGGGGTGGGATGGGCCTAAAATGGTCTGGCCCCCTGAATGACAGTTCTTGCTGGGGGCTGGCATTTATTATCTCACGGTTTTTCATTATTTTCATATGCTCTACTGAGTGGAGTTTTGTGATTGTAACCAGCGCAGCATCAAAAGAGTGGTGAGTTTCACCTATTTTTGATAAGGCCTGCATCATTTCCTACAGCCATCATTTTTCCCCCTCTGGACATCACACTGTGATGCTGGGGGTTTGCTGGCCCCTCAGCCCCCACCCCCTACCTCTTTACTCAGCTGTCTCTCCTGCCTCTACCTGGTCTGGATGGAGCTGGGAGGGATGTCTGTCTGGGGGGGAAGACAGCACATCCTAGCCCTGTGCCAGCTACCCTATATTTCACGTGTACCACCTCATCAAATCCCCCAAGCAGCTTGCATGAGACATAGGGTTTTTATAGAGGAGGCCGAGGGAGGTTAAATGACATGTCCAAGGTCATGCAGGGGAGATCTGTATCCACATGGATTGCTTCAGCGAGGGGGGGGGGGATTCACAATGAGGTGACTGCAACTCCAGTGTCCATGTTCCTAACCCCTCAGCTCCACAGCCTGACCAGGCATCAGACAGGGCATGAGGTGCCCACGGTGGGCACCCGTCTGGGTGGGTGGTGCTGTGGGAGGGATGCAGAAGATACAGTCTCGGGGCCTTCCTCTGTAGCTGAAGAGACTGATGCCATACCCACGTCACTGCAGAGTGATGGTGTACACAGTACCTGGTTTCCCTTGTAGCCTGGGCACTGGGCCTGACCCAGGCCCTGCTCACTCGGTACAGATGACCCGGTTGCCACAGTGTGCACAGGAGAGAAGAGTGAGTCACCACTGCCCCCCTCCCCCAATCCCAGCACCTGGAGCAGCTTGGGCAACCCTCTGTCTGCACTGACCCTTAACCCTAAGTACCTCCCCCCCCTTCTCTCCCATGGCCTTTCCGCTCCCCCTCCCACTCTTGATGCCCACCTTCCTGGTGCAGGTTGAGGCGGGGGCATGGGAAGCCGAGACAGAGGCTGGAAGGTTAGAAACCATACAACTGAGTCTCCTTCCTCTTCTTTGGACATCGGTGTATTTTTTTTTTTTTTTAAATATATCTTTATTGATTTCAGAGAGAGGAAGGGAGAGGGAGAGAGAGAGACAGAAACATCAATGATGACAGAGTCATTGATCGGCTGCAGCCTGCAACCCGGGTATGTGCCCTGACCGGGAATCGAACCCCGATCGCCTGGATCCTAGGTCGATGCTCAACCACTGAGCCACGCCTGGCCGGGCAATCGGTGTATTTTTATTGGAGCCAAGCTGGGCGATCAATCAGGTCCTGTGTGCGGTTTCTCAAAGGCAGGGTAGGGGTGCTGGACAGATGGAGACCTTCCCTCTTGGGCCTGCTCGGAGCTGATTCCTGCTCCCACCTGCTTTTGGCCAAGGTTGCAGCAAGATGGAAGCGAATGTGCAAAGCCAGCTTGGAGAGCAGCCGCTGGCAGTGGTGACCCTGGCCGCCTTTGCCGGTCAGGGCCTCTCAGGAGCGCCGTGGTGGCTGATTTTGGTTTAAGTGGCCGGTGGAGGAGAGCAGTTCTGGGTCACCATTAACTCTGCATATCTCTGGGGAAGTTCAGAGGGCGGGGCCTGGCTTCTGTTGGGTGATGGGAGAGTTGAGATCCAGAGGGGAGAATGACTTATCCAAGGCCACTCGGAAGACTGAGGGCCCACCAGGCCCAGGGGTGCCTGGCTCAGCACTGGGCTCCTCACACTTTGCTGCCAGCTGGGCCCTGACAGAGGAGGCAGTCCCCACGAGGAAAGGACAGCCAAGCAGGACCTCCTGCATTCTCCTTGGCCTTCAGACCAGTCTGCCAGGCTCCATGGAGGAGCCAGGACCTGGGTGTCCTGGAGACATGCCGGATAAAGGGGAAGTCCCTGCACTCCGGGGCATGACAGTCTCCCAGGCTGCCGGGATCAGTGTGGAAGAAACAGCCACAGATCACTTACTAAGTAACTGGGTAACTGGGAAATGATTAATCTAGGCCACTTCAGCTCAGCACCCCAGTTGGGTCAGCCCTGAAGCAACATCTGAAATTAGGCCAAGGATTTACCTGATTTCACACCTGCGGAAACACCTGCCCTCAGTGCATTTCACGTTCTGGCGACAGGAAATGGGGTCTTGGTGCTGGCTCCTTGGGCAAGAGACTGACCTTCTTTAAGCCTTGCTTTCCTCTTCTGTAAAATGAGGATACATATTTCTCCCTTGGGGTAATCTGTGCAAAGCCCTTAGCAACAGGCCTGTGTATAGTAAGGTCCCCACTTTGTTGTCGGTATTTCTTTTTTGCACCCCTCTTCCTGCCCCGCTCCCTCACACCATCAGCCTCCCACCCCACCTGCCTCGCCCTATCTTGCCAGCCTGGTGGAATGCAGAAGCCTATGGCACTGATCCTGCCAGGGGTGGGGACACTTCCATAGGACATGTGAAAGCCTAAAAGAGCTTCTATCCCAGAGACATAAATGACTGGGCCATGATCTCATAGGTGGGGCGGAGGGCTTCTTGCACCCTCATATCCTACCCCAGCTCCACAAAAAATTCTAGATAGACCAACAGGTCCTAACCAGGATCAATTAGACTGCCCCCCCCCCCACTCCCTGGGGACAGTTGGCAATGTCTGAAGACAGTTTTTGATTGTCACAACAGGAGGGGTGCTACTGGCATCTGGTAAATAAAGGCCAGAAATGCTGCTCAATATTCTACAGTGCACAGGACAGTCTCCTCCGAAACCAAGGATTATCTGGACCAAACCGTCTGTGGCCCTGAGGGTGAGAAGCCCTGAGACAGACAATAAGAAGATGCTCACCCACAGGCACAGGGACTCTGCCAGAAGCCAGGGCCAGGTGACATGAGGTGGGGGAAAGAGAACTGAGCACGAAGTGTCATTTCTACTGGGAAAAGGGCTGGTGGTGGCCAGGAGACGTGGCAATGAGAGGAGAAACTAGAGCTGAATTATTAGTGTTACAGGCCCTCCAGGTGGAGAAGGCTTGGGCCGTGGGGTGGGAGGGTCCCCCCGTCCAGCTTGGGCCAATACAATCAGTTCCCGGGGAGGTGCTCCCTGCTCATGGCAGTGATTGGCCCCAAACAGGCAGGCCACTGGTCAGGACGCAGAAGCCGTGCTTGGCTGGCTGGCTGCCTTCCCGGGATGGCATCTCTTTGGCGTCGGGGCCTTGTGGCCACAGCCGAGTTAATCGATCATTGTTTGGTGCAGGGGTGACTCTGCTTGTGTGTGCTTTTGTTGTTTTTTGAAATCCACTAGAGGGCATATCAATGCTAAGATCTTCTGGCAGGTCAGACAAATGACATGTTGTGTGAGCTTAGCCCGCTAAGGCTCCTGGCCCTGGGTGGTGACGGGAGTGAGGAGGGGGTGGGTGACAGAAAATGGGGTTATTGATTCCGGCCCCTCCCTACACCCCCTGCCCCTGCCAAGCGAAGACAGGAAGGTGATTTGTGAATTCATGGAGACAGCTAGCCGCGATTCTCCGAGCGACGACAGACACCGTTCGGTCGGGAAGTTAAGCTGGGAGAAGGCTGGGAAGGCAGGAGCAGACTCCAGGAAAGGAATCCGACGACGGCGCGACCCTCTGGGGCGGGAGGTCCTTCCCTCCCCACCCCCGCCGCCCTGGGAGCTAGCTTGCCACCGTGGCCTGGCCTGGCGTGGTCAGGAGGCCTTCACCCCCTGGACTGAGCAGAGCCGAGCGTGGCTGCTGAGCCCCGGGAGGTGTCCAAAAGTTCTGAGCACAGGAGCCAAGAGTGCTTCTGAAAACCCTCATTTTGTACCCCCAGCCTTCTTTCGTGTGTATTACCGGACTTCAGAGCCCGGGCAGAAAGGCCCAGATCAAGGGGTTGACTGGCCCAGAAGCAGGCCAGGGTGGAGGCGAATGAAATAGTGTCATTTGTCGTCCCACCTTCATGTCAGGAAGGCTAAGGGGATGTCATCTGTGTGGTGGTGAGCAGTGTGGGGAGCTGGGAGGGTGGGAGGCAGTGGGGAAGTGGAGGGTCAGTGGGTCTGTCCTCAGGAGAGGGAATCAGGGGTGTCCTGGGGCTCAGGCAAGAGAACCAACACCCCTTCTATTGCTCTGGGCTGAGTCAGGGACCAAACTTGCTGTTTATACTTTATATGGCAGTCAGGTAAGACATTTAAGGGAGAATGTGCCCTTGGATTTGTATTCAGAACTAGAAGGCTCCCTAATAATAGCACGACTACTAGTATAGGCGGGGGTGAATGTTTATCGAAAATCCACTATTTCACACATTGTATTTCCTTCAATCCTTGAGAGCTCACAAGTGGTGAAACTGAGTCTCAGAGAGGTTCAGCAACTCTCCCAGAGCCACACAGGCAGGGGTTTTCAGGGGCGTGTGTGTGCATGTGTGTTGAAGTAGCTCAGATCTGCTTGAAATGACAAGCGACCACCTCCCTGGGCTGTACTGAAACGTACTGAAGCCCGAGGCAAGTGGAAAGATCAGTAACACTGATCCTGCCTTTATTTGAAATTTTGACAGTCTGTCCGTCACGGGTGCTTTGCAGTCAGGCTCATTCGCCTTGATGGCTGAGCGTCTGGCCCCTCCGTGGTGAGTGCCTCAGTTTCCTCCCACCGCCCCGTGCCACCGCCTTTCGCTCCAGCACTTCTGGGTGAGGTGACCTGGGCGTTCTGACTCCGACATGCAGTGCGGGGCTAGAGGTCACTGTTCACTGCAAGAAGGAAAAGCCCCTCTGCCCATATCACAGAAGACCTGCCCGCTGGGCCCAGGGCCCGTGATCTAATGCGCCAACGGTGAATCTGGGGGTGGGCATAGACGGTCACCCTTTTCTGCAGTTGGGCAACTGTGTGAGGCGACCTCATAATAAGAAAATACCGTGTTTGTTAGCATAAGATGCTTCGATCTATAAGTCACCACACTCATCAGAAAAAAAAAGGGCAGAAAAAACTTACTTAATATAGGGGCAAATATACATTGGTATGGCTTCTTTGGAGTGCAGTTTGGCAGTGTCTGTTAAAACTAAAATTGTGTGTACCCTTTGACCCAGGTGGTTCCCTTCCAGGTGCCCATCCTAGAGGAACGCTGGCCCATGTGCGCCAAGAGGCATTTCAAGCATGTTCATTATAGCTGCAAAAGACAGTGCATCCATCCGTGGGGAGATGATTAGATAAACGATGGTCCTCCACACCATAGAGAACTATGCAGCAATGAAAAGGCATGACGCTGGCCAAAGGTGTGTTGAAAAATATCAAAAGTGAAAAGTTAAAAAAGAAAAATTTCCCCCCCAACAATAACAACAACAACAAACCCAGGGCAGAACGATACCTACTCTTTGGCCTATTTGTGCTTTAAGACCAAAAACAGACCAAAGACCCAAAGCAAAACTATATTCCTTTATATGTATGTAAATGCGTAGAACAGCCTAGAAGGATACGCAAAGACGGTCCAGTGTGGTTGCTCTAGGTAACTAGAGTATGGTCAGTGGAAAGAGGTCAGCAAGGGATTTTCCCTTTGACTCTTCAGTTTGATTTTATATATCAAGAAGGAAATATTAATCTTAGATTTTTTTTTAAATAAAGACTTTATTTTTACAGCAACTTTAGGTTTACAACCAAACTGAGAAGGCTTGGAAGTTTCCCATATGCTCCCTGCCCCCCCACGTGCGTGGCCTCCCCCAGTATCAACATCTGCCACCAGGGCGGTGCATTTGTTATAAAGAGGAACCTACACGGACGCATCCTCATGGCCCAAAGTCCACGCTCTACCTTGGGGTTTCCCCTTGGTGTCGAACATTCTGAGGGTTTGGCCAAGTATATAATGGCATGTCTCCATCATTATAACGTCACACGGAGTATTTTCACTGCCCTGAAAACGTTCTGCGCCATGTCTCGTCACCCCCCACACCCCTCCACCAGAGGCCGCTCATCTTTTTATGTATTGTGTCCCCAGCTTGCCTTTCCCAGCTGGGAACCCATGGGATGGAGGCTCCTCGGGGTGACTTCCCCCGCGTAGCAGGATGCACTTAGGGTTCCTCCGCGTCTTTCCGTGGGTTGCTAGCTCAGTGCTTTTTAGTGCTGACTAAGCCCTGGTTTTGATGTACCGGTTTCTTTGTCCATCGCTTACATCTGGTTTCTAAAGGAAGAAAGAGCATCCTTTGTTTTCCTGGCGGCCCTCTTTGGACGTGACAGAGCAGATGGGAAAAAGGCGACACACCTTCTGCTGTAAGAAAACCCTCGCAGCCTGTGGCCAGTCTGCGGGCAGCCTGTGGGAGACTCCGAGGGAGGCCGTGGATTCTCCGTCCCTGTCTCCAGGAAAGTAGATTTGTTCTCACGGGAGGAATGATTATTCTCTTTTGAGATGTGTAGCCTGCAGATGACTCTGCTGAGCTGCCTCTGTGCCCATGGCTAACTCACCCACTCCAAAGCCCCTGATCTTTCCCCTACCCCCAGGTCAATCGTTAACACCCTCTGTGTAGCTCTTTCAGAATTTTAGGCAAGAAAGCTCAGTTGTGGTAACAAATAAAGCCCCAAATTCAGTGGCTTAAATCAAGATTTCTCTCTCCCCCCCCGCCCTCCATCCCACTGTGCGTCGGGGGGATCCCTATAATGCGATGGTCAGAAGTAGCCACGCGGCTCCAACCCAACTGCAAGGGAGCCCGGGGAAGGCGGGAGGGCACGTGGCTATTTCGTGAGAATTTAATGTCTCTGTCACAGGGGTGGAAAATGAAAAGTGAGACTGTTAAGTAAATGTTGCCGCTGTAAAAGTAGCCAACGTAGAAGGCTTTTCAGCAGCTCATGGGGTTATGAGCCTGAGGACAGGGATTCTTTGGTTAATTTTTACCTGCATTTCAGTCTCGTTGGTGAAAACAATGACATATCTTTGCAGAGAGTCTTTACTTAATGTTAGTCAAATTGAGCTAGTACCCTTACTCAAAACCTTTATTGCAACTTCTCTCTGGAAATTTCCTTTTCATCCAGTTTACAAATTACACAAAGAGATCAATTGCATTTTTTTCCTCTTGTCCTTTTTGTCCCCTTGTACCTCCAACTTAGATTTTTGAGGAGACTTTAAAGTAAGGCAACCTGGCAATATTGGTCAAGACAAAGTGGCCAAAGGCACAAGTAATGAATATGAATGAAGAATGGAACATCACTATAGATAGACAGAGATTCAAAAGGTAATGAGAAAACTCTCACTATATTTCAATACATGTCTTTGAAATCTCACCTGATTTGTTTTTGTTCATTTTAACCCGAAGAGCCATTACCCAGATTGAGTGAGCATTTTGTGCTCTATCAGACTTGACCTGTGACCATTTAAAAAAAAAGAAATTAATTACATTTTTTTAAAAGAAGACATCATTGCCCTAGCCAGTTTGGCTCAGTGGTTAGAATGTCGGCCTGAGGACTGAAGGGTCCTGGATTCAATTCTGGCCAAGGGCACGTACTTGGGTTGCAGGCTCAATCCCCGGCTCTGGTTGGGGCTCATGCAGGAGGCAACCAATCGATGTGTCTCACATCAATGTTTATGTCTCTCTCTCCCTTTTACTCTCTCTGAAAAGCAATGGAAAAAAATATCCTCGAGTGAGGATTAAAAATAAAAAAAAAATAAAAGAAGGTGCCGTTGAGTTTAAAATGAATTTATGGCAGACTCTGAAGGCAGCCCCCAAGGATGTATGGGGACTTGATTTTTTGGTGTGTCATTGAAATGTTGCCTCCTTAGAGTTCAAGTTTGAAAGATGATCCTGCTCTTGGAGACTTAAGGACCCATAGATTTGTTTAAAAATTTCTCTAGTCCCCATTAATCTTCTATTACACCTTGAACAACCTTGGATTTAACTCATGCTGTTTCCTAACTTGATAACATGGACTTTTAGAAGCCGAAAAGACAGTTGAAGAGGGCCCTCAGATCCAAGAAGAGATAATTATGAAGAAATAGTTTAGAGGTACCACTGTTCCAATGATGGGAAGCCTTGCCCTAAAATCTGGGCCCTGATGAATATATGTGCTGTCTTCCTTCAGAATTATCTTTCATATGGAAACAGTTTATGAGATCCCCCTGCCTCCCTCTGTTTCAGGCCCTCCTTCCCTCAGTTTCATGGCTGTGACAGCCCCTAGCTGCTGTCCCTGTCTCCACTCCATCCTCAGACACCTTATACCAGGTCAATCATCCTAAATCTCCTACCTGATCATGTCACTCTTGGGGGAAAATCCCTTGTAAGTTCTTACTGTCTAACAATTCAAGTTCAAATGCCTCATCTTAGCTTTCAAGACCTGCTAAATGGCCCCACCCTACCTGGTCAATTTTATTTTCTTCTGCTTTGACACACACGCTCCTCTCCAGGCATGTTTGTCTGTTCCACATCCCAGGAATATGCCATCCTTGTTTTGTTGTGTTTGTGTATTTGTTTACGTTACTCCTGAAGCCTGGAACACAGCCTCAGGCCTTTGTTATAGAAATGCTTGTTTTTATACAATGGGTGGATTCCTGGTTTGTCATTTAAAGTCTCTGTGCCTGTGTGTAAGCAAATCCTGCTTCCGTAGTTCTGGATGTTCAGCTTCAGAAGTTTGTTTTGATTTGTGATTGGTCTTTGATTGGCTGTGGGCCGAATCCTTAGTTTTATGTTTTTCTGCCTCTTAGTTGCTGCCAATAAACCAACGCGTAAATCCATCAAAGGGGTTCCTTTAATACAATAAAAGCATCATCTTTGATAGAAAGTGTAGAAGTATGTTAGCATTTTGAAAACTTGTTGTCGGCCTTAGATTATTGCCAACTGGGTTTTCTTAAAATGGGGCCTACTCGTATGTGTCAAGCAGTGCCTTGTACTTCGGGATTCCAGAGTGATATATACCAAAGCCGTCTTTTGGGTTTTATGTCACCAATCCTCAGAGATTTTTTTCCTTCTCATTTAACTCCTATTGTACAGGTTTAAGCTTCAGCCAATTCATATACACCTGATGTATGTTTTGTTTTGATGAGAAAGGCTATGCAACTGAACATTTTAGCCTGACAATTAGTCCTTGGACAAAGACCTCTTGGCTAGTAAAAAAAGGTCACCTTGTCCTCCTAAGACATTATACTAGATACAGAGAAGGAGAGCAGTCTGGTGAGACAGGATGTCCTAACTCAATACGCAGATGATTCTCGGGAATGGTTCAGGGAATGTTAGCGGCACTCAGGCTTCTGGCCTGATTTCCTCGGAACAAGTTAGAGAATCTTCTGGAGATGGGAGCTGTAAAAAGAGGGAAGAAAATAAGAATAATTCACTTCTCATGATAGCAGTGGACTCAAGCTAGCTATGTCTTGTGATTGGCCATAAAATGTAATTGGGCTGCAAAGGCACATCTTCTCATTGATTCCTATGGAAAGAGAGAGAGTGTGGCAAATTGAATTTCCCCCCAATGGTTGCATTTCCCATCTCACATGCTTGTCTTGTAATGTGACTGACACTTCTCCCATCAAGAGGCACTGTCTATGTACCGTCCCCTTGAATCTGGGAGGGTTGTGACTATAGCAGAAATAATGGCATGTGACTTTCAAGGCTTGGTTCTTTTGGAAGGTTCACTCTTGGAACCCAGCCACCATAATGTGAGGAAGCCCAAGCAGCCACATGGAGAGACTGCGTATAGATGTTTGTGCTGACAGTCGTTGCTGCCGTCCCAGCCTACAGACTGCCTTAACTACCAGACATTAGAGTGAGTGAGCTTTAAGATGATCCCAAGCCCTAGCCACTAAGTCAGCTCCAGCATAAATTTTCCCAGCTGAGGCTCTAAACACCACAGAACAGAATCAGGTACTTCACTGTGCCCATTTAAAATTTCTGGCTAAGGGAATCCATGGGTATAATAAAATGATTTTAAGCACCCCAAATTGTTCAGGGCCTACCCTTATGACCTGAAAACCTAGAGGTAAAAAAAAAAAATAGAATAAAACTTGAGACATTTATGATAACTCTATGACTCTAACCTCTTCAGGGGAATTGAATGAGTCTGCCCTCATGAGCAAGAGCCAGGGAGAGTTCTCTGGCCCTATGACCTCCTTGTATTCCAGGCTGGGGGCCTTGTCAACACTTGTTGGATCTGTTACATTTACGGTAGAGTCAAAGAGGCTTGCAGGACTCTTTCCTTATTGCTAGAACAGCCAGGGGAGTAAGACCTTGCTAAATATGTAAAACTTTATTTGACACTTGTGATTCTCTCTGGAAAATTCTAAGTAGCTAATATAGTGAGAGAAAAGAAATGGCCTCAGGTCCCACTCATGTGGTGCTGATTCGACAGGGCACTGTCCTTTCCTCTTCTAGGCTGGGCACTTCCCTGTATGGGAAGGACTGAGGGTTCTGCAGGATTCAGCTGAGCGCGGGTGCAGCAAAAGCCGGTGCACTTGGTCTGCACTGACCTCGTCTCAACTCCCCTCCTCAAGCACCTTTGACTACCTCACTGAGAGTGAAGCTGGATGAGTGTCATGAAATTAAGTGCCCCCACATAAGTCACCACCACTCTTAGAAGGTTGAGAAAATAGTAGACCAGTCTTCCAGAGTCAGCTCAGGTACAGTACCTCCCAGGTAATCTTTCCTGAGTACTAACCCCTCACCACCACCCCCCACCTTTCCTCCTCTGTCTGTGTTGCCTATTGACTTAACTGTCTCGCCCAGAGGACTGTGAGCTCCTTAGGGTGCTTTCTTTAATCTTTAGATCTCCAAAGCAATCTCAGCTCTGAACACATCCTACTCAAGAAATGTTTGCTGAGAAAAGAAAGGGGAAAAAACCACATTGTCAACATTTGATGTGTATCTTTTGAAATTTTTTCCCCTATGTATCTTCCTTCCTTCCCCCCCCACTTTTTTTTTTTTTTTGCATAAATACAATCATAGTGAACATGCAATTTTTATCCTGCTTTTTTTCTTACCATGATTTCAGATGCATTTTCCCTGTTGGGACATAATTTCAAACCTTAGTGATACTAATAAAAAACAATAATAACTCCATTGAATACATATCCTGCTGTGGGCCAGACATGGCGCCGGGGGCTCCACACACAGTCTCTCATTTAATCTTTCTAGTTTGTAAGGTGGTTGTCATTAGCTCCATTTTACAGATTGAGAAACTGAGGCTCAGAGCTTAAGCAGCTTGTTAACGATAACCAGCTGATGGAGATTATATTGGTCCCTCTGATTTCAATATTTATATTCCTGCTATTTTTACTATGCCTCTTCCTATCATTTTAAATGACTTCACAATACTGACTCACTTGTGGGGATGGGTCATAATTTGTTTAACCATTTCCTCATTTTTGGTCATTTAGAATATTTACTAATTTTAGATGTTATAAACAATGAGGCATTGAACATCACTGTGTAACAGACTTTCCCCCTATTTTTGGATTATCACCTTGGAATAGAGCCCCAGAAGTGGAGTTACTGGGTTAAAGGGTAGGACTGTGTTTATGGTGTTTGATACTTATTGCCAGATTGCTTTCCCAGAGGACCGTGTTTAGTGTAACAGGCTCACTTTATAGGCCCAGGGGAGTTACCTCCCTCCTCCAGGATGTCAGGTTGCCCTCTAACCACTAGAGGGTGTGAAAGGATATTGCTCAAGTGACAAGAGCCTGGCCCCCTCTAGGAAATCCCCAAAATTTGCTTGAGGAGCCTTCAGAGTTCCCAGGGAGGGAGGGGTGAGGGATGCTTAGTTAGAAGCTCAATGCTGTGAGGACAGACTGTCCTGGGTTTGCATCGAAGACAGGATGGCTTATGATGGGATTCCAGAGGAGAGAGCAGTAAACAGCGCTGCAAAGGCCCAGGGTTTGAGATTGGCTGTGCCACCTCCTGTTTAGAAACTTTGGGTGACTGACCCTCCGCTGTCTGTCTCTGTCTATGGACTCTGAACCTCAAATCTCAGTGTCGATTAGCCTGGCAACAGCTAATTGACAGTGGAGAGAGTGTGTCCCACTCATCTTTGTAATGTCCCCAACAGCCAGCACACAATAAGAGCACAATAAATGGTGACCGAATGGATGGATGAAATGAGACCAGAAATTAAGAGCGGACATGGGAAGATGGCACAGACTATGACACTGGCTTTCAGTCCCCACAGATGGCTTATTGAAGGAGGGGTATTGGCTGCTTAACTCTAAGATGTTGAAGATGAAATGATACTTAGAGATCGTCCTGTCCACATTCCTTGTCCACAGCGCAGGGAGATGAGACGACTATATTAAACTCCAGACAAAGGGTGTGCACAGTGGAGCTAAGGAAGGCACAGAAAGCTGGGAAAACTGGCTCTCCTCAGACGTTCCTGGAGAAGCACCTCTTAAAATGTATTCCTTAGAACATTAGTTCAATCGAACATTTCATAGATGTTAACTGAGAAACGGTTTGGTAGTTGTATCAGTCAACTTTTGCTGCATGAATGGTGAGTAACAAGCCAACCCCAAACTCAGTTGCTAACAATATGTTTTTGATGAGCTTGTAGCGTAGCTAGGGTGCCTCTCTGCTCCACAAGTCTCTTATTTTCCTTAGATCAGAAGGCTACCCAGGGATGGTCTCCTTATGGTGATGGAAGAAAAAAGGGGCCAGCTTACCTCCATAAGCATATTGCAGGCCTTTTCCTCCATCACATCCCGTAATATCTCATTGGCCGGACCAAGTCATGTGGCCAAGACTAATGTTAATAAGGCAAGGAAACAGACTCCACCTCTAGTGGCAGGAAATGTAAAGTCACAGCAAAGAGTGTGGCTATAGAGAGGGGTAAAGAATTGGGAGCAATAGCGCAACCTACCACAGTGGTCATATTGATTTAGGAAACCCTGATGACTTCATGTTTTTTAATGCAGGACTTCTCAGAGCCTGTACAGATGATTCAACCTACAGATGATTCAAACTTAAGCCCAGAGAAGAAAGTAACTTGCCTAGAAATTACAGCCACTTAGTAGCAGCCCTGCGGTGAGACCCCAAACCTTGTCACTGTCAGGCTAGGGCTCCTTCCCTTGCCCCTGCTGCTAGTGTGCCTTGGCCACCCTGGGTAGGCAGGACGGAGCAGGCTGGTGCACGTAGGGGAGCTAAGCAGCTGCACTTACAGGAGGCTGGCGCAGGGCTCCAGGGGCCCTCAGAAGCATGACTGAGTCGGGCAGGGGAGCCAAGCCAGTCCTAGCATTGAGGAAAACTGTCAAGTGGACAAAAGGTATTGGGGGGTCAGCTTGTCTGTCTGGGTAACATTGGGCAAGTTATTTACTAGCTTCTCTATGCCTCAGTTTCCTCATTTGTGAAACAGGGGCAGTAGACATAACCTACCTCACGGGGTGGTTGAGTTAATACTTACAAGTACTTAGAACAGGACCAAGAAAATAATAAGTGCCGAATACAGGTTAGCTATTATTATTATTATTAATTACTAGTATGATTAATTAATATTATTATTTAGCCTATCTCTTCTACCATGAGTTTCCCTATTGCTGAGTTTTTCCACCTAACCAGTCCCCTTCCTAATACCTCATTCTTGATATTAGTCAGTTACAACTCTAGTCTCCACTAAGATATATCAGGATAGCAAGTATTATTTAATATTAAAAAAGGGGCCCCGCCGATGGCTCAGCGGTTGAGCATCGACCTAAGATCCAGGCGATCGGGGTTCGATTCCCGGTCAGGACACATGCCCAGGTTGTGGGCTCGACCAATGACTCTCTCATCATTGATGTTTCCATCTCTCTCTCTCCCTCTCCTCTCCTCTCTCTGAAATCAATAAAGATATATTAAAAAAAAAGAAAAAAAAAGGGGACACTGGGAAAGTTCAAGGTCCCAAGGAGTGGCAGGGAGTGGGGTTACAGTTTAGAAATAGGACTCTTGTCTGCTGCCACATCGTCTCTCACTCCCTGACTGAGCATCTGTCTTCAGATATTTGGGGGGAAAGAGGCTGAGTTTGACAAGGATGAGTAATTCACCCAAATCCGTGGTTCTTAATTCTGGGTGCAGATGAGAATCACCAGGGAAGACGTAAAACAGTAACAACAGAAACCCTGATGCTCGGCCCCACCCTAGACCAATTAAACCTGGATCTCTGGGGCGAGGCCCAGGTATTGGTAGGATTTTAAAGCTCTGCGGGTGATTCTAACGTGCAACCAAATTGGACAGCCACCTGCCTGAGGCTATGGCTGGGCCCACCGAGATTTTGGAGTCAGACACAAGTGAATTTGCGTCCAAGCCCTGCCACTCAGCTGTGTGATGCTGAGCAAATAGCTTAGTCTCTGAGCCTCAGTTTCCCTCCTTATAAAATGGGAATAATAATGCTCTTGCTGAGATTTTATAAGAAGCCAATGAAAACTTATCTAATGCACCTCATGTAGTTAGTATGTAGAAGGGGCTCTTTAAGGATTTGTTAATCAAATGAATGACAGTCAGTAAGAGCTGCCCTGGGGAGCAGGGGTGGTGATATCTAATCCCAGGCCGGGGCCACCTGCCCCTTTCCTTGTTTGTGGTTGCTGACTCGTGTGCTCTCAGGCCTAAATCCAGGGCGAGAAGGACTGAGACCTGGGGGGAGGCTAGCTCTAGGGTTGCTTGGTCTAATTACTGATCATAAGTACCCAGCCCTTCTCCTGATTGCCAAGTCTTGTGCCCACAGAGATGGGCCAGCCCAGGGAGACCACCTTTTCTAGTCATTCCTACCAGAGGGAATGTCTTATCCTAAGCCACCAAACAGTGCTGGACAGGTTAACTATGGCTCTCCAGGTTCCCTCTTAGGCTGGGGACAAAGGCACCCTGAGGAACTCATGCTATCTGCTGTGCCAACTTGTCATCCTAACCCTGACTGTGGCAGCCAGTAGCCCACTGGGCGGAAGGCAGGGTGCAGTGAGCAAGGATGGGGTGGCTATTTTGAGCAAAGGTGTCAGGCAGTGGCTGAATGGTGGTCTCGTAGGTTCCTCCAAGAGGCCTGGGTTCTGGCTAGGTCCACACTTAGCATGTGACTGTATCCATGTTTCTGTTCTGAGAATTTCTTAATGACTCAGGATATTTGATGAAACCACTGGGTTTCTTTGCTCTCATAGCCTCCCATTCAAAGGTACAAACATGGGGATAGTCATTTTTAAATTTTATTTTATAAATTAAAAAAAAATTAAATAATCAATTTCATATTCCATTCAAGATGAAGGTTACTTATTAAAATTATTAAATGTTTTAAAAAATGATTTCAAGTATATAACAAGTTACAGAAAAAAGGTCATACAGAGACTTTCCAATATCCCAATACCTCTTATCCAGTCTCTACTAATGCAAGCATCTTACATAACCTTGGTGCATTTGTCAAAGCTAAGAAATGAACATCGGTAAAACGTTATTACATCAACGACAGACTTTATTCCGATTTCTCCAGATTCCCACTGCCTTCTCTTCCTTCCAAACCAGTGTACCGGGAGTCCAGGTGCATTTCATCATCACGTCTCCTTAATCTCAGGATAGACACTTTAAATCATTGTTATCTCAGCAGTTAAGAGACCTTAAAAAACGCCCCCTGCTACCCACAGCACTTGCTCTCTCTATCTGCCGCTCAGCGCCACCCGTCTAGAAGATTTGGTAGGTTGGACTCTTTGTAGTTTGTGTTATGGAAACAATAGGTCTGCTGCAATGTGTTCCGAGATATTGATATGTCCCACTGGGGGGTGTGGCTCAGACGAGAATCCTGGGGTGACTCATGTAATCCTCTGGACCAGTGTGAGGTAGGTGTGGCCGTGCCCCTTCTTCAGATGACAAAGCCAAGGCTGGGAGACATGACTTGGGAACAGCTGGGGAAGGCGGCGGCGAGATTCTGGCCCAGGCCTTTCGAATCCAGTCTGTGATCTTTCCATTTTAACTGGAAAAAAAAAAAAAAAGAGGAGAAATTCATGTTAAATTAGCTTAAAAAAACCATAACAAATAGAATTTGAATTTTCAAAGTGCAGTTTCCCGCCAGGAGTGGCTGAAAATGAAGATTTGAGAGCAGAAAGACCAAATATATTTCTTATAAGCTAGGTCAGCCATATGTTTTTGTTTTTTTTGTGTGTGTATGAGAGTGAAATGTGTACCTACCTTACTAAGTTGTCTAACGAGAGAAAGATTTGAAAACGCTCAGTAAATCAAAGGGCCTTGCCAGAGTTTGTTACTTCGATCAGAGACACTTAAACTGGGGTTTGCAGACCCTTGGGAGACCCAGGGGTGAGTAATCCGCCGTGTGAAGCGCTCAGATTTGCAAGCAAAATTTTGCATGTGTGCGCAGATCTGATTTTCTCAAGGGAGAGAGTACAGAGCTTTCATCGGATTCTCAAAGATGTGTGTGACTCAAAAATGATTAAAAACCACTACCCCAGCCCAACCCTTATGTCATTTGCTAGTGAGAAGAACAAAGTAATAATTTCAGAATCTGAAGTGCCACCTACACTGGCTCTTTGTAAGTATTTTCCCATGTCATGGAAACCCAGGGAAGAGGCAAGAGAAAAATTTCCAGGGAAGGACGATTCAGTAGAGATCCCCTCTTTCCAGCGGCTGTGGGCCTTGGCCTCACTCTGGGGTTCATCCCTCCAGCTGGAGAGAGAGAGAGATTTCTCCTTTTCGTGAAGCCATCGCTGCTTGAGCAGATGGCAGAAACTCCATCCCTTTCAGAGTGATGAAGTGAGATTGCTCAGACAAATGCTTTCAAAGTCTTGAACCTGTGAGGTTTTGCTCTGAGTTCAGGAAATAACAGGATATAAATCTGCCTGAATCATCTCAGCTCACGCAAATTCAATGCCGGGCCACAGTGGCTCTGGCAGCATCTTGTTCTTTTTGTGTAATGACTTTTGATGCTGTGGATTTAGACGGATTAGGCCATTTGGGGCAAAGAGGGGAATATTAATATACAAAATTGTTAAATGTCAAATAAAATCCCTTAATAATGTGTGTATTTAAGACGAGTATGCAGGCACTTTGAAAACACTGCTAGCAAAGGCTCAAACATTTGAGAGATCCATTTTGCAAGTTCAAACAAATAACCCTCTTCCAATTATGCTGTGCCTGTGTGGGTCTGATGGGAAATCCTGCACCGTCTCGGTCGGGAGCGAAGGCCCATGCTCTTATTGTTGTCAGTGGCATGGGCGCACCCAATTCTTCATCCAACCGGCTGATGCTTAAATCCCACAGATCAGCGTGCAGCTCGCGTCCAAGAGTTGCTTTTCATATCTCCCGCAAATCGATTACCTACTGGTTGATTTTACTTGTTTTAAAGGCCAATGTGTGTTAGAAGATCTGGGCAGTTCCCTGCATTTTGGTCTTATCAATGCTTGCAAATAATTGCCTGGGATTTGGATTAACTTGGCGGGGGTAGGTGGGAATAGAGAGGGATCACATACAAAGTTGTAAGGAGTAATGAGAATGTAATGATTTATTCCATATCTTATCATATTATAATATGATATAGTCTAACCAGTGCAGGCTGAAAACATGACCGTTCTTTCATTTAGTAATTCAAAAATAATGTCCTTTCACCATAAAGCTAAAGATGGGCATGTGTACAGTCATCTGTGATTCTGTGTAGGTCCTGACACTCCTTGAGTAGAGGCAGTAATGAAAGACTACGGGACACAGAGAGGTTAGATACAGTGTCTTAAGGGGACAATAGAGGTGGGTAGTCAGGGAAGGCACCTTGGAGGTGACAACATTTGAACTGAACTGTGATAAAGGGGTAAGGTTTAAAAGTAGCTTAATTTCCATCCTATAGTAGATGTCGGCGAAGAGTAATAACCTCATTATAAGAACAACAGAACTACATTAAGAACCATTTAGAAAATAGAGGAAAAAAGAAATCTCTCTCACACATTCCATCCCACCAACATAAGATTTATTGGCATTTTGTTGCATTTCTTGCCAGCCGCTCCCACTGGGTGCAGCTTCTCCATAGCTGCTCTTGTCATGTCATATGTTATCATATTAAGCATACACTCGTGCATTCATTGTTAAAAATGAATCCGTAATGAGGAGCATTTTCCCATGTTGTCACAAGAACGGGCAGATTTAAAGTGGGTAGAGATGGGGAATGAGCATTCTTGGGGAAGGAGGAAATGAAGGCCGAGTTCCAGTGCCAAGTCGCATGTTTGCCAGGAGTCCACTGTGGCTGCGCCTTGGATTTTGTGGAAGGTCTGGAATGCTCTCCTGGGAGCCAGAGTCTCATCATGTGGGTGATGGAGAGCCATTGGAGGTTCTGGGCGAGATGGTGACATGAGCGTTTGACCCTCTTTAGGGCTGGCTTTGGAAATTCTGGGATTTCCTGGGGCACTTGGGAATTTCAGGGGGCTTCTTGTGGAGATGAGTAAACAATTCATCAACCAATATATAGAACAAAAGCATTGCCTAGCATCTGAGTGAAAATGTTGAAGCATTTGTAAGTATTGCTTCTTACTGAGTACAATAAGACAGGCCTGTTCATCATAAGACTTTGTTTTAGAAGCTTCACACCTCATCATTTGATGTCAATGACCTACCAGAACCTAACCCTGGCTTCTTCTTGCCAAGCTTGACCTTCTAGTTCATGGATGGCAAATAAGCTTCATCTTATTGGACATCTCCAGTGCTTGGCTGCAAATGTCCTAGAAACTGTGTTGAGAAGGACTCTAAGGGCATGTCTGGACTTAGCAGAAAAGAGTGTGCGAGTGAGAAGCATCGGCTTGTATGTCATAAATTTGCCATGTTCATTCTTCCTCCAATATTTACTTTAGATGTCTAATATTTATTTATTTATTTATTTATTTATTTATTTATTTATTTATTTATTTATTTATTTAAAAATATGTCTTTATTGATTTCAGAGAGAGGGAGGAGAGAGAGCGAGGGAGAGATAGAAACATCAGTGATGACAGAGTCATTGATGGGCTGCCTCCTGCACGCCCCCTGCTGTGGATCGAGCCCACAACCTGGGCATGTGCCCTGACTTGGAATCGAACCACGATCTCCTGGATCCAACGTCGATGCTCAACCACTGAGCCACACCCAGCCAGGCTCTAATATTTATTTTTAAAAATGTTTTAAAATTTTTCAATTATAGTTGATAATCAATATTATATTAGTTTCAGGTGTACAACATAGCAGTTAGACTAGATGTCTTATATTTAATTTTAGTAAGACCCAAATTGATATAGTGGAGCCAAACCAAATTGGGTTCAAAGAAACAAGCAGATGGAAGAAAATCCCTATTAGTCAATATTTCCATAAAGTACTTGATTCATTGACCCATGTCCATCCATCCATGCATCTGTCCGTGTGTCCATCCATCCATCATCCATGCATCCATCTCTCCATCCACTTATTCAACAAATCTTTATTCTGCATCTATAATGGACCGGGCAATGTGCAAAGTTCTGGTGATATAGAAATGATTCTTGTCTCCAAAATTCAGAACCTAGCAAATGAAGCAACTGAAGAGATAGGTAAATATAGTATGGTGTGTTCCGGCCTAGAGGTCTGGGCACGGTGTCATGGCACAGAGGCAGAACCTACTGACCCCAACCGGGGCAGGCAAGACAGTGGGGGCGAAGGTGGGGCTGTGGCTTACTCACTAAGTTCAGACCTCCATGAGGACAGGAAACAAATATTCATTGTCGCATCCCTAGTCCCTAGCATAATGCCTAGCACATAGTAGGTGCTCAGTATATTTTTGTTGAATGAATGAGGTATCCAAGGAGTAGAAGGAACTCCCAAAAGGCCTGCAGTCCATCCACCTGCCTCGGGGCTGAGCCACACCTAAATCACCCCAAGCGCTATTTCGGGTACAGTTATTCTTAGCTGGCCTCTGGGACAGCTGGAAAGAGTCAGAGAAGCAGCCTCTCCTTTGAGGCTTTAGTGTTACAAGCCACATTCAAGGGGAGCGCTGTGTGACTGAAACAAGAGCTGGGAGAGAGAGAGGCAAGTGGGTCCCAAGCCTGCAGCTTGGCTGGAGGTAACTCAAGGTGGGCGGTCTTTTCTTCCTGGGCCATCAGGAGGTGAGACCGAGAAGCTCATCTTCAGGAGAGGCTTGGAGACTTGGTCACTGAGGCTGCTGAGGACCCGTGGCAATCTTGGGCTCCAGCCTGGGGACCTGCCAAGGAAGAGGAGGAATTTTCAAGAGCTTCATCAGAGTCCCCGCGGTCCCCACCACCAGCAGCCTCCATTAGGGGAGAAGTCCCCCGAAACGTGCAGATTTTCCTCCTGCCCTTGCCTCCTCCAAGTACTTCAGGGAAAGAGGAGTTTGAGGCTGCAGCTCCTTAAGGAGATCTTTTCTCCCAGGACCTGTTTTTTCCAGGGTATTTCACGGTGGCCGGGAGTCGGGGCCTAACACAGTCAGGCTGTACCAGGAGCGGAGCCCAGGGCGCTCTAATCTCACGGGAGATAGGAAGAAATGATTAGGGCGCTCTGAATGGCCCTGCTGTGAGCACTCTGAGCTGGGCTGGTCCTGGGGCAAAATCAAGGGCAAGTTCTAATCTCATTTTCAGGTAGGGGAAGGGTAGAGAAGTGACTTTCTGGGGCAGCCTCTTGAAAAACAAGCATAAACAAGGAACAATGGTGCCATTCCTTTCTGACCTACACAGCCTGGTGCCACATACGAAATGAGTGTGTGTGTGTTGTGTGTGTGAGAGAGAGACTAAGTATAACCTTGTGAACCCTCTTAGGAGGCTAATGCTTGCTCTGAAATCCCCCCCTCATAGGGATGGATTTACCCCTTTTTTCCTTATAAAAACCCGTTTGCTAAATGCAATACAAAAAGTGGCTCATTGAAGCCACCCCTGAGCTTCAGGGCCCCCTGATGGCTACACAATCCCCACCCTCTGCTCCCCTCTGACCCACCCCCTGGTGCCCAAAGCTTTTTAAGTAAAAGTGAAAGTCACAGAACAAGACCTGGAGACCTCTTCTGACCCTGGGGGAGCAGGAGACAGAGGGGTGGGCCATTGGCTGAAGGCCCACGGCCTGAGAGGGTAGAAGTGAGGAGATATCAGGCATTGGATCTGCAAACATTACTGAGTAGCGACCCCGCATCTAGAATTGTGCCAAGACCTGTGGACACTACAGGCAAGAGCGGAATGCTGTCTCTAACCATGAGGATCTCCCAAGACTCTGCTCACCTGTCCCTACCTGCGGAAGGTCTCTAAAGACAAAATCAGATGCACCTGCTTGAATGATGATGGAGCTAAGGTCAAGTACTCTCTTTACTATGAGCCTGACAGGATATATACAGTAAAACCAGCCACACTCAGCATTTCCGAGGACCTAAGATGCTCCTCGCCAAACCTGCCCTTATCAGAACTATTCCCAGTAGAAGCTTAAACATCGTTGCCTTTCTTTGCTCTTGAAATGACACTGGACCTGTGCAGACTGTGCCATTCACTGTCTCTGTGGCTGTGGGAAGAGCACGTTCCCTCTTTGGAACCAGGTCTCCTCTTAGTATTAGGTTGAATCGTATGAAATTGCTATTTAAAAGAAAATTTTAAAAAATGACCTAAAATAAAATGAAGGGGCAAATGTGCTCTCAAAATTTCTTTCATTCTCGGACTTTTTGTTCTTCATTGCAGCCCCACGTTACCTGCCTTAGGTACTTTCTTGGGCCCTCTCAGCCAGAAATCATTTCCCCTTCCTTCATAACTTGTTGTTTAATCTGTTGATGGTGATAAAGAGAAAAGGGAGCAGAATTAACCACTTCGAACGATTCACATACTAGATACCTGGACTATGGAGAGTTGACACACACAAAAGAGTGAATTCCACAGCACAATGACTTAGATTCAGGGGTTTTTCAGTGGGGCTCTGTGCATACATAATTTGATGTTTATGTGCATTTGGGGTGTGGGGTAGAATATGTTAGCTTTCGTTGAATTCTCTTGGGGCTCCCTGACCTCCTGTGAGGAGAGCGTTGAGTCGACTCAGGCAGGCTGAGAGTTGGATCTTGACTGGGCCCTTCCTAGCTAAGGAGAGGTAACCTTGCACAATATTTAACCCACAGGGCTGATGAGAGATCATTTGCTCATTTAAGCCTCTACTTTGCTCAAAGAGGATTCAAGGCAGTGTTTGGAGAATAAATGATATAAACAGAAAAGGATCTACTACAGGGTCTAGCATTTCACCTACCCTCCCACCCTTCCACCCAACTGTTCACCACCCTTTCATTCATCCAACTCTTCATTCTCCATCGGTCCTTCCATCCATCCGTCCGTCCAACCATCCACCCATCCATAATATTTGAGTACCTGTAACATATCAGGCACTTTATTGGCTGCCTTGGTTGCTTTGGGCTCCACGGGGACAAGACATGAAGCTGACAATCAGTTAAAAGCAAAATCAATGTTTTTCCTTTCTTCCCTTTTTCCTTCCATCCCTCCCATCTGTCCTCTGTCCTATTTTCTCTTCCTCTCTTCTTTCTTCTTCAGGTCCTGTTTGGGGGGAGAATTGACCCCATCATGAGTTTGCAGGGGAAAGCCGAAGTCACGGTGGGCCCAGTGTCCTGTACAGAGACCGTCAGCCTTGATGGTCAGCTGCCCAGGTGAGCCCCGTAGCATGAAAATTAAGTACTTGTTTGAGCCAGTGTGAGAGGCTAGGAGGGGGTCCCTAAGATCCAGTACCGAGTCTCTCTACGCCTCGCCCCTCTGGGATTGGCCTGCCCCCTAGGTGGGCAGGTAAATGCCTTCTCCAACCCCCCCCCCCCCACCAGCATCCACTCTTTTATGTCTGGAAGGCCACCAAGTGAAATGTGTATCTTGAGCTGAAAGCTTTGATCCTTGTGAAAATGAAAGTCTCGGTGGGAGGGTCACCGTTTAAACTGATACTGGTTATTTACACTCGGTTGTGAATGAGTATCATTTCTTATTTCAATGGAATTAAATCAACAGGTATTCATTAATCCTGCCTGAGATCCGATTTGGGGTGGGAGCTGCCAGCGGCAATGGCGTATTTGGAGAGAGGCCTGGGTGAGGAATCAGGAGACGTTGGTTCTGGCTCCTGCTGGGCCATGTATGGGCTACTGAGCCTTGTCTGGGCGGCTCCCATTCTGTGCTTCTGAAACTAGATATCTAAGGTGGCCCCCAGTCCTCTCATGTGGATACAGAAAGGAGCCACCGAGGGCTGGCTTCATGGGCACACGACTCTAGCCGTTGTATGGGGCCCTGAGTTGGTTTATGCTCTCCTGTCGCTGTCTTAGGGAGAATGAATTTTGAACACAGGACCCACATTTTCATTTTGTGTGGTCTTGGTGGGGAGGTAGGACTCGGGGAAGGGGGCCCAAGGATGACACTGCTCCCTGTAGAAGTTGGCGTCCAGCCGCTGCTGCTCCCCGCCCTCCCCAGGCTAGCTCAGGACTTGCCTCCTTGAGAAAGCCCTTTCTGGGTGAGCCCACCTGCCCAGGTCACTCAGCGCCCAGCAAGTCTGCAGACAGCAGGTCTGCTTGCTATGCCCTTGGCTTGTTGGCGGTGCTCAGGGAGGAGGTGAGTGGCTCCCAGTGCGAGTGCCCGCTTCCCTGCTACCCCTCTTCAGATGCCTCTCTTTTCAACCCACTTCCCTCTGCATGTTGGGGAAAAAAATGACTTTGGCATCACACAGTCCTGGGCTTGAGTCCCGACTTCACCTCTTATAAGTGGTGTGATGAAGGGAAGATGCCCTATGAAGTGACAGGGCCTCAGGGTGCCCGTCTCCCACCTGCCTCCCTGGGTTGCTGAGAGGGCACAGTGAGATGAGATGAAAGGGCCTTCTTGACCCTCAGAGCCTCATCTCACCTAGAAAGTGGGGAAATCACCCCCAAATTCTCTGTGGTCAAGCACAGGTTGTTTAGATATCTCATCAACTAAAAATACCCAGGCCCCCCAGCACTCCCTTCCTGGCAGGCCAAGAGCCATGCCCAGTGGGAGTCCTGCAGGTGGAGGGGGCATCTCCAGGCGATCATGTCCTGTGAGTGTCTAGCCTCTGTTGAGCCCTTTGGGGTTGAGTTACATTTTCACTTGCCAGTCTAGTACTCTGATTCAAAGAGAAAAGCTGAGAGAGAGAGAGAGAGAGCGAGAGAGACAGCGAGAGAGAGAGAGAGAGAAGAGGGGGAGAGGCTCCCAGGGCTTTCTGGACTTGGAACAGCTCTGTGGAGACCAGTGGGATGCACCCAAATCAGAAACACATGCATGAGGCTTCCCTCGCAGCACACGCAGCTCCGGAATGAAGGCGCCAAGCCCTCAACATGCTGTTTTAAGGCTGGCGAGGCTTGGGCTGGGGAGGACATGAAGACAGAGCTGCACCTGTGCCCCCTTGTCCTATCCTGGGTGAAAGGGGAGACGATGGGAACAGTGGCTGGTTCTATGGACTCTTGGACTCTGAAAGGTCTTGAGACCTTGAGAGCTCCTGGGTCTGGAGGCCAGGAGAAGCGTCATGGGGGTGGGGAATGTCTGGCAGCACCGGGCAGTGGAAAGGGCACCAGCTGTAAAGTGATGCAGACTTGGGTTAGCATCCTGGTTCTGCCCCTCAGTAGCTGTGTGACTTTGGGTAAGTTACTTAAGCTCTCTGTGCCTGAATTTTATCATCTGAAATATGGGGACCATGATCACTATCCCAAGAGGCTTCTGTGAGGATGAGACCAAATTTTGCATTTTGTTTATTTATTTAACGACGAATTGATTAGGTCCCATATACTTCTTTTCTTTCCAGAAAAGACATGCCAGCTTCCTAAAAGAGATTCAGTACATTGTAGAAGTTATGGCAAAAAGGTGCTAAGAGCTGAACAGGACTATGGAGCTACGACAGTGTTAGCACATAAACCGGCACAGCACGGAGCCTTGCACAGTGACTCAAGTTTTGTCTCTGTGCTTCTGCTTGGTCAAAGTAAAGCAGAAAGCGTCGCTTATAAGATTCATGCTGTTTATTTAAAAATGGTTTCTCAGGAAAGCAGCTTTCTTTGGCACTGAGGCCCCAGTCACTTTTCCCAGGGGTCCTCTTAAAGGGGTCACAGATTGGGAGTAAATGGACAGCGGCTCTTTGTTGCATTAGCCGTTCATGGAAGGTGTGGGAAAGAATATAGTGCACCTGCTTTGGGTCTCAGCACGTAGTAGGTGCACGCGCCAAGGCTCTGCACACAATGTTTGGGGGAGATTGTCTCATTGCAGGAGGACTAGTGATCTAGTGACACTTTTATCTCACTTCCTGTTACCTGTGGCCTGATTCCCCCTCTTGCTCCCCTCTGCCTGCCAGTCTGATGCCTTTGGGGGGTGCACCTCTTGGTGCCTCTGAGATGGAAGACGATGCAGACCCATAGGGCGCTCTCAGGAAACCCGAACCCTGCTCCTGGAACTCTGTGTGTTGGCTCACGGTGACATTCCATCTCCGGGTTGTGTCCCTGGGAGGAAACGTGGCCATTCTCTAATACCTCAGGCATAGCTCCCTCCTGCCTCCCTCTCTTTGTCTTTCCTTCCTGAGCCAATGAAAGGCAGCGTGAATGAAAGTTTCCCTTCTGATGGGAAAACTCACTCCGGCCCTGTAATGAGCTAGAATAATTGATTTGTCGACGAAAACCAAGGCTGTGGAATTGATGTTTAGTGTCAAAACAGCCCATGATCACTTTGGTACCAATTCATTGTCGCTGGAGGGGAGTCGTTAGGCGGGAGCCCAGTGAGAAAGGAGCAGCCGGGAGTGGAAACATGAAAAGCTTCGATTGTGCTCAAGCTCCCCAGCAGGGCTCCACCCCGTTGGGATCTGGTTTCTGTGCTCCAGATCGAAGGTCCTGGCTAATATTTGCTTTCTCCCCTTTCTCGTGAGGGTAGAAAGAACTTGGCAATTGCCACATTGCAGCTACTATCTGAACGTGGATATTAATTGAATCTGGAGTTTTGTTTCTCTTTAAGTACTGAGGGATTTGGCTGAGGCCTCTGTGTGCTTAGGATGTGCTAGACAGTAAAAAATGGAACAGGAAAGAAAAAAGCTTCTCAATCACCTTTTCCCCACCCAACCCCCCACCCATGCCCGCAGCTTCTGACCGCAGTTTCTGATGAGCATGGAGCTGTTTTGACATCTGTGGACAAACACCTTGGGGTGGAAGGGAAAGAGAATGTGCTTTAGAATCAGATCCACAGGGGGATGCTCAAACCCTGCCTCCTTCCCCATGAGCCATGCAAATTAGGGTGAGCGTTTAAGGACTCCATCTGCTCATCTGTGAAATGGGGCTATGGACACCTACTCCACAGAGCTAATGTACAGATTAAATGAGATATAGTGTGTGTGTAAAGCAACCGCCATAATACTATTGCTATTTTATGAAAATGCCATTGGCCTAACACCATATGATCCCAAAGTGCTCCCAAAGAATTCCAAGCAGGTCTATTTCCTGTAGGATGAACTAGTTACTCCTTGGGTTACCTGGGTCCTTTTATCTTGATGAGTTTCTTGCAGAACTAGAGTAGACAAAGGGGTTGGGCTCTGTCCTGTTGTGCAGAGAGAGGGCACAGAGGAGAGGGGTGCTTGAGACATTCTATGGGCCGAACGCCACCATTTAATTCTCCAGTTTTATCCCTCCGCAACTCAAGGAGGTAGGGGCACACTTTCATTTGAAAGATAAGGAAACAAACTCAGATATACTGAGCCACTTGTCCTAGGTCCTATGGTGACTCAGAGCCCAGTTCCCATCTCCTGGCCTCCATAATTCACCTTGCCACTCACTTCTGATGGTGACGGGAGAAGGGTGGGGGCTCCCTCTCCGTCGCCACTCAGAGGCCCATCCTTGGGACTCTCACTGTGTCCTTATTGGCTTACTTCTCAGATATTTATGCCAGAAACGCCACGTTTGGTTTCCCTGAATTTAAGACATCACGTCATCGGCGCAGTCAGCCCTCGGACTGATGCTCCAGAACCAAAGCCTCGGCCGTGTGAGCCGGAGGAGGCGATTCTGCCTGGGCCCCGTGAGAGCAGCCGCAGCCAGGGGCTGCTGAGGCTGACTCAGGCCAAGACGCATCTGCAGCCACGGAAGCCTTGTGACCACTGATGAGGTGGGGACCCAGGCTGTGCCCGTCTGCAGCTGAGGAAACTGAGGCCAGTGATGCCGTCGGTCTGCCGGGGGAGGGAGCGCCGGCTCAGGCCCGGCCTGAGGAGAACCTGGGGATGCAGGGCACCTGCCCATGATGCCGCCAGGGCCTGGGTCGGAGGGGCCCCTGAGCAGCTTCAGGAAGGAGGGCGGGGGCAGGGCAGTGCCCAGTGTTCCCAGGGATGGCCCTGGCACGCCGCTCCCTCCATCAGCCCCACGCCTGCCTGCCCTGTCCACGTTCCCTCTGGCCGGCACCAGTAAGGGTCTCGGAGTGGGGCCGCTGAGCCAAGGCGGGCTCTGAGGAGCCCCCCCCCCCAGCTGAACACACACTTCTAGGGCCCAGGAGCACCCTGAGAATTCCTGGCAAGTTCATGGCCTCAGAGCGGTGCAGCTAGTTACTTGGCTGAGAAGAGATGGCGTCATCTTTCCTTCTCCGTTTCCCCTTCTAGCGGTTCTTCCACCCACCCACCCACCCTCCTCTTCCTCTCCCTCAGTCTCTGGCCTGGTCTTCTCCTTGTCTTCTCATGGATTTCGCAAGAGTTGTCTTTTGTACACATACACATATGTATATAAACACATATATGTAGACTTATGTATATGATGTAACATCACTTCCCTATGTATTATATATGCGTGCATATATACAAACATGTGATATATGTATGTGTAGATACATATATGAAACCAGTGTAATTACACTTCTGAATATGCCCTTCTGCTCAAAAAGAGGGAGATCCAGAGGTCTGGGAATCAAAGTCTGGCCAGGGCCCCGGGCAGGTTCAAGGGTGGACAGCAGAACGGGCGGGGAAGAGCCCCTTTACAGAAGCAGGGACTTTTAGTGTTAGAGGTCGCGTGGGCTAATTTCTTCTCTCTGACTCTAAGTTGCTGTGTGACTCGGGGAAAATTACCTTATGTCTCTGTTTCTTCTTCATGTGGAAAAGAAAACCTACAATACTGTACAGGAATGTATCGATGCTCAAATAAGAGAGGAGTATTAGGAGGAAAACAAATGTGAGCCATTATTTCAATGACGAGTTTTTATCCCCCCCCCCCACGTTTGAAACAATTGTGTGTGGGAGGGAGGGGCAGGGAGGGAGGGGAAGAGTGTGGGAAGCCTTCCCTTCATAAAAAAGGAGAGTGGGTTGCCCATAATTCCGGTTGCATTGCTCACTCTCACTGTCCAAGGGAATATTTCTTAATTTTCTTTTAACTCATGCCCAGCTGAACATTTGTCTAATTTTTAGTAATTTGTGTAACTAAAACAAAACTTAGTTCTCTTTTTCGTGAGTATAATATTATTTTGCAATACCCAGTAAGCTTTCTCAAACTTCCCCTTCTGGAAACGTGCAATTGCCTGAGGCTTGGGGGATAGAGAATTTGTCCCGAATGGACGTGAGACCTTGGCTCAATTGCTCTTCTTTTCTGAGCCTCAGTTTCCCCTTCTGTGAGATGAGGGACAGCAATGCCTCCTCGGCACCTACGAGGCCTGTGGTGAGGAGCTGAGGCCCCCAGAGTCAAGCATTCCTCATCCCGAAGGGGCTTTCTGCCCCGGGGCTCAGGTCCGAGCCTCAGCACAAGCAGGCATCCCTGGGTGAGAACAGTTTCTCTCTGGGGACTGTCTCCTGGAGATTTAGTGTGATATTTTTTCTCACCCTCAGGAATCTGGCCACACTCCAGGGCCGCCTATCATGAGCAGTCTTGTTTGCTTGCAATTTACGGACTTGTGAGGGGTAAAGGACTGGCTTTGACTATTCAATCAGTCGGGCGGGGGTGGGGAGCTGCCTTAGGCCAGAGGCTGGACTTTTCCTCTCCTTTAGACTCAGGGCCTTCACCTATGGGATTCAGTGGGAGTATGTATGCGTCGGGGAAAGTGGGGAGTGTAATTCTTTTCTGGGTGGCTATTTAGTGCTGGCCACTGTCGTGGTAGATGTCCTCTTATTCAATACTCAGTCATGCTGTGGAGGCCTGATTATCCCCATCTTACAGATGGGACCACTGAGGCTCCCAGAGGGTATATAATTGTTCCTGGCCATGTACTTAGCAAGACCTGCACCTAGATCTGTGGCGTCTGAGGCATAGGTGGTAATATGGGAGAGAGGAACGTTTCCAGGGGGTAGCAGGACAAATTTCTGAGGGTCTAAGGCCCCTCCTCCCTGTTCACCTATTGTCTTGAGTAGAATGAATTTGAAGAGGTGGTGACAATAGCGGCCTAACTCCTGACCGCGCCCATCAAGTGTCCTGGGATTTTGGAGCCTGCTGTTCAGGGGCCCTGCCATTCAGGATGGGGCTTTCTCTCCCCACGCTGTGGATGACCGTCCCTGCTGAGAACCCGGGTTTGGAGAGGTGGGTTGTGTCCCTGCCACTTCTCTTTCCTGACTTTCACAGGCCTTTGTTCCTTGTTCTGGGACATTCGGCACGAAGGCCATAAAGTAAAATGAGAGGAGACAAGAAGAGAGAGTGAAAAAGAGCGTGGTTTTTAGATCTGGTATATCTAGGCTTGCACCATGTCCCGCCACCTCCCAAAGATGTGGCTTCCAGCAAAACAGGGCAGACCTTTGAACCTCAGTTTACTCACCTGTAAAATGGGGGTGGTAGGTCTCCTCAGCCGTAAGATCAAGACGAGGAGCGGAGGAAGAGCCGGGGTGGGGGCCCGCACAGGGTCGGGACTAGCAGATGCCGGAGTTTTCTTTGTGGGAGAGAAGACGTGTGCTCTGGGGACCCATTAGCAGAGCGACGCCCCGCCCTTCCCCGCCCCCAGCGCTTCAGACTTAACAGCAAGAGACGTACATCTCACAAGCACGGAACTTCCCTTGGGGAGAGACAAACAAGAAAGGGAACAGGAAGGTCTGCACAGTTAGTCACCGGCGTGATGCTCACAGCCATGCTCTCCAACTGGCTCCTGGGCGAGGAGGCGGTGCCTCAGCATCAGGGCGCCCCAGAGGCTCCTCCTGTTACCCCAGCTCTGTGCTGGCCGCAGGGGCCCGGCTTTGAGGCGGGGACCAGACGGGAGGCCCCGCGTCACTGGCTGCGGGGGCAGGCAGAGCCACCAGGCTGGGGCTCCCTGCCCGCTGTCTGGAGTCGAGGGACAGAGCCCGCTGGGCGTTCCAGAGCCAAAGAAACAGAAACGCTCCAAGTTCACAACTGCGGAGAAACACTTACCCAGTTTGTTTTTAATCAAACTCCCCACGCTGACACTTGGGCTCCATTCAACCATTTAAAAAGTTCCACTAGCAAATAAACACTTAGCCAAATATTTGCCCTTATGTGTTTTCAATAGTAAATACCAGCTATATTGCTCATCTCCTTATATCACCCTGACTGGGCCCGCCCCTCGTTGCTCTGAGTCCAGTGGCCTCTCCGAGGATGGGTTTGAGCCCCTTGCTGACCTCCCACCATGGAACCAAGAGCAGAAGACTCGGGTCCTGGTGAAAAAATGTCCCCCTCCCACCCAGAAGGGCAGACCTGCTTAAGAACTTTGTGTGGAATTTGTACTGATGTGTGGCGTAGTCCCCAGGCCCTGGAAATGTAGTCCTGTCTCCCTTCTTGTTGTTCCTGCTCCCACCTTCCCCCCTGTGCTCACCAGCACACCTCTGAGGAGCCGGTCGGGGTTCACGCCGCCTCCCACCCAGTCTTCTGACCTGAGAGGACTTTGGGGGAAGAGTTTAGGAATTGGGGGTGCAGAATAGGACTGAGAGCAAGAGAGCAGGGAAGGGCTTCAGCACAAGAGGGTGTTTGGGACCTTAGTTGCACAAAACAATTCCACACCGATGCACACACATGCACACAAATACACACCAGCAACCATGGTATTGGTTAGCATCCCTTGGTTGCAAGCAACAGATTCCTCTATTAAAGGAAGTAGGAGGAGTTCAAAAGGAAGTAGGAGGAGTAAAAACCTAGGCTGGGAAAAGACAGTGCTGCTACTGGAAAGAATGTTCCATCATTTTCAGCCTCTGACACTCTGCTTAAGAAACAAGTTCTAGAAAGGAACTTGCTAGTTGGCCTCGAGAGGGTTCTGTACCTCTCTGTTGGCCAGGGGAGAACAGGCCACCTTCATCAACAGTCCCTCAAGGCTCAATTGCATGATTTCTCAACTTTTTTCCACACCCCAACACGCATAACAAGTGATGTTTGTAAGACACCATGGGGTGAAAGGATTGGGCTACTTATGGCTTGAAGTCACGACTGAGCTGAAGGGCTGGGCATCTTAGCACACATGTACCCATTCATAGACATTGTTGAGAAGCTCAGCTGTTTCCCAGAGGGAGAGGTAATTCCTCAGAAGACAGTCAGGATGCTATCAACAAGAGCAAATGGCACGGAGGCTGAGCACCCATCCCCTCGCCAACGGGCATTAAGGCCTTCATCACCATCAGCAAAGCAGTCAGAGCTGCTCTTCTGCCTTGGCCTGTGCCCCAGCTCCTCTCGGTCTCATTCCAGCCACAATACATTAAAGTTTCCCACCGAATTCCTCTCCCAGTGAAGGGATAGCAAACAAACGCATTTATATCTCTGCTCGCACATCACAAATCTCTCCTTCGAAAAGACTGTGGGCACTTGAGGGCCCCAGCTCTGACTCACTGGTTTTCATTGGCACCTAGAACATAAGTCAGTCTTCAAAACAGACCCCTGAGCTGAAACCTGTGCTCTAGACGTACCACTCCCATAGCCCCAAACACACTCTGCTGTTTACCGGTCTGCTTGGGGGCCCTCCTTCACTGGTGAGGACTCTACTGAAGGATATTTATAAAATGAATGAAGAGAGAGCTAGGGTGGATTCTCCCCAAATGGCAATCAGGCCCAAAGCACCAGATAATCCAAAGAGGTTCATGGAATTCTTTGTTTTTTAAGGTTTGACATCTGGGATCTCTTGTGAAGACTTGACCCAGTCTGCCATATTCTTGGCCTGGCACAACTATAATATGGAGGGTTTGTGCCAACTGATAACCCATGAGAAACTCAGACAGAATCGCTCTGAGATGACCATACGCATTGGTGCAGAAATGGGACTTGATTTACAGGACATTCTGATGACGTTTCAGGAGGTCTCAAGAATGGAGAAAGCTAACGGGGGAGACCTTACCTGTATTAGATAATTGCACTTGTATTATTTTGTTGAATCTTTTCAGCCAAACTTTGAGGTAGACATTGTAATCCTCATTTTGCTGATGAAAATACTGAGGAGTGATTTCGAATTATACCTGGGTTTGTTTTTATATAACTGGTGTGAGGCAGAACTGGTACTCAAACTTGGGTTTTTTTATGCTTCTATACCCCCCTTTGCCTACACTTTCCATAGGATCAGTGATTTTGGGGGGAGACGATTTTTTATGTTGGCTGGTAACAAAATTAACTGACATGCCACCATACTTCTTGCTACATGAGAAAGAGAAGCTCCTATTTGGTTCAGCTGCTGTTATGTGTAGCTATGTTAATATAATATAATAAATAAATATAAAATAATAAAAATACTGGGTACATTTGCACTTGATAAGTAGTAGTTATTATTAGGGTAACATACAGAGTGTATTTAAAAAACACTCAACTTATACTAATCTATATTTATCGATAAGATAAAGGAATATTTTAAAGAGGAAATTTTGCTTTGTTAATAACCCAATTAATTATTGTGTTTTTGTAGAAGAAATTGAACACTATAAAAGGGTATGAAGTAAAAAGTAAAGATTTCCCGCTGCCATCTCTTTAATTCTTTTCTCCAGAGATAACATGTGTATCAGCTCCCCAATTTTTTCTATATATAGGGTGAGGCAAGGAAGTGCCTATGGAGCAAAATTTAAGGAAGCACTCACGCTCCAGTTTTTGCAACTGCAGAGTCAACACCTGCATGAACCTGGAGGGAGCACCTCCTTAAATTTTGCTCCCTAGAAACTTCACTTGAGTCCCTCTCGTCCTGGCCCTGCTATGCACTGCATGTATTTATGTGGGTGTTTATGTAGTTAAAAAAAACTAAAATAACATATTTTATTGTGACTTGTTTTTACTGAACAATGAATCAAGGCCTGCTTGTGTCAATTCCTACAAATCTATCTCAAAATTTTAAGTTATGTAGTCTGTACTATGAATGACCCATAGTTCAGCCATTTCCCTATTGATGAACATTTAAATTTCAGTTTTGATGTTACAATGTGCTTCTCCCTGTGTGTTCACATGGCTTTCCTTGGTGTGTACTCATTGAAAGAGCAAGATCTCTCGTCTTTTCCTTTTCTTATAAGGGCACTACTCCCATCATAAGGGCCCTACCCTTATGGCCTCATTTAAACCTTCCCAAAGGTCCCACCTTCAAATACCAACACATTAGGGGTTAGGGTTTCAACATATAAGTTTTGGGGAGACACAAACATTTAGTCCGTAACATCACATCACATCACATCACAACATAAAACATAACATAATATAACAACATAACAACATATGCTATGAAATAGATAACCTAGGGCATAGACCCTTGCAAGTATTTCCAGGTGGTAGATTCCAGAGAGTGAAAATGCTGAGTAAAGGGGTATTTTAAATTTTAGCAGCTGTAACCAAAGCACCCTTCCAAAGTTTTGCACCAATCCGTCTTCCCACCAACAGCGCAGAAGAATATATTGGTGGACACTTTATATTAGAATTACCTGCAGCACTTTTTCAAATAGCCAGATTTCTTGGTTCTTATGGTTTCCTCCCATTAGACTGATGTGCTGTTTTCCAGCAGTCAGTTTACTGGGCAGCTACCGAGTACATCCAGACAGGCTGATTGAACCACGGGCACTGCCTAATGGGTCAGTCCTTTCCCTGCTGCGGAGCTCAGCTGGGCAATGGTTGCTCTGGCTTTTCCTCTGGGCCTGGAGGGGGTGTGGGTTGGAAATGGGGAGCCAGGCACTCTGAAAAGCTATACCATGGGTTAAGATTTCATCATCGCTCTCCAACCTCTCCAAAGATCAGTGCAGGATCTCATGGGTCCTATGGGACATTGGGAGGTGATAGCTGTAAGTATCAACTGCTTGAATGCAGAGGAGGTTGTCAAACCTCAGTTTTTATATTTTGCAAGCAAATAACTTAATGTGGAATAGTTAATAGGTCACCTTGGTGAAGAGGCAGCAGGCTGGACCCAGTGACCATTTGAGATGCTTGAAATTCTTCTTGCATTTTCCCTGCAATTCTGGAACTCAGTTCTTGTCCATCCACCTTCTAAATCAGGAGTTGGCAAACTCCAGCCCATGAATCACGTCTGGCCTGCAACCTCCTTTTGTAATAAAGTTTTATTGGAACACAGCCACGCTCGTTTGCAGATTGTCTGAGGTTGCTTTTGCAACTGTGGTAGTTGCGACAGATTGCACGGCCCACAAAACCCTGAAATGTTTACTATCTGGCCTTTTACAGACAAAGCATGCCGACTTCTGCTCTAAATCGCTTTAGAATTTGTCCCTTCTCCTTCCCTGTCAGTTCATCTCATCTTGCCTGGACTTCTGTAGTAGCCACTAAGCTCTTCATAGTCCGAGGGAACTTTCTCATGCAAACGTAAGGGTGGCAGGCCCTCAAGTGCTTCCATTTCTCCTAGTGCCTATGGTGTGAGTGTCTTGCCATCTAAGGCCCATTGAGTCTACAGGCTGTTTGCAGCCATCTCTCCACTCTCATTAACTGTGTGCCCCACAAATACTCAAAGCTCAGTTTGTTCCTCTGTAGAATGGAGCAAATAACACTCCCCTGGCGTTGCAATCCCTATGGACTATTGAGTTTCCCAAGCATCCCACTCACTGTCTGAGCCCTTTGCCTTTTGCCCATGCTGGTCCCTTTGCCCAGGGGGGCTCTTCTTGTGTAGCTGGTCAACTGCTACTTCTTTGGTGATGCATTTTTGACTCCTTCATTAACAAAGGTATTTGTTCCTTCCTCTTTGCTCCCAGTAAACCACTCAGGGCTGCCTCCATTGAGGCACTTACACGGCACTATTTGTAATTATGTGTGTCTTTCCCTGTCTCTCCCACTGACCTATGAACTCCAGCATGCAGGCAGCGTGTCCATTATCCTTGGCACCTAACAGTGCCTGGTTCCTACCGGTACTGAAGAAATGTTTGTTGAATGAACAAACACCAATAGTCATTGAGCTCTTGCTTACTCTGTGCCAATAGTGTCTTTCAGAATCTTTACAAAAGCCCTGTGGCATAGGTACTGTTATCTCCCCACTTTACAGCTGTGGCAACTAAAGGCCACACACCTAGAGAAATCACACCCCCAAGGTCACAGAGCTTGCCAGGATTTGAACCTGGCAGGTGGACTCTAGAGCTAAAGCTCTAACTCTTGTGCCAAGAGTGAATGAATGAATAAAGTCCGCGAGGTTCTATGAACAGAAGACAGGACAGGTAAATGCTAAATGACCTTACGAAACCCATTAGTGGTGTTTACAAAAGAAAAACACAAAGATTCTAGGAGACCTGGCAGGGATGGAGGCTATGGGGGATCAACAGCCTACAGAGTTGAGGGACAGATTAAAGTAAGTGAAAAATCAGACCATCCTACGAATTCCTGGGAGTATGTGAAGGAGTTTGGGGCCATGGTTAAACAAACAAGGCCCGCCCCTCTGCATGTTGCAGAAAGGACAAAAAGGAACACATAAGTAGAACAGCTACAGTACTGGTCTTGTCTAAAATAAGTGTGCATGTTGTGCAGGATGGAGGCAGGCAGGGAAGGGAAGAGTTGAGGTGCAGCTGGGCAAGAATGTCATGAATGGTGTGTCAGTTATCTATTGCTGCGTAAGGAATTACCCCAAAGTTAGCAGCTTAAAACAGCAAACGTATTATCTCACAGTTTCGGTGGGTCAGGAATTTGGGAGTGGCCTGGCTGGGTGGTTTTAGCTCAGGATGGGGTTACAGCCAGGATGAGCTGGAAGTCTTGGTTGAGGCTGGAGATTGACTCTGAGATGGGGCACTCACCTGGCTGGCAAGTCCACTCTGGCTTCTGGCAGAGGTCTCAAGTCTTTCACCACAAGGCCCTCTCGGTAGGGCTGCTTGATATGGAGACTGGCTTCCTCCATGGGGAGTGGTCTGAGAGAGCAAGGAGGAGGTAGCGTGGGTTTTACCATCTAACCTCAGCAGGCATTTCCACAATATCATATTGGTTATGCAGGTCTGCCCTGTTCATGCAGGAGGGGACTGTCCGAGGATGTGAATGTGAGATTGTTGGGAGGCATCTTGGGACCACAAATGGGCCTTGAGCTAACTGGAGGGAGACTAAGTGTGTTGTGAAGGGAAGGGTGTAAGGCTTGGAGATGGAAATGGATTAATGAGTAGTCCCTCTGCCTACATTCTGAGATAAGCCTCAGTTTCTCATCTAGAGCATGAGTTTTGTCATCCCATCCTGGTGGACAGTAGTGAAGGCCATTTGAGAGAGGGTTTGTGAAATACTTCTTTGAGCTCACAAAGCACTATAGTCTGGTGTTGTGTAGAGTGACTGCACACAGAAGAGGTCAATGTGAAGTTCTCTCTTTCATCAGGAAGTTGAGACTTGATGAATCTAGAAGGACCTCAGGAAAGACGCTTAATCCTGTATTTCGGTGGCTGCAGAACTCCAGCAAATAACATTTATTCATCTTCTCCATCTACATGTCAGGGGAGGCATAGTCATTTCATTTCAATCTTTCAACAATGCTGGGAAGTGGGATACATACATTGCACTGTCTGGAGAGGAAACTGAGGCTTGGAGAGATTAAAGAACTTGCTGTGAAAATGGGGAGAAAGGGGCTGGGGATACAACCCTGATGTATGACAGTGAGGCAGGTGAGAGATGGGCTTGCAGGACCTGAACATTGCCCTCCCCACACCCCAACGCTGTCCATATCCAGGACCTGAGATGTCCTCAGGGTTGGGTTTTGTAGGCCCCTGACCGGGGAGTAACAGGGCCTCTCCTACACTGCACATCCCAAAGCCCTTAGCCCTGAGTTGATGAAAGGTCTTCGAGTGCACGTGTGTGCGTGCGTGTGTGCGTGCGTGCGTGTGTGTGTGCGTGTGTGTGTGTGTGACCAGCCCGGCAGCTGCTGCCATCCTAAAGCCTGGGATTAGGGTGACGAGGCCCACAGGGCGCTCGGGACCTGGCTGCAGGCCAGAGCCACACGGGGGCCGTGGGCTCCTGGGAGCTTGGATCCCAGGCTGTTCTCGGAAAAGCATTTGCAGCGAGGCCACTCCAGGTGCCAGGCCTGGCCATCAATCCCTCACTCTTTGGAGCAGCGAGTTTATAAAGTAGCAATTAAATAAGAGCTCTGTAAGTGCTTCTGGGAACTGCCCTGAATGCATTTTCCAAACATAAATAACGGGGACCTCCACTCCGCGCAGAGCGCACGCAGAGCAGAGAGGCAGCCGCGCCGAGAAGAAGGGAGCCCTGTTGTGCCGCCGGCCGGGCTACGTGCCCCGCTGTGCATGCGCGCGCCCTGTAGGTGGCAAGTCCATTTGTCTTGCCTGCCTGGGTGGCATGTCAGCCTGCCTGGACGTGTCGCAGCGAGAGGATGGTGGCCGTGACTCACTTTGCTGGGGAAGGCAAGAGATCACCAGGCTGTTTCAGAGACAGTGGTAATGATTGCAGAAGCAACGATGACAGCGGATATTCACTGAGGACTTACTACTTGCCAGGGGCCCACAGATCCCGCATTATGGGCAGGTGGGGAGACTTGTCTGAGGTGACAGAGCCTCAAGGTGGAGGGGCCCGAATTAAAACTCTTCAGCCTCTTACATTCCTTAGGCCTTCATTATATGACAGGTACTGTTCTAATTGTTTTACGCGAATGAACGGACTGAAGTCTCCTAACAAAACTGTGAAGTACGTATTCTCATGATTGTGCTTGTAGGGGAGAAACTGAGGCCCAGAGAAGTTAAGTCTCTTGCCCAGAGCCAGCAATCGGGCCCAGGCAGGCTGGCTCCAGAGCCCCTGCTCTTAACCCCTCCCTAGGTGGCACCTGAACCCTGGTGCCAGGTGCCACTCTGTCTTCTCAGTTCAGGGTTGATGACTGTCAACTGTCCCAGCCCAAGGCCTGAGCAGCTCAGTGTGGTTCAGAGACCAGCAGGGGACTAAGTCCTTCCCACCTGCTCCTTCACCTCAGGGGCCCACCTGGGCCCGTCTCTAGCCTCTGCCCAGCACCCTCCCATCCACAGTGCCGGGGCCCCCAGCACACCCACTCTGCTCTCTGCCTTCATGACTTTGCTCATGCTGGCTGGCCCTCTGGATGCTCTTTCCTCACTTGTCCACTAGGACATTAAAAAATGCCAAAGTATTTTAAGTCACAGATGAAGGGTCACCCGATCTTAGCAGTATTTCCTGAGCATCACCTCCTCCCCACCCTCGCCACCTGGATAAGCTGGGTGTCCTTCCTCCGTGACTACCTCCATGAGAACGCATCGCGCACTCCTATTCTTGCTGTTTTTCTAGATATTGGTGGGTGGATGGGTGGAGCCAATTTCCAGCTAGTGTGGACACTCAGATCCTGCCTGATCCTGGTTTCCCCAGGGCTCCGGCCGTGACTAATCCTGTCCCATCCAAGCACTGCAAACAAGAAGACTGATTGGAAATGACTTCAGCTCTGCTGTGTGACCTTGGCCAAGTCACTCCCCTCCTCTGGGCCTCAGTTTTCTCATCTATAAAACAAGAACAATTGTATCTTCCTGGCAGAATTCTTTGGAAAGTTAAATAAGACATGGAAAGCAAAGGCAGGCGGCACGTCTCTGCAGGTTTATGACATTTGCTCCACTCCACCAAGTTGGGGTCCCATTGTTTTCTGCAGAAGCCCTTCACCCCCGTGGGCCCCTTCCCCTGCCTCTGTCGGGTGATCAAGGAGACTTCACCCTCAATTCTTGCTCACGTCACAACGAAACGTGGCATTTCTTGAATGCTGTCTTCCCAGCAGCCTCTCACCCGAGGATCCCATCATAAAAACCCCATCAAGAATCTGGGCCCTGTTCATTCCTGAGCAGGGAGTCAGTGATTGCCCTGTCTCAGACTCCATCGGAGTTGCCAATGATTAAGAAACTCATATATTTTCACACTCATTAAAAGAAACATGATATTCACTTTTCCAAGAAAAGCCATCCTTGTTTGTAGACCCTGTAATATATTGGGAACGCCTCTTAATTGGCTTCTAGGACTCAGTGTCAGAAGTCAGACCCAAGTTTGTTTATTGACACAAGGAAAAAAATAAAACGTCGTATAATTAGTTGAGTGACTGACTCTAAATTCAGTAACTCCCATCGGTATGTGGCCTTGTCAGGGTTTAAGATTCCATTTTGGGTTATGAAAGAGGCCGGGTCCTAGGCAGTCCAGACGCGGGCTGCGCTGCACCATAGCTATTGTACAAATGGGCTCAGTGTGCTGTTTGTGTTAAGATGGAAAACTTTTACATGTTTGATTTTTATGCAAGTCAATTAACTTGTTTTTTATAACTGTAAGGGCTTGCTTTGCAAATAAGATTACTTACCACTATAAATTATGGGAACATAGGGGCCTATTCAGACAAAATGTTACACACCCCTAACCCGTGCACCAGGCTGCATGCCGGCCTTCTGCAGGGGGCACAGCTGAGGCAAACGGACAGGGAGGCGAAGGAGGAGGGAGGGGTTATTCTGGTGCATTCTAAGGGGCCCTTCCAAGAGGGATGCAAAGGGGGAGGGGGGGTCTGGGGGTGGGGACTAGGGAGCGAACCAGAATACTCCTCTCTGTGCTTCTTACCCCCACCTCAACCCTGCCCGGTGCACAGAGCTGGCCAAGGCCTTCCCTTACATGGCAACGGAGGAATCTCTCTCTCTTTTTAAAAATGTTTGCTTCTTGGTGACAGCACATCCCCCCTGAAGTTTAAAGTTTAGGGCAGGGCTATGTCCGGGCTTTATCCTCGCTGCCATCTTGTCACCCTTCCTGCAGTGGTGGCTCATGCCTATCCCGGTGTCCAGGGAGCTACCACCCCCTCCAAGGCGGATGGAAGGGCGAGGGCAGGGCAGAGGGAGGGCGCGGGGCAGGCATTCCTGCAGAGTGCTGCCGGGGGCGGGCTGGGGGTGGATGGTCCCGCAGGCTCGGGGAAGAGGAGGCTCAGTCTTCGGCCCCTGGGACCAACCCCCGGCCTGCATCTCCTTCACGGAGGACACTGTCGTTCTACACGTGAGGTTTTCGGGAACGTGACGCCGGGCCTCTGGGCTCTTAGGCTCCTTTGTGAGCTTGGATGGGTTCATTCCTGTTCTGGATCTCAGGTTATTTATCATGTGCTACATGGAGGCAGAATCCCAGGCCTGCACACCTTCTGGGGGGGGTGTTGTCACGTGTGATTCTCAGTGGGGGTGATTTTGCATCCCTCCCCAGCACTGTGGACATTTAGCAATTTCTAGACATATTTTGGTGGCTACAACTGGGGGTGGAGTGGTCCTGGCATCTAGGAGTTAGAGACCAGGGATGCTGCTAAACATCCTACAAGCAGCCCCCACAACAAACGGTCTGGTTCAAAATGTCCCTTCGGCCAAGTCTTTCAATGCTGAGTTGTGGAATTTCCCTGCTGCTCGGAGGCACATGAGGGAAAAGGAGACTTTCTGGAGGCTGACCAGTCTTTGGGACAAGATATAATTTACTGAAGGATCAATATAGAGTATCTAGTCACTCAGGGAGAGAGGACAGGCTTTCATACACGGGAGGTTGTGTGGGGCGTATGCTACGCTATGAAGGCCCCTCGGAGGTCTATGGGGGTAGCTAGGGAAACCATAGTTACAGTAGTCCTAAAAAGGGTCAGAATTTTCATAATTGTTATTCTGCTGATAACAACACGGGGCTTAAAAGTATGAAGCCACTTGTCTAAAATCACACAGCCAAGCCTCCTGTGCTGGACCTTGCTCCCATGCTTGGTGAAGGAATCAGGATGCATATTATCACATTATGAAACCATGGATTTGAGCAACAGTCAAATGTCATTGTCAAATGTCCCTGTCAGGCATGACTTCAGTGCATTGGCAAATAATTGCCAAGGGGAGGCCTTCCTTCTTAAGATAGTTGCATGATCCTCCACACACCTTGAGTACTTTGTACCCACCCTCATCGGGTCAGAGGTCGTGGCCTCCATGTCTGTCACCTCTATTGAAATGGGGCTCTTTGAGGTTAGGGACCATATCTTAATCGTCTTGACAGACCTCTTTGAGCTGTAGTTTCCTCTTCCAGAATATAGGAACAATGGCTCCTGCCTCACCAGGTAGACCTTCCTTACATGTTTGTGGGACACCTGGATGAAATAGGAACATGGAGTTCCTCCGGGTCCCTAACGCCGGCCCCCACCCCTCAGCCTCCCCCCTGTTGGCTTGATGTCACAGTTGGGCACCGCAAAGCAGAGGAAGCAAAAGATTCGGGAGGGTGCAAGAAGCATTATTGAACTCTGAGGATTTCACCTTATTTTTTAAAGCACAGCTATGGAGACTGAGGATCATTGGTATTAAGGCTCATTGGCCTTTGGGCATCCACTTTCCATAACAAATGGGAACCCGTGGAGAGATTTCTCAATTTGCAAATGAATTTCTGCTCTGGCTCTTCAGATCATAAAAGAAGTGAATGTCCTCAGACAGATGAAAATTTAGGCAACCACTTGGTAGACCTGGAACCCACAGATCTCCTAGTGCCCAGTCTCTACACTTGCAGATGGCAAGATTCACATCTGATGTGCCCTGCTCTGCGCCCCTCATGATGCGTGTGCCCTGGAAAGATGCTTTAGGAAACTCCTCAGACAGCTCGGCCATAACTCTGTTCAAGTCTGCGTCTGATGCCATGACGTAATCAGTTCTATCCTCGATGCTGTGGGGTCAGATCATAAAAGACAAGAGCTTTGTTCTCCAAATTATCAGTGATTTTGAGGACACACCACTTCATTCATTCATTCATTCATTCATTCATTCATTCATTCATTCATTCATTCATTCCTACAAACATTTTTTTAGTGTCTCTGTGCAAACAGCTGTATGCCCCTGGGAAAATTAACCTGTGTGAGCCTCAGTTTTTTTCCTTTATGTAGCAGGGATAATAAAAACACTTCTCACAAAGTACCCAGTTTCAGGCATATGGTAGGTACTTAGGAAATAGTAGTTATTATTAGAGTCTAAAAAGCTGTGAATCTCACAGTATCAGCAGGGCATAAAGATATTTAAATAAATTTAATCAGCAACATACAAATGAGTGTTAACTGGTGACTTAATACATATTGAGGATTCTAAACACAGCCTCTGGATGATCTTGGAAGACTCCCCAGAGGAGGCGAGACATGAATCTCAAGGTAAGCAGATCCTAGATCTTAGAGCTAGAGTCAAGATTAAGTACCCCTTGTCTCCAGTCTGACACATGAAATAATTGTTATTTTCTCATTTTTGAGTTGAAGAAACTAGAAGTAAGATAGAGAGTCTTATGCCCATGAGCTAGATACAGTTAGTATATTCTTTTCACAAATGAGGAAACTGAGACATAGAGAAGTGAACTCTTTCCAGTGACACACCATTAATCAGTAGTGGACCTCAAATGGGACTGCAGGTAGCCTAGCTCCAGAGGCTAGGATTTTAACTTCTAGATTCAATGAGGCACAGAGGCTTTTGTGGGAAGAATATTGGATTTGGAGTCAGACCAACCTGGCCTCTAATCTCTGCTCTGGCGCGTGCTATCTTGTGAACCTGGGAAAGACACTTGGCTTCCTGGGCTCTGTTTTTCTTATCTGGGAGCTGGAAATGATGATGATATCCACTCCCTAGGGCCCTCACAGGATGATAAATACATATTTGAACAGTTTGCCATGGTTCCTTAGATAGAGTAAATGATACCTTAGATCTCCACAGGTTCTTAAAGTTCATAAGAACTTTTGCAAACAGACTATATGGGATTTGTTCAGATGCACAATGAGCTATGCGAGGGAGAGGTTTTTATCTAACTTGCATAGATGAAGAAAGTGAGCCAGAGAGGGAAAGAATAAATTCCCCATTTATTTAACAAATATCAGCTCAGCAACTGTTATGTTTCAGCATCACATTATCTTGAGGGGCATAAGGATTGTCTCCATTTTTCTGCATAAGGAACTGAGGCTCAAAAAAACCATGTAAGTTGATCATAGTCATAGAACAAATCATAAGCAGCATTGGGATTTAAACCAAGGTATGTGTGGACCCCAGATGTGCCCATGATAGGTGACCCCAGGGTTACAAAGCAGTAAAAGGCATAGCCAAGGAAGGCTCCAACCCTAGTCTTCCAGGTTCAGATCCAGTTCTTTGTCACCTCAACATGTGGGTTAGGCCTTCAAATAAGTTGCATTCCAAATTCTAAGCAAATGATGACTTATGCAATAGGGTAAAAGTCAGGACCTCAGAGCCAGGGAAGGTCACCTTCCTTGATTGAACTTGGGAAATCTTCCCATTATAACATTCGCTTTCTATAGGAAACCTTCCTGGACAAAAACTGATCCTATCTTCTAGCCAAAGTGATTTGGAGGTAGCTTAACTAAAGAGATTTAGGAAGCAGGTCCATCTACAAGGTAATCAATGAAAAGGGATCACTGACTTTGTCAAGTGCAGCCTACCTGGAAAGTGTGTGAGACTGAAGGGCGTGGCTCCAGGATAAATGCAATCAGAAGGTCTATATGGGTTTTGGAAAAGAGAGGGTGACCTGAAGCCAGAGACATGGGATTTAAGTCTTGGTTTCTCCTCTATTGGTTGAATCACTCACCTTCTTCGTGTCTAACCATCTTCCTCTGTAAAATGGGGACAATAATGTCTTTTTTAAAATTTTATTGCCACCACAGGATTGTTTGAGACTCTAAAGACATAAAACAATTGGTTAAACTATTGTACAATATATCTGATATTCTTTTTTAAAGAAAAAGTCATGGAGAATAGAGAAATAAATTAGAGAGTGAAAATATTTTCCTCTTCCTCTCCATCTCCCCACTTTGCCCGACTGACTGTCGCCCATCCTTCAACCTGTTGAAGCTCCCGGGCTGGACAATTCCTCACTGTCTCACCTGCTCCTCACAAGACAGCAGTGTCTACGGAAGAGCATCCCTAGCTGGTGTTCACAGTTTTTTCCAGAGAGACTCTGGTGATCTCTGCAGTTATCTCTCTCCCTCTCGTCTGGGTGGGGACAGCCTGAGTGTTCTTTGGAGTAGCCCACATTATTAATAACAGTGACTTCTGTTTGCTCAGGTTTTAGAGCCTACAAAAGCATGAATATTATCAGTCACACGGCTAGAATGGGGTAGAGCTGAGAGCTCAGGTTCAACTTCAAAGTTTCTACTTTTAACACCCCCACATTACCTATGTCTCAAAAGGTCTCCTTAAGTTGAAGTTGGAATTAAGTGATGCTAATTAAACAAACCAATGCATTCTTTTGGATTTGGCTTAAAAAAAGAAAAAACTGGAGCCATACCCAGCCACAGTTATTCATTTGCTACATATTTATTGAATGACTGCTTAATATTAGGTACTATTTTGGATAATATGGCTGGAAATTGGAATCAAATACAATAGCTGCCCTCAGGGGACTTTGAAATCCAGAGATAGCCAAATAGGGATTCATACGATGTTGTATGTGCTGGACTAATGTGTAGTACACAAGATTGGAGAGAGTGTGGGTTTTGGAGTTTGAACCCTGTTTTTGAGTCCTGGCTTTGCCACTAAATAATTAAGAGTCCTCAGGTAAGCCACCAAATCTCTCTGAACCTGTTACATAGCAGTTGTAATACCACATGGATTACTGTTGAAGTTTAAATGATGTACTGCACAGAAAGTACCTAGGACAGTGCCTGTCACACATGGGCAGTTAAGATCTATCGTTTATTATTATTATTCATCATCAGTACTGTGGGAGCATGGAGTATGGCTTGATTCACTCCGCCCTGGCCAAGGGCTAAGGAGGCACCATGTGAACTGGGCCCTGAAGTATGAGTAGGTTTCCCCCAGGTAGAATCCTGGGTTAGGGGGATGGGGCAAGGGTGGGGCAGGGGGCGTTTCAAGTAGAGCAAATAGCATAAGCAAAAGCATCAAAGGGCTGGCAATTTTAGGCAGCCGAGAGCAGGTTGGTGTGGCTGCTTGGTGGGGGTGGAGTGGAGAGCGAAATGACGGCAGGTTAGAGCGGAAGGTAAGTTGGGGTCATAGATGGTGAAGGACCTTGGGCTCCAGGCTAAGGAACTTAGTCACGGTTCTATAGTAAAAGGGAGACACTGGAAATTTGGAGTTTGTGCTGGGGAAATGGCAACGCAGGTGGCAATGCTGAAGATGGGGCAGGGCTAGGGGTGAAGGAATGGACTATGAGGCTATTCAAAGGCCAAGGCAAGAGGGGGCGAGGGCCTGAGCTGCAGCACATGGGGATGGTGGGGATGAAGGATGAACTGAGGAAAATTCAGGAGGTGAGGGCAGGTACTTTGTTAGCAAGGAGAGGCTGCTCGCGAGAGGTAGAACAGATATTTTCGGGGTCTATATAAGAAAACTGAAACCAGTCAGATCAGACCATTTTAGGAATAGGTTTAGGATTCCACTTTGAACTTGTGTTTGATATGGTGAAGTCCAGGAGGCGGTTGACTCTGCAGGTATGGAGCTCAGGATAGACGCCGGGCCCAGGGCAAAGATTTGGGTGCTGGCTGCTCAGGCAGGATAGTTCCCACTGTGGGAGGCCCCGAGATCCTCCTCAGACAGATGATATGAAAGGAAAGGAGGAGAACTGACCAGAATCTCAGGGAGCATCCATCTCTAGGGGTCCAGCCAGGAAGGGGAATCCCACTGAACATGTCCCCAGGGACCTCAGTGGACAGAAGACACAGCACAGGGCTTAGCCAAGGTGCTTGCTTTTGAAGGGAAGAGGGAGGATAGTAGCGGAGGCTGGATACTTGGACTGCCTGCCTTGGAAAGTGGCTTTGGGGGAAGTTGTTCACTCTTGGGGTGAGAAGCACTTGAGTCCGCAGGTTGGTTACTAGCAGCCCTGCACTCCCATCAAAACCTCTCTATTAGCCTTGGTCTCTACCTTGAGGTTTGACATTGCCTAGGTCACTTCCCCTCTCTGGGCCTCAGTTTCTCATTTTTCATGGTGGTAGCCCTGAGTAGACAGATGCCCTTTAAAGCTCGCCATTGCTGGTCGTGCCTGTAGACACTCGTGGGGGCCTTGCACCCACCTGGATGTGATCGTCTCTCTCATAACCAGGACTCTGCCCGTGAAATGAGATGAAAATGATACCGCTCAAGACTGTGTGGAAGGTAGTCACTTCTGGCTGATTCCTGGTAAAGGACCAATAATTAGAAATGAGGCATTTCTAGAATTAGAACAAATTAGGGCTAATTACCTAGGCTGGATTCCAGCTTCTGTTCACGTAAAACAAACTCCCTGGTTTCCCAGTTTCCCTCCATCCTGACTTAAACTTTTCTCTCAGCTTTGCCTTGGGTTATTGGTTTTCCCCACTCTCATCCATTCTTTGGCCTATAAATTTAAACAACAGCAACAACAAAACCCCACAAAACCAACATAGACAACTGACACTAAATATACAAAAAAACCCTTTTGTCAGCGAAGACTATCATAATATCCAACTCCTCCCCCAGTAGAAAGGCTTTTGCCTCCGGGGTAAGTTACTCTTCCAGCTCAGTTTCCTTATCTTATCTTTAGAACTATAATCAAAATTCTGGCGATGGGCTCTCTGTGTGGGTTTGAAAGAGATAATGGATGTGAAAGTGGTTTTAAACCATAAAGCGTTAGGCAGGAGCCAGTCATTGTTTAATTTTATTATTCCCTGGACAGGAAAGACCAAGTCTTCACTGTTCAGCAGATAAGATGTCTCCTATTTTTAAGGATTTCAGATGTGGGAAAAGCGAATCTTCCACCCACACTTGGGAAGTCTCTGAATTTTCTCTATGGATTTATTTAGTGCTCTCTAGCTTTGATGGGAAGTCCTCTCTAGGTGGTGAATTCCCTTCCTTGATTTGCTAAAAAAGTTGATCTCAAGGAGACAGGCATCTTCGAAGTCAGTAACCCGAAAGTCACTGTTAATCCCCAGAACTGATAGAGTCACTCTAGGGTCATCTGAACAGCCTTGGCTCTGTGTGCTGTGTCATATATTCGAGTACCTTCTTAAATTTTCCCTGGATCGCTGTTTAACAGGAGCTGGACTCTGAACTCCTGGGATCCTCAGAACCCCAGTTAGAATCTGGCCGATCCCAGAAAGGTGATCAGTTAATATTTCTTCATTTACTGTGTAGTCCTCTCTCTATATATTGAGTGTCTATATGTGCCCCAAATTGTACCAGTGCCCAGGGATACCATGGTGAGCAAAACGGAGGGAGGTGACAATCCACTGGAAGAGACAAAGCACAGAAATAACTTAAAATAGTAAATCCAGCTACAAACTGTGATACATCCTATGAGGAAAAGTCCTGAGAGCCAAGAGAACATGGATCAGAGGGGGCCTGACCTGGTTTCCCCCCCGCCCAGGAACGGTATCTAAAAGACAGGAGGGCATTTAGGGGTGCTTGGTGGCAGAGAAAATACTCCACCTGAAGGTACAGCATGTGCAAAGGCCCTGAAGCAGGGGGGAGCTTGGTGCGTGAGAGAACCTTAACCGTGTGGCTTGAACCCACAAGCAGGCAGAGAGGGGCCTCAGTCTGGTAAGGATTGTGGCCTTTATCCTCAGAGCCATGGGAAGTCATTGAGAAATTTTATGCAGGGGAGTGACAAGACCACATGTGTGTCTTAAGGTCACTCAGGCTATAGCGTGGAGAATGGATTGGAGCTGGAGCGAGCATGGAATCGAGGAGGCTGGCTGGGATTATAAACTCAGGGAGCACTAAACCCGTCTGCTTTTCCCAGCAGTCCTACTGGGCTCTTTTGCTATCCTTCCTATCCATCGATCCATCCATCGATCCACCCAGCTCAATCATAAACTGAAATCTTCTCCAGAACTGTCTGAATCTTGGCTCTCCCGCCAATTAGCTGTGAGCTCTTGGGTGAGTCACTTAAGCTCCCTGTTTCCACATCTGTAAAATGGGGGAAGAATTATTAACCTCGCTTGATTGATTTCCCCCTTAATTCAATAAGTTGACCACCAGTCAGGAGCCCTTTACAACATGGGCCGGAAGGGACTGCCGAAGCCAGCGACGGCAGGGCCTAGTTCACTTGGCTGGCGCAGACTAGCACTCTTACTGACAGACTCCCTGAGCAGTCTCCAGGTGTGGTGTGTGGGGTTTCCTGGGCCCAGTCCTGACCATAGAGAAATAACCGGCTGCATCTCCCATTACTCATGCGGCCAGCTGCTCCTGCCTCCAGCATCTGGAATGAGCTCCTTGGTAGTTTTCATGTCTCATTGCATGTAAAATTATGTTCACAAAAGTGCTTTATAAATTCCAACACTGATATTCTTATCAACTGTAAAGGGAGAGTTGAACTGAAAATCTGGAAACGTTACTTTTCTGGTCCAAAGTTACTAGAATGGTGACAAGTCATTTGGCCTTGACCAGCCTTAGTTTCTGCAGTCAAATGTGAAGAACTTTAAGGCCATCCCAGTTTAAATGTTGTAATTCTATCATCTTTTCTCGAAATCGGCATTCCCCTCCCCAAATTTTGTATAAGGATTTCCTTTTTTCTTGTTTCAAAGAATCAAAAGTTGCTGTTTGCTTTCAGTCCCCTCCTTATATCTAATCCTGGGGTCCCAACTGCAAATACCTATAAGAGTTCCGGTAGGTAATATAATGAGTGAAGCATGCAATAGGGAGAGGAGGGGACTGTGGCAAAAGAAAGGGGTTATGTTCAATTTAAAGGGGACAGCTTCTTCTCAGCTCCAGCAAATTATTGCTTTACATGAAAATGCAGGCTGGATCTAACTTCTGTTTTCCTTTAAAACATCTCCTAGTTGTGCCCTTTTCTCTCCTTTCCCCCTGATTACACTGTCCTTCAGAACTGGATGACAGTCATAGTCTCTTAAGTGGCCTTCAGCCTGCAGTTTTACCTTTCTGATTTTTTATTTTATTTTACACATGCAGTTCAGAAGAATCTTCGCCCCTCAGGAACCTACAATGGCTCTGCGTGGACCTCGGCGTCACTTCACTTCACTGAACCTAGTATTTACTGAACACTTGCCATTTACTGTGGGCCATGAAGCCTTAACAAATGAGTTACAATAAAAAAAAATCTGTCACTTACAAATTCTCACAGCCTAGGACAGGGTTTAACCTTTGTGCTACAGACCTTAGACTCTGATGGATACGGCAGACTCTCTTCCCAGAAAAAACCACATGCAAATACATCTTATACACTCCGCAGAGCCAACCTTGACGCCCCTTTACTAACTACAACAGGCTAAGAATTCCCTTCCTAGAAAACCTGCAACCCTTAGGGCTTAGTGTGATGAAGGCGCACAGGGAAAGGAGATGAGTCATTCCAGCCACCGGACGCCTTTACGGAGGAGGCCTGACGTGAGTTGGACATCACACAGGCCTGGATTTGAATCCAGGTGCTTCTACTGACCAAACGTATGTCCTTGGGCCAGTCACTGGGCCTCTCTGAGTCTCATTTTCTTCATCTGTATCCTGGTGATGATGTTCCTCATTCCACAATGACATCACAAGTATGAAGCACCGGCTAGAAGCACCACTCAGGCAGTGTCAGCACCTTTCTTTGCCCCTTGGCCTCTCCCAGACTTCCCTGCACTGCTTTCTTCAGACCATCCCCAATGCAAATGGACCTTCTGGTCTGCTGGGGGAATCTTACTGCTCCCCAGGAGTGCTTCATTATCCCTGCCCACCTTCTTTTGCTGTCCCTACTGTCCATCCATCCATCCATCCATCCATGCAACTCAATTATAAACTAAAATCTTCTCCAGGCTTCTCAGATTCCTCCCTCTTCTGGACAAGCCTGGAACCTGTGTGTGTGTGTGTATGTGTGTGTGTGTGAGAGAGAGAGGGAGAGAGAGGGAGGGAGGGAGGGAGAGAGACGGAGGGAGGGAGGGAGGGAGGGAGGGAGGGAGGGAGGGAGGAGGGGCTGGTGGGCGGCAAAGGAAGCTGTTTTATATGAGATACCTCTTCTGTGCATGGTCCCTTGCAGGCCTGAAACATCAGAGGCCTCTCTGATCTCTCCCTTAGCCCCCACACCCAATCAGTCACCAAGTTCTTTCCAGTCTCCTGGCAAATGATCTTTGTGTTCACTGGCATCGATGTTCCTCAAGTATCCACTCCTATCAACTCTTTCTGGACCATGGCAAGGTCCTCCTTACTTAATATTCCAATCCAATCCACCCTGGACACTGACACCAAACTTAAATGGAAAAAGACTGTATCTTCTCATTTTGGTGTCCTGGGTATAAAATACAGTCTGGCCTATAGAAAATGCTTGTGGGAGATTAAAGATGGCCCCTGATTCTTTGCTACTGCTCCCAATGAGAGGTGATGTCTAATTCCCTCCCCTTGAGTCTGGACGGGTGTTAGGGACTGGCTTAGCCAATAGACTGCAGTGCACACAATACTGTGGCACTTTTGAGGCAATGCCATAAGAAGCCTTGCAGATTCCACCCAGGTCTCTGGGAACACTTTCTCTCAGAGCCATTAGCTACCATTAGGAAGTCCAGCTATGTGGAAGCCACCAGACTGTGAGAAAACCCAAGCCGCTTGGGGAAGTCGCTTGTAGGGGTTCTAGTCAACAGGTCAGCTGGGCTCTTAAAATGGCTGGAAAGCATTTTGGAAGTGGATCCTTCAGCCTCCAGCCGATACCATGAGTATCAGAGATGCATTGCTCAGCTGAGCCCTTCCCAATTCCTGACTCACAGAATCAGGAGGAAAATAAAATGTGTGTTTTGAGATTGTTAGTTTTGGTGCAGCTTGGTGCACACTAATAGATAACCAGAACAGTGCTCTTGTGGAATAAATACTTTCTAATGGTGTTCCTGCCCTACTCAAGAGCTCTCAATGGCTCCCTATTGCCTGAGATATAAAGTTTAGTGCACTGGCATTCAAGCTCCTCCATAATTTGGCTTCAGCCTGCTTTTCAGGCCTTATCACCTGCTCTCACTCGGCATGAGTCCATCCTAAGTTAAAGTGTGTTTAGCTGTTTCCCAAGCACACAAATTCCTTTCCAACATCATGTCTTTTATGTACACACACACATACATACATACATACATACTGCTTTTTCCATCTAAATGCCCTTTCCTCTCACATCCCCACCTCAGGAGGTTGACATTTAACTTGTCCTTTGAAGCTTTAATCAGATGCCTTCCCCGGCTGCCCAGTCCAGCAGTGAGCCCTCCACCGTCTTGGCCCAGGTTCGTTTGCGGGTTTGTTTATCTCTTTCATCACTTACTCTGTTCTTTCTTACCTCCTCCGTTGCATTACAAACTCCTTATGTGTGTGTGTGTATGGGGTGTGTGTGTCAGAGGGACATGAAGGAGAGGGGTCCTAGCACACAATGTGGTATAAAAAATGTTCTGCCTGGCTTCCCAGGCATGAATCCCTACAGCGCTACAGAAAAAGCAGAGGCTTTAGATCAGCTCAGATTTTGAACCATAACTGTGTCACCTACTTCGTGGCTTTGGGTGAGATGCTTAAACTCTCTGAGCTCCAGTTTCCTTATTTGGAACCTGGGGACCTTGGATGAGAATGGGTGTAAAGGGCCTACCTCAGGGCTTGGCGTATCACCAGCCATTAATAACTGGCTTGTAAATAGATACAGCAGAATGGTTGATCAGCTTCCCGATGATCAATTGTCATGATGTCAATTTTGGAAAGAACCCTCCTGACAATAATAATAATAATAATAAATAATAATAATAATAATATAAAGATAAAAGAACAAGAAAAAGAGAGCCCCCTAGCCAACCTCAACTATATAAAATCAGTGTGATCTTCACAAGTCCCTGCTGAGGTCTCAGTCTTCTCATCTGTAAACTGAGTGGTGGGCATTGGAATCTAAGCTCCCCTCCAGCTCTGACATTCCAAGAGCATTAAAGAAAGGATGAACCACTCCTTCAAAATACCACCAATATGGGCTGGGCCCTCCCCCTGCTGTCCCCATCCAGCACAGCTAAGAGCTCTTAATACACAGCCAGCCTCCCCCTGCAGCTGCCACCAAACTTCAACCCTCTTTCCCAGGAGTCTCACAAGCAAGACTGATAATGGACCCCTGGCCTTCTCCATCTCAACAGGGAACCAGATCCCATTCCCAGACTCCCCTCCCCCGAGGGGGCTGGCTCTCCGTGGACATTTGGCCTCTATGCTTGTGCATGAAGTGTGGGGCGTGCTGGGAGGACGGAAGGAAGGAATAAAAGGAAGAGTTCAAAACAGAGGGTTGATGAGTGAATTCTTGCAGTCAGGGCAGGAGAGCTGGGAAGGTGGACACCTTGCCATTCTCTTTCAGGGCTTTGTACAAGTTGTGTCTGCGCCAGTCATAGTTCTAACTCTCCATCCTGAGGAGGCATGGTCCCCAGCAGCTGCATGCATTCATAGACACAGGCTGTCAAACCCTCAGGAGACACCGAGATCCGTTTTCCTCCTTACTGGAGACAGGCACTAGGTGACCGCAAAGGACAGGTCTCTTGCCTCTCTGCCCAGAGCTCTCCACTCCTTTCCGTGCGGACGATGCTATTATTAGTATTATCGACATTAATAACGGTAGAGACGGAACCGGCTGTGCACTGGTCACAACGTTGGGGAGCCAGCACCTCCTGCGCTCTCCCTCCTGGGGCCGCCCGGTCCTGCTGGGTCCTCTCTCCACGTCTGGAGCGGCTCCGGTCCTGCCCTTTGAGGCCGTCCGTCCGTTGTTCCGCCTGTGGCAGGTCACCTCCGCGGCGGGTCCTCCGGGCTCACACCGGCTCGGGCTCTGAAAGCCGAGAAGCTGGCCGGCTGCGAGCGGGTTTTCCAAGTGGGCAGGGGCGGGGAGGAGGGGCGCGGGCGGGCGCGCGGGCGGGCGCGCGGCGGGGGGAGGGGGCGTCGCGGGGGGAAGACCTCGCATTGTAATCCAATGACATTGCCGGCGTGGGGGCGGGGGCGCTGGCCTCGGCGCGCTCTCCGAGTTTTGGCTGCCCGCCCAGCTGGGAATAACTCTCTTCGCATAATTCGCGTGTTTACCAGGCATGAAAATTCTTGCTTTCGTCGTCCCCCCCCCCGCGCCCCCGCCCCCCCCAAACCCAAGCCCCCCTCCCCCTCCTCCTCCCCCCCCTCCCCACCACCTCCACCTCTCGCAAAGTGAAACTCTGTCTAAAAAAATATTGGCCCGGGGCACAGAAAGTTTTGCATAAATTCATAAGTGATGAATGGCTGATTTTAACGTTATTTGGGTATTTGTCAGACCTTAACAAATATACATGGGGACGGCGGTTCATAAACTTAAACATCTCAATATCCCCTTTCTTCTGGAAATAAATTACGTTTGTTTGCCCGGCTTGGAGTCTTAAGGTAGCCGACATTAGGAATATTTTAAAAGCCATCATCCATCGAGCATGTCTCCCAGGCGCCAGGAAGATTAAATGAAAGAATCATAAGATGGAGGTCTTTAACTTTTAATCCTTTTACAATGAAGCCTCAGATAGTCGCGGGGGCAGGGTGCCCTCTCTGGGGGAACGCTGCCGTTTTCCCCGGCTCTGGGTTAATGAATACCCTCGCGTCTGTCCCACGGCCGGCGGAGGCCGCGCCGGGGAGGGGGCCGGCTCGCGGGCCAGGCTATTGAGCCGCGGAGCCGCCGGGGCTGCGTCGGGAGGGAAGAAAGCGCCCGGCTGGAGGGAGGCGCGGGCGGGGCCGGGGCATTGAGGCTGCGCTGGGGACCCGGCGCAGGTTGGAAATAATTAGCATAGATTCGCCGGGACTCCGCGCGGGGAGGGGACGGGAGGGGTGCGGGGGGAGGCGCGGGGAGGTGGCAGGGGGGTGGGGAGGTAGCGGAGGAGAGCGACTTTGGAGTCCAAGATAAATAAAGGGAGCGCTGAGCAGTGTCAGGAAGCGGGCCCACGTGGAGCCGCGCGGATGGGCGCCGCCGCGGACCGGGGCGCAGGGACGCGCGCGAGTCGAGCGCCCGCCCCCAGAAGTTGGCTCTTCAAGGCGCGGGGTGGGGGTGCTGTTACGCACGTCCCTCTGAGGGATAACACGCCTTTTGCCCCTATCCAACCCAGAAGCTCAAAGATCCGGATTCTGATTTCTCCTCTCTCCCCACCCCCAAGTGGAGTAAGTGTCCGGGGGGTGGGGGTGCGGGGAGCGCACCCCGTCCCCCAACGGCAGATCCTAGTGGTGGCGTTTTTGTCCCCCCCCCCCAATCCAATTCGGATCCCTCTGAAACTCCGACCCTCAGAGTCCGCATTAGGTCTTGGGGGAGGAGGGAGGTGAGTGTCAAATCTCCCAGCTATCCCAGCCAGGAAGGCTGACGGTCTGGGATTTCGGGCGGGGGGGGGGGGCTCAGACTGGCAGGATCCCGGAGGCTGTGAGTGTTGATTCCAAGGGATAGCCTCAGCTCGCACCACCGTAACTTCCGGGCGTGCAAAGGGTTAACACAGCCTGAATATTGAGGTTGGGGGGTGCAGGGAAGGAGGGGTGGCGGGATCTGGGTGGGCGCGCTCTGATCTGATCTGCACCCCCCCCATTCCTCGGGGGTCAAGTTTCAGCGGCACTCCGCCCCCAGGGTAGGTGTGAAAGACACGTGTCCCCATTGTGAAGGGCCTGTCAGGCAGGACAAAGCGGCCGCCCACCCTCCCCCCGCCCCTCGGCCCAGCCTGGGGTCAGCTCCAGGGGGCCGGCTGGGTGTCGAGGTCACGACAGGCCCGAGCTTTGGTGACATGGGGAGAAAAAGCTGGGAGACTGGGCGGAGGCCACGTGAATCTCAAGCGAGGGGCCTGAGATCCCCCCCCCCCCATGAAAAATCGAGTGGTCACCTCCATCACCCCAGAAGAGGGGATGAGCCCCTTCTCCTAACAGGCGTGGTGAGCGCAGCGCCCCCCCACCCGCCCCCACCCCTCCCATCAATCACCAACACAGAGAATCGCAGTGTCGAGCGCAGTCGATTTTAGTGGTTTTCTTTAATCCTGCTCTGCACTTCTTTCTCATTTACTACACGGGATATTATAAAGAATAAATAGCAGATACTCTTAATTTACAATGATTAGTCATTCCATTTTTCTCTATATTTACAATAACTGTAAAATAACATTGAACTCTATAGCTTCTTCGAGGTCCAAGGAAATCCAAAACACTTTCCGAAGAATGGAAAATAGCTTTTTAAAAGTCCTTCTACAAAAGTTCTCCCCTCTCTTGGTACTTTAAGAAAAAATAACTTTTCCCCCCTGGTTCGCCATGCGAAGGGCACTGGAATATAAATAGCAGGTTAACATTATTAGCAACAACCAGAATAAGTCTCTCTTTTCTCTGTTCTTTTTTTTTTTTCCTTTCGCTTATTTTTTTTTTCTTTAAAAATACAGTAGAAGCCGGTAACTTTTAACGTATAATACTGACCTTTTAATAAGTAAATTAAAACTGGGACCGTATATACACACAGATATACATTCCTACACAGTTAAACAGTGCATTACATGAACCAGAAAGCTAGGTCTCTGTAGCCAAAAAAAAAAAAAAAAAAAAGTTCATTGAATCCCCTCGCGAGAGGGTGGTGGAACTGGTTGGAAACGGTGCTGGGGGCGTCGGTGGGGGTCGATCAAGTGTCCGGGTGCGGGCAGGGGGCCCCGAGTCCTAGCACGAGCACTTGCACTCGGAAATGATGGGGTACTGGATGGGAATCCAGCCGCAGCGCTGGCCCCCGCGCCGCTGACAGCGCCACCGCAGCACCGTGAGGTGCACGGACTTGGACGGCTTGCACACCATGCCCTCGGGCACGGAGCACGAGCGCTTGCTGAAGCAGCTGCCCACCTTCACGTAGCGCGGCCAGAAGCGGCTGCCCAGGTCGTTCCACGCGTACAGCACCGGGCAGAAGGTCTGCGACCACAGCCACATCTGTAGCTTCCTCCGCAGCTTCTTGCTCAGACGCTGCTTCTTGCCCGGGGCCAAGCCCTCGGAGAACTCCAGCCCTTTGATCTCGCTCGGCATGGCCCCCGACGGCCGCTGCCGCAGCAGCTGGTCCAGCTCGGCCAGGTCCTCGGCGCTGCCGGCCGACCCCCCGCCTCCGCCGGGCCGGTCCTCGGGGGGCGAGGTGGCCATGAAGCCCGGGTCGTAGTGGCCCCCCAGCAGCGAGCGCAGCAGCGTCTCGTTCAGATCCTTCTCCTTGGGGTCAAAGATAGGGTCCGGGTGCTCGATGAGGTCCACCAGGGGCAGGTTGTCGCTGGGGGCCGGGCGGATGTGGAGATAGTGCTGGCCGCCGGCCGGTGCCGCCCGCAGCCCCAGGACCACCACCAGGGCGTAGAGGGTGACCCCCAGGCTGGGGCAGCGCTCCATGCCGCCGGCGTGCGCCCGGGGCTGCCGCCTCGTTCCGCGTCCCCGGAGGAGAGCACGCCGAGCCCGCGGCGCCGCCGCGCTCCCCCGTCTCCCCGCCGCCGCTCACCCGAGGCTGGGCGGGCGCAGGGCCGGCAGCATGAGCCGCCGGGAGAGCCCTCCGCGCGGCGCCGGCTCCCCCCGGGGCGGAGAAGAGGCGCACAAGTTGGCCGCAGCTCCTCTCGCGGCTCTAGGCGGGCAGGCGGCCGCGCCGGGGCATCCGAATCACTCCAGGGCGGCCGCGGGCGCGGGGCGCCGGCTCCTCGCTGCTCGCCGAGCCGCCGGCGGCGCTGGGCGCGTGGACGAGCCGCTCTCCCCTCCTCCGCCGCCGCCTCCGCCTCCGCCTCCGCCTCTCGCTGCCCCTCGCCCGCAGCCCCGCGCGGCGCCGCTGGCCGAGCCGGTCCCGGGGACGCTCCCCTCCGTCTGCTCCGGGCTCCGCGGCCGGCTCTGCCCGGCGGACTCCAGCGGCGGCGGCGGCGGCGGCGTCCGCGCACGTTGGCACCGGTTTGTCTGTCTCGCTGGGTCCAAGCCTTTAAATTTCCTGCACTTTCAGCTCCATCACCATGGAAACCACTGACTCTCTCGGCGTTGCCCCCTCCCCCTTCTTCCCCCCCAACAACAACCCCACCCCCCACTTCTCCACCCCCGAGGAGCCCGAGCGGCACAGGCTCCGGGGAAGCCGCCTGCACTCGCCGCGGCGGCGGCTTCGGCAGCGCCCAGGGCTGTGCCCCGCCGGACCCAGATGTCCCGGGAAGCCGACAGTCCGGCTGCCCGCCCGAGTTCACAGGCGGCGGCGGCGGCAGCGGCGGCGGCGGCGGCGGCGGCGGCGGCGGCAGCGGCGGTGGCGACGGCGGTGGCGCTTGGCAGGTCTCCGCGCAATTTTCTCTCTCCCCCACCACCCACCCCCCTTCTCCTCCTCCTGCAAAATGCACCGCCCCCCTCCTTTCTCCTGGAGCAATGCAACTGGGGCTCTAGGCGCCCCGCCAGGGCCAGTCCTAGGGAAAGCTCGCGGCCGCGCTGGAGCCGGGCTGGAGGGTGCAGGGCCGGTTTTAGGGGGTGCTCGAGGTGGTGCTGGGAGGGTTCTCACTAGCTCGGTGCTTGGCGCTGGGAGGGGAGGTGCTGGGGGCTCGTTTCTCGGTGCAGTTCGGAGCAAGGAATTTCTCCATGTGCATGGAGCTTTTAACCCGGGCGCGTCTCGCCTTCCTCTCTCCCGGGCTCGGTCTAAATCCCCTCCCCCAGCACACACACACACACACACACACACACGCACGCACACACACACACACACGCACACACACCACACACACACACACACACACACACACACACTTTGCGCTGGGGGAGTCTGGGAGCCGCAGCGTTGCGCAGCGTGATGTAATTCCTAGGAAGCACTCCTGCCCGTCCGTTACCCGGGCCCACGAGGGGGGTCCGCTCCTCACCCTCCTCCTCCTCCTTGGCCGGGTCCTGCACCCTGAGTGGCCGAACTGCAGGGGCGCGTCCCGCTCGCCTGCGGCTCCCTTAGCCCGCCCGGCTCAGCCGGGCCGCCACTCGGCTCCCTGGGGGCGGCGCGCCCTCTGCTGGCTCGCGGCGGGTCCTGCACGCGGGGCTGGCGGGGGGCGGCCCCGCGAGGTGGGTTTGCGGGCTGTCCCCTCTGGCCAGCTCGGTTTCTGCCGCGGTGCCCGCGTCCGTGCGTGTGTGCGTGCGCGCGCGCTGAGGGTCCCTTCTGGTTCCGGCTGTTCTCTCGAACCTCTCCAGGCCCTCATTGTAAACAGACTTCCTGAGGTTCTTCCCCAAGCCCCTCAAATGTCACAAGAATAGCACTGCATCTGCTGCCACCGCTCAATTGGCCTCAATGGGCAAGAGTGCGGACCAGAAACTTAAAAGGTGAACTTGTAGTAAGGGGACCTGAGTCCTCGCTGGGCTTCACCCTGGTATAACTATGTCAACCCTACGGTCCTTCCTTTATGTGATTGTAAATAACCCTTCATGATGCTTTCCCTTCCAGAAGCAGCTTCTCTGTGATGGGAGATGGATATTGAAATGGCACTTCTGGTTCATTTCTCCTTGGATGCAGAACTGAATCTAAGCTTCAAAACTCAAACTCATTTTCCTTGGTGGTGGATGTGATTGGAGCCTGGAAAAAGCTGGAGAAAAGAGATTTGGAGGGGGTGACTCAAGTCTTCACCAGCATTCCATGGAGTGGAGTTAGGAGGTCTCATTGTGACAGCTGAAATCACTCTACTTTTTTTCCCCCAAAGATGTGGTTTTTCCTCTCAACCTGTGCTGTCCTCCACCCCCTAGAAGTTTATCATCTGTCTACAGGGGAAAAAAAAAAAACACAACACATTGTTTCACAGTCTTTCTGCAAAACCTCAGCAGTTGGGAGGTTTGGCCAGTTTCAGCCAAAAACATTCTCTTAAACTTTCAAGTCTAGACAATATCTAGATTTAGACTCTTAAGGTATTGCCTAAAAGGAAATCTTGCTTTGATGAAAACAAGAACTCATTGGTTGTTTGAATCGAGTTGATTCTGAAATAACGCGTGCGACTGCAACCTGGAACGTAGTAGGCTCTTAAACAATACTCCTTTCTTTTTGATGGGCTTTAGGGGGCCTGGCACTAGTTTGTTTTCTTAGGAAGATTAAATGTTCCAGAGCAATTTTGTCACTGCTGTGAATTAACTAAAGAAAATAATTTTTCAGTAAAGAGTTCAAAGGCTAACTTCTAGCCCAGCCCCCCTGAGACGGTAGGTTCCAGTTAGGGATGTTTTACTGTGCTGTTCTCTGTTCCATCAATCTCCTCTCTTCTCCTTCAAAACACCTATTTTTGTTTGAAAACCAACCGAGATCCTTCAGCCCTTTATTTAGGCTGGGTAGATTTGACTGAACAGCAGAAAGGGCCCCTTGGGGATGAAAAACAAACCATGTTAGACAATAGTTTGGGTAACCTGTTTATAGAGTGTCTGCTGGGTGAAGGCCACAGAGAAAAGCACAGTGGAGAAAGAACTCGCCATCGATCACCACCCTCCGTGACTTTTGTGGTCTAGTTAAGGGGGATATGACAAGCATAGGAAGAAAACATCTAAAAAGTTTGGGGGGAAAAAAATCTATAAGTTCCCATAACAGTGTAGGCTAGTGTTTCACAACCTTTAAAAAACCCATGCCCACTTTTGATAAATATTACCGTTTTGTGCTATGCTTTGAATGTTGTTCAAAATTTTATAGTACATTATGATGACCCCGTCCCCCAAAAGTCAAAGCAATTATAATAGAGGCTATACTGTTTTCAAAATACATTTACTCTCCTTTACTGTGGGGTCCTGAAATGGCTCACTTGGGGAGCCTGCAGTCAGTCCCCCACTCTGTGCCCGAATCTGGGGACGCAGTTTGCAGAGACTAAGCAATACTAACACTGCTTCTAATATTACTAAACTAATAGTAATACTAATGGTAGAGCTGAGCTTTAGCAGGGCTTCATGGAGGAAAAGGGTACATTGATCTGAGTAAGGGGAACAGGAGATTAACAATTTTGAGTCTGCATGTGGTCCAGCCACTCAGGGTGCAGGATCCGGCCCAGGAGGAGGCGGGTGAGGAGTGGACCCCCTCATGGGCCTGGGTAGCAGACGGGTACGCTATATCAAGGACACCCAGAAGATCTGGATGGCGGAATGGAGAAGGAAATGTCACAAACAGGGAAACTGAACACTAAGACAACCTCTGGCTCAGGTGGCTCTCAGTTGGAATTCTGGCCCTGCCCCTCACCAGCTGGGTTACTGTCTTAGCATCTTAACTCCAAGCTTACTTTTCCTCATCTGTCGAATGGGAATGACTCACATCTCTCAGGATTGTGCTGTACAAAGGAGGTAGGGAATGTGCTCAGCACAGTACCCGGAGCAGAGTGTAGAGCGGGCAATAGTCTTTCAACAAATGTTAGTTCTTCAGGGGACCCCACTGTCCTCAATAGGCCAACCATCTCAGGTTTGGGCCAGCAAGGCTTGAAGGGCCTGGGATGCTGTGGAAATCAACTCCAACACCTTTGGGCCTACTTTCTGGCCACTCAGCATGTGCAACTGAGCTGTTGGCCGCCGCTGCTGGCCCTCGGAGTTTGGGGGAGGGGCACTGGCATTTCTTGGGGACTCAACAGCAGACCCATTTCAATGCTTCTGCTGCTCTATTGAAGAGGGAGCTTGACAAGCAGGACAAAGAGGGTTGTATTTCTTCAAAAGGAAGCTGTGGGGTGGGAGATGGGCCAAGGGAAGGATGGCAATCAGCTCAGCTTTCTGATCAGGCCCTCGCTGTGGGGGGCATTTGGACGTTAGTGTAGATGGGCTAGGGCCTTGGGCCTTGGCAGCCTGCCTGGGAAGAGTCTACTGAACCAGGTGAGTGTAGGTCCACATCCCAGGATTTCTGTCCCTGCAAAATGCTCTGGGCAAGGAAAATTGGAACACTCCCTCTGAACAACTGCTTCGACAATTCCAGGTCAAGGCAAGAGGACCATGAGGGCACTTTCATGCATCTTTTCTTATTTTCAGCTGATTCTAAGAATAATTCAACAATCTTCTTGCCTTTCTGGCCCTGGAAACATAAATCTGAGGCAGCCGTGGGTGATGTACAAAGGACATGAGGCTTGATGTTGGAAAACCTGTATCCTACCAGCTGTGTGACCTTGGGCGAGTCACTTTACCTCTCTGGTGCTCCCCTGACATGGAGAAGACATCACAGCTGCCATCTTTTAGGCCTGGCATCATCCCAGGCATATGAAGACCATTACCATCTGATTCTGACGGTCTCTCGGGTCTCATAAATGTTGAATTTGATGGGCTTTTTCTTAGTGCGACCCAAAATAGCATTTTTGGACTTGCCCCAACTTAGCAAAGTGAGGAAAAGTCAGTCACGAGGCTTGTCACTTTCCTGACTGGTGGAAGAATGGGGGAGTGGAGGTGACTTCCAAGGCCAGAAGGAGGGTGGTGGATGCCCCACTGCCTGCTGGGGTTGAGGGCAACCCTGGCTGGGTCAGGACTCTCAGTCAGGCTGGCGGCCAGTTCAGCTTCACAGTACATTCTAATTTTTTGTGTGTCCAACTGGTGCTGGGATTCTCGTTACAACAGTGAAGCTCTAGCTATTGCAGGCATTTGGGGGTGGGGAGATGTGAGTAGAAGGAGAGAAAGAAGGGAGAGGGGAAGGCAGATAACTCCAAATGGTAGGCTGGGGTGGGAAAATGGGGAAATAAATGTGAAATGCATTTCCAGGAACAGAGACAAAGCTAAAGGCCAAAGCTAAAAGAGGAAAGGCGCTGGTTTCAGCTGGGCAGGCCCATCCCTTCCCCAGTCTGGCTCCCGCTCTGCCTGCGGCCCCCTCCCCACCCGGCTCCACGCTGGGGAAGGGGAGACGACTCCGGAGCCCGGTGGCTCATTCATCTCCTGATAAACTGTTTATCTGAGTTTTAACGAGGGCGCCTCTCTTCCAGCCCTGGAGACAGAAGCCTCCTCATGTTTAGCCTGCCCTGATGTGGGGGGCCTGTGGGTGTGTGGGGGCGATGCCAGCAGGCCCAGCCTCTGCCTTTTCGCAGCTCGCACACTCGGCCTCTGCGCCTTGCCCTCCGCTCTCCCACTCCCGCTCCGTGCTCCACGCGGTGTTTCCTCGGCTGGAGCCTGGGGGTAGGATGGACTCAAGGTTTTCCTGTGGAAAGGAAATCTTTTTGCAGTCCCTCTCTCTCTCCAGCCACTGTACACACACACACACAGATCCTAGATGAATTTAAAAATCAAACAAAACTTGGTTCTGGGTTGTGGACTGTGTGACCTAGTATTTCAAAAGGGAAATGAACAGAATGACGCAGTTACAGCATTGCTGGCAAGGGGATGGGTTTTCCCAAATGATGGTGGGGCAGTTCTGTGGAAAGACAACTGTCACCAAATTAACAGAAATGTAAACTCTAGATGCTCTAGGAGGTGCTTCCCATCTCCCCTTCCCCTTACCATCCACACAACCCACTTGTACAGATACTGATGCATTTGTTGACGGGTGTAGCTTCCTCCCATCGCAACACATACAGGAATAGTAAATACAAACACACTGGGGTGCACCCCCCCCACATGCACACACACCACACCACACACACACTCCCTATGCCTGCCCCCCCACCCCCATGGTTGCCCTTCTGCCCCTCCCTTTGCACCTGGGCTGTAAAGGTTTCTGGAGACAGCCCCCCTTAGCCCCCATCCCACCCCCAAATACACAAGCACCCATCTCAACCTAGGCTCGCATTCCCCCCCATCCTCTCATCCTGCTGCCCAGATAGATGCTTATTGAGATCATATGGTCCAGGCTCCTGATCCCCTTCAAGACTCAAGATAACAAGCGGATAGGAGCTCAATGGAGCGAAAGGTGGAAACCACCCCCAATGCAAGTGGTTGGGGCAATTAACAGGTTCCAGCCACTGAATCCATCCAATGCCACATTCTTCTATCGCTAATTTTTTTCTGGTCCCCAACTCTGTCTCCCCACCACCCAACCACTGGCGCAGGCTTGGAAGTCATTCGCCGTGACCGCCTACTGTCACCCATCAGCCTCACTCGCCCATCTATTCACCAGGCGTGTACCCCGATTCCAAATACTCTGCTTGCCAAGGAATAGACACAGTCCCTTCCTCTCTTTGAGGCGCTCAAAGACTACTGGGGAAAAGGGGGGAAATAAATCAAAGATGACAATTCAGGATGTCAGTGGCCACAGTGAAGCACAGGAAGGTTGGGTGGAGGTACCTAGAAGGCCTCCCAGGGAATTCGCTGTCCAAGCTGGGTATTGAAAGAGCAATAGGAGGTCACAGACTAGAGGGGTTGGAGGGGGCACCGGCCGGATCATGTCTTGGGCAGTGGAGGGGGCTGGCCACATAATCCAGATCCTGGGGACAAGCTGGCAGTGCTAAGTGTTGGGGCCTGAGGACTAGAGCTTGGAAGACCAGGGGCCTTGGGATGGTGGGCCATCGAGGGTCTTAAGCAGTGTGAAATCCAATTCAAATTTAGACTTGAGTTTAGACACACTTGGAAGAAGCCTTGGAAACCGTATTAATATGGTGATTATAAGTCCCAAATATTTTATGACAGCCACTATTAAAAATCAAAAACAAACTTGATTTTGAATGACATCTAGGCTGCTCAGTCCTAGAACCCTTGCTTCTTTCTAATCTCTGGGCAGGGATTATTTTATGTGCTTGGGAAAATTCCCCAAAATACGTTATACATTCTTCATTTTAATGATTACCCCTAAAGAATGGGGTAAGTGAGTGGGGTGAGAAGGGGAGAGAAACTCACTTTTTACTTTATATTATCTTTACATAAATCTTTTAAAAAAGAGAGGGACTACGATCATTACTTTTGTATTTAAGGAAAAATCAATAAAAGGTTAAAATCCATGAATTTAGAGGAAATAACTCACCCCAAAGTAACTTTCAGGCATATGTAAACCTGGAAATGGTATTTAAAATTCTACGTGTTGAAAAGCGTTTTAAAGCCAGCACTAGGCAGCCGGGCAGGGCCAACTGGTATACTTGGACAATCTCTGGTTCAGGTTCGGTTAGACGGTTCAGCGCTCACCTACGGTGGTAAAGTGAGGGAGAAGCCTATGTGAGGGGCCTTGTGCGGGTGTGTGTGTGTGTGTGTGTGTGTGTGTGCGCGTTTGTGCACATGCATCTAAGTAGGTGACAGACACTGTTTCATCTCAGGCATCAACAGAGAAATCCAATTGCTTTAAAGATAGAGCGATATCCAAGTCAAAACCCACCACTGGGCTGAGAAACGAAACAAAATTGAAATGCACCAAGAACCAATCTCACGCTTGATGGAAACTCTGCAGCCCGGAATGAGTTTGCAGGGGATGGGGATGGGGGTGGCTGGGTACTGGAAGTAAGTCACCTAAGTTGAGGACTATTTTCAGTTGCCAGTCTTAAAAACAAGAATACAAGTTTAATGCTTGGGAAGGTACCGCCTGCCTTACAAACATTATCTTCTCTACATCCTACAGGAGGAGCTTCTGAAGTAGGGACAACTATCTCCCCATTTTATAGATAGGGAAATTGAGGCCCAGAGAGGCCAGGGAGCTTCCCAAGGCCATATTGCACCCCAAGCATCATCTCAAGAGGCAGGGCAACGCTTCTTAGCTCAGAGCTGTGGGCCCGGAGGGCTTCCGAAGGCATTGATCTTCGATCTTCATTGGTCTGTTATTGCTCTCTTGGTCTGAACCCATATTTGACTGATTTCCGAGGTCATCTGCACCAGGCGGTTAGGGAGACTTCCTTTTGGCGACCTGGTCCCGTCGGGGCGAGGGCTCACGCCATCCTTCCCTCCCCCAGCCCGCCCCGGGGCCCACCCTCTATAATGGAGCATGACTGTAGTAAAAGGGGGCTTTCGATAAGCTTCTTCACATCACTTTCAAGACAAACAATGTCTCTGAAACCCCCAACTGCTTTTATTTTTCTTATATCTAAGGTTTCACCTTCATGCTTCTACCCAGCTTCATTAAAAAAATGCCCTCAATTAAGAGAAAAAAAAATCAAGGTATTTCATTACAGTAATTTACAAAACAAACCTATTGGAAATGAAAGAGAGGCTTCAAAGTTATATAAACCTCCTTAGATTTCTAAAAAGGGGTCCACAGATGAAAAAGTTTCATCACTTTTTATATAGAAAAAAATTAATTTTCACAATAAACAGGATATTGATCCCATATGAAATAAATAAATTTAAAAAAAAGGGGTTCTTACCGTCCCTCAAACTCATCAGGCATTTACCACCTACCACAACATTTTCCAACCTTTTCTCTGGCATAGTAAGTTAAGATCTGAAGTAAATGTATTAGTTAAAATACAAATAAAAGTAAATAAAACAGTGCCTGGTTCTTTACCAGCAGGAGTTATGGGAATACTCATGTTTCAACACAGTATTTTTCCAAGGTATGATCCCTTATTTATAGGATTTTTAGAAAAAAAATTAGTTTTATAAATTATTTGTATATATATAAATTTTATAAAAAAATTTTCCACCCAAGGAAGAGAGGAGTCCAATGTTTGGGCCCCTTGGTCTCCTCCCCGCAAAATGAATCCATTACACTACAATTTCAGACAAGTGTTTCTTTCCTCACACAAAGGCTTAACCATGTTAACTAGTTAATGTAAAGCTTGATTAAACTCGCAAAGATAATCCCTAAAATGCTGGGAGAAGGGCCCTTGAAGTGCCTGGAGGTGGCAGGGAGGGGGTGGGCCCGTAATGAGGCCAGGCTGTGGTTCCAACCTCATTTTCACTTCTCATTGTTTGAAAAGTGAATTACTGCAGCCGTTCAGCAAAATACATTGAGAAAAATGCAAAGTAGCCTCCCTCACCTCCTCGAGGATTTGAGTCAGCATAGATGAGCCTTTAAACGTAGTGAGAGGCGTCGTAATTATCATGCCAAGGGGGTAAGAAAATCCCGGTAGATCACATTTTACAGAACTTCGCTTTTCTTTCAGGCCCTGGCCCAGGAGGAGAGGCAGCTATGTTGGAGACTAAATGTTTATGGCTCCGGCTTCCTCGACAGTATGAACGTTTACATCTGAGGTCGTCCTGTTGTTCTGTGTGTGATTCCAATATGCTTCTTCTAAATATTTTGACAGTCAGAGAAGCCTTGGGACACTTGTCCTCTCTTAGGGATTACAGGGTCTCGATTGCTTGGGGGGTGGGGGTTTGGAGAGGTGTCTGATTTATTCCTGATAGCAGCTTGTCCTCATCCTGCAGCTATTAGGGTCCTAAGTGAGGTCCTCAGGTGTCATCAACATTTCTCTACGTTCGCCACTGACAAGTAGGGCTTGCAGGTAGTGCCGGCCTGCCCAAGGCCAGGCAGCTTCCTGCCTGTGTGTACCGGAGTGGGAGTGCCCCTCTCATTTCTCCCAAAGTCTTAGGATTCCTGAAGGAGACACAGGCTAAAATAAACTTGTATATAGAAAGGGAATTATTTATAATTGTTCAAAAACCTCTAAAGGATTCTCCTGGTTACTCTCAAGATAAAATTATGACATTGGATGCCTTTTCCAATCTGACCACAATGTACCTGTTCCCCATCACTTCTTTCCACTCTGCTGTTCACCTTATAGTTAGCTTGTCTAGAACTCTTTGCAGGTCTGTATTCACAGCCTGCATTCCTCACTGTTATATGTCTGTCGACTCACTCTGTCCCTTTCACAAAATCATCTGCAGCCTTCTAGATTCTGCTTACACATCGCCTCCTCCATTCTTCATTCCCTCTGGGTGAAATTAATTGCTCCCTCCCTCGGTCCTACACCATGCTATACCTTCCTCTAGTTTACTGATGACCAGTTCACATTCTAGGAAGTTGTCTGTCTTGACTGCTAGACAGGGAGCTCTTTATATGGGAGTTTATCTCTGTATCCTCGGTACCTAGCATTGTGTTTGCTATACAGTAGATGCCTAGTGAATGCATGAATCTCTGAACTTGTTTAATTGCTTTTGGGGACCATCATGGACCCTGGTAGTGGGTGGAAGGATATCATAGTGGTGAAAACTACGCCCGTTTCTTAGCTAATGCAGCAAATCCAGTCATAGCTTATAATGTTTGAGCTGCTCTTAGAGATCAAATCCCTTCTAGGTATCTGGAAGATAAGGGGACCAATTTGACTAAAATAGATGCTTTGCTATTTAACTGGTACACACCAATGATTTGCCCATGCTGAACTGGACGTGGCCTGGTTGTTGTACCAACACCCTCAGCAGCCTGAATGCTCACAAATTAGCAGCTCAGTATCCTGAGGTTCGCTGTCTTTGGCAGCAGAAGCCAGCCAGGGCAGGGGAGGGGCTGAGGGGTGGTTGGCTCTGTCCCAGGAGGTGGGGGTCGGGGAGTAGTTGAATGATCCCAGCTCATTCTAGGGAGGCACAGCTGCTGTGACATGTCAGGCTAAACCCAGCCCACACCCTTGGAAAGAAAGATGGTGGAGTCCCAACCCCCATCCCTGAGACCCCAGGATCCAGTCCTTGTTGGAACTCTTTTCTCTCCCTTCCACCCTACTGTTCCCAGTCCCTGCGGTCGGTCTTCTTGGGGAGGTGGATCCAAGAAGCTATTTCCAAAAAGGCCAAAGAGCGCTGGTCTTTCTGAAGACGAGGCTCCTCTGGGTGTCCGGTTCCTCTTGGTGTAGCCAAAGAGCCTTGCACACCCGCTGGCCCAGTCAGCACTCCCGGGGTGTGCGTGTGTGTGATCGGATCAACGTCTGGGTTCACTGTCATCACCGACGAGGTGCGACTCCCTAAACATCCTTTAGGTGCTCTGAGCTGTCACTCTGCGGCCGCAATTGTCCAGATAACCAGGTCAAAGGTGCCCTCTGGGTGTTCTTTTCCCAGCCCGAATGACGCAGCCCAATGCAAGAGCTTCTCGGGCAGCTCCACATCACTGGGGCTCTGTCCACCTGGCAGGAAGGCAACGCTTTGAAGAAGAAATGGATTAAGGGATTGGGTTACCGTTTCTGTAGCCAGGCTCAGGGCCTGAGCTGAATGTCCTCCCCCAAGTAGGGTGACTTGGCAGAACAGTTCAGGCTTCCCTTCCTCCCCCTTCATTTTCTTCCAGTGTCCAGAGCCCTCTGGGCAGGGGGCCGGGTGCTCTGAAGGGGACCCTCACTCGCCATGACCTAAGCCAACAGTTTAGCAAAGTGTAAATGGGGCCACATTTCTTATCTTACACTTCTGCCCACGTCCTGTGCTACCCCGTGGCAACGTGAAGACGTGGGCAAGGATAGTCAGTGGGTATGATGAGTGAGTGACAGCTGGGTAGAGGCAACGGCTCAATAAGAAAATTGATGTTAATCTCTCCCTTCTCTCCCCCTCCTTCCTACCAGTTACGGAGCTCTTGCTGTGTGACTGGGAGAGTGCATTCTGTTTGTCACCTCGTTTAGACGTTTTGAGGAAAACGTCTCAGTTTATAAGTGATGACACTAAAATTAAGGGAAGTCAAGGGACTTGACCAAGGTCATCCAAATAGAAAGTGGCATAGCTGTGGTTTAACTCTCTGCCTAACCTCGAAGCTGTGGTCTATTCTTTATTTATTTGTTTTATTTTACTTTATTTTTTATTTCAGAGAGAGGAAGGGAGGGGAAAGAGATAGAAACATCAATGATGAGAGAGAGTCATTGATTGGCTACCTCCTGCATGCTCCCTACTGGGGACTGAGCCCCCAGCTCGGGCATATGCCCTGACTGGAAATCGAACCATGACCTCCTGGTTCATAGTTTGGTGCTCAACCACTGAGCAACACCAGCTGGGCTGTGGTCTATTCCTGATGGCCTCTTTTTGTTTCATCTGGGATTCTGCTTCTGGTGTCTCTCATACAACTAAGAAATATAAGGTGGTGGTGGGAGAGACACAGAGGTAGAAACCAATGTGACTCACAAAATGGTAGCATAAATTATTAATAGATGCAAATATATGTGGTAAAGTTTATAATGAATAGGAATTGTACACACTAATTGGATACAGTGATTATCTCTGGAGAGAGGGGGTGAAGTATTGGTGGGTATTTATAACATTAAAAAAAATGTTAAATGAATGTTTAAAGAAAAAGAAAGCACTATCAAAGCAAACATGAAACAAATAAAAATCTTTAGCATTCAAAATCACAATGAGATGCCACTTCATACCCATTAGGATGGTGATATATATATATATGGAAAATAAGTGTTGACCGAATATGGAGATATTGGAACCCTTGTGCACTTCTGGTGGGAATGTAAAATTGTGCAGTTGCTACACAAAATAGTATGGCAGTTTCTTAAAAAACTAAAATAGAATTACCGTATGATCCAGCAGTTCCATCTCTGGGTATATACCCAAAGAACTGAAAGCAGGGACTTGAGCAGATATTTGTATACCCATGCTCATAGCGGCATTATCCACAATAGCCAGAAGGTGGAAACAATGCAAGCGCTCATCCACGGAGGAACGGATGGCAAAATCTGGTAGACACACCCATCCAATGGAATATTATTCAGCCTTAAAAAGGAAGAGCATTCAGACATATGTTACAACTTGGATGAACCTCAAGGACATTATGCAAAATGAAATAAGCCAGCCACAAAAGGACAAATGTTGTATGATTCCACTTATATGAGGTGCCTAAAGTAATCAAATTCATAGAGACAGGAAGAGAATGGTGGTTGCCATGCGGGAGGGGGAGGGAGAATGGGGAGTTCAGTTTTTAATGGGGACAGAATTTCAGCTTGGGAAGATGAAAAAATTCTAGAGCTGGATGGTGGTAACAGTCACAACAATGGAAATGTACTTAATGCTACTGACTGAACTTTTATTTACAAATGGTAAAAATGGTAAATTTTACATTATGTATATTTTACCACAATAAAAAACCAAAACAAAACCCTTTGGTGTCCAGCGAGGGAGGAGTAGGACAGCTTTACAAACAGTCGCCCTCATGTACCATCTTTCCTTGGCTTGGTCCCCATAAGGGACATCAGATACAGAGCGGAAGGAGAAGCCCCCCTCCCCTGGGCACGCTCAGCTGGCAGCTTTCTGGACTCAGGTGGGCCAGTGGCTCTGTGCAAAGAATTTCTCCATTCTTTCTGCTGTCTCCCAGCCAAGCACTGGATGCTTCCAGGCTCCAAGGAAGTTCATCTGAAAATCAAAGCAGGCCTTCAAGGGTCCACGCGGATTGAAAGACTCGTTCCTGGTCTGCTCTGAGGCTGAAGCTGACTGTAGCCAGCCCCCTGGTTATAGTAACAGCCTGTCGGCCAAGGCCAATCTGCCGACCTCAGAATCCCAAATTAGCACCTGGCCCTTGATAGGGCAACTTGGGTTTAAAGTTTTAGTGAAACCTTGACAGTCCCAGGGACTTGAGGGGAGGCCCCGGGCGGCTCTCATAGGATGCTCTTTCTTTGGAGGAATGCGATGGTGTGTACAGTGTGGTGTTTGCCGTCAAATCCTGCAACTGCAATTAAGGCCTCTCAATGGAGGTGTCAGCCACAGTCAGAGTCTGAACGGGCTCACCCATGAAATTCATAATGGGATAAAAGTTCCATTCTGGGACTGACAACTTCAAATGGAATTGGGTGTAATCTTTTATTTATTTACAGGGTTGTGGGAGTGGGGGTGGGGGTTGTAAAAATCCCATCTCACCCTGCATTCCTCCCCCCCCCCCCAAGCTTCCAAGGATAAAAACACGAGGGTAGGGATTACATTTGGAGGGAAGCAAGGCTATATTTAAAGATGCTTTGGAAAGTGTGGCTCCATGTCTGAGGCAGTCAGCTCAGAGAGACAGCCTCATGCCGCCTGGCCCGGGACATTCCAAAGAATCATATTGGGACCTTGTGCTAATTGGTTCCAATTGATCAGTTCCAATTTCTCACATATGGGGGGGGGGGGTGTCTGGATTCTCAGGGCTCTCAGAGAGAAGCAATGCTCTGGATTGACTCCAGCAGGCCAGGGAACCTCCCACACTTTGCCTGGTTTTCACTGAGGACGATGGCTTTTTAAATAATTCTCGAATGCTCCTTCTTTTTCATCTAAGCTTACCCAAGGCATTATTCCATTAGCTGCCTCTTGGGTAGATCTTTCAGTAAGTTCAGTTCGTCTTATTTACACAAAAGCCTCTGCTTTTTTTTTTTTTTTTAAGGGAGCCAGGAGAGCCAGGGGTGGCGGTGGGGGCAGGGGACGGATTTATTTGTAATTACAGTAGGGTTCTCGCTCCCGACCCGGCCCACCGTTCTGTCCATTCACAGGCTCCGGCCAGGGCTGGCGCCAAGATCTCCAAGTTGCCCTGTGTTTATGTCATTGAGACGAGGACAATATTTCAGTGTGGAGCCAAGCCACAGGGATCCACTCTATAAAACCCTCACTAAAAATAGACGCTCCAACCCCTGCCCAGCCCCCTCCCCGCCTCGGCGGCTCCCCCATGCCTGCCCCAGCGCCCCAGCACCCAGCTTCCATTGGAAGGGAGACAGGCGTGCCAAATCGGAGGCTCTCGCAGCTCTGGGGGCCTGGCGAGCTCCTTTCTTCCCCGGGAGTTTTAAAGCAGAAGAAAAGGCGTCAATTAGCAGCCTTTAGAGCTGACAGGGCAATTAAAGCTAAATTGCAAGACAGGGAGAGCTAGAAAAAGAGAGGGAGAGAGGCGAAAGAGAGAGAGAGATTTCAGATGTATTTTTGGTGACAGCTGCATTTTTGAGGAGGGTGAGCCTCTCAAACTACAACTGGCTGTTTGGATATACTTTCACTTGTGACATGATATTTTCAGTGAACACTGATATGCTCAGTTTATTGCACTTTTCATGTTAGATTGGAGCTGCTTGGGAAAATTAAAACAAACACAAAGCAAAAAGATCTTGTCTCTGCAAACTGTCCCAACTGGCCCGGGTCCCAATACACCCGTTTCTTTGCAGGGTAAGTTAGATGCAACATGAAATTGTGAGGGTGGATGCGTGGGGGGGGGGGTGAATACTGCCACCGTCAGGGATGAGTCTGGTTTGGGGGCTGCCTCGCATCGCTTAGAGCTGGTGACTCGGTCAGAACACCTTTGTCAGCCCAGGAGCCCAATGTTATAAAACTACTGGAAAGGAGTCTTTTTTTTTTTTTTTTTCCCCTTCCTACTCCCGAGTGACCTTCCTTCACAGGCAGGCTTTGGTTTGGGATTTGGGAGGGCCTGAAGCTGTCTTATGCGGATGGGACTTGTAACAAGGGCAGTATTGATTTTGGTTCACTGTTGCAACACACCAGTTCAGGGGAATAGATTCGGGAGGTGCCGTGCACCGGGATGGGCACAGAGAGAACTACAACATATCAGAGCAGTCAGCCTGGGGAAGCTCAGAGCGTCATCGGCACCTTCCCAGGCATCTCACCCTCCCCTGGCCCCCACCCGTGGAGGAAATAGTAAGTACGGTTCCTGAGAGAATGCTCTCAGCATCCCCCTTGCTTTGCTGAACCTCGAATTTCGGTCTCCCACCCTATCACTATTATCTTTTTCTCTTTACCCCCCCTCCTCATTAAAAAGAGCGGCCATTTCTCCAACACTTACCCGGCTCCTGGCACTGTGTTAAGGGCTTCCCATGTGCCGAATGTGAGGTAGGTGCTGCTATTGTGCCCATTTTATGTAAGAGGAAACTGAGGCAGAGAGAACTTCAGTAACTTGTTTAAGGTCACCCAGTTGGTGAGTGGTGAAGCTGGAACTGGAACCTGATCCGAGTCGAAAGACAGAGGGCTCTTAGTCCTTATGATTGATGGTTTAATCCTTGATGGTTTATAATTTCCCCCCAGAGTATGTATATACACTATTCCCATAAGTCTTTGGGAAAACTTATTAACTTGGGAATCAGGGCTCAGTTGAATGGGCTAAGCTTTGAAGCCTTGAGTAATGGGGACTTGCTCTTCTTAGGACACTGGTGATACTATAAGGACAAATCTCAATATGCTTAGGTTGGCAGTTTTCAGCTGGAGGGAGCTGAGAGTGACATTTATTGGAGGGTGTCTCAAACTAGGGACTCCTGGATTGTGAGAACCTGTTCTCAGGAGCATATGGACATTATATATTTGAGACAGTATCTAGCTCAAATGAAGCCCCACCATTTATATTGAGCAAGGTGGGAGGCCAAAGGGGGTCACACAGTTGGTTATGGCAGGTGAAGTCAGAACCAGAATTACATCTCTGCCCAGGAATTACGTCTCTGTTTCTGCTAACCGGTAGAATTTTCTAGCACTGGATTTATAGGTCCACTTGCACGGCTTGATTGAAGCCCCGTAGGGCAAGGACTGATTCTAGGGGCTTTAATAAATATTTGATGAGTGAATATGTAACACCAATTTAGGAGTGGTTACAGGTAAGTAAACACTTGATATGCTAATTACAGACTAGTGTTACCTACACTCAGGGGTATTAATATTTGGCCACAGTTCAGTCTCCTAATCTCAATTGCCGAAATCAAATAAAATCGCCTTTCTGTGTATATCCTGAGTTCTTCTCTATTCATTCCACATTCAGTAATTTTTTTATAGAGTATGGGCTAGGCACTGTTCCAGGTTGGAAACAAAACAAGCCTAATTCCCCACTCCCCTCCCTCCGAACCTGCTGTTTCTGTGCCATATTGCTGTGTAATTGGGATTTGGTTTGGTGAAGTTTGGATGGTGAGAGGCCCAGTTTAGTTCTTCCAATTCGGAGGCAACTGCCGCATCTAATTTTTTTTGTCTTTTTCTTATTTTTTTATATTATGCCTAAATAAGTGTTTTAATCTTAACATTAAAAAAAATAAATTTACAAGATAATGCATTGTAAAAATAAAATAATACAGAGGTATAAAAAATAAAAATATGAAAGTCTCCCCCATTTCTCCCTAGAGTGGCCAGTGTTAATAACTTGATGGTTTATAATTTCCCCCCATAGTGGGGGGGAATAGTGTATATACATACTATTCATATATTATGTAATGTATACTTATATATACAAGTGGGGGGTGCAGGGCCGGGGCAGCTCAGTCAGGGGAGCACAATGACTGTCTTGGTAATTTTGTGATCTGCACTGGCGGAGTCTTTTACAGGCCAAGGAGGATATCCTTATGGAGAGATATTTCAAAACAGAACTTTAATAACCTTCAGAAAAGAAGAGCCAAGGGCAGCGCCTCACAGCCCTCTCTCCTCGCCTCTCACCTTCCCTGAAATCTCAGGCCCAGACAGCCTTGGCCTCTACCTGAGGCCAAGGGATGGATCTCCATTGGAGGGTTTGATCCTAGAATTCATGTTACTTTGCACCTTTATTTAGCAGCATGGATTACGTGTCCATGGTAGTGCAGGCAGAATAGCTTGCACTATTCTCTGTAACGGCTGCGTGCTGTTTCACAGCATGAAGGTATCATGATTTTTTTTAAAGACAGTTTTACTAAGGAGGAGCTTTTTGGTTTTCTCCCCTTTTTTTGTTACCACAGACAAAGCTGCAGTGGAACAGCTTTGCTACATGTCCCCTGCTCACTCATGTGAATATTTCTTCAAGGGAGATTCCTAGAAATGAATCGTTGGCTCCAAGGGTTTGCTCGTTTATGATTGCAATACTGCCAGTTTCCCTGGAAAAGTGTTCCAATTTGCACACCAACCAGAAGGGTGCCCTTTACCTCTGTGACAATGGACATGTTTTGCTCTTCGTGAAGCCAGCTGCAGGAGTTAACCAGTGGAACAGGATCACTGACAGAGCCACTGGTGGGTCAGGAAAGATTAATCAAGACATCCTAAGCATCCAGCTTCTGTTAGGCGTCCCTTAAACAGTCATTCCCAGCAAATGTAGAGCTGAGCTCATAATGGTACCCATGGTGATTTCTCAACCTTCATGAAGATGCTTCAAACAAGGTGTCCTTGGCCTTTGACAGGTAGCCTACTTCAGGAGAAAGGGCACTGGGCTGAGAAGGAGGGACTAGAAGACTAGATCCCACCTGTCTTTGTCACCTTCTAGCTGTATCACCTGGAGCAGGTCACTACCTAGAAGTTCATGAACCCCAGTTCTCTAACCTGCCCAGCAGGATCACCTCATGTACTCTTCAAACCTTACAGAGTCGCTGTGACAATAACATGCCCCCCTCCCCCAGTGTAGTATGGGAAAGTGTTTTGTAAAAGGTGTGTCCTTTTGATAATTGCAGATTCAATGGATCTCTGTAGGGAAGACTGCTGCTTCAATGCAGGCACAGAGAGCAGCTCGGATAGTATTTAACTCTATGCATGGATATTAAATGGTAATAAAAAGAAGCCCTGCTATCTGAATGCTTTGGGAGAGAGGGTCTTGGGTTGAATATCTAAATCATACTTCTTTGGGCTTCAGAGAAGCTTTTGAGGACTGTGATGAGTAGTGAGGAGCTTCTGGGATGCTCTGTAATACGGTGAGGTGGATGGGGGCAGGATGACAGAATCATGTGTAATCGCCTAAGACCATTAGGTTAACTTTTGTATCTGCTGGGCTTGGTACATAGTAGGAGCTTTAGACATATGGAGTGAATGCACGAATATTGCTCATGCTTACAACCCAAGAGCTTCAGTGTCCTCTTTGACTTTGAATTGGAGACCACATGCCAACCCCTTGCTCTGATTTAAAGACATGATGCACGCCAATGCCTGCCTCTGTGTGCCTGACCTACGAGGGGCACGCAGTTAATGCTTCCATTTTGCTCCCTCCACCCTCTGTGTCCTGACCCTCCCTTTGTGGCGCTGTTTATTCTCCATCTTCCCCCCTACTTTAAAAAAAATTTGCCATGTACTTGTTGTATGATATCGGACAAAGTGCTTCACCTAGCTCAGCCTCAGTTTCCCCATCTGCAGAACAGAGATACTAGTAACGGTCTAGAACTCTTGTGAGGTTTATGTGAAATGATGACGCATCACCCAATGTTTATGGCCCAACAGAAAGAGGTGTTTTAGCTTGTCTTTTACATTATTTTAGTTGAGCATTAATAACAATAACAACTGACGTTCTGGTGCATTCCTGCTCCCAAACTCCTGTAACCTCTTACTCAAATACCCATTCTTATAAGATGTCAGGAAACTCTCAGAGAGGGGAGGTAGCTCCCCCGACGTCCCCCCTTGAAGTGGTGGAGCTAGAAGCCGTGGAGCTACGGCAGGCCAAATCCCTCAGGCTAATTCCACCCCGCTTCTCTGAATTGGCTCCAGTTCTGGCTTCAGAGGCCTCCGGGTATTTGTCAAGCTCTGATGCAAATGGAGCCCCTCACCTGGCTTGGTACAAGAAGACCTGTCCTCCTTGCTGGTCCTATCCGTGCTGAGTGCTACCTGTATTCTTTCCTTGGAGCCCTGAGGAAGACCAGGGAGTAGGAAGAGTGTGAGGCCCTTAAGTTAACAAAGAGGAGTGAGCCTATTTTTTTTTTGAAGTCTGTGATGGGAGATGATCTCATGGGGGAGCAGGTCCCTGGGGAAGAGCGAGGTTAAAGAAAGCCAGACTAGGAGTGACCTCCGGACACTGGCCTCTCCCTTCTGGCCTCCATCCATCACTGCTCCTCTCTCCCGGCGTCTCCGGTCTCCTGGGGGATGGCTGTCTCCTTTCTTTTTTCTTTAGCATCAGGGGAGATGACTCAAGCGCCGCCTTAGGGCACCAAGGCGTCCACAAATTGGTCCCAATCCCAGCTAATGAGGAAGGCAAGAGAGGAGACTGGCAGGCTGTGTCCTGTGGCTTTGGGCTGTGAGAGGGTGGGAGAAGGCGGCCGCTAGGCCCTCCTCTGACCCCACACAGCTCTGAGGCTCACGGCCTCCTGCCCTGGGCTTGTGGAGCAGGCTTTTCTAAAATTTCTTCTGTTCCAAGCCAGTAAATAAACAGATCTCACCCCAACCTCCCTCCCTCTTTTCCATACACACACTGTCCCACATTAGATCAAGCAGTGTAGCTAGCGGAGAGGTTAGGAGCACATCCTTCAGGGCCTGAAAAATATTAGTTTCCATTCCAGCTTGTCCACATAAAGCTGTGGGACCCGGGATAAATCACTGGATGTCGCTAAGCTTCAGTTTTCTCATCTGTGAAATGGACAAAGTTGCACTGATTTTGGAGAGCTGTACTGAGGAGGTGAGTTCAGACATGAGAATTGCCTGGAACCCACACCTTCAGGGAGTGGTGTCTTTTATTATTTTAAAAATCTCTTTTTCCTGCTCTCCCCCCCCCCCCTTTCATCCTCAACACACACATAAGAGAGAAGGCAGCTATAGCACTGATATAAACCCAAGATCCTTTCTTTTAAAATTGATCCTTATATGACTTCTCGCAGCGTGGGAATCCTGCTGGAATTGCAACATTAGGATCGCTCGCTGATTAAATGCTCACTGTGAGACTGGCTCGGCCATTCCCGCCCAGTGCATGGGTGCGGGGAGGGCAAACAGAAGCCGAGTAACGGCCAAGAGCCTCGGGAAGCGTCTCAGTTCACTCCTCTCCCCATCGCTGCGTAATCTCTTCTAATTTAAGGTGGTTTCCTCGGTTGATAAACTCGCCTGCCTTCCTTTTTTTTTTTCACGCCCAGCTTGAAGTCGGAAATTATATTGGTACGACTCACGACGGTGGATGTTATTAATGTGCTTAACGGGCACTCCAGGCAGTTTAAAGATCTTAGCCTTTGCACCGCACCTTTATCCCACCCTGGGGGTAAATAATGGAGATGCTAACACAGTCTGTAAAGGGGAGCGAGCAGAGGTGGCCTGCCTGCTTCACGGGCCGGGATGCTTTGATGGCCTGTCTGCAGGCAGGGTGATGAAATCAGCTTTCCTCGTTTTTATACCCCTTTCAAAAGGCCAAGTCTCCCAACACAATGCACATTTCCAAGTCATTTTTAATTTGGCATGAAAATGTCTCCTTTACCCTAGACCACAGCCAGCAGACTTAATGGGAAACACACATCTGGGCAGCTGTGCTCTCCCAAGTGAGGAGGTGAGCAGTGGGGGCACCCGTGTGGGGAGGGATTAAAGACAGCGCCTCTCAGCCCCATCAGCCCCATCAGCCCCATCAGCCCCATCAGCCCGATCAGCCCGCGGGGATTTAACCCATCGCACTGGGATTGCAAGGGCTCAGCCCTGTGGGTGGCTGACCGTCCTACGAGTGGCCACGGGTTCCCGTCTTTTCCTCCCTGGAGGCGAGCGTGGGTGGTGGGGTGTCGGTTGACCTTTTGGTGGCCCTTAGTTCCTGGCCCCAGGTGTGGGGGCAGCATTCTCCCTGTGTCCTCTACTAAGCGAGTCCACACGGTTCCCGGCCGGCCCCCCTCCTGCTGCAGACCTGCTCCAAGCCTGACCCTCCTGCGTGAGCGCAGAGGATGGGCGCTTAGCAGAGGGAATGGCGCAGGCTTCGAGCACACCGATGCCACGCCTTCAGGGTTCTTTGTGGCTCCTTTTCATTCCCTCCCCTTGGTGTGTGGATTGACGTTTAGAGTGAATTTGTATCTAAGACCAGGATGCAGTGGTCCTGATATATGTCAATGGTGACTTTGTCTGTGAGTGTCTAGGGTCCCAGGGGAGGGTTCCCCTACTTCAGCTCATCCCATCTTTACTTTGGCCTTGAGTTTTAGGCATACACACACACACACATATATATTTACCATACTGTAGATTGTATATTATTCTTTTTAATTGCTCTTTCAGGGGTTATGCATAACCGGGCGAAAGCTGGGGTCTGTGAATTCTTTGGGATTGTCTGCAAAAAATGTGTGTGCTCATGGCTTTCATCAGATTCTCAAAGGGGTGGTCTCCAAGGCTAAAATTAGGGGGATCATACAGCCTGATTTGCCTGGGATGGTTCCGGCTTATACCAGTTGTCCTGGTGTAATTGTTAATAACGACTCGTTTCACTCATAGAAGTGTCTCGGTGTAGTTGATAAAATATAGTGGATCCTCATTAAATGTAGATTCCGTATTTGCAATTCATCTACTCGCTAAAATTTATTTATAACTCCCAAATCAACAAGAGCATCACTTTTGTGGTGATTCATGGCCATGCACGGAGGGGCAAAAGGTTGAATCTCCTGGTGTGCCCGTTTTAGCGGGGGTCAAACCAGGTGATACTTGGCCTTTTTGTTTCAGCTCTCAGCTTGTGTTCTTCCCATGGTCTATGCAGCGCCACCTTTTTTGCACCTGTGCCTTTCATTGGGGCTTTCCGTGTTTAAAGTGGCCCCCAAGCCCACTGCTGAGGTGCTGTCTAGAGCTCCTAAGTGCAAGAAGGCTGCGATGTGCCTTACAGAGAAATAACGTGCATTAGATAAGCCTTGTCCAGGTACGAGTCATAGTGCTGTTGGGGATGAGTTCAGTGTTAATGAGTCAACAACATATACTGAGTAAGATGTCTTAAGCAGAAACACACATAAAACAGGGCTATGGATGGACTGGTTGACAGGAAACAGGCTCACAGGAACCTAACCCCGCGTTTCCCCTTGGAGCAATGGTTCTGTCTTTGATAATGCTGGTTACTTTACAAACCACAACCACCATGAATGAGACTCAAACACATTTGGTACCCTTGCTAAAATTCATTGTTTTCTGATGATAACCAGGCATGCAGTGGGCAGGACTTGGTTCCAAAACCCCGCCATGCTTCTTACCAGCTAAGCCACCCGAGTCGTCACTTCCCCTTGGCAGGCATCAGTTTCCTCTCAGTAGGTTGAGATTGGAGGCTTGGGGTGTCCTCCCTCTTTTGCCTTGAGTTGAAGAGCCTGTCACCTCCTTGGAGAAGCAGGTCCTCTTTGGAAGGCAGTTCCAGATGACAGTGACAGTCTGGGACAGACTGACCTCTCTGTTGAGGACCCTGGTGACAATAACTGGAGGGAGCCTGTCCTAGGGCCTCTTTGTTGGGCAGGGGGGCAGTCATGGCCCACCACAGTGGAATCCATCCCCTTCTCCACAGCTACCTCCTTTCAAGGCCCATCCACCAATTTGGAGATGTTCTCAGTTCCAAGGAATAGTCCTTCTGTCCTGGGAACACCCTGGTCTGTTTTACAGGTACATATAAAGCCAAGTGAGGAGCACCGAAACGAGCCAAGAAAACCCAGGAAGACAAAGGGGCGGGAATGTTGTGTGCTGAGTGCCCACAAAGAGTTGGGCATTGTACTGTATACTTCAATCAGTGACCCTATTTCCCACGACAGTGTTGCTGCTTAGATATTACTACGCCCATTTGAAAACAGATGTGGAAACTGAAGCTAAGAAAGGTGGGACTTCTGCCCAAGGACACTCAGTAAGTAAGGAGCAGTGTCAGCAGTTCAAACGCAAGTCTTTTAAATTCTGTTATTTTCAGTTCTCCATGGTATTTTCCAGTAAACCTGCTTTTGGAGGGTAGGGACTAACTTTCAAATTTTCGGGACCTCTGACTCCCCAGGGAATTTTCAGAAAGAAAGCAGATCATATCGTATAGTGGAAATTCCAACAGTTTACCCTTAATCAACAGGGTCTGAACTGTGCTGTCCACTTAGGCATGGATTTTTCCCCACAAATACTATAAATATATTTTCACTTTCTTATGATTTTCTTAATAACATTTTCTTTTCTCTAGCTTGATTTACTGTAAGAATACAGTATATAATACATATAACATACAAAATATGTGTTAGTTGACTTTAGGTTATCGGTCAACAGTAGGCTATTGATAGTTAAGTTTGGGGGGAGTCAGAGGTATACGTGGATTTTTGACTGCATGGAGGGTTGGCGCCTGACCCCCCGTGTTGTTCAAGAGTGAACTGCAATTTCTCAGGAACCCTGGTTTCCAGCAGCCCCTCTGCACCCCCCGAGTAGGAGCAAGGGTGAGCCTCCCAATTAGCCGTTTCCCTGCCGGGCCCCGCGGCCGCCGGCTGTTGTCCGGCCAAGGTCACCCTCTTAGCCTCGCTTGCTTTCCTGCTGCTTTCGAGCACCCTTTTTCAGAACAGGCGTTCAGTTGCAACCCTCTCTTTTGCTTGGCCCCAGGACAACTTTTCCACTGTCACCGCCCTGTAGCCTCAGCTGGCACAGAAATTCCAAAATAAATGAACGTGTTGTAAATGGGGAGAAAATATTGTGTCCTTGCGGTGTTGATGTTGATTGCAGCTCGGCGGCTCGGGCAGCGATGACCGCAGCTCGAGCTGCATATTTCTTTACCCAAACACGCACAGGGCCTGCCGGGGCCAGGAGCTCTGCAGACCATCCATTCAGTACGCACTTGAGCTTCTGGAAGGTGTGTCGGCCCGGGGCTGACAAAGTGCCGTTGATCCGCAGCCCCCAGCCAGGCTAGGGCCCGGCCTGTCGCAGCCGGGCTGAGACCAGTCTTCCAGTCGCGAAGTCCGATGATAAGACTTGGCAGGAGACAGCCCCCTGGACGGCGTGGTGCTGGCCTTCGGAAGGGCCCTCAAGCCGGGGTCGACTGGGGCTGGCACAACTCAGGCTCCAGCTTACGAAGCCCTGTGGTTAAGAGGTTTCTTGGGCTGGAGGGTGGGGCCTGGGCTTGCTTGTTGGGATCTGGCTGCAGACTCCCAGGGGGGCTAGAGAGTTTGACCACCCAGTGTCATTTTGGTAGGGATGCAAATAAGAGAGAAACAAAATCTCCTTTGCAGGGGACTATGGGTAGGCAGAGGGGGAAAGTGATTTGTTATGAGGATTTATTTTTTCCTCTTTGTCCAAAGATTGGGCTTGAATTTTCCAGGGAAGCAATGGAGATTCTTGGGCAGGTCACATTCCAGAGAGTTTTGAAGAAGACATTTGTTAATTTTTCCTGTCTGTCCAGCAACCCTCCCGCCTCCTTTCAGACACTGCTTCCACTTACTTCCTAACCATGTGATTTGGTGGTACAGCCCGTCGCTCGTGTCCCTGGGTGCAGGGGCAGGACATAGCCTTGATCTGCCTGCCAGTCACAGAGCTCCACTTCCCTGGCAGAAATGGACGTTTGACCCAAGCTGGACCCATCGGAATCCTTCTCTAGGACTTTTTTCCCCCTTTCTCCCAAGGACTTTGGATTTGGAGGAGAAGCTGGCTTGCCTTTAGGTCAACGAGCTAAAAGGATATGAATTGGGGATGGCTGGTGGGCGTCTTCTTTACAATTTGGGAACAGGCATTTGTAGAACAGGAGAGAATGAAACAATACGCAGGAAATCAGTACCAAGTGATGGGGAAGCGAGACAGAGAGGGTCCTGGGGGCCCTGCTTGGGTTCCTGGATCTAGGTATGCTTGAAGCTTCATAGGCTTCTAGTTAAATGGGCCAACATAGTCCCCTGGTCCCTTCTTTTTTAATCCTAAACTAGTTTGAGTTGTTACTAGAAGAATCCTGTCTAAAACAAAAGTAGTGACTTGTGGCTCAGCCTTGGACAAATAATAATTTTTCAGGAGGGGAGTAGACAGGCGGTAGGAAAGAAATCATGAACAATCATTTTATGAAAATCATGCATGGCAATGGTCTTCAGTCCTTTATTCATTCCCATTTATTTGTTCAACATACATTTATTGAACGCCCTCTATGTGCCAGAGCTGGGACTATTAAAAAATGATTAAGGTAAAATCTCTGCCCTCAAGGAGCTTACAGTCTAGTTGGAAAAACAGACAATGATGACACAGTGTGATATAATACAGTGCCAGGACTAGAATACAATGCTCAGGTGGGAGATTGGTGCTCTGGGATTACAAGGAAGCCAGCTAACCCAGGAGGGAAGGGAGATCGGGACAGACCTCCCAGGTGAGTTAGCACCTAAGCTGCAGTAGAGGCTGGGGGGGCAGGGCAGATGAGCAGTGGGTAATTCTCGGCCTAGAGATCCTCTCTCTTTTCCTCTGTCCTGTATTGGTTAGGCGCTCTGAGATGTAGATGCTGAGACGGTTTAGACCAGCGATTTTCAACCTTCATCATCTCGTGGCACACAAACACTAATTACTAAAACCCTGCCACACACCAAAAATATATCTATTTTTGTTGATCTGACAAAAAAAGTAAGTATAATTTTGATTCATCCACACCGAATGGCTACTGCTGTGTTGGCTGTTGTCATTTTTTATTTTTTTATTTTTAATTTGACAACTTAAGGGAAAAGAGGTCAGTGCCCCTGACTAAATGGTCAGGTATTGTGTGTTTTAAAAATCCTGTGGCCTACTGGTTGAAATTCGCTGGTTTAGTTTTATGGGGAGAAATAACCATGAGGGAAAAAGAGAGGGAGCCGGAGGTTGGAAGAGCCCCTAGACCGTGATGCAGGCCTGACACCCGTGAAAAAGAGGAAAGAAGCTTGGAGAGGTAGAGTCTCAGGAGGTAGTACAGTTCTAACAAAGTTTTGGCCAGGCCAATGGGCAGTCCTTGAGCCAAAGTGCACATCAAAGGAGTCCCGTATGTTGCAGGGACTGCCTGCCTTAGGACCCCAGCCGTGCTTACTCTCTGGCTGAGAGCCGTCGCGGGATGCATGGTCTCAGGGCACACGCAGCGGTGCATTCAGAACTCAGCAGCTGCAGCCATCAGTCAACTGCGCACTTAGGAGCAGGAGCGCTGAGAGGCACACTTCATGGTTTCCACGCTTCTTCCCTTCTTCTCTTTCTCCCTTCCTTCCTTTTTTAATTCTTTCCAATACTATTTTTGGAGCTCTGTTCAGGTCCCAGGCTAGGTGCCAGGTACTAATGATATACAATAAATAAAACACATACTATCTCTCCTCCTATGGAGCTTCACTATTCATTCTTCTTCGTGATTATTTGTTTGGTTCTGTTGAATGAACTCAACTGAAAACTCTTTTGAGCAGAGGGAGGGAGACTCATCTAGCTCCCCACCCTCTTAACTCACAGAGCTTAGCCAATTGTCTGGCACATCATTAAGATAACTATATTTCCTAAGCCCCAAACCAGGCCATAATTATTTGTGAATTTACTTACAGAAAAAAAATCACAAAAAACTGTGAAAGTTAAATCACATTTCTTTATCGTTTTAATGAATCCCCTTTCAAGAACTAGGGCAAATTCATAAAATTAGACTGATGCCAGGAAAGCCAGGACATAGGTTAAATATGGCAAGCAGGTTGACTTAGTCAGATTTGTTTGGGTGCAAACACAAAGATTCATTGAAATTATTCATAGGTTCGTCATAAGATTACATGTGTATGGGAACTCAGGAAAAGCTATTCAGTTGGTCCTGGGAAGGTCAAGAACTCCAGCAGAACTTGGACCACACAGAGACTGAGAGTGGAACTGGAAGGTCATTTGGAATCCTGGGAGGTTCCAGGAATGTTGGACTCAGGAGAGTGTGGATCGTGACTCTGGTGTTCCACCGTCATCATGACTCAACTTTCTTCCTGGCTTGCTCTCCTCTTCCTACACACTGATGTCCTCAACCTCTGTCTTTTATATTTTCTTGACTTCCTAGTCTCTGATCCTCATAACTTCACCTTGTTCATGCATCATGATCCCTCTGGTTTATCTTTGTCTCATGATTTGTCTTCTGCTGCTAAATCCTTCACTCTCCTGGCATTTCTCAGTTCAAATTCTAGACAGGATAATCTGGTTGGCCCAGGTCTAGTATTATGACAGTCTGTGGTAATAAGGACTGAGTTGGGGACCCTTGTTCAGGAGTCCAACTGTGGTCCAATCAATGGAGAAGTTTGGGTTGGGTTTCATATGACTCCACATAGGCTGCCTAAGGCTTTCTCTTCTCCCAGGGCAATTGTCATTCCATTTTCCCTTAGGAAAAAACCATGACTTTATTGTCAAAGATATACCATTTTCAGAGTCTCACACTGGTCTGGACCACAGTCATGATAAATGAAATAGTTATTACATACCTTCTATATCCCAGTCTTTTGCATATAAACGAATGCTCTCTTCCTATTCCCCAGACTTATTGAGGAGGGGTGGATGTAAGGTTGACCAAGTCTACAACATATGTCAAGAATTCTTGTATATGTCCTGCATTCATTATTTCAGTTGGTGATGACCATACCCTATGAGGTAAGTACTGTCCACATTTTACAGAAGGCAAAACTGAGACTCAGAGAGCTTAAGTAACTTGCCAGAATTAGCAAGTAGCTGGCCAAGGATTGAAGTCTAAGTGTTTAACTTCACGTCTGTACTATTTTCTTCAATATCTTACTTTCATGTCCTCCCATAGCTCAACTATGGCCAGCTCAGACAGCACTCCCTTTTCTGCCCTGCCTGGCCTGGGAACACGTGGTCCAGAGAACATGTGTATGTGTGCCTCTCTTTGTTCTTCGCTAATTCAGAATCCCAGTGACTTTTTAGTTCATGAAGATGGTGACCATGTGCTGTCTGCCCCCCCCTCCATGTTGTGTTGGCCTCTAATAAACATTTCCTTAGGTGGGAGGGGGGGTGTGTAAAAATAATTTTGGATCAGAGGCTCTCAGTTTCAAGCCTTGGGTTCAAGCCTTGGCTCTGCTACTAATGAGGTGGGTGATTTGGGGCCCGTTTTTTCAGGTGACGAATAAGACAGATATTTAATCTTCTTTCAGTCTCGATAGTCCACTCCCTAAAGGGCATCTTTCAGCTTATCTCCACTTCTGAAAGCTCATTGGCTTTGGCTCAGGGTCCCTCTGAAGACTCAGTCCTTCAAGATGGATCAAGACTCTTTCCCAGCCTCCTGATAGTATGAGCCACCATATAAGGTGTTTGGAAAACTGGAGGATGCTGGGCTCCAGCTAAAAAAGGGCTTGAATTTTGAGTAAATGTTACTTTCCATCTGATTCAGGACCTTTCACGTGGGAGGAATGTGAAATATAACTGAGTGGGAGAGAGTAATTCTCCATAGCCTGAATTCATTTTCTCCAGCTGTTTCCCAGGACTGCTTTGGATTCACCAAAGCCCCACAGTTTCACACATATCATCTTAGCCTGCCTGGAGCCCCAGTCCCGGGATGCGGAAATCTACCCAGTGGGGAGTCCACCACCATTGCTTCCATTCATTAAACACTGAGCCGCACCGTATAGTTCTAGATGTTAGGTCTATAGTGGTGAGCAAAACAGATATGGCCCCTTCTTGCCTATTGCTTACAAGCTGGAAGGAAAGATAGTCAATAAATAAGTGATAAACAGATGATTCTAGCTTCTCAGGCTGCTCTTCTTTAGAAATCTCATAGGGAGTAAATCAAAGGGTGCTAGTACCTGTTTCAAAAATAGCCTTTCAGCATTACACCTTACAAATAAGATCTCGTTGTGGAGAATTCCTGCACATATCCCAGTGGATTTATCCCAGTCAAATTCAGTTGCAGTGAGATCTAAAATATTTGGCATGTAGCAGGTGCTCATTAAATATGAATTTTTAATCTTTTCACAAAGAGTGAATAATTAAGTGACAAGTTGGATCCTGAATGGAACAGTGGAAGAAGGAAACTGTTATATCAACAGTTTTGAACTAAGTCTGTTGTTCTATTCAATTATTAGATTGTTTTTGTATTTATTCCAATTATTCATTAAATGCTTAATTAAAGACTCACTATGTGCCAGGGCTACCAGGTGTGTTAGGTTATAAGAGTACAGTGGTCATCAGGGAAAACACAGTCCTTGCTCTGTGGAGCTGTTTTTAAATTTTGTAATTTTGTGTTGCCCTTCCTCCCTCCCTCCCCCCTCCCTCCCCCCTCCCTCCCCCTCCCTCCCTCCCTCCCTCCCTCCCTCCCTCCCTCCCTCCCTCCCTTCCTTCCTTCCTTCCTTCCTTCCTTCCTTCCTTCCTTCCTTCCTTCCTTCCTTCCTTCCTTCCTCTGCTTTTCCCTTTCTCTCTCTCTTTTCACCAGTGGGATCATCATGCTTTAGTAAGCACGATTAAGATGATGTTTGAAATGGTACAGGAAGTAATAAACAGAGACAGAGAAAATCATGGCAAAATTATGGGGAGGGAGGCAGTTTTCCTCTCTTTACTCTTTTTTTCTTGTGTGATGAAGAGCCCATCATCCGATCGTTATAGTGACTCTTACATAGAAAGGATCGAGGGAGAGTACTTGTATGGGAGCATTAATTACAGCCACGCGGGCCAGAAGACTGCCATGGAAATAATTCTGTTATTTACGTGGCTCTTTGCAGCGGCGGGACGAGCCATCCTGGAGGCTGACCGGCTTTCCTTCCTGCAGGGATGCAGGCCGGCGACTATTTACAAGTCTATATATTCCAGGGCTGCTCTAAACAACTGGTAACCGAGGCGATGAAGGGGCCGGGGCTTTGCATAAATAGAAAAGCAAATGTATATTTGTCGGTATTGCTCTCCTCTCCTTTGTGTTATCCCCTTTCCAAAAATAAAGAGCATTGTTCCCAGGGAGTGGAATTCAAAGTGGCAGCTGTCTGCCTGGCTGACTCCTTCCCAAAGAGCAGAGCTCAAGGAAGTAGCCGGGGTTAACTTGAGTTTGTTCCGTCCTCACCGACACAGGGACTCACGCTGCCAAAATAGCTGCATTCACAGGGTGTGCCCCCGGAGCCCCAAATGCTCATCGCTCCCACGCTCACGAGTGACGCCCCAGCTTCGCCGGCACCTGCGTCCTTGGGCTGTACGCAAGGGCTGCTCGTTGGAAAGCTTCCCCCCAAAACAGTGCCATTTGCAAGGAATGGTCCAGCATCCTGCCCGCCGCTCTCCCAAAGGGCAGCTGGCGGCTGGAACTCCTTCACCGGGCCTGGGCCCACGGCAGTTCCCATGAGGTCTGACTTTGATTATGCTCTTGTTTGCGTGCCCGTGAACTTGCGGCGCCAGCCCGAGTGAGGAAGGTGGACGTGCTCACTGTGCTGTGCCGGAGGGCTGGCTTTAAGAAATAACTTATGAGCCCAGCCGGCGTGGCTCAGTGGTTGAGCGCCGACCCAGGAACCACGAGGTCACTGGTTCGATGCCCAGGTTTCGGGCTCAGTCCCCAGTAGGGGGCGTGAGAGAGGCAGTGGATTGATGTTTCTATCTGTATCCCTTTTCCTCTCTCTCTAAAATCAATAAAAACATTAAAAAAAAAAAAAAAAAGAACAACTTACAATTCACTAGATGACAGCTCACAGGTACTGATCTAAAGCTGTTTGTCCAGGAGAGAAGACAGGTTATTCAGGAAAATTCCGTGGGCAAAATTCAGGTGCATAATCATGGTTTCTGGTATTGACTTAAACTGATATAGCCCAGTTCAATAAACATTGAACCCTTTGGTATAGTTAGTATACCGAGATCTTTGTAAAATAATCTACCTTTCCTTCAAATGGCTCGTTCAGTGTTTTATATTAGCAGGGATGTGTTAGAGGGATAGCATGCCTGCAATCCCAGGAGCATCGGTCCTTGGTGGGGGGAGAAATGTTCCCTAGAGACAGCATGATGGCCTGGAGGAAACCTTCCCAGCCACACTCTGCTAACAGGCACAACTGAATGTGCCAGGGGTTGTGGATGTTGAGGTAAAATGGCAATCAGATATGTCCCTACCATAAAAAGGCACTTACTGGGTTGAATGGCAACCTCCCAAAAGATACATATACGTCCTAATCCCCAGAACCTGTGAACGTGACCTCACTTGGAGAAAGTGTCTTTGCATGTGTAGCTAATGATCTCAAGATGAGATCATTCTGGATTATCTGAGTGGGCCCTAAATCCAATGACAGGTGTCCTTAGAAGAGAGACACAAGGGGGGAGACACGCAGAGAGGAGAAAAAAGCTATATGAAGACGGAGGCAGAGGTTAGAGCTATGAAGCCTCAAACCAAGGGATACCTGGAGCCACCAGGAGCTGGGAGAGGCGAGGAGAGATTTTCTTTTGGAACCTCTGGAGGGAATATGGCCCGTTGATTAGATTTCTCTAGATTTAAGCCACCAAGCTTATAATAGTTTGTTACATTAGTCCTAGAAAACTGCTACAGGGAATAAGCTAATAATTTACTCTGGAAATGCATAGTTGGAAGCTAGCTCCTTTTGAATTGTCAGAGGCCTTTATAATTCATTCATTCATTCCCTCCACAGATGCATGGCTCAGGGCTACTATGTGCTGGGCACTGTTCTTGGTGCTGAGTAAACAGACAAGTAAGGCTCAGCTTGGCCTTTCAGGAACTCAGGGAAGCAAGCAAAGCAGTAAGGACCCAACAGAGAGAAGGGCCCTCAGAGGTGTGCACCGTGGGAGCACACAACAAGGCTGGACGCCTCTGTGTTTTTGCGGGGAGATCGGTAGTTTACAAAACAACGGCACATGCCCTAAGGCCTGGGTGTGCTCAAAACCAGGGGAAATCTGCTTCCACAGAAAGCAGTTCTGCAGGGTGAGCTGAGATTTCTTTACCCTGACCTTAGACTCAGTTAAAAAAAGAAAAAGAAAAATGGAAGACGGTGGCTCATAATTTATGGGGCCCATGGGGAAGAAAACAAAAGGGCCCTTTCTTGAGCAGGCTGATGTGTGTGGAGTTTGTGTACAAAGTCCCCTCTGACGTCGCCAGCCTTGGTTTTGAATCCTTTTGCGCTGGATGGTCAGTGTCGGTGGCGGCTGGGCGGGGAGGTCGGGGCAGAGCTGAGGGCTGGGGGGTTCTGCGGAGACAGGCAGCCCCAGCGAGAGCCGGGCCGAGCTAGGGGGGCAGTGAAATTGCCCCGACACGCTGTTTTGTCTCAGGCTCGTTCGAATGCAGCCGCTCATTTAGTCATTCACGGAACGCTGAGTTACTCTTGTGAGATTAACAGGGTAGTTCTCTAGGGGTCGAGTGGGATGGTCCTTACTGGAAGGCAAGAAAATCCTCCCAGGAGCTCATTAGTCGTGTGGGGGACAGAGACACAGGCCTTGGCACTCAGGACCAATGGAAGGCCAGGTGTAGCCCCAAGCGCAAACGGCACAGACAGACACAGTAATGCTATAGACGGGAAAGGGAGGTCACTAAGGGCCAGCCCGAGCAGGAGAGGCTTCCCGGCGATGGGCGCCTCTAGGTGGGTGCTGCGTTGTGGGTGGGATTTAGCCAGATGAGAGCAGATGGAGGTTGGATAGGTCGTCATCTCTCCCTCTCTCCCTCCTTGCCTCCTTCCTCCCCCCGTAAGCCCTGGGTAAGAAGACGGTTGCAGGCCCAAAAGTCTATCATCAGAAACGATTGTCATCTGGGGGAGAGGGCAAAACTTGTGTTAGCTGGGGTATCGAGTTCTGGTTAAAATAAACCTCAGGAAGCAAAACATTTATATAATTTTATTAAAAGTAGGAAGTGTCATTTGTGGCCAGATTGTAGAAGCCTTGAGTACCTGCCAAGGTATCTGTGACCCTAAAAGCAGTTGAACCATTGCTGTTGATGTTGTTTTTCCTTTTTAAGGACAGAAAACCTATTTCCATCGTAAAAGGAATAATGCTCATTACCGGAAGTAGAAAAATTATAGGGAGGGAGGAATCATCAGTAATCCTCGCGTAAAGGAATAATTACTGTCAGTATTTTCCCTGCATGTAATTTTTAAAATAGTTGTGGAAATCACATATAGACTATTTTATATCCTGCTTTTTAATCTTACCATTACAACACAAGCATTTCCTGATGTTATTTTTAGCTCTCCAGGAACACGGTTTTCAATGCCTGCATCTAGGAGATGTACATTAGTTTACTTAATCTTTCCCCTATGGTTGAGTATTTGATTTACTAGCATTTTTTCATTATGGTAAATCATGCTGGGATAAGCTTCTTCATGTAATAATCTTCTTCCATATTTATGATTATTTCCTTTGGCTAGATCCCTAGATGGGGAATCATGGAATCAAAGGGCATGAACATCTTTAAGGTTCTTTGAACATTCTGCCAAATTGCTTCCTTGGGGGTTGTTGAGCTTTGGAAGTACATGATGAAAGATGAGTCTCATAGCAGAGAACAGGCAGGGCCAGGCCAGAGAGAAAGAGCATTCCAAACATTCTCGCAGGAAGAGACATTCCGGAGTCACCGAAGCCGCAGCCCTGGTGATAGGCTGCCCTGATATGAAAGCATTGCTGGTGGCCCTGCCATTTTTAGAAAGCCACTTCTCAGTTCTCCCCTACAAGGACACTTGTGCTCCAGACACACGGGCCTTTCTTCTGTTCCTAGAGCATGCCAAGCTCACCTCCACCACAGGGCTTTTGCATTTGCCCTGTTCTGAAAAACTTGCCATGACGGACGGGTTTCGTCTCAGTTCAGAGGTTGGGTGCTCAGAGAGGTCATGTCTGACAACCTGCTCTAAAGAAGCAACATCCTCTGCCTCCAGCCGCTTCCATCGCATGGACTTGATTCAGAGCACCTAGTATCCTGCCTGGTGTCAATGCTCAATAGCTAGTTGTAGAACGGCTGAATTAAAGTCATTTAATTTATTCACTTCATCTATAAATATTTTCTGAGGACCACTTTAAAATATTCCACTGCTCCAAGGGCAATATATGTAACAGCCTATAAAAGGGTCTCCAGAACTGGCCCCTACCTAATTTCTCCCATCTTATATTGACGCACATCCTGCCTTAGTCTCTGCATTTCAGCCATGCTCGCTTTCTTTATGTGCCCGAATGTGCCATATTTCTTACCGCCTCAGAGCCTTTGCATATGCTGTTCCCTCTGCCTAGAACTCATTTGTCAGATCTCAGATCAATGGCACTTCCTTAGAAACCTTTCTGACCCCTCGTACAAGGTCAGATTCTTCTATTACATACTCTTTGTGGGAGCTAGTCTGCAACAATGACCCCCAATGAACTACATCTCCTAGCATTCCTTTATTTTGCATTTCTCTCTCCTTGAATCTGCTCCAGCCCTGGGACTCATTTTTGATTGATGGAATGTGGCAGAAGTAACATGTGCAGTTTCTGAGGTGAGGTCACAGGGAGCCTTGCACCTTCTACCTGGGGCTCTTGGAATACTTGCTCTTTGGATACTATTCCCTCTCAGAGTCCAGCCACCATGCTCTTAGAAGCCAAAGCCACACAGAAAGACCAGGGGTAGGTGCTCTTGTCATAGGGCCAGCTGAGAGCTAGCATCAACTGGTAATCATGTGAATGGGCCCTCTTGGACACCCAGCCCAGTTGAGCCTTCCTATGACTTCACCTCTAGCTGCCAGCTGACTGCAACTCTATGACTGAGCCCAAGTCAGAACCACGTAGCTGAGCCAGGTCAGTCCACAGACCCGTGAGAGACAAAAATAAATGTTTGTGTGAAGCCATCAAGTTTTGGGTTTTTTTGTTACACAGGATCGGACAACTGAAACTCACTTACTGTATCGTACACCTTAGAACATCTCCTCCTCTCCTTCACTGTCCCCATCACAGCTGTGACTGTGTTTCTCACTTGGTCATTGACTAATGATTCTCCTCCTTAGTTGTCTGTAAGCTTTACGAGGGCTAAGGCCACACTGGCCGTGTCTTTTTTGCTTGTTTGTTTTGTCTTTTTGGCTCACCGTTTATAGTGGACAATTGTCACTTCATGGCCACCAAGAAATGTTTGGGGAACCTGCCAGGGTATGAGTTTCAGAAGAGACAGGGTTTTGCCTCCCAGCAAGAAATGTGGAAAGTCAGATGCTCCCTGTTCACTCCCTGACGGTCAGGCACAGCACATGGCCCGAGCCCAGCCGGCTGGATGCTCCTGCCGGGCCTTTGGAGCTGGTGATGCGGACAGAGAAGCAGGAGGGTGCTGGGTTCATCCTGGGAAGCCCAGCTGAGCCTTCCCGTGACTTCACCTCTAGCCGCCATCTGACTGCAACTCTACGATGCTGCCACCAGGGCCACTGCTGCACGTTAGTGGGCCTGGTAGCGGCATCTAGTGTCCAGTGGCGGCAGCCTTGAGGCCCTAACTGCTTCTCAGCTGTAACTGGCTGGGCGTGGGCTGCCTGGCTTCCCTCAGTCCCCGCCTGCCCATTTCACGAGTTGGTTCTCCAGACTTGCTGGTGATCTTCTAGGCTACTTGATATCACTCCCGAAACTTCTCTTTGGGGTGCGCTAGAGTTGCTTTTTGTGGTGTATGCAGAGGATGCTGAGTGGTTGCATAGTACTCAGCACTGTAATGGAGGCACGAAAGGCATTTAATAAATATTGTTAAAAGAATGAATGAGGGACCCAGGGACCCAGGTGGACAGCAGGGATTCCAGGGTAAATAAAGCTCTAATTCAGAGAAGCGTATATTTTACAGTTATACCTAAGCAAAACCAGTAATTACAGTAAGTGCTACAAGAGCGACAGACACAAAATTATGAGAACGAACTGTATCTAGAAGGGGGAGGGGGAGGGGAAGCTCCTTGATTTACATCAGTGACTATAATTAAATCAACAAGATATGTTTATTGATTGATTGAACGGACAAAGAAGGAAATGCCGTGTTGAAGTAATATGTATGAAAAAGCTTTGCTAATTATAAAGTGCTATATACATGGAAATGGCTGTTCTTAGAATAACAATTTCTGTGTCAGTTAGGACTATTTATGTCATAAATATCAGAAATCTCAAGTCAAACTGTCTTAAGTCAAAAGACAATTGACTGGCCCATAAAACAGAGAAGGCCAGGGAGTGCAGGAACTGCAGGGGTTCAAGCGTTGTTATTAAGACTTCTTTCTCCTCATTGATCTTTCCTGCATTGGCTTCCTTTTTAGGTTCTCCCTTCCTGGTGGTTCCCAGACACTCAGGGCCCCCCATCTCAGGTTCATGCTCAGGAGAAACAAACAAACGAGAAACTACTTCTGGTTGTTCAAGCCTAACTCATTGCGTTTGCATTGCTCGAACTAGACTGGCCCAGCTTGGCTGACATGCCTCTTTGTAAACCAGTCGCCGGTGGAGGGGATATAGAAAATGCTTGGCTTGGCCAGACCTAGTTCATGGTCCTGTCCCTGGAACTGGGGTGGAGGTCAGCCCTGCTGCAGCTACTACTAGTGGTTAGCACCATGGCATTGGACTCAGACTACTTGGTTTTGTAAATGTTGCCTCTACCACTTAAGAGCAAAGTACATACTTGTTTCTATTTGGCTGGCACATTTTGAAATGGAGATAATGATAGTACTGACATCACAGAGTTGGCGTCAGGATTAAATGAGTGGATATATGCAAAGTGCTTAGACCACTACCCGGCCCGTAGCGAGAGCTCACTGCACGTTAGCTGCCCCTCTTAGCTGTTATTGCGTGGGCCGAGGACAGGGAGGAACGGCTCTCAAAGGAAAGTCATGGAACCGTTACCAGAAGAGAGTATGAATGAGTGCTTGGAAGGCAGAAACAACCAATGTCCACTGCGCTCCATCCCCAAGTCCTAACCAACAAGCCACTGGAGGTGGGCGGCCAATTGGCTCTTGGTGCCAGTCCTGTCCCCCCACGAGGCGTTCCAAAGCACAATCCTGCTACCTGATCCACACCCCAGCAGCGCTAAATGTCTCCCTGGCAATGGTCTTCTTTTCCCCCCCAGGCTTTACCTTTGGGGCAGGCTTAGAAAATCCATGCCCTGGCCAGCCCGAGTGCATAGTAAACCATTTCAAAATGTTGGGAGAGGAAGTCTCCTTGCTTCATGTGTAATTTAGCTGAAAGAACTGGAACAACTTGCATTTTGGTATGTTCCTCATTTTGCAAATGAATGTTATTTTCATAATGGACCATAATGGCTCCCTCGGAGTTGCTCTGCTCTGTCACACTCGTGTGGACGGTGGTGCTTTAATAAGAGTTGACTTTTGACTCTCTGGGCACGCGTGATGGTTGCTTGGCTGCTCGTATGCCAAGCAGCAGCCATTCTTCTTGTGAATTGATCTTCCTTGTTTCACCGCTCTCGTGGGATGAGCGAGAACATGAATAATACATCGTAAGCCCAAAACGATGTCAATGGCCTGAAGTGACGAGGCACTGGTTTTTAAGTCCTTGCCAATTTCTGGTTGAGGAAGCATAGTGTCCATCCTGTCTAATTTTGTCTGAGGTCTCTATGTCTCCATCATTCTTTACATCTCTCTGGAGACAGACTGGAGAGATGGTCCAGTTCTCCCCAGTTCAACTGGTTTCAAGATGAAGGTGTTCGCACCGTGGAGCAGCTGGGTAAGAAGGACATCCACAGGCAGGAGTTCCTGGAGAGCGCTTCTGGCAGAGAGGCGGGTTTGAGCCAGGTTCCCGAAAGCAAACATAGATCCTTTGCAAAAATTTCTCATAGGAGTGCTGAAAAATCTGCTGACCCCTCTGCTTGGGGACACCTGGGTGGTGGCTGTGACAATCGATAGCTCTAAAGCTCCTGTGTCACACCCTTGCTTCTGTCCAGGACACAGTAAGACTCAAGGCTTCCTTTGATCTCCGTGTGCTGCATTCCCTGAGCTCTAGGCTCACTTCTAGAGGGTAACGGTTAGCTCCCCTGTCTCCTCAGTTCCCAGTTCTCTCCTTCAACTCCCCAGTGGATCATGCTTCCCCAATATTTATCATCTCCTGCCTGTCCTGTTACCTCTCACCTCAGCCTTATCCTACCATCGGACAGCCATTTACTGTGCATATTCTAGGGAAGACCCCGTATCAGATGGCACATAGCTGTGTTATAACACGTGTTAGGCTCTATATGTATTCTTGGTTTGGAATATATGGTCATTTAATTCCTTGTCATCAACCTTGTTACAGACCAGTCCTCCCTTGCTGTTCCATGGTTCCCATCTGAGCTCGACAACCTCAGTAGCTGTGCATTTTGAGGCAGGTTACTTTGCCTCTCTGAGCCTCAGTATCCCTGTCTGTAAAATGGGCCCATTATATATACTCCAGAGGACTTTTTAGGAAAAATTAAATGAGATCGTGTCAGCAACACACCTAGCGCAGTGCTTGGCACACAGCACTCTCAGTAAATGCTGCCCTTGTTATGACAGAACTCATTCTGTCTGTGCAGGACCTTGGGGCCCACTCTCTCCGCCCTCTCTCCGTTCCCTCGGCCCCTCCCCTGTCTCCTTTCTGCCCCCTTCCCTTTTCCTCAGCCTCTGGTCTCCTCCACCTTTTGCAATCCCACCCACAACTCCGAGAGGATGGAAGAAGATAGAGCTGTTTATTTTGAGACTAAATTCAACATTGACCCTCAGAAAAAACAACCCCTGCAATACGCTCTATTACCACATAAGCGCCACATTTAAACAAAGCCTTTCGGCCTGAACTGAAAATTACCACCCCGCTGGGAGGCATAAACCGGAGGGGCTGCCGGTGTGAAAGGGGGACGCGCAGCAGCTGGCAGGGCCGGGCCGCAGGAAGGAGAGGCCGAGCTCCTGGCTGGGTGCATTGATTTCACGTGGAAAATCGTGCCCCCCTCCTTGTACAGACAGGGAAAACAATAGCAATCTGTTAAAATGTTGGAGGGTGGGAAAGCAACGACTATTATAGATTGAAATCAATAAGAGCTCCATTCAGCGACCAGCTAGAGGCTTCTAGTGGGGCTCCGATGATATGGCCTGCAAATGGCATGTAGCTATGACTGCAACCCCCACCTCCAACCAAAAAACCCAACCAAACCAAAAAAACACACCAAACAACAGTGGAGCCAAGGAACTTCCCTTTGGCTGGGTAATGATAACGTGAGTATTGAGAAAAGCAGACATTTATCGAACGTGTACCCCACACATGCACAGCCTCCCCCATTGTCAATACCCTCCACTAGAGTGGGTAGATATTATTTTTACTGTTTTTATCTTTATTTTCACAGAGGAAGAAACTGAGGCACAGAGAGGTTCAGTAACTCCTCTAAAGTCACACAGTTGTTGGACTGAACCCCAGTATTCTGGCTCCCGAGCCCACGCTCTTAACCCCCACCTTGTGTTGCCTGGTTCTGTGTAAGATGCACGTAGCTGATGACGTTGAACAAACATACGTGAAACTGCGTGGATCTTTCCAATGACCCGCCACTGTGTTGCCTTGGGTACGTTATGGTTGTTTGCATGCCTGTCTTGTCATCCCCTGAGAAACTGTAGGATCCGTGGGGATCTTTTCATTTCAGTGTCCCCTTCGGGCCTGCACACTGTGCCCGGCGCACAGAAGGGGCTCCCGTCAATGCTTGCTGTGCTTCGAGCAGGTAGATGCTAAGTGAGGTGATACTGACTGTAAATGTGAAGTAGACATTCAGCAAAGATGGAGGTCAGAGAGGGATGGAGAGGCTGCAGAAAGGTCCTCAGAAAAGGAAGGTAGTGAGGTAGGCCTTGAAAATTTGAATAGAGAGAAGGTCGAAGGAAGGGGGCTCAGGCTGGGGAGACCACATGGGCAAAGTGCACAAATAAGAAGGAAGATCATGTGGCAGATGCTAATAGGGAGATCTGGTCAACCAGAGTGAGCATGAACTTGGTACAGCTGGCTGTCCCCTGGGTTGACAGAGGTTCTTGAGTTGGGGAGGGACCATGAGCAAGGTAGTGCTTTCAGAAGCAGGGGGGCAGCGAGTATGGCCCAGGGTTAAGCACTTGGAGTGTTGAGGTCAAAGCTAAACTCAGCCATTGCTCAGTCGTGGGACCTTGTGCAAGTCTCCAGGCATATGTACCTCTCAGGGTGCTGAGAGGGTTAAATGACATAATGTGTGGACAGTGTCTGGTGTCCCATAGTCAATGGTGTCAACTGCCATTGACTATGGGAAGCCTCAAGACAGAGGGTGAACTGGAGAGAGACTGAGCAAGGTGAAGTTTTGAAGGCCATGGCTGCCACAACAAACACGGTAATAAATTCTGATACTTATGGAGCTTTACACTCGGGCTCCTAGTCACATAACAGCCTGGGGAGGTGAGTGATGTTCATGAGATTGCATAGGGGTGACCACCTGATTCGGGTTCACATGCATTCCGGGCCGATGTAATACCTCATTGATTCGGATCAACATGTGAGGATGTCAGGGATTTTACTGGTGGAAACATCTCTGGGCTGCAAATTGCCGGACAATCAAGTAAGTGCCCTGAATTTCTGGAGGCCTCTTGTAATTCCTTCTGCCTTTTGAGAAACACACAAGCCTCCCCCAGCCCCAACCTCCAGGAGATTCTGCCAAGGCCACCCACCCACCCTTTTTTCTCTCTAGAATCACATCTTGTCTTTACCTTCATTACCCGAGAAGCATTGTGTGAAGCTTGCCTTTCTGTGGCGTGTTTTATATTTCGTTGCCATTTCCAAGAAGATTTATAGCATGGGGTTTTTCTTATTTTCTAGGACTAGATGGTAAGCCCCATGAGGCTAGGGGCTTTGTCCTGTTCACCATCTACCCTCTTTACCTAGAATAGAGCCTGGCACATAGTAGGGGCTCAGTAAACATTTGTTGAATGAATGGATATATTTCTTCAAACTACACACGTCCCTGGGAGTTCTGTATCCCTGGCGCACAGGCAGAAACCGCTAACTAGTGTTGTTATCACGGTCAGCTTGCTTGTTTTCTCAACGCCACCTCCCACAGCCCGGGTCCGACAGCCGGACTGTCGTCTTTGCACTCAGTGTCCTGGGGTCCTCAGCGCTCTCATGTCTCCCTTCTGGGTGGGTAAGGGCGCGGCTTGGAGCAGGCGCTCAGTCGGCGCTGAGGGATGGCTTTGTCGGTGTGGCGTGTGCGTCTCTGCGTGTATGCGTGTGCAGGTGGGCGCGGGCGTGGTTTCCATTCCGGCCCTTCTTCCACGGAGCTGGAGGATGTTTGCTGAAGTTAGTCAGAGTGGCTGGGACTCAGGACTCTTGGGCTCTCTCCCTATGATTCATGGGCGCCCTGGGGAAGTCTGCAAAGCCCTTGCACTGCGGTGAAGGCTGGTACTTAAAAAAGAGGATGACTTCGTTCCTCGTTCCTTTTTGTACATTTTTCCACTAGCACACAGGCTCCTCCAGGAAATATTGGATCTTTAGCCACCTTTAGAGCAAGCCATTATTAGTATTTATTTTAGCTTTTTTTTTTTTTTTTTCATAAACTGGCTACTAACTAGGCATTTTGTTCATAGCATTTCAATTCATTCATTCATTCATTCATTCATTCATTCATTCATTCATTCCTTGGTTTAGCTCTCACTTACTCTGCCCCTAGTATGTGCCAGGCACTGGCCAGCACTACAGAGATGAGACACATCTGTGCCCTTGAGGAACTCCTGGGGTGAGGAGACAGGTGCCTGGGAGCAGAGATCTGGTGGAGAGGAGTGTGAGGGTGGGGGAGGAAGAAGGTCAGGGGCCCAGGGAAGGTTTCCAGAGGTGGGAGCACTCTCTGAATGGGAACTCACAAGGTGCCGAGAATCATGCGAAGCATGTTGCAGACATTATTTCATTCATTCCTCACCCATCTATGAGGTAAGTGCTGTTATTCCTGTTTTTGTCTGATCTTGGATGAATTACTTAATGTCTCTAAGTCTCAGTTTCCTCATCTGTAAAACGGAATCTGTAAGACTTCAGAGAGTTGTGGTGAGGAATACATGGTTACAAACATATATAAGGTACTTGGCAACATGCTAGGTTGGAGTTACTAGGTGGACTCGTAGATGCTGCAATAATAGCAAAGAGGAGAGGAGGCCTGGAGGGGATGAATGGTTTGCCCAAGTTCCCATAGAGAGTGTCAGAAGTAGGATTTGGATCCAGTGCTCTCAAGGACAGGCCATACTGTGTGTCCGCTTGGGAGTCTGGAACGGGTTTAGAAAGTTTTTCCTGGGTGGAAAGCGATATTATTGAAAGATTTTCAGCGGGGGGGGGGCAGGGGGGACACATCATATATCTACTCTGCAACCCCATTCGTGGTAAATGTGCTAGTTACCTGCTCAACCTCTGAAGTGGACATGCGCACCGCCTTCCTTTGTTTCCCAACCTTGTAGCTGTTGCTGTAAAGTCTCCCCTTTCTTTTGGATGATCAGGGAACTGCCTAGAATGGAAACCACGAAGCCAGAAGAGGAGCGAGGATTCTCACTGCAGAGCTCCTGGGTGGCAAAAAACAAAGAAGTCATTCCTAAGGGGAGGAGTAGGGGAGGGAAAGAAAAGAAGAGAAAAGGGAAATCAAAAGCAGGCTGTTTCTGGCTCCGATGCTGTTCACTGAAATAATTTTTTATCCTTTGCACGGAGCCACCACCCAGCTCTTCTTGGAGCCACCTCCCGGGGCCGTTGTAAGAAGCCCTGATAAAGATTTATGTGGTTTGTTTTCTTTCCCCAGGCCTTTGAAGATCAACAGAGGAGGTAATGTTTATGGTTGGTTGGTTAACCCTATGGCTCTCTAGGGTCTCCTTCTGCCCCCCCGCCCCCCCCAGCTGAGTCTCCAGGCAGGAGGCAGGAGGCAGCAGGCCGTGGCTGCCCCATCTGGGGAGCTGGCTGCCTAAAGGCCAGGGTTGGAGAGGATTTCAGAGCCAGTAGCCCTGGAGGCTGTGCTCACCACAACGGCGTCATCTCCGCGGACCGCCCCCACCATCTTCGGAATGGAACCAACTCATCCCACGGCGGGGGGGGGGGGGGGGGGGGGGGGGGAGCTTGAGAAAATCAGCATCAAGGGGGGGGGAAAAAGAGGGTGGGGGTGACGCTCAGAAGGTTGGGTGAAGCGAGACGTGAATAGACTTGGCTCTGAAATTGTTAATTCTGGTCAGGTGAAGGCAGGATCGTCCAGGGTTCTTGGGTGCGAGGGACATTATGGGAAGATATGTAGATATTTAAAAAGTAAATGAATCTCTGCTTTGTTTTTTCAAACTCTTAATATTTTCCTGGCACTGCTGGTTAGATTACTTGCTGGGTGTCCTGAACTCCATTTCTGAGACCCAGCTGAAAACCGTGGACAGCTGGCGGGAAGTAGACACCTTGGAGATTCGAAATATTTGGTATGCCTTTCCGACCTTATTAAAAAAGGAATCCATTTGTTTTTTTCACATGTTCCTCCACATCCTAGGATAGCTACTGAAAGAACATTGGAAAAACGTGTCTTGTTGGAGTTACGATGGTCAATAGTTCAGGGGAGGCGAGGGCTTTAGTTCTTTGCCTCATACAGGAGACTGGATTTATAGCCCTTCTTGTTCAGGAGCCAAGGAACTGGCGAGCGGGGGACTCTTAGATCGTTCCTCTGAGTGACGGGACTCATTTGAGAACTGAAGCTCGGAAGGGATGTTTATCCATATATTGATTCGTCATCGGTTTACTTTTGGTCAACAAACTGGCCACAAGCTACTCAATAAACTTGCAAGTCATCTCTAAGATCTCAGCTGACTCTATTGCGGGTGTTCATCGCCCACTTTCGTGGCTGAGAAAACTGAGGCATGGTGAGGTCTAGGAATTGGAGCACGCAGTCTTTCTGATTCTTTTCACTTCTCTAGGTTGCTTTCCCCAGAACCTATGGTGGAATAAATCTGAAACTTGGGGGCCAAAAAGACCAGAGTCCAAATCCTGTGTCTTCTACTTTCTTCAGGAAAGGCCTTAGGCAAAGCTACTTAGTTTCATTGAGTCTCAGTTTGTTCGTATATATAGTGGAGAACAAAATGACAGTAACAACTTCACCAGGGTTGTGGTGAGAGGAAAAACCGAGAAGGTGTTCAGAGCCCTGCGTGATTAGGTTCTCCATAGGTAGCACGAATTTTGGCCTCATTAGGTCAAAGCCATGGTCCTTTGCTCTGGTCCTGGGGCCTGAGAGGAGTGCTTCAAGTTCACAGAGGAGCCTAACTGGCCTTTCAAAGGTTTAGATCCTGCCTTGGGTCCCATGCTCTCTGTGTTGGGCAGAGGTGGTCTTGAGAGCAGTCAGCTATGGTTTCTCTACTAGGAGGTAGAAATATTTAACATAACAAGGTGACCTCATCAGGGGCATACCAGATGCTATCATCCATAAACAGCCATTTATTCCAGCCGAGCAGGCCCCACATGCCACAGGTAAGCTGGGGAGAGAGAGATTGAATTGCTCGCTTCTGCAGGAGTGGAGGTCGAACAGAAAAGCAACACAACCCTTACTCATAACTTCCAATGGCTGCAAGTGTTGTTTTTTTTTTTTTTTTGGTTTTTAAAGCAGGTTAAACAGGTTTTCCATGGAAAGGTGCTGAACAGATCCAACGTGGGACAATGACAAAATTTTCTTTTGCATAGAACCCTCCTTCCCATCCCCAAACTCTCTCCTCATCTCCACCCACCCTGCCCCCTACCCTGCATTTCAGCGACCGTCGCTCCTCTTGCTTCCCATCCCTGAAAAATTAACGTGTAAGGCACAAATTAGGCAGACTCAACCGCATAAAGGCACACTTCCCAAATGAGCGAAAATATTCCCACTTAAAAATGTATATAAAATGTTTATGAAATGAGGGAGATTTAGAAGTTATTGTAGGAGCTGCCAAACGTATGTTGGAGCACCTCTGATGGTTGGCTTTGCAATTGCCATTTAAAATATGTAGACATGTTCTTGCTCCCCCCAGCAGGCTCCCCCCCAGGCCCAGCTGCACTTGCACACAGCAGCCCACATACATATGCACGCGCGCTCTGACCGAGGAATCCAGCAAAACACGGGCTGCTCTTTATAGCTGGGGAGCTTGTTGTTTTAGTCTGTTGTTTTCATTTCGGTGCACCTGCACCCCTTGCCTAAGCCCCCCGCCACACTGCCCCGGCCTCGGCCAACAACACGGGGATGTGTGTTTCTGAATAAGCCATACATTATTCAATTTGGTTTCCTCAGGAATTTGGTAGGAAAACTCTGGATCTCAGTGAATTGAGCTTAATTGGATCCTTCAGGTCCTGAGCATGTTTCACCTGCCTTGGGTTTGTTCTCTGGGACTTCCTGGTCCCCATCAGTCCTCTCCTCCCCACCCCCTCTCCAGGAGCTGTGTGCATGGTTCGGCTGAAGTCTCTCCTCTTAGCAGGAGCAGGTCAACGAGCTGGTATGTGGGTGGTAAGGGCAGCCTGGGTTGGCCACCCTTCTGGTGGCTAAAGAGTGGGAGGAGAGGGTGAGCTCCAAGCTCCAGGTTGATGAAGAGCTACTCCATGTATCTGATGTGCAGCCACTACAGAATCCTATTTGCAAATGCTAAGTGGCCTTGTCAATGTGGCACAAATTATCAATAGCGGCAGGGGGAAAGCTGACTGCTGCAACTTGGGCTTTGAAGGGGGATTCCTATGCTCTTGGTGCAATCCAGGGCCAATGGCGTCTTGAATCCAGTTTCTATTTGGTAGGTTTCTAAATCATGGCAGAGACAGCATTGCAAAAACAAAGCAATGGCTTCTTCCTGGTAGGGAGACAAGCCAACCTAGACCCAAAAGACTCAGAAAACAATCATCCCATGGCTGTCTTGCTTTAGTATGAAGGTAACCTTTCCTTCCTTAGCCAGAGAAAGGAGTGAAGGTCAGGAAATCAACAGTGGCTGATCGAGCTTGGGGAACGACTGCTTTAGCTTCAGGTGGCGTCATTCATTCTATTGTCAGACAACTGGGATCATCTGAGATTTTTTTCTGTTATGATTACATTGGGCTCCTTGCCAGACCCTTTTTTTGGTTATTATATTAGTTATTTATTGCTTCATAACATATTATTCCAAAATTTAGCAGCTTAAAGACAACAAACATTTATAATCTCAAAGAGTTGCTGAGGGTCAAGAATTCAGGAGCAGCTTAGCTGGTTGGTTCTGGCTCAGCGTGTTTCATGAAGTTGTCGTCAAGACTGCAGTCAGGGCTGCAGCATCTGAGTTCTGACCCGGGCTTGGAAGGTCTGCTTGCAAGATAGATCACCCACATGGTTGCTGGGAAAAGGCCTCGGTTCATTATTGCTTGTTGGCAGGAATCTTCAGTTCCCTACCCGGCAGGCCTGTCCATAGGACTGCTTGAGTGTTTCCATGGCATGGCAGCTGGCTTCCTCCAGAGCAAGTGATCCAAGAAGGAGAGCAAGGTGGAATCCACAGCGCCTTTTATGACCTAGTCTTGGAAGTCACACATTGTCACTCTTGCCACATTTTATTACTTAGAAATGAGTCACTAAGTCCAGCCCACATTCAAGGTGAGAGAAATTAGACTCCATCTTTTAAAATAATATATATTTTTATTGATTTCAGAGAGAGGAAGAGAGAGGGAGAGGGAGAGGTAGAAACATCAGTGATAAGAGAGTTGTCATTGATCGGCTGCCTCCTGCACGCCCCCTGCTGGGGATCGAACCCACAACCCCAGGCATGTGCCCTGACTGGGAATCGAACCACGATCTCCTGGATCTTAGGTCGATGCTCAACTGCTGAGCCATGCCAGGCCGGGCTACACTCCATCTTTTGAAGGGAAGATCATAGAAGAATTTGTGGACATATTTTAAAACTACTATAGACATAGCTCTCCTAAATGATTCTATAGAAAATAAGACTACTTAATTACTGCAGTAGTCCTCTAGATATTTGACTGCAGCTATCATATCTTAACACCTTTAGCTAAATTTTCTCAATTCCTTTGACTATTCCATGCATGACTTGGTATATATCCCTTTACCATCCTATATTCTCAGTGTGCCAATGTAGCTGAAACAGGGTACCTTGGATTGAGCATAAGACTCAAAATATGAATGCAGAAGACTAAGTAATTGTTAGAGCTCATCAACCTATGCTTAGTACAGTGCCTGGCACATAGTAGGTATTCCATTAATATTTGCCATTGGCAGAATGAACCAATGAATGACCAGATGAATGGTTTTATTTCTATTAAAATACCTGGTGACTGCATTAGTTTACTTTTTTCAGTCTTTTTTTTTTTTTTTTAGCAGCATTTTATACTTTTGCTTAATTGTAGCTTATTAAATTAAATGCCTAAATCAACGTTATTTATTTATTTATTTTACAATCCTTTGCCCAGCTAAGATTCTCCCATTTTGTTCTTGAATTTTTCAACCTAAATATGGAGCTTCAACCTCTACCAAGTGACATCTGCTGTTCAAGATCATTCTGCATCATGAGCTATCGTCTAGCATAAGCTCTCTCTCCTAGACTGACGTTGTCCAAAAACCTAATCTTGGAGTCATACATAGTAGTGGACTCACTATTGCTTCCTTAGGCTACCAGGTTGTTTCATCTGGGTCTATTCCTCTGCCACCAGGGCTCCTGATTTCCTGTCTCTCCCTCTCGCTGGGCTCTGCATGCAATCAGCACACCCCCAAAAGGCAAACCACCCATAACTAACTTGTCCTAACTGCACTTAAATCGGAGCCATCCTCCACAGATGTGGCTCTCTCTCTGGGTAAAGACCTTTAGAAAGGGAGATTCCACTGCCTCCCACAGGCACCCATTTCCAGAGTCCGCCCTCTGGAGGTTAGGGAGAAGAGTGGGGGAAATGATGCACTGGCAGAATAATTGGGATGGAAAGGATTTATTCTTGGCCTTTTTAGTGGGGACCAAAGTCTTTTTTTTGGGTATGAGTGGGCGGAGGGAGATGTGGGAGTGGGGAAGATGAGTCTCAACTAAAGTCTTAGCATCCAGCAGAGATGAAAACCAACATAGAGAGTCAAGAGTGGAGCTTTCCACCCAGATGTCAGGGTCTGGGGCCAATTAAGAAAGTGCATTTGGATGAACCAAAGACATAATGGGGGGAATCTGAGTTTTCTGTGCTCCATTCAGACTTGGCAAAATTCTGGTCTCGGTTTATTTTTAGCTTGATCAACTTTATTATTGTTTTAAATGACAAAATAATATGTGCTCCTTTTATCAAGTCAGATAGTCCTCTCCGAGTCCAAACTCTGAAGCTACAGCTCATGTTTCTTTCCATACTTATTTCCATGTGTACGTATACAGCTTACATACACATTCATAGCATTTTTTATAGTGGGCTGGATCATAAAATGCATTCTACTGTCTCACCCCCCCTTCCCCTTCTTTCCCTCCTTTCTTCTTTCTCAACCCGGCATGGATCTTCCCAGGTCAAAAACCCGGCTCGCATCCTTTATCATAGTGCTGCAGGTGCAGCACAGTTTCTCCAGCTCTCCCTTTGTTGACGGACACTCGGGTTGTTTCCAGTTAGTTTTGCCACAACCGGCGGAGCTGCAATAAGCATCTTGTACAAATAGCCTTACCTACTGGTGCTTTTATCTCTATTGGATAGATTTCCCAAAGTGGTATTTTGGTTTTGCTTGGTAGCCTGTTTTCCATCCTTTTATGCTGGTTAATGGTGCAATAAACAAGGTACTGTCCTCTCTCCCTTAAACCAGCTCCCTCAGCTGTTATTCTACTTGGTTTCAGGCAGTAGCTGATTTCCCAGAGTCGCCATGTGGCTGAAGTAAAACCCAGGAAAATGCATCTATTCACTGTCCGGGTGGGGGTGTAGGGTGGGCTGGTTTATGTGGGCCCAGTTTTGAAGTCGGTCTATGTGTGTCGGTGAGTGTGTGTGCAAGTGTGTGTGTGTTTTAAATGCCTCAGCTTAAATACAGGAGTAACCACGTCTCAATATCACTCGGTGTTAAGTAAAATAAATGAATGGCAATACTGAAGTGTGGTATAGTAGAGACAGCATAGGATTGAAAATCAGAAGACCTGGGTCTGAATTACCTGGTTCTCTACCTACTAACTATATCCTCTTAGAGTTGAAACCTTCCTAAGAAAAATGGGCACCATCGCTGTGCCAGCCTCACAGGCTGTGAAAATGAAGAGAGAGATCACACTGTAAGCCATACAACTCTCTGTATGTGGTTTAAATTTATTTAATGCAAGAAAAACACCCCAGGGGAGGATGCTGTTCTTTTTAACAAACAGCAAATCAACACATAAAGTCATCAGGAGGCCACCAGGACCTTATGCTGGAGGGGTCTCCCAGCAACCCAGGCTAATGGCACCCAAAGACTAGAGAAGGGCTGGCTGGGTTGAGTGGAAGATATTAGAATCTTACAATCAAGAGTGTATTTTAAAACAGCCACACACACAAAGCTGCTCAAGCATTTTCTGCATTTGATGACCCAGATGTCCCCGGGCTGACCAGGGTTCCTTTCTTTAGGAGAGCTCTTTGGTTTTGGTATTGGGTGCGAAGATTCTTTTTTATAGACTGAAGCTGTTGCTGTAGTTCTGGGCTGAGTAGCCCACGGATGCTTCTCAGGTGTTTTCTTCTTTCACTCAGGCCATCAGTTCAATGGTGTGCCCGGGACTGTCCTGATTTTAAAGCGGAAAGGTCCAGTGTCCTCAGTCTTGGGCACGTCGGATGGCCTTGCTCTCTATGTCCGGCTACTTGCTCTGGGGGAAGCAGCCGCCGTACTGCGAGGACACCCGGCAGCCCTGCGGAGAGATCTGCCTGGGGAGGGACGGGGGGCCTCCTATGTCTTGATCTTTATGCCTGGATGGCTAAAACTGTTTAAAGAAAAAAAAAGTTATGATCATGAATGATGCTTTCCATCCCTCATTCTCTGGAGATGATTCTCGATTCTTTAAGGCTGCACTTCTCAGACTTTGATTTTATGGAATATTCATGTTCTAGAACTGAAAGGAGGGTATTTTTTTCCCTATTAAAATTAAATAACAGCTACTTTTCAGTCAGCAGAAAAGAAGTTAAGATGTCAGTAGAATTTTATCAATTCTCAGTCTATCCAAATATGATTTATCACTTACCTCTTGTCTCTTACCTAGTCTTATGATTTTTCTTTCTAATCCTTACCCGAGGATGTGTTTATTGATTTGAGAGAGGAAGGGAGGAAGAGAGAGAGAGAAAGAGAGAAACATTGATGTGGGAGAGAAACATCGATCGGTTGCCTCCGGTACTTGCCCCGACCAGGGATCGAACCCACAACCTTTTTGATGCTCCAACCAACTGAGCCACCAGCAGGGGCATGATTTTAAAATATATAATAAAATGATATTTTAAATTAAAATGTCATATGGGTATCATGGTATATCATAAAATGCTGTAACTTCCAATGGGCTTCATGGTATAGAGTAAACTTTAGGGACATTGTCAAAAAGATGCTCTTGATGGTATGTTATATAGCGACCCTTCAGAAAGTTATAGAAGGGAATCATATATCCCAGTTTTCTAGGGACAGTCCCTGGTAAGCCAGTGTCCTAGTGTCTGTCCAGTGAGTGCCCATTCTCACTCTCAAAAGTCTTTTAGTTTGAATGATAAATTATATTTTTATCCTGGTCATGGGGAACCTGGTAGGAGGGAGTTCTTGTTGTTGTTGCTAAAATTTGCTAGATCATGCCAGGCATTGATTTGGTTACTTTCTATGCATTTTCTCCTTTGACCTTATGGCCGTTAGTAGGTGCTCTTACAGAGGAAGAACCCAAGTCCCAGAAAGATTAAATAATTTGCCCACGTTCAAAAGCTACTGAATGGCAGAGTCAGGATTAGAACCTGTGTCTGGCAAACGTCGGAGCCTGCGAGCTTGGCCGACACCTAACTCGCCTTCATCTTTCTGTATTAGCAAGTGGTTGAACACGAGTCCCAGCTGCCTAAAATCCTCAAGAATTCCAAGGAAGCAGATGTAGCCTCAAGTGGCCAGCGGGGCTTCCTTCTGGGGACAGCTGTGTTCCTTGGGTAGGACAAATGAGGTGTCTGTACTCACCTGAGTATTTCAGGTAACCCCCAAGGAGGCCCTGTTTGTCCCTCGTTAGTAGAGCTGCCTGTTTACAGGCTTGCTGAGATTTTTCCTCCCCCAATTAAAGTATAACGAATTCGCTAAGCCTTCATCCCACATCACCCTGCCAGTTGGGCGTTTTGGGGTAGATAGACTGAAGTGTGAGTCCAGCAGCCTGCCCTGGGGTGAGAAGAGAAAAGAGCAGATCTGTGTGCGTCCTAGCAGCCGGCAGCTCTCCCTGTGCTGTGGCCTGTTCTGGGACTGAGGGCCAAAGGAGCCTTGGAATTGCTTAGACCTGCCTCTGTGCCTTTAGCTGTCCGGGTAAAAACATCACCTCTCAGGAGGCCTGTGCTGGAGCACAAACCCACGTATTGTCTGGCCCCTGGCAGGCTGGTCTGTGGAGGGGACACTCTAAGAGCTCTATTTTAATCTTTTGGAGCTGGGCCAGGGTAGGAATTCAGCTGCCAGCACCAGGCTCCCCACCCCCACGCTCTCGCCCCAGCTCCCATTCCGCCACCCCTCCTCCTGGTTTCATGCGCTCTGACCTCCCATCATGAGAGGTGCTGGTGTTCTTTTTTCCTCCCTTTCTCTTTTTCAAACTACCAGGGCTCTTTCAGTGATTTGACCTCCCAAGTGAGGCAGACCAGGGCTCCTCAGTGGGCTACTTGGGGCTCAGAGCTGGCACGAGGCCAACCCTTGAATCCCGAGTTTTACCTCCAGATGTGCGTGCCTCTGTGCTGGTGTGGACGGGTGTGTTTGTGTTGTGTGTGTGTGTGTGTGTGTGTGTGTGTGGTGATGGTGGTGGGGGGGACTGAGTGTGGTGGTGCATGTTTGTGTGTTTTTGCATCTCCATGACTTTTCTCTGCATGTGAAGAAATTGATAGGGTGGGAAAATTGAGGGGATGGGAAAGGAATGGGGGGCTCCAGTCCCCGAACCTCCTCTGTTCCCTCTGCCAACAATACCGCCCGAGCCTGAGTCAGATCATTTCACTGTCTCCCCTGATGGGTCTTCCTGTGTGTCCCCCGTGTCACTTGGTTTTGTTTCTCTGGGTAGGAACGAGTCTTGTAGAGGGACCGCGTGGTATAGGGGCGTGCGACTCCCTGAGCCCCACGCCAACCTCTTGTCTTCCCTGCCACCCCAGAGGAGATGCCCATTGCCGGCTTGCCGTCTGGCAAAGGGCCTGCTTGCTTCGCTCCTGGATTCTGCCACTTGCTGCCTGTATGATATTGGGCATGTGATTTCCCTTCCTTTGAGCCTCAGTTTCCCAACCTGCAAAAGATGGATGACAATGCTACCAACTTTCACAGAAACTAGAAAGTAGAAGATTAAATGGCACTCAAAAGATGACCCATAATTCGCTCCTTTCCTTTCCTGCCTACCTACCTATCCTTTCCCGGGAACAAGCCCTAAGGCAGTGGGGCTCGGTCCCGGCCCCCTGAAGAAGCCCCAGCTGGGAAGGAGGGATGGGGTCCTTTCTGAAGAGGTGGGAGGGGGCAGAGGGCGTGGAGCGCTCTCCCACCCGGAACCTCCCGTCTTCTCTCAGCCCCATCCTCTGGCCTCTGCCAATGATGTGCATTTTCCTCTCTGCACCGGCCTCCCACACTGACTCATTACCTCGACAGGGTAGCAACTTCCAAAACAAAACTTTTTCAACCAAGGAAAATATAACTATGGGGAGGAAAACATTTCAGTATCAGGCCTCCTGGGACCCGAGGAAATGTGCCGAGTGTTTGTCAGAGAATGATGCTGTCCTGACTTCAGGGACTTCGCCGAGGGCAGGAGGACAATGTCTGGCTCTTGGCTCCAGCCAAGCCAAAATGGCCCACGTGAGGTCCATGCTGGTGCTCAAGTTGCCCCATACTTGGAAGAATCAAAGTGTGCCCAACACTGTGCCTCAAAGCAGGCCCCCCTACATGAAGGGGGACCTGTGCTCTGCCCCATGCCAACCTCTCGTCTTCCCTGCCACCCCAGAGGAGATGCCCATTGCCGGCTTGCCGTCTGGCAAAGGGCCTGCTTGCTTCGCTCCTGGATTCTGGGAAATGGCCAAGGGAGCACAGGCCACACCTAATTATAGTGCCCCCCAGAGGTGTGCAGTGCTTTGACCCTTTCCAGGGCAGTCCAGGGAAGGGATCTTAGGGTAGTAATCGGGCAGGACCTAAGAGAACAGCTGGTGGGAGGTGCCAGTACTAAGTCAGGTCACTGGGGAAGGTCCAAGGGATATTCCAGATCCCACTCATTCACTGTGATTCCACAATGGCCTGGCCAGCCACGGACTGGGGAACTAAATGGAATGAAAGAAATGGAACTGTTTTCTGAGAGAGACTGGCATAGGGCAAGGCAGTGGAGGAATATTTGCGGGGAGGGGTGCAGAATATTGGGAAGGGATGCTGAACGTGGATTTGTCAGTTACTTTTCTTCTCTACTCTCTTTGAGATGCTATGGACTCAGTGTCATCTACTTATCTTCCACCATCTACCTTCTCCAACAAGGGCAGTGACTGCACAGAACATCTCCAAAACCAGAAAGGCTCTTAGAAGAATCCCTCCTCCTTCCTGATTAGGTACTCAAGGGGAGTATTTTAGAGCCATGAAATTTCAAAGCTGAAAAAGATCCTACACGTTGGATGATGCCTTGATCTGGAAGTTCAGAGAGGAAAAGTGTCTCTCTTGCCATCTCAGGGTGCCTGGCCCTGAGCTAGAACACAGGCCTCACGGGAAAGTGTCCGTGTGCTTTGTTGTCTTGTTTGGCTTCCTTTGTGGGCACTGGCTGTGGGTGTGTAAATGTCCCTTGTACATCTGTCTCTGCAGGGTGTCTGTTCCAGAGAGAGAGCCTTCAGTGGCTGAGTGGGCAATGCTTTTCCGTTCTCGTGGGGCCTAAATCTATGGCACGTGGCACACTGGAAAGTCAAGAGTCCTGGGTCTTAGAATTCACATCGTTGAGCTCCTAGCTTCTTATTTGTAAAACAGAGCTAAAAGTTCTTGCTCTGATCACAGGGCTGTTTATCAAGCTTAAATAGGATGGTGCTTGTGAAAGGGCTTTATAAACATATAGGAGATTGCTGTTATCAAAAGCCTGATGAGAATGGTGTGTACAAAAGTGGCCTTGTTGGGCACTGGGACAAGATGTTTGCAGGTTTTCTGGGCACTCAGAGGATGCAGCAGGGACAGGTGATTTGCGTATCAGTCCCCATGGTGCTCAACCACTGGGTATGATTTTAGGGCTCTCAGATAACTGTGGGCTGTCTGGAACAGTGTCCTGCACCATCAGAAAGAGCAGGTTTCTCCCCAGGCCCTTTGCCCCCTTCTGGGGGCTGATCTCAATCAGAGCATTCTGGAGATGGTGTGTGGGGTGGGTGGTGGAACTTTCCAGGAAGTCCCAAAAGAAATACTTCAAGGTACACTGAAGGGACAAACAGCTCCATCTGAGCCATTTTAGGCAGCCTTATGCTGGCAGGCATTCGGAAAGGCCTTGGAGTCCATTTCTTTATGGAAAAGGTAAGCAATTTATGGGAGTTCACCTGTCTTTAAGCGATTGCTTCATCAGTTTTTCACCCATTTAACAGGTATCTGTGCCAGGAGCTGTGAAGTGTCTTAGGAAAATGATGACCACATAAGCCCAGGCAGTTGCTTTTGACTTAGAACATTGATCTAGTTTAGTGTACACCCGGCGCCTGACTCCCTCTAGCCTGCATCTAATACCACTTCTTCCTGGGGCCTATAGCTTAATGCGGTGGTTGACAGAATGGGCATTAGGACAGAACAAGCATTATTGTTATTGTTGTTGTTATTGACAGAACAAGGCACATTATGCAGATGTGAGAATGCCATATGCTACCTGGAGAGAAAATAATACATTCACATTCAAGAAATCATTGCAAAGATCTAATTTACTTCACAGATAATATTGGGCAAGAGAATTTCTTTGAGTATTCCTTCCCTGCCTGATAGTTACTGTAAATTGATGAAAAACTCCTGGTTTAGACTTGCTTAATTCCCTAACATGATGATGATGATGATGATGATGATTAATATTATTATAAGGAACTTATTTTTTGTTGGCATGTTGAAATACTGGGTGTTGCCTGGAGTACCTTGTCAAGGGCTAAGCATTCAATACAGTCATCCTTTCTACTTAGCAGCTTGAATTGGAAAGGCCTCCTCTTGCTCTGTACCCCATTCTGTCCCTCCCCCAGTCCCTCCCCAGGAGTGCTCATAGATGAAAGGGGATATTAAGGAGCAGTGTCATCTGTTTGGTTTGAAAAAGAAGGTAAACTTTTATTTAAAGACAGAGTTAGGAAAAGAAAGTCATGGTTTACTTAGAAAGATGACAATTTACATAAGGAAAACAGCACATTTGGCCAGGACAACAAAACAGCCCTCTGAGGCTGTCAGGAAAGCCGACCACAAACATGCCAATAAAGGGTTGAATTGTGTACGTGTGTGTATTTAAAAGAATTCTGTAAAACAGCATAAGACAAATACATGATCTAAAGCAGCATGTTTCCTGTCCTTGGGAAGTCAGGAGAACCTTTGTGCAGGTTCGTGGGATTGAAGTAATCTCTTTGTAGTGGTGTCGGACACAGAAGAAATCTCAATTCTCAGCCAGAGGGAGCAAGGGTCAGGGGGAGCTTTTTGGGTGTGGAAATAAAGGGCCAGAGAACTAGAGAGAGGATGGCACATGCGGAAATGCTCTGAAGACATTTAAACATGCACGCAGTGGAGGAAGGAGAGAGGTGAAGAGGTCCGAGCTCCTGAGTGCAGCCTGGAGAAAGTACTTGCCATGGCAGCCTGCTGCTGTGTGTTCAATACTTGGCAATAACCCATTATGCAGAAGAAATAACCCAAATGCCGTTGGCCAATCAAGGGCCAACTGGGCAGAATTTTCTGATGGTTGTCAAAACAATGCCCCAAATAATAACTCTTCCAAAGTTATCAGTGAAAAGATTTTAAAAACTCAGGCTGAAGAATGTTTCTCTTATTGAGACTTGGAAAAACCATTAGGTAAGCCAAGTACTGACGATTCTACGAGATTATTATTCAATTGAGATTTCTCCACACTGAAGATAAAGGGCTTGGAAATTATCCTTTAAGCAGCAAAAGATTTTATGAAGAATCAAAAATATTTTCGACTTCTTCACCCTTGAACCAGGTTTCAACAACATCAGGTTAGACATAAAGTACATTAGTGTTACTTAGCGCTTAGGAAATAAAGTCCTCCCCTCTGATAGCTAAGATTTCTTCTGTTGACCATCTTTCTTTCAAATACAATTAGGCGTGTAAGAAATTATCAAAAATACTTGCCATTAGAAAAATTATCTTAATTCTTGTTAACCTCTCACCTCGTTATAAATGGGTGGGTTGGAGAGGCACACATTTTACTAGTGTTGTTTTTGATTGAGGGTACTGGCCATTTACAATAGCCTTTTAAAATTTCCAAATAGTTTGCAAAAGTACATACTACAAAATTTCATTGTTTCAAGATCAAAAGTCGCATTTAACACACCATACATGATTCATATGTACATTTACAGAGGTTTAAAGCACACAAAATTGTGCAGATAACGTACCGAAGTCTAAACTTTGATATATACTCCGTCGCATTCATAGCAACAAGATACAATAGATTCTGAACAAATAACCAATAATCAGCCAAATTACTATGTACACATTAGGCAGGAAGCAATTAAGTGCTGCCTAATAGAATGTCACTTAAATTACTTTTTCTATGAAACACCTCTCCCCCACTACACACACACACACACTTCTTTAATTCTTTTTCCATCACAAACATTACACTGATGCTTGTGACCACAGACATGGGAAATCTTCAAATATCTGGTTGGTTACGGGGCAAGAAGCAACACAGCAACTCAGAGTAACTTAACATAATAATTTGCCAAATGTGGTATCTCTCAATCAGCTACTGGGTGGTGGTTACTGTGGAAGCATATTCAAGCCTTCATGTCATGGACCAAAGGAAGAGGAGCAGTCGGCATGAACTAATCACTTTATAACATTTGCCACTAAGTTAAATATTGAAAAATGTATATATCTGAGGGGAAAGCCCTAAGATAATATTTAAAGCAACAACAAACCTCCTACTTCCTTTATCAAAATAGCATATTTTCACAGTCTACCTATATGATTGTTAAATAAAACCAAATATCCTTTTGAATAACCATTTAAAAATTCATTATTAATGGAAATAAAAGAAATAATTGGAAAAAAAACCCCTCCACACCTCCCAAATAGAACTACTGTGTGCAGATGTAGTGGAAAAACCAGAGACCCGAAATATGGCAAAATCAGTGCTTCATAAACAGTCAATGGATTTTTCTAAAAATACTTTTTGCTAATGGCAAAGTTCAACACCTCAGAAAAACTCTGAATTAAGATCTTAGAATAAGTTTCCAAACTGTACAACATAGTTTCAAACACACTACCCTTGTTGTTTGTAAGGCCACATTGAAGTTTAGCTTAACAGTCATGAGCCATGTGCTTGAACATCTTATGAGAGGTGACCTGCAAAGGATCGAGTTTTTTCCTTGCTCACCCTGCTACCTGTGAAGAGGTATCATTGCTTTCCCAAATAGCTCCTTCAAAAATGTCCTTAAAGTTATCACCAGGAAATAAAAGTTCAGATTTGCTCTATTGAATCGTCTGAAAAAATACTAAGACTTTACAAAGTGAAAATGTAGCACTTGCAATTCTCCGAGAGTGTTCTCCTGTTAATCTATAACCACCCTAAGGGGTATGTTACAGTTCAATAAACAAATATACCAAGAGATGCACACTCCCTGTGGCAGCTCTGCTACATACAAAGTTGAGAGAGCTGTAGAACAATAGCATCATCTTTCTAACAAGTATCAGTTTTAAGAAGCCAGTGAATTCTGTACATAACTAGGGAAATTAAATGCACTACAGACCCCTCAGCATCTTGAGTTGATAGCTTTCCAAGAGAAAGTGAGTATACTTGGGCGGAGCATGAAGAACAAAAGGAGGCCAAGGAGTTGGGATTTTCCGGTATGCCTCCTTGACTAAAATCATCTTCAAGTGAGCTCAGTGCTTACCCGGGTGCACGTTCATGTGGCAGGATAACAATGATTGAGAGGCCAGCCCTCTTTCCCACTTGTCTGGCATGATCTCCTGGCAAGGATGGGGTGGGTGTTTGCCAGGTGGCTCCCGGACAAGGTCTTTTTAGGGGAGTACAACAAGGCTTCAGTCATTGCTTTTCATAAAGTGCTTTGGGATCCTTCAGGAATGGGGGCTGGAGGAATATTATTACTAATTGGCTTCAACTTTCAAACCAAATGGAACCATTTTCTCCAGTGTAATTATTGCTTTGAGCATCAGTGAATGTTCTGAAAACGAAATGGGTCTCATCTTTAAGCACCCACTTCTTTAAATACTCATTCCCAAGAGTGAAAGTTTTAAATTACTGTCTCCCAGGTATCCTCACCAATTAAGAGGATGCGATAGCCTTTGCAACTGTTACAAGCATATATGTCAAAGACTTGCATTTTCCAGGCTGTTATCCTTATGACTAGACAGTGAGAGTGAAATCAGAGATGTCTGGCCCAGCATGTACCATGCTGGCCTGCCCAAGGGGACAGGCTCCTGTCTCTTCCAGGACATTGGTGAGATGCATGGTGATGATGGCTACACTCATATCAGATCATGAGCTCCTTGTGGCCTGGGAATGTGTTTTATACTTGATTTTTTTGTTCTCTGTGGGACTTAGAATAGAGACAGATGTGTGGGAGGGCCTCAGTCAATGATTTCTGAGGATTTTCACAAATGATGAGAGCTGGCTAATACCAGTGAGAATTAAGCATGTTAGAAAAACCATGGAAAAGAGGACCCGGGATAAGAAAGTTTCCTCGCAGACGCTCCCAGGTTGGACTTAGAATGAAAGACAAATGCCCATCATATCCCAAACCAAACCCAAACAAACTAAGACAAGACAAAACAAACAAACAAGAAGTCCTCACACATTGTAAAGTTTTCATAATGAGAAGACTGGCCAAATGAATAAAGGACTGTGAATTAGAGAGCACAGTTTTTGCTCCCAAGAGTGAATGAATTTAAAGCAGGCTCACAAAGTGGAGGTACGGGCGGAGGGAAGCTATTTGAACAAACAGCTAATTACCAAGGATGTAACATCCACTTCTGTATAGGCACAGTTCTGGGAAACTGCATTTTCACGTTGATTAAGCATGCCCGTGAAACCTAATGTGCGGTACTCATTTCACGGGCATGCATTTCTTTTCCTCACAGAAGGTGAAGCAATAACCCCGTGTCCCCAGTATAAATTAGTGGGTTTGGACTTAATGCAATCTTACTTCATGAGTCATTATTTGGTCCAGTGTGCCAGAGCTTGCTGACCAAACAAGGGGCCCAAGGGTGGGTCAGTGCCTGCTTTTGCTGCCTGTCAAATGCCTTCCCTCTAATTCACAGTCACAAACCTCCTTGCATGCCACCAGACAGGTTGTGGTCAGAGAACCATTTGGTTTCTTCATTCTTGACAATTCCAGCATCTCATCTCACACTTATTGAACATATACAATCTATCTTATAATTAGGAATAAGTAGACACTGATTGCAGGTGAAGGCCATTTTTTTGTTGTTATTAAAGAGGAGTCATATGGTAACTTTAAATGACATTTTGCCCAAATTTGCATTTTAATTAATTCGCTTAGATGTCTATTATATGAAATTTGAATTTCCTGGCAACAAGGAGCTCTATGAATATTGGAAACCTATTAGGTAAAGGTTGAGAAAAAAAAGTTGAATTTGGAATTAGATCATTGGAAAACTAGGTAAGTAGCCTATAGACAAGAGTTGACTAGGTATGTATCAATTCCCAATAGGAGAGCCTGCTACAAAGAGAATGGTTGAGAGTTCTGACTCTGACTCTGAGACTGAACTAGCTCTTTGACTTTGAGCAAGTTCCTTAACCACTCTGGGCCTTAATTGCATCATCTGTAAACACAAGGACTTAGACTAATTTTATGGTTCCTTCTAGCTCTAACACTCCATACACATAGAATTCACTTAGAAAAAAGAAAACTGCCTTTTAAAATTCTCCCAGGCATGGAAAAGGAGCTGCAGTGATTCTGATCAGATTCTTTGGGAGGTTCATTGAGTATAAAATCTCTTTAAAAAAAAAAAAAAGGCCTGAGCTCTGGGCTTTAGTTTTCTAATGACCATAGGACATGGGCCAAATCTGTGCCTTTCCACCAGGGTAATTATTTATGTTTAAATCAAATGTTTTAAAAATGGAAGGGATTGGAATAACATTGTGAACAGGGGACTTTGTATGAACTCCCATGAGGACGAATGGTAGAATTGTGGGGATAGCAGTAGGGCCATAAAGAGCAGTATTTAACCAAAATGCCTATGAAGCAGAAAAGGACCATTTAGAATATCAGTGAACTGAATGGATCTTGGCTCCAGGACATGAGGGAAGGCTCATGCCTTTTAAAATATGCAGTGCAATTTCTCTTTGATTTGGGTTCTCCTCTGGGAGAAAGGCAGGTGGGAGGCAACGAGACCAAAGCAAGATTTTCAGGTGTCTTTGAGCACAGCCTTGGAACCACTGGCACGGCCTTCTAGGGAAAGATTTTCCCCGAGGTCAATGGATTAACTGATTTCTGGGTAAAACTGACTTTGGAAGGGATAGATGAAAAAGGGGAAGGCAGCAACCCAAGCCCTGGACTATCTGTCCTGTGACCTGTGAAGTAGGAGTGAGATGTGTCTGTGTGACTGTAAGGACTCCATCACTGCCTGGCCATATCTGTAGGGCACTTTCTTGTTCAATGACAATTCCATCACCTAAGAAATCTGGAGCAGGTCCATTGTTATTTTCAAATTTCAGAGACACAGCCCCCATGGACTTAGTTATTTTAGGATTGTAAAGCAAGTGCATTTTTGCTCATGTCTTTCTCCCTCCCCTTGTCTTGACTATAATCCAGGCTGTCTCTTAATTCAGCCCCTCTTCTTGCCCCTGGAATAACAAACAGCCCTTTTTCATGCCTGAATGGGAGGCAAGAGTGCAGGAAGGGCTGCTTCCTGCCCTGTTCTATCTTTGCAAGACAGAGCTAGAAGACAACCATCCTCTACTTTTGTTTCTGGTGGTTTCCACACAGCACGAAGTGAAGAAAAGGCCTGCCCAAGGCCTCCTTAATCAGATCAGTGCCGATGGATAAACTGGACTTGGCGAGCCTCTGAGAACCCTGCACTTTGGGACGACGTGGTTGAGCTGACAGGGAACCCGGGACAAGTCCACTTGACCCTGTGCCCTAGAGATACAACCTGGGCTTCTCGCCTCCAAATCATCCTAAAGGTTCAGAAAGGAGAGAAAAACAATGCTAATCTTATTTTTCATGGATAGAACTCCTCTTACCAATCACAAATTCATGAAAGAGCCCTAAACCCGGGGGAGGGAGGGGGTTCAGATTACAAAGCCAGCTGCAGAACTGAGGGTGGCTCCACGGGCCGCCCTGCCTTAGTCACAGGCCCCCCGAAGGACAGGCACGTTCCAACTGTTATGTCAGGAGTCTCTGGACACAAAAGCCTCCCTATGCCCTTCAGAGGCTGGCCTGGGAATGACACTGGCAACTCCCGCCTTTACCCCAACTCTATCATTTTTGTTTGTCAATCCTCACCTGAGGATATTTTCCCCATTGATTGGTTTAGAGAGAGTAGAGGGAGGGGCAGGGAGGGGCAGGGAGGGAGAAACAGGGATGTGAGCGTCGCATCCGCGCGTGGCCTCGGCACGTGCCCCAGGCCGGGCGGGGTCGAACCTGCAGCCCAGGCACGTGCCCTCTGGTCACGGAGCCACAGGGACCACGGCCTCTTTAAAAAAAAAAAAAGAAAAAAAAAAAAGAGGGCCTGGAACCTGGAACCTATGAATTTTTTAACATTCAAACCACTTGAAAAAGGGTGGGGACAAGGCGGGGCCAGGCTGGGCGACAGAAAATGCAGGGACTTGCGGCGGAGCGGAGACAGCCAGGCCCCTAGAGCATGCTGCTGAGTATTTCCGACGCGGGCGAGGCGGCGGGAGCCTCGGGGCTCACCTCGGGGCGGGCGGGGCTGGGCAGGCGGGCGTGGCCCCCGGGGGGCGGGCTCAGGCCGGCCCAGGGCGTGGCGCCCACGTCCGCGAGCGCCTCGGGGTAGGCCTCCACGTAGATGCGGTGCACGGAGGGCCTCGGGTCCTGGAGGATGCTCTGCCGCCCCTCGGGGAGGCTCGCGGCGTGGGCCAGAACCAGGCCCCGGGGCCCATCGGCGGCGGGCCCGAGGCGCTCGGCCTCCCCGGGCTGCTGCGCCAGGTCGCAGGCCCGGGACAGGTGCTGAGTGTAAACGCCCTCGGACAGCGAGAGCGACTGCGTCTCACCGCGCATGCGCAGCCAGCGGTGGTGCCGGCTGAAGCCCCCGTAGTGCTGGTGCTTGGCCGGCTTCCGCTTTCCCAGGAAGCCCAGCGGTGGCGGCCGCGCTCCCGGCGCCATCTTGCCGTGGTTCTTGGGCCCGAAGCCCGTGAGGGTCAGGCCGTGGAGGAACTCGGCACACGTGTGGTCTGGGTCTGGCCCCAGTCCTGGCCCCGGCCCGGGAAGCCGGCCCTGAGGGTCCTGGCCGGGCCCCAGCGGAGACTTCACGTCGTGCACCTGCAGGACGTCGGGGGCGCTGCCGCTCAGGCCGCTGAGAGCCTGCTGGGCGATGTCGTGCGATGACAGGTAGACCAGGTCCAAGTCTCGGGGGCTCAGGGCGTCGCTGGAGTCGTAGTCGCTGTCGGTGGGGAGGAAGACTTCTGAGCAGCCTTCTTCATCAGAGCAGGGCTGTGAATCTGCAAAGCCAGAGACCGAGGTTAGGAAACAGAAAAACTCGGAGCCGGGGCTGTTTCCTGGGCGCGGAGTCCATGGCGTCAGACCCCCTTCCGCCCTCCTGTTCCTGGAAGGGCCCTGTGCTTCGTTTAATGGTTTGCACTCACCTCTTGAAATTATTAAAGCGGTTTTGAACAGGGGGCCCCACCTTTCCGTTTCGCATAGAGCGGTGGTGGGCCCTGTGCTTAGCTTAAGGGAAAGGGAGGAGCGGAACCCTGGCAGGCCCGCCCGACGGCGGCCTCACGCCCCGCGTAGGGTTTTATTATTTCATTACCCACTGGGCTGTGTAGACAGGATGAAACAGGAGACAGAGCTGGCTGTTACTCACTTATCATTCCCTATTCTTCAGATAGGATTTTTTTTTTTTTTTTTGCATTTGGTGCAGTAGCCGGAAGTTAAAAAGGGGGAAGGGAGAGGAGGCAGCACTGGGGTGGCTGAAGCCAGGGAAGCCTGGTTCCGAGCCCTAACCTTCCTCCACCTACTTGCTCTGTGATCTCGGGGAAGCTACTTAGCTTCTTTGAGCTTCTGTTCTCTTATCTGTGACATGGGGATGATAGTAGGACTTACTAAGGGTGACTGTAAAAAACAAATCCGTTATGTGTACAAACACCACGTTGTCAGGTGTCTAAAAAGAAAAAAAAAAAAAAAAGTAAGGCCGAAGGAAAAAAAAAAAACAACCAGAAGTAAAATCAGAGGCAAAAACAAATCTTGAAGTGCATGCTGCGATGATTGTCAGTGAGCCACAAGTTTAATTCTATAGACATTTGTCGTTGAATGTGCTACTTACTTACAGGCTTTCCCCCAATCAGGTTGGAGGGCAAGGACTATCTTAAAGTCCTTTTAATTTCCCACAAAACTCAGCCCATAATAGGTACTTGGTAAATATATGCTAATTTTGAAAACATGAAAGTGCTCTTAAAACGAAGAAATCTCTAATCTACAAAATTGAGACAGTCCCAATAAAAAAGTCTCCATAGGATTTAAAAATGGAATTTAGTAAATTGATTTTTAAATTCATCTGGAAGAGAAAATTTATGAGACTAGCCATACTTTTTTTTTCTTTTTTCTTTTTTTTTAGATACAACAGAGAGGGGCCTGAATTACCAGATATCAAAACATACTATAGAGCTTTGGTAATTAAAACTTTGTACTTTTAATTACAAAGTTTAAATGGATCTATGGATCTATGGAATAGAAAAATAAAGTCCCCAAACAGTCTTCATTCTGTGTGATAATTTAACATATGGTAAAGGTAACATTTGAAATTAGGGCAATGAATAGATTAATGAGTATATAGTGTTGGGAAAATAGGTTATCCCTTTAGCAAATATAATTAGAGAAAGTCCTACCTCATACCATATATAAAAGTAAATTCCATGTAGTTCATATATAACAACCAAACCCTATAAGTATTAGAAGATAATATGTAATTTTGGGGTGGGGTGGTCTTTCTAAGCAAGACAAAACCCCAGAAGTCAGAAAAGAAGTGATTGATAAATATGATTACATCAAAGCTTAATACTTTGTAAGACAATTGATACCATAAACAAAAAGATGAGTGATAGATTGGAAGAAAATAGTAATAATATGCTTGACAAAAGATTAATATCCAGAATATATAAAAATTCCTATAAATCACTAAGAAGACAGTCTGAATGCGCAAGAAATAACCAGCACTTCCAAGAATAATTAATACAAATGACCAATAAAAAATGTTCAACTTAGATAGACTATAATTACTAGCTAGATAGTAATTAGGAAAATGCAACCTGAAACAACAATGAGGCATTTTTCCCCCCATCAGATTTGCTAAAAATAAAAAGAGTGATAATCTCATGTGTTGGTGATGTGTGGGAAATCAGGGGCGCTCATATAATGATGGTGGGAATATAAACTGGTACAGCCCTTTGGACAGAAATTAGGTAGAATAAAATTGTATGTATCGTTTGTCCCAGCAAGTCCTGTTTTAGATATCTGTGTTTGAGAAATTGTCACTGTGTGTACATGGAAGCATTTATAAGTTGTGTTCTGCAGTGTGATTTATAACAGTGAAAAACTGGGAATAACCTTGTGGCTGAGACTGCTGTGAAAGGAAGACTTAGAGGCACAGAAGCATTAAGAAAAGAAAAATAAGAAAAGAAAGATAGTTTACTTGCAAAGTTCTACAAGGGAGTCCAAATTCAGGACTGGCTTGCTGATTTAAAAATACAACAGCTATTTAAAAAGTAAAAACCCACAGGGTTACAACGTTATAGTCAGTCTGTTCATGGTAGAAAGTCAGACATGATTATCGTAAGAATATGGCAAACTTTAGGGAAAATTTTTGTTTTGTTAGGGATTCAGTAATTTACACAAATAGGATTAGGGTTTCTTCTGTTTTAGTGAGTAGATCCAGATGTAAGACTTTTTTTTTTCTTGTTTGTTTATTTCAGGGTCAGGGTGTGAAGTATTCCCCCCACCTCTTAATTTTGTAGCCAGTGGAAGTTTTTGAAGAATTTTGAGGAAGTAACTGACAAGATGAAAGTTGTGATTTAGGGTAATTATGTAGCAGGTAGGATGTAAGATGAACAGACAGCAGGGAGGCCAGCAAGGAGGCTGTGGTTCAAGCTATGTTTCCTTTAAACATTTATCTTTTTCAGGCTGTGGGGCTGAGGAAGAGCAGAGGTTATGTGGAGGAAAATAGAACTCCAGGTAAGTCATTCATTCAAAGATGTGTACTGATCACCTATTTTGTGCTAAACAGACATGGTCTCTGCTTTCAAGCAGCTCATAGAGAGTGGATTAGACAACAAATAAGTCAGAAAGTATGTAAGATTAATTTTAGATAGTGCGAAGTTCTCTGAAGAAAATGAAACTGGATTTCAGGTAAAGAGACTTGGGAGGAAGGTTCTATTGATAAGGTAGCCAGGGGAGGAATCTGTAGAAAGTTGAGTTGAGATCTCAGTGATTAGAAGGAACTAGCTATGGGAAAGTTTTAGGTAACAGTGTTCCAGACAACTTGGAGAAGCAAGTGCACAAGCCCTGAAGTGACTGGTAGGTTTCAAGCCTCAGTGAGTGAAAGATGGAGTAATATTAAACTGGAGGAGTTAAATTGCAGCATGTTTGGGCAGTGGAAGAGATGGTAAATTTAATATGGGACAAGTTGAACTTGAGGGGATGGAATGGGAGCCTGGTCTGGGAGGGGATTGGGAGGTTGAGGGAAGATGTTTGTGGTTAGAGAAGGAACCATTTGAAAGGGAACTGTTGGAGATGTAAGAGGGGTAGGTTGATGGATGTAACAAGGATGGGTGATCTTGTGAGCACCAGTGCTGGCACTGGTCTCTAGTGAAAATAATGGAAGGTCACATGGTTAGGAAAGAAGACATATAAAAAGATGTTCAACCTAAAAGTAGAGAACTTCATAAAGACTTGGGCTGAATGACTTAGATATTCTTAAAACAAGTTTTAGACACTACTTTCCCCAATTTTTAGTGAGAAAAAAGGTCACTTCAAGTAACAGGGTCTCAGAACTGTTGGTTGTTTTTGATGATGGCAGCAATAGGTGCTATGGGGTGATGAGGAAGAGAGGTTAACTGAAGATTTGAAATTGGGCTGGAAATAATATCCAGGCAAAGAACTGATAGTTGACTTTAGTAATAACAAGATCTGTGGACTAGTCATTATGCTAAGTGCTTTAGGTGCTTTATCTTATATATAATGCTTACAACTATTCCCATTTTGCAGATAAGAATACTGAGGTTACTGGGCTGGTGTGGTTTAGTGGTTGTGCGTCGACCCATGAACCATGAGATCGCTGTTCAATTCCTCCTGGTCAGGGCATGCACCCGGGTTGCGGGCTCGATCCCTAGTTTGGGGCATGCAGGAGGCAGCCAATTGATGATTGTGACTCTCTCTCATCATTGATGTTTCTCTCTCTCCCTTCCTTTCCCTTCCTCTCTCTGAAATCAGTAAAAACATTAAAAAAAAAAAAAAGTACTGAGGCTTAGGCTTATTAAACTTTCCAATTCATGTAGTAGACTAAATGGCAGAATAGGAACCCACATGCGGATTTGTCTCACTCCAAAGAGCTGCTATACTGCCATTCACTTTAGCCTTTGCATAGCTCCCTGGAAGCTTCTTGAGGGCTGGGACATGGCTCATCTAGCCTACTTTGTTTAGTACCCACGCAAAGTTATATTAATTAAGTTCTTAGTAAGGGCTTCTTGACATGCTGCTGCTAGAGAATCATATTAGGTCTTGTATTAGTTTCCTGTGGCTGCTGTAACAAATTATCACCCAAGGGGTGGCTTAAAACAAGAGGAATTGATTCTCTCACAGCTCTTGAAGCCAGAGGCTGAAATCGAGGTGTCAGCAGGGCTGAATTTTGGAGGCCGGGGCAGGGGAAGAACTTTCTTGCCTCTTCCAGCTTCTGGTGGCATTCCTTGTGGCTGCATCACTCCAGTCTCTGCTTGTCTTCATATGGACTCTTTTTCTTATAAGGACCCATGTCATTGGATTTAGAGTCCACCTGGATAATCCAGGGTGATCTCATCCCAAGATCCTTGATTACACCTTCAAAGACCCTTTTTCCAATTAAGGTCACATTCACAGGTTCGAAGGGTAAGGACAGGAACATAGCTTTTTGGGGGCCACCATTCAACCCATTAGGAGTCTGATAAGAAAAATGTAACTAGAAGCAACTGCTGAGGGGTTTGTGACACCTTTTTCCTATTTCCAGCCCATACTCAGGTCAAGCACTCTGAAAGAGCAGTTTGCACTTTGACCTCTCAGCATACAAATAGTGACCATTTATTGTTTGCAGGTGACTAAGGGGTATATGAAGGTGTGCTTTAAAGGGCTGACATTCTAATATTTTAATAGATCATCATATTTTAAGACTCAGTCTCTCAGGAAGAGCTTGTGCTGATTTCCCCAGGGGGGGTTAGTTGCTCAGTTCGTTTGGCTTTTATAGCATTTTATTTATATCTCTGTTACTGCATTTATCAAGCTTTTTTATAAATTACTCATTTGCATGTTTATCGACTTCTGAGTTGTGAACTCTAGAGAGCATGCATTATTGTCTTACTCATCTCTGCTTAGCAAGTGTTGAAGTCAGTCAATGAAGGAATAGACTAAAGAAGGAGGCAAGCAAAGGGACGTTTCTCATCTTCTGTATTTCCCAGATCACGCGATCTGAACTAGGACATGTGAGCAGGCTGTGAGGCCCTCCTGAGTAGACTGTGACTGAGTTGTCATTGTGTTATCAGCCTCTTGTGCTGGATCTGGTACATACAAAGCTCTCAGTAAAATACGTTGAGTTGAATTGAAATAGAAACAAATATTGAAATCTGGGAACATAAAAGGTGGTAAAATTTGACTGCCTCTTAAAAAGCAGTACTGAAAGCAGCCTGAAAAGACTGCTTTTTCAAAAAAAAAAAAAAAGGCCTAATTTACTTAATTTGCCATAGACATTCCTGAAAGCAGTCACCCAAATCATTTTTCTTTATATTTGACTTGGTGAGTCAGCCCAGTTATAGCAGAAAGAACAATTCTCTTAAAATTAGACAAACCTGGGCTGAGGTCCTGTCCTACTCCTTGCTGTGTCAATCTAGAGCAAACCACTTAGCCCCTCTGAACCTTCATCTCTAGCGGGGAGGTAATTATATTGCCTACCTTCCATAGGTGCTATGAGGATTAAATTAGTTGGTTAAAAAGGCTTTCAGTGCCTTACAAACAGAAGGTGTCAGTATTATTGAGATCCTTTCCGTCCTTAAATAGAGATTAACTAGAAAACAACTCAAGAGGTGGCTCATTAAATTACAAATCAGCAATCAGATAAGCTTCAAGGGTTTGCTGTGAGAATGCTGTTAATGAAGGAGAACAGCAATCTCTTGTATGATGTTTTGTGTTGGTGATGATTTAGTCTGGGACTCTTATTTCTCACCTAGATTTAGCAGTGACTTAGTAAGTGGTGTAACTTCCTACTGGAGCTCCGAGGAGTAAGGGAGATGGGCGTTAAATCAAGAGAAGAGCAAGTTATAACTGTAGTAACCCAGAATGGAGATGAAAAAGGGCTTGGGTATGGAGTGGTAAATATTATTTACAGGTTCATGGACCCACACTTGGGAAACACTGCTCTAGTGGGAATCTAAATATTTGACTTCCATGGTGGTTGTATTGTTTATTATGAGACTTAGTGGAACCTATTGCTTAGAGTGGGATACCCCTCCCAGAACAAGCTGGGAAAATCTCCATCATGCCAGCCAGGGCACTGAGGAGAGTTTCCAGGGACTTAGGCCACTGCCACTCCCTCCCTTTCTGGAAAAGAATGCAGCTTCCATCCCCTGATCCAGCCATATGCTCCATTAAGCATCAGAGGCACCTTGCCCAGTTGTTATTTTAATAAACCTGGTTGTGCTCCTCAATTTCCCTTAGAGGGCCCACTGGGCAGGCTAGCACTGGTAGAACCTTGGTTTCCCTCTGGTTGACCCAGGAGCTGTTTGATGAAGGTTCTGCCCATAGTATTAGTGCTGGCTTAGGAAGCTTGGCTTTCTTGCCATTGTAATGGGTGTTGCAACTCCTGGGCTCAGTGGATCAGGCCAACAACAGCAGGGTAGGGTTGATGTGGATTATGAGGGCGTTATGGAGAGATGACATTTCAGGAAAGAGTAATTGATTTAAAAGCTATTGCTTTTCTCTTCAAAGCAGGGGACATGGCAAGACAAAAAGAAAGGAATAATAAGCAGGATTTGTTCTAAAAATACATCTTTACATTTTTAATGCATTTTTGTCTGAATTTGTATTTCTTTTTGTGCTTCAGTGAATCTATTTTCACTGCGTGTAAGTAGAATTTAAATATTTTATACATAAAGAATTTTAATAAATCTCTCAGGCCTTGGGTAGAACCTCAGGGGTTTGTTCACCTTCTAATTTCCCAAGAGAAATAGCATCTTCAGATGTCGATTTTTTTCAAGCTGTTTAGTTTATGCCATAGCGTCCTTAACGTCATCTGGGAAAAGACTACCAGGAAGATTTACATTTGGATGCTCAGGATAATCCTCAAATGCATCTGAAGGAAACAAATCCCCCCTCCCCCTGTTGCCTCACCCATGCGTCACTAGGAGAAATAGTATGGGGGGGGGGGAATTACCACTGCCTGTGACCACTACACCCACAGAAAAGGAATGGGGGAGAAAATACCCATGTGAGGGACGAAATCATTCCACCCCCTGCCTTGAGCTGCCTTTTCTAGGAGCCAGCTTGCCCCCTTGGGTCCTTGGGAGATGCTTAATTTTAATGGACTCAGAGGAGTTCTACTTCATGTTTGAAAACCACATAGAAATGGGAAGTAAAAGCATTTCACTCCCCCCCACCCCCCACCCCAGTTACACACAAACAAATCCAAAACAGCCTTAAAACAGAGTCTTGGGCTAGCAGCAGAGGCTAGGCTTGTGATAGGCTCTGCAATTCCAGCAGGTCCTCAGAAGTTAGGTGAACCCTACCCACACACAATGAAATTATGTTGCAAACTTCTTCCTGTGAGCCACTCGGGGATGTTCCTCTAAACTGGATTTTTTTTCTTTTTCATAAATGGTTTTCAAATGATGAAAACTCATTGCACTAGTGGAGATGACAGAGTATGCAGATTTCATGCTCTGAAATGCTTTTGTTTTTGTGAGGGGATAGGACACTCAATGTTTCACACAGCTCTCAACAGTTTCCCTGTCACTCGGTTCCATTTTTCATTTGCTGCCCTCCACGTCTTTGTGTTTCACAGCCTGTGGAATCTTGGCTTCAGAGGAACAAATGGGCCCAAGAGAGGGTTATATTTTAAGAAACAGAATGATCATCGCTCACATTTTAAGTCAATAATAAAATCTGAATGTAATTGGCCAGATCCTCCCAGCAGGGAGTGTGTAACCCATCATCTGGCCAACGAGAGTTTGGCACTCCTGTGGCATAGGAGAGGCCACCCTCATACAGCCAGGGGGAACCACTTAGGATCCTGCGGCCAAGAAAAGAAAGATTGGGAAATTGTGAGCAGACAGGACACACAAAGGCTGTGAAGGTGGAAGTAGAATTGAGTGATTTGTAGAATTATGTGAGTTGTGGAATGGCAGAGGGCAGATCTAGCTTGCCTTTAAAAATGCCCTTTCAACACTATACCTCCCTAGCTACTGCCCTCCCTCCCTCTTCTCTTTCACAGCCAAGATTTTGAAAAAAGAGTGTACCCTGTGGGTTCCACTTCCTTACTCCCACTTGCTCCCCGATCTACTTTGGTTTAGTTTCCAGCTCCTTCCCTGCTATCATCAAGATTACTGATGACTTCCTTATTCAAAACAAAACAAAACAATAGAAGCTTCTCAGTTTTATTTAACCTCTGACCATCGTTTGACATGCTTTAATTTCTGTGACACTGCTCTCTCTGTTTTTTTAAATCTTCTTTCTCTGGTGGTTCCTTTTTAGTCTGAGATGTCTTGCTGCTCCTTCCATAGTCTCCTCTTCTTACGATACCTACTCTCTCTAGTGAGTCCCAAGCATTATTGTAGCTACATTATTTATATGTCAACAATTCTTTTTTTTTAATCCTCACCTGAGGATACTTTCCCATTGCTTTTTCAGAGAGAGTGGAAGGGGGGGGGGGAGAGAGAGAGAGAGAAACTGATGTGGGAGAGACACATCTATTGGTTGCCTCTTGTATCCACCCAGACTGGGGCCGGGGATCAAGCCTGCAACCGAGGTATGTGCCCTTGGCCGGAATTGAACCTGGGACCTGTTCAGTCCACAGGCCGATACTCTAACCACTGAGCCAAACCCACTAGAGCCACATGTCAGTAATTCTTAAGTCTTCATTAGTCCAGTTCTCCTTCCTGAGCTCCAGACCCCCTACATTCTGTTTTCTCCTGAATGTTTCTTTTTATGTGGAATGTCCCAAAACTAACTCAAATTCAACGTGCCCAGCGACCCAAGCTTGCTTTTCCTTGTCTCACTTTTTTTTTTTTAAAAATGGCATCATCATATCCTGAGACAGGCCAGAAAACTTGGTATCTCCTCTGTTAATGGCTTCCTTATTGACCTCCTTGCTTCCAGTACTGTTCTCCTGTATGTATAACAGCCAGATTTGGCTTGAAAGAGTAATTCAGATTACATCAATCCTTGCTTAAAAGTTTCCAACAGCTTTTCATGACGAGTAGAATAAAATCCAAATCTTTTCTCATGGCCCTCCCTGGTTTGTCCCTTGCCTTTCTCCCTTCTCTCTCACCGCTACCCCTTGGTTCACGCTGTCCCAATGACTTCGGCCTTCTTTCCGTCCCTCACTCATCTCAGAGCCTTTTGTTATCTGGTTGCCTAGAATATTCCAACTCTGGATCTTTGCCCTACTGGCTCTTTGTTCTGTGGTAGGTTCGAATGCAGCCTTCACAGCCAGGTCTCTGCTGATCATCCCAGGGAATTCCATGCTGGCCTGCCTGCCCGGATTGCTGTTTTATATTGTACATGGGAATTTTCGCTATCTGAAATTTATGTTTTCATTGTTTGTCACTGTGTTTAGAACAGAGACTTTGCTTTGTTTATTACTATATCCCTCTTACCTCAGAGAGTACCTGGAACATGGTGGGTAACCAAAAAATATATATTTTTTAAGTGAAAAAAAAGAAAAAAAGACCAATGTACTTGGATCCTGAGTTCAGCCAGACTGCTTGGGTTTCCCTGAACTACAACATAGTTGCACATTCTGCTCCCTCTGCCTATGATGCTCTCCTCTTTTCTCTTTTTCAGTTCAACTTTGCTGATCCTTCAGTACTTGACTCTGTCATCTCCTCCGGGAAGCTCTTTTTGATCTCATGAGTTTAACACCTCCAACAGACTGGATAGCACCCTATATACATTCTTATTGGGATACATATGCAATTATCAGGAATTAAAAAAAAATTTATTGATTTCAGAGAGAGGAAGGGAGAGGGGGAGAGAGAGATAGAAACATCAATGATGAGAGAGTTGTCATTGATTTGCTGCCTCTTGCACCCCCCCCCCCACTGGGTATCGAGCCCGCAACCCTGGCATGTGCCCTGACCTGGAATCGAACGAGATCGCCTGGATCCTAGGTCAGTGCTCAACCGCTGAGCCACTCCCGGCTGGGCAGGAAATTTTTGTTAACGCATTAGACTAACTTCTGCCAGGGACAGTGTTTTAGCCCAGTAAGAATCTATAAAGATACACTTGAGAGACTCTACTTAAAGAATTCTTTTGTTGAATTATTTGGTAAATAGTAGAATCCTTTGGTAATGTAAATTAGCTGTCTCTCAGATTCTTCCACTGGCGCAGTGTTGATTTTCAGACATTGAGGTTTTTTAAAAATAGGAGGATATGCAAACTCACTTACGGAAAAGTCATATCCCCACTGTTTTCTGTAAGAAGACTAATAACATTAAATATGATACCTACAATCAATTGTCTATAATATGCCATGCATCTCTCACATAGACTATCCTATTCACAAGTAACTTTTCAAGGTGTATATTTCTCTCATTTTACATATGCGGAAACTGAGACTCATGTAGTAATTTGTTTGAGCTCCTTTAGCTAGTAAAATAAAGCTGGGATTTGAATCCAGGTCTCTGATTTCTAAGCCCGAAGCTCTTTCTGCTACACCATGCTGCCCCCTATGGGACAAGCCCACATTTCAGTACTGTTTATTAAAAATATCAATTTTTATTGTAAAGCTTACAAAATTGTAATTTATCAGCTATGGCAGCGATTTTCACCCAGTAATAGTCAAGTATTGCATGTTTTAGGAATTTTTGTGGCACACTGGTTGAAAATCACTAAACTACAGAATTAGGAAGGATGCTTTGAATGCCATTATTTTAATTGACTAAACATATGGCACTAGTCTTAACATGTCCTGGGCAAGAACATTATGTTGCCTTTGACTAGTATGCTTTCTCTTTATAAGCATAAAGGTGTTTTGTGGAAATTTGTGGTTAGCACTTGCCATGTGAATTGAAACTTGATTCCCAAGAGCGGAGGTGATTGGCTGGATATCTCGTCCAGCTTGTCTGTAAGGTGTCTCCTGCTAGCTGTGTCCACAATGATGCCAACCTACTTATTTGGTCTTAGGCTCCAGATTCTAGTTTATCCAAGGTTTCTTTCTTTTCCACCTCTCACCCCAGGGCACTGGTGCCATTTGGGAGGGAAGCTTGCCCTGAACTGTTGATCAGGTGGGACCTACTTCCTTCCTTGCTCCTGTCAGCCCCTATTTCCTAGAGGCTGGGCCTGTTCTCCTTCCTTACTTGGTTTCAGTCAGATTCGCTTAGCTAACCTGGCCTGCACGTGGCACTGAAGCCCTCTCCACTCTGCTCTTCTGAGTCCTCTTCCCTGCTCTCTGTCCTTCTGTATCTCAGAAGCTTGGACTGAGTCTTTCCTACTCCTAAATGGAGTTGATCTCAGCTTACTGCCTTAGTTTCCTACCCCTCCACTGCTCCAATGTTGTGCCCTCTATGTTTTTAGACTCTTACCACTGAGTAGTGCTTCCTGCTGCTTGATGGGACCAGTGCCTCAGCACTGAAGAACGTCATCAGTGGGGATAGGACCGAGAGTCTGGTGACTGAAATACATAACTTGAGATCTTGTTGCTTACCACTCACTGCTTTTCTCCTGTGCATCTCTGGGGACGGGGATGGTGATGGAAGACAGTCTATATGTGAGGATGTAGAGCTGATCTTCTTTAGGGTCTGCTCATCTGAGGGGTCTATCAGCTTAGTGATGAATAAGCCAGAAATTGATTGTTTGTATCTTGCATACTGTAGAGCATCCATGATCCATCTCATTTCACGCCAAACTTCATCTATTTGCTTTGAAATAAAGTGGTAAAAGACATTAAGTTATCAAATGAGCATTAAAGAGCAGTTAACTTTTCCCTGAGAGTCCAAGATTTTCCACTTTGTAAACTGTACATTGTTAAAAGATTTTCAGTTGTTGCTATAACAATCATAATTATTGTGGTGGGCTGAATGTGGCCTCCCATGTCCTAACCCCTGGAATTTGTGAATATGACATTATATGATAAAAGAGGGAAAATACCTTACATGGCAAAAGGTGTGATTAAGGATTCTGAGAGGAGGAGTTTATTGTGGATTATCTGGGTGGGCCCTAATGCCTATGATGAATGTCCCCATAAAGACATTCTTATGAGAGTGAGGCACAGAGACATTTGCAGACAGAAGAGGAGGCTGCCAAGGAAGCAGAGGTTGAAGTGGTGTGGCTACAAGTCAAGAAGCTGAAAGAAGCAGAGAGCAGATTCTTCTGGAAAGCCTCCAAAGGGAATGTGGCCCTAGCAGCACCTTGATTTCAGATTTCTGACCTCAAGAACTTGATAATGCATTTCTGTTTGTTTCGGGCAGCTCTGTTTGTGAGAATTTGTTACAGCAGCCACAGGAAACTAATACAGTTATTAACAGTAACTACTTGTTCTCTTTGGATGAGATTGTTTCAGCTTTATTGCTGAGGCTGGGTAGTAAGATTCAGTGTAGAAACAATGTTTATTTCTTAATTTTTCTCAGTGATGAAGTAAAGAGGTATTAACTGAAGAAAAATTAAAAGCAGGGGTCCAGAGAAACCTGTGGACTGAGTTTAACACACTTAGCTAAGTCGCTCTAAAAGAAGTACAATTTTCACCCATTTTACCTTAAACTGTTGATCTAAATAACTGACAACATAATCCCCCTTATTTTAAGGTCCAAATTCAGCTTCTAAAGACTTGCTGACACATTTTTTGAAAAGAAAGACCAAGAACTCTCTAGGTCTGTTGGTTAAAAGTTCTGCATCCATTTCTCACCCTACCTTTTAAAAATTTTGGTTTTCATCCCATGAATTACACCCCTTTCTCTGTACTCAGGCAAGATAATATTTTTATTAAAATGTAAAGGTGATTGGTTTTCTCAGAGCATAGTTACAAGGTGCTTGAGGGGATGATAGATTGGCTATATTTAATGAGCTGTGTTTCTATTACAGTTTAGGAGCATTTGAAGCATTACAGTATATAAATTATAGCCTAATTGCCCGTTAGGCTTAAGCAGCTCAAACTCCGCCGGTCTCCAAGTCTCTGCACTTGGGCATTTCTGCTGTGTGCGCTGTCTATAAAGCCTGTGTACCTTATCTATGATTTTCTGCACCTCCCCTGGTCCAGCCCTCCCCCTTTCTGGCCGTGCTCCTTGGCTTCTTTTCCTTGCTGTATTTACATAGACTCCCTTGCTCTTTACAATGTTTGGTTTGTGTAGTAACTTCAACACTGTCTTAGATCTGGAATCATACAAATGCTCTCGCGGCTGGCGGTTGCCTCTGCAGGTTATGGTGTGTGGTGGGCTGAGCTGTGAATGCCAGTGGGTGAGTGGCTACAGCTGGTTTTCATTTTGAGAGAGAGAGAGAGAGAGACTGAGAAGCCCCAAGTAGATAGGGGATGGGTGATATCCCATTGTCTTCAGCCAGTGACATCATCTGTGTCGTAAGGAACAAGGCATGTCACTAAAGGCTCAGAGAGGTGGTCTGGTTTTATCCTGGCCCAGAAGTGATTTTTTTCTGAATCCTTTGGGAATTGGCTTTTATCCAAGTCTTCGTGTACCTGGCTCGGTAGAAGGAGAGTACCTAGAGAGGCTCTCAAGTTACCTGCTTGGGGAGGCCAGAGAGGGCTAGAACTTTGAATTCCTGGCCTGGCCTGCTTGTATCCATCCCACTTAGTGAAAGGGGAGGAGAAAAAGGCAGTGGAGCCCTGGGCTGGGTGGAAAAGAGAGGAGCAAGGGTAGTCACCAGGGAGTAAGAGTGTGGCCAGGACTCCTGGATGGTCTGAGACTGACAGACGAGAGACAGCCTTCTTGCTGGATGGACAGACTGGACTCAGCGAGGCTTCCGTGGAATGAAGCAGAAACAGAACCTGAGGCCTGGTTAGAAAAGCGCTTCCCTAAAAATATTTATGGCTGTTAAAGAGCCATGAAGTGTTAGCGTCAACCAGGCCCTAGAAGTCATCTCTCTAGTCCAGTCCATTCATTTTACACGTGAGGAATTTAGGCCCATGGAGATCCAGTGAATTGTTCAATACTCCAAGGTTTATCAGAAGATTCCGGACTAAAAATGTATGCTGGTTGACTGTGGTCATTGTTCTGACTGTGCTCCACTGTCCCATACATTGGGTTCAAAAGATGAGCCCACCTTTCATTCATCCTTCCTCTTCCCACCCCTCACGCCTGTCTGTGTTCCACTTCTACTGGACATAAAACAAATGATGGAGATGTTTTGAATTTTCAAATGCTACATTCTCAGGTTGAGAGAGCAAGTAACTTCCTGAAAGGTTTATTTCTTTAGTGGGAGAGGCCACCTGAGATATCTCATTTATAGGGTGAGGGAAGTACAACAGGCTTCCCTGCACACCACTTTGCACGTATATGACATCTTCTCCTGAGTACTTAATAAACGCCATGTCTTGCGTATTCATGTTTCAAAGCATCTTCCCTTCGTATTAATGAATGAGTTGAACAAGTGAATGTCTGATTTATTACTTACTTCTGTGCAGGCATGTCCTGAGCGCTCTATGTGATTATCTTGTTGGATTCTCAGTGGCACTGTGAGCTAGGCTGTTATCACCACCCCCGCTTTACAGATGAGGAGCTAGAGAAATTTATGTGCCCAGTTCATAGCATTTTCTCATCTTAGGTCATCATTACTTCTTGCCTGGATGGTTCTAATAGCTTCTTATGTGGTTTCCCAGCATTTAGTCTTCTCCTTAAAGCCAGGAATGATATGCAAATTAAATAGTGAGTGTGGCCCTTGAGAATGGGTGCTTACTACGAACAGCCAGTGTGGCCACGCCCATGCCCATGGGAGGACGATCCTGCCCTATTTGCGTCTACCCTGAGCAGCTATGAGAACCTATAATTTACCTTCCTCCAAAACTTAGACCAGGTCTCTCCTTTCTGCAGAATAAAGTGCAAATTTCTTACCTGCCTTCAATAAAGCCCTTGTAACCTGATCGAGTCGCTACTTTTACTTTCCCAGTCACTCAGTTGATGCCCCACCCTACCTTGACTACTCGTCGTTCCCCAAGTACAGTTTTCCCTGCTCTTTCTGCCTTGTCTCTTTATACTTTGTCTTTCAACCCCCCTCCCCCCGCCCCCAGTCTATTTCTCACCAGAGTTTAACCTGTCTCTCCAGGCCCAGCGCAGATCTCAGATATCAGTTACACGCCCTATGGCAAACTTCTCTTACACCACAGATGTAAGTTCATTTTTACTTCTTTGTGTTGATACAGAGCTTTTTTTTTGTTTGTTTTTTTTTTACTTTTGGCACCTAGCTCATTTTACAAATTGTATTTATATACATTTCTTGTCTCCCCTAATGAGTTTTAAACTCTTTAAGGTCAGGGACCATGCCTAATTTGATGTTATATCTTCCTTATAGTGCCCAACACCTGGGTGTTCAACAAATACTTATCAGATTGAACCGAATGTATATTATAGTGATACTTATTTATCATGGGGCTATTGCTACTGTACTGATTTTGTGATTTGGCAGAAAGATCATAAGATTTGTACAAGAGATTTAGAGGCAGTGTCAGACCAGTTGACATTCTCTTGATGACTAGTCAGTCCCCCTGCCACAAGACCCTGAGGTGGTCACCGTAAGGCCTTTCCAGACAAGACCGTGGACAGGGAACCCACTCTTCTAACCTCTGTAGCTGCACATTCAAGTGTCAACTCTGCTGGAAAGAAGTTCAAAGCACGAGGAATCGTAGGTCCAACTCGATTGGGGTTAACATAAACCAGTGGATCATTTTCTTCTCTTTTTCTCTGCGGTGTGAGTTAATTAATACAGTGTTTCTGTTGGATCTGTCAGTGGGCTACCAGGTAAGAATACTATTCTGATCTCCCCGCCACAGCTGCTGATGCAGCTCTTTGTAACGCTGTGATTCATCTGTAGCATTTTCTTAAGCCTTTGTTTAAAAACTCACATCTCCGGAGCTCTGGACTTTAACCAAATCAACAGGCTACTTGCAACACTGTGGTCTTTCGGTCAGCCCAGATGGCCATTCCTTCTTCTGCGTGTTTCTCACCCCCTCTGCCCTGCCTCTTCCTTTCACCTCAGAAGAAACAAACTCTTACCTGAATGAAGTCTAAAACTTGCTGGTGTCTTTGTTTGGCAGCTGCAACCTCGCTGTCTGAGATCGCTTCCCTCAGGGACTGCTGGGTATTCAGAGAATCCAGCTCGACAACGGCAGAGAGGCGGCAATACAGACCAATAAATTTCTCCCTGTAGCTGCAGAAATGAACTGGAAGATGGACAAGCAGAACAAAACATGTTAAGCTCTGGTATCAAAACAGAGAAATTCATACCTCAGAGAAAACAAGTTGAATGAAAACATGATTTATTAATCCTATCAGTGGGAAATATTGAGCCATAAATAAATTATAAATGTGCTCTTAAGGAGCCAGTTGTCTGGCTTCGGTCAGACAGTATTCCCTTTTAAGGTCTACCAAGTCCTGGAAAGGTATGGGGAAGTGGGGTTGGCTCAAGCTGCAGTTTACGGTGTTCAGCCCCTAACGCTGGGGCTGAAGGTATATACACAAATATACGTACATGTCATATATGTAAATAAGTTATTTATATACTGGGAAAATGAGTTTGCATATCACTTTAAAGAAAAAAGGAAGCCAAGGAACAATTTGAAACATAGTTTTGATTTCCATGTCTGACTTCCAGCATGTGCTTTGTGTGCTTTTTTCCAAGGCCAGAAGTCCCAGAAGATACAAGAAATGCTTTTCTCAGGGTATCTCTTGCCTGGCTGGAGACTTCCCTAAGGGCCTAGGATCATGGGTTTTGATCCCCCTCCTTCCTCCGCTCCTCAGCTTTTTTGGAAGAATGACAGAGCAGGTGCCTTGACAGATGACTTTGTCTTCAGCGGGCTTGACCTTCCTCCCTCAAAAGGCAGTGGGCCAGAGGCTGGGGTCTACAGCCCTACCTTCATCTCCATCATGGAGGAGGGAGACAGCAGTGTGGGACTCAGCCTGGGGCAGACAGCCTGAGGCGGTCAGCTTCTCCTTACTTCTCTGACCACCATGCTTGCGTACCGTGACTTTAGATGCCAGCGGGATGAGAACAGCCTCCCGATTCAGACCAGGGTAGTACCAGTGTCTTCCTGGTCATTGTTGAATTTGGAGATTCACTCCTTAGGAACCTCACTGTGTACTGGACCTGTACTGGTGCATTCCATGCTTTGGAAATGGGGCTGTTATAACGCAACAAATATGTGGAAACATTTTTATTCTGGCTCTTTGGTGAGGGAGTTTAGGAAGAATATCTAATTACTTCCCTTGGGCCCCTTCACTGTTGATTCCTGAGACCTACCTAGACTTGGCCATGCAAGGAAGCTAAAAACCATGCGTCCTTAAAATGGGACATCTCACCATCTGTCCACCACAGTGGGGAAGCCCTACTTCTCTGCATGTTGAGAAATTTCTGTGGCCCTGCAGTTCCCATCTCATCACTGCTGCTTCCTTGCATGACTTCCTCTTAGAGAGACTCTCAGGTGGGTGTGAGGGTAACCTGCTCTGTTTGTACTTTCTCCTGTGGAGGTGAGGGTTTCAGTGGCCCCTTTTACTCCAGCTGTGCACCACTTCAAGGAGGTATTTTTAAAAAATTTTTTAGATTTTTATTTTTTGTTACTCCTCACCCAAGGATTTTTTCCCATTGATTTTTTTTTAGAGGGAGTGGGAGGGAGGGAGGGAGGGGGGCAGAGAGAAACACTGATGTGAGAGAGACACATCGATTGGTTGCCTCCCACACATGCCCTGGCCCCAGCCAGGGATCGAACCTGCAATCCAGGTACATGCCTTTGACTGGGAATCAAACCCATGACCCTTCTGTGTGGGGAGCCAGTGCTCTAACCACTGAGCCTGGCCGGCCAGGGCTCAAGGAGGTATCTCTTATTGGGCAGTCTCTGTTCTGGGGCTTGGCTTTTCTCTCTAGTGTCAGGTTCTTCCTTCTGACTTCCTCTACTCCAGTATTTCTCCCTTGCCTGCCACACAGAAGAATGTTTATAATTTATTTATATAGCTTTTTAGTAAGTGACAAACTGTGGAGCTCCTCCCAAATGATCTACTTTTCCCAGCTTAAAGATCATAAGCTCCTTCTTGACGTCAGGGTAGAATGGAAACATCTTGCTGCCATATGGTGAGTCCCTTGTGATCTATCTTCAGTCACTGTCTTCCATCGCTCAGCCACCCCCCATCCTCTGCTTCCACTCACGTTGACCCCAAGCTTTGGTCAAGCTGGACTTACTACAGGTCCTTTTGTACTGACATGCTTTTAAACATGCCCTTTCCTTGTCCTCAGATACCCTGCTCTACCAGTACCTCCAGGTGAGCCTCATCTGCTCCTTAGATGTCTTCTCGGTGAAATCTTCACTGACACCTCTTCCCCTCCAGGCAGAACTAGTTTCTCTCTTTTGTGTGCTTAAGGCACTAGTTTCCAAATGTCTTGGGACACTTATCCCACTTTATTGTTACTATGCATTTACTTGACTACCTTGGTATTAGACTGATTTCCTTAAGGGCAAGAACCATGCCTCCTAGTAATTTTTATTTCCTCAAAACCTGGAACATTGTAGCTCTTCAATGAATGGTTATTGACAGGATGCACAACAACAAAAAAGCACGCCCTGATCTGAAGAGAGCGGACCCTTCCTCTGAAGTCTCCTCTTTCCCCTGCTCTTTCTCACCATGCTCCTGATGCTCCTGTTTTGAAAGGTGTGTGCCAGACCTGCAGTACTTACTGGCAGTCTGTAGGACAGAGTCACCATTACTTTGTAGTTTGCCCTTGACTCTTGTAGCTCCCTGAATGCCTCTTTATACCTTTCAAGGAGGGATTATATCCTCTTAGTACTTGACAGATGCCCTGTCTTGGCTGGAGAGTGAAGAGAGTGAGGCATCTCACAAGCTTGCCTTTCCAAACCAAGTTGTTAAAAAAAAAAAAGGTCTCTTTTCTTTCTAAAATATGACTTGTAAGATGGGGACTGAAGAATTTCTTTTAATTTAAGAAATTCTGAGCACTATCAGTATCATCTAAATTCTAGAACACCAGGGTGTCCACAACTTTCTCTTGTTGTGTCTCCTTGTGGCAGTAGGCTTGGATCAGTGGGTGGTCTCACAGCGCCCACACCACCCGTGCCACTCACCACAGTGACCCATGGGGACCTCTCAGCTACAGCGCTTCGCTTTCCTGCCCTAGTGGTTTTCATCCAGAGCCTTTAATGTTACTTTAACAAATGTTACTTTAACATAGTCTTTTGTGGTTTAGCAATGATACATTCGGTGGCCATCTCTGAGGAGGGGAGGATAGGCTGGAAGCTTCTAATTCTCTTCTAATGTGAATCACATGCATTTTACAGACAAAATGGTATAAGGGTACAATAATGCATTATCTGGACCACATGACCAATTTGTTAGTAATTTACAAACTAAGACTCATTTTCTGTGGTGGTGTTTCTTTTTTTGATGTAAGATAGTGACAGACTAAAGCACAGTTGGCTCCAATGCTTGAAGCCAGATTGGAGGATAGTAGAGTGGAAAGTACTCAGGCTTAGGTATCAGAACTGCGTGTGAATCATCGACCTGCCACTTACCACCTGCGTGATAGTGGCCATGTAACCTCTGGGAGCCTCTGTTTTCTCATATCTAAGTCAGGGATAAAAATGCCTACCTAGGACTAAGTAATATACACCAAGTGCCCAGCACAGCACATGCAACGTATCAGCTACAAAATAAATGTTTGTTCACACCCCTCCCGCATCCCCCCAGAAAGAATGAGACCTCGAGTGGTCAGAATGTGAGAACAGGACTGAGATGAGCATATGGTCTCTAAAGATCTCTAACTCAGTAAAGTCCTAATCAGGCTGGGTCATGCAGCCTAGTTTGGAGGCTAAGGAATCAGCAAGATTACCTCCTGGGGTCACTTTTAGTTCCATGATTCTTTACCAAGATGTCAGAACTTGGGCACAAGATGCCCCTCTAACAATCTCTGGTAGTAAATGAGATGACAGCTGAAATTCAGGAATGGTATCCTGTGGCCTGGATTCCATTAGGCTCCATGCCTGGATATCCCACAGGCACCTCAGGACTCATCATTTGTCAAACCAAATGCATCATGTCTCCCCTCCCCTAAACCTAAACCTGTTTCTCCCCTGTAATTCCTGTGTTGGTGGATGGCAAGAGTATCCATCTTAGCACCCTATTCAGACTCTCTGGCTCCTCCATCTTGCTCTCCAACCACATTAAATCAATCACAAGGTCCTATTGATTTTAGCTCCAAAATTCCTCTTGCCTCTTCTCTCTTTTCGACACCCAGCCTTGGTTTGGGTTCTTATCACTGCCCACCTGGACCACCCTCTTAACCATCTCATTGCTTCTAGTCTCAGCTTATTTTTCATTGTTTTTTTCTTGCAATCCGTCCTCCATAGGACTGCTGAAAAACCAGTAAAACCATATTATTCCTTAAGTCTCTTAATGACTCCCCATTGCCAGTCAGATAAAGCCTGACCTCTTTAGAGTGGTATAAGGAGCTCCTGGTGACCTTTTTAATTTTTAGTTTCATTTCCTGTCACTCAACTTCAGATGCCTTAAGCATCTGTCCCAGTGAGCTACCAACAATATACTTAATTGGGCTCCACTTTCTCAGTTCTCCATGGGAATGCTGGTCCTTCACCTTAAAGAGATTTCCTTTTTCTGCTCTGCCTTTTCTTTCCTTTTCCGAATGTTTGTTTATCCTTCAAGGCCCAGCTTAAATATTATCTCCGTAAGAAAGGATTCAGAGTCTTTCCTTTGAAATTCAACAGCTTAGCTCTTAACAACAGTGCGTTCGTTGTATTGGGACTGTTGGTATAGCTGTCTGTACCCTTTACTGGACTCTAGGCTTCTGCTGGGCAGATTGTGTCCTACTAGTGTCCTTGTGTCCAGCCCCAGCATAGTACTTTGTGTAGTGGAAACTCAGCGAATGTTTGTTGAATGAAGGATGTAGCCAAGCACTGAAGTATGAAATATATACCAGGCTTCAAGCTTAAAAAAGTTCCCCAGTGTTTAAATCTTGCTAGTCCCATCAGTATGAATCATAGACCCAAGGGAATCAATAAAAATTAGCTTTCCTCATCTCAGGGCTGCTGTCAATGTTGACAGCTCACAGGGTCAGGGCAGGGCAACCTCCTCAGCGCAGGCCAGGCAAATTCTCAAGAGGCCACGTCCCTGGACAGAGTTTCTAAGGGCTCACGATACTCCTTTCCCTTTGTTTCTGGAACAGTATAAATAGTGACCCTTGTCAGCCCCAGGCACATGCTTTATTACTGCAGAGGAGTTTGGTCCTGCTTTTATCCAAAGGATGGGGGAGTGTCCACCCTCGGGCTGTGGAGGGGGAGGAGGTCTGAACTGTACCACTTTGCCTCCGCTCAGCCCTGCTCACAGAGATCTCACAACATCCTCCAATGTGACGGTCCCTCTCCCCCACAAGTGTCTCTGTGAAGAAACCCCTTATGAGTCTGCCCCAGCCTAGTCTTCACTCCAGCACACAGAGGGCTGAGCTCTTTATCGTTTTGTCCTTGCTAGATCTATTTAGTGCTGGACTAGGCCCAGATGCACTTTTCCATAGCTGGTTAGCAAGTTATTTATGATTCACTCAGGCCACTGGCAGGAACATGGTCAGTCTGCCAAATCTCAAATGCTTCCATTGGGACAGGGGTGACTTACACCAGTCAGAATGAGATAGAGTATCACGCTTTTATTCTATTATAATTTACATATGCCCATCATCTGCACCTTTTCAAGCTTTATTGGAATCTCCCAAGTTGTTAACAGTTTTCTGAGCTCTTACTGAATTTCCAACAGCCTTCTCTTTCTCAGTGTACATGTTGACCTTTTACTCTGGACCTATCTATGGAAGGAAGAAGCCCCTACTTAGAAGAAACAACCAACAATTGCTCAGCATTTTTCTTAGAGGTGTTTAGGCCCAGTATAGCAGGTTCTCAGAAGTTCCTGGAGAAGATGTTATTAATGCTTAGTGGGCTGTGATAATCTGTCTCTTGGAAAGCTCTGATTACCTGGGGATAAGATTCTTACTAAGGCCCAGCAATATTTTAAACATTGTTGCTGGTGGCGCTGATGTACAATAAGTATTGCACTATAGTACACAGATTTCCTGCTACCTGATCCCTAGAAAGGACTGTAGAGTTGTCTATGCCAATGGAACCAAGGCCAACCAATGGTCTTTTCTGGAAGCTTACATGGTCTTCATTAATCAGCCAGATCATTAATGACATGGTAAGAAAGGAGGACGGGCGCGGGGAGGGAGAAGGTATATTTTACTCCAGGAAAAAACAGCTTAAAGTTAGGAACTATTGAGACCTAGGCTTTGACCTACAGCCTGGTTTTCATCTATGGAGAATAGTATCTGATGGTCGTATATTGCTTTTAACATTAAGAAGAGTAAGGCAGGTCAAAGAGATAAGCACTGTTGGATTCTGTTACTATGCTAACCACATCCCCAGTTCTGTAAGGTCCTAAAACGTCTTTCTTTCTGTTCTAGGCAGTACCACCTCAAGTGTGGCACATGGACTGGCAGCATTATGTCAGCCAAGGGGTTGTTAGAAATGCACATTATCCAGTCCCTTCCCAGACCTCCTGACTCAACATCTCTGGGGTGGGGCTCCAGGAATCTATTTTATTAGCAAGCTCTCCAACTGAATCTTGTGCACATGAAAGTTTGAAAAGCACTGTTCTGGGGTGTCATATCCTAAAGTATATTTTCTGTAGGTTTTTAATAGGTGCCATGCCAAAAATGGTCCCAGTCATTGTCAAGTGAATTTGGAAAATGCTGGGTTAAACAGAGTTAAGCTTTGTAATTTATTTATTAATTTTTTTTTTGTGGTGGTCGTTGGGGGAACTACTGGATTTTGCAGAACTTTTTAATGTTACTCTACTGCTCACAATTCTTCATCAGATTCCCAACACACTTAAAGTAAAATCCAGAATTCTTATCATGGTCTATGAGGCCCTGCATGATCTGGCCCCTGTGGAATCTAATCTCATTTCCTATCTCTGTCGCCTTTGCTCACTCCACTCCAACTACAATGAACTCCTAGCCGAGCACACTCTTACTTTAAGGCCATTGCCCTTGCTGTTTCCATTGTATGGAAATCTCAGATCTCTGCTTGAATGTAATCTTCTGCAGAGAGGCTTTCCCGGGTCATTCTGTACAACGAAATTGCATCTCCTGTCACTTACTCCAGCCCCTTACCCTGATTTATTTCTCTCTGCAGCCCTCACTACTGCCTGACATTTACAGTATTATTTTTGTTGATCGGTTTACTATTTGTCTACACCACTAGAATGTAAACTCTGTGAAGAGTTTGCTCATTGCTGATTCTTCAGTACCTAGAATAGTGCCAGGTACATAGTAGGTTACTTAATAGGTGTTTATTGATGAATTAATGAATGAATTAGTGGAGAGAGGAAATTGTAGAATAGAGTGACAACAGTGAGACAAAGTGTGGCTGCCCAACAACAGTGCACAAGCCTCCCAGAAAGCAGAATAGAGGAGAAACTTGCAGGGCTTGGTCATCCTGGGTCTTGGGAGTCATATACCATTACGACCAATACCAAATCATTGCTTGTTCTCAGTGAGGCATGGGGAAATGAATTTCATGCATTTTTTCCTGTAACTATGGAACAATAATGACCATTCCCCACAGAATGGACTCCCAGTTAGCTCTCTAATGAAGTATTTTCTTTTCCCTGTTAATTATGAATTATCTATCCCTGGGAAATCATTCACTTTCATGGCTTCAGAGGTTATCAATAGACATTGGTCCATTTCTGTGTTTAGTACTAACTTCCTCTCCTGTGTTGCTACTGCCAACTGGACATGTCCACTCAGATATTGAACGAGTGCCTGCAGACTCGTGATATTCAGAGCTAAAAACATCACTTTTTTCTTCTCTGATTTCCATACTTCCTATAATGGCAGCAATGATCTTATAATCTTTGAGGCTGAAAACTATGGGGATACTCTAGAAGTCTCTAGATTTCACCTTTTCTCATTCAAACACAGTTGCCCAATCTTGCTGATTATTCCCAGTGTTTTTTACATCTGTGTGTATATATGTATGTTTGGATTTTGTTTCTACCCTAACGCTGGGCCATTATAATAACCTTTGAACTATTCCCCCGACCCTGCTTTCAATCATCTGAAACAGATTCTTCAGCCTGACTCTTAAGATACTGCCCAATATGGCTACCACTTGTCCATATAGCTTTATGTTCACGATTTCCTCGCATCTCGTGTCTCTGATCTTGCCAAACTGGACCACTTGTTCCTTTTCTGGTTCTAAGTTCTTGTACTCTCCTCTCTTTGCTCATTCTGCTCCACCTGACAAGAAAGCTTTTCTTATTGTCATTGTTTATTAACATCTTGTCTATTCTTTAACACCCACTTCAAATATCTCCCCCCTCCTCCCCCGGAAGCTTTCTGATATCTTCTTTGAGAAAATGTGCATTCCTTTCTTCTTTTCACATCACTCAGTGCTGATGATTTTGGCACAGTCTACCTTGTTCATTAATACTTTGTATTCTTATTTTACTCCCATCACTGCATTGAAAGCCCTGTGAGGGCAGAGCCTTTGTCTTATGAATCTCTGCATCTCCATATCAGGCCCCAGAGTATACACGTAGTAACTTGAATTGAAATACCTTGATCCAAACTGTATTTCATAACAGCAATACAGTTATATCATGGACTGATAATGTTCTTTGAGTGGGGAACTCATTAAATGGTCACATTCGCATCCAGGCCTCTTGGGAGTGGCATGGCCAATCATTTGACAAGAAAAGGTACAAGAAAGGTGAAGTGATTGTCACTGCCATATAGCAAGTGACCCAGGACTCCAGCCCCAGCCTGCAAGTCATATTCAGGCTTCTCTTAATAACTTTCCCTCCTCATGAAAATAACAATTGCTGTCCATCAGCTTCTGAGCATCTGAACTACTCGGAGCAAGGGAAACGGAGAGGCTTAATCCCCATTTATCCTCAAAGGATACATTCAGATTCAGTTGCCCAAGTCTCAGAATGAGGCACTGGCAGTTGCCTGGTCTGCTTCTAAATCTGGTGGCTGGAGAGCAATCCAGAGAGAGTCTGCCTCCATTCCACCCACCTAGTCACTCACCCTCCCACACATCCCACAGTTTATCTGAACCGGCGAAACTCTTGCTAATTGCCTCTTATTGGCCTGTTACAAGATGAAGCATAGGAAGAGACAATGCCTCCCTATTCACATTCTCAGTGGGCAGCAGGGGTCTTGGAAAAAATTAGGAAACTGGGCCCAAGCTATTCATTTCTGAAAGTCAGGAAAAGATCTTCCACCATTCAGAATCCCACATTATAATCACAGTATTGCCTCCTGGGAGACCCTGTCAATTTCTCAAATAGTCTGCTAGAATTTTAGCGTCTACTCAATATTAGAGTCTATTTAATAAATCGGCAATATTTAAAGTAGTAGACTTTTTTTCTCCAAAGTGATACACACTCTACATTTTAATTTCAGTATTTTTTTTCCCAGTTGGAGGAGAGGGAGGAGAGAAGTGCTTTTCATGAAAACATCAGTTCTTATATTTATGTTTTAAGAAAGCGAAGGGGAGGCAAGAACTGCAGCCTGATAACTGAACTTTCTGTTTAGAACTCCCTCCTCTCCATCGGGCCTTAGCCGGGCTTCAATAATTATTGCTCAGGCACATAGTCTTGGAGCTTTGCTTTCTCTCAGACTGGTACACAGTTCTAGGAAGGGCTGTTGCCAAAGCCATCCTGTGATTTATTGACCCTCCACTGGGACAAGGGGGAACAGATATAACTTTGTGATTTTATTATAAGGAGGCTGGGTTAATATTTCTAGGTGAAACAAGCTACTATACCGAGTTCAAACATCTGAAGAGGGAGGTTAAGAAACCCTGAGTGTGGGGTGTAAGGATTATTCTGTCCTGGGGCTGTACAGACGTCGTCTGAGGCAGGGAGCAGGAGAAGAAAGGACACATTGTGACCCATTTCCAACACCTCCTGTGTGTACAGGCGGAAGTTCCTTGCCTGCAGAGGGACACGCGCGGAGGGAAAATAGGAGAGTTACAACATGGCACTTACATAAACAACACCGAACTGGCATAAAACATCTAACAAAATCACACGACTTCAAGCTTGGAATTTTTATACAACATAAATATTAGGGTTCAGCCCATTTAATAATGCTATATAAAATCAAGATTCAAGGCAGTAATGTTCCACATAAACTCCGAAAACAACATTTATGCTTCTTATAAAAGCAGAAAATGATTGGGTTCTGTGGGCTTTTCGAAATGATGAATATAATTCCACGAAGCAACAAAAATGGATTGAATTAAAAATCCACTAGTTTCAATTTAAGTTGGTTAAGGGGGGAAAATGTAGTTTCTGGCCAAGGACTGAGAAAATTTTACAAGAATCCAAAAAAAAAAAAAAAAAAATGTATGCACTCGTAGGCAGTTAGGCAGCCATCTCCCAACATGTATATGTAGCCCACGAGTCACCAATGAAATATGAGCTGCTCCAAACCTGCTAAGCCCAAGAAACCCTTTCATAGTATCTACTGTCACAAGTAGAGCTGGTAGGTTTTTTTTCCCTCCCCCTAAGTACACAGCCACCCCTGAAGTAATTCAATTGTTCCCGTCTTTTTTAAAAAAATGTTTTTATTGATTTCAGAGAGAGGGAGAGAGAGACAGAAACATCAGTGATGAGAGAGTCATTGATTGGCTGCCTCCTGCACACCCTCTGCTGGGGATCGAGCCTGAAACCAGGGCATGTGCCCTGACTAGGAATTGAACCTTGATCTCCTGGATCACACAGGTCAGTGCTCAACTGCTGAGCCATGCCTGCTAGGCTCCTGTAGTGCCTTTATGGCATTTTGTGCAATTTGTTCTTTGTCACTGTTGGCTGTTTTGCACTAGTCTTTCAGTATTAACTTAGAATCAGAGCAATGACCCAGTGGAAGAACACTCTTGGAGTCTACTCTATCCCCCTGCCTCCATGGGTCAGAGGCCAATACAAGGTTATCCCTCTGTTATTTAAAAAGAGACAGTTACTTCTGTAGTAGTCTTCCTACTTACAGGTTAAACTTGGTTCATTTTGTGTGTGTGTATAGGGATGGTGTCTGTGTGTGTATGTGTGTGTGCATGTGTGTGTGTTGGGTGGGAGTAGAAGGTGAAGGGTAGGCCAAAAAAAAAAAAAGAATAAAGAATTCAGGCGAATGCTACATCATGTTAACTCACTGGACAGAGCTAATTAAACTTTTAGCATTCTTTTCTATGCCAACAGCTTTTTAAAAAATTGCTTGTTAGTGGAGGTTCAGGACAATAATTTCAACAGTAAATTCTCTGTGGAAAGATAGCACGGCATAACCTTGGCCATTGCTATAAATCACACCACCCATCTTCTGTTCTTAGATACATCGTTTGCACATCCAACTATAGACCTATTTATTCATTCGTTTATTTTCCTTGCTTTGTGCTATCCCGAAGCTGAGACTTGGTATCTTTCAAGAGGGGCTAGCCAGTGATTTTTCCTTGCTTGACCAGACCACAGTAAAGTGGGGCCCAGAAACCTTGGAAGAAGCCAACACAGAGAAGCTAGAGAAAAGGGGCAGAGGGGGATCTATGTCTACTTGCCAACATCGAATTCACAGTGTGCTTGTATGTGCAAAGTGGTATGTAAATCAATGAAAATGAACATTATATATATCATATATCTTATATATATCAATCATATATATACATATATATATCACATATATATATCCTCTTGTGTTTTATGCCACAGTGCAGTTTCCATTAGCCATTAAAAGAAGACAGGAATGGTAAAGACTAGTACCTGGTGTGGAGGTATATTGATCTGCTGAAGGAGAGCTTTCACTGCCATCTGGAGCTCGTAGACGAACAATTGTACGGGGCAGTCAGAAGTATGATCCACACTTTCCATAGATTCAGAGCCAGCAAGCTTTTGGACCCATTCCCACTCCTCTCTGTATGTTGAGTCAAGTTAAAATTAGAAATATAACAAAAGTTCAGAACACAGCGCAGAACATTTTCAGTGTATATGTCCAGAACCTGGATAACCAATTTTGCGTGGTTAAAACTCGATGCAATTTATGGTATTTGAACTTTCAGCCACCCCGATGGAGTTTAAAATGAGCTTTTTCTAATTTAGGCTTAGTTTACCTATCAAACCACTTATACCTAGGACAGAAGGTCTAATTTGTATCCTTTTTTTTTAAAAAACTTTTTTTTCTTTTTTTTTGAGATTGGAGCTTTTAGATATTTTGTCTTCATTTTTCTTCCCCTGAAGATCCTCTGTACGTTGTAAGACCCTGACTTTTGCCACAGGGGCATCTGCTGGTTAATTCAGCGATTGAGTAACCACAGGACTCTGGTCCAGCTCAGGCAACAAACCACATGGCACATTTCAACCCTGGCCTGTTGTAATCACGGGGACTATTTTGGTTTCTTTCCCCTTCCAAAAGCTCGAGGAGAATCACAAACAGGAACACCAGACAATTCCAATAAAAGGAACCAGGGGACACACATCACGCCTCCTGTCCTCCTTTCAAGCCAGTCATATGTGTCCTTAGTCTGCATGCTCTAGAATCCTTCCTAATGAACTTTTCCAAATGTCATGCAAAAGGGAAGGGGAAGAATGGCTGTGGGAGGAAAACTCACCTGGTTTATCCCCCAAAGGCTACCTTCAAAAGGAGCTTGAAAAGATCAAGGTAAATGCCTCTTGGGTAACATTGTTTCCACAGGTATTTTAGTACAAGTCTCTAAACATATTCAGTTGGCCAGGTTTCTCTCCCTCCTAACTGTTCAGGGAACAGCAATATGCTCTAGGAGCTGGTGAGAGAGGAAAGGAAAGCCCTCCTCTCTGGGGATGGAAAGAGAGGAGGTGCTAACATATGTTCCCACTCTCATGAAAACCCTCGGAGGGCTTTCCCCCGTGGGTTATACCAGCCTGGGCTCCAGTCTGTGAGTCAGAAAATGAAATTGATTGCGACATGAGCTTTTCATCAGAAAACACTCTCTTTTAACCAACTACCCTCTTAGAAAAGTTTCTGTTTTCAAGATATCTGTTTCGTTTCAGTCCCCACACTGGAAAAGACTATGGAAAATTTACCCTTTGTCCCAATAAAAGTAAAAAAAAAAAAAATCAAAAAATCAAAATTAAATCCTACTTCAGTCTGGGCGTACTGTTGGTTTTATAAAGAATTGAAATCTTTGAGAACCTGCTTGGGAACTATTTCTTTTCTCCCATCACTGATATTAAACTACATGAGGGGGTTCTTACTAGCACAAGTGCACACAAAGCCTCAAGTAGAACATTGTTAACATAAATAAACGTATCAGTTTAGTTGCTAAGGATGGGGGCGATGGAACTGGCAGAGTGAAGGGTGCTGGGATCTCCTGTAAAAACAAAACTCGGAGTTGTGGCAAGGGGAAATTCGATGGTATAATCACTAAAAGATAGAGTCTAAACCTTTAAGACATACAAATCTAGAAAATGGATGAAAGTAACTATTGCTGAGTCAACCCACTAATGAGCTTTGTAACCTCTTGGGAAGGACTGAGGTCACTCATGCTGATTGTAGAAGTGACCACCAGATGGCAGACTTAAAGTCTCGGTGTGGTTGGTAAGTGTTAAGAGAACATGGCAGCTAGTGAGTTCTTTGAAGAGACCACCACCACCACCATCATCATTGTCTCCTTCATTGCGATCAACTAGTATTTAATAAACATTGTGGGGCACTAGAGTTAATCAACTTGCCAAAATTCTAAACGACCACACGAGCTTCTCCTCGGTTAAATATTAATCCATAGGTATAACTAGAGTTTGGGATCTAATTTGTACTCTGAAGCCTGAAAAACTCTGGAGAGTTCCTTTTCTTATTCTTTCCTTTCCCTTTAAAATTTTTTTTTTCGTGTTAAGCACAATTCAGTAGACTTTCAGAGGCGTGCTAGAGGGCTAGTTGTAAAGTTGAGCCAGATTACCAAGATTGGGCAACTTTCCCAAAGCTAACAGGGTAATTCACCGTAATGCCAAACCATAGAGCAGTTTCCAGAAGCTCAGGCCTTGTTACTTCTTTTCTGCCCCAGAGAATCATAAAGAGTATAGAAAACATACAAAGTCCCCAGGCCAGAGGGTTAGGAGTGGAGAGAATGGGGGGGTTCCTTTAGGATTAAGGGGAAATCAGTGCTCTACTAGAACCCATTTCCATAGTGATATTAAAAAAATGACTTATTAGGTTGTGAAGAAACATGCTAGAAATAGCAACGTTGAAAGAAAGGGGCACCTATTCATTAACCAGTTGGGCTTCAGTGGCTGTACCATGAATAATATAACATAGGGCTCACTTCTTTCACCACCACCAGCCCTCCCTATCCTAATGTCCCAATGCAGCTCTGCCTGTGCCCCAGTGTGTTGGCTCCTGAGGACATCTCGCCATAGAAACTATCCTGGGAAGCCACACTCCATTTTCCCTCTGAGACATCACACTGTCACTCAAGCCATTGTCTTATCATGAGGAAAACCCAAACTTCCCACAACTTACTTGGAAATGTTATTGTTTTCACGGATCTTCACGTGGCAGAGAATGTTGGGCAACTTTTGGGTGACGAGAACTTTGATCTGGTCCACGGAGCTACACAGCTTCAGATAACCCAGGTATAACCCAGGAGAGAGACGTTGATGACTCCTTTTGTGATAGGAGAGAATATCCTGGAGGATGAAAAAACCAAACCAAACCAAAACACACCTTGAAGGGCAATCTCAAACCCTTTTTCTTTCTTAAGTGCGACATGTCATGAATTAAAGGAGCCGTAGCTAAGTAATTGAGACATCTTGGATACCACCGTGAAGGTTGGGTGACTCCACTTAAAACAGGATAACAATTTTATAGTAAGTAGAAAAAAAGATTTAATTGATCCTTTATCTTGAAAAATGAAACAAAATGTAATAACGATAGATTTGTCTTATATTATTAATATTTAAGTTGTAGTTATACTCACTAATTCTGAAAGTGAAGGGACAATCGAGTATTGGTTCTTTTTTTGGCATAACTTTTTTAGACTAATTGTAGGATAGATGAAATACTGTTTCTTACATTTGCCTTTCATAACAAAGAGGATACTTTTTGCAAGAGTTTATGAAGGTTTCATTTATTTTTTCCCTGGCACTTAAAAACTTTTGATATTCAAGTCATTCTTTTATAAAACCCCTGTTTCTTTTATGTTCTTCAGTTGTTAACTGGTCCCCCAGTTAATTGGACTTAGCTTTGCGTGTGATTTGATTAGCTCTCCACACCATCTTCACAAAATTCTGTATCTTGTATGAGATTTTCACATTTACCTTTCAATTGATTGGCACTGTATTGCCACGGCACAGTATTCCTCAGGCAGCAGGGACTGGGTGAAGTTGGTGCAACAGGAAGTGCTGGCGTGGTTAAGCCCAGAGGGATGTTTGAGTAGAGTCTTGTTTTATATGTGGTCAGTTCTCTAGTGAACTGTTTAGGTCGTGACTTTAGCTTCCCTCTCGGACTGCAGTAACTCAGATAACGAGTAATTGGAAATACAGGTCCCCCTGCCCCTATTTCAGTAGGTAAGACTCTTTAGACATTTGGGCAGTGCTGGGGTGAAACAGTTAAGAGTGATGAGTCTGGAAACTGATTATAAGGGAGGGATTCCTATAGGCCAGACTTTAGCCTGATTTTCAAAAGGGGTAAGAAAAGAGGGAATCACCTCTATCACTAAATGCAGAGAAGGTGACAAAGAAAAGAAAACAAGCATAACTGCAGAGAATTCTATGTGGAACAGAGAGGTGCTGAAGCTTCCCTTGGCCACGATGCTCGGGAGGCTTAACAGTTTGCAACATTGCATATGCACTATTGTGTATTGTCTCCTTTGTCCCATCCTCTGCCAAACATATTGAATTCTAGGCTCTGTGGGAGACACTGGGGTTTCAGGTAACTTGACATGATCACTACTTTTGAAGGGGTCAAGAAGATGAGTAAACTAATGATCACAATATACTGAAACCAGTTTTATAACAGAAACAGTGTTGGCCTACAGAGAAGGAATGCTTATATTTTTCTTCTTTTATGCTCTTTTTTTGAACTACACTATGAAATTAATGCATTGCTGTTTTTTTTTTGTTTGTTTTTTTTTTACTGCTTTGTGTCCTTGGTACCCAGTGCCAATTCTGTATATAATAGGTACACAGTATGTGGAAAGCAGGACAGTTCCCTGAAATAGAACATATGAGCATAGCAGAAGAGGGACGGAATTAGGATGTCCACAGCTGGGGTCACAATGGCAACATAACTAGCAAGTACAGAAAACTAAAAAGGCTAAGTAATTTTTAAGATATTTGGTGAAAAAATAGACAAGAAAAAAATTTGATATCCTGATCAAGAGGGAAGGCATTCTTATTAATATCAGTAGATTGATACAGCTTAACTTTTTAACATCTTTTATCCTGTCTCCTTGGAACAGATCACAGGGAAGTAGTTGACTAGAGGAACTTTGGTCAAGGTGGAATTTTAAGAAATGAATAGCGAACTAAAGAGAGAAATGGTTAATGAGGGGGGGGAAAGTGGAAGTATTCAGATGAGCAGAATTTGATGATATGCACCCTAGGGGCACTTGCTGTACAAGCAGATGTGGCTGCAAACCCACAGGTCATTATTTTTGAGAAGTGCTGAAGAACTAGGAAGTCCCTAAAGACTAGAAAAGGGCAAATGTGCATATCTTTGAAACAGGAGGGGGAGAAACACAGGATGACCCTAGTCATTAAAGACTGCCAACCTATTGATCTTTGGGGAAAATGAGAAAGGACCATCGAACAATCAATTTGCAGTCAGTCAGGAAATCCCGAGACTCTAAGTAGGAGTCAACATCATTTTGTGAAGGGCAGATCATACAGACAGTTTTAATTTATCACAGCAAAAGAACAGGATCCACAGACCAGGGGGAAGTCCCCAGTGGACTCTGTTTCACTGGATAATCTGGAAAAAGCAGACTCTTTACCATATTACTTTTATAAGCTTGGGTACCTGGGGTGAAGATTTGTGAATGATGGAAATGGCGTGGGAAAAGTAGACATATTGCGTGATGGCCCAGTGAGGACTGGTCCTGAGGGCTACTCCTTCCAGCTTACTTATTGACATTCCAGACAAAGAAATAAAAAAATGTGTATCAAATTTGTGGGTCCCAAATTTGGTGTGGTTTTGATTTTCTGGAAAGTCTTAATAAAGTTCTGAATGACCCTATGCATTGGAAAATAAGCCTATCATAATTAGGGTTGAAACTTAATAAGGAAATGTGTTTGTAAAGACCCAAACTCAAGTACAAATATAGGATGGGTATGAGTGCCAGAGAAAAAACTTGGGGGTCAGACTGACCACAGATAGAATGTGAGCTGGGAACATACTGTGGTTATGTAAAAACCAACACTGTTCTTTCAACTTTTTAAAAAGACTATTACTGAGCATCTATTATGTGTTTTACTGTCTTTACATAAAATTATCCTTCATTAGAATGTTTTGGGGCCTGAGAAATGCATGGGAAGAGAGAGAAGCTGCCCTATGCACAAAACCTGAGGTATACTGCAAAGGCCCCCTAAGCCAGAACAATGCCTGTGGGTTAATACATTGTCTCATTCGAGCACTAAACATTTCTAGCTTCTACTTCCACTACAGCCCTTTTTTATCTCTTATCTCCAGCCAAGATGGACCCCTTTTTCCTTCCCCTTGCCTGTCCTAATGTCTTTTTTGATTTTTTTTTTTGTTGGTTCACAAATTCACTCATTCTACCAACTTTTTATTTTTTAATCCTCACCCAAGGATATTTTGTCCATTGTTTTTCAGAGAGAGTAGAGGGGGGGGGGAGAGAGAGAAAGAGAGAGAGAGAGAGAGATCAATGTGAGACACATCAATCAGCTGCCTCCTGCACACTTTCCGAACAGGGCTGGGGATTGAGCCTGCAACCGAGATACGTGCCCTTGGCCGGAATCAAACCCGGCACCCTTCATTTAGCTGGCCAGCGCTCTGACGACTGAGCTGAACTGGCCAGGGGCCATTCTGCCAGCTTTTATTGGGCACCTACTGCATCTCAGGCATTGTGCTAGGATATTGATGACATCCAGGTAAACAAGATGTGACCCTCCTTTCATGGAACGCACATTTTAGTATGTGAGAGCTGTGTGTAAGCAATTTTTTCTAACCCAGTGTGATAAAGGCCATAAGAAAAATGTGTAAGCTTCCTTGTAGACCCAAGAGAGGGTGAGATCTACTTTTCTAGCTTCTGCCTCATTTCTTTTAGCATGCCCTGTATCTAATTGTATTTAACTCCCTCCCTCCCTTCCTCCCTCCCTCCCTTCCTCCCTCCCTCCCTCCCTTCCTCCCTCCCTCCCTCCCTCCCTCCCTCTTACCTTTCTTCCCCTCTACCTTTTTCTTTCCCCTCCTCCCTCCATCTTTCCCTCCCCCAGCTTTTTCTCTCTCTTTTTCTCTCCACCTGGTGAACTTAACTTACCCTTCATGGCTCAGCCAAATGTCACCTCTTCTACAAGGCCTTCCCTGATATTCCCAGGTAGAATTAATAGCTGCTTTGTCTGTGTTTCCATAGTACACTGTTTGTGTTGCTATCAGGCTCTGGTTTAATTCTGCCTTAGTACTACCTTGATTTGTTTACAAGTCTGTCTCCCTCCCTTGACTGAACTCCTTGAGACCAGGGACCTGACTTATTCATTTGTTTTTCCTATAGCACCTAGAAGAGTTTCTGGCACCTACTCGGTTCTGAAAAAATGTTTATTAAATATGAAGTGAGAGGCCCAGAGGGAGTGGGGCCTGGGGCTGGGCCTCTGGGAGAGAATGTGCTCTGTTGGTGCAGTAACTAGGAAGGGTGAATCCATCCCCTCTTCATTGATCAGATAGCCTAAGAGCTGGTTAGAAGAGTGATACATAGTTGCTTTTCCAAGAACTATAGGGTTTTTGTTTTGTTGGATAGGGGATGGACGCTGAATTGTCCAGGGATAGCAGAGTTCGTAAAATGGTGGCTACTGGTCTTTGTGGGCCAGCCCGCGATCATTGGATTGCAAAGAATTTAAATTTTCTGAATTACTTTTTTAACTTTTAAAAATAAAAAGAGATTTTATCCCAAACTCTGAACTTTCAACTTTTCTTTAAAAATTGTTGGAAAATATCTCAGCATTGGGACTACCTTCTTCCCCTGCAATGAGCTGAGGCCGAATAGGACTGGTCTTTAAATGAGACAAGTGATCTCCAGGTTACTGTTACTTCTACAAGTCTCTGTTACTTCTACAATTTTTTTACTGAGATATAACTCACATACCCTAAAATTCACCATTTTAATGTGTGAAATTCAGTGGTTTTATTATACTCACAAGGTTGTGCAGCTCTCACCACTATCTAATTCCAGGCCATTTTCATCACTCAATCCCCCCCTCCCCCCACAAACTTTGCTGTCATTCCCAATCCCTCCTCCACCTGTCCCTGGAACCATTGATTTACTTTCTGTCTGTATGAATTTGCCCATTCTGGACATTTCATATAAATGGAATCATGCAATATGTGGCATTTTGGGTCTGCTTCTTTCACTTAACGTAATGTCTTCAAGGTTCTTTCCTGTTGTAGCATGGGTCAGTACCTCATTCATTTTTAGGGGTGAGTAATATTGCATTATATGGATATACCACTTTTGCTTATTCATTCATCAGTCAGTTATTGGACATTTGGCTACTATGAATAATTCAGCTGTGAACATCAGTGAACAAGTTTATGTGTAAAACCAATTGTTTCTTATATCCAGCCCTCTGGGCTCAGTTCCACTAGTCTTCCTGATTCCAGTAGTTTTTGATCCCCATGTTAGAGGGGGCTTGGGGAAAGAGGGAACAGGAATGTGCTAGAAAAACAAAACAGAAAAGGGCAGACAAGATAGTAGGTCCTGGGCACCTTAGGTCTAAGGAGAAGATACTGGGTCCCTGGAGGTGACAAGGGATGCCGAAGGAGAAGAGAAAGAGACCAGAGATGGGAGGAGATGGAAGACAAGCTTCACCATAGCTTCTCTAGGATCAAACTTTTAAAAAAGTATCCAGGGAAAAGGGGTGAGAGGGTCGGTAAAGCAGCTTGGTAGGATGGGAAGAGTGCCAGGCAAGGAGCCAGAAGACGTCGGTCTTAGTCTCGCCTATGCTGCTTTTTGACTGATATGACTTTGACCAGTTAGTTACCTTGCTGAAACCCATAGCTTCATTTATGAATTGGTCATAATGAAATTACCCACTGAACGTCATTGGGTTTTTGTGAGGGTCAAGTGATATCCTAAATGTGACAAAGTGTTATAGATTTGAAAGAATAGAACAAATGAGATATTAATATTCAGAGGAAACTTCCCCTGTGATGCTTACAGTTATTGAAGTGACTCCTGAAGATCATGGTCATAGTAATTCAGCACCTGAGAGGGGCCTGCCTATCAGAAACACTCTCATTGTCATTTAGTTTGCTCAAAGGGACACTGACTTGTCCATAATAACTCTCGTCCTTTCCTGGCAAGTCTGGGAAGGATTTCTCTCTCTTCCAAATATATGAGAGAGGCCTGTTATAAAGTCTGGGACTTGGGAGGGTCAGGAGTTTGGGAGGTTTGGACCCTGGAGTTTCTCAGGGGCACTAGGAATTAGCAGATTAGTTATGGGCCCAGATTTTCTTAAAGCCCTTATCTTTTTTGAAAAGCTCACTGTGGATCATATTGTCTTTATACAGTGTTTCCTTAGTTCTTATGAAAAGGTAGAGGAAGGGAGGAAAGGCCCCAGGGATGATTGAACCAGTACTTGGGGTCCCCTGGGAGAGTAGAGATGAGGAGGAGATGAACTGGGTGTGCCCACAGGACAGCCTAGCATTGCTTGGATTTTTCTCAGTAGAGAAATAATAAGAATCACTAACATTTATGGAGTAGTTACTTTGTGCTACTCTTGTAATATTTCATATGTTAACTCATTTACTCTTCATTAGAACCCTACGAAGTCAGGTATTTTTGTTTGTTTCCGTTTTTTCCAGAGGAGGAACTATGAGAGGTGAGAAAATAAGTAACTTTCCCTAGTCACACAACTAGAAAAGGTGGAGTCAGGAATCCTACCCAGTCAGCCTGATTCTAAAGTGGTGTCTCAGAATGTCACGTGATATAGCGGAAAGAAGCCCAGGCTTCCAATCAGAAGGCCTGATGGTCATCAGTCTACTGACTCTGAAAAAAGACAGTGGTTTGTGGCCTGGAATTGTGGGAATTACCCAGACAGCTTTGGGCAACCTATCTCTACTTTCATGTTGAGTTGTTGGGGCCACCTCCTGACATATTTACTCTTAAGTGTGGGAGTGACTGGATACCAGTCCCATCTCTCTAGTGTAAGACCTACCTAGGAAGGGGAGGGGGGAGAGAGAAAATAGGAGGGGGAGAAAGAAGAGGGTGGGTGGGTGGGAATGACATCAAGCAGGAATGTGCCAGTCAGCGGGGGTAAATTTTCCACTTGGATCTGGGTGGAAACCTGATCTTGCCTCTATTTTTGGTCTCCTTCTCTAACAACCTTTCGCCAGATTGGAATTTTTCTGCACCTGTAACACATTTTTAATGTAATAAGTCTAGGAGAAACCAGGTATTATATCATGCTGGGGCCTGTGCTGTGTTTCTAGGAGGGCAGGTAGCCCAGACCCCAGTTTATCCCTATAGGGGATTAGTGTATTAGTCACCCTGTAAAAGCTCAATTTATTATGATTTTTTAAATGTTTCTTTTAGCACTTGCTTATAAAGGGTGTAGAGGGGAGCCACGAATGTGTCTGTGTTCCCTGCCCCCCACCTTTTTCACACACACACCCCCTCTATCAATTTCATATGGACTCAAATTCCATAAAATCAAATCTAGAGGCTTTGACCAATTAGCTTACCTTTGCTACGCAGGACTTGGTCCTTGTTTGGGCTGGTGCAGCTAATGGAAAGGTGAGATGATGGTACTAGCCACCCCTCAGTGGGGAATGGAAATAAGTGGGCTTAGCTGGTCAGGGTGACCCTAGGGGGCTACTGGGCCAAGGCTTAGATTTGGCTTGTTAGTGTGGGATTGAGCCCTTTATCTCCCCATTACTACAGATGGGCCGTCTTGCGAGTAGATGTCATAGATTGCATAGGGCTGAAGATAGATGTTCCTGCCAGCTTTGCCACCTAACTGGACAGTTCCATAGAACTCATCCCCATCACTGGATTTAAAAAAAGAAAAAAGCAAGGAGAAGAAATAGCTTGGAGGCCAGATTCACATAAGCGGCGTGGAGAGAGTGCTGGGCTCAAGAGCAGACGTGGGGGCGTGTCCTGGTTCTGTCATCCAGGTCACGCGTCTGGACCTAAGCTGCTTGACTTTGAGTTTTGGTGATATTCAGTTCTCAGGCAGGCGTCTCATCTTCTGTCTTATCTCCCATTCCCCACTCACTGAAACCTGCCCTCCTGCCCTGGAGTATGATGTAATGTAGCAGGAGAAGCCTGCCCCCAATCAGAGGATCTGAGTTTAAGTGTTGGCTCGGCCATTTTCTAGCTGTGTGCTCAGTGGCAACTCCAAGTTGGGTGGGGCCTGAATCTAATACAATTTTGGGTTCTTCCCTTAAGGTAAAGAATACACAGTTCTGAATGTGAAATTGCCAAGGCCTTGGAAGGGGCTTGTACAAGCAAAGAGCTGAATGATACGGAACCTTCATTAGCTTCACCGAATCTGCCTGTGTGTGTGGTCACACGTCACATAATCTCTTTCAGCCTCAGTTATTTCATTCCTAAAATAGATTTAATCATGTCTGTCTCAAGGGAGTATTTTAAGGAACAAATGAGTAAATATGCATGAGTGTTTTTGTTCAAAGTGATAGATACACGCACACACACACACACACATATAGTCTAGAAATGTATTATTATTATAGTCCATTCAGGTATTCGTTTAATGTTTTGATTATACTGTCTGTAGATCCCTACTCAAACTTTTGTCTCGATGTTTCTCATTGGTTCATTGGTCAGGGGCATTCTTAAGGTGCCCATTACTTGGATTCCAGATTGGGAGAGTGATCGATAAAAACAAGCTTCCGATTCGTTCTGATGTGTGGAATACAAACAATGACGTGTCTCTGGACCCTCTCCACCCCATCACTGCATATGTAAATGGCTTTTGGTATATTTTGCTGGAGCCTCAATAAGTGTGTTGGAAACTTGAAATATATTGGGAAATTGAAAAGACTACATACCTGGATGGTTATCAGTAAAATGTCTAAGGCCGTGGGCTCCTCAGGTGTTGACAGAGACTTCCTCTGGCTCTGCAGCTTTGAGATCTGCATCCACTTGCCATTAAAAAATGAATAGGGCATCTCCACCTCTCTGATGGTGACTATGAGGATGTTTCCATGCCGGTCCTTAATGGGCTCATAGTAAACCCTTCCCAAATTGTGTGTTCCAAGTAAATTCTAGAAGCAAATAGATTTCTGGTAGCTTAGGTGATGTACAAAACAAAGCAACATAACTGCAACAAAAGACACTAAATAATCATCTGATGTTTCTGAGAAGCTGTTTTTGTGTGTTTTTTAGCAGACTTAATCCTAGAATATGTAGCATCATGGAAATGTACTTAACAGAAGCTCAAAGAAAATGTCTTCCCCGTAAGCTTGCAACGATTATAGCAAGAGGCACAAAAATTATGTTTTTTTAAGCAAATTCAATATCTGTAAATATCTCTTACCCACATAGACACACCAGCACATAAACCTCAGTCACCAGCGCTTGAAGAGAATCCCAGATGTTTTAAAGAAAAATGCCTGATATTTCAAGTATGCTGCTTGTGGAGTTTTCAAGCAATCTGCAGTACACTGGTGTGCAGTGGGGTTGTTTAAAATGAAAAAGTGAATTGACAATGTAGCACATTGTATGGTCCCCAAATGGCTGCACATTCCCTTCAAGATACTTTAATTGGGAGATTGGCCTGGTTTGACTTATCTGCATTTCAGGGAGTTCTGCTTATTTGAAACTTTGTTAAAATTGTTTGTGAGCTAGGTCAACTGAGGCAGACAATGCTTTCAGAAAGGTAGGGAGCCGGGGATGCCATGTTAAATGTTGAGGGGCCCAGGTAGACGTTATGAAAATAAACAGTTTCACAAATGTGAGGGTTTGAAGAGCACCTAGAGGAATAGTATAAAATACCCTTTTACTTTAAATATCTATGGTTCTTTAAAATTATAAATCGCCTCAGAGTTTCTAGCTGTTATTTTTGTGAGCTTACATAAATGCTGATGAGATAACCTGTTAGCAGGAGAGCAAAGTAGGACTGGAATTTGTAACAGTAACAAGGATGAATGAGCCAGCTATTTGGTACCCACATGTACAAAAACACTGAAATGTTCCCTTACGTGTAGGGACTGTGTCTTAAATCTTTTTTTTTTTTTTTTTTTTTTTTTTAAATTCACAAGGATAGGACACACAAAAAAGAAGTTTCATAAATAATTATTGACATTTAAAAATCCACTTAGCAGAATTACTGTTTTTAACAATGGCCTAATCACTTAGTCACATTATTCCTGTTCAATAATTGACTTCTAAATCGTAGAAAAGTAATTGGGTAAGGCTTTTTTAAACCAGTTCTCTGTAGTACTACAGTTTCATGTAAAGTAGTTTGCTGTAAAGTAATAGTGGCCAACAGCAGTGGTATGCCGGTAAACTGGCTATAAAAACAAAACAAAACAAAACTGATTTATAGGATATGCCAATTTCTGTGGTGTAAATACTCCCACTATAAGCTGATTTCAAGCTACTAGAGGTTTGACAACAGGCTTTCAAAATTCCTGAATATTTAAGAGTTGGCTTTCCTAAGCCAGTGTGAGTTGGCTCCAGCACACCACTGCTGTTAAGCCTTTGGTTATACTGGTGTTGAATTTCAGGGCTGGCTGCTATTCTTTTAACTCTTAGACTTTTGAAAAATACTCTCATTGGCCCTGAGTTTTGTCATCTAAAATTAAGTGTCCTGACAGCTCAGATATCTCTTATCCTAATCCTTATCTTATAGAGTTTTTTGGGGGGGGATTAAGTCAAGCAATGCATAAGAAAATATTTTGTAAACTCTCAAGTTTGATATAAGTAGGGTCTGGGCTTTCTTTTCTGCTCTCATTGGAACCCCACACTGGCTTACACTTGCTCATTTTCAAGACTCAGCCCAGGTTTCACTTTCTCTGGGAGGACTTTCCCAACTCTCAGGTAGAGCTGACCATCTTCTCTTTTGTCCCCTATTGTTTCCTGTACAAACTTATATCTTAGCATGACTCTGGCCTTCCTGAGTATTGACATACATGTGATGAGATCACGGTTGTTTCGTGTGTGTGTGTGTGTGTGTGTCTCAGGGTTCCTTGCACCGTGCCCGGCACATAGTAAGAGCTCAATAAGTTTTTGTTGACTGAATTAACATATTATCATCAGGATACTGGAAAATACAATCTACTTTAAACCAAAGCTGGTGGGTAGACATTGAATGATCGGTGGTCATTTTTTTAGCAGAGTTATCAGTGGTTCACTGTTAGTTCTGGATATGACGACTCATGGGGTGGAAGAGAAAGCACTTGAAACGCCTTCCTGAAATCCTTTGTTGACATCAGAGCTGGCTAGGTAGCCGGTACTGGGCAGCACCACTTTAAAAGCAGGATATCCTTGTGAAAATAAATTGCAACTATGTTCCAAGGGGGCACATTTGAGGTTCTTTAGGGCCTAAGGGAAACACAGACCCTGTTAATACCTGCCATGCTATGCAGTCAGTGTTAGGAGACCTAGAGACTCTGAGGATCCTGCAAGATGAAGAGGACTAGAGAGCCACCTGATGGCTCCCAGGAACGCGCCTCGGTTAGAACCAGGACAAGCCACAGGGCTGTCAGCATGCCCTGGACAGATGCACCATATTTAGAGACCTTTAGTCAGTTTGGGGTGACATGGGAAGTTGAAGGAGGTCCAGAGCAGAGAGATGTAGGCCTGAGAAAGAAGAGTAAAATTTGGGGGAACCTTCTCCAGCTTGGCAAATGAAAAAGACATAATATTCATGAATTGTTACCTGGCTTTTACTAACGCTCATTTCTAAAAGCTATGGAGGAGGCAAAGTTAATGTAATTCAATCTACAGTGTCAGATTATTACTGTATTTTGAGGATATGTAGTTTGGACACTTCATAATGTAAGAGCAATGTACGCTTCTGCCTCTTAGGGCCTCTGTCATTTTCCTAAAAGTAGGAGAAACAGTCTTGGGGCTTAGCTACTTACAGGCTTTCTCATCTTATATTTAAAAAATCCAAATCCTGGCAGATACTTTTCTCTCCTCTTGCCTAGGTAACATTAATCAAAGTAAGGCCACTTCTAAATAGGCTCCAAATGATGCAGAATAGAATTCTACTTTTGAAAGAAAAACTATAATGTGGATAATTTCTTCTATTTAAAATTCTTGTCTGCTTTTGTAAGTGAACACGTAAGAAGATGATGAAGTATTGGAAAGAATACAGCCCTTGGAATTATATAGATTTAGATTTGTACCCAGACTTTGCTGCTTCCTACTTATGTGCCCTTGGGCAAATTACTTAACCTTCCCGGCCCTCAGTTTTATTATCTGTTAAACTAATATCATTAATAGGACTTCTCATCAGAATATGGTGAAATTAGATGAAATATAGTTTGTGAAGCACTTAGCATAGTGCCTGGCACCTCTTCTGTTAAATAAATGAAAGTTGTTTCACAATTATTGTTTATTATTATTTATGAAGGGATCTCACTATAGAGCAGAAACCAGGAACCAAGGCACAGGATGCACAGTGGTTGGGATGCCCTGTGACGAAGGCAAGTCAGGGTGCTATGGAAACAGGAAGGGGAGAGAGATGGTGCAGAGGCCTTTGTGTACCATGATACAGTGGGCCACTCTTGGGACAGTAAGGGAATGGCATGGTCAGGATCTTTTGTCTATGGCTGATGCCATTCAAGCTATTTAATAATGCATTTTTACTTTCCTCAGAACATTGTCAAAAATGTTAGGTTAGTAAAGAGAGAGAATATTAAGTGAGCATCAATTCCCCCCAGTTTGTTTTTCTTCCTTTTCTGAAGTTTTTCTATGCCTACCACTCCCCCCACCTCCCGCTGTTCTGCCCAAAACAACAAACAAACAGGGTGGTTTCAGTACAGGTTGTGGCAAAAGTAGGTTTACAGTTCATATGGAAAATAATAAAATAATTAATAAATAATAACACAAGAATAAACTCTTTCACGTACTCACAACTGTAAACCTACTTTTGCCCCACTCCCGTATTTCCAGATATTTTTATTCTGAAGATCAGGAAATAGTTTATCAGATAGGTCCTATAAAAAAAAGTTGGTAAAAAGAGATGTGAAGGAGAGAATGGAATTCATAGCAGTGCTCTGGCCTTTGGTAGGCTCCATGAGGGGTGGCTGTTTATGGACTATTACAAGGCACTGGTCACCATGCAGGGCTGGAGAACTGGCCAGGTGGCAACTGTGGTGTGAGGTGCATGTCTGTGGTCTTTTTTTCCCTTTGGCTAGATAGAATGCCCTTACCTGTGATCTTCAGGACACAGGGGTTGGATTGACATGTACATTTGTTTATCTGAACAGCACTTCCTGCGGGTCTGCCATACGTGGAGGATGCAGTGGAACCAAACTAGATCCCTTCCTTGAGCTCAGGGCCCCAGTCCAAGTGGGTGACCAGCCAAATACGGATACAAATAATTAACTACTGGGTTTATGATCACTGAGCTCAATGAAGACTACAAGGTGCTGTGAGAGTGATTCATAGTCAGGAGATCAGAGAAACGAGCCCCAAGGAAGTATAGACGTTAAACTGAGGTGTAAAGGATATGCAGAAATTAGCAAGGCAAAGAAGGAGAGGAGGATCCTAAGCAGAGGAAACAGCCTGTGAAACAACCGAGAAAACAGAAAGATAGGCCAGGAAGTTGGAAATATCGGGACCTTATGGAGTCATGGAAGCCAAGGGACCAAGTGTGTCAAACGCTGCTGAGATGTCAGTTGGGAAGAGAATTTAAGTGTCCGTTCTTAAATGCCCACACAGGTGCTCATACAAGTGAGGGGCCCCGGAGCTCAAGCTTCATAAGCATCAGCCTGCCTCTGACTCCTGGAGGCCTGAGAGGGCAGTGTGGTGGGCATGGTGGTAGATAGGCAAGGGAAAGGCTGGGAACTAAATGGGGCGTGAGGGAGTAAATGGACAAGGAGAAGACAGGTGACTCAAGAAGTTCGGGTCTAAGGAAGAGGAGAGAGAGTTTGGTAGCTGAAGGGGTGTGTGGGGTTGAGGAAGGGATTTGAGGGGAAGTTGAACTGGAGACACTTGTGTATGTTCAGATAAGATGGGCAGGAAGAACTGGAGTCAGAGCACATGTGGAGGAGTAGGAGGAGTGAAACTATCTCTTGGAATAGGAGAGAAGACAGAAGTAGGGTCAATGCATGGAGGCTTTTAAATTTGGTGATGGAGAGTAATTAATTCCCATTTATTTTCTTAATGAATTACGCAGTGATGTGGGGTGAGGAGTGTGGGGAAGGGGAAGGGATGTGGGAGAATGTAGGAGGGTTTAAATAGTTGTTTTATAGCTTGGGAAGTGAATTTAGTAAAGAAATAGAATGTGATCACTAGGTAACGCTACATGTGGGAATTGTAATAATGAATTTAACATAAAACCAGTCAACCCCCTCTTGTCGCCCCCTCCTTTTTGGTGATTTTTCTACAGCAGTGTGCAACTGCTCTAGGGTAGACATGTTGGATTCATCCAGACTTGGGATATTTCCAAATAAATAATATGGCAGGAGACAGTGGCCAGAAATTTAGAATATTTTCAAGGGAGTGATCATGGTGGGCCAAGGAATCTAAGCTAGACAAGGAGGGAAATTACCTCAGAAGGCGTCTGATGCGTTATGAAAAGTGGTGGGGCCAAGGAAATCCAAGAGCTATTGCAATGGGAGTAGTTGAGTGGGGAACACTGACCATCGTGGCTTCCCTTTAGCCCCTCAGCATGTACCTGCACTGGCTTGACACAGTCTGATTCTTTCCGAGTTACTGATATCAGATGGAAGAGTTTTAGGAAGTCTCCAATAAACATACAATCGAGAGCCTTGTTTGGAATCCTAAAGTTGTTCAGTCTGTGATCCAAGCATGTCTGGGCCATATGGTGGGCTAATGAGAGAGCCCAATAAGGGATCTGAGCATCCTGGGAAAGAACTGTATCCTAATGAAGGAGCAGGTTGAGGTTTAGTGGATTGGTCTAACTCAAGCCGATCAGTGATGAAAGGAAGGGGCGCTCCACATGAGCACAGTCATCATGGCCCAGTTCCAAGAACTTTTTCTTGAGTTGAAGGAGAAGTGTCTACAATCAAGAGTGAGTTGAAATGGAGAGCACTGCTTACTAAAATATCTGAGGCCAGTGAGGACACAAGGCTGTAAACCCCTCATGTCATGGAACACAGCTTGGAACGGGGAAGAGCCCCTTTGCAGAATTAGTTATAATAGCAACACAATAATTATTATTATTGCAGGAAGTCGAATTATTGCATGGGTCAAGAAATGAAGTTCCTGTAATTGCAGGTGGGGGTGGAGCCATAGAAATTTTTGTTGGAGTTATGACCCTATTTTTATGCCTTGGCTGAGCTAGCCTGGCCAAACACAGCTTAATAGATTCCTGTTATGCATAGCTCTGGGGTTGGTGTAACTGATAGCTTTGTAGGTAGATACCCATTATTGTGAAAGGCTCAGAGATCTCTTAAAGACCACAGTTCCACATAGCAGATGTTTTTCTTTGTTAAGAACCACAAATTTAGGGAATACCAGAAAACAATGAGAGGAAACCCCAGAAGAGCTTGGTTGGGACTCAACGTCATTTCTAGGAGGGACCCTGTAACCTACAAAGATTCTTGCTGGGATTAGGGACCTGATCTGATTGGGTTAATAGTACAAAAGGATGAATGGATTCATGGTTATAAGTAAGCTTTTAAGAGGTTTTATTTGTTCTGTTTTGTTTTAAGTAAGCAAAAATGTATGCAAATGCCTGTGTTTTACCAAAAGCATCAAGTCAAGAAAAACCTAAAAATATCTGCGTGGTCTCTTTCTCTGTCTCCATACACCGTAAACGCACAGGATGCCAGAGCAGCAAGAGTTCTTCAGGTGATCCACTCAAACTCTCCTGATTTTGCAGGTGATAAAACTGAGGCCCAGAAAGGAGAAATGAGTTGACTTATTAATATCAAATCCAGAACTCAAGTCATCATCTCATCTTTGTTTGGGTGCCATTCCTAGACTCTTTAAGAGAGACCTCTTTTCCTTTTGCAGGAGACCCTAAAGGCACAGGTTCTCTACATAAGCCTCTGTGTAGCAGCTCAAACTGTGTGAGAAGCTTTCATATGGTTCGCAGGGCTCTAAGAGAGAAAGGAGCCCATCCTTTCCTTTCCAGGTGTTACTGGAACAGAACTGACTGAGATTTCCTCAGACCTCTGTCCAGGTCCAGGCTGAAACCTGGCTCCTCACCTGTAGCTGAGCTGTTGCGGCGAGCATCTTCTGCCGAGTTTGCAGCACCGTGGATGAGGACATGGAGATGGGCACGCTCTGCCTCAGCCACCTTACGTCTTCCCACATACAAGACAGCTGCAAAAGAAGTCACGGGGTCGCGTCATCGTCCAAGCCAGTGCATGATTTAGGCTGTGGCATCAAAGCACAGCAGGGAGAGGGAAACCTGACCCCTGATGTTTGTTCTGCAGTCCATTTTCAGATACATGCGAAACAACTTTTTGATCTCTGTCCAATTGGAAAAAGATCTGAATGTTAATGAAACAGTCAGATCCACATTTTAGTTTTTGCCAAACGATCCCATAACTCAGAATAGTGGAGACACAATCTGACAGGATGAAGCTTCTTTGCTTTGAAAATGCAGCGTAGACACTATTTTGGCATTTTGTATGACAAAGGGCATATCAGAACTGAAAGGCCTTGGAGATAATTTACTCCTACCCCGATACTTTGATCCCTGGAGACCCCTCAACTAAGGCTTCAGAGGTTCATGGGCAGCAGTATTGGTGCAAAGTGGGAGAAAATAAAATCAGAACTCAGAATACCTTCGTGAACCACAGAAAATCTTGTGTGATGGAACTGGTGTGAGAGTCATCTATTTCAACGATCGGTATTTGATCTTCATTGGTGACTAACATATTGTCTTTGTAATAAAATATAACAGCTATGTAGAGTCCCCTAAAAAGAAAAAGTGAAGTAAAAGTTTTTCTTCACCGTCTCCCTCTACCAAACCCGAATCATGGAAAAAAAAAATTTTTGGACATGAAATAGATAATTTAAAATATACCTATGAGCGTATTCTTGCTAAGAATCATAGGCTCACTGACTAGAAAGCAGAGAAATTATTATCTTGTCCAAATTCTCAGGAGAAAAGTGAACTTCATGTTTTTTTTTTAAAAAGGTGATCGATATATTTATTAAAAAATTAAAATATGGTAAACATAGACTATTTGAGTTTTAGGTGTACAACATAGTTATTCAATATTTATATAATTTATGAAGTGATCACCACAATTAAATAAAAGAAAAAGACATCTTGCATTTGCAAAATCATGGGCAGACCTCGAGGGTATTATGTTAAGTGAAATAAGTCAGACAGAGAAGGACAAATACTGAACAATTTCACTTACATGTGGAATCTAATAAAGAAAAAAACGAGCAAAACAAAACAGCAACAGACTCGTAGAAAGAGATCAAACTGATGGTTGCCAGAGGAGAGGTGGGGTGCGGGGTGGAGAGATGGGTGAAAAAGATGAAAGGAAATAAGTACGAACTTCATATTCCTTTAATAACAAAAAGACATTTCTATCAAGTTTCCACTCAGAAGCAAAAGCAGCTGATTCCTGAGAAGTTAAGACTTCTGGAAAAACGTCAGGACCCACCGTTTCAAGGTCTTCACAAACTTGTTTGAGGAATGGAATAGGTGTTTCAGGCTCCTTGAGACTGACTGCTTGCGGCCTGTGGTTTGTAATTTTGAACTTTCTGGAACACAGAAAAAATACAGTGTAAATTCCATTGGCAGAAAACACTCCCAGTACCTTTTCCCACCTTCCTGCCTCTACTCCCGTCTCCTCAGTTCCACGTAGGGATTCAGCTCATTCATTCCCACAAGAAACTTTTGTATCTTGAGATGCCAGCGGTTAACTCAGTGAACAGATCCTCAAAAATGTTGGCGACGAGAAACATAACTCCAGGGAAAACCACTTGGGTGTTTTGTTTATCCTCTCTGGATCAGCAATTTATTATAAGGTGGGATATTTCACTAAGTTTTTCATTATAAAATTAATATAGGCACATTATAGAAAATCTGGAGAATAGAAAAAAAAAAAAAGAACCAAATCCCACCCATGTCATCCGCCCCTTTAGTGCAACCACTGCTAGCATTCTGGGGAAGTTTCTTCCAGTGGATGTGTAGGCTTACAAAAATAGTTGTAGGCATTGGTATGATCACTACCCTTATTCAGGAGAAAAATTGAGACAGAAAGGTTAAGTGGATCTTCCAAGATTAAAAAAAAAAAAAGCCAGTACCCAGAAAAACCGAGACATTCATTCATTGAATAGGTATTTACTGGGACACTACTATGTGCAAGGCTCTGTGGCTACAGTGGTGAGAAAACCACCGATCGCATTGTTGAGCTTTTCCGGTCGCAGCCTGGAGCTCTCACTGACAGAAGTAGCAGGCTTCCTATAACAGTCTTTGCAAACAGTGCTCTGGAGCTCACTGAGATGATCACTGATTCCAAATCTCATCTTAAACGTAATGAAGGGAAGCTGAGATTGTTGGGTCATCATCAAACTCCTGACAGATTTATCACTGGGGATGAGAGCGTAGTCCACACTGGTGCTGTTGGGCACAGAGTCCCGGGCAATGGTCGATGGCTGAAGCCCAGTGTGGGTCTGCCCGTGATCCTATAGGAGTGGTTAGGAATGAGCTGACTGACACCCACGTTCACGCCAGCTTCAAGCTTGAGCTGATAACAGTTATTCCTGGCAGAACAAAGCAAAAGCTTTTTTTTTTTTCTGACTTGAATATGAATTTGGCTGGTCATATCTTGCTTGAAAGTGCTGCTGCTGGGACTTTGGTTAAAGAAGCATATTGAACATATTCATTACATACCGCTCTCTCCACAAACCTTACAAAAAGCAAAGCAAAGAGATTTTTAAAATCTATGAAGACAAAGACATGAATCTATAAAGACAGAGATGGGACAGGAGACACAAGCAAGTGAATTTTGGTAGCTGGAAAGCAGGTGGACAGATGGATTTAGTAGTCCTGAGAAAGATGAATCCTAAGCTAGCCATGGAGAAAGCTGATTTCTCAGCACCATATACTGCTAGCAGTGGGGGGTAAATGTGGACCTAAAATCAAGGGGGGATGTGTTTAAGTCTGTTTCAAAAGTAGTCAGACTTCTAGATGTCCACCAATACCCTGCATAGGTGGACAAATGCCCCTTCCCCTCTCTGGAAGAAAGCTAGTGGCATATTTTCTGAAAAGCATAAAAAGACATCTCTAGAGTGGGAGACATAGGGTATTGTTAAAAAGGGGGGGGGGGAGAGGTGTTGCATATTCAAAATAGGTGGATTAAAGGAAAGTTTCTCTACAGAATATTTCCCCACTGGGCTCTCAGATCACTGGTACTCAAACTTATATCCCCCAGGCAGGACAGTGGAAGAAACTTCTTTGGAGACTCTGACTGGTCCAAGAGAATGTACCTAAAGATTCTGACATTGGCTCCACTGCTTTGCTATAAAGATAAGGCCATGCCAGATCACCTTACAGTGAAGCCTATAAATAAAGAGGCCTAATGTGCTCAGAGCTTCCCAATAGCTCTTGAGTTCCTTTCCCTTAAATCTGAACAAATGTTTAAGGATCACCAGGTAGTCGCCAAGAACATGTAACAGGAAAGACAGAGGCCAAAAACAAAGAAACAAAGGAACAGTTTAGAGGAGAGACGGTGCTGAGAAAAGAAAATGTAAAATGAAAGAAAGCCTTAAATATAAAATGAAACAAAGCCTATCATTAATAGCCCGAGAGATAAGAAAAGACATTGCGTCATTGTAAAAATTGTAAGAATCTGTAAGAGAAACATTCAGAGAATAAAACAGAGCATTGGAAATTAAAAATATGTTATCAAAGCCCTTGCCGGGTAGTTGGTTAGAGCATCATCCTGATACACCAAGGTTGCAGGTTTGATCCCTGATCAAGGCACATGCAAGAATCAACCAATCAATGCATAAATAAGTGGAACAACAAATTGATGTTTCTCTCTCTTTCCCTCCCTCACTCTCATATATATATGTTATCAAAGTCTGAAAGACACAATAGACAACTTAGAAAATAAAGTTAGGGAAATCTCCAAGAAAGTAGAGTAAAAGGCCATGAGGATGGAAAGCGGGGGTGGGGAGGAGGTAAAAAAAAGGGCTAGTCTGTGAGATTCAATATCTGAATAAGAGTTCTTGTAGGAGAGAATGGAGAAAAGGGACAGAAAGAAATAATTAAAGAAATAATTTAAGAAAATATCCCCTAATTGAAGTTATCTTCCACATGGAAAGGGCTCGCCAAGTGTGCAGCACGACAGACAACAATGGAACCACACAAAGGCACATAACAGTAAGATTTTAGAATGCTGAAGTTAAAAAGGAAACATAAGCTTTGAGAGTAGAAAAAAATAGATTTTTATATAAAACTTCTGGAATCAGACTTCCCAGCACTGAAAGCTAGAAGACGATGAAGCAATGCCTTTGAAGTCTGACGGGAAATTATTTCAATGGCAATTCGATACGTATCCAAACCCTTAAATAAATGTTAAATAGAATAAATCTTTAAACATTCAGTGCATCCAAAAGTTAGCTCCCAAATATCCTCTTAGGGAGTTACTAGAGGAAGGGCTCCCCTAAATGAGAGACTAACCCATGAAAAAGAAAGGCGTGGGATAAAAAGAAGAAATCTAATATTGGAGAGTGGCACGAAGAGTCCTCAGTATGGTGGTGAAAGGAGATCTTAGGGTGACAGCTGTGCACCAGACACAGAGGCAGCCAGTAACCAGTCTAGATGGGAGGAGGTCAGAGGGCCCCACGAGAGGTTTCTTTAAGGAGGTGCAGTTGAAATAATACTAATGTTATCTGATTGTATGGAGAGAAAATTGATGCAACTGGAGGATAGCTTGGACATTAATTAGTTATAACCACATACAAAAATAAGAAAACAATACAAGATGATTATTAACTGCAGGGGACACAAAAAGTTCAGGAAAGAAAAAATAATCATAGAATTTACATGATCATTATAAGGTAAGTAACAAATACTGATTTTGCTAAAATTACAATATAACTCTATTAGCAGGATAAGGGGGAAGGAATTGTATGTGTGTATAAGAGGGTGGAGGGGTAAAGGAGAGAGAAATCGTCATCTCCCTTAGTGAGATAATGCCTACAATTGGAAAAAAAAATCAAGAATTTGCAATATAAACAGGGTATGTAGAGATAGGAAGAAAAAAGCAAAAGAACTGGCCAAAAGAATTGAGTCTTTGGGGAATAGGAAATGGAGAAATTACTTTTTAAAATAATAAAATTCTTTTAAGTGCTCTACTTATTTTAAGTTGTTTAATCCTTAAACAATGACTGATAGGTACATATAATTCTTACCTGCATTTTACAATGAGCAAAATGAGGGCTAGAGAGGGTAGGCAACTTGCTTAAGGTCACACAGCTAGTAAATATCCAGTCTGGATTTGAACCCAGGTAGCCTGGCTTCAGTATAATCACATATAATTTAAATAAAAATGAAGATTGAACTAAACAAGTTAGACTGAAAAATAAAAAGGCAACAATGAGAAATGCTATTGCCAGTTGGGAAAGGGGCCCGTGCAAATACTAAATATCCCAGGTCTCTTTGCCACGGTAGAATTATCCTTCTTATAGGCCTTGTGGTTGCGTGGGGCCATGAGACTGTTTTTGGCCAATGAGTTGTGAGTGTAAGTGACATACAATAAAGTCTAGATTAGACCTTGAAGAGTTTCTTTTCCCTTCCCCGTGGATGCTGGCAAATATTTCTAGAAAGAGGGTGACCTGTGCTAGACATATAGCATGTGGGAGGAATAAATATTTGGGAGGTTGTTTGATTATTGCAGCATGAGATAGGCCATTTTGACTGATACAAGACCTAAAACTCACATTTCTCCTAAGAACTATGGCTTCTGTTCTGTCTCTGCTTTGTTACGGGCTCTGGATCAATTGTTAGTTTTCTGGATCCTGAAGGCAAGTAGGTCTTTAGCTTTTAAGTGCTTGGAGCATAGGGGCTTGATTTTATTCATACTGGTATGTCTAGCACCTGACACACAATAGGCAGTGTTTTAATGTTTGCCAGTTGAAAAATTGGATGATAATTGAAATTCACTCCTATAGGGTACTGCTGTGGTGAACACAGCTTCCTTATAATTCATTATATATGTTAGGGCGTTGACCTTATGAATAATAAAGGCTGCTGAACATCTCCATTGTATTTCTATCCCAGTACTGAACATGCATATTAGCTGTGGCCAGTTCTCTAGCCAAAATACAGAAATTAATGTGGGTCTTGGCACCTCCCATGTAGGGGTTTGGTAGGAAAAGGGGTGTTTTATTATTACTTCTGCATTTGGAATGTGCTGAGTATTTACTGAGTACTCCAGGCTCATTATAATGGAGCACATAATTACAATTTGATCCTAGGATGGATCAGTAAAGTGTCATTCTTTATCTGGAAGAATATGGAAGGAAAACAAGCTAGAGTTTGCAGAGCGCCTACACTATGTCAGTTGAGTTTAATCCATTATCTCACTTAATCCTCAAGGATCTTGATAGATATTATTATGCTGACATTTCCTGATAGGGAAGCTATGGCTCAGAGAGGTTAAATGCTTTTTTCCAGGACACACAGCTAGCAAGTGGTAGAACTGGGGTTTAAAACAATTATTTTTTATAATTACGAAATTTGTAAATGTTTATCCCTTCAGTAAAGCACATTGTATCTCAATGTAATTGAGTATTTTAAGTAGTAATTTTCTAGTTTTCTGTATGCAATACCTAATTATCCTTCATTTATCATTTTAAAATTAGAGAGATTTATGTTAAATTATCTTAGAATCATTTGTGTGTGTGTGTGTGTGTGTGAGTGTGTGAGTGTGTGTGTGTGAGTTCATTTCTCTTATCCTGGCCTATTATTGGTCAGCATTTCCCGAAATTTGTGCCTTGAAACACAAATTCTCTGAAAAATGTTTAACGTTGGCCAACTAAGTTTGGAAACCATTTGCTTAACCAAATTCAAAATGCCTCTTTATTAGAGTCTTTAATATTTTAATGTCTAGTTTACATTTCCCAGTGGGGAATGTATAATGCAACACTTTCTAAGCTTATGCGACCAGGGACCTTTCTTCAGCTGAGCATCCTATGGGATCACTGTTCTTTGACACACACTTTGGGTGTGTCACACACTTTGGGTCTAAGTGTCCAGGGCATGTTTCAATATAAAAAATACTCCTCCTTTTTGGGAAGTTCTACCTGTTGCCTCACTCGATCTTTCCTGATAGTGTGCATGTATTTACATCCCTGTGGGGAAACACATGCACATGATAACAGTTGATGGAAACCATAGAAATAATTGGGCTGTCTAGACAATCGTTTCTTGACCATTGGATAGTAATGCAATAGTAATGGGGAGAGCATCTAAATCCCCAGATAATATAAAAAAGTATTGTGTCATTCTCGTGAGTAGTTTTAGCTTCCCCGCATCTGATAAAGACCAAACAAATTGTGGCTTTTGAATTGCAAAGAATTATCTATCCAATTGCTTCATTCCCGTTGCCTGCCATACAGGAACCAAGGGGCAGAAGAATGATGGAGGGACAAGGAGGGAGAAAGGCAGGGAGGGAAGAAATCTACGGTTGAGACTAAGAGTTGCTAGCTGAGTTTTAAGTAGGTGCTAAGACGATCATACTCAGCCTTAGCAAAATGTTGTTCCCAGTTACCGTATAACTATGACAACAAAGCCCTGTGGACTATAGCTAGAAATGAGGGCAAATATTTGCAAGGAAATAATGTTCTGGGTAATACCTGGTCTGGTTAAATAGATCCTGGGTAACTGGGAATCGAGTGCACCTTGCCTAGTGTGGAATGTTGAAGGCCCCGGCCTGGGAAAAGGTTTCCTAGAATTCTGGGAATGAAATCCCCCTGGAGTTTCCTTCTCAAGCTTCTTCCATGCATATTTACCTCTCCTAATGAACCATTCATTAGAACAATATTATTTTCTTGCAAACACTTGTTCTCATTTCTAGCTATAGCCAAAATTTCTGGAGGGCTTTGCTGTCATAGTTATACCATAGTTATATAGTTACACCTCGTCAAAACTCAGCCAGCATCCCTTAGTTTCAACCACCGATTTCTCACCTTGCTGGCCCAGCAGCGCCCTGAATCTAGGGAGTGCAACGCGGTTGGCCATCTGATGGGTAAAGGAGCGTGGAAAATGAAAACTTTATGGAGGCTTTAATTCTCCAAATAAAACTAAGTGCCTGCTCCACGAATCATTACACAGATCAGAAACCTGATGCTGTCCCACTGGAACAGCCCAAGTAGAAGAGCAGCTTTCCAAAGCGCCTCAGAGATTTTCTGGGCGTCGTTGGCTAGGTCTGTGGGAGGTATGCTCTACTTTCTCCTGAGCAGTAGCACAGGGGAAGATTAAAATTCAGGGCGAGATTACAGTCCAGGGCCCAGTCCTGATGTAAGGATGAGAGACAAAAATGAGGTAGGGCAAGGAGACTGGACTTGGAGACAGAAAACCTCAGCTGGTATCTCGATTCTGTCTTTTCCTAGCATTGTGACCTTGGTCTAGTCACTTCGCCCCAGTGATACTTGCCAAAATAAGGATGGAAAAGGCACACTGGATGTGAAATTGCATGTAAGCTTTATTGTACGTATACACAAAAGTTTATTATTAGTGTTGCTGCTACAAATGGTTGTTCCCCCCTCTCCCTCCTGGGGATGCTCCCAGAATTTTCCTTGCAGGTGAGACTTTCTAGGGTGAGTATCCCAAAGACCCGGCACACTGAGGAGTTTTGTGATAGGACCATTCAAAGGAAAGGGAACTAATGGCAGCTGCCATTTTTTCTTGTGCTTGTTTTCAGACTGCTCCTATAAAGAGAGGGTGAGAGAGAGAGTGAGCGAGGGCGAGGAAGGGAGGAAGGAGAGGGGAGCCTCTTCTGAAGGGTTAAAGCAAGATAGTGCTGTAAAGTGATTCCAGATGTACAAATATTAATATCTCTCTCCCTGATGAATGAGAAGGTATGACCCAGTTAGGAAACTGCTAAAATTACCGGCGCCACCGAGACCTCAGCCGATGGCCTGGTGCAGACTTTTATCCTTACCCCGGCAACTGTAATGCTGATGAAGGGCTCGGACTTGCTGCAGGAGACTTTCCAAAACTTCACTCTGTCCCCTGTGTCTGGGCTCTCTGTCGTCACAGTCTTTCCAGTCTATTGAACAAAAGAAACAAACAGAGTGAAATTTTAAAGCAGGGGAGGCCTCTCCGCGGCCCTGCCTCAGGAGCTGAGCTTTGCTCGTGCTGCCCACAGACCATGTGGGTAAGCACCCAGCACTCGCATGGCTGGCAAGCAGTGCCAAGGGTTTGGAGGCTGCCACTGTCCAGGGCCCTGTGCAAAACAGTAATTGTGGTTGGGTTCTCGTGCTGGGCAGTCTCAAGGCAAGAGAACATGGTAACGGAAAGCCAAAAGAAAACGGGCGATCTGGGAGTCCAGTCCCCCCCCCCCCCAACTCTTCATTCTCCTTTTCAGCACCCAGGGTCCTAATCAGTTCCCTTGCCACCTCTCCACTCAGCACCCCACGTCTCAACTGGATTTCTGCCGTAGGAAAGGAAGGGGTGGGAATGTGCAGACTAGATGAAATCCACAGTCCCCAATGCTTTTATTGTAGGTTTCACACTTTTGGCCAAATTGACATTTCTTTCCAAGGAAAGAGCCTATGTCAGATGCCAAGAAATGGAAATCTACATTTTGCTCTAATGAATGTCTGCTTTGGTTAGCTGGCACAGCGACTCCTGCACATACTCTGAGCCACCAACCACCCTGTCTGCTCAGTCTCTAAATATACAGTATTAGCTTACATGGCAAATTTAAATTGCAATACCCACTGAGATTTTTCTCCCCCTTATATTTTCATTCCATTTGGCAATAATGATATCAAGAGTAATAACCCGTACGGGACTAATGTCAAGACTGTAATTCTGCTGTCTCCAACTCTGGATTTTTTTTTTTTTTTTTTAGCAGGTCAGTCAGTCATTTCATAGTTCATCCCCTCTTCCCTCTGTTTTCTTTCCCCCAGTTTTACTTTCTGAACCTTTCAAAAGCAACAATTGAAGGCGCTTCTTGGTTAAAATGCTTTTGCTAAAAATGCTAGACATTTTTTTCCCCCTAGAAAAGTCAGTTCATTCATGAGTGTATCGGAGGCTTAAATTCTAGTTGAGTCATTTTCAAATCCCCCCATCCCCAGATTTATTTTTAAAATATGGGATTGCCCTTGTTTAGATGCCATGGCAGCTAGAGTTAGGTAAAAGTCTCCTACAATGGTCCGTCCAAGGCCAAGTAGTACAGCTCAGTTAGAAAGAACACACAGGTCCTGGAGGCAGGTAAACTTGGGCGTGAATCCTGGCTCTTCCGATTCTTCCCTTAGTGACTGTAACTGAGGCAAGTTAGTTACACCAGCTGGGTCTCTGCCCCATGCCATGAGAAAGGAGCAGAGTGCCTCCCTTGCAGTATGTGTGGGGAGGAGGATGAGTACCCAGCACAGTGTTACACGGAAGGCAGTGTGTAAGTAAGACACTGTGTAAGTAGCAACTTAAAAAGACCGGTCTCCGTTGGTTGGAAGTTAACTCCCTGAGCAGCGAGTATGGAAACATCATTTCTTTACCTTATCAGATGATCCCTGTGAAAGAGGCCTCAGAGATTTTCTAATCAATCCCTCCCCCTTCCCACCTACCCCCATGCACTGTTCTCCATCTCCACTCTCAGGAGACTGAGGCCCAGAGATACCCATTCCAGTTCTACATTACTCAGCTTGTTGGGAGCATGGCCGGGACTGTCGCATAGTCCTGTGACCCTCCTTACCATGCTCATTTCCTTATACCACGGATGTTTGTTTTTCCTTTTGGGAAGGAGGGTCAGAGCTTGGTTGGCGTCTGTGTGGTGTGGGTTAGTTGTGGTCAGCCCTGGAGACAGGGGATTGGCATAGGTGCCTTCTGTGGACTCTGTTCCTTGTGGGCAGGAACTGTGACTTAATTTCTCTTTGCCTCAGGGCTCTTCTTTGTAAAGTGAGTTTTTGAGTCTCTTTTTAGGTTATCTGAGGTTTCAAAGAAATGATGTAAATAAAGCACCACTCTGGGCACCTAGGAGACACTCATTAAATGTTGGGGAGGCATTGTGACTTAACAGCATGATGGTGTTCAGGTAGGATGGACTGCGAAAGGGCCTTTATTGGGAAATTGGGAAATGTTTGAGGAAATGAACTCCAGGTGGCTCTTGGACTATCTGTGGTGTCCCTGGTGTCCTGGCACAGTGAGAATAAACATTATCCTCATAGATTCCCAAAGGCCATGATGAATTTGTTTCCCTAGCTGGATAAATATATCCAAAGTACTCATGATAAGATGAACAATGCTGTTTGCTTGAGTAAGACTCCTGGGTGGCTGAATTACTACCTGGCCCCAAACATGCTAATATAGTCTAATGAGTGTTAATACCGCCGTCAGTGCAAGGGGGGATGAAATGGCCCTGGCCCTATTACATCAGAGTGGCGAGCTCAGGCTGATGACTTTATGATACGTTAGAAAATTGCTAATGCTAAATTGCAGCCCGACTAAACGCTGGACACGATGCCAAGGTTTTTGGAAAGAATGAGTTTTTCTCATAGATGTTTGGAAGGTTCTGACGACTACATAAAATAGGAGACTTTAGGGATGAGGGAGAAAATTGAAAATATATTAAGAAATCAGGAACCTGACAGGAATAAACTTGGTGTGGTAGGAAAAGAGCAGATCATGCCACATAATACAGCTCACTGTTCTGGTAATGAGACACTTCAGTTGCAACACAATGCAGAGCTTACATTCACTGGCGATATCAGCGCTTTCCCGATCGTAACGCAGACAAGCCTGTCTGGGTCCTTTTCTCTTATTATGTACCATGCCATATAACATAAGTCTATAAAAACACATTAAGGACTTTTGTAAAAATATAAAAAAAAAGTTTTATAGCTTACTGGAACATATGACCCAATTTCCAATTACTCTGTCATGTTAGGATACATTGTCTTCTGGTAAATATTTGAAGACTGATACATGTTACATCACAATGTCATACTCTGTTTATAAATAGAGACAGAGTGTTTTTATGTTGTTCTTTCCAAGTTATGTGGCATGTCCGAAGCAACTGTAACGACATGTTTCAGTTCTTTGCCAGACACCCTTGTTAATCCATTGAGCTATTGTAGAAAGCTCCGTTTTGCTGTGTTAATTACCACACAATAAGCAACTCTTCCCAGCCTTGGACCAACTGTTCTTGTCATTCTTGAGAGAGCTCCTCAAATGGGCTGTGAGGGGGAGTGTCTGAATAGAATTTGTTTATAGAGCCAGACATCTGATGCTTACAAGTTAATGCATCCACATGCGCATCAGAATTTGCATGGGGGAGTGCATTTGGAATGGGTTTCCCATTGCCCTGCCTTCAGGTGAGCAGAGGCTAGCTTTTTTTTTCTTTGTCTTTTCTGTCTCTTCTATCCCTCCATTTCCAACAATACATACCCCTTTCTTCTCTTCCTGGAAAGAGATTGGTTTCCTTAGTATCTCAATCTTGCAGTATTCCCAGTGTGTGTTTCTGACAAGTCTTTAATAAGAAAGCTGTCCAAATAAGAATAATTACATCATTAGATGCTAGGGCATACAGGAGCCTTAGAGGTCTCCGGGATCAGTGGTATGAGGCTCTCTGTGACCTGGTTTAGCTCACTGAGTCCACCAGAGCCGGGAGTCAGGAATGGTTGGCTGGCTCTTAGTTGGCTTGTCTGCCTGATAGCAGGGCACTAGCTACCCCTGGCCTAGATAGCGGGTCTTGAGCAGCTTGGGCTTGAATCCTGGCTTAGCCATACGGTAGACTTGTAACCTTGGGCAAGGCAACACCCTCTCTGAATCCCAATCTCTTTATTCTCAGAGGAGGAGGAGGGTTTGGACCTGACTTCAGTGCTTGCTAGTTCAGTGATGTTGGGTTCTATGTATGCATGTGCCTCTATGTTAATAGTTCTCCCATCAGTAAAATGGACCTCAGAATAAAATGCACTTCATTTTATTCTTATTTGGACAGCTTTCTTATGAAGATTAAAAGCATCAATCAATGACAGGTTCCTAGATTAATGTACAGCATATAATGAGCCTTAGGAATGTTAGCGCTGATGCTGATGCTGATGCTTATCCACAAGGTGGGAACAGTGATGACTGACTGTTGTGAGGATCAAGTGAGACACTGAATGTGAAAGCCCATAATGTACCACCGACTCATGATCCATCCTGGGTAAAGGGTTGTTATAGTACTCAAAAAATATATAAATATAGAAAAGAAACTCATAACCCAAATATCCACTAGTAAATTTGGACAGTTATATGCAGACACACCTATCTAATTATAGTCAAACTCACAGTTTAAATGCTATATAAAATTTTGCATTTTTTTGAACATAAAGCTTATACCATAAGAATTTCTTCTACACAATGGTTTTTTAAAACACCATTTTTAGTGGTTATTTTTGTTCTGTAGTGTAGATACTATATCATACTTTATATAACCACTAAGTTAATACAGAATATGTGTTCTCTCCACCACGCATGATATTTCACTGTACCAATAGATTGCTGCACTGTACATCTTTGCCCATGTTGCTTGTCTGCATCTGTTTTCTTAGGTTAGATTCCTAGATGTGTCATTATGGGATAGAAAGAAATGAATGTTCTTATGGTAGGTAGTTGATATAGATGGCAAATTGTGATCCAAAAAGGATGTTGCAGTTGGTACTCACAGGAAGCATATTATGCCATTTTTAACTATCACATTCATGAAGATCTAAAAAAAAAAAAAATTACAGTACAATTTAGAGCAATAGGTTCATTATGTAGAAAAAGCTATCATATGGTGTATTGGAGGTTTTTTCTAGTTAATTAAAATTTCTGGTTAAGAGAGATATATTAGGGCATAAATCAAATAATTAGGGGAGGCTTTTGCTGGATTTTTCAGCCACTGCTACAAACATGATAGGTTATATTTGTGGCAGAGTGTTCATAAGAGAGCTTTCCTTCTGACAGAATGTAAGATTTGCTAGGCTCCCACTGCAGAAGGGGTGACAAGAGCTGAAGTGGAGTGTATGTCCTCTAGCCCACGGTGTCGTTTCAGTACCTCCCTACGAATGCCCTGCATAAAGGTATGATCAGACCAATTCTACAGATGCTGACTTGAGGCTCAGAGTTTAAATAACTTTTGAAGGCCATAGAGCTAATAAAAGGTATAATGGGCACCAAATTTGGTCTTGCTGGCTACACATTCTCTCTCCTTTCGTTCCACCGAGTTGCATCCTAGGGGAGCATTTCTGCAGAGGAATCATTCAGTGTGTGGTCCAGACGCTACCCTGAGTTAGTCCTGCACAGTGGAGAGAGGGATTGAATGGCAATGGCATTCCGGGGATGGAGTTGAAGCCTGTGGCCAGGCTTGAGGGAGTTCACAGCCACCACCTACTAGAAGGAGAGGCACATGCTGGTGTCGTGGTCTGAGCAGGTCCCCATCCTTTCATGTTATAAGCCGAGACTTGAACAAAATACTGTTGGCCCTGCAAAGTATGGAAATAGAAGAATGCATCAGGGATTTCATTTAAGTCACTTTAACCCTAGAAGTAGATTTCCATGTCTGACCGACTCATTTATTATCCCTTGGGAACAAACTGCCCCACCACCCATACCTTAGCTTTCTAGCTTTTCTCAACTGTTACATTTGCCTACAATGATAAATATTTTGGGGGTGTGCCCTTTTGGTTTCTCTGCTTTCTTTCCCTGCCCCCAAAACAGACCATCATAATTACTTTTTCTGGCCCCTCCAAAACCCATATACACCAATTTTTTAAAGTCACAGATCTCTAAGGTTTACCAAAAAAGAGCACTTCTCATTCTCACCTATTTCTCCCTATCCTCCCCTCCCAAGAGACAGCCACCATCACCTTTTGAGTGGATCAACTTGCTTTAGGACATTTAACAGGCTCTAATGAACATCTTTTCAGATGAGTAATTAAAGGTCTGCTCCACTCTCTTACTGGCTGCATAGTACTCCACTGTGGGGCAGGTACAGCCATTGACTAACCAGTCCCTCACTAGGGCACGTTTAGACGGTTTGCACACTTTAGGCCACGATAAACTGCGCGACAAACATTCTCTACTCAGCTCTTGAAACTTTAAAAAATTTAATTCCTTGATGTTACTTCCATTTAAAAACAGTTATTAAAACAATGGCTTCTATTCTTTGATGTCTCCTGGCATTATGAATTAAGGAGTTATTTTTGTTTGCTTATAATGTTTTAAAATGTTTTGTATAGTTTTATGCCTTTGCTTTGAGAAGTTTATTTATTTCCCTCCTCCCACCCAGTGAACCCAAAGGGGCATTTTAGAAGCCAGCAGTTGATAAACCATGGCTTGTAAATATTGTAAAATGATGTTTGAAGTTAAAAAAAAATAGCAATCTCTGTAGAGCCTCTGCTAGGGATTTAATAATATTGGCCTTACTATATTCTAAAGTTAAAATTTTTTTAATATTAAAAATGGATTTCTGTAGAGAGTGGGTTTCTATGTGCCTCAAGGTTATGGAGACTGCAGAAGTGTAAATCTACTTCTGCGCTTTTATGATTAGGATACTGTCTGCATTGTTCTCATTGGACGGCCAAGTGGAAAAACTTAATTCCTATAAAAATTGGTTCAAATATTAGAGAAACTCTCTGTGGAGAGCTTTCGATTTTTATCACTGTATCACTTTTTTGTTTCAAGCAATGGAAATTCCCCAGGGTTTTCCGTGGCCCTCTTCCACCCTGTGAGCTATAGGCTTGGGAATCAGCCTCCTGCCGATGGCCTCTCTGGGGGCCACCCACTTGGGTTTGTTTTTTCTGGTAATCCACAGTTTGGGTGTCTGGTGTAGATGTGTGATTAGAACTAAAAATCAAGATTCTGTGGTGGTGACCCAACCACCAAGAATTCTGTTAGAATGAGCTGGTTCAACCTCGAACAGACGCAACCTGGTATGGCTTCTTGCTGCTGGGTTTCAGGATTGTACTTTACATATAAAACTGTTTTAATTGACTGACCTTTTAGAAAAACAACAATAACAACAAAATTCTCCCTCTGCCTCTCATAGGTGAAGGTCCCAAGACATGAATTATTTGAATTGGGCCCAAAATAAAAAAAAAAGGTTGGATTTAAGTTTACCTAAAAATTTTTCTTTTCATAAAAAAATATTTTGATATGCCATTTTGTTGCATTTTAATTGTTTGAGGAAATATAGAGTTTGTTTCAGTCCTCTGAAGTGACTTGCTAGATGTTTTTATGTTTTGCATTTCGTATGCTTATATGGTTTATAGCTCTATAAATAATTAATGTTTAAGTATAGATTGGTTGAACAAATAAGCACAGTGTATCCCAGTTTTTTGTCCACAGTTTAAGTTGGTTCAGGTTACTGAGAAATGTAGCGCCACCATATATAGTTGCTTTTGTTATGGAAGCAGATTTAGACAGATTTTTTTTTTTTTTAAATCAAGGGGGAAGGATTTCTCTCAGGAAATTGTGTGACTCCAGTTGATGACTGATCTCAACCAGGCTGTCGGGGGTAGGGTTAGATGAGGCTGTTGTTTTTACTATCAGACAGGGAGTCAAAATTGGATCTCCTGGAGCCTTTGATCCCCCCTGAAGGTTGAACTGCGATCCAGAAAGCAACAGCTCTCAAGGCCTGCATGAGGCCAGGCTCCTTCTGATCTCTGCAGAACATGGCAGCTTACAAAGTGGATCATGCTTTCTGCTCGCTCTGCCCTGGGGTTTGGATTATGGATACCAGACACATTACGCCTAAGGAGTGGCGGTTGTTGCCAGAGTAGGCCTTTGCTACCAAAATTCCAGCACAAACATCAGGGGCAGGGGCAGGGGCAGGGGCAGGGGCAGGGGCAGGGGCAGGGGCAGGGGCAGGGGCAGGGGCAGGGGCAGGGGCAGGGGCAGTCTAAGGGGAATGATTTGGCATTTACCGTTGTAAGCCCTGTGATCGTGCATCTCAGGGCCTGCAGATCTTCCATGATGATTTCTCCAGCCAGAGGACAAAAGTCTTTAGACATGCTCCATTCCACTGGGTGGGAGAGAGGGAGGGAGGGGAGAGAGAGGGGGACAATGAATGATGCTTCATCAAGAAGCATCATAGACACTCCAGCCTATAATCTCTCTCAAAAATAGTGAGTTTATCTTCTTTTTCCTATATTGACCCATGTAACATGCTCCTCCACATAAGTTGGTTTCCAAGTTCCCAATTATTTTTTTCAAACAAGAGCAAAATAAAGTAACTATTTAACAGCGATGAATACACCTTAAATATTTGTGTGTGTAAACACATGCTCAGGCACATTACATATGAAAGGTCACTGTACACAGAAGATAAAGTATTTGATTACATGTGAGAAGGGTTCGTTACATTACATTCTATCCATTCCCCAAGTCTGGTTTCTGCCTCACTGTTCTACTGAAAATGCTATTTCAAGGTCCCAGCGACATTCTCATTCAAAACAAAGCAGCCTCTTTTCGTGTCCTTCCCCACAGTGGGACACCTTCTCCTTCTGGCATCATTTTCTTTCTTCTGTGTCTCATAGGCCACTTCCCGGCTCCCTGTCTCCTTCCCGATACCGATACTATCTCCTGGGCTTCTTCGCTGACTTTTCTTCGGCCCAAGGATTTGGGATTTGTGGCTGACTTCATCAATGCTCCCCCGACACCTGACATCCTCAAAGTGGGTGTTCATGCAAAGTTAAATCTAACACCCAAATTCTAACACCCGCTTTACTGTGAGGTCATGTTCTTTCATAACATTTTTCATTGGTTGGAAAAAAGAACACACCACGATCGGGAAAGATACATTTTGTATCATCGGTAACAAGTGTGTTAAGTGACGGTTTACACATGGCAGGATTTAAGGTGGTCCTAAATGAAGCAGGAGCTTAAGTCATGTGGAAGACAAGGCCTGCACGTTTCTAAACCTCGTGATGACAAGCTGTAGACCTTAAGATTTAAATTATATTCTCTACGACACTTAACTGCTTCAAAATCAAGCCATGCCATTCCTAAATTCTGCACCCCTGGAGTCACAGAATCCCTCTGTTATAGACAGCAACCCCTCTGCCCCTTTTCTTCAAAATTGCTCTCCTAAAATTCCTAGCGTTCTGATCACCTGCAAGACCGCTCATCGAGACATCCCGCCACAATGGCCTCCCTTATTTTTTGTAACCTGCCTTCCCACTGGTTTGAGCTGCACCCCCTCTCTGCTTTTCCCACCTTCTGACCCCCTCGTTCGAGGCTCTCCCAGGCTCCCCTTTTCCTTCCTTCTTTGATGTGATGCTCCTTGGAGGATTGGCTCCTCTCTTTACTCCTCATGCTTGGCTACAGGTAGAGACCTGATCCACTTCTATGGTGCCAACTATACCTCTTGAAACTGCAATTCTAGGTATAGCCTCTCTCTGGAGCTTTAACTTCCTCTAGTAAGTCTCCACTGCACTTGAGTAGCCGCTCAGTACTTGTCCCTGCCCAAATATGTTTCTCCTCCTGTTTGCCCAACTTTAGGTCATGGTCTTGACACGTATCCAATCCCCCAGCCCCGAATCTCTAGCATCCTTGCCTCCTCTTTCTCCCCCATTCCTTATGATGAGTTAGTTACTAAACTCGGTAGGTTATAAGCCCCCTCTCCCTCTCACACTGAGATTATTCTAGAACAAGCCTTCATAATCATGAGCATCAGCTCAGCAGTTGATTTTTTATAGGTCTGATAGATCACCTGACCAGCTCTTCTAATTTATTTTTCGGTTCATTTTCTCATTCTCTTGTACAGTCCTCTCACTATAGCCTGAATTATAGTTTAAAAATGCAGATCTATTAATTTCATTCTCAGGCATACTGTAAAATCCAATTAAAATCAAATGATTATGGTTATCTGTTAACTCTCAAATTGAGCCTCTACCCCCTTATAAGCATGTCTTCTAAAACATATATACATATATATTTTAACATATGTGCATGTGTGTATAATTCTTTTCAAAATGTTTTATTATGCTTATGATGAGTTACTAGCCCTTGAAGAAGTCATCTCTGAAAGGCAAATTGGAGAGGATTTGTAATCAGAGAATAATCTTGCATATAATTTCAACTAAAGGGGAAAAGGAATCATCAAGAGAGTTATCACAAACAAAACAAGATGGAAATCAGTAGCAAGTGTGTAAAGACATGCAGAAAGAGCAAAGAAAATTCTGGAAATAAAAATATCCTTGGTTGCCATTGAGACATGCTTGATTGACTGACGTGGTGGAACTTCAAGTTCAAGGCTGAGAATTCAGAGCTCACTCCTGGCTACGGATTCAGGGTAACAGCCCAAAAGAAGAGTTATGGATTACCGAGCAAAATACCAGATTATCTGGCAAGCGATTAATGAAAAATTACTCAAAGATACAATCTTTAAAATTTCTGAAGAAACACAATCTACTTTCAAATAAGAACCATTCGCGGTCTATTGAAATATGTTTTACAAAGCATGTCCCAGGTGGAAAAGAGGGCCTGGCCTCTGGAAAACAAAGCAAAAACATAGAAGCAGGTTTGGGAATTAACAGAATGTTTGCAGCGTTGAAGTCTAATTAGATCTTATAACACACATGTGTGTCCAAGAGGGCCAGGACTAGGAAAAGGGAAGATTCACGTGGAAGGGAAAAAATTCTCCATGTTGGAACAGCCAACCTGTTCCTGGGCAACCAATAGTCTTTCCTCTGTCTACCTCCTTGGGTGGGTGGACTCTTCTGACATGTAAAAAGGAGCTTCTGGTAATTTAAGGAACGAGAGAGGGAAACGGAGTGAGCAGGAGTCACTTTGAGAGCCAGCCGGGAATTCTACGAAGGCAGGTTAGCATGGTCTCTCCCTGGAAAGTTATGTGTAGGTCGTCTAAAGACTTAATGTTAAAACCATGAGAAAAATCACATATAAGCCTGCCCTAAATCCCTGAAGGGCTGGAGCCATGTATAGAAGTTTAAAACGATATAAGACTTATAATTGTAAGATAAAGATCAGGCAACTGTTTCCACTTAGATCTAGGAAACAGGAGCAGGGTTTAGTCATGCAACGAGTGGCTCCTAGCTGCTGAACATGAGCAAGAAAGGTACCATGCAAAACCTAGGTGTGAGTATTTTTAAAAATGTGGCTCTGGCTCCAACCGTGATTCACTATATTTAAATCAAATAACTATGAATATTTTTAGTGGGACACTTTGTTATTTTAACAAAGATTTCATTTTTGTGTAAGATTCAGAAATGTAGAATCCTTGGGGCAGGAGAGTTCTAGGAAGGAAAAGTACTGCTGAAGAGCTGGCCTTGTCACCTAAAGTCTACAATGCGAGGGGAAATGTCACAGACTCAGGGAGAAAGGCAGGCAATTCAAGACTCAGAGTGTTAGACATACAAGCCGAGAACTTGGTCTAGAGCGAGGCGAACACCAAGCCATGTGCTGTGGACAGTGTGATTCATGCACCCTGCTCTCGCGGAAACACTTTTAAATTTCAGGCCAGGTTTTTGAGATACGAAAACTATGTAAACTAAAGCTGTAAGAAAAGAACATTGCTACAATGTCCAGTCAGTTTCATCCGATTAAAAAAATAAGCCCCAAACCTGTCCACTGGTTCCCTAAAGCCCCAAAGGCCCCAAAGCCCAGAGTTGCTTTATCCTGTTTGCGCTGGGAGGGGTGCCCTGTGAAGGTTATCCTCCTGCCTCTTGCTCAGGCCCCACACACCCTCCACTCCAGCCTCACCAGTCACTGGACCTCAGACCCATTGCTTATGCTGTTTGCTCTTTCAGTGCTCATGGTCCTCTGTCCCCAAATCGTCTTCTCTTCAAACAGCCCTGGTTCCAGCACTTTCCTTTCCTAGCTTCTCCTGGGTTTCCAAGGAAAGCTTCTTTGCTAGTTTTCCCATAGCAATTTTTTTTAAACCTAGGTGTTTTGTTTTTGTTTTTAAATATTTTTATTGATTTCAGAGAGAGGAAGGGAGAGGGATAGAAACATCAATGATGAGAAGGTCATTGATCGGCTGCCTCCTGCACGCCCCCTGCTGGGAATCAAGCCTGCAACCTGGGCATGTGCCCCGACTGGGAATCGAATCTCAATCTCCTGGATCGTAAGTTGATGCTCAACCCCTGAGCCACGCTGGCCGGGATCCCAAATCAATTTTAATGTGTCCTACATTGCACTTGCTTTATTGTTTTGTATTTATTTTTTAAGACATCTGTCTCCTCTGTAGCCTTTGAGCTGTTTGAGGGCAAGGGCCATGTCCAGTCAGTACCAGTTTCCAAAGCACCTTATGATAGCACTCAGCCCAGTATAGGTGGCCCAGTAAATGCTGGGTGAATCAAATGCTTGCAAGTCTAAGGAAGACAGAAATCTGATGCTGGTACATACAGAATAAGAAAGCAGTGTCAGAAAAAACGGGGTTGAAAGAGAGCAGAAGTTGCTTGAGCTGCCCAGTAAGTGGTTGAGATGGAGATTAACTCCTGGCTTCCAGATCCCCAGCATCCCAGACTCGTCACTTGCCCATGCTGTCTCTCAGGAACCCAAAAAATAAAAGTTGATTTCCTGTTCCCCTATCAGCACTTCTGTGGAACCAAAACAGCATTCTTACTGGCCACACTCACCCCGGCGCCTTAGCTAATGAACGGAATTTGGCTAGACTGCCTCGCCCAGCACCAGGGCATTATGAAATCTTCCCCCGATCCATCTAATTGTGCAGTTTCTAACCTTCCAGGCCAACCATAGCGCAAGAGGAAGAAAGAGGGAGAGAGGGACGTGCCCAGAAACCCAAATACAGTCATTTCTAGAGATGAGAAGATGTGTCTTGCTGAAGCCTGAACCCGCTCAGCGATTGTGGGTTTTAAATTGGGAACTGACGTGAAAACCCTGGATCTGGGAATTCTGTTTAGCTCTGGCAAAACAGGAGGTCCGAGCCGCTTGCATTTTTTATTTTAAATTCCCTCGGTAGTCCTAGGATCAGGGGCATGCATTACATTCAAACAAGAATCTTTATTGTTTGCACAGCACACGGCCTTCTAGTTAATTAGAAAAACATTTTTCCCCCCCAAATTAAATTTCCCTAGAAAAACAATGATTTAAATTAAGGGCAAAAGGCTTTTTTTTTTTTTGGGACGCTAGTAATGCCTTCCTACCCCCATGACTTTTGAAGATTTAAAGCAAAGCTGTGTGCATTTCTTTATCGTCAGACTCTGCCATCCACACCAATCGTGTGTATCTGGGTACACTGTTTTAGTTTTGCCAGACACATGTTAGAGTGGCACACAGATACAGGTAGGAAGCAGGGATTTCTAGATACTCAGATTTTGAAAAGTACATAAGCACTACAAGTAACCTCAGAAAAAGTCAGCTCCATAGTCGGATGCATTTGCTTCTTTATTTCCCCCCTCTATGGTTCTTAACTAAACTGATTGATTCTCTTGATCCCATTGGCTTTTTAAATGAAAGGTATTGTCATTCCTGTGATTCTTATTATTCCTGGTAGGGCTTTCTCTCTTTCCAAGGCTAGCATAAAATGTGTGTTGAATGAATACCAGTCTTCAGAGGCCCAGTTGCCGCCAGCCTCATGTCTCCAACGAGATCCACGGAGGTTCACCTCTCATGTACGTCTCTGGTCACTTAGCTGGGATATCTAGGAGAGCCTTCAGACACAGTTTCCTTCAGTAACGCCGTCGTTTGGGGATGAGAACGTCCGATTCATCTGCACTAGTGTAGTTACTGGCAACATAAATAACCCGCAGGCCGCAGGTCTCTAGAAGTCACTAGTTTCTTACATTTATAGGATTACCTGTCCTTAGTAGATTCACCCACTGGTTTGGAAAAGGTGTCATATTTATCACAAAGTAGAGTGCAAAATCCTCCTCTTGTGTCACATCTTGAGACTAGGTGGTGTGTGATAGTGTGGCTTTCAGAGGCAGCACAGACAGAGAGGGAGGAGGTCAGAGCTTGGCCCCGATCCGCATTGAGATGGGGGATAAATGCAGCAGGGTGCTGGAGCTGACTCACATGGCTCACAGGAGCTGAATGTTAAAATTTCAGAATTCTGTGAGCTGGTGGGCAACACAGCCATCATTAAAAATTAAACTGTATAAAGACAAAGACAGTAAGCACTCAAAACTCATCTCTCTCCATTTTTACTGCATTTTACTATTAATTATGTCCCTGGGGTTATTGACATCTGTTGTATCTGAATGGGACAAGTAGCATATAGTGATGTACTACTGAACATCTTTTCCCAGCCAATTTAGTGACATCACGTTGGTAGCTTGACATTGGCCGTGGTGGGAATATTTACACCAGAGAAATCAGCAAATACTATAAACAAGGTCTTGATTTTTTCATTTGGTGGACTGTCTAGACCGGGTATCAGTGAACTACAGTTCCATGAGCCAAATCTGGCCTGAGGTTTTGTATGGCCCAAGAGCTAAGGATGGTTTTGGTTTTTACATTTTTAACGGAATGGAAAAAAAAAAAAATACATGCACACATGCACACACACACAGTGAAAAATATGTGACAGAGACTATATATAGCCCACGAAGCCTACTGTATTTATTCCCTGGCCCTTTACAGGAGAAATTTGCTGACCACCGGTCTAGACTTAAGAAAGTGATGGAGAAAATGTCGATAATGCAGATTAAAGTTAAAAGTTTCTGTGGCTGTTACACCACAGTAGCACCAAAAAACTGAAGAAAAATTCTTCCAGTGTTTGAAAACTATGGCTTGATTCAACAAAGAATGTCATTGACTAACGAGTGAAGTTTCAACATTGTTGTTTCATTTTTGTTTCACTTCCTTAAAATAAATGAAAATATCAGACAACATTTACAGTGGAATCACACTCATTGTTACTTGCAGCTATAGGTTGGCTACAGATTCAAGAGTCTGATAAAAATAAGCAGAAACGTTTTGGGAGAATCAATAGGCTACAAGGAATTTATAAAAAAAAAAAGTATATATTTTATTATTATTTGTATATTGTGTGCTATATATCTTTTCTATCAGTAAAATTTATAAAAGACTTATGTGCGTGTGCATGTGTATATATGTATATACACATATAGCCTCCCCCCCAATCCATAGAGCCCATTGTTAAACAATTACCACTGGATAAGTGGTTGGTGACTGCTCAGATGGACTCTAAGTGTGGGTGTATCCTGACCAGCAGGGTACAGTGTCTGAAATCTACCAGCAGAGTGTAGATTTCTCAGGCATAATTTAGGTAACATTCTGTTATCAGGACACAAGAATGAGGCATGCAAATCCCTTTAGGACGCAGGAGTGGCACAGTGAGGGAATCTGGGGCAGAAGTTCAGTTACCAAGCCCCCACCACTGGGAGGTCTGCCTCAGGCACTGGGTACAGGTGGCCAGGTTCCCTGCATCAGTCAGTTCTTTTTACCTAAGCCAGGGCTGGCCCAGCAACTGGCACAGCATGCAGCCTGCAGGGTAGGAATCTGTGGACTTGACTGCAACAAGGATGGCAAATCTGGGGCTGACCAACAGGAACCTGAGTGTTGGTTGTACGTATGGCAGGACGTACCAGCCCCCTACTCCTGATGACCTGAAAAAGCTCCACGCCTAGCCAGGATGATCTGGGTTTCATTATTATTATATTCTTTATTCTGTTTTATTACACTTTAATTTTATGATTATCTGGGCTTTATGAATGGGCACTTTTAGGACACTGTGGACTGCAAATAGAGACTTCAGTCATTAATTTGGAAAAACTTCTTAATTTTCCTCGGAACGTTGCCATATCCTTGGGCTATCAGATGTCCAGATAGATTTTCATTTGCTTTCTACTACTTTTTAAGAGAAACTGCCCAGATAATAATATTTGTTCACTGTAGAAGTATAAGCATTGTAAAAGCCATGGTGGATAAAGCTGAACAATAGCAGGGACTCAAACCAAGTGACAAAGAGAGATCTGAAGGCTAGGACTGCCCCCCACCACACCTCTGAGAGTAAGCAGTATCTAATGCCTCTTTGGTGGGATAAGAGCTCCTCTGCTGGCTCCTCCCTTCCTGGGATGCTGAGATTTTCATTTTTTGTTTCCAGCATACTGACACCCTTCTTGTCTGCAGAGAGATAGCTCCAACAAGCTAATTTTACGTTTCTGAAGAACACCAGGCAGGGAAGTACAGGATCAGCTATCTGATTTATATACATGAGAGCCAAGATACGTGGCCAATTCACAGCTTTCTGAATCCTATTGGGCCCACATGGAATTAAAATAACCAGCCAGAGAGGCAAAAGCAGAAACATGCCAACTTCCCTGCCAGATGAGAGGCCTGTGTTCAGAGAAAGGCACTCTAACTACTTGGCTTTTCCTTCACTCTCTTACTATACCTGTTTTAACATTCCATTGCCCTCCTTATAATTGGAACAAATTAAACTCCTTGAGGACAGGACCTGCACCATATTGACCTTTGGAGGCCCACCCACCCCACACTCTCTTGTAGAGCTCTGGGGGAGGGGCTCTGATTGAGTGGTTTTGACTCATGTGTATACTGATAGGTGGGGGACAATTCTCATCCATTTTACTCCCTGTGATCTATAAAATAAGGGCTCCGTAGTGGGGCATTTAACCTAATTTCTGAGCCTTATTTCCCACCACTGTGTTTACCCTGTGTTCCAGGGAAGGAAAACCAGCACTTAATGGAAACCAACCAGGTTCTTTTACAGATAAGTTCGTCATTTATTTCTCACACTGTTCCTGCAAGACCTCGTAATTCATTCAGTAATTCTGCCAATTTAACAAGTGGGTGAACTGGGAATTGGAGCCAGGTCTGTGGGGACCCAAAACTCACCTATAACTTCTTATTGAGCCTGAGATAAAACCCTCAATCCCAGCCTACAAGGCTCTAGTAGATGATCTCTGGGCCTTCCCTACCTCTAGCTTCAGTTTCATAGTGCCCACTTGGTCTCTTCCTCTCTCTGATTTTTAATTTATTTATTATTATTATTTTTATATCTTTATTGATTTCAGAGAGAGAGGAAGGGAGAGGGAGAGAGAGAGAGAGAGAAACACCAATGATCAGAGTCATTGATCGGCTGCCTCCTGCACAACTCCTGCTGGGGATCCAGTGCACAACATGGGCATGTGCCCTGACCGGGAATCGAACCTTGGTCTCCTGGATCCTAGGTTGATGCTCAACTGCTGAGCCACGCCACCCAGGCCCTCTCTCTGATTTTTAGATCCTTGAACATGTCAGGCTCCTACTTCTCTCACACATACTGTTCATTTTGCCAGAAATGTTCTTCCTCCTTTGTTCTGACTTTCATTCCTTCAATTATCCACCCCTTCCCTTCTCTGCAACAATCAGTGTAAATGTCACTTCTGCACACACACCTTCTCTGATCCCAGGACAACATCAAGTCCTTGTTCTATCTCTTGGAGCACCTTGGTGGCACAGTCATTATCTATTAGTGAATTACCTCTTTCATCCTGTAAGCTCGACAAAGACAGTGAATATGTATATAGATTCCCCAACAGCATATGCCATAGTATAGCGTCATCTGCACTTTCTGCAACTTAGCAAGTTATGTGTACCAAACTCATCCTTTTTCTCAATTATCCTATTATTTTTATTTTTAGCATTTAGTACCTACAATTATTTATGTAAGTTCCATGAGTTTGTCAATTTTTTCCCCCCACTGGATCTTCAGGGCCTATAAGAGTATCTGCACATTGTAGACATTTTTAAAAATCTGTGTTAAATGAGCATTTTAACATGCTCATGATAATGAGCATTATCTTCCCTGTAATTTCTTCAGGGTGGACACTGTGTCTGACTCATTTTTGCATTCCCCACAGTTGGCTGAGACCATGGCTTGCATGGAGTAATAAATAGTTCCAAAAATAAATGTCGAATGAATATAATGCCAGTCACTTCCTCTTCCTCCCGAGACACTTATTGTCTACTGGACCCCAAGAAACAAGTGTGCTTTTCCACCTCACCTACGCTCCATTGTGTAAGAGCACATCTTAAGGAGGGGCGGTGGCCTCTGCTGTATTCTTCAAAAAATAGAGGCTATGGGTACCTCAAGTGCCCCAATAAAGGGTATTGCTAGTTGAGGCAGAGTTAAACTAGGTGTTTTCTGATAATAGAAAAGAACTATATTGGCTGAGGGTGGGGTTGGCAGTTTTTCCTAAGAAAATTGTTCCAATTATTTTTTAAAGGATTAAAAGATGGCATGTGTAAAATGTTACCAAAAAAAACCCCTGAATTAAACAAAAGCAGATAATGGTTTATAGGAAGTTAATGCTTAGTGATCTTCAGAGGACACTAAGAAAATATCTTAATTATTGGGCAATGAGCTTTACTTCCAAATATTTCACTTCATCCTCATAACAAGCCCATAGGATGGGTGGTATTTTTCTCATTTTACTGATGAGGAAACTGAGACTCAGAACTTTTAAATGACTAGTTCAAGGCCGCACAGCTTAGCATTGCCGAATCTGGAGCTGAACCCCCGTGTGTTTTGTCTGCCTTCTGCCCCCACATAGGGAGAAAGTGATAAATGGATGAAGAGCCAGGTTGAGGTCTTTTAAGCTAGAGAGAACTCCAACCATGAAAAACTTGTAGAAACTATTTGCAACATTTGAGTTCCACTGAGGACACTGTGTGGGACACAAGGCAGGGCTCCTGGTGGACACCTCTGTCCTCTCTCCCCGAGGACCAGGGTTGTCTCTAATACTGTGATTTTCTTGTTGTGGTTTCAAAGGGAGAGCGGGTTGGGGACAGTGACCGCTGAGCAGAACAGAGGATTGTGCTGATGACTGCGAGTCTCATGGAGGTGTTCTGTACTCTCATGTCAGCGACATGGGGCTCTTGTGGCCAGGATAAGTACTGACTTACAAAAAAAATCAACAGCAATGTAAACAGTCACAGGAGACTCCTGTAAATTGCTGGCAAGTAACTGGAGGCTGGTTCACGTTATGTAAATAACCTCACTGGTGCTGAGTCTTCCTCCTCTTCTCCCTCCAATAGCCTGCTCTGAGCCCTCCCAGGCCTGAATAAGGCTGTATCCCCCCCCCCCCCCACACACACACCTGTTTCTCTCCCCTCTGGCTAGAGACACTTAGGCTAAGGTGAGAGATAGGATGGACAGCCTGGGAACAAACCAATTCCAAAGCAGGAGCGGTTCCCCAGGATCCAAAGGAATCTGTGGGAGAAAAGAAAGGAGAGGAGGGGACAAGGGAGGACAGGGCAAGGATGCAAGCGGGGGGGAGACCACCTTGGAAGCAGCCAGCCACAGGCCTCCTCCCTTTGTGTCTCACCAAGGGAATGCTCTGTTTGGGGTGCTTCCTTCTGTATTTGCTTTCACATCGTACTGTAAATTACTCAACAAGGTGCCTTATTGATCCTGACAAATCCAGCCTTTAGATTTTCCCATCAAGGCAAGAAGGAGCCTCCCGGAGATTCCCAGGGAGACAAAGAGCTCTGTCTTCTGTTCCCAGGCTCAGCTTCTGCTTATGTCCGGATGATCAGACTGGCCGATACAGAGAGCACGAACCTCAATATGTTCCTGCGGACGTCCTTTACTGGGGGTCCAGGAAACCCAAACAAACTTCAGGGGATGAAAGAAAAGCCTTCATATTGTAAACAACATGCATGTATTTTTTTTGAGATCCCCATGAAAGGTTACACATCATAATTTACAATGTATTTCCTAGCTGGGGCTATTTGAAGGGTCTAATTACTTTTCTTGGGATAGTGCTGTAGTTCTCTCCATTTTGTTTGTTGACTACTTACATGTATCTAGTTATATGCGATGTCTCTATATTTGCAACATTCACAAAACACATTTGAATCAGTAGCTTGGACCGAACATGTATAACGTTGAGCATTTTCCAGCTCATGTCTTCGAACTGGCAGAATACTCCACGCCTTTTATCTTGGTCCATGGGAGCAACTGGCACATAGTAGGTGTCCAGTAAAGATGTATAAAGTGAATGAATGTAGCAGTTCATTTAATAAAGAAGACTTTGTCAATTCACAGTTTAAAAGAAAGAACCAGGCTGCTATTTAAAAAATAAAATAAAATTTAAGAGTCTATTTGAACCAAACGGATGACATATGCTGTGGAGCAAGATCCCAAGTGCTGCCACCAGGCTGCATTTTTATAAACATTCTAAAAAGGTCACCCACTGTGAGGAAGACGGAGGAAAGGAGCTCTTTGGATTTTGAAAAGTCTTTCACCTATTCTAAGATAACAAGGTAGAGCGAGACAGTCCCTGGCACTATATAAATCTTGCGAGTAAGGTAGTTGGCCCAGAGACAGTAAGAAAAAAGAATTATGTGGACTTATTGGAGGGAAATATACATAATAGGTTCTCAATAAATAAAGATAGCTGAATTTATTGAATTTTTGTCTCTGTTGGTCCAATATCCAACCCCAAGTTAACTGCTGGTATATTTGGGATAAGAAATCAAATCTAACTGTAAACCTAGCACTGATTAGATGATTGATTTATCAGACTTTTCACTTGCACCCTACCAGGGACCAGATGCTGTACAGTGCTGGGTTGCAAATCTGAATAAAGCCTGATCCTAGCCCTCTAGACAATTACAATCTAATGGGGGAGACAGAGAAGTCAATACAAGGTTATAATGCAATATATTAGTGCTATGATAGAGGCGGCTCAGAGTGGGAGCACCCCGGACAGCCTGGGGAGCAGCTGGTCAGGGATAGCTTTCTGGACAAGCTGACTCTTGGCAGATCCTTGGAGGATGTGTAGGTCTGCCACGGGGAGAGAGCAGCCAGGGGTACCCCAGACGGGTTGCTGCTGTGCAAAGGGCAGATTCATGGTGCCCTCGGGGAACTGCAAGGCGGTCATGGGGAGAGGAGAAGAAAGAGTGAAGTGAGATGGGAGAGTGACTTTAGTCACAGAGGAGATTCAACAGGGCGGCAGGAGCTCTGTGTCATGCTAACAAGGGTTCGCATTTTGAAGTCATTGCCGAGCTACTCAGAGATCAGATTTGCACGTTAGATCTCTCTTGTACCTTGTGGGAGAAAGCTAGAGATGGGCAAGGCTGTAGTCAGGGAGACCAGAATAGTATTAGCGCCATGGTCCATGGGAGATGGGATGCCAGGTCAGGGTTGGCATTGCCTTCACCCTTTGTGAGTAGCAGGAGATGGCCTGACTTTCTATTACCCACCAAGAGACAGCTTTTCCTATTCACAGAGGCATTTGTGAGCCAAATTTTTATGTAAACCCAAATATTTGGCATCTCAAGCTCTCATAGGAAATGGTGAATACTGGAGTTTAACTACTTTTTTTTTTTTTTTTAAACTAAGAGCTATTAGCAACTGTGTATACTTAAAAATTTCCAAATCAAATATCGTGGTCATATCAAAAACCATGCTCTCTCTCCAGGTGTATGTAGCTGGTCTCAGCTTCACTCCAAGTTCAATTGCAAACAGTAATAAAAACATTGACATCTCATTGCTCATTTAATATTTATGTAGCTGTCGCCATCTCAATTTTACACATGCAAAACCTCAGAGCTGGTTGGATTTGAGGTGAGCTGAAATCCCCTTTGACAGTAGGTTTTTTGGGGGGTGCTTTCATCCGTAAGTAACTTTCAAAACAACACTCAGATAGTGGCAAGAGATCAAAGAGATGTTCTGTTACCACAGGGGCTGAGGAAACTGTTATTTCCCCCACAAAAGTTTTCCCTTTGTGGAGAAGAAAGTGGATCATCAGCCTTATTAGGGATTGGAGCAAAATCTCTATGCAAAAGCAGACCCAAGCCCAGTCAGTGTACATTCACACTGTGGTCCCTTTACAAGGGAATCCAGGGGAGAGAAATGGGGAAGGAATAATAAAGGAACGCGCGACTGGCTAGTACTTGTCTACTTCTCATCATGGGAATAACATCTTACAGTTTTATAGCATTTTCAGTTTGCAAATACCTTCTCCCACACTTTCTTATTTGATTTGCACAACAACCCTGTTATGCATTTTTCTTATTTTTAGAGGTGAGGTCACTGGCTCTGTAAGTCTGAGTGCGCTGTCCAAGGCCACACACTGGGAATGAATGAGAGGCTCATATTTCAAATCCATGTCTGTCTGGGCTCAACATCTAGTGCCTCTTTCCCTCACAATTAAATGACACTGCAGCTTGTACGAAAAGGCGAGGGAAACAGTAGCCGCAGACAAGGAATCGTAGAGGTACAGGTTTTCAGTTTTGATTTTGAGAAAGTCTGAGAGATGATCCTTCTGAGTCTTCAATAGCCATCCGATGAAGGTACAGTTCCATGGACCCCTTTGATGACAATAATTACTACATTTTAATGAGACTTTCCAGTTTAAAAACACCTTCACGTAGTGCCATTTCCACATGTGAGCCAATACCTTTTTGAGCAACTTTAGGATTGGAAGGCACAGGGCTGGATGACAGGATGTAAACACAAGTAAGACACCGTCTTTGCCCCAGGAATCACAGACCAGCAGGGAGATGGATAAAGACACAGGCAAGTGCAGGAAGACGTGATGCCCCCTATAGAGGGCAGGTGAACAAAGTGTTGAAGTTCCAAGGGCCAACAAAGTTAGGAGGGGGACAGGATAAGGGAAAGGTCTGGATTCTGAGGACTGAGTAGGTTTTATACAGAGAAGGGATTTCCTGGGAGAGAGACTGAGGGTTGAAAGAGCTGGGCGTAATAAACGCGGGATGCTTTCAGTAGAGGAAGTAGGGTGTGGAGGCTGAAGGATGGGCTGATACGTGCAAGTCCTTGAATGCCATGCTAAGGGGTTTTATCTTGTGGGAGCCAGCGAAGGTTTTTGAGCAGGAGAATGACATGATTAGTTCATGTTTTAATTTTGAGGATCACTGTTGGTGTAAGGTGGGTCATGGGAGACATTCAGATCTCACTAGCTCTGCTAGGTTAGTTTTTACTCTTATCTCAGGTAAGGGAGATGATTTCCTAGAATGTTTTAGTGACTTCCCAACAGCTGGTAGGTGCAGCTATCATAATTCAGCTGTATAATTCCTGACTTCAGCTCCCATAGATACCTCTTGCCTTTGTGATACATGGTGCAAAACCATTGTTTTCTATAGAGCCTGTAATATTTGGGGTGGTCTGCCCAGCTCACTCACCACCATTGTGCTCAAATAACTTAGATTGCCCAGGAAGGGCTGGCATACCTGAGAACAGTGACCTTTTTAAATATTCTTTAAAAAAAAAAAAAATCTTCAGCCCAGTCACCAAGATGAATCTCCTCAGAGTAATTGATGGATGGTGTTGACAAATGCTTGAATCACCATCTGACTGCTGACAGCAGACGCCAGGGAACTCTGCTGCATGGACCTGCTGTTGCTTTAACTTTCCTAGAACAGGCCCAGGACTCTGGGAACCCGGGTGACTGCAGCTCTAGACCCGGAACGTGGCCACTTTCATTGCGGAAAACCTGGTAGGGGACTCTCCTTGAAGTTCATCTGCCAGCGAGCTCTGGCAGTGAATGAAAGCAAAAGCTAGAGTCCAGGCAGAAGCTGAGACTAACTCTGTGGCATTATCTGTCCCCTTTATGGAACAGAGTCTTCTATTTTTAATAGAAATGAAAAAAACTTACTGGAGTTGGGTCATGGCTAAAATTGAGTGTTTCCAGCCTCTTAATGGTTAGCGCTCAATTTTTTTCAAATTGTTTCTAGTGGAAGGCCTCACATCAAGGGGTTCATCGTCCTGTTTACAAATGTCTGTACCCTTTTTAAAAAAATTTCTTTAAGCCTCAAAATAAAAAAATAATGAACATTTCAGGCTTTTCATTTTTAAAAAGCATGTACAAACATTAATACTGATTATTTAGTTATCTACAAATTTTAGTAGCATATGAAGATAAATAGTTGAAAATGTGTGTGTATCTGGGGGTAAGGAGGTTTGGCTAAATGCTGTCTTGGACTAGACAATGAAAAAGTAAAAGTTTATTTAAGTATTTACTGTGTCAGAAAATCTAGCATAAAACTGCATAGTCCAATAATTCTGCTGAAAACCAATTTGCAAGTAAAAAGCCAAGGTGACCCAGTAAAACATTTGTTACAAATATAAGTACCATATATTAGCAAGCTGCAATCTCATTATGCTGCAAAGAAATTTATTTTTAAAATATATAATTTACTCATCAATTATCTGACTAGTATTAGGAGATAAATGATTTTACAATTATATATGAACTTGTATAAAAAGATTTCATTTTTCAGAAGACATTGGAAATATCTCAGTTTTCTAAGTGCACCCTTTATTTCACCATTGAAAGGGATAAAATACAGGTTTAAAAGTAGCAGATCTGATACCTTTCTTTAAAAAAAGTGACATCACATATGGAAAGTAAACAAACGCTACCAAAGGTTATAGTCCCCCTTAGCTTGCTTCCCAGAGGCAACCACCAACCCAAGTTTTTGGCTCCCCTTCCAGATATTTTCATTCAGATAAAAAAAGAGAAGATACCCTGACAAACTAGGCTGACATGAATATTGAACGTGCATGAAATGAGAGTGGACGGAGACTGTGAAGCAGTTAAGAGTTGTCCTCGGGACCTTCTCACTCCTTTTTTCTGGCCTTCACCCAGAACTGGGACTACATGTTCTTCAGTGAGTCACCCCACGCCTCTGAATACGCCTGCTTCCCCAGATTATCTCCCTGCCTTCTTTCATTATCAAAAACACTGAGCCCAGCTGTCATAGAGGAAAGCTAAACTTCTAATTAAAAATGAAATATGCCTCTAACGATCAATTATGTCAGAGTATGAATGAAGGCTAATTGCATAAAGGCATGCCCTGAGACTGTTTATTTACATTTATGTATTTAAATTAATTATTTATTTGTTTTTTTCCCCCCTAAGGTATTTTTAGTTTACTTTTTAAAAAAATATGTTTTTATTGATTTCAGAGAGAGGAAGGGAGAGGGAGGGAGAGAGATAGAAACATCAGTGATGAGAGTCATTGATCGGCTGTCTCCTGCATGCCCCTTACTGGGGATCGAGCCTGAAACCCAGGCATGTGCCCTGACCAGGAATCGAACCGAGACCTCCTGGTTCATAGGTTGACACTCAACCACTGAGCTATGCCAGGAGGGCAAAGGTATTTTAATTGAAGAAGTAGGAAGATGCAACATAGGATATTAATTTCTACTATAGAGTTTCCAAGCTGGTTCCTTTACTGCAGACATAATAGGTTATGGGTTTCCATATATGCTGTACATTGATGAATACAGTGTCATGCAGCTACCTGCACCCTATGTATAATTTCACCTCTTTTGTATTCAAAACAAGTATATCAGAATACATGTGAGTGAGACTAATATTATATGGATAACCTTTGAGCTCCCCACAACATTAAATAAAAAGGAATTTTTTGACAACTTCACTACTTCAACTTTAGTATCATAATCATTATTTAGACTATTTGCTATGTACCTAGTAGCTGATAATCACAACACTGGTGTGGTCCAACAGGGAAGATGACTAGACTACTCAGCTAGTAGAGGCTACATTTTAATTCTTTGAATGGGAGCTGGAGCTACATTAGGATAGCAGGTTTTTCTAGTACTCTTCAAATGATAGTGTATTTGTTCATCCACTCATTCATTTTCCATCCATCCATTCATTCAGCCAGCCACCTGTTTGTCCAGTCTAGGTGTTGGGAGAAGGTGGAAGGGCACGTCATACAGAGGGAGCAACATGCGTGTGGACATGAAGGCACAAGTCCAAGGTAAGATGAGCACTCTGTGGTTTTAGCCTTAGAATGCAAGATGGCATGTGGTGGTAAATCAAGCTGGAAGGGTACGTTGGGGCCAGTATGTGAAATATTATCTGCACGTTAAGGAGTATGGACCGTTGTAGTCATCGTCACATAAATCTGGTTATAATAAAGGGAATCTACATGAAAAGCAAAATCAGACTCTTGAATTTATGTTTCTTAAAATCATGACCAGGGTCCAGGAGAGGGACAACTCCCACGCTCCAATTGTTGGTTCCCATGGCCCACCTCAGTTAGAAATGCAGGGATCTGAGGGCCGAGGTGTGAACCTCTGATGTCAGCAGAAGTAGCAAGGGTCTAAAAGCCCTCAGCATGTTACTCTAATCCCAGGGAGATCAGAGTTGAACAAGCTCCTCTTGTTGAGAATTCTCAACTTCTGCAAACTCAAGAAATCTCACCTCAGTTCTACAAATTGCTCAGATTATTGGCTAGGTGCATTAACCCCTGAGGCTCCTAGCCTAGGCTTTAGGTCTCTCTGGGGTTCCTGGTGATTTTTACTTGGGAAATTATAGTGAATTGGGAGCAGGAATCTATGATTTTTATCTTGGATCTGCCAAATAGTTTTGTGACATTGAGCAAGTCCCTTCATCTGTCTGGGTCTGTTTCCTCAGTTTTAAAAGAACAGGTTGAGCCAAGATGATCTTTGCTTTTCTTCAGTTGTTAATGTCCAGAATCCTAGATTTTTTTATTTATTAATTACATATATTTTATGATTCTGTGCTTTGTGAGTTTTGTTTTTGCTTTTTAGATCTCACCACATCACCATTTTAAATAAAAACTCTTTTCTAAAATTGATTTTATATATACTTAAAAATATATAATTTTTTAAAAAGGTAAAACCTTTTTATTTTATCCTGTTTATCATCCCCTTTTACCCTTAATATTTTAAAGCAAAGGCTCACCTCTTAAAGCCATTAAAAAAAAAAAATCCCAATTCTTTTATCTTTTACTGGATTTTGATTTTCCAGAATTAGATCAGACAATATGAACAAAAGATCCAGAGGGCCAAATCTTTATCCTCTGATCTCACAGAACATCAAACAAACACAAACACATTCCTTAGCTTTGTTAATTCCTTACTAAATAACAAAGAATTTGCCACCTCAGTGCGAACTAGGTCTGACTGTTTAGCAATGAAGGAATAAAATGACCCGAAAGGAAAAGTGGCGGTCATTTAAAATGATCAAATACCGGGAAACCCGGGGGAAGTTTTGGCAAACGGTTTCTGTTGGGTAGTTAGAACAGTGCAGTTGGAAAGCACACACGCAGAATTTGTAAGAAGCTGGATTCCTTCTCTCTAACAAAGCACGCAGAGTACAGGTGTATATTTTGATTCAGTGAAACAGTCACATAGGAAGGATAATGCCTCTCGGACGCACCCTGCCTTCTGCATGGCTAAAACTATCTGAAGCCCTTCTCCTAGGAGAAAGTAAATAACATGGACATGGGAGAATTCTAGTAGGTTTCCAGTTACAACAAGGAGATGTCTCAGGACAAAGGCAATGGAAAGTCTTTCATTGGGGGCTTCAATTCTCAAAACGGGCCCAGCTCTCCCCCTGCTTCATGGTTATTACACACTCAGTTATTTTAAATTATATTACTGAAGTAACTGTAGACCCATTTTTATGACTCTGAAAACAGCAAAAACGTTGCCTTCTTATTTTAGGAAGAAACTGAGGCCAGAGGGCTTAAGTACTTGCTCGAGGTCAGGCAGCTGGCAAGTAGAGGAGCTGGGAGCAGGTTCAAATGAATGAGGAAGGGAACTGATTGCTCGTGTTGAAAAAAATAGTGCCTGTTCTTCCTTTATTAAATTCAAGTTTTAGAGGAAAATTAGGCATAATGAGAGTATTAAGGCGATGATGTAGTGATGTGGGGGTAACTTGGCTTAATGAAGAGGAACAAGGGTCATAAAGGCTGTTTGAGTGTCACTTAAAGAGATGCTGATGAGCTTCTCCTCATCGTGGAGGTCAGTGGTCAGGGCTTATTCGGGCGGCTCTCAGAACAGGCTTTCAAGCAAATGAGACGTGAAAATGAATTCTTCTTCCCAAGGAAACCTCTAAAATTACAGGCATTCCCAAAATAATTATGTAATAATCATGTATGGAAATCATTCCATTCACAGGCTTTTTTGGGGGGAGGGGGAATGAGGAACACTGCATTAACAGAGACAAAAATAAAATAAAAAGCTTGCTAGTGATCAGTGGTACCAACAAATTTAATAGGTTTATTTTTTATATTCCTGTCCACATTTAAGTCCACGATCCTCTTGGCACTTTGCATTAATTTCTGTACAAGGTTGGAAACTTAGGGTAAAGTTCTTTTTTGTCTCTGGAGATCCAATTGCTTCTGCACTCTTTGTTGAAGAGGTTATCTATCCCCAATCGAATTGCTTTCGCACCTTTTTAAAAAATCAGTTGGGCATATTTGTGTGGCTCTAATTCTCTGATTTCTTCTGTCCACTCATCTTTAATGTCTGTCTAACCTTTCCCTAATACCACAGTTTGTCTTATAGTAGCTGCACAGTAAATCCTGGAATTGGGTAGACTAATCCCCCTTCCCCATTTTGTGCTGCTTTTTTAGAATTATTGTAGCTATTTTAGTTTCTTTGCCTTTCAATATAAATTTTAAAAAGCCTGTCTATATCTACAGAAAAAAAAAAATCTTGTTTGTACTTTGATAGGTAATTTTGCTGGGCATAGGATTCTGGCTTGGTTGACAATTTAAAATTTTTTTTTTTAGCACTTGGAAACTATTGTTAGCTTCTGTCTGGACTCCGTGATGCCTGATGAGAAATGCACTCTCACTTGAATTGCTTTAATCCTATTGGTCAGGTATCGCCTTTTCTGTTGCATTAAAAATTTTCCCCCCTTATCTTTAGTTTTTAGAAATTTCACTGTGTTGTGTCTTGGTATAGATTTCGTTTGTTTGATCCCGTTTGGGGTTCAGCTATTTGAACCTGTAAGTTTCTGTCTTTTGCCAGTGTTGGGAAGTTTTCAGTCATTATTTTTTTAGGTGCTTTTCCAGCACTGCCCTTTCTCTCCTCTCTTTCTGGTACTCTAATGACATGAATTCTGTTACCATCCTACTGGTCCGTGAGGCTCTGTTTATTTATTTTTTTCAGTCTACTGTATTTTCTCTCTTTTTCAAATTGGGTAATTTCTATTGTTCTGTCTTTCAGTTCACTAATTTTTCCCTCTATCCCTTCATTCTTCTCTTAAGCACTTCCACTGAGCTTCATATTTCAGTGATTGCATTTTTCGTTTGTATAGTTTTCATTTCATTTTTCTTTATACCTCTGTTTCTTTGCTAAGATGTTCTATTACTTGCTTAGGCTTTTTATTTCTTCATTAATTCCAAGCAGGTTTGTGATTGCCTGTAGAAACATATTCGTCACAGCTGCCACAGACTCTTCGTCAGAAAATTCTACGTTTCTTTTGCCTGATGTTGACATTTATTGATTGTCCTCTTTCACTCAGTTTGGGTCCATCCTGGTTCTTGCTTTTATGAGTGGTTTTCAATGGAAAGCTGGACATTTTCATATTATTTTATGAGACTGGGATATTTTTTTAAACCTTCTGTTTGAGCTGGCTTTCTCTGACACCACTCCAGTGGTTTTAGTTGTCCTTAGCAGGAGGAATAGGAAAAAGTATGTCTAGTCCATCTTCCTGTAAATTCAAGCTGTCTGTTGGGGAGATTTTAAGATTATTGCAATCCAGCTGCTTTCTTGGAGTCTCATAGGATGGAGAGACAAATTATAAAATGCAGATTTAAAAAAAATTCTTAAAGCAGTTACCTTTTTGTGTTTTTAAGTAACATGATCTCATGACTTCCTCCTATCTTCCTGCTATTAGTCATTTTTAACTCCTGTAGTCGAACCCAGCCTGAAGGGGGAGGGGAAGCTTCTGTTTTTGTATCAATTTAACCATCTCCAGCTATGCTGATCTTTCAGGAGCTGGTTTACCTTTGTAGCCAAGAAGGATACCAACACCACAGGCTGCATCATAGTTTAGGTCTCTCATTATGTTTATACCTGGCATAAGTATTTTTGAAGGACGTAACAGAAATGAAAGCTTTCACTACTCCTGTAATGTAACCTTAATACCTGTGACCTCCTCTTGGGTTTCTTTTTCATAAAATCTGAGTTGAATGTAGTTTTTGAAAATAAAGAATGTGATCGGACTTTTCCTCCACCACAAAGATAATACAAGAGAGTATCTCTGCTGGGTCCACATAAAAGCTCCCATCATTTCAACTAGCAGTTTATACCTGTGTTAATTCAAAATAGGGACACGGGTTTAACTAGAATGTCTCAAAGAAAACAAATTTTAGGAAATTTGGTTGATAAACATCCATAGGGAGATAAACTCCTTTAACATCTATGGTAATTTTCAGAAAGAGACCCAGAATATTATGAGGGGCCAAACAAATGACCAATATAAGGAACTTAAATGCATAGCTATTTATGATTATTTTATTTAATCTTCTAGAAGGTTCATATTGAAAATACAGTCATTTCAGTCACTGAAGAAAGCATCTAGACATTTTGTTGAAATCTGGCTGTGAGATTATGCCAGTCTAACTTATTTCTGATATAGATGTATGGAGCTGAAATAAATATGTATGGATCTGTAGTAAATATAGCTGAAAATTCTTCGTAAAAGTGTTCTAAATTATTTTCCATCTTACTTTTAGTCCTCTGATACTTCACCAGTTCTGAGAGGTTGGATTCCCTTAATTCAAGCCGATGATTTAGAGGCCTAATCAAATACAAAGAACCTATTGATCATAAGTGAGCTCTGACCCACTGCTGTAGAATAATAAAAGCCTGAATGTGTTTCAACATAAACGGAGGTCTAATACGATGTCATTGTGAGTGTGGACATTGGAGGAATATGTATCCTGGCTTTATCACTTACTAGCTGTGTAACTTAAGCAACTTTGTAATTTACCTTCTCTAAAAAATGAAGAGAAGCATAGACCATACCTTATAAGATTGTAGAGAGAATTAAATGAGATAAAACACACAAAACATTTAGCTTGTTACATACTAAGAGCTCAATAAATATTTCCTACCATTCCTGCTACCCCTAACACTACATTTCTCTCATCAACTAATTTAACGGATAGCACTTTGTTCAAAATGCCTTGTTTGGTAGACTGTTTTTATAAGATACACATTTCCTTTAATAGAATAATCAAAGCCTTTCCAGATTTCATGCTCATGTCCAGGTTCACAGGCAGATACTATTAAACAACTTTAGCCCATCAAATGTTTATTTTTGGAACCCTGAGCAACAGAATCATCCACATTTTCTCCCCCCCACCCCCACACACTTGCCATAATTATTTGGTCCCATGCCAGCAACTTCTTGGGGGTAATTCAAATTAGCATCCATTCCAGATCAATCTAGAAAAGGTTGGTTATTTATTGTCAGGCAGATACATGGACCTTGGCAGTTTCAGAAACCAGAGCTAAAGAGATCTTATAAAGCTCCAGTTAAGTCAACACGGTGATGTGCTAGTCTTACGATGGCTTTCATGAAATTACCTCTGAAATGCTAAGTATTTTCCCACTCAAGACCTCATTTTAACTCTCTAACTTATACCAAAGATCACACTGTACCTGCTCTTAGCCTTATAAGTCTCACAAAAGCCCTTGGCCAAAAGCAATAAAATTTGACCTGACCTAATCCTAGAGTCTCGATGGATAATGGGTGTATTTTTCATTCAATAATTTAATGTGGAAATTAACTGCATGTGTCACATATTCCCCATCTCAGAGAGAGAGCTTTTATGGTTCTAGTGTTACACGAAAATTAAATGTGTAAACACTCTTGTCATTTAAGACTCTTCACTTTGCTGATAGCTTAAGCAAGCACCACAAAAGGCTCCTTTGGAGAAACTTGGTATTTCATCGAGTATAGAAGCCTGCCCCATGAAATTCACACTCTACGGTCACAAAAATGACAGCAACAGGCATAGGATGGGGCATGGGACACACAGCGTCTTTCTAACTGGCCTTACTTTTTCTGTAAAAGCGACTCCTACATGGCAGCCTTCTCTCTGATATGCCTCCTTCCACTGCGTTTTCTTCTCTTGACTCACTGTTTCCTCTGTAGCCCATGAACTTTACTTTTCCTTTTGATCCTTTTATTAAATTTAATGTTTTGAATAGATCCACATGGTTCATAAACCGAGAGGTAATAAAAGCGAGGCTGCCGTAAGTCTCCCTCAATTCCTTGTCTGCTACCTTCCCAGTTCCTGGTGTTGCTCTCCCACCACACGTATCCACTGCTTTGAGTGTCCTATGTATTTTCCCAGGGTTTCTATATTCATACTCAGGCAAATATAAATATAGATTCCATCCATTTTACACAAAGGGCAGCATATTACATGTATTCTTTCAAACGTTTTTGAAAATGTAATTTATCTTGGTGATCTCTCCATGTCAGTACACAACAAGATTTCACATTCTTATTGCCGCCGTGTATAGATGTGCGTGAAAAATCTATTTAACTAGTTCTCCATTGATAGATATGCTACTCTAATCAACTGCATGTGACGCAATTTACTCTTAAAAACAATGCCGCTGTGAATAATCTTGTGCATATTTTATCTTATACATCTATAAGGGTATCTTTAGGGTAAATACCCCTAATAAAGATGGGTAGGTCACAGGTTAGCTGCATTTGTAATTTTTTTTCTTTTTTTTTCTTTTGTCCTAACCTGAGTGAGTATATTTTTTCCATTGATTTTTAGAGAGAGTGGAAGGGAGGGGGGAGGGGGAAGAGAGAGGAGAGAGAGAGAAACATGTATGTGACAGAGACACATCGATTGGTTGCCTCCCACACACACCTGACGGGGGTGGGGATTGGACCTGCAACCCAGGTACCTGCCCTTGACCGGGAACTGAACCCGAGACCCTCTGGTGCGCAGGCCAATGCTCCAACCACTGAGTCACACCGGCCAGGGCTGCATTTGTAATTTTGATAGATATTACCAAACTGCCCTCCATAACGGTCATAAAAGTTTATTCTTCTGTCAGCATTAGTCCTGTGTGCCTTGCTATCCCTCGCCCATGAACTCTGCTTACCAATCTGTAAATAACCCTTTCATTAAATTTTCTTGAAAATCAAGTCGAGTGTGCTTCTGTTTTCTGCTGGGACTCTGGCTGATACAAGGAGCGTGCATTATTTTTATAACTGGAAAATTTTTATTTAAGTATCACAAAGGACCACCACGGCCTCCCACCTCCCAAAAGGAAGCACTCCTCACAGCATGAAGAGGCCCCCCAGCTCCCAGACCTGAGGGTGATTATTTTTGTTTCATTTTTGAGCCCTCACATGAAATTAGGCCTCAGGCTAGAACACCTATTTCTTAGAAAAACACACTTGTCTCCTGGAGAGAAATTCTAGAAAGCAGTCGCGGGCTATTGACAAACTATAATGCTGCAAAGGGTTCTGGCCAAAAAAGGAATCGAGAAAAATCCCCGAGGGGAGGAGGTGGCCCAGAAAGCGGGGCATCATCTGCTGTCCCAGCCTTGTGCCCAGTCAGGCGGCCACAGACAGAGCTGTGCCTTGAGCCCAGACCTGCCTCTGCGGCCACTGGAAACTCACCAGCCCCTGTGGCGTCTGGGCTCAGCAACTGCCAGTCTCCCAGGGGGTAAGTGATACAGTTTGTTCAGTCCGGGGGTGGGATGGTGGTGTGAGGTGGTGATGGGGATGGTTGTGGGGGGTGGTGGGAAGGGGGGGCTTGGCACGTCACCGTGCACTGCTCCACTGTTAAATCTCGATTGGCAGGCCGACTTTTCCCTGGGAGGAAGCGTGGGGAGGAATCTCACAGTTGCATGGCAATAAAGAGCTGCCTGGTGGGCCTCCCTCTCGGCCAAGAGGCTTCATGGCTCCAAAGTTCCGGAGGGGAGGGGGGTGCGAGGGGGGGGAATAAGCTGCTCTACTCAGCACTGAGTGATCACCTTTGCAGAAACTTTCCAGTGGCAAGTGTGTTAAAGACACTGGGCTCCAGGGAGCTGGCGGCACGCAGGAGGGTGAAACTGAAGACGCGGGGAGGGGTCCGGGAAGAGAACTGTGGACTACTTCGAGGGGAAAGGGATGAGAGGTGAGATTCAGTAAAAGAGGGTGTTGGACAAAGCCTGTGAAAAACTCCAGCCTCAACACTCTGGGTCAATGACAGGCCTTATTTTCTTTATACTGCTAAGTGCATTTTATGTTGGTGAGCTTTAATTTCCCCACTAGCCTCTGAGTCCCATAAACAAGGGGACTGTGTTTACCGTGTTTATTGTGACTCACAGGGAATTAATTGAGGACTTACTATGTATATGTGGAGCCCTGTGCCAAGTACCAGGAGTACAGAGATGAACAAAAAGCCCCTGCTCACCTGAGACTCAGTCTGATGCGGGGGGATAGATACTAAAAACTGGCAGCACATTCACAGCCTCCATGAGTGTTGGAGTCACCGAGTGGCTTTTGAAACATTTCGTCCTGAGTCCCTACCCTACCAAGACTCAGGTTTGATTGGTCTTGGAAGGGTTTGATTGGCATGGATCCTAAGGAGATTGTAATGGGCAGCTTAGCTTGAGAATTCCTGTTTTAAACATTCTCAGGGTCCCACAAAACATTATTGCCACAAATACATCCAGTGATGGTCAAATTAAATTTGAGAAATAACTTACTGGATATATTAGAATTAAAGACTAAGAAGTTCTCTAAGAAAGAAATCTATTTCAACTTAAAGAACTATATCACAGGAATAAATAGATGTTTGCAAATTGTGAACATTACTTTGAAGGAAAGGCGAAAGGCATGATGGAACTTCTAACAGGCTTGATTGCTGTTAGATACTTAGAAAATGCTTCTTTGAAGAAATGGCTCTCATAGAGACCTGGACAATCCATGGGTGGGGGGATGGGACAGGCAGTGTTCCCGGCAGAGGGATGGGGGATGGATCATCCTGTGCAAGGGTCCTGCCGTAGGGAAAATGTTATAAGAACAGAATGAAAGCCAATGCTCCTGAGATGTAGGAGGCGAAGTGAAAAATGAAAAAGACAAGATTCCTGCCTTCAAGGAACTCATACCTTGGGGAAAAACTCACATATTCCAAAAAGTCCTTATTACTTTATGGATCTATGACTTTTCCCAAATATAACAGGAAGAAGAAGAAATCAGTGTCAGGAATAATCCTTCACCAGCTGATACAAAAACCCAGTTTCATGTTTGTCCCCAGGTAACTGACATAATTTTTTTAAATGGCAGATACGCTTTCATAAGTAAGTTGGCTTAGGCTAATACTAGCATGAGGTCATGTTTACTGAGCATACAGCCTGGGAAAGAAGAAGTGACTTGGAGACTGGACCAAGATGCTAAGCTGACACACTTGCCTGCCACCCCTTTTCTCCCCAAATCCTTCAGAAAATAAAGTCCTTTAAAATACATCCATTAGCTAGAAAACAAAAAAGTGACCCATAAATACCCATTTCCCTTCTTCTTGTTGCCTCCTTACTCCCTAGTAACCACTCATCTGTTCTCTATTTCTGTATAATTTTGTTATTTCAAGAGTGTTAGATGAGTGGAATAAAACCCTATGTAGTCTTTTCAGGGCGGCTTTTTCACTCAGCGTGATTATCTGGAGAGTCATCCAGGTTGTTATGTGTGTCAATAATTTGTTTCTTTTTTCTGCTGTGTAGTATTCCATCCAGGGTGTGAATTTACCCAGTTTGTTTAATTACTCACCAATTCAAGGACATCTAAATGGTTTCCAGATTTTGGTTATTACAAATAGAGCTTCTGTTAACATTTGTTCTCATTTTTCCGGGATAAATACTCAGCAGTGTAATTGGTGGGATGTATGGTAACTGCATGTTAGTGTTTAAAGAAATCGTCAGAGTTTTTTGGAGCACCTGTATTATTTCGCATTGCCACCAGCAGTGTATGAACGATCTGATTTCTCTGCATCCTCATTGGTGTTCGTCACTATTTAAAATGTTTTTCCTACTGTGATAGGCATGTAGTAATATTGCACTATGCTACTTGACTTTTGCAATGTCAAAAACTTACTCAGTATAAATACTGTTAACTTACCAAAAATGGCAATATAGTTCTGTTGAGAGACAGGGAGTGTAGGTAAGTATGGTATTTAAATTCTTTTCTGTTATAGTTATAATTGCATACATGAGACCTGCAATTGATAATCAAGAAAGAGCCATAGAAACATATTAATCAAAGTAGACAGGTACCTCTGAGGACTAAAGCAGTTAAAAGCGGATGGCTCTGAGGAGAGGACAATGGAGAGAATGAAACAAATAACTTGTTTTTTTCGTTATAAACCTTTCACTACACATTTGTTTTTCAATCCCATTCTCACATCACTTTGGACAAACAAAATTTAAAGGTGTGTATGAAAAGGGACAGACTCTCAAATTGAGTAAATTAATTTAACTATATACTCTTTACAAGAGATGAATATATTTCAAATGGCCTGGAAAGTATGAAAATAAAAGGACCGAAAGACAGCAGACAGATGTAAACATATAGATAGCAATGTGGATTAAACACAAAATGGAAACTGAGGCAAATGGTATTAAGCAAGACAAAGCGGCTTCTCAGAGACCAAAGGTCAAAGGGACACCACTTTAGAAAAGAACAGGGATTTAAGCAAATACATACATGCATGCTTTTTAACCAACGGAGTGTATACATTCTTTCAAACACCAGGTATGGGACGTATACAACTGATTCACTGGTTAGCCATAAGTAAGAATTTTTAAAAAGCTCAACAGGATACAGTCCACATTTAAAATTTTTTCTTATTATAATAAAATTAGAAATTGATGATAAAGATACAGCAAAAAAACACACACACACAAAAAAACAGACACTCAGAAGTTTAAAATGAATCCTCTAAAAACTGGTTAAAGTGGAAATGAAACAAATTACAAATTATTTATAAATAAATGACAACTACTGCTCTGCATTTTACACATTTTGGATATGGACAAAACAGTAATCCGGGGGAAATTTATAGCCTCAAATCCGTGGATTATAAAACAATAAAAATAAAGGAACAAGTACGTTAAGTTTTCAAATAAAGAAACAAAATAAGGAAAGAAACAATAAAGTAAACCCATAGAAAGTAATATGATTGGCAAAGCTAAAGCCAGAAATTAATAAAATAGAAAATAAGCAAGAAATAGGCTTAATGAATCAAAAAATTAATTCTTCAAACAAAATCAACCAAATAGGCAAATGTTCAGCAATTCTAAAAGAAAGGACCCAAATACATGACTTTTGAAATACTGAAAGGGCTATAATCTCAGAGGAGAGTAAAACATTATGTTCAACATTTATCAATAATCATAATCCAAATGAAACTTCCTTAATTTGGTAAAGGGTATCTACCAGAAATGTACAGTAGACATATTCATACTAATTAATAAAATATTAGATGCATGATGACAAAAGCAGGTAAGACAGAAGAATACCTACTATCCCAGTTACTATTCACAATGTAGTGGGAATGAGAATGCACATTGATTCTAGTTAATAAAGTGAAATACAAAAAAGAAAGAAAAATATTAGAAAGGAAGGGACAGAATGACCCTTACCTGAAAATAATATGAAGAAAAAATTTCATGAGATGCAAGACAACCTACTGGGGGGAAAAAGCCACTGGTAAGAGAGTTCAGTAAAGCAGCCAACTAAAGATTAAAAAAAAAAAAATACTAATAGTTCTATCCCATAATAGCCAATTAGAGAATATTTTAAAAAGGAACTTCACTCAGAATAGTCACAGAACTGAAAAGTATATCCATCATGACACTTAACAGGAAGTATAGAAGACCCATATAAAGAAAATGATTAAACTCTCTTGAATATGTAAAATTCAGCTTGATTAGGAAGACACGTGATAAGTGGGGAGCCTCATCAAATTAATTTTGGAACATGATGCTAGCCCAGTAACATTTAAAAATTAAACTTGACAACCAATTCTAAAAGTCATTTAGAAAAGAACATGTGTGCAAATGATAGGCATTTTGAAAAAGCTTACTATGGGGAGAGGGACTTTCCCTACCAGATGTTAAAATCTACTATAAAGTTATTATACGGGATTATCACAGGTGTAGACAGATCAGTGAGACAGAGCGTTTGAACGCACAAATCTTTCCACTTCTGGTTAACAATCCTAGAAAAAAACATCAAAAATGTTCTAGGATTGTTAACTAGAAGCAGAGAGATTTGTGTGTTCACACAGAGACACATACAGGCATACCTTGTTTTATTGCACGTTGCTCTACTGCACTTTGCAGACACTGCGTTTTCCACAAATTGAAGATTTGTGGCATCCCTGGACTGAGCAAGCTTACTCGCGCCAGTTTCCCAGTAGCATTTACTTGCTTCATGTCTCGGTGTCACATTTTGATAATCCTCACAGTATGGTGGTCTGTGCTCAGTGATTTTTCATGTTACTGTTGTCACTGTCTTGGGGCACCACAAATTGTGCCCATATAACACTGTGAACTTAACAAATGTGTGTGTTATGACTGATCACGGACTTGCCATTACCCCATCTCTCCCCCTCTCCTTGGGCTTCCCTATTCCCTGAGACACACAACATTGAAATCAGGCCAGTTAACAACTCTACTATGGCCTCTAAGTATTCAAGTGAATGGAAGAGTCAAGCCTCTCGCATTAGATCAAAGGTAGGAATGATTAAGCTTGGTGAGGAAGGCATAGGCCTCTTGCACCAAACAATCTGCCGAGTTGTGAATGCAAAGGAGAAGTCCTTGAAGGAAATTAAAAGTGCTGCTCTAGTGAGCACACGAATGTTAAGAAAGCAAACAGCTTTACTGCTGATCTGGAGAAAGTTTTAGTGTTCTGGATACAAGATCAAACCAGCCACGACATTCCCTTAAACCAAGGCCCTCTCTTTAATTCTTTGAAGGCTGAGAGAGGTAAAGAAGCTGCAGATGAACAGTTTGAAGCCAGCAGAGGTTGGTTCATGAGGTTTAAGGAAATAAGCCATCTTCATAATATAAAAGTGTGAGGTGAAGCAGTGAGTGCTGATGTAGAAGCTGCCATGAGTTATCCAGATGATCTAGCTAAAATAACGAAGTTGACTACACTAAACAACAGATCCTCAGTGTGACAAAACCCACTTACATCGGAAGATGCCATGATAGCTAGAGAGGAGAAGTCAGTGCCTGGCTTCAAAGTGTTACAGGACAAGCCGACTCTCTTGTTAGGGGCTAATGCAGCTGTTATCTTTAAGTTGAAGCCAGTGCTCATTTACCATTCAAAAAATGCTAAGCCCTTAAGAATTTATTGCTAAATCTACTCTGCCTGTGTTCTATAAATGGAACAACAAAGCCTAGATGACAGCACATCTGTTTACAACATGGTTTACTGAATATTTTAAAGCCTGCTCTTGAGACCTACTGTTCAGAATAAAAGATTCCATTCAAAATATTACTGCTCATCGACGGTGTGCCAAGTCACTCAAAAGCTCTGATGGAGATGAACACTGAGATTAATGTTTTCATGCCTGCTAGCACAGCATCTATTCTGCAGCCCATGGACCGAGGAGTAATTTTGATTTTCAAGTCTTATTATTTAAGAAAACACTTTGTAAGGCTATAGCTGCCATAGATGGTGATTTATCTGATGGATCTGGACAAAATAAATTGGAAACCTCTGGAAAGGATTCACCATTCTAGATGCCACTAAGAGCATTTCTGTTTCATGGCAGAGGTCAAAATATCAACATTAACAGGGATTGGAAGGGGTTGATTCCAACCCCCATGGATGGTTTGAGGGGTTCAAGACTTCCATGGGGAAGTAACTGCAGATGTAGTAGAAATAGCAAGAGAGTTAGAATTAGAAGTGGAGCTGGAAGATGTGACTGAATTGCTGCAGTATCATGGTAAAACTTTCACAGATGAGGAGCTGCTTCTTATGGATGAGCAAAGAATGTGGTTTCTGGAGATGGAACCTACTGCTGGTGAAGATGCAGTGAAGATTACTGAAATGACGAAAAAGGGTTTGGAAAATTACATAAACTAAGTTGATAAAGCAGTGGCAGGGTGTGAGAGGACTGATTCCAATTTCAAAAGATGTTCTACTGTGGCTAAAATGCTACCAGACAGTGTTGTGTGCTTGCTACAGGGAAATCACTTATGAAAGGAAGAGTCAACTGATGTGGCAGACTTCACTGTTGTCTTATTTTAAGACATTGCCACAGCCAACCCATTCTTTAGCAGCCACCACCCTGATCTGTCAGCACCCATCAACATTGAGACAAGACCCTCCACCAACAAAAGGCTTATGACTCTCAGAAAGCTCGGATGATGATTAGCATATATTTTTAAAGCCATACAGTATTTTAAAATTATGATATATACATTGTTTTTTAGACATAATGCTATTGCACACTTAATAGGCTATGGTATAGTATAAACATAATTTTTATATGCACTGGGAGACCAAAAAATTTTCGTGACCTGCTTTATTGTGATAACTTGCTTTATTGCCGTGCTCTGGAACCGAACCTGTAATATCTTCAAGGTATGCCTGTCCAGGGATCAAAACACTAACAGGAAAATAAGTGAAACAACCTATGTCCATGAGTAGAATGATTAAATAAATTATGGCACCTCTATCTAGGGAATTAAAATACTATACAACTATTAAAAAAAAAGTGAAGGTTAAAAACACTGACATAGAAAGATGTGACATATATGATGTGTCTGGTATATTGTTGAGTTGAAAATCTAGTTGTAGCATTAGACAAATAGTGTGATATTTATATTAGAGTCACAAACAAAACTCTGCATCTGTGTACATGTATGTGTACACACATCAAGAAAGGATTTGTAAGGAAATACGTTATAATAACGGAGATGAACTTGGTGGTTAAGGATGTGACATTGGAAGACGTTTCTCTTATTTATGGACATTATGACTCTCAGAAAGCTTGGATGATGATTAGCATATATTTTTTAAGCCATACAGACATTTCTCTTATTTAACCCTGTACTGTATTTTTTGAGGATTAAAATTTTTCTCTAAATGGAGAATATACAAAAAAGCTATGTTTCACAACGTCTTATTGGTGAAAGGTTTTAAGGTGGTTCGTGAGATGCTTGGATCTTGACAGCTCAGCAACTAGCAGAGGTATGGAGGAGGTCTGAGGATACAAAGGCTGCTGCAGTTGAGAAGTGGCTCTTGAGTGGTGCAGCTGTTCTCTCATTCCCACTGGCCCTGCTGGTCATCCCCATCACACATTTAGTCACTCGGCTCACTTCCACATTTTTACTCCCAAGCAAAATAATGTGAATCTGCTGAGTTTCACGTCCTCTAGATATGACATCTCCTGCTTCTCCTGGCTGCTCTCATCTGCAAACGTTTGGTTTTACTCTTCCCCACACAGGCTAAATAAAGTTATACTTCTTTTTGCTTCATGGAATTATATCACTTCAATCTAGTCATGAGGGTAGCCACGTCATGCTTATGATCAGATTAAGTCTTCAATTAATTAGACATGGAAAATAGTTATATTCTCTAATGCCATGCATTTTTCTTGGTACACAAATATCTTTTCAACTATGAGGTGTAGGAGGAAGAAAAATAGGAGGCATAAAAATAATTTAAATTATTAAGCAATGTGCACCCAAGTCCCAGGAAGTCAGGTTTTTCTCAACTCTTGTGAAAAGGTGGCCCAGGTGATCAAGTCATGATCTAGTTTACACTCTCATCATAAATGACCATCCCTGAGGGTTGTAGTAAGCAAATGGTGTCCGTTCCTCCTAGAAGCTGCAGTGCTGCTGGACATCTCCCTGGAATTCTTGGGCTTCCTTCTCCTTCTGAGAAACAGACTGGAGGTGGTGGTTGGTAGAAGCAATCACCTGGTCTTTGCATGAGCAGGTATACTACCAGCTCCTGAAAGGTCCTGCCAAACTCTACAAGGAGGAATGCATTTTAATTTTTTAAAAATGCCATCAAAAGAAAAACAGTTAGAAATGTGCTATTACAAGCCTTTGTAGAGAGGAATTAGGGTGGTGGTTTCTAATCAGAGAATAAGTGGGGAAGGGCACCATCCAAGCAGGGTGCTCACATTCACGGGAGCACTACTGGATGCTCACTGCAGAACCTCATAATTGTCAAACCCCACAGTGTGACCGCTTCAAGGCACACTTTTAAAACGGGAAAACCATTCATCCTGTGGATGGAAAACGGATGCTGCACTGCACCTGTTACAGGATACCTTCCTACCCACCCCAGACCCTGCAAAGAGTAGCAAATCACTTCTGAAAGTGTTTTCTATGGGCCTGCAGAGAAAAGACAGATTCTCTGCAAATGAGAGCGTCAGGCAGGTTACCCAGGGCAGCGAGGAGAGGATGTGGAACAAAGTTCTGGCAATTGTCCAAAGCATCTGAAGCAGCTCTAGCTGTGCTCTGTAAACTATGAAAACTGGTGAGATGGGACCAAAGGTTGCAAGGGCCCTTTGAATCTGTGGAGGAAACACCTAGAAACAGACAGTAGCCCTCTTAGCCCTGTTTTCCTGCATTCAGGGGAGCTGCAGGCAGGAAAATCCAGTGGGTCTCACTCAAAACTCTTTCCTGGGTTTTAAGCTGAAACTGAGAGCTTTCATGTCCAAGCTGTGATGGCAGTTGGCCCAGCGCATGGCCCCCGTGGCCTGAAGAAGGCTTGTAGAGATGCTCTTAAAAAGATTTCTGGATATCAACAAACGTAAAAAAACCAACACGTTGATGAGTTGAGTGTAAACAAGTGAGAAATGGGAGGATTCTGATCTTCTTTCAAACACTGGCTTAAGTGTGAAGGGGGAAAACAGCCGGTTGTCAAAATAGGCTTGAGGTTTTTTGCTGAACCCAGAAATTCTGGAGAGCAGTGCGAGACGTTTTTGCCAAACCCTAAACACTGCAGGGGCAAGCCTTCCCTCTAGCCAATTAGATAATTGCCGTTTCATTCTGTGGCTTTCTCATTGTTTCTTCTTTCTTTTCTTTTCCAGCAAACAAAATAATTAGCCTAGTCTCAGGGTAATTTTGCTGATATTTCCATAATTAAATAATTACTTCAGCCCTGAATTAAACACTGTCCTGTCTCTGGGTACAGTAGGCCACCAGCTGTTTTAAATAACCTTTGAGAGAGGTCAGGTTAAGGACTCAATTTATGACCTTAGAAATTAACATAAGGAAATATACTCCACTATGCAACAGACAATTCTATTTATAATGCTTAATTAATCTCCTCTAGTCACTAATCGAGCCCACTTGTGACCTTTCCCGTCAGCCTCACCCGAATGCAAGTCTCCTGAGATGAGAGGTGTTAATACGAGAATGCTGATAGAATGTGCTGGCATCGCGGCCAAGTATTAAAGAGCTGACGGTCTGGATAAATTAGCTCCTGATAGCTCACTAATCAAATGGAAGAAGCAAATGTCAAGCTGGGCAGCACCGATGAAACCCTTCATCAAACCCCACGTGGGAGAGAGAAAGAAAAAGAGGAAAGTGCCCGAGTCTGACACCGCCGGCAAAAACTCGCTCCGAATTTCAGGAAGTCCTGGCAGACGGGACAGCCAAGAGAAAGCATCAGAACTGCATCACAGGGCGGGAGGTCACGCTGGCTGGCTCCGTTTATCTGCAGTTGGCTGCTACTCTCAGGCTGCCTTCTCCTAGAACAGCGGTTTTCAACCGGTGTGCGCAAGTTTTTAAAACTTGGAATACCTGACTATGTAGTCAGGGGCGCTGACCTCTTTCCCCGTAGACCGTCAGATAAGAAAAATGACAATAGCCACGACAACCATAGCCGTCTGGTGTGTATGAAGCAAAATTATACCTTTTTTTTTTGGTGTGCTGCAGAATTTTAGTAGTTTATAGGTGCCATGAGATGAAATAGGTTGAAAATCATAGAATAATACAGAAAACCCGAAGTGCTAACCAGTGTGATGCTGTTTTACCAAAGGCATTATGGACAGAGTGCAGTGATCTGGAAGTTCCTTAGAAGCTAAAGGGTGTGGGGAGGCATGGGAGCAGGGCCTGGGAAGGAGAAAGGAAGTACCTATGCTACTTGGACATTTCTGTGGCCCAAAGGGAGCAGCAGTGACCTGACAGAAATTCTGTCTTGTGGCCTGGCACCCTAGAATATGCGCGGAAGGCTTTGTCAGGTTTGAGCACTGATCGGGGTATTTCCATATGTCTTCATCAGTCAGGGAAATAGATTTCTTTATGCCTGAATTAAACACCTACCACATTCAAGCATCAACATAATGAGACACTTCTGGCTCTGCCGTGAGCCTTAGGCACGTTCCTTAACCTCACTGTCTCAGTTTGCTCATCTGCAAAGTGGGAATCTTAACAGTACCTACCTCATAAGGTTGTGGTGAAGATTATTTAAATAGAGTTAATACATATGAAGGCTTTAAACAGTGCCTGGTGCGTAGTAGGCACTAGGTAAGCCCGGGCTGTTTTCATCATAACATCTCTATAACATCTTTCTCCTCCGGGCTCTCTCTCCTTCCTGGTGCTGCTATGGCCACCGTCTCAGGCTGTCATGACCTCTTTCCTGAATAGCTTCCTAATTCATTCTCTTATTTAAATTCGCATCTCTTCCAACACTGCCTACATCGTCTCGTCATTGAAATCTTTCAGTCCTCTGATCTTGTTTTTACCTTACTCAGTGGTCTGCAGAGTTCATCAAGTCAAGTCCAAATGCTTCAATCTTGATTTCAGGCCTCACCCCAACCTCACATTCACTGCACCTATCGGGAACCTCCCCTCCCCTGGAGCCACGCTGTTTGCCGTTCCTTCAGCATGTTCCCTTATTTTCCTTTACTTGTCCGGGCTTGTTTTCAATTTTCTACCTTGCTCACTGTTCCTCCTACTTGGAGTTTATCTTCTGGTCGAATACTAGCCATCCTTGAAAGCCAGGCCCAAAGGCCGCATCCACCCTGGGGTCTTTTCGAGCCTATCATCCCTTTCTTTTCTGAGCTACCGTGCACTTTGTTGTTGTTGTTTTTTTGTGTTTTTTTTTTTTACTTTTAAACCCTAGTTACCTGCCATTACATCTACCAGTGCGTATGCCCACTATTTAGTATGTTCATATCCCAGCCTCTAAGTTCCTTGGAGCTGGGTTCATTCTTCAGTGTGTCTTCCTCTCTTGTACCCAACCCTATACTGTGCACAGAGCAGGTCCTCTGCAACCGGGATGGGAATATGAATATTAATTGAGAGTCCAGGAATGGCAGCCCAGTCTTATGGTTCATCCTTCCTGTGACTTATTTGTAGTCACCTTACTGCTCTATATGTGGACGTATTTCAACTCCACGTGGAATGATAAAACAGCCTACCAGCAGGAAAACAAACATACAAAAGACACAACTTATCCCCAAACAATGGCTTGTTTTTTTAAGAAGGAGCAATGAAAAAACTGAGTCCAGTACCTTTGTATCTGGTCACCACAGCCGCATTGACACTAAGAGGCTCTTGGAAGCTGACGGTGAGTGATGTGCTGCTGGTTACCATGAGGCAGACATTGGTTGGCACCTCGGGGGCTCCTGGGGAAGAAGGCAAAACACAAGGGTGTTAACGTAGCAAGTCCCTTTCAAACAATGTTCCTGCATCTTCAAAGGATACCCCGAAACACACACTATGGAAACATTTGTTTGTAAAGCCTAATAGCTTTTGCTTTTGAATGTTCTCATTAGGAGTCTCAATGGCCTTTGTTGCCATCTTGGTCTTATTTGACCATCAGAACATCTTCTGAAGGGGTAAATAATACCAGTTAGGTCTTCCCAAAGTATTCTAGAAACACAGTAGGAGGTTGGCTGGATCAGCAGAGAGAAGGCTAGAAAGTGTTAGCAGGAACCATTACATTTCATCAAGTACTTTTGTGTAAATCATCTCACTGGAGACTTTTTGCAACCCCGTTGGGTTGAAAGGGCAAGTAACAGCATCCCCTCTTTTTTGGATGAGGAAGCTGCAGCCCAAAGAGGCCAAATGACTCGTTCAAGGACACAGCGAAGACACAGTTAGGGTGAAAGCTTATGGCTTTGGATGGCTGATTCTGGGCTTCTCCCAGCATGGAGTGTTAACTCGCCCTGCTCCCACGCTGCCTCCTGTTACACAGTATTTTTCTAGGGAAGAATTTATGGGCTAATGTCATGTCTACTAACAGATTTCTGATGGTGTTAGGTAATTTAGAAAGTTAAAAATTGGTATCAAGTCTAAAAATATGGCTGCTTCTAATATGAATTTGTCCTGAATGAAGCACAATAGCAAACATATTTATTAAAATGATTGCTGAATGCTGTTTTTTTAAAAAAGAGCAAACGTATCAGCATTGCTTAAGAGATTGTTAATATTAAAAGCAACCTTTCATTCATGTCGGTTAAGTTATTTGTTTGAAGAGAAAGGATTGGGCCTAGTTTGGAACTTAGTATCAATCCTACTCCAGCAAACAAGACTTTCACTGCCTTTGGTCTTTCTCACAGCTCAGGTTACTGGAGCAGAGGCAGATAATTTCCAAACTAATGAGCTGACCTTTCCCTTATATTTAAAATTCCAATATATTTCTAATTATTCTGTTGTTTGAATAAGATTCCCTTTTGGAATTAAAGTTTAATATTTCATAAGTGTTTGAATTATATACGTATTTTTTCATATCAGAGGCGGCACTAAGCAGTACCTTCCAGTGCTAGTATTACCCAGAAACGAGACTTGCTTAAACTAACAAAAAGCGCTGGTAACAGAGAATGGACGTGCAGACAAAAGCATAATTCATGGCTTGATTGACTGTCCTTCTCGGCAGCCTGTATTCACTGAAGGTCAGTTTACATAAGCTCTATATAAAAAAATGCAGTCGAGAGTCGAAAACAACTTACACTCGAGCCTGAAGCAGAAACTGGACAAATAGGCAAACAAATATTTTTCCACCTCCACATCCCAAAATATAGCCACTTAGGGCATCAGACCATCCAGGTCATTAGGCATTAGGGCGTAACGGGTGGAAAGTGCTAGATGAGTGTGACATGGTGGAGGGAGGCCAGCAGCACTGAAGCCTCATGGCTGTGGCCAGAGGACCTATCAGGAGCCAGAAAATCAAGCAAGACAAAAGGTCCTTTTACAGCCTCCCAGAGCCTGTGCTCCAAACAGGCTGACAACGGCCATCCGTGACCCCGTAGTGTTACAGAAAACTCAGTAAAAGACGGCCCGCTGTCTCGAACCAAGGTTCAGTCTAGTTAGATGGAGAGGCCCTCTGCTTATACTCACTGGCGTGTTCGAAGCCTGTTTTCATGCGTCTGTAGAGCCGATACCTCCACTCCCAAGCTTTCAGCTGTTTCTCTTTCTCCGTGTTGTCCAGACTGAATCCTTCATTCCCCACCTGAGCAGCCAGCTCGCTCACCCTCTCCTGGGCTTCCTGCACCAGTGTGTTGAGGTGCATCGCTCGGCTTTCCAGGCTGACAACTAAACAGAGAGAAACGGGTGACTCCTTTTTCTTGCTGGGGAAATGTTGCTTCACTGGCAAGACATCTGAGAGTCCACTATGGGTTTTTAAAAAACGCCTGTGAAAGTGGGATCTATGTTCATTATTAACGTCTTATCACAATAAGGTCTAATTAGTGACATTTACAACTAGATCAAATGGTAAATCCATCAATTCAAGATATTCCCGTTGCCCTCTGGCTCTCTTGTGACACGCACCCCACATAGCTACTCAGCAGTTAATTGGAATTCCACTATCAAGTGCCCGTGAGGACCACTTCTCATCCACACTGCACACGTTTCCATGATCTTCAGAGGACAAGCACGTAGGAGCTAAAGCTCTGTAGGGCTAGGAAAGTCATCGATGAGGCAAGTTGCCTTCTGCCACAGTTGGTTGGTCTTTTTTTTTTTTTTTTTTTTGGTAGAACCTGATTCAGTTTTTTTGTTCTGATCACTTTCTGCCCAGCTCGTAGACATTTTTGTATGTGCGTCCTAGTGGCATAATTCTGTTAGTCTAAGTTGATTTATTTATTGCTAACAAAGGGTCCTACTATTGCTGCCACTGTAGGTCTAGTGAGTTCTGATAGCTGGGTGACTTGAGTGTGATCAGATGCTGATCTCCGATTAAGATCTGATGGTAGGAATGGTCTCTGGAGATGCCCACGCCCAAGACGGCAAGCTCTTCTAGCTCCTCATGCTGGGAGAGGCCACACGGCGTGATATTTCTGGTTTACTCGATGCATGATAGTCTTTATTGGATTCGCATCATGCTGTTGACCCAACCCGGCCTTGTGTGAGTGCGTGTTCGTGTCCGTGACGTTTCACATTCTGCGTCTGGCTGGGCGGGCCTGGCCAGGTGGTCCCGTGGTCACCTCAGAGGTACCCTTCCTGCTCGGTGATAAAGACAAGACAGCCGCCGCCTGGGCAGGGGCAGGAGATCAAATGCTGAAACAGACCAGAAGCCGGTCCCGCGGATCTGTCGCCCACACCCCGAATGCTCTCCACGACCAAAACAGTATTTCCCCCTGGCAGGTGGGAAAGAAACCCAACCATTTCATTCTTCTAACGAAGGGGGGAAATATGATGAAGATACCTCAAGTGAAAATGTGTTAAGTGTATTTTGAAATGGAAATTAGGTGGTTATATATTCATATTCTCTGTGTTCGTAGGCATGTTTGCATTAATTACAGGAAATGAATACTAATTTATTATTGCCCCTGCTCACCATCAGTCTGAATTTATTTACCGATGAGGTCAATGAAAAATGAGTTGGGTCTTTTTTTCCTTTTTCTTTCTTTCTTTCTTTCTTCTTTCTCTTTAACGTTGCTGTTTAGAACACTCGGGACTGTGTCTTGCTGCAGATTTGTCACGGTTAATGAATGTTGCTGTAGCAGTCAATCATGTACTCCAAATACTGTCACGCTTTTTTTTAAAGCCTCAGTCATGAGCCATGACAGAAAAATAAACAAATAAATATAAAGCTAAAAAACTCTTTCACTGAGCAGCTACACTACGCAGAATCCCCCGGGAAGGCTAAAGGAGGCCAGAATAAATGATAATATAAGTGCTGTGGACGTAGGGAAGCAATGATGGGGTATGAACACGGAGGTTCTGGAGAAAAAATACACACACTCACACACACACGCGGGCGCATACTCCAGTGGAAAAATTGGCAATATTAGTAGCCTCAAGGTGCAATTTCCTGCAGCAGCGAGATTGACAAGTCAGTACTAAATGCTGTTAATTTAACTAACTTCAGATTAATGGTAGAGTCTGCTATGACTGAAACCCTCAAACACAGTCTCATTATAGCCTTGCTGGGAAGGTCCTAAATATAGGCATTGACAGTTTAAAACAAATTCGTATACATTTGTGTATTTTTAGACATAGGTTAGGCGTCAGAGTTTGTGTCACAGTTTTCAGGTTGATTAATTGACCCAGTAACTGCACCCTCTACCCAGTGCCCCCTCCTCCTTCCACTCCAAATTATAGAGAAAATGGGGGAATTGTCCTTGCTAAGTCATTCAGTGAGCTTTTTATTGTAGACCCGATGTTTGAATTGCATGCATGCGTCAACACTTGGGTGATAGACACATGATTTATAAAAATAAATTTTTCTAATACTATAAAATCCCCCCTATTAATTTTTATATTCACAACAGTTATTACGGGTGTGAATTCCAGGTGGCATTTCAGATGGACAGCTTCTCGGGAGCTTGTGCTTGGCTCCCCCTGACATTTTCCCTGCTCTCCCTAGCATAACACGCTTTGTTTCTAGACTTTCCCTCTCCTCCCAGGCTGGAGACGTGATGCTATTTGAGTTGCAGGGGTAAAGGGATTCTCCATCTTCAAGATAAAGCACTTTGCCTTTTCATAGACCTACAAGGGAGATCCATAGAATTTGAGGGCCAGGTAAGTTTTCCAAGCTCATCCGGATCCCTGTGCTTCTTTCTCAAACTGGGATCCCTAAACCACAGCCTAGTGGTGGTGGTGGTGGTAGCGGGGTGCCTTGGGCATCCCTGAATCCACAGAATGAATATACACATCTTCCCATGCAGATTTTGGTGAAAGCATGTTATTTAGAAATTAAAACGAACATTTCCATTACATAGGAGAATGAAAAATTTTCCCCCGTCCTAGCCAGTTTGGCTCAGTGTTTCAAGCGTCAGCCCACAGACTGAGGGGTCCTGGGTTCGATTCTGGCAAAGGGCACATACCTTGGTTGTAGGCTCCATGCATGAGGCAACCAATCTCTGTGTCTCTCACATTGATGTTTCTCTCTCTCTCTCTCGCTCTCGCTCTTTCTTTCTCTCCCTTTCACACTCTCTGAAAAGCAATGGAAGAAATATCCTCAGATGAGGATTATAAAAAAAAAAAAAAAATTTCCCTCCAAAGTGAAGATTATTTTTGAAGGGAAAATTTATAGAAATTTCTTTTTCTTTTTTTCAGGCTAAATCTCCAGCTGCCCCCAAGAACGCAGGCACTTGCCTCTGTCCTTAGAGGTAATTCCACGCGTGAGTGGGAGAGGCACTGCCTGGGCTAGTGGTTTCTAATCATCTCACCAAGCAAACCTCTTATTTTTTTTTTTTTCCTATGGATTTTTTTTTATAACTTAATAAAACACTCCCTTTTGAAAGATTTTCTTTATTGACTACCAAATCAGCTGACTCAGAAATTAATCATTTTCTCCCTGTTATTAATGACCTATATAACTGCCAATAGAAGCATCTGTTCAGTGGGAGATAATCAGCCTAACAAACCGGGTTAATTCATTTTAAGCAAAAGCAAGTGAAAATGATAATTATATTAGACTGTGTAGTTTTCTCTTGAGTAATGATGCAATAGGTTAGGTGTTTGGCCTTGCTGGGAGCCCCATTCCTGTTTCTGCCACCCCAGGATGAGGAACTTTTCAACCTCTTTATTTTAAGATGAAGAGAAACTGAGACCCAGGGAGGTGCAGTGATTATCCAGGATTTTCTTAAAAACCTTAAAAAATTCAGTGAACTTCCTCTAAACCAAACGGAATGCAAATTTACCTATTTATGCATTGCAGTTTTCTAACTGCTACCTCTTTGTCACGAGGTTGGTGAATTCATTTTGGTTGGTTGGTTGGTTGGTTGGACATAGAAACTAGAAAGGCTGTGTCTATTTTACGATGGATTTTCCTGCCCATCCACTTCTCTTATTCTTGGACCCATTCCCCTTTCGCTTCCACCCTCTGAATATTTCCCCCTTGAGTCCAGAGCTCCTGGGTCTGTTTGCAAGGTTGGGCCCTTTCTCTTTTACTGCAGTCAATCCCTTCTCCAGCCAAGCAGCTATCCCTCCGCAGGCCATCGCCAGCACAATAGAGGGTCTGTGAGTGTGTGGGGAGCAGTCCGGCTGGGGCAAGACCACTCAGCAGCTCCTGAAATAGGCTCCTTGCTATTGTGGTGTTTAATTATCAACAGCCCTTCTACCACCCAGTGTTTCTGAGTGGGTATTTGTTATAAGACCTGCCCAGCTAATTAACTACTGGGTGGCAGTGGGGGGAGGGGCAGGCACTTGGTATTCAAAGAATACAATTAGGGTTACTGTTTAAATCCTGAGATAAATAATGATCAGACCGAGTGGATTTTCTTCAACATCGGAATCTAAACTATAGATCACCAACTACTTCCTCACCTTACTAGTTCTTAATTTTGCCCTTGCCCTGCAATTGGTAAATTTGGGCCTCGTTGATAGTTGCTTTAAAGCTTGAAAATATAATGAGGGCAAAATGTAAAGTAATTAAAAATTTTTTTTTAGGTATGAAGGTGAATATTTTTTATTTAAAAACATTTTTTTTCAATTACAGGTGACATTCAGTATTATTTTATATTAGTTTCAGGTGTATAGCATTCTGGGTAGACACTCATGTACCTTACAAAGTGGTCCCCCTGATATTTTCAGTACCCACGTGCCACCATACATAGTTATTACGTTATTGATTATATTTTCTATGCTGTACTTTACATCCCTGTGACTGTTTTATAACTGTCAATTTGTACTTCTCAATCTCTTCATCTTTCACCTACACCCCACAACCTCCCTCTCATCAGTGTGTTCTCTGTATCTGAGTTTGTTTCTGTTTTGTTTGTATATTTTGTTCTTTAGACTTCACATATAAGTGAAATCATATGGTATTTGTCTTTCTCTGTCTGACTTATTTCACTTAGCGTAATACCTTCAAGGTTCATCCATGTTGTCTCAAATGATAAGATTTCATTCTTTTTTATGGCTGAATAATATTCCATTGTATATATGTACCACAGCTTCTTTATTTAATCTTCTATTGTTCACTGCTGCCTTATTTACAATAACCAATATATGGAAACAGCCTTAGTGCCCACTGATTTTATTTTTTTAATTGTTTTGGGAACAATTCATTTGGCTTACTTGAAGAAAATGAATCCATGTGCCCATCACTAATGATAGGCCATTTTTCAATTTAGCAATAACTTTTGTTATTAGCACTCTCCTTGTTTTTATTGATGAGAAAACCAGGCACTAAGACAGGCATTGAATCTAGTATTCAAAGGATCCTTACAACCAGCCTTAGGTGCCTTTTCCTGCAGTGCCCTGGACCCCGTATGATTTCCCCCATGAGGGGAACTCACCAAAGTAGCCTAGTCCATTTCACTTTTCATTTTAACTTAAAGAGTTTAATTTAATTTTGAATAGTTCCCTTATCCTGAGTTGAAATCTGCTTTCCTATTATTTCCAAAGTGGAGGCAAAGTGGTTAAAAGGGCTTTGGGGTCCCTATAGCACTGCCCCTTATGAATGTATGACCCTCGCCAGTTACACTGACATCTTGAGTGCAAGTGTCTTATCCCTAAAAGTGGCATAATACTAGCCCCCGTCTCGTAAGTTGTGATAAGTTAGTGACAATCTTTATAGAGAAGGCTCTCAATTAGGGGAGGTTTGTGTCATTATCATCACACCCACTGGTCTGTGTTACGCTTTTTAGAGCCACACAAAACTAAATCACTTGCTTTTATAAAATAACTCTGTGTTCTTACATTAAAAAAAAAACCCTACTTCCCCAGATAAAAGTTTTCTGCTCTAACTACTATTCAGAAATATGTTGTGTACTAAGTGGTATCAGTTTCAACCCTGTTATTTCAAAAGAGAAAACAAGGCCGTTTAGGTATAAACCTTGCATTGTAAGCCAGTATCAGCTGGGCAACAAGAATAAGTAGTTAATAAAATTTATCTTTGCTGATCACAACTGACTTGTTTTCAGGTAGGAACATCAAAAGAAAGAATATAGAGCGATTCCAATAATTGAACGCCCTTAAATCCAGACATTCTCATACCAGAGAAACTCAAACCGGAAGTTTTAGTTTACCCATCTTGCTAAGGTTCAGGGCTCAACATCCACTTTGGCTTCACTTATTTTCGGGTTTTCCCAAGGATTTTGAGAGTGTGGCTCCAAAAATGTTTTAGAGATTTGGAGCTCAAATCTTTCATTTTAATTACTGTGGAACTTTCTTCTCTTGGAACTCATTACACCCTGCACATGGGGCTCCGGACTGTTTTTCTCTGCTGCTTTCCAGCACAGCGTGGATCCACAAAGTCCATATGATATAGTTTAGGTTGCAATTGTGGTTCTTTAAGAAGCCAGGGCCAATGACACAGAGAGGGACTCCTGCCCAGGTCTCCCAAACTCCAAGGGAAAAATGGACATTTTCTCTTAAACAGACACACAAAACACTTGAGGAACTTACTTAGGAAGTACAAAGCAGATAGCCCAGTGGTGTTCATAGGGAGCTTAATGAAGGAGGATAAGCATCCATCTGCTAACTTTTTAGTGCTATGTGATAGAAATATAATGTGAGCCATATCATTTTAAATTTCCTAGTAGTGATCCATTAAAAAAACAAGTAGGTGCAATTAATGCTAATAATATATTTTAGTTTACTTAGTAGATTGAAAATATTATTTCAATATGTAATCGGTATAAAATTATTACTGAGATACCTATTCAGTGTAAATTTTATGTTTAGAACACATTTTGGACTGGACACATTTCAAGTACTCAATAGTTGTATGTGGCTAGTGACTCCTGGACAGTGGCATTTTAGAACATAAAATTCTATAAACTTTAAAAAGTGCTTGTATTGGGCACTGTTTTCACAATACAAACTGTACAACAGATCGGTAAAATATTTAAATTCTTTTTTAGAAACTCTTGGGGTTTTGTTTTTTTTTTGAGAGTTATATTGGCTACCATTTTTAAAAATCATTTGTAATGTGCCAGGGAAATGTTTTAAGCTATTATTACATTTAATTCTTAATAATCCTGGCTAGGTAGTGGGGTATCCCATTTCCAAGAGCACCTCAACGATTTCTGTCTGCTGGTGTACAGCAACACTGTACCAGTGTTGGTCTGTGTGATCAACAAGATTCAGGAGAAATGGTAATTCATCATTTTTGAGATTAGGCTATAAAAGACACCGTTGCTTCCTTCTTGGTCTCTCTCTCTCTCTCTCTTCCTCTCTTCCTCCTCCCTCTCCCTCCCTCCCTCCAGTCATTTGCTCTGGGGAAAGCTAGCTGCCATGTCAGGGAGCAGCTCTATGGAGAGGTCCATGCAGATAGGAACCCATGTCTCTTGTCAACCGTCACTCTGAGTAAGCCTGGAAGTGGATCCTCTCAATCAAGCCTCAAGAGGATAGGAATGTGTCCATAGGTTATGCATATAAGCATGTAAGTTCTCTGATTAATCTCTCCCCACCCACTCCCCCACCCCGCTGTCCTTCTGAGATCCCTTCTATGTCTCTGGATCTATTTTGTTCATGATCTGAGAACTTACAGACATTGGTACGAGGAAGGCCTGGGGGTGGGGTGGATGTGGGGCGGAGGGGATCAATGGGGGAAAAAAGGGGACATCTGTAATACTTTCAACAATAAAGATTTAAAAAAAAGTGGATAGGAATGGTTACGTTGCAGGAATTTAGGGATGGGAACCTAGATTGTGAATGTGTGCATATGCGGACATATGGGTTGAGTGAGCTGTCAAAGATATTTCTAACTTTATCAATAATGTTTTATTTTTCGACAAGGGGAATATATTCTGTGTTGCATGTATATTTAAAAATTAAAAACGAAAGAATGAAAAGAAAATTATCAACTCTTTAAGAGCAGGTCACTGTAACTTAGGCTATGGCCGCCTGATGCCTAAATAATTATTTGGAAACATTAAAAAAGATCAGTTCATTTGATATTCAGTAAAATCATTGCCTTCAAGATAAATAATATATCCACACTCTTAAACATAAGTAGCCTTGAGATTCATTCAATTAAATGAAACACATTTACTGAGTGCCTACTGTTTGCTAGGGATATTGCGAATGAATGAGACAGGTAATCTCTGCTCATGTGGAGTTTATGTTCTAATGCAGGGGAGACAGAAAATAAGCAAACAGAAACATCGAGAAAAATACCATAGAGTGATAAGAGCTATGCAGGAAATGAAAATAAAATGATGTGATTAAACTAAAATTAAGATAAAGTGACGTTAGCCTTTGGACTTGGTGGCCAGAGAAAGCCTCTCCTGAAGGTGTTACGTTGAAGCTGAAATGTTAAGGAGTTGACCACATAACAATCAAGATTTAGAGCCTTCCAAACAGGAACTAGAAAATCCTATTTTAATAATAGGATTTAAAAATAGGCCCTCTGGTAAGATTGTGTGGCACGTAGAAGGGGCTGCATGGATGCTGGTGGGGCTGGTGCATCTTGGGAGAGGGGCGAGCAGTGTGAGATGAGGTTCGAGGAGCAGGTTTGTACTTCAGGGTGAGGATTTGTCCACCTGTTTTGTTATTTTATTATGATTATTTTTAGCTTGGGGGTGACCCGTTTTGAAGACACATTCTAACCATTTTTCACTCACTGCCGTAGCTGTCTCTGCTACCCGACACTTGCGCCTGCATTTCTATCAATTAAATCATATACTTAGCCGTGGAGTCCATAGCAAGAGAATATATGCTGGCCTCCCTGCTCCTACCAAACTCACTGTCCACCTATTTTAATGAAGCAGATAGAAATACCTGAGGCCTCGTTCCAGAGACCTGCCTGAGACTTGTTCTTTACATACCCTTAATGGTTGCAAATCTTTGCCCTTTGAGGGCGGATTTGATTTCAGGAAACCTCTCTAAATCAAGTCTGGTGAACACGGAGGGTGATGACGCTGGGCAGTGCTGTTTTGGAACAAAAATCAGGTGTGACTCTAAGGAACCAGTCAGATTTTCTCATAAACTGGCTCTGAGGACAAATCCAAACGTGTTCAGAGCAATGGCAGCACTGTTGGAGCAAGTGTGGGGTCCCCCCTGAGGACCGTGTGAAAGGATAACATTCGTTCGGGCTGTAGACTTTCTGGTGTGTTTGTTTACACAAAGCCAGCCTCATTAGTTTACAGTCACACCTCGCAGACGCGCCCTGAGCCAGCCCCAGCACCAGCACGAACCCCCGACGGCCGCAGAAATGAGGGGTGCATCCTGACAAGTCTGCCAGAATTGTAACGCCGGTGTCTGCACCCTACTCAAGTGACAGTTACTTTGCAGTTGCATTTTATGAAGTAACTGAACATAATTCATTCTGGGTGACATTTCCTAGTTCCATGGACAGTATCCGAGAGCAAGTGAGAGAGAGTTCACAGAGAAATGCAGAGCGGAGAGAGGGTCTGGAGAGGAGGGAGAGGGCTGCCCAGGGAAAGGGCAGAAAGACTGAGAGAGAGGCGCATTCCGCCATCCTTACCTTCGTATTATTAAACTGTGTAAAAATAAAGACAATCAGGCTGTATCTACCACCAGATTCTACAACGGAACCTGGAAGGTAAAGGTTTTTCCCATACATTGTACGAGCACCACACACAGAATGTATTGGCTAAAATTCGATACCTGTGATTCCCAGCAGCTTAAGACAAGGCTTAAAATTATAGCTGAGAATTTCTGAGTACCTACTATGTGCCAGGTATTGGCATCAAAAGGCGAGACAAAATCCATGTGAGTGCCGGGATTTGCACATAGTAGATCTCCAAAAAGAACTGGCTTCGCTATGATTACTATTTACAGAGCCTAAACGATGCCAAATAAACTGCAGCCTCGGAAAAGCAGGGACCTCACAGATGATTCAGCAGATTCCTCTGGAGACCGTTGAACTGTGATTTGAGGGTGGGAGCAGGGTAGGAGTTAGGCTAAGGGAGGGGTTTATGACTGGGACTTTGCCATATGGAGACAAGTCTTTCTTCCATAGCAGCTGTTCAGTTGAGCATGAGTCATGGCCACTGGGATATTGAATGGATGGGACAATCAAAGGCATGGCCCCCAGGTGTCCTGAGGTGCATTAGCTTTCCTAACTCCAGTGCTTTCAGATTCTGGGCCTGCTTCCTGAGCTCAGCACACCAGTCTGAGAGGAAGTACTTGGGATTCTGTTTTAACAGTGACTGATGTTTTCTTCTAGAAGGAATGAGTATTATTTTGTACTGATTGCCTAAAGGTGGGAGGGCCAGGGGAAAAAGTAGCTGAATGAAGATAGTAGCTTCATCTAATGAGCAGGTGGGGGTTCTGAATATGTTTACCCTTGGGGCGGTGTATGAGTTTGGGCGGCTGCTTCTGGGGCTTTCCCTGTGAATAAGGAAATGTCCGTAGTTGAGCATCAAGCCTCCCTGCAGTTATGTGATTGAGGAGCCCAGGACCGGAAGACAGGCCACGCCAATGGCTCGGGAACGGAGTCCCTAAACTCTGTCTTTGTGATTCCTGTTACGGAACGGGTAGAATGACAGAGGACTTTCTTCTAAGTTGTGCTGGGTTCTTGGTTGGCATAGTGGAAAGAGTACTGGGCTAGTTTTCAGAAGGGAGCACACAGGGGAAAAAGACAGAAAATTAACCCAATTAGAAACCGCACGCTCTGCTGTGAAATAGTTGACAGGCACGAGAAGAGGGACAGATGGAGGACCAGGGAAAGAAGGAACTGAGCATCTGTGGTGTGATAGTTAGTGTGTTCATGCTTTCCCACAAATACGGAAGAACTGAATACTAAAGATCTGGGTTCAGATCATGCCTCCGCCACTTACTGGCTTTGTAGCGCTGGGTGAGTTAGTTGACTCATCTTATTTCGCTTTCCTCTTTGATTAAAATGGAGAAACTGACTACCGTCTATCTCCCAAGCCAGCAAAAGCAGCTTTGAAATGTGTAAAAACACTCCAGGAACAAAAGGCCTCGTTGTTATTTTGCTTTTCTCATGCCCTGTCTCTGCAGCTACTGGGGAACTCTGTAGCAGGGATTTGCTTATTTGGTTCTGGCTGGCAGACTGTGGTTTTTCTCGTGGGCTGGCTCATACTCATGCACAAAAGCAATTCCTTTGGTACTTGACGTATAAAGTGAATTAAAACTCCCTGAAAACAGACTGTGTTCTTTTGTCCTGCCTGTCTCCTACAGGAGCGGCACCTTAGTGCAGAGAACAGAATAAAGGAACACGGTGGAGTTTAGCAAACAGTGCCCAGGGGGAGGTGCAGGGCCCAGTGGCCACAGCCCTCCATACCGGTTGGTTGGGAAGGCAGTACATTTGCATTGAGGGACCTCAGGCATTGGTGTCCTGCAGACTTGAGCTTGAGTTTTAACATTATCCATTTCATAGGTATGCCATGTTGGGTCAGTCATTTAGCCTCTCAGCACAAGCAATTCCTTTTCGAAATGGAATTAATAACACCATCCTGAAGGGCTAAAGTGAACACTGGAAATGATGTGTGTGGAGACTTCATAGACACTTAGTCAAGATTCCTTTGCCATTTTTCACACATGGAGTCTCTACATCGCACTGTGTCTTTGACTTGTTGGGTGGCCAAGGTGACTTAGGTGTCATATTTCCCAGAGGCTAAGACCTGGGTTGATCTCTCACTGTCCTTTCCAACGTTGTGATGATCATTGTGGTTATGATTCTCCAGGGAATGAGAAAAACCGGGGGTCTTGGAATACATTTTCTTTTGGATTAACAAGATGTTTAGTACTCGGGTTCTTTTATAGAGATTTAATTATGCACAAAGGGGCTCGGGGAGAATGGGAGTCTTGCTGGTTTCGGGAAAACGGAGAATTCTTCGTAGCGTCTCAGGTAAGCAGGACTAATGTTTCACCCAGCCCCGCGCAGGCAATATCTGGATGAATGGTCTCCTTGTTCCTACAGAATGGGGCTCAGTCTGCATTCTCTGTGTTCAGACCCTCTGATTCTCTCCCCACCCGGCTCTCTTGCCGGGTCTTCAGCACAGACGTTATTGCAACGTAATTGGAAGGTAGCAAATAAGCCCTTTTGATTTCTTCCGTCCGTATTTGCCCATCCCTGCCCCCCCCCCCCCCCCCCCCGTCCACTAAGAGGAAGTGGCCCTTTGATGACGAAGCTCTCATTGAAGATGAAGCGTCCCAGCCCTCCTGAACCCAAACCCTCACTCTCTTGGACATGGACGTGGCGAGCTTAGCATTTTTTAAATAAGAGAGTTTTCTGAGACAAGGACCTGCCTCTGTGCCTAGTCTTTGGGTGGCGGGCGCTTGTGAAATGTAGAGCCAGAGGCGTGACCTCTAATTATATATTTGCTTGCTTCTCTTGCAGCCTTCTGGGTCTCACCACTTGGAAGGAAGTGAATCGGGATTCGTGAAACTAACAGTTTGATGAGTTTACTTTTTTCTTTTAGGAAACATTAAAAACTGTGGCTCGGAGCCATTGTGGTCACCGGGTCAGAGAGTTTGCACCGAGGGGAATGCGAGGGCCCACCTCGGAACGCTGCTGTGAGGATTAGAGGCGTGAATACATGTAAAGTGCTCAGAATAGCGCCTGGCACAGGGCGAGGGCTATATGATTTTCTCCCGTCCGCTCCTGGGCAGGGTCTGCCGGTGGCCCCGGAGCGGCTCCCTTTGGCTAGTACTCTCAGCTCAACTTCAGAACTCATCCAAAAAGAAGCCATTCACAAAAGACCACATATTATATGAGTCCATTGATATGAAATGTCCAAAATGGGAACAGAAAGTAGATTAGTGGTTACTCAGGGCTGGGAGCAATGGGAGGTTAGGGTGATAGCTAAAGGGTTTGGGGTATTTTGGGGGAGGGGGGATGACAATGGTCTAAAATTGATAGCTTCACAATTCTGTGCATATACTAGAAACCATTGGATTGTTAAGTGGGTGAAATGTATGGTATGTGAATTATATCTCAGTAAAGCTGTTAAGAAATACCTCCGGTATTCCACCCCTGCTCACCATCAATGTCATTACCACTCACGTCCCAGCAACTGGCACCTGACCTTGGGACCACTAAACAGACTCGTAACTGCTCTTTCCAATTTCACAACTGCCCACCACTGTCTCTTCTCCTCAGAGCACTGTAGTGATCTTTGAAAATGTAGAACAGAATATGTCATGCACCTGCTTCAACTGCTCCACTGCCTTCCGATCACACAATCAAAGGGAAACATCTCCCCGCAGCCTGACTGGGCAGGTTCTGGTGACCTCTTCCTCAGCGGTCAGTCTCTCCTTTGTTCACCATGCTTTAGACACACCTGCCCTGCCCTCTTGCTTTTCAGATGCAGCAGCCTCACTCCTGCCTGCCTCCGCACCTTTCTGTTGGACCGTCAGGCTGCTAGAATCAGACCCCACATCTTGACATCATTCTTTGATGTCGTCCCAGGACCAGGCTCAAATGTCACGCCATCAGAGAGGCTTTTCTTGACCAACCCTACTTAAAATAGTTCCCACTCCATCAACCTCTACCCATGCATTCATTTTATTTTTTTCATAGTATTTATCACTATTTGAGTGTATATTTTAATTTATCTATTTACTTGCTTATTGGAGGTCCCCCTCCACTAGTCATGTAAGTTCTATGAGAGTTGGGATTTTGTCTTGCTTATCACACCTGTCCTCAGTGTTTGTTGAATGAATGAATGAATGAATGAATGAATGAAGCCACCGTACTGATTATGAACACACACACACACACACACACACAATTTTTCAATGTATTCTTCCTGTTCTACAGTCTCACTTGGAGTATTTCACATTTAGTTATATCCTTAGGAGGATGTTCCTTCGAGGTTCCTTTTCAACACCATTTAGTGTACTCTATTTAGAATGTAACTTGATACTTAGGCTGATAAACACTATTACTAGTTGCATAAAAGTCCATAAAAACATGTAAAAATGTCAGGGCCTGTGCTCAGTCAATCATTCCTGCTCTGAAGGTCAGCAATGGCTATTTCAGTGACATAAAGCTGGGGTCTAGCCTTAATAGTAGATCCTCCTATTTCCAGGTTTACTTACAGTGTGGACTTTCTCTTGCCCCCGTCCTCAGGAGAATCCTAGCGATGGGCACGTTGTTGGTCATGATGGCAATGTCCAGAGGCGTCAGTCCCTCGCTGTTAGGGGTATTGAGATCCAGTTCTTCTGCTGTGTACTGACACAGGAGGATCTGCACAGCATCCATGTCCTGCTGCTCGACTGCTTCAAACATGGCCTCGTTGCCCTGGAAGTTCTGGAGAAGCACAAGAGCAGGTCAGCACGCACACATTTACACATCCATCTGGTATCTTCTCCAAGAGCAGCTAGGTCTCTAAATGTTGAAATACCATTGGCCTTGACCTAGAACAGGAGCCGCCTAATTAAACTGTGAAAGGTTGTCATCGGCCAAACATTTCGATTGGCAGGTTTTATTTTTAGTCTCTGCAAAAATTGATTCTCCCCATCAAAGGCTGCAGGTCGGCTTAGCCGAGTACATAATCCATGACTGGAGAAAATACACAGCGGTTATGCAAATGCTTGTTTTGACAATGGGCACCCAGGGAAGAGTTATTTTGGCCTGCAGCTCTCAGGGACAATCTGCTGAATGGAAAAGGGTTTTGTGGACAATCTGCCAAACTGAAGAGCTTCTGACTCTTGGGCCGTAACTCAGCCACAACCCAGCCCCCCCAGAAGATGAGTTTGAAATGGGAAAACAAATGGGCGAGAAGAAAGAAGCTGCCCTGTTCACAGCTGTGTGTTCGAGATTCTTTGGATGTCTAATTTCTCATGTGCCATAGTTGCTCTCACTCTTAAGTCATTTCCTCCCCCACGCTTTTGCTGGCAGACTCTAGTACGCTTCTCTCTGGAAAGGCTGGGGCTCATGTCTGTTTTCAGCCCGAACAAATGGTGCCATTACCCGCTGCAGAAATACCCTTGCTGAGCATGTTAATGTTATGCCCTCGGCTTCTACCGAGGGCCAATACGAGAAACGACTACATGAGGGTGTTTGTAACATCACTGATACTATTTTTTATTCTCCATTACATAATCCACTGTGACAGCTCATAAAGGCCAGAGGACTTAACACCAGGAAAATATTAATGTCTCCTTATAGACTGATACACTTTCAGCTATCAGCTAATGGGGTGCTATAACCAACTGTTTCCCTCTCTGCTTTCACTGTATAGGCGCTCAGAGATCAATGTAATGGTAAAATTTAGGTACTGTATTTGCCTAGGTTTTTGGTATATCTATTTCTCTCTCCATCCCCACTCTTTTTTTTCTAGCTTTTTTCCCCTCCCTCCCTCCCTCCCTCTCTCCTTCCCCCACCTCCCCCCTCTTTCTCACTCACTGTTTCCTTCTATCTCTGTCCCTTTATTTCCCAATATATAATGCATACACTTTTTTTTCCTTTTCTGTCTTGAATGCCTTTGGAAAGCATATGGAGCATATGTTATAAACAAATAAAATATGTTTTATTGATCATGCACTATTTGAAAAAACAATGAAGCCCTCGGAAAGCCTATGTAACCTCATACCCCAGATTTACTGCTTTTGGTTTCTTTGGTCTGTTAGAGAATGAAAAACCAAGGAGAAAGAAAGGGGAAGAAATTAAGAAAGAGAAAGGGGAAACCTCGCAACCACTCACACTTCAGCTCACAGCATAGGTACGCGCAGCTCCTGTCTTACCTGACTCCCAGCGTTTATAAAACGGCAACTGTCAGGTTCTGAAGTAAACACGGGACACCTTACACCCTCCTTGAATCCAAACACAACTGCACCGGTCAAGCCGAGACAAGGATATGAAGAGATTTCTTACCACCGAGGACTTTCTGAGACTCTGCCGGTCAGTCCTTGCTCTAAAGTAGGTCTCATCAAACGAGGAGTGGCTCCCCTTCAGTTTCTCAGAGAGGTTCCTGTACAGGCGTTTGGCCGCATTGGGAGAGGAGGGGGCGCTGTGCTTTTTTGACTGAGAAAGATGTAAATTCTGCATTTGTTGGGTCATTTTCGCACGACCGTTCCTAAGAGGAGGAAGAAGTGATGTCATCATTTACACAACATGATTATAAGTTGATGCAGAATTTTATCATCTCCAGTAACCATATGGAATCCCTAATAAAATGTGATAGCTGGAAGGGACCTTCGAAGTCATCAGATCCAGCCTTCATGTTATAGATGAGAAAGCTGAAACCCGGGGAAAGAAAGCAGCTTGTTTATGGCCACATAGCTAATTACAGGCAGAAAGGAAACGACAACCTCCATTTACTATATGAACATCTACATCTACGTACAAACTTACTATGACGCGAGCCTCTACTTAACGTCTTTTTGTCTCTGTCTCACTTGGAGGAAGCATCTCAATTCTATAACCTGGGGGCCTATTCAGTTCCTCTTGGGTATATGTAATTGGTATTGTTCTGTGTACCCCCTTTTAGATGCTGCTCTCTGTTGGGTGTATGAGAGGATGTGGTTAGTCCCTGCAGATCCCCCTTCCCTCAAGGTATTAAATTGTGCCTGATTTTTTGAGATTTGGTGAACCACCTAGTGCCCAGAAGTTGGGGTTTATACCCTTAGGCCCATCCTGCTCACCTCCGATACTCCAGATAGTGTCCTCCAGGGCACTCACTACTGGCATTCTCTAAGTAGTACTTGACCGCTACTCCACAGATCTCTAAACAGGACCCAACGTCATACCTGAAGTCAGTTTCCAGATGAGCCGTGCCATTTCAGAAGCCACCCCCTATCGTGTTGGACACTGCTATTGAAATCTCAGCAGTTACGTGTAAAGTGTCCCCACCCCTGGTGCAGCCCCTGGTGCATTGGGCCCAGGTCTCTAGAACACATTGCTGCCTTCCCACCGCCTCCCTTCAGATATCCAGCGCAGCCTCCCATTTGTAAAGCTGCCATCACTACTTAGCCGTGACCCTTAGGTCATCTCCAGTCCTTGGATTTTTATAGCCTTATGGACCCCATGATATAGCAATGTGTAGAACCTTTTTTATTGACCAAAGTCTTCACAGGACTGACTTCAGTGATGCCTCGATTCCTACAGGATAAAATCTAAGTTCTCTCCCGTCTCATCTCCTACTGTACCTCCACATCATATGTTCCAGTCTTTCAGACTTCCTTAGGGTTTCCTAAATAGTTGAAACTCTTTTCTCCTTCGGGGTCTTGTAGGCACTGCTTGGTACATATTGGAATTCCACCTGTGTCTGTATCACCTAAGAGATGATTGCTGAGCCTTAAAGTCTATGCTCAAGTGGTCTCTGGCATCCCCAGCAAAATTATGTTGTTCCTTACTTGTTCCCTTAGTATATGCTTGTTCTAACAAATGTTTTATTGTATTGCAACTGTTTTATTTATTTTTTTTTGGCTTTCTGGCTCCCAGCTAGTCTATATGTGTCTCAAGGACTGCCAAATATTTTTTATGTCCCTGTACCTAAAATGTGCCTTCCTCGGGATGAAGGAAATAGAACACAGATTAGGATATGAATTGCTACTCTTCCACCTACTGTGTGATCTTGGGCAAGTTACGTAACATGTCTGAGTCTCATTTATAAACCAGGGATAATAAGAGCATCTGCATATTACGGTTGTGAGGATTTGATGAGATAATGCATGTAAAGAGCTTAAAGTATGGCATAGCTCATGGCAGCTGTTATTTTTGTTATAGAAGATGCTCAATAGATACCTTAGAATAAATGAATGCATGTGTGAGACTCTATTACATAGAATATACCAAGGGGCTACCCAGGAAGCTAATTTCCTCCTCATACCTCTGAAGTGGGATCCATGTCTGCTAGCACCAACTAACCTTGATTAACTTACACTTTCACAAATGGAGTTCCATCTTCATTACATTGTTCAGTGTCTTTAGGCACCTTTTAAGTCTTGCTTGCAATCTCCTCCAACACAAAAAGGCTTTCTAGTGCCTTCTAAGGTGGTCAGACCTATTCCGTATTAGTCATGTCCATTAAGCCCTCCCCAGTCTTACCTAAATGATCATATTTAAATTTGGGAGGATGGTGTAAAGCACTGTCTGTAGCGTGTCTATGTATGTGTGGATGTGTTTTCATAAATCTTTAATAATATTTTAATTTTCACAAAAGCAGAAATGAAAAGAGTAGGTGATCTGACACCTTTCTCTTCCCATTTACGCCTGATTTAATACCAGCTACAGTGATTCCTCTATATCTTTTTAGTCCCACAAAAATTCCAGATTGATATGCAAGCTGACTCACAAGGGGATTGCCTTGAACGCTTTCTTTCTGCTTTCTGTCTGTAGCTTTTTCCTTCAGAATCAATGCCCCAGTTAGTGCCATCTGTCTTGTCTACAGCATTATCATAACCAAAATAACTGTACATTTTCTTTGTATCTGCCATAGTGCCCAGGAGTCCAATAAATAAATCCTGTCAATTGATCAAATTCCAGTTACTTGCCCCACAACTGATGACACCTACCCACTGTCCCCTTTGGTTTTCGCTCGTGTCCCATCGACTTTCTCTGTCTCTTTGACTCCATTATCACACTTCCCCAGCTGTCCCTTCCTTCCAGGCTACCCTTCAGCATACTTTTATTCTTCTAGATTTCATCTATCATTCTATATATTTTTTCTTCCTCTATATTTACTATTTTGTCTGGTTAGAAGTACTGAGAAGGACAACTTTCTATTATCTGTCCTCATAAGCATCCATGCTTCTTCCAACAAACTGTACTCTTAAATTTTTACCCTGGTGGAAAGGAACAAGCATTTGATGAGCAGTAAAACTTTGGTTCTGGTACTTGGCAGACTGAAGCTTGAATCATGATATTGATATCTATAATCTATGTTACTTTGGACAGTCACATAAAAATTTAAATTCTCTGAGCACAGTAGCCACTCAATAAATAGCAGCAATCATTAAGGTGACCACAAATCTTCTTCCAAAACCAGAGACACCAAAGTACATTGCAACAATTTAAATAGCTTTCTTGTTTGTTTTAAACATTGTTTTAAAATCTGATTTTATGTATTTATTATACTATTTAGTTTTTATTTTGATAGAAAATATACAAGTTTAGATATTTTAACATGTATTTTTTCAGTAACTTATAGTAAAGAGCAAGTAGAACTTCAAACCATTAAAGGGAAGAGAGGAATAAAAATAAAAATTGAAAAATAAAGAAGAAATAAAACAAGAAAACATAATAAATACACATGTAAAGTAGAGTATTAGGACTAAGATTAAATATATCTATGAGCACAATACACTCACATGGTTTACTTTTCCTAATAAAAGACAGGCGTCTCCAATTGAGATTTTTAAAAAGCCATTGACAAGTCATACACCTAAGTAAACATTTCACAGGAAGATTATAAATAGAGGACTAGCGTGACAGTGGGAAGAGCAAAGCAAGGACCTCGAAACATTCTCTCCTCCCTAAAAGCAGGGAGGACACTGGCATAAACTTGCAGAATTAAATTCTTCAGAACCCTAGAAATTAACCGAAGGCTTGCAGCAATCCGGGCAGCGTTTACTCAAGAAGAATGGATGAACTCGGCAAGAACCGCGAGCCCCGTGGCAACTGATAAGTTGGACTTCATGAAAATGAAAAACTTCTGATCTCTGACATACGATCGCCTGACCTACCCTATCGGAGCCCCGTGAGCGCCCCCGGAGCGGGACCGTAAGGAAGCGACAGCGGCCGGAGAGCCCAGGCCCAGAGCCGCAGCATGACCGCTGGGCGGCGGGGCTGCCTCAGGCTTCGTTCCAAACCGCCTGCCCCCTGGGCTCTGACGCTTCTCGGAGAGAGAGCAAGCCTCAGCTGCCACCACGATCCTTTCTCCTCCCACCGCCAGCTGGCCCGGGGCAGGGGTGGCTTCTGGCGTGGCCTCCCTCGTGATCGCCGTGACAGTAGCTCCAGCGGCTCTGGCCCCGCCAGACCCTGGAGGGAGGCTCGGGCGTCACGCGCGGCTCCCCGAGGGCCTGGGTAACGTGCTCTGGGGATGGGAGAAGCTGGGCCAGTGACCCACAGGAGACGGGAAGCAGCCCGCGGGCAATTCCTCGCGTTCCTCTCCTGGGGACTGCTTTGAGGGCTTCTTGGAGGGAATCACACACACACAACCAGCCAGGTGTGTTTTCCCGTGAAGACCGGCCACCTCCACTTGCGCCTGCAGTTGCTTTCCCTCCATCTTTCATTCATTGCTTGGCGCCCTGAAGTTTGTATCTCCTAATACCCGACAGAGCATTCGCAATCGGCTTGGTCTCCGGCTTTGTTTGCAAAGGCTGAGGCAAATGTAATAAAACCCTTGGAGAAAGTCAGCACTATTAGTATATTTTCATTTTACAAACAAGGAAACTGAGACCCAGGGGGATTAGGTAAGTTGTCCAAGATCCTACAGCCCTTAAATGGAGGAGGCAGGATTTGAACTCTGGCTTCAGAGCCTGTTGCTCTTAGCAACTCTGCTGTTACTGTGCCCGAGGGAGCTTGGTCTGGCTGCCTGTCAGCTGCTGCTTCCTAAGCCTTGATTACGAAGACAGGAGCTGCCCTCATTATGAGTTCCGGCATGTCCAGGTCTCTGTTTCACAGAGATTGCTTGTGGGACTTTCTCACTGTGTGTGTTTCTGTGAAAACAGATCTGAGCCAGTTTGGCTGGGGAGCCGTTGTAAGATAAAGCATATTAGAAACAGGAGCTCTGGCCATTTCTGACAGCTGGGTAGACAGATACATTCAGGGAAGGGAACATTTCTGACTGGGACAAGATTGCTCTTCAGGCTGTGATGCGAGGTAGGGACCTTCAGACTTCAACCTGCCTGTCACTACACGGAAAAGAAAGTGTGATCCCCCCCTCCCACTCCCCACCTGCTGGTAACATGACAGGTGTGTCTTTGATGGCTAAAGGGTGGCCAATTCTATTGCACTGATGATGCGTAATAGGGTGGAAGCATCCTTTCCGGCTCCTGTGCATTTAAAAAGAATAATATATTCAGTTATTCAGTGACAAGTTTTGAAAAGTCAGCTGTGACTTCACGGCAAGAAGAAGACTGATTTTTTGAAGTTCGAAAGTGCATTTATGAGGAAGATGGTAGACAATAAATATTGGCTTTATCGTTCAAGAAACCCGTACGGGTGGCCTACTTTGTGGCTTGTATATTCTATGGTAGACCCTGGGGATTAAAGGCGAGTGATAGGCTTCCTCATAGGATGACCAACTGTCTTGGTTTGCCTGGGACGGAGGGGTCTCCCAGGATGCAGGTCTTAGTGCTAAAACCTGGAGAGTCCTTGGCAAACTGAAACATGTTGATCACCCTACCTTGCCCCAAGGAGCTCACGGGCTAAAAAGGAAGACAGTTATTCAAGTGTAGCTATGAAGTAGTGTGACGTGTACAATTATGGAATAATAACGTTAGGTTTTACTTCTATAGCGCTCTCTATGAGCCGGGAACTGTTAGAACAATGCCTTTATATGTATCAGCTCCCTGAATCCCATTCTAGCCCTGGGAAGGAAGGACTGCTGTTACCCATTTTAAATGTTGTTGTTGTTTTTTTTAATTGATTTTCAGAGAGAGGAAGGGAGAGGGAGAGAGATAGAAACATCAACGATGAGAGTCATTGATCAGCTGTCTCCTGCATGCCCCCTACTGGGGATCGAGTCCGCAACCCGGGCATGTGCCCTGACAGGCAATCAAACTGCGACCTCCTGGTTCATGGGTCACTGCTCAACCACTGAGCCACACCAGCCGAGCAGTTACCCATTTTGCATAGTCAGGAACTGAGGCATGACTAGAGGGCAGACCTGAGGTTCAAACCCTGGAAATACGGGTCTAGGTCTGAGATCATAACCTCTAAACACTGCTTCCAAATGCCCGAGGCAAAGAAATAACACGGAGGGATGAGTGATTAACTTTGCAGGTGACAGAGGTGGTCATGGGAGAAGGGGGTGTGGGGAAGTGGGTTAGAGAAGGTGGTCCCTGAGCAGGATTTGGAATCACGTAGCAGGGAGGAGAGAAAAGGATCTGGGTATAACACCGTAGGTGAGGACATGGAGATGTGCAATGCCATTGTGTGGCTGGTGGGTCAGTGCCCACAGTGGTGGGTTTCATCAACCACTCCAGGGCCTCGGGAAAGCAGCCTGGAGAGGTAGCAGGGCCAGGCCATTTGTATGATGAATATAGACTTTGACCGGTTCACAAAAGGGAAGCACCAGGGAACTTTAAGGAAAATGTGATTCTCATTTTTTGGAGAATTACCCTGGCAGCATCCAGAGGGTGATTTCAAGGGGAGGTGGGTGTGGTGGAACCAGTGACAAGGTTCAGCCAAGTATGAAGCTCTTGAAACAGTCCCTGTGATTTCACCTGCAGCATATGACAAAGGGGGTAGAGAGGGAGGGGCAGATTTAAAATAATGAAAGAAGCAGAAAGGACCAAACTTGGGTAGTGACTGGATGGAGGGGCTAAAGGAATCGGGAAACCTGAGGCTAACTTCTGTGAGGTTTGCTTGGTTGACAGGTGTACAATGGTCCACAAATAACTGAGAAAAATAAAAAAGGAATACAGGAGGAAGAGTGCAGTTATAAGGGGAAAGACGGTGAGTTCAACTTCCCCAGTGCGGCTCTCCAGGGTCTAGAGAAATCTAGATGGTATTGTCTAACCCAAGCATTCCATGAAAAGAAGGAAATGGCTTGTCCTAAAGGCTACATGGTTTTCTGATTAAGAGTAAAACAATTATGAGGGTGGTTCTTGGAGAAAGGTGTGAAATAAATAGAAAGCAATAGAATTAATATAATATCAATGCACCATCCTTTGGGTTTCCCCTGAGATGGAAACATTTTAATACATTCATTTACGGTAAGGCATCAGTGGCATAATTAGTCTTTCTCCTAAGGATATTTGTACTTTATCAAAGACAGCAATATTTAACCGAATCCCTGATGAAGGAATTTTGGGAACCTTAATCCTAGAGATGGGACAATTTCCTCCCCCCTCTCTCCTTCCCTTCTCCTCTCTCTCTCGCTTAAGATCTTCAGTATTTGGCATCATGAGGATAGAAAAATCAGTTGTTACTGATCAGTATTGAAAAAAATGATTCACATGGCTTATTTATTTGAATTTGAAGTTATTTTAATGCTATTCTCCAGCTCTGTTCTCCTCTTCTAGCCCCTTAAGTGTGATCATGTGTCCTTCAGCGTGCTCTGTGTCCCTTACACGGGGAAGGGCACACATCTCCTCCTCCCCACATGTGCACTCACCCGTGGGTTTCTGATGCGCGGTCTCTGCATTTAAGTGAGTCAACAATGGTCTTGATTAGCTGCTGCATGCTTTAGCAGGAAAGCTTTAAGAAGTATCTCATGGATACATCAATCGAGTGTAGCATGTCTCCTTTGAAACTATTAGGAATGGGAGGATTGGAGGGATGGAGATCCAGGGAGAGTCAGGCCACTTCCCAAAGACACAGGCTTAGTCTGGGGACCAGCAAAGGTGTGCAGCTATCCTGGCATCTCTAACCACGAGGACACTCTGTCTCCTTCCTGCTAGGAGGTCAAAGCATGGGAGAATTACCCCACCCTTGTGACTGAGTAGCTTGAGGACACTTTCTACTAGGCCAAACGTCACCCATCTCTCAGATTTCCTAACTTTGGTCTTTATTTAGAGAAGCATGCTGCTCCCTGTTCCAACATCATCCGTCTTTGTCAGCACCCAAGGCCACAGCTTCGTCTGAATGGCCAGTGATACACTGCGGGTAGAGTGCGCCAAAGACATTAAACCACGTATGGCATTTATATGGCCTCTGAGCCCCCCGAGATGGGCTGCTGCTGCCGTAAAGTCTCACAGGAGCCAGGCAAACAGCAGACGAAGGGGGCATGGTGGTAGTGGTGGGAAAAGCAGTAGCTCCCTCCATTCACTTTCCCTTCTATAGAGGTTGGCTTACACCTGATTTAGGAAATGAAGAGAGCAAGCGAGAATGGGAACTTGGGGGGCCCAACATAGGAGAAAACAGCCTTGCCTAGCAGTGGTACTTCTGGCAGCCTTAGCTGGGCTAATGACCAGCACGGGCCACAGGACACACAGAACATCCCACTTCAAGCCTAGTGCACACTAGCAACCATTTATCCATGGAATCAAGAAAGGATTTAAGGAACGTGGGTGTAAAAGGGGCAGTGGGTCAAGGGAGGGTTTGCACGGAGCACGCCCACCGCGCCACCTTGGCAGGTGTCCTCAGCATCACCGTCATTAGGCCACTTCTGGGCAGCTGACCCAGGATGGACGAGAGGCTGCCTGCTGCCCTGCACGGCCAGGCTGCAGACGGCCTGAAAGGGCAGCATGCCCAGGTGTGTGCCCGCACTCACATCGTGGGGTCCATCTTCACCTGCCCCAACAGGTATTTTGCAGGCACTCAGGCACCCGATTAGAAAATGACCTTATGCAACAGAAGAGTAACTTATTTCTCACAGCTGATGCTAAGCAGCTCTGCAGGCACACAGTGTCCTGAAGCCTGCTGCAAGCAAAACGCTCAGTGATCAGAAGTGGGGCTCCCTCCCCCCGCCCCCCGCCCCTCCACATGGACGTGCGTGTGGCGCCCTCGCTCATTCTTCACGGACCACCTGCAGCTAAGTTTGGAAGATGCAGGGTTTTTTTTTTATATCACATAAACCGCAGCCACACACACACACATTTTAAAAATCAGCAGTGACCGAGAAAGCCCCACATCCACAGGAAAAAAGGTAACGACGAATCTCACTTACCAGTTTTGGTTGTTGGAGGCAGCTGAGGAGCACGTTGCTGCTGACTGTCCAGCGCTTTCATTCAATAAATCACATTGGCTTCGCCTTCTCCTGTGGCTCAGCCTCTGCGCAAGACACGCGAACCTCCTTCCTATTCTGTGCGGGGGATAAAATGCGAGCAGGATCAGCGCAGGCAAGAGCTGAAGCCCGTGGTCACGAAGCCGCTCTCGATGCGAAACGAAAGAGCAAACGATGCCCAGGGAGAGAGGGGAGAGGCAGACGGCTCGGCTCAGAAACTACACGCGTTTGGGGGCTGCAGCCCCGGGAAGGCTCGATCTCTCGAGCGCTCGTGCGTGTGGGGAAAGGATGCCGTGCCTTCGGCCGTGTCTTTAGCCTGTTGTGTCTGTGAGGTCCATTAGGAAGAGAACGCAGGGACAACAGGCTGCTCGGCAGACACGACTGAATCGGGACCGGCTGTCACTCAAAGATGAGCAGAGGGGCAGGAGGCAGCCAGCTAGCTTTGCACCGCATCCACTGCAGGGAGCGAGATTCCGGCTGGCGTTGGGGAGCCCATCCAGCAGTCTGACTGCAAGTGATGGGCAGCTCTCGGGGCCAGTCACCCCCTTACTCCCACAGCCGCCAGGGACTAGAAGCACACAGGTGGCAGCCGCACCCTCATCTCAGGGCACCTGTATAATCCTTGACAAGCTCCCAGCAGGAGCAAGGGACATCTTAATAAGAAAGCTCCCAATCCAGCCCGGCCAGCGTGGCTCAGTGGTTGAGCATCCACCTAGGATCCAGGAGATCGCGGTTCGATTGCAGGTCAGGGCACATGCCCGGGTTGCGGGCTCGATCCCAGGAGGCAGCCGATCAATGACTCCCTCTCATCATTGATGTTTCTATTTCTCTTTCCCTCTCCCTTCCCCTCTCTGAAATCAATAAAGACGTATTTTTTAAAAAATTAAAAAATTAAAAAAAGGAAAGCTCACAATCCAGTTGGAGCTTCTCAACCAGGGCTTGACTTTTTGTCGGAGCAGATTCCGAGGAGGTTGTCTGCAGATGTGGGGCTTAGGACACCGAGAGGCTCAGTTTAGGAGGAAGGTGCCAGCGCTTCCTCCGTGCGAGCCACCCACGGGTGCACCTGGCTCCTTCCAAAGTGCTATGCTTTACGTGACTGAAAAGACACCCAGAGTGGATTTCCTAGAAAGCCACTGATGTGGCATTTTTCACATTTCTCTCTGAAAATGGCAAGTGATCTTCACAGGCTGCTTATTGTGTTAGGGAGACAGTGCAGATAGAGACCACATATGAATGCCACACACACACACACACACACACACACACACACGCGCGCGCGCCCCTAGCAAAGGCTATAAGACTTTCTAAAAGCTCTATTCACATCGTGTCTCTCTGCCAAATGACAGCTTAGCTGGGATGACTTCAGAAATAATTTTGGACCCTCCTACTAGGTAATGACTCTGTGCTGTAATTTATACCTGGAGCCAAATCAGCTCCCCAGTTTTGAATGGGACTCTGTGGCAAGTCAGTCTCATGGTTATAAACAAGAGGGTGGAGTGTTCCTCTTTGTCCTGGTAATGAATTAGAATCCTGGGAGTGGCATTTTGTATTCCTGAAAATTTCCCCTTTTCTAGAGACAGAATCTCGCCTGGCAGCTCCCTGGTCCCCGACAGGTGCGGTTCCAGAATCTGAGCAAGGCTGAGTGACTCATAAAACACCACGTCCAAAGGAAGAGCTCCGTTTAGCTTTTCACAAGTGTCTTACATTTTCTTTCTCATTCGAAAGGCAAAATCTCTCTCTGGAACATTGTTCTCTCCTTCTCTCCTTGGATTTACATGTCCATGAAATCGCTGCTACAAATAATCTAACTTGGGACACTATTCATGCCCTTGAGGTTCAGAAGGCTATTTTTTTTCCATCAGAGATTAAGGAGGAGTGAGGCTATGCTTTCTCAGCTTAAGCCTAAATGATCGCCAGGTAGAATTTTACCCTTATCTGTAGAAAAATGTTGACTTTTGTGCAGATTTACTTAAGTGCCATCTGCTGGGGTTAGCTGGGTGACTGAGTAATTCGTCTAAGGTTAAGGGTTGCCTCACAGGGGTCATGAGTTCATTTTGCTCTGCAAACCTAAGGGGATGATGCCCCCTTTAATAGGGACATTGCTTCCTGGAACAAATGCTCAAGTCAGTCATTTCAGAAGCCCTCATCCCTTGCAAAGGAGACCCGTCCATCCATCCATCCACTCTTCAGCAGACATTTATTATTTACTAGGTTAGATACACTCTGTCAAATGCTACTTAAGTGCTACCAAAAGCCTTTAGATGAAATATCAACTCTTTGACACACTTTAGCAAAATTCTTTATAACCTGGCTCTGCCTGCCTCTTGCCTAATTTCTTGCCACCTTCGCACTTACCCTCCACGCTGTCTTTCGAACATCTTTCAGTTCCTTGGACCTGCCATACTCTCTTGACTCTAGAATTCCGTGTATGAGATTCTTCTGCCTGGGTGCTCAGTGCCTTTTGTCTGACTAACTCATGTGCAGCCTTGAAGCCTTGGCTTAAACATCACCTCTCCGGGATATCTTCCCAGCCCTTGGGCTGAGAAGGTTCTCTGCTTCGTGGTCCTCCGGTAAGACCACGACACTGTAAGAGTTCAAGTGCAACGTCTTTCATTCACGGCTCTATTTCCAGTGCCTAGCAGAGCTCCTGGCACATAGAAGGCATTCAGTAAATATTTAATGAGTGTTTTGTTGAAGTGCTTAGCCTGTATCTGTTGAATGAATGCATAAACCACCTCAAAAAATAAAGGGAGTCTGAGAATTGAAAGGAACCCTAAAGTTCACCTAATACACCTAATTTTTCTTGCCAAGTGGCCGTCCACTGAGGGCTTCCCTCGTCTGATTATTGCTCCTTGATTAGCCATACTGATTACACGCTGGCTCGTCCCCCACCTCCCGGCACTTTTACAGCATGTTCTTGCTTTTTTGTTCTCCAGCTGTTTCCTGGAGCCTGTCTCATCTCTACAAGCTGCTTTCTCCATAATTCCTAGCATAAGCCTGCAATTATTTTGTGCCTGATTCATTCAGCAGCAAACGTTTGAACAGGGAGTTAAACGATCAGAGTCTTGCTTTAGGAAGATTACTCTGGTATTAGGGGAAAGATGGGTCGATTGGCCAGACCCAGACAGGACTCTAATGATGACCACAGGCAGAGATAGGGTTCACAAGCAGCCCCGCCTTTTCTCCCCTCCGGCACTGCTCCCCCATCACCCCGCCCTCCATGTCATAGCACCAGCGTTCTCGCTGGGAGCCCGGGGAGTGTTTGTTCCATACTCAGTACTTCCCCTCCACCCAGTTCCACCCCCACAGCCGCTTCCCCTGCTTAGGTTACTCCTGAACGTGTCTCGCTGATTAGAGCTCCCTTGAAGAGAGGGATTGCATTTTAATTATTTTATATCTTTCTCCTCCAGCCCTTGCAGTGTGTATCTTGAGGATAGTAAGTGCTCAGTAAATGTTAAGAAGAGCGTTTGCTGAGGCACTGTGGCGAGGAGGGGGTACACAGATGAGTGAGGCATCTTTTCAAAGGTAAAACAGAGCCATTTAGCGAGAGAGATGCAACTTACAGTACAGGGCAGAAGGAAATCAGTGCCATAAAAAAGTAAGAGCAGTGCGCTGAGGGAGCACAAAAGAATCCTTCCTTCCTTCCTTCCTTCCTTCCTTCGGCGGGGGGTTAGGGAAGATGCACAGAGGTGTCTGCATCTGAACTGGATGTGGAGGGATGAAGACCTCCAGGGGCTGAGAAGAAGGGACTGGAGTCAACGCACAGAGTTCCTGGGATACTTGGGAAATGACGGTAGTCCAGTTGGGATGGAGTCACGGTGATGGGGAGGCATCTACTGAAATTTAGCTTCCAAAAGTGGGCAGGAGCTAGGCTGGGGAGCGCTCGGGTGCTCTGTGAAAGAGACTGGACTTTACCCTGCAGGTGACAGGGATTTGAGCAGGAGAATGTCAGTGTAGCTGGTTAAGATCCCTCTGGCCTCGCCACCGTGGCCCATGAACTGAGTGGTGAGAACCTGGGAGCAGGAAGACCTGGGCGGTGAGGGCGGGTGAAAATGTAAATTAGGAGGTGCCCATGGGAGGTGGCCAAGGGTGCAGGGCAGGAAATGAGGGGGAGAGTGAGAAGGAAGCTGACTTTTAAAGTGTTAACCTGTGTGATGGCCGATGATGGTGACATCGGCCAGTCCCAGTACACAGGCAGAGAGGTAATTCGGGCATTCGTGTCATGGTCCGCACACCTCTTGAAGACAGAGAAAAGAGCAGGAGGCTGAGTCCTGGGTGTGGATGCGCCTAATCTGCTTCGAAGGAGCCATTTAGTAGCGGCTGAAGAAGTCATTCCAGGATGTGACAGATGAACTACTTCAGGCAGTACACGGGGCTGCTGGCAGGGGGTGGGTGTGGTCTCCTCAGAAAGGGTCTCCTGGATTGGATGTGAGGGTTTGCAGTTTCTCGCCTCGGGACTGTCTAGCTCAGTGGGAAGAACCCCAGTTTGGGATGGAGGGCCTGAGCTTGAGTCCCCAAGCGGCCCCTCGCCGGCTGTGTGACCTTGGGCAAGTGACTTTCTCTCCCGAGGTCTCAGTTTTCCCACTTGTAACATGAGGGAGTTGGTCCAGTGCAATTCAAAGGTTCCATTTATTTAGAATTCAGAAGACTTGTGAAATTAGGCCAAAGCCCACCACTGTCAGAGGCTACGAATGTCCGCCCTCTCCTGCAAAATCCTGCCCATGTTTTGAGACTGTCCATATATCATTGCAAATGCGTGTCTGCCCTGCGGTTAGCTCCATGTGGTTTGTTTGTAAGACATAAATTTAAATGGATCACTTTTTGATGACCATTTTCTAACAATTTTTCACTCTTTTTTTTTTTTTCAGCAAAGGGTTTTTTTTTTAGTTTTTTTTTTTAGGGGTTACCTTTTCATTGGCGTCTCAGAATTAAATTACGAGAAGAAAGCGGCAGTCCCTTACTGTGGCCAGTGGAGTCTGGCCAGCAGGCTTCCGCCCCCTAATCTCCTGACCTTCCTTAGGGCGAGGCTGCTCCATAAGGGCTCTGATTCTTTTTTCAAAAATAAAATGTGCTACTTATCGAAAGCTGCTAAAAAAGGAGACAAAAAATAGGAAATGAAAACGAACACCCCAGGGTGTACCCGAACATGCTTATTATGTGTGAAGTTGTTAGTAATGAATGTGAAACTCTTCCTCCTCCTCCCTCTCTAAGCCCCAAAGAAAAGGGAATGGGGGGGGGCGGGGGAGGGCACGGGCCATTCAGCCCCAAAGCAGATCTTTTCAGACAGTGCAGGCTGTTCACGGGCCCGGTATTGCTTGGTTATTTTGTTTAAAGCACCAGTTGACCTTTCAAACTAAAAGTAAAAGCCCCCCCCGCCCCAAATATCCTGAGAAACCGTCCTTTGGATTTCCCCCCCCTCCTCTAAGCCTTGGAGACTAGACTCATGACATTCAAAACGAGCCTTCGCAAAGAGATGGCTTGCATGGCTTCTGGTGTGATTTGGTGACAGTGTTTACGAATCGTGTGAGATTTTCCAGCGGCGCAGTTTTGAGAAATGGAATTCTCTTAAGGAGCTTACAGGCCCTTCCCTGACCGCTCTCCAGGAGCGGCCTCTCACCGCCCCCCGGCAGCCTCTCGCCCGGCTGCGGCAGCGACGTGATAATCAGGGTCCTTGTTTCTGAAAAGTCTTCTTGTTCCGCCTGCCACCCTCCTTTCCGTCATCATTAGAATTCGCCGGCTATGAATCCCCTATTGTCCGTGCGAGCCTGGGATCCCCCACGCCATGCCGAGGCAGGAATGCGAGCCTCCTAGGTCTGGCTCGACGGCTCAACCTTCTCCCCCAGGTCACAAAGCCCTAGTTATCCACAGCTCCACGGTTTTATCATAATTCTTTATCTGCTCGGCCCCATATATCCTCTAGGGCAGTCAGGAGACATTTGGTAATGAAGCCCATTTATTCTCATTTTCTCAGTTGGCACGCTTAAAGCTCTAATATTTATGCTCGCACCGTCCTAATTTTGCACGTCGAAGCTACCACATGAGACAAGGAGCATTGCTGAAGGGCAGCCGAGCAGCGCGCAACAGTCCCCCGGAGTCTGATCCCTGGTGTGGTTTGTCACATTACCTACCGATCATGACATCACAGGTTGTTACGTGTAACAGCTCTGTGGGAAAATAATCCCAAATCTTGCCACTTATCAAACACCTGCGAGCCCTGCAGCCGTATCACTGAGCTCTCACACCCTACAAAGAGGATTATCCACTTTTTTATGAATGAGGGAACTAAGTTTCAAGACATTAATTAACTTGTTTACGTGAACTAAGGGACGGAGCTGAGACTCAAACCCAGATCTCTGTCTGCAAAGCTCATGGCATTTGTGCCTCGCTCCTTTGCCTCTTACTGGAAATACAATTTGTGAGTTGTTATAAATTAGTACAATGTACTTATTTTTTTCATCACAAACATATGAAGAACTATGAACTAGGACTGTTAAAATGTTTTGGCCAACAGTAATGAGATCTGCTCTGATAAGCTCGATGTCAGGGCAGAGTAAGGCTTGGTGGCATATATTCCACCTATCAATAGGTGGCAGTATTCACCTAATCTCTCCAAGAGGAGTGAGCACAGGTCACTTCTCCTTACAGCCATCCCCAAGGCCATCTGCATTCTTCGATGCACTGGATTTTATCCTAAAGAACAGCCTTTACAATAAATAGGCTGCTAACTGGGTCTCTATCGCGCCTCTGTATAGTGAGAAATGGACTGATGGGGTTGTGGGGGAGGATGCTGAGCTGTCACAGAGATGTTGGGACCCCTCTCCATTTACGACACTCCTTTTGGCCCTTTTCCTGGGGAGGAAATGTCCCAAAGGCCAAGGTGGCTTTTGCATCTTTGCTTTAAGAAAGTCAGAATTCTCGAAGGATTTAAAAATGAAATTGTTAATGCCCTAGGGTTTGATCATTCGCACATTCATAATTTAGAGAAAGAGTTTACTCAGATCAGGACAATAAAGCAATGGGCAGGGTGCAAGGTTTCAACGTAGTGTCAAAGCCCTCTGTACATGTGACCGTCAAGCCATACGAATCTTCACCGGGAAGCATGGAAACGGAAGTCCAAGTGGTCCAAGTGGTCGGGCTGATGAACTGAAATACCAACGGATAAATGACTTGCAGACCCTTCCTCCACTCCCCCCTCTTCCTATATATTTTCTTACTACTCCTTTTGTTGTAAAGAAAATTTTAAGATAAAAATGTCTGTGGTTAAATGTATTAGCACAGAACCTGTCTCTATTTTCTAGCTACCAATAAGAAAGAGTCTGCCTAGTGGGAGTTACTTTAGTGGAGTCAAGAGAGCAGATGCAGCAGTGGAAGGTGCATAGGCCCCTCTTACTGCTGACCTCTCCATTTTCATCTGGAATACTTGGCACGGATCCTTGTCAGCGATGGCCGAGAAGCACCCAGAAATCAGATCAGACGGGGAGTCCTAACTCTCAGAACCAAGGAGTGGGCTCAAGTAAGATTCTCAGAAGGGTTCAGATGGGCTGGCGGGTGAAGGTAGAGGCTTTGGAGACTGCACATTAATATCCCCTTTTATGCTCCCAATACGATGAGCGCCTCCCCTTCTCTCACTGTAGTGTTTGCAACCACGTGAGCGCGCTCAGCACCGTCTAACTTCCTCAGAGTTACATGGGGCTCTGCCTTCCTTACTGGATTGAGGGCTCCATGAGGGCAGGACTCGGGCCTCACGAACCTTTGCCTTTGCCTCTTAGTCCAGGGGTTGGCGTCCATGCATGGTAGATGATATGATGTTCAAGTCATTAAGATGATATGATGCTTTAAGTCATTATAACATACTTACTTTGTCATATGAATTAAAGAGAACTCAGAGGAATGTACTTTTGTTCCTAGGTTTAAAGAAAAAATTGCAGCTTGGATGTTGGATACTACACATGGGTCACATTTTTTGTTTCTCGCCCAGTTCTTCCATTTCAGGACAGCATGGCCAAAGCCCATGCCATCCCTGGGACCATGAATGAACTAATTTTACACCCTCAGAAAGGCCACCTTATTTTGTAGAATGCCCTGGACATATGAAGGTTAAGTTCAGAGGCCGGCGAAAAAGCCGTTACAAGGGACATTCAGTGACCCACATCCAGTGTATCACTCCAATCATTCCTGTTTCCTGCCTTTGTGGTTTGGAGACCCAACCTGTACCAGCCAGCTGAGCACTACAATGCTGTTTCCTAACGGTAGCTATCATTGTTTCCCATATTAGGGCAAAGCTAAGCACATTCATCTTCAAAAGCTTACAAAATTACATTCAACCCGGCAGGCATATCAGGAGATATTGCCGTGCCCGGGAAATGAATTACCCAGCTGAATATCCCAGGCATAATGAAGCTGTCAGCAGCAGCAGCGCGAGTGTAGATAGTCTGATTCCGTGTTGACTGTGCTGGCCATAGGGACACACCAGGAAGGAAACTGCTGTCATATTATTCAGCACATGCTCGGTCCCATCCTCAGCCACGGTGATAAACCTGGTGTCCCTAGAAGCGCACGGGAAACAACAGTCACAACAGGAAAGAGCATCTTCTTACTCTGAGTGTGGCTGGAGTCTCTCCCCTCCTCCAGCTCAAATCTGTCATCTTCTTTAAAAACATGACCATGACGAGGAGGGTAAGTTCAGATTCTGATCCTCCAAGCAAACATTTCACAGTGGGCTTCCTTCGCTTTTGTTAACTTCAAAATAAGCAGCTGTCCAGCGAGCAAGCTTTGACCACGTGGGTGGGATTTACACGTTTCCTCTGGGTCAAAGACAGGCTGAGCCAATCCTTTCCAAAGAAGGGGCTGAGAAGGTGACATGTAGTGTCTCTTGACATCAATTGGAATCTTCTCAAAATTCTCCTGGCTTAAAAAAACAGCACTTTTAGCTTTTTCTTCTATCAATTGAGGGGTCAGACTGGATCTTGAAGGCCACTTCTGGCTCTAACATGCGGTTGTCACAAGGCTGCTAGGACATGTAGCTCCGAGAAAAGAGTATGTCTGCCACAAAGATAGGATGCTTCATTTCTACCCAGATTCTTGGTTTGTATCACAAATTTCTTATATGTGTGACCTTTCCCTGGAGTGCACGGAAATCTGCTTTAAACATGTTATTTATCAGGAATGTTTGCTTTAAAAAACAACAACAATGGAGATGTGCCTCACTATTAATAGACTCCTGTATACACTCCAGTTTTCTTTGGATAAAGCCAACAGAATGTTTCTATTGGTGGGACTGGTGTTTTCTACACGCTTCCCGTAGTGCCCGGGAGCATTGGTTCTTGGATTACCCAGTAGCCCCACTGGGTGGGTAGTGAGTTGCTTGAGCAATCTGGGTAGTTTTGGTGGTCAGTCAAGCCATCGAGAAATTCTCCTCCTTCCACCCTCATTTCTTTTTTTCCTCCCGAGTGCAAGCCAAATTGAATTTTCATAAACCCTTCGAGGAGTTTGTGTCCAGGTATAAGTTGAATTCTAGGCCCCTAAGACCAAATTTCAGAAAGGGTTCCATCATCATCGCAGCCAAGAGCTCCTTTGACAACATTTGTGTGTCTGGCTTGGGATCCAGTCTCCTGCCAAATGCTCACCTTCCTACCCCCACACGAAACACCTCCCCAGTTGGACCAGCTCCATAACTTCACCACATCAAATCTGAGTATTGAAGAGAGAATTATCTGTAATTCAGCACAGTGAGGATTCGGCATGCTACGGCAGAGGACACTTGTTTTGGCACATTCGGACATAAGCATGGGGACCTGTGGCCGTGTGATAGGACCCGGCCATTATAAAGGCAGTCCACCCTGCCACTTAAACACTGAACTGCAAATGCCGCTTAACCCATTAAAATCACTCTCAGCTGCAAGGAGGCGCTGCTTCCCCTAAAAATGCCAGATCAAGTCTGCTGTCCAAACGTCAGGAGCATCTGACCGACAGCGCGCGGCAGCCAAAGGCTTTTAATGAATCGGAGAAGAAAGAAAAACAGGGAGAAACAAAAAGGACATTAAAGAAGCTGTAGTAATACTTCTCAAGAGGCCTTTGAAAATTCATCTTGCTGAACTAGAGCCTCATCCCTGGGGTCCCGCTGTTTCCCTGGGGGACAGCCCTCCCATTTCTGGCCCAGCTCTTCTGTCTTCAGACTTCTGTCCCATTCCCGTCCTTCACCCTGCCCCAGACTCTGAACTCCCCTGAAAGCAGGCCCGGGAGGGGCTGAGTGGGGTGCTCTGGCCACTCCGTAAGGCGGCTCAGCAGAGCCTTTTCAAGAACTGTGTATGCCAAGTACCGAGTGTAATTCTTCTGTGGCATTGTCAGGCCCACCGGATGCACCTCGCAGGAGAGCAGAGGCATTGAATGGTATTAGAGGCTCAATGGCTTATTCACTGCATTCATTACTGGGGAGGGGGGCATCCAAGACTTTGCTCAGAGGAGATTAAAAGGACTGCAACAGGCGCCTTCCGTCTGGGCCGCCAGTCCGGCGAGGATAGGCTCCTCTCGGTTTGAAAGGGAGGTCACACAGTTTCACTCGGTTCTCAGATCCTCAACACTCAGACCCAGTGTTTCAGACACAGCCAGAGCTAGTTATTTATTCTCACTGCTCCTCCAGTGATTTACCTTCTGCATCAAGGAAAAGGAGGGATTTTCCATGACAGTCCAACTCCGAAATGCATTTACTTCTCAAACTTGGAAAAAAAAAAAATCACCAAACACACACTACATATTCATCATCTCCTCCAGATACATGAGAGAAAATCCAGCACTTAGGAGCATTTACACTTCATCAACCAAATATTAATTTAGTGCAATGTGGCACACGGACAGGAGAAATTGTGGTTATTTTAACTGATTGAATTAAAACCAAATAGGCTGAAGGGAGTTCCACGTAGCCCAGTGAAACACATTTGCCCTTGAACAAGAAGTGTTTATTTTGAGCTTGGCAGCGGCGAGTAGTGGAGCGTGAGAGTGGATTCCTGTCTGCGATGGCATCGGGCACCGCACGAGGACCCCAGCGTTAGAGGGACGGCTCTGAGTTCTGTCTGAAAAGGGTCACTGATGTTTTCAGGTGATCTGAAACCATTATCCACCTCCTTTCTCTACGCCTGCCTGTGTCTACCTTGCCCTTGTCTGATAGGCCATGGTTCAGGGTCCTGGAGACTGCTACAGGCTAAGGAAGCTGAAGTTGGGGTCCATTGTAGGACAAAGTCCAGTGTCTTGGAAATGAAATGCCAGTGGGAGGCAGGAGATGATAATGAAAGACTTGGGTTCGCTGCGCTTCCTATTATCTGTGAATCTGGCAAATTACTTGACTTCTGAGTCTCAATTTTCTTATGTATGAAATGGAATTAATAGTGGTCACCCTGCAAAAGTCTTGAATAAATGCTTCACAACAGAAGATACACAAATGGCCAATAAGCACATTAAAAGGTGCTCGACTTGAGTAGTCACCAGAGAACTGCAAATAAAACCTCCATGAGCTGCCGGTTGATACCCACTAGCATGGCTAATATTCAAGTGCTGGTGAGGATTGTCGATGGGAGTGTAAAATGGTATAACTTTGGAGAACTTTTTGGCAGTTTCTTATAAAATTAAATATAATGTGCCTTATTATGACTCAGAATTCTACCTCGGGTTTTACCCCAAAGAGAGGAAAATAAATATTCACAGAAAGAATTGTACAGAAATATTTCTAGCGGATTTTGTCAAAATAGCCAATCTGGAAACAGTCTAAATGTCATCAATGGGAAAACAAATCAACAAATTGTGGTAAATTCATTCAATAGAACATTACTCAACAAGGAAAAGGAATGAAGTGTGGGACTGAACCAATCTCAAAAGGTAAACCAAAACATTACAGTGAGCAAAAGAGGCGAGACACAATATCATACTTATTGCACAATCTCATGTCTATAAAGACTGAGAATTGGCAGAACTGATCACAATTAGCGATAGAAATGAAAAGAGCGGTTGCCTATGGCTGGGGTGCTGGGATATGTGATTGGACAGTGGTAGGAGGAAACTTTCAGGCATGCTGGCCACGTTCTATATTTGATCTAGGTGTTGCTTAGGGGATGTATACAATTACTGAAACATATCTAAGCAAACACTTAAAATCTATTCATCTTATTATATGTACATTTAAAGAAAAAAAAAAGCCTGCCTTAGCTACCTTACAGAGATATTGGAAGATAGAATGAGCTTTTTAAGCAAATGTAAAATGCCACGTAAACTTGAGTTGTTGCCATTTAATAGATGAAACCAAACACAGACTGGGCTGTGGGCAGGCAGAAGGAGACGTGCGTCTGGAAGCCAAGTGTAGATCCCAGGATGTGAACCCAGGCTGTGGGCCAAGGACTAAGAGGACGGGACAAAGAGCCATCCCCTCTGTACCTTAAGGCCCAGGCTACCGCTAGCCCATGTGGTGTCTTTGTGAGACTCAGGAAAACAAACCTCTTCCTTCCTCCTCACCATGGTGCACAGTATATGAAGTGGAGACAGGCTGAATTTCAGCACCTCTTACCCCTTGGGCCAGGCCTGTTTGCACCAGGAATAATCTACACAGCTCTATATGAGGGCTCTCCTCAAGGCCTCTGTGCGCACCGTTCCATCTGCCCAAAATGTTGTCCCTGTCTTCATAGTACTGGCTCTCTTTCATCCTTCAGATCTTGGCTTAAGTGTCATTTCCTCAGAGAGGAAATATTTTTCCGCCCTCCCCATTAATCTCTGTCTCAACACCCTGCTGTTTACCTGCAAACACCAGCCATTATTTGCAATTAGTATTTCTTTATCTGGCCTTTATTAGTTTCCTTGTTCTAGACTGTGTGTTCCACAGAAGCAGGAAATCAGTCTTTTGTTCACCATAATACCCCAACTTGTTATAGCGCCTAGCACATAGTAGGTGCTCTACAAATGTTCACTGAATGACAGAGTCAGGTAGAAGTTTGAGGAGGTGTGAGACTGAAAGCATGTGATATTCCCAGTGGGTGATCAGGTAGCTAAGGCTACACGACCAGAGACCAGCAGGGAAGGAGGTCCAGGGAGGCCAGTGGTGGGTCAGAGACCTGGCATTAGGGCAGCTGGGATTAGGAGTGAGACATAGGATGATTAACAATGGTAGCTTACAAAAAGTACAGTATCCTGGTGTCAAATTTTTATATAATACAATAAATAATAACATTTTACTAATGTGATCTTGATTGGCCATATGATTTTTTTTTACTTACTTTTCTGGAAATTTGTTTTTCAGGTCATCAAAATTTATAATTTTAGTAACTTCATTTTCAATGGATATAATTGAAAGCAGCATCAGTTGTTCAGTCTTTCTTGGCAAATGCTAGATCAGAAATACTCTTTGCTAATTTTTAAGTTTGAGAGGATTTTCCTGCTGATACAATTATTACTGGACTTAAGAGTATTTTATGTTATAATAATATTTAGACACATGCAGAGCAATCTGATGATTCTTTCAGAATAATCTTTCCAAGATGATTTGACTCTGTATAAATACATTTTGTGTAAGTCTGAATTAGATTTTAAATGTAAATGTCTACAAGGACATGTTAATGTTTCCTCTGACATTTCCTATAATTAGTGGAAATCATATAAGAAATTAAAAATAGCTTCATGATTTGTCTGTAATTAAAAATGGCTATGTATGTATTCTATCACTGTATCTTTAATTATGAGAAAAAAATTTTTTTAACTTGTCTTCCTCATTGATAACTTGGTTCATCCAAAGTTTCATATGAAGATAATATTTTCCTCTGTTTAATACAATCATCCTTAAATTTAATTTTTATTTCTAAAAAAAGAATAAAATAAACCAAGCAGAAATGAGAGATAATAAAGATAAAAGCATAAATGAATAAAATTAAAAATAGAAAATAGAGAAAATCAATGAAATGAAGAGATGGTTTTTTGAAATAACAAAATTGATATCTCTATTGAGACTGACAAAAAGGATACAAATGATCAATATCAGGAATTAAATGGGGATATCATTACAGATATTGAAAGGATAATAAATACAATGAATAATTCTACAAATATAAATTTGATACCTTAGATGAAATAGACCACTTTCTCAAAACACACAGACTACTACACTGACTGCATTTTTAGTAGATGATTTGAATAGTCCTTTAACTATTAAGGAAATTGAATTGATAATTTAAAAACACCCCAAAAAGATCTATCCAGGCCCAGATGGTTTCACTGGAGAATTCTATCAAACATTTAAAGAAGAATTAACATCAATTTTATACAGTCTCTTTCAGAACAAAGAAAAGGAAGGAATGCATCCCGATTCATGAATCTAATATTACCTTGATAATAAAACCAGACAAAGACAGTACCAAAAAAGAAAACCCCACACCAATATACCTCTTAAATGCTGATGTAAAAATCATTAACCAAATATTAGCAAATAGAATTCAACAATGTATTAAAAGTGTTATGCCACATGACCAAGTGGTGTTTATTCAAGGCATACAAGGCTGGTTCAATATATGAAAATCAATCAGTGTTACTTACTATACTAACAAATAATCTTTCATGATCTGATCAATTGAAGCAGAAAAAGCATTAGATAAAATTCAACACTCATCCATGATGATACCTCTCAGGAAAAAAAATAGGAATAGAGAAAGCATCCTCAGCTCAATAAAGAACATCTACCAAGAAACCTACAGCTAACATGATAGTTAATGTTGAAAGACTGAATGCTTTTCATCTTAGATCAGGAATAAGTGATGGATGGTAACTCTCAACACTCTTATTCATGATGGTACTGAGAGTTCTAGGTAGTGTAATAAAGCATGAAAAATAAATAAAAGAAATACAGATCAAAAAGGAAGAACTAAAACTGTCCCTAGTTGCAGACGAAATGATTGTATATACAGAAAATGCCAAGGAATCTATAAAAATACTCCTAGAACTAAGAAGTGAATTCAACAAGGTCACAGGATACAAGATGAACATACAAAACTCAATTGTATTTCCATATATTAGCAATAAATATATGGATATTAAATTTTAAAATGCAATATCATTTATAATTGCCTAAAAAATGAAACCTAAGGTGTAAATCTAACAAAACAGGTATAAGATTTGTATGCTGATAACTACAAAACATTGATTTAAGAAATCAAAAAATATTTTAACAAGTGGAGAGACATACTATGTTCATGGACTGGCAGATTCAACATAGTGAAGATGCCAATTCCCCCCCAAGTTGATATACAGCTTTAGTACTATTCCTATAAAAATACCATCAAGATTTTTTGTAGATACAAAGACTTTTCTAAATATAGGTGGAAAGGCAAAGGAACTAGAATAGCTAAAACAATTTTGAAAAAGAAAACTAAAGTGGGAGAAATCGTTCTACTTAATTTCAAGAGTCATCATACAGCTATAGTAATCAAGACTGTATGGTATTTGTAGACCTTTAGGCACATAGATCAATGGAACAGAATAGAGAATTCAGAAATTAACCCATAAAAATATACCCAACAAATTTTTTTGACAAAGGTGCAAAAGTAATCCAATGGAAGAAAGATATCCTTTCAGTAGGTGGTGCTGAACAATTAGACATCCATGGGCAAAAAAATGAACCTCAACCTAAGCCTCACACCTTGTACAAATGTTAATTCAAAAATGGATCATGTACTTAAATGTAAAATCTGAAACTATAACACTTCTAGAAAATCTACAGGATGTAGGAATTGGCAAAGGGTTCTTAGACTTGACATCCAAAGTATAGTCCATAAAAGGAAAATTGATAAACTGGATGTCATCATATTTTGACTTCATCAAAATGAAAGTTTGCTTTGTGAAAAGTTCTGTTAAGAGGATGAAAAGACAGCTGCAGAATGGGGGGAAATGTTTGTGAGCCACATCTGACAACCAACTGCTATCTAGAATATATAAAGAATTCTTAAAACTCAATAATTAGAAACCAAACATTCCAATTAGGAAATAGGCAAAAGACACGGAGAAACATGTTGTCAAAGAGGAGATACAGATAGCAAAGAAGCAATAAGGACATGAACACTATATATTCCCTCTTCTGGCTGAGATGTAGCACAAATGCACGGTACACTTCTGCCTGCACTGTGGATATCTGTGGATATCTAGTGAATCCTTCCCGAGACAGCAAGCTCATTAACTGGAGGAATGACATCTTTACAAAGCACTGTGGGAACACCTCCTATGGCAGCTAACACAGGTCTGCTGACTCCGGTTTTCTTCTCCAGGGATGACATGGAAAACTAGATTAGAAAACAGTTGCTGTATTTTAGAATTAGTGGTCTCAATTCTCTTAAACTTAATGTGTGCATGAACTTATGGGGGCTGATGTCAGGATTTGATTAAGGTAGAGAGACCCAAATTCTAAGGAGCGAATCTCCCAATACAGAGGCTCAAAGGAGAGAGAGGCTCTCAGCCTGGTAGGCAAACAATCCAATATCCGAGGGCTCTATCAGAACACACTGCATGTGACGTCGCCCTTTCTCCCACCCCCATGCCCTGCAGGAACAGCGTGGATGGAAGCATTGTCGCCAGTGCACAGCTCCTGGAGCTTGTGTGTCTGACCCATCAATATTGACCTTGGGACTTTTGATTTGATTCATTTCCTTTAAAAAAACAGCAACACAATTTCCTGTGTCTAAGGGAGGGGAGAAAGGTTAAAAAATATCATTATGAAAGCTCCAAAGATTTTTTTGGGACATCAAATTGCTCTGACAAACCATTTTTATGAGTTAAGTGTAAAGGAAACAGAAACATACGGATTAAATTTCCCTTAAAATACACATGGGCTTAAAAATTAAGGGGGAGAGAAGGACTTGGCAATGTGGGCTTCAGGCTTTGCCAAACCCAAACTCCTGAGAAATAACTTGAGATGCTTGACAAACCCAAAAAGCAGCTGGTTTTGCCCTATGCCCTCATTGAGCGACATTGAGAGCGCCGTGGGATCGGAGGCTCTGCAAGTGAAATATGCTAATCTGCAGACTCATGCTCTGATTCTTCCGGTTACCCCAAACAGTCCCTGTTTATAAAATTTCTCCCTAAAGGCCCAGTCCTCCTGGAGTTCTTGTATCTGGGCAAAATCACAATTCAGCGTTATAATTCCCATTTCATGGGCAAAAATGTGGAGCTTGATGAGGTCTAAAACTAGATGGTTGATGGCAGCTTCCCCCAGCCAGAAATCTACCCATATGCACTCCACACAGCCTTGAGAACAGAAGAGAACCATTGGTTCATTAAGTTCTGTAATAGATTCATAGACAGATGGCAAGTGTAAACTCCCCATCGGGCATTGCAAATTCAGAGGGGTGTGTGTGAACTTAACTATAATATTTATTCATTCATGCATTCAATAAACAAATGCGTATAGAGCATAAATGTACTATTGGAAGCGCAATGGAGAATAGAAATAAAAGGAGCTAACATTTATTGGGGTTTACTATATGCTGGATTTTGTGCTAGCTCTTTACCATGCAGTATCTCATTTAATGCTCACTTGAATTCTAAGGGGCTGGCACTATGACTATCTTCATTTTACGCATGAGGAGGAAGGCACAGAGGGACTTAGAATTTCCCTAACATTGGCTAGAGGGGCAGATCTAGGATTCAAAGCCAAGACTGATGTCGAAGACACTTGAATACTGCCTTCAAGAACCCTGGAGTCTCCTGAGCAAGCTAAGACATATTTAAATGCAAATATCAGAAAGAGTGATCAGTGTCCCACAGACATTCAGAGCAGGGAGGGATTCCTTTCTCCTGAGAAAGCAAGACTGTGTAGGAGGCAGCTTTTGCATCGGATTTGAAAGGATGAGTGCGATCAGAATACCAGGGGAGAGGCCAGTCATTTCTGCCTGAAGAACATCCCAGAGGGGCGGTGAGCGAAGGAAGCCTAGGGCACGGCAGGAGGTATTGCGGAGTTGCAGGGAAATCACACCAAATGCACTGAATCACACCAAATGCAATTGAATCAGCAGATGCAATTATACACCATCAACCAAAGCAATAAAACCCCACAACAACCCACAAAAACCAAAAACAAGAAGCTCTCCAAAATTGTTTAAAAAGTTCAGGCAATTTCATCTGCATTGCCTAGAAAATGAGTATAAGCTGGGGGAGACTATTTTCTGAGTTGGCTCTGACTCAGAACCCCTCACAGCTCTCAGTGAATCTAGAGACGTGAGGTGGACATTTTTGCGTAACACGGCCCCGAACTATGTGAACCAGTATTCAGGTGAGTCTGTTCCACCAGCTGGAGCAGTAACCACAGAATATGCTGGTGTTGCTGAGATGGACTACTTTTGACCAACGTGATAGTTACCTTATTTGCCGAGTTTAGAACTTGAACCTCCTGTATAAATGCAAATCCACTATCTCTGCTTACTTTGTAAATGAACCTCTGAAATCAGAAGGGTCGAGCTGTTAAAAGTGCTTTTGAGTCGATGTAGTAAAAAGAGAATTCCAACAACATGTAAATTGTGTATGAAAATATATGCAGAAGCTAAATTGTTACTAAGGCATGAAAATATGTATCTTTTTCATATGCATATAATTTACATATTTATATCTAAATATAGCCAAAAAGGAAATATCCTGCTTTAAAAAAACCTAACCATTTATTCACTTATGACAAACCAAGCATAGAGACTTTCAACAGGTTTCCGAAATTCTATTATTAATAGCAGGGGCTTCCAGACTCGAGGCAAGGAAGTCAGTACACAAGCAGTGAGAATGAGAAGATTTATCACAGAAAATACAGGAAGGTTGACTTGTAAGAATAAAAAAACAAGTACAGTGAAGGTGTATGAATAGTTAAGTCTTCAAGAAAATGTTAATATGCTAGGAATTGACACAATACACGTGTATCAGAAATAACACTAAATAGCATAGCAAGACATGTTCGTTTTAGAAAAAGTAGATTATATAAAAAACTCAAAGGACAGACAAGGAAGAGCAAAAAAATTATCCATAATCCTATCACAGGGAGAACCATTGTATCTTTTCATGTATTTATTTTTGTATGCATAGAATTACATTGACTTGTGCACTATATCAGTGATCCTCAAGCTTGAACAAACATCAGGTTCACCTGGCCATTAAAACACACACTGCTGCTGTAGCTGGTTTGACTCAGTGGTTAGGGCACCAGCCCTCAGACTGAAGGGTCCCGGGTTCAATTTCAGCCAAGGGCAGGCTCGATCCCCGGCCCATGCGGGAGGCAACCAATCCATGTGTTTCTCTCTCTCCCTCTCTCTCTCTCTCTCCCCCCTTCCCCTCTCTCTCTCTCCCTCCACTCTCTCTGAAGAGCAATGAGAAAAATATCCTCAGGTGAGGATTAAAAAAAACAAAAAACACCCGCTGCTGTGGGCTTACTCCCCGAGTCCCCGATTCAGTTGGGCTGGGTGGGGCAGGAGTGCCGGGTGGGCCTGGGTGGGTTTGGCATTTCGACCACCTTTACGGATGCGGCTACTGCTGCAGGTCCGGGGACCGCCCTCTTGAGATCCACTGCTTTATGTAAGGGTTTAATTCTTGCAATTCTCTCTTCACATTGCATCAGGATCATCAAATTATTTGGAGAGATCTCTTTTCACGGCTGCAAAATATTTTAGTACGTGATACGTTGACCACGCCTTTACTGTTGAACCGTTTTCCCAGACCCACGAGTTGGAGGGTGCATTTCCTTAGAAAACACTGTGGAACGAGTGAGACGCAGCTCCAGCCTGGAGGCAGAAGCAGGCCGGCCTGAGGCTGTGAGATGGACGGGAGTGTTTGCAGGCTTATGGTTACTTCGGGCTCCAGGTGGTCCTAATACACCACTGGGAGGAATGGCCCTGAGTAAGTCCTTGTAGGTGCACAGCGAGGACCCAGTAAGCCCCAGGGTGCCGTCTCTCCCACCAGACAGTTATCACCGAAATAGGCCAAATGGTTCTTTTGAAATACGTAGGAGAGATCAAGTCAAGAGTCCGGGCATCTGCTATTTTCACACGCGAGCAGCTAAAAAAAATCCTGTTTCAGAAGCCGCTCGATAAGTTTATGGTTCCAAAGAAACCTTTGACGCTCTTGGTGAGCAGGCTCTTGCCACAGACAGAATCGCCGCGTGGAATGTCCTGGCCCCCCTGCCGTTTCCTCGGCCTCGGCAGTGAGCAACAGAAACAGTTAAACTGCCAGCAGCTCCCAGCAGCGGTTTCCGCCCTCAGCGACTGCCAGCCCCGCCGGCTCACCACGCGGCCTCAGCCCTCCGCGGGCCGGCGCGGGGCTGCCCTCTGCCCGGGCGCCCGAACAGTGAGCGAGGGGCTGCGGCCACCGCGGGCCTCGGGCCGCCGGCCGACCCGCACAGCAGCGGCGCCCGCATCGCTTCCCGCACCCGCGCCTGGGCCTCCTCCCGGCCCTTCCCTGCCAGAAACCTTCACAAAGACCCCGCGCTCTCCTCCTTCATTGTCTCACGCTGTCCCTGGAGAAGCCCAGAGGTCCCGGGAAGCTGCATTTTACAGCGAGGGACCCCAGGACATGCTGGGACTGGGACTGGGACTGTTCCCGGTGCGTGAACCCACTCAAGTAGCGGGAACAGTGAGGCCGCACGGTGCTTGAACATCTGCTGTAGACGTGCGCTCTCAGACTTAATCCTCACATCAGCCTCGGGGCTCAGCACCTCCTCCCTTCTCGATTTTCCGATGACGAGATGCTTGGAGGACCAGGAAGGTTAAACCACTTGCCCGATGCCACTCAGAGGACAAGTGATGGACACGGACTTACACCAAATCTGCCTCCAAAGCCCCTGCTGTTCGCCACCATTCCAATCAGCTTCTTTTAAGAAGGTGTCTAATGTTTGCTTGGTTTTCTGTTCGTCAGACTCACAGGGACTGGTCTTCCCTCCCGCTGCTGGGAAGATCACGCTCTTGCCGAAGCTGTGACTGCCACCTGGGGGGTGGCTCAGCTGCTCGGAGCGTCGTCTTGTACCCTGAAACAGGTTGTGGGTTTGATCCCCGGTTGGGGCCAATACGGGAGGCCAAGGATCAATGTTTCTCTGCCTTCCTCTCTCTCTAAAATCAATAAGGACATAACCTCGGGATGGGATTGAAAAGAAACGTGATTGCTTTCTCAGATCCGCCCACCAAAATGCCTCGTGAAATGCTCCCCAGCCCCCCGACGGCTGAGGCCTGGTCCTGTGTGCTTGGCGTCTGGAAGTTTCTCGGCATATCGGAGTAGGGGAGTGTAGAATCAGTGCTCGCGTGGTAATATTTTCATCTAAATGAACAGGTTGAGTTCTGTGGCAGAAAATGCCTTCCATGCCTGCCAGACCTGGGCCGCCCCTGGGTGACACAGCCGTGGACGAGCCGGTCAGGGCCTCGCTCCCCTGTGAAATTCGCTGTCTTGAGCTGTCCCGCTACCGTGCTGCGCCGAGGCCGCGCTTTCTGTACTGTCCCAGAATCAGATTCGCACACGTCTGCTCTTGCTGCCCAGGAGGAGAGAGCCAGGCCAACTTCCAATCCGAGGGCCATAAAACGTCAGTCTGCTTTCTTCTTTGATAAGCTTCTTTGGCAGAGTGTGATGACCTGAATTACGGTGTGGCCGGCAGCCCGAGAATCTTGACGTCGGCTTCTGCCTCCCCTGCGTCCGGCCTCTCTCCGGGCAGCGGCGTCTGGCCTCGGGGCTGTGATTGATCACCCGTTTCCAGCGGCAATCACACATTCTCTTTATGATTATGGGTGGGACCGGGGGAGGGAAACAGCCACAGATAACCCCAAACAGAGCTAACCCAGACGCCAGGTCTACTGTTCGCTCTGGGAAAGCATTATTTAGCTTCTTTAAGCAGCTATTTTGCATTTCTAAATGACAGCAATTTTTTGTTCCCTGAATACATAAGGCCTCGTGGTGTGAGAGGTGGACCAGCAATTTGCTAATTAGGGAAGAAAACAAAGCCCGGAATTAAAGGTCAAGACTACTGCACACGCCTTTAGAGGATGCTCCCCTTGCCGAGGGAACCTGCCAGGTGGCTAAACCACACAGAGAAGATTTTCTGCCTGGAATGTTGAGAAGGGAGCTTGGGGAGCCTCCTGCACAAAGGCCTCCAGACAGCTCCCCGGAGCCCCAGAAAGGAATGGAGCCCTGGGACTGTAAGAGATGAAAAAGGCCCAGCTCTTACCTCACATGAGCCCAAGTTCCAATAAATGGTCTAATGTGCATTCAGTCATTTAGTTGACAAATATCTCTTGAACTCTTGGAATGTGCAGGGAGATTGTTTTGGTAAACAAATCTCAGAGTAGAAAGAGACCCTAGAAAAGGGCCCAGAAGTCTCCCGGGAGCAGCATCCCTTCTGTGCTGTCCTTGGCAGATCATGGCCCGACCTCTGGCCACATCTTGAGACGGGAAGCCGAACACTCTGTGCAGCAGGTCCCCCGTGGCTCCACAGCGATCGCGCCTCAGCGGCTCACTTTGCACTGCACTGAGTCTGTCATCTGCCTTCTTCCGTCTCACCCTGAACAAAGCCAGTGTCCCCTTGCAGGAACACCGTCTAACTCAACAACCCTGCCACCAACCTGAAGCCCACTCTCCTCTCTGCCTAAAACAATCACACAAATACACACATGCAAAACCCCCAAACTGGTTGGATTTGCCTTTGGTTCTGTTCTTGGCAGCGGTGGTATGTGTGTGACACACTGAGTGAAGGTAGAGAAGAAGATGGGAATGTGTTTGACCCAGTGCCCAACACACAGGCCCTGGCACACGGCAGGGCTTCCGCTAATTGGCAAAGCGAATGGGTGGATGCGTGCAGGGATGAGTGACTAGGGGAGGGAAGGGAGCAGGAATTACTAACCGGACTGTACATTTTTCGTGTTACGGACTGTATGTCCCATACACCTAGTACCAAAGGCCCACCATAGGGGTTCAAAATAAATAAATTCTGGATAAACGGATTCATGAAATAGAAAACCACGGAAATATAAATGGGTACTAAGTAAGTGTTTGTGTCAGAACAAATGAATGAATGAATGAATGAAGAGCAAATGAAGGAATGTAGAAGCCAAGGACTGTCCTTCACTGGGACAATTCTCCTGCTTCAGCTGGAGGGCCATCAGTGATGGGGTAGGCGAGAGGAGCGTGACTGTGTTTAACAGGGCTGTTGGTGGCCTTTAAGCATGAGGAGCTCTTTCCTGCTGTTGACTCAGCAGCCCAGGCAGCGTGCCTTGATCCTGCGGTCTTTCCTGACACGCCGGGGTGAGCTAGGTGAGATGGCAGCGTTCTGTTTTGCTTTTTAATTAAACTCTGCTCCCACTGGAGATCCTACATTTAGTTGGTTTGCTTTCCAGTTGCTTAAGGGAATATGGATTTAAACTAGAAGTGGTTACAGATGCTCACGAGAAGCCGTCTGATCTGGTAACAGAGGAACGGAAGGTCTGTGCCCCTGACCTCCTAGAACTGCCCGGAGACCCACTGCAGACGCAGGAGAGAGCAGATGCTCCATTTCTCCCAAGAGGTGACCTTTGGGCCCGGCACACTCCAGGAGAGCAAGCCTGTTCCCCCAGCCGTGGTCCCTAGCTTTCCACAGCCGACTCTGTGAAGATGAGACCACATGCGGCTTTTGATCACAGCGCCTCTGTTCCTTGGAAGGCAGCCCTAAGATGAGCAGGATCTAGAGTCCTGAACTTGGGTTTATTTTCCCTCCAACTGTCAGATCCTCAGCCTGTGAGTCAGTCCAGTTGTACTGCCCAGGAAACCAAGTTTTCCTTTGTCCTTGCAGGAATCTGACTCAGCCTCTGCCTCTTTGGAAGGCTCTGTGATTTCCATGCCAGTGATGAAAAGAAGGAGGTACCAGTGATGCCCACCACTTAGCAATATATGTTCTCAGAAACATGCTCCAAGGTGCCACCTGAATGGCTCTCCTGCACGCTACCAAAGGAGATAAAGAATTTGTCAGGAACTGCAGGAGAATCCCACGTAGCTTAGTGGATTAAGTGACCTTCTCTAAAGCTAATCAGCTCCTGGTTCTTTGTTAAACTGGGGTCATTTGTCAATTTTTAAGGCAAGTATTTGGCACTAAGAAGATACTTTAAAGAAGCAGGTGAGCAGACTAGGAAAGATCAGCAGATGCCTCTGGACCAAGTGTCAGGAGTCACAGCCCTTCCTTGTCTCATAGGAACACAGGAGAGTTTCTGAGTGGCCCCAGGGAAGAGTCAGGAGCATGCTGGGTGGCCAGACCATCTGCTGGCCCCTCTATTAAGTTTCAAGCCCTCCAGCAAAGGACTGTAGGCCAAGTTGGGCAAGAAGTGAAGGCTACCCAAGGCCACTATAACAGGCAGCTGTCCAGTGTTCAGGTCAGCCCAGTGAGACGAAGCCAAGGTTAAAATTAGCTGGAATAAATTCAGGAACAGTACGAATAGGCCCTTAACTGTGCTTTGGGCTGTTACGTATCTAGGCTTCAGAAGGTCAGTTCTGCCCAGTAGGAGAGCCCATGTCCATTGACGTGGTCTTGATCTGGGTTGATTTGCCCTACTTGGGACATTATTGATCCCTTCAAGCAGGCACTTCTCAATCCTATGAGTTTCCTCAGAGTGAGTCCTCTCAAAATAGAAAATCCTACATAGTCACTCAATTAATGAATTAAAACACCATTTCAGGCCTTTGCAGAGGGGAAGTCAGCCAAGCAATTTAGGGAGATCTAGAACAGATTCTGAAGAGATACAGGAATGGGACCAAGATACACAGAGACCCTTGAAATGGTCCAGTAACATTTTCCCAAAGACATTTGCCCCTAAAGAATTATTGGCCGTCTCATCAGGGTTCTCTTGGTTCTGGTCCTTTCTCAGGATGGAATGAGCTGAAATGATCTTGACCCTTATTTAGAAACTGGAGCAATAGCTTTTAAGAGCGGAGGGCATGGTTTTGAGGCGTTACCTTTTTATGATTCTCTGAACTAGGTTGGAGGTATTTAAATCCTCATACGGAGTCCATGTTCTCTAAGCATTACAGCCCTTGCAGCCTGGAGACTGGAGACAGGCTGATGAAAGCTCGTCTTCATGTCCTTAATTCTCACAGGAGGGGAAGAAAGGACATTGTTCAGAGAATAATTTCAACAGAGATTCCTCCAAACATCTGCCAATCAGTGGAAGTTGAGGGAGAGGGGCTATTAGAAGGTGTTGGTGCAGGGACTAATGAGACAAGTCACCATCTGCCTAAGCTGGACTGTGGGTAGAAAATAGACTAGCTTTGCTGTCAACTGCTAAGGTATCCTCACGTAGAGGCCGGATAGACCAACTCTTTACTGGACCTTTTGAATACTCCGTTTGTGTGTGTCCCCAAGCAGATAGGATGGTGTGGGGAGAAAGCTCCAGGTTTGGCTGCAACTCAGATGCTCCAAGCGAACATAGTTCCAAATTCTAAAGAGAAAGGAAAACTTGCTACATCCAGGGGTGCATAATTTTTTCCCCCCAATCCTCACCCAAGGATATGTTTATTGATTTTTAGAGAGAGAGGAAGGGAGAGGAAGGGAATCGAACCTGCACCTTTCTGGTGTATAGGACGATGCTCCAGCCAGCTGAGCCACCCGGAGAGGCCCAGACATACATAAATTTCATCTAAAGCGGTAGAGGTTGTATGTAGCTCCTAAATCAGTATGTCTTTGGGTGCCACTGGCTTTTTAGCATCCTTTCACACTGTAGTCTTGTGGTTATCCACATGGCGCCCCTATTTCATAGATGCAGAAGAGTCCCAGAGAAGCAAAGAGACATTTTCCCCCGAGAGCTGTTTAAGTTCCTGTGTAAATTGCTGGGTTAATGGTGACGTCGGTGCTATAATCCTACAGTGTTCGAGGTTCTGCCTGAAATTCTTGCTGAACCAGGAGCATTGGGAAAAGAGAGAAAACAATTGGGAGAGAAAGAGAGGAGGAAGAAAAAGGAGGAAAGGAGGGATGAGAGTTGGGGAGAAAGAGGGACCCAAGAGGGAAGGGGAAAGGGAAATGATCAGAGAAGGGGGAAAGCAAGAAGAAGTAACACTCTCAGCCGTGGTGGGAAAGCTGCAATGGGCTGGGAGGTCAGGCCCCAGCCCCACAACTCACTAGCGGCCCAATAACACTGCCCAGATCTCAGTCTTCTCATCTGTGAAATGGGACTAGTGCCATCTGCCCTGCCTTCCACACAGGGTTTGCCAGACCCCAGGAGACCAAGTGTCTGAAGGAGCCCTAACAAAATGTCTTTTCTCAAGATCTTTGAGGCAACTTCTAGGACTAGAATGTGAGCCTCTCCTCCGTCCCCATGGCGTCATTCTCAGATACTGTAAACACGGATTAACTTAGCTCCTTCACTTGTCTCTCACTGATGACAAATGTCCTCCCCAGTGGCCTTTGCCAGCAGAACACTGTGTTCTCTGAAAACAACGAAAACCAAATGCAGGGCCTTTTCATGGCTCGGGGTCCACCTTCACAGCAGTGGATACAATACAGTTACTTGCCGAAAAACTCAATTGTGTTAACCTTGTGCTCTGCCCAGCTATGGAAGGTTGGCCAACTCCAAGACCATCTCCCGGCAACACCGAGCCTGCTCCGCATAACAAAGCAAACCCTGCCATCACTAGCGGCCTTTGGAGCTGGAGTTTTGTTATTAGCCTGTATCCCACTCAATGTTTGCAGGGAGGAGTTTGAGAACTGGCTGCACTTTGTAAGGTTTCTTCTTCAAGCTGGTGGACAGCATTTCCCTGTGAGGAGAGATCTAAGACGACGGGCTTGCAGGCGTTAGAGGATGCAAAGCATCTCTCGTTTGTGGTGGGCAGGTGTGGCATTTACTTCTTAAAGGGCAGGCTCTGAGCAAGTGTGCCACCTGTTAGATCAAGTGTCCTCGTTAAAGTTACCTTCTTCGCTTCTGCTTGGGTGCCAAAGACGTGTCAGTCACTGTTCTAGGCACTTTAGAAACAGGATTTAATTCCAAGGTAGAATTTCCTACCTTTATTCTAGGGGTGAGAAATAAAAACTCGGGAGGGTAAGCTCTTTGTCCAAAGCCACCACGCTGCAGAACCAGGACTGGAGTTCAGGCTTGTCTGGTGCAAGGCCGGGGCTCAGCCGCCAGTGCCAAGGGGCTTTGCCATTAGTGGGAGTTGCTGATCCCATATCAGACCGACTGTGCTGAGCTCCAGCTCTGTGACTTTGGGAAAACAACTCACCTGGCTGTGCTTCCTTCCTCTTTTATAAAATTGGGAGACTGGGGCCCACCTTATCTGCCTCATAGGGTCCTGAGGATCAAGCACAAAGGTTTGTGGAACTGAGCTGAGGCAGGCCTTACAGCTCTCAGGGATTATAGGAGCATGGCTGAGTAAAAAATTATCACCCCAGAGAAAGGGGACCCTTGTGCCTTGTAGGTGGGATTGCAAATTGGTGCAGCAACTATGGAAAACAGAATGAGGCTTCCTCAGAAAATTAAAAATAGAACTACCGGTGACCCAGCAGTCCCACCTCTGGGTTTTTATCAGGAGAAGTCCAGGACACTAATTCGAAAATATATATGTTCCCCATGTTCACTGCAGCACTTTTTACAATAGCCAAGCTATGGAAGCAACCCAAGTGTCCATAAATAGATGAGTGGATAAAGAAGATGTGGTATGTAGACATATTTTATGGCATATTCCTTGGCCATAACAAAGAAGACAACCTTACCATTTGTGACAACATGGATTGACCTAGAGGGTATTATGCTAAGTGAAATAAGTCAGACATTAAAAGACAAATACCATACGATTTCACTTATATGTGGAATCTAAAGAACAAAGTAAATGAACAAACAAAACTGAAAGAGACTCATAGATACAGAGAACAGACCGATGGCAGCCAGATGGGAGGGGGATTGAGGAGCTAGGTGAAAAAGGTGAAGGGATTAGGAAGGACAGACGGGTAGTTACAAGATAGTCACAGGGATGTAAAGCACAGCACAGGGAATGTAGTCAATAACATTGTAATAACTGTGTATGGGGCCAGGTGGCTACTAGACTTATCAGGAGGAACGCTTTGTAAATTACATAAATGTCTAACCACTATGCTGTCCACCTGAAACAAATATAAAATAGTATTAAATGTCCAGTATAATTGAAAAAATAATAAAATTAAAAAAGAGAAAAAAATGATCACCCCATGTCATAATATCAAGGGCCGTGCCCTTGGAAAATTTTGATGGAAAGAGAGAGCAAGGATGATGACATCTTGCCAGTGGTTGGTGGGGTGCTTGGAGGAGGTGGCTGGTTATAGTATGTGTAGATCTATATCTTCCCCATCCCACACGATCTTACAATGTGACTACACTTCTATGGAGGGGCGGGGGTCTACAGAGCTTTGCACTTGAGTCTTGGCAGTGGCTTGCAAGTCCCTGATCAATGGAATACAATGGGGGGATGCTATGTGACTTGATGTTAAATGAGCCTAGATCATAAAAAGGATCGGCTTCCACATGGCTCGGGACTTGTCCTTGGAGCCCAGCCACCACCATGTGGGGAGGAAGCCCCGGCCACATGGGGAGGCCACTTGTGAGTGTTCCAGGCCCCAACTGACAGCCAACACAAACCTCCAGATGTGGGAGCAAACGTGCCTTCAGATAACTCCAGCCCTCAACCTATCAATCTTCCAGCCGAGGCCCCAGGCATCATGGAGCAGGGACAAGCTGCCCCCAGTAGGTCCCATCTAATTCCTGAGCCACAGAAACTGTGCTGAAGAAGAAATAATCAGCATTCTTTTAAGTCACCATGTTTTCAAGATGATGCTGGAAGGCAGGAGATCTTGAGTCTGGGCTAACCTGGAGCTACAGACCTAAGGGATGGACCCTGCTGCAGGCCACAGGGACATAGCTTGCCATGCAGGCCGAGTGAGCGAAGTGTGGGTGTTGGGTAGGTGGCTTTTCACACTAGAATGCTTTTGACAGGGAAAGGGAATGTTACTAAGAGTCACTCTGGGACAACAGGCATAGATGGGGATGTCCCAGGTAAACTGAGACTTGGAGACTAGGTTGACACTGAGGTAAGATCTGGTGAGGATTCTGACCGGCCGGCTGGCTGACCTCAGCAGGGGGATGTTTAGGGAGAATGGCCTGGAGGTCTGGACAGGGGAGTGCAGGGGCAGGATTCAGGTTCCAGGCTGGGGGAGGAAGGCTCAGTCAGAAAAGATAAAAAGGAAAACACATCAGCATTTTACTGCCCCAGCTCCGAGGACTCTCTTAACCAAGAAGGTGAATTGTAACGAAGCCTTTTGTTTTAAGAAACTCCTGAACTAGACGTGGAATGAAGATGGGGAGCTGCATCTGGGGTGTGTGAGTGTGCGCGCGTGTGTGCGTGTAAGGAGAAAAGCCAGGGAATAAGAAAGAGGGTAGAAGGTCGTCCTGGGGGGAGACTGTTTCGGAGCAAACCTGGGCCGGGGTGCTGGTAGCTCCTGACCTCAAGACCCCAACGATCGCATTGAGGGTGGGACGCCACCTCCAGCCCAGCAGCTCGAGGGAGTCAGCCTTGAGCAGCCTGCCCGGTCTCTGCTTCATACTCTTTAAATAATAGCAATTTGTCTGCAAGGGAGAGACCACACACAGTCCCCAACCACACCCCTGCTGTCACCCTAAATGACACTGGCATGGCTTAATTAAAATTTTGTGAGAAGGGAAGAGATTATAAGGACATCGTGGCTGCAGATTTCTCCGTGAGATGACTTAGTGGAGCAGTCAAAGATTCCTTTCTATCAAAAAATAGTGCAATGTTTATGTAGTCACAGAATAAATAGAACCCTGACTTGTGCTTTATATGTCACATAGCTCAGTCCAGGTCATCTGGGCTCTTTCTGACATGCTCTGACAATTCGGGCAACTGTTCCCCTCCTGGGAGGCCGAGGGGAGCTCGCCTGCCCCTCTCCCTCGCCTCCCTGAGCCTCTCCCAATGACCTGAATGAAGCCTGTCTCCGGGCTGCCTGGGAACCAATTCCCTGTTTGTTTCCGAACCTTGCTCACCTCTGTAGACACCCACGCGCCCGAGCCCCCGTCCTGTGACCAGGCTGGGGCTCCCTCACCTCCGCTGTTGCCAGGGCATTTTGTGCTGTTGGGTTTTGTGTTGTTGTTGCCCAACTTCTTCGACCGCCGCTTCCATTGAGAAACACTTTTTACACAGTGACCCAGCAAACACACATCACGTGTATAACACTGAACCCCAAACTTCACAAAATGTTATCAATACTCACGAATCACCCTGCTTTGCACTCGAGTGGCTTCCGTCCCCTCCTATTCTAGGCTGTGCTTCCCCACGCTGGGCTATTAGATTAGATTAGGAGAAACCCAATCAAGACAAACGGAAAGTCATTAGGGCAGGTTGGATACATTTTAGACGTGAGAAGGTGTGTGTTTATTTGTGAAGGAAAAGAGGGAAAAACGAAAGATCTTGTGAGTATTTTTGACATTGTACCTTCTATGACAGCTTTAAAAGCTGAGTCGGAAAACTTAGAATCCTTTTCAGTATTCTAGGAATGGAACCTAAGTCCACTGCTGGAATTTTACAGACCAATCTCTCTCTTTCATACACACGTGTGTGTGTGTGCGCACGTGTGCATTTCAGTACACACACAGACACGATTCCCAGCTCTCTCTGGGAACTCGTCAGATACCAGGGTCCAGGGATTAGTTTCCTGATGAGAAATGTCAAGCAGCCCATTGCTGGGTGAGGAAACATATAAACCCCAACAGGGTCACATTGAGGTGTCATCAGTCTCTTGACATCTATACAGTCTTTTGAAGGAAAACTCTGTAAAGAGAAAGGGAAGAGGCGGCGAAGCTTAACCTGGGCATTAGGTGCGCTGCTATCTATTCGGGTATCTTCTGTCACTTAACCGTTACAGTGACGTGGGGAGAGCGGCACGCACTCGCTGAGCCACCCGGCCGGGGTGAGATTCAGTGTTTCCCCCCAGATGATTATCTGGCTGTTGCTGTGCTACTCATCGAAACTATTTTCATTTTCTGATTGAATGGTTTTGGCAACTTTGTTGAAAACCAATTGATTGTTTAAGTGAAGGTCAAGTGTTAGACCATCTGTCCGGGTCCGCGGATCTATTTGTCCATTTTTACACTAACGCCATCTTTCTGGATTACTGTAGTGTGATGACCTTGAGGAGTTCAATTTTGCTCTTTTTGTAAGATTGCTTGGACTATTCTAGATCCTTTTACTTTCTCATAATAATTTTAGAATCAGTGTGTGCACCTCCACAAAAACGCCCTCTGGGGTCTTGATTGTGACCAACTGAAGCTGTGGAACAGCTGTTCCTAGCTCGCCCCTCATCGCAGAGATAGGCCAGCTGGAGGGAGAACACTAGAGCTGACCAGGACCTTGAAACAACCCAAGTCCCCTGCAGTGGCTCTTTAACACTGTTGCACTCTGCAATCACCTGGGGATCCTTAAACAACAAGTATGTGGCTTCCACCCTGAGATATTCTGATTTAATTGGCCTGGCTTGCAACCTGGGCATCGAGATTTTTTTAAAAGCTCTCCTGGCAATTCCAATGGGCGGCCAACTTGGGGAAGCGTTGGTTCAGTGCTCAGATTTATAGATGTGCAAATTGAGGCCCCGAAATTATAAGTGAGTTGCCTGAGTTTACAAAACTTACAAATTGACTCACCCTAAACCCACGGCTCTTCGCACAAAGTCACATGGATGTTCGAAAAAAATTTATGTAAACCTTACAAAACAACTGCCACCACAAGCTCCGACCAAAACCAAATAGCTTCGGCTCCCTGCCAGCAGGGAATGTCATCTGGCTCTTTGTGTCCCACCGAACAGCGAACAGCGTCCTAACTATGAATTTCCTCGGGGAGGTAACAAAGGGAAGGAATAAAGAGAGGGGGCGGATTAAAAGCAGTTCCACAGGCCTGAGGACCAGGTATGTTATTTTACCCCCGATGCTGACTCCATAGCTGTCTTTGTGCTGTCTATTTTCAAGCTCTAAAAACAAAAGACTATTTGGAGAAACACCATGAAGCCTGAAGTTCTTAACGCTTCTCGGGTAAAAAGACAGAATATCCCATAATAACGCTAATTTCAATATTAGCCATTTCTATTTAAATTTCACTGAAAGAAAATTGCTTTTAAGACACCACAGAGAAAGAACATTTGCTCGGCACGCACATTTATTTTCTCTCTCCATGGGGTTCAACATCCTTTTGTTTGGAAAGTAGAAATTACAGGACTATAGGTAGAAAAACTGATGTTATGCAAATGATTAGTTCTTTAAAGTGAGACTATTAGAATGTGTAGTGCTCCCCCCCAACATGAGATTTTAAAGCTCCTTGAGGACGGAAGCCGCGCTTGCTTTCCTTGTGCCAGCCCGTGGCGCCTGGGGGCTGTCGGACTGAAATCCAGCAGCCCCACTGAAGGGCCACCACCGGCCGCATGGGCCTGTCTCTCGCCAAAGGCCCGCGGCTTTTACTCTGACAGCCGGACACTGTTCATTTCCATGCTCTAAAGAAATCCACACGAAACAGATCTTTCACCTTTAAGCTTCTTGTTAAGCGTCTTTTAAAATAAATGTAGAGTTTCACAGTGTTTTTTAGTTTCTCATTTCAAGGCAGTCGTTCAAGACACAAGAAGACTGCTCAAGGTTAGGAGGTCTGGGCTTTTATAAATCGTTTTTGCTTATCGGTGTTTTTGTCATTAAGCCTCTTTCGAGCTGCTCACTGGTCATCAGCTCAGAATCACTGCTGCTGATAAATCAGCCACCGTCTGGTTTTTGAACCAGAACCGGTTTCGAAAGCGCTGCTGGTGCTCCAGAAGCACATGGAGACCCACTCTGCGCATTCGCGGCGCGGTGAAGGGCTTTCGGAACCGGGGGGCGCGGGGCCCACCCCAGGGCTGTCCTCCTTGGACGGGGCCAAGTGAAAAAAAGAGGAGGCATGAGCTCGGCGACGCTCTGCAGTTTACTTTGGGGACAGTCAAGGATGAAATGAGACGGCAGACGTTTCTTTCTGTTATTTTTATCTCCCAGATTAGAAGAGAAAATCACGATGAAATAAACACATCCTTAATACCTAATTTGGGGATTTTGGAGAACTGAGATCCGAGGAGGGGGTGACTGAGGGAGGGGGCGGGGGCGGCAGGGAAGGAAAGGGCCCTGGGGACCACCTCCTGGGGCGGGAGCTGGACTGCGGGGCCGAGGTTGTCTCTAAGGAGCTCGAGGGGCTGGCGAGGAGGCGTCTCGAGGAGATAAGGCTTCCGCCGGAGATGGGAGATGGGAGCTGCTGTGGCCGTTTTGATCCTGCTGCGCACGGGTAATTCAAAGTGGCTTTTATGCGGAATCACTTTGGAAAAGTTATATTGATTCATAATAAAGAGCCGGCCTCTCTCTCGCTATTTGCCTCGTAAATGATTCCTTGCTTAAGGAAGCAAGGGCTTTTCCACATCCCCCCGCCCCCAGCGCCATCAGGCCGCTGGCACAGAGTGGGCATCGCACCTTCCTTGCCCCTGTTGGTAGGATGGTACATTGCAAAGCGTGAGGATGCCACGGACGGTGACACCGTGGTCTCACATTATCAGAAACACTACAGATCAGACGACTCGGTGTTTTCTTCCATAAAAATTAACCTGCTCTGCTCGCGTTCAGGCCCGCGTCCACTCAGCACTGTCACTGCCTCGGATCTACCGTCTGGGCAAAAAATACGGTTCTGTGGCCCTGAGCCAGACTTTTAAAACTCAAACTCGGAAGGACCGCAAGCCCAGTTCTAAAGCAGCATGGCTTTGGGGTCGGCCACAGTGGGGTTCAGTTCTCAGCCTGTCACTAGTATCGTGGGACTTGGGCCACAATTCTTTGAACTTGAATGTCATCCTCTGTAAAATGGAGACGTGAATACTTACTTCTTAGGATTAATGTGGGAATTACGTAAGGAAATGTAATCTTCACTGGCACATAGTAGGCGCTCAATACGTGAGAGCTACTACTATTACTATTCTATCAGGATTATCATTACATCGTTCCAGTTACCACAGAATAACTGTAGGTCAATTCATGAGCAAGAAATGGTCTTAATTAAAAACAAGGAACTTACAAGATTGATATCTTCCTAGCCAGACCTGTAGAATTTTTTTTAAGCCTCGCCTGAGGATACGTTTTTATTGATTTCAGAGAGAGCAAGAGAGAGAGAGAGACATCGATGTGAGCGAGAAACATGGATCGGCTGCCTCCGGTACGTGCCCCAGCTGGGATCCAGCCCACAACCGTTTGGTGTATGGACGACTCTCCAACCAGCTGAGCCACCCAACCAGGGCCGAACCTATAGAATTTGGAATTATAAATCCCTATACTTCTTATTACCAAAGTTTGTCTACGAATTGCTTCATTCTCATCGCTTAGGAAGGAGATGGGAGCTACTCTAATTATTAACATTCAGCCCAATAGGTATTTTATTACTGAATATTATAGGACCCCGTTGAATGAAATATTGTATGACAATCGGGATTAAGTGAAAAATGTGACCTTTTGATTCTTAGGGATAAAAAAAATCCCAGAATTGACTCCCAAATTTAGATTTGTTCCTGGAGAATTTCAAGAACAGGATTTACAGTTGTTTATGAATAAATCTGTAAACAACAACTGGACCTAGCACACAGCCACCCACCGGTGGGCACTCCCTCGTGTGGCAGTGGAGATTGGCCTCGGTGATTCCTGGGGTCTACATCATTTCTGTAGCTGAAATTTCAGGAGTTTAGGTGCAATGGTTAATTTTATGTGTCAACTTGACTGAGCTAAGGGATACCCAGGTAGCTGGGGAAACACTCTTTCTGGTGCCGATAAAAGATGGTTTTACATAAACAGTTAACAGGGTATCTGATGCATATTAAACACACAATAATATATGAGCTATTTTAATTTTTTTTTCTGTTTTTAGATTCTAAGCCTATACCTTGCGAACTTACTTTTATACTTTTAGTTTTTCCTTTAGATTTTATTAATTTTTTAAATTTAACTATCTAGTATTATGGCCAACTAACACAAAAATTTCAGCTTAACTGGTAATCCCACATGTAAATAAAAATGAGATTAATTACCTGACTATATAATTATATTGAAATCAGTTTAATAATACTACAAAAATGCTTAGAAATGTCCATTGCTTTTGATCCAGAAATTTACTTCTTACGCTCTCTCCTGTGAAAACTACATAAAATTCAGGCAAAGATTTCTATATCACAATATTATTAATAATAGTGAAACATTGGACAACGGAGGAATGGCTAAGAAAATTAAGAGCCAGTCACAGAACGGAGTATTATATACCCATTAAATACAGATATTTACAAAAAGTTGTTTATCATCAAGAAAATGAACATGCATAATGTTAAATGAAAAGGGATACTGAAATGCACACATAGAAATAATTTCGTCCTGTAGAATATTTTATGTCTATTGTATCATATAAACGCAGAAACAATGATGGAAGACACCAAAGCGTTCGCCAGAGGTTCAGAGTGCCAGACATGTGTCCTGGACAACTTAGAATTTGCCGTCTTCTGTGTCAGAGCGATGACTCAGGCTGTTAAGATGCATTAACAGTTATATCTAGAAAAAATATTTGGGCTGTTGAACCAGGGCCCCGATCCAGGCATCATCTATCAGTTTTCCCTGGCAGGGAATTAAAGGAAACAAACTGGAGAACATTTTCCCAGACAGGCGGGGCGAAGTGTGGAATTAATATCCCTTCCCCGCGGTATTCCACTCGCCCCTTGCGTTCCCCTCCTCCAGCCCCCATTTAAAAATGGGACTGTTGGACTGATGGGTGGAGACAGTTCCCAGGTCACTCCAGCCTGGGGAAGTCCCTGTCCTAATATTGTAACAAAACCACATTTCTCTGGTTCATCATCAGAATTCTTGTAGCTCTACTCTCCCCAGTGACAACAGCTTCCCTTTATTGAATACCCATTTTGTGTCAGATCTGGTGTTTCGTACTGTATATGTTTTACAGAATTCAACACTCTCTGAGTTACATATTATCATTCTCATTTTACAAAAGGGGAGACAGTCTCAGGGAGGGCAAATGACTTGCTCACAGGCACTTGGCCCATGAATGCCAGAGGCAGGATGTGGGCTCTGACATATCCCAGCTGTGGCTGAATCCCCAGGAGCTGCTTTCTCTTGCAGGTCCCAGGTCCCAGTTTGTTTCTATGGCATCAAGCCTTCCAACACTCCAGGGGTTTGGACCAGATGTTTCTTGCAGAGCCATCTGTTTGAAGCTCCCCTGCCTTTCCTGGTCCCTGTCACAGCATTTACCCCAAAGAAGAGATGCTTGAGAGCTATGGATTGATGCCATCTTATCCATGCCAGAGGCAAGGCTCATCCAGGGCTGCTCGCTCCTACTGCTCAGGAGCTGGGAGGCATCCCTGGCTTCCTGAGGTGATATGTGACTCTGGGTTGAAACAGTTTTCAAGGGCATTCATTCATTCTTTCACTCACACACTTAACAGATATTTATTGAGATATACCCTGTATCAGGTACTGTTTTGGGCACTGGAGATTCAGAGGCAAATAAGGAAAAATGTATCTGACCTTCTGGAACTTAAGCTCTGAGGGGGGGGGGCGGTGTCAAAAGAAATAATCATATAAACAAAGGCACAATTAAGACAATTTTAGGAGGTGGTAAGTGCTAAGAAAAAGATTAAACATTAAACAGCAAGTTAAGGTGGGAGTGTTACTGTAGCAGGAGTGAGAAGGAAAGAAATGTTTGAAAGAAGAAACAGAGAACGAGCTGGAGTCAACCGTGTGACTATGTGAAGGAAGCACAGTCCAGGTGGAGGGAGCAGCCAGTGCAAAGATCCTGCGGTCAAAATCAACTGTGTGGAGTGAATGAAGACAAGCAGCAGGGGCTGAGGTTGGAGGGACAGGCGAGGCTTGGTCACAGTGAATATTCTGACTGTGGCAATGAATTGGAATTTTATTCAGAGTTGTTCAGGAAGGCACTGGCAGTTTCTCAGTCAAGGAGGGGCAAGCTCTGATTTCTGTTTTCAATGGTTTCTCTGGTTTCTTAAGAGTGACGTCTGGGCTGTAAGGAGTCAAGAGTGGAAGCAGGGTCACCAGCCGGGGGCGCTGTTCCAGGGGTCCGGGAAGGGATGATGGTGGCAAGGAGCACCTGCCTGGTGAGCCAGACTCTTTTCTCCTGGGGTGACCTCCTCCTTCTGAGCTAGCAGTGCCATAGTTTGTCTCTCCTTCTTGTATCTCTGGAGACTGGGCAGGACTCCGAAAACTCTCTACCTCAAGCCTATGGCCCTGTCTGTTTCTTGCTGGCCCTTGAGGCAATTACATGGGCCTGGCCCTGGGTAAACTGCTCTGTCTCAAGCTTCTTTGGGGTCCCCCCCATGGAGCCCCACTTCCACAGAGCCCAGGAGACCCTGCCAAGCAAAGATGCCCTCTCGGTCTCTAAGCAGGCTGGGGGCCTGCACGTCCACTAGGCTCTGTGGGTGCCTTAGTATGTTTACATGTGCTCCATTCAAGCGTGGTCATGCCGGTAAAACAAAGTTCAGTGGCTGTTAAAGCGTTGGGGGAACTCCAAAAGGTTTTTTGGACATCAGATAGCTCTTCCTAAACAGAACTTGATGAGTTAAGTGTAAATGAATCAGAAACATGTGCATCGGATTTCTCTTTGCAGGCATGTTGGTTTGAAAACGAAAGGCAGGGGTTAGGGGGTGAGGGAAAGCATGGCCGAGCTTTGCAAAGACCTGAATGGGAGCTTCAGAGAATGGAGGGCCCCAAACGTGGTGAGATCTTTTCTCTCTGCTCTAATTTATTTCATCCCCAGGCCATGAGAGCTGCTTGATATATGTGGCATTCTGCTCCGTTTTCACTGCAGACACTGTGTTCCTGGTAATTCCTTGTTTCCCCGCCAAAGGCCTCTTTATGCTGCGGGTTAAAACTATGCTTCACCAAAGGCCTTTGGACTTAAGCATCCGAGGAAGCTCACATGCTCTCACACGATCCAGGCTTTGGATGGCGAGAACTGACTCCAGCTTTTCGGCTGTGCTGCAGCCTCATAATGTTGAGAAAGGGCACAGTCTTGGCACCATTCAGAAACCCATACCAGCTCTGTGACCTGGAGCCAGGAGTTATATCTCAACCTTAGTTTTCTCTTCTGTAAAATGGGGACAATTTATTTTATTCTGATTCCTACAGTTGTTTGGGAGGCTGTGTAAATCACAGAGCACATTTAAATAACATGGTTGATTATAATGAAGGTACCCGAGGGTGTGGCTAGCTTTGAAATGGTGCATCCAGCCCTGGCCAGTGTAGCTCAATTGGTTGAGTGTCATCCCACGCACTAAATGGTTGCGGGTCTGGTTCTTGGTTAGGGTGCCTACAGAAAGCAACTGAATCGATGTTTCTCTCTCTCTTCCTCTCCCTTCTCTAAAATCAATAAAAATATTAAAATGGTATGTCCTACTTATCTGGAATTGATATGGGGTAGAGGGGGCGGTGAAATAAAATTGTGCTCTCTTCTCATCTCTTATGCTGGGAGGGGTGAGCATGTCATCTAAGTGTAAAGAGATAATTAGAGACTAGATGACTGCCCATGATGTAGAACCCTGGAATTTTAGATCTCAGAGAGCTTTCTCTTAACCTCTTTATTTCACACTTGAGGAATCTGAGGCCCGGGGGGAAATGACAGGCCCAAGGTCATATAGTTACCTCACTAAAAATGCTTCCATTCCTATGACTGAGATAATAAAGTCCACTCTCAGCAATTGGAACCCACAATTCAAGGGGGTTCTGTTACTTGTAAAGCACCTTGTATTTTTAATTAAAAAAAAAAATCTTCAGAGCTTAGCACAGTATTTGGTATGCAACAGATATTCAATAAAAATTTGGCAGGATGAGTAAATGAGTGAAGAGTATGAAGGAGGAGAGGTGGGAATAGAAAATCTAGAGAGAGCATGATTCCTGCCCTGGTGGAGTGTACCGTCCAGCTGTGTAGACTGTGTACGAAAATAACTCGAAGCATTGCAAGTGAGAGCAAGGTAATTCAATGTACATAATTCTAAGTAAAATTAAAAAAAGCTTTTTTTCTTTCTTTCTTAAGAAAGACAGATTCTTTGACTGAACAGAATAATTCATATCTCCAAAACAAACAAAATGTATGTTGGTACTCGTGCAGTAAACCTGCAGTTCTCTGTCATTAAGCCCTCCTGAGTAAGTGGCCCACGACCCAGCCTGGGCAAGCACTCAGACGACAGTCTGATTCCAGCTCTTGGTGCAGGGACAGACATGTGGCTTTGTAAAGAGGGTCAGCCATGGCACTCCCATGTTCTTTGGTATATGAGCAACATAGAGAGGGGGTCTTCCTTCCTGTTGGATTCTTGGTCTGCAGCAAGTCCATGTGGAGCAGTCAGTAGCCCTCTTCCACACATGCAGAGAGATACTAAGAATGACGGCCATGGGCAGTCAGAAGTGGAGCCAAGAGAAAGAGAGAGGAGCAGATGGGATGACTCAATTTAAGTCTCTGGATTCATCCATGCCTTAGGTCCACCCTCAGACTGACCTCCAGTTACATGAGCCAATATGCTCTTTTTCTCCAAAAGGATTTCTCTTCATTTATTTTAAGAAGTTGAATACAATGGGAGGAGCTCGGTAGGCTTGTTAAAATTGGGTGGGAAAGCTGAGTTGATGAATTTTATTTCACTGCCCGCTCTACCCCTTTATTGTTTGTGGAAGCCGGTGATATCTGAAGATCTCAGCATCTGGAGGAGTTCAGGGTTGAGTGCTAAGTCACACAGGAGTGTGGGCAGTTATCTCTGGTCTTATCTGGGAAGTAGGAGAAACCACCCGCCACCTCCACACTGATCCAACATCACTCCTCCTTGCTGGCCTCGGTGCCTGAAAGACCCACCCCTGAAATCCACTGAGGGACTAAGTAGAGGTTCTCAAAGTGTGTCCTTCTGAATTACACATGGAAAAGGACTGTGTTTAAATACATTCGTTTTCTTTACTTCCGGACCTTTTAGAGTGAACTATCCTAATATTCTTTGAGAATCTCCCGAGAGGAAGGTGGAGTGCATAGTATTTCCGAATCTGTTTTGGCCAAAGAACTTTTTGTTTTGTTTTCCTTTGCTTGGAGGAGCCGCTCATAAAGCGCCCTCCGCTAGGCGTTGGGTTAAAGCATCATTTCCCCAGAAAGTAGCCTATTGTTTTAGCCTTTCTTCCTTCCGCGAAGCACTGCAGACACAGCGGTGAGAAGACGGGGGACACGTGGCAAAGAGACCAAGAGGAGCAGAGCCGTGGAAAGAGGCGAAGGCAGAGCCCTGGGCCAGTTCAGAAAGCTGGTGAGGGAGGCGCTGGCCACGCAGTCAGCTATCATGATGAGTCTCTTTCTTAAATCAAGGGATTATTCCTTGAATACTCTTGAGCCCAGTGAGTGGCTCTAATTACCTCTTAGAAGCAAGCAAAATAATTAATTGGAAGAGACAAATAATTTTTTTTTCCTTTTAGCGCTAAACCCTAGGAAAAAATTGATCCCATTTAAGAGGTATTGATGCAGCTATAAAAAAGAAGGATCTCTTACCCTTTGAGACAACATGGGTGGACCTGGAGAGTATTATGTGGAGTGAAATAAGCCGGTCGGAGAAAGACAAGTATCACATGACCTCACTTATATGTGGAGTCTAAGGGCCTGCTCGGGGTGGCTGTGGTTTAGATGGGGCTCTAGTAGAAAAATGCTCAAAGGTATGTGATGACAGGGCCAGAGCCTGAGGGCTGGGGGAGGCTCTGGAAAAGGGTAATGCTGTGCACTTCCTCAGACGACGTCTTGGAAGGGAGGGAGGAGAGGACTAATAGGTCCTATGGGTCCCAGATGAGAGGAACCATAGAAGATAGACTGAGTCATGAAGGGAGGTTTAAGGCCATCTTGCTAACCGCCCGGCGTAGTCACAGATGAGAAAACTGAAGCCCACTCGGACGAGCATTTCTCTGAGATCAGATGGCGGCATCTAAACCTCTAGACTCCCAGTCCATTGCTCTATTTGCCTCACGGGGCTGAAGGGATGCAAGTGTGGAGAAAGCTGTCCTGCTATCCTGAGAACCGGGTGGACGGAGGGGGCTGAAGAGCACGGGGGACACTGGCTATGCTTGGGAAATTTCCCCAGATCAACAGGAAGAGAGGGGAGGGTGTGATATAGACAGCAAACGTTTGGCAATTTGCTTCCAGTGTTCCAGTGAGTTCCCAAAAACGAGCATGGCAGGGAAAGGCCGAGAGTCCTCTGTCGGGAGGCCTGAGGGGTAGAGCCGGCTCGAGATGCATGAAAGGCCCATGCCAGCCGGGCAGGCAGGCAGCCGCAGACCGCCGGGCCCGCGTCGGGAGGGGCAGGGACACCGACGGAATCCTCTGCGAGGCAGGGCCCCTGTACTGAGTAAGGCGCCCATCCTGCCTCTTTCCAGGCGACGCAAATCTGCTGCGGTCGCTGGGCCTCGCTCTGTGGCTTTCTTCTCGTGGACGTGACCCACACTTACCCACCCCTCGCGGAGACAATGCTCTTTTCCCAGAGAGTCCAGGACCTCCCCATCACCATAATCTGTGGACAGTTCCTATGGGAACCAGGGTCCCTACCACCACCTCTAGCGAGATTCCAGTATCTTCTGGCCAGCTGGGGGTGGAGGGAGGAATCCCCCACAAAATACTTTCCCTCCTCTTTTCCTTGCTCTCTTTGATCTTTTCCAAAATGCAGTCACACAGTGGTCGCCTTGGAGGTCAGACTTCACTGTGGGTCCCTGTGAGGAGTCTTTAAGTTGAGAGCCACTGGAAGCACTTTGGGATGGAGGCTAAGGTACAACAGCAGGTACCAGAGGGACTGTGACAAATGAGAACGGTGTCGAGAGAGCCTGTTCAAATAAACAGTTGGATGCTTGGAAGTACAGCCTGAAGACCTCAGATCTTTCTTTCCCCTCTGTTTTTTTTCTTTTTTTTTTCTCTCTCTCTCTCCCAAAACAGAAGATGAAGTTTGCTGTGAACACGAGTTGATGAAAAGAATTCAAATAGTGCTTTGAACAGGACCCGGTCAGACCCACAGGAGAGCTACAAATTGCTTTTGGAGACACCAGTCTCCCTTTATAGAAAGTCAGCATAAAGCCCACATATCTTCTTTCTATAAGGTACTAACTTGTAAATTAACCTTTAATGGTGTATAAATGATGTTCTGAAAGAACTGCTTATGCAGCTATATTTATGATCTAGAAAATTGCAAATATTTACAAGATTATAGGTGTTAATGGTCTGTCAAAAATGTTTGTATATTGTACATACATTAAACCCCGGTTTCAGACCACCCTGGTATAAAAGACCACCACTCTCTAGTCCCATATAGGGTTTCACTTTGATTCCATATATGCCAATCCCTATAATTAGCCTGTTCCCTAATATAGATCCACTCCACTTTATAGGGAATTCTCCCAATAGTTTTCATTTCGTTTAAACCCAGTGCCCAGGCCACCTATGTAAACTGTTTGCTAAATGGCCCAGGATGGCCAATCGATCTTATGTCAGCCCTTCCGAGGCTTGTGGGCAATGGCCTGTGAACTTGTCCGTCTTGTTTCTGAGCCAGCCTCGCCGTAGGGCTAAGTGCCCCGGGTTTGATTGCTTTCCTGAAATAAAATTCAGCATACAAGTGCGCTCCCGTGACTCGGCCTGTCTGCCGGGGTTTGGCCACTGGAGTGCTAAATGTCCCTAAGCCGAGGACATAACTCATTGCGGAGAACAGCTGATTGTTGCAACAGCACCTTAACTCTGCTGCTTGACAACAGGAAAGGACATCAAGCCAAAGGGGACAATCTCTTTTGTCCCGTAATTGTTAATCCCATCGTGGCTCCTTCCTCGGAAAGGTCTGACTGAGTCACTGTTCTGGGGCGGGGGCGGCCGGAGGAAAACAGAAAGGGCCTCCAGTTGTTTTGCAGTGGCTCTTCCACCCTGGTCTGTTATCTCATTTGCACTTTTTCATGAACGTCAAACTGTTTCCAGGGCCGTCTCAGGGGCCTCCGTCTCCTGCTCGTAGGAATTCAGAGAGCGAGCTTGGTCTCCAGCGTTTCCAGAGGAGCTGCCTTCCCACCGCTCCGATGAAAACCCGCAGGGATATGTCTGCCAAAGTCCTGGCATGAAAAGACGGACTTCTGGATTTTTAGATAGATTTTCAGATAATTGCTCCCTCCTACTCCACTCCCCCACCTCACCCGCAGAAACAGAGCAGGGAAATCATAAAATCAATTTTTCCCTTAAGCCCTTTAATGAGGCCTGATGACACACACTTCATTTTCTTGAAAATAAAATAGGTGTCTGGGTGGCTGGGATGGATGGAAACCATTGAAGTCCCAGCAGAGGTCTGGAAGGGAGCCGCGGGACGGCTTTGGGTCCCCGATGAGGAGCAGAAGGCCCTCAACACGAAGGGGAGGCTGGTGACCACTGGGAGGAATCACAAGTTCTGCGTTGGGGAGAGAATGGTGCCGTTGGTCCTCTTTGGCCTCTGCCTGGGATGATTCTCAGTGTTACCCAGTCTTCGACCTGCTTAGTGTTTGGCAAGGACTTGTTTCAAGGACATTAGGATTTACTGTTGCATAGCTCAGACCTAGAGATTCCTTTGGAGTTGCTCTGGAAATCTCTCCACCTTGAGATGCCGGTCAGGACCCCCTGCCTGGGAGCCTGGCCCTCTGGGGATCCATACAGGAGAAATGGGCTTGAGATAGTATCAATATTCTAGAACATTCACGAGTTATAGAACTAGCTGGGTTCAGACCGCAGTGGACACTGAAAATACACTTATTTTAACCCAAATTCTATCAACTCAACGCGTTTATGTTGGTTTTCTTACATTGGCAGCTTTTGATTAATAACAAAATGAGGAAATTATTCTCAATAATTGCACCTGTGTATTGATCATATGCTTCCAAATATGGAATCTGAGAGGAGAGCAAGATATCAAGGTCCAAGGAGGTAGAAAGTGGGGAACCACCGGTTTAGGGGGTTCCAAGCCGGCTACAGACAGAGTGCCAAGTCGCCACTTGTGTTACTCAGGTTCCAAATGAGAAAACCAGAAATAAACACAAAATGCAGATCCCACTTAGGGGCAGATTCCAATCTCTGTTCCGTTGCCTTTTATGTATCTAGAAAAACAGGTGGCTGAATACCAAATGCACTATATTTATATGCTCGCAAAACGGGATAAGTTAGCTTTCTCTCTTACTCAGGAAGTCATCCTTTTTAAGATGGAAGCTTCAAGTAAAGCAGCAGCTTGGGGGCCTGGCTGGTATGGCTCAGTGGTTGATTCCCGGTCAGGGTACATGCCTGGTTTTCAGGCTTGATCCCTGGTGGGGTGGTGGGGGTGCAGGAGGCAGCCGATCAATGACTCTTTCATCATTAATGTTTCTTATCTCTCTCTCTCCCCCTATCCTTCTTCTCTCTGAAATCAATAAAACATATTTAAAAAAAAAAAAAAAAGCAGCAGCAGCAACCTGGGCACCAGGCAGGTGAGGCTGGGCCCTGGCTGCTCTATATATAGTGTTAAGAGGGGGGGGCCTGGCATAGTCACATCAGCAGCCATGTGTCTGCTCCCCATGGCGAGGCTGGCACGGCCTGAGAGGGATTCATCAATTGTTTCAAACCCTTTTTTAAAAAATGTTATGGGTTTGGCAAAACCCCAGACATACTTTACCAAGTGCTTTTTTCCTTCATTTTTTAATCCCATGTGTATTCCAAATGCAATCCGTATGTTACTGATTCATTTACACTTAACTCATCAAAAATGGCGGTTGGGATGAATTAGTTGATGCCCAAGGAGAAGTAGGAGCCCCTTTTAAAGAAGATGTTAGGACCCTTTTCCCTGTTCCACCCCCCAAATGTAGTTCAAAGTGAATCAGCATCCCCACCATTCCCTCCGACCCCAACCAGTTTTTAATAACACGTGAAAAGGCAATTCCAAGGAGCACTAAATTTGGGGAAATTCTTCATTCCACTCTCTCTCATTTAAAATCCTTGTGCATTTTAAGGGAAATCTAATCCATATGCCTCTGATTCATTTACACTTAAATCATTAAAATGTTGTTTTGAACAAGCCACTTGGTGAACAGAAATTGAGTATGAGTCTTCTTTTGTTACTATGTCTTCCAGTTCTTTTCTGCAAAACAGGAAGTCACACTGGGAAAGTTGGATTCCCCAAAGTTTAAATTTGGTGGGATAATTCTTAGGCCACCGTGGTTTAGATAAATCTATTTTTGGCTCCTCTCACATGAAACTCGGTGTGAGGCTCTGCTCAGATGGCAGATGTACGCTCCTAATTGCATGTAATCAGCTAAATTGCATCTGTGAATAAGTTACTTCCTTTAAGTAATTTGAACGGAGCGTGTGTGATGCATGATGCGAAATCTTCTGGACCCTGAACATACCTGGAAAGATGGGACTGAGAAAGGCGCTGCGTGCTGAGAAACAGGAGAGAATCAACATGAAATGGTTTAGGTATTTGCCACAAGCATTAATGGGAAACACATGGAATATAGTCTCCTTCAACTAGTCCTGGTTAAAGACTAGTTAAGATCATTGAGCCAGTGTCACCAAGCTTGCTGACAAATGAGGAGCCAATCTTCACCCTTTCCTTTATCTCCCCTCTGTGATAATCGATGCCAGTGGACTTCACTCTTACTTTTAAAATCCTTTTTGTCTCTTCCCTGAATCTGGTGGTAAAAATTATTCTGGAAACACCTGCCCCAACCTTCACTTTACAGAGGAGGAAACAGAAGTTCAAAGCTCATAGATAGAGAGCCGGCTGACAGCTGTCAGGGGGAGGGGTGGCTGAGTGGCGGGAGGATTGAACAAAAAAGAAAAAAGAGAGAAAGAACTCATGATGATTCTGGGGGGTGAGCAGAGGAGAGGGGGGAAGAAAGTATAGGGGAGATAAATGGTGATGGAAAAATGAAATGAAATTAAAAAAAAAAAAAAGTTCATGACAAAACTCCAACTAGAAAATTTGACTCCTGAAGTCAAATTGTAGCACAGTGGTTAACCGTGAGGACTTGCATTTGAATACTCTCACTCCACCATTCGCTATTTGTTGATCCTGCCTCTTACTTAACCTTGTTGTGTCTCTGTACCCTCAGAAATGGGGGGAACAATAACACCTATACTATAGAGCTGTTGTGAAGATCACATGAGACACTCCACGTAACAGGGTCTAGATATGATAAACACTCAACAAGTCACAGCTGATACACCATCATCAGGGCAAAGGGATGGGCCTACTATTTTCTGACTAAGGAGACCAGAGGAGTTGCATGGACCAGATAATTTGTTCTGAAGTCCTTTCTCTCTCCCAGCCCTTTATGCCAAATCCTGCCCAGGGGTGGACAGGCTCCACGTGTACCCAGCTCTGTGACAGGAAGCACGTGAGCTCAGCGCCTTCCTGACACAAGACTCTGAACAAAACCCTCACGTCCCGTGGGAATGTGAAAGCAAAATGGGGACAACTTAGAGGGAAAACAAATAGCATGATAGCAATAATTTCCTAATGTTGTTATTATTTTCACACCTACAGCCTAGTGTTGTCTTTAAAATATGATTTTTAAGGCATAGCAGGGCATGATTATTTCTAGTTTGGATAGGGGTTTGTAAAATTCCTAAAAGTTCACCTCTCAGGTGAAGCCATCTGAATCCCATTAGAACTGTGAGATGGAGATTTCATGGCAAATAAAAGCACTGTATCATTTTAATAAAATCACCATGTGTAAGCGAAACCAAGGCAAGGAAGCCCTCACCCAGCTCTTCTCACTCTGGCTAAAATTCTCAATGTCCAGAAGAGACCTTCAGTAGCAACATCTCAATCTGCTACAAAAGCTGGTGCTCGTGTCTGGATTTTTCCCTCTATCTTCAGTTGAGGAACTGTAGTGAGGTTTCCAGAGTAGCATTTGAATGGGGGCAGGGCGAGCACTGACAAAGTGCTCTTGGAAGGAAGGGTTGGTGGGGAGCAAGGAGAAGACAGGTAAGATAATCCGTGTGTTTCCCTTTTCATTCTCAGATCCCCTCCTGGAGCTCCGCATGCTGCCCGAGAAAACCAATGGTAACCTGTTCTCTAGATCCAGGGTGACACATGCTTTAATATTAATTTCTTAAGTTGTCCAAAGGAAATTGTGGCTATGCCTGTTTCCCTGGTGCCAAACATCTGGATGAAGGGTGGGGGCAAGGAGTCCCCTGAATAGCCCCCGTGTCCTCATTTGCTTGTGGCCTGGAGGGTCGGCGACTGTGAGTAAATTGGCAAGGTTTCTGAAGAGGCCATCATCCTGGGAGAGAGCCTGGGAGTCCAAGTGGAGGGTTTTACACACTGTTGGAAAATGCTCCCACCATGTCATCTGGGTGTCTGCAGGCCCTGGGCCTCTGGGACTTACCCTCTTTTTCCAGAGTCATAAGCAAGAAAGAGACTATTAATATTCAAGGGCCAGTGAATAAATCAGTCATGTAGCACATCGCATTAATGGGGCCCTGTTGTTTTCTGCTACATCTGTAGCCAGAGGCAAGGAATAGATGAATCCTGAAGGTCCTTATTCGCTCCAAGTTTCAAGGGTCTCTGACCATTATCAAAGCCTTCTAGCACCAGCGTTTCTTAGTAAAGAAGTGACATCTCTATCCCAGGACCACTGCATCATCATCACCATCATCATCATCACCACCATTGCCATCATCATTACTACCACCATCATCACTACCATCATCATCACTATCACCATCATCACCATCATCATCATCTCACTATCACCACCGTCATCACTATCACCATCATCATCATCATCACCATCATCACCAGCACCACCACTACCATCAACATAAAGCTACTGAGTGCTTACTATATCCAGGCACTGAACCAAGGGCGTTAGGTTATCATTTCATTATTCTATAATAACCCTTTGAAATCGGTACCATTACAATCTCCTATTTATATAGGAGCCCACGGTGAAGTGAGTTGACTAAGTCACCAAAAGAGCAAGTGACAGTTTGAGGACTTGACCTCAAAGCCTATGACATTGATCAGTGTGCAGTTAGGCGATACTGGCCTAACTTGAATGAATGAACAAATACATAATTTAAAAGGCCCATTCTGACTTGACTCACTTGATAGTCTTGGAAGATAGTATTAGTGGCCAAAGAGCTAGACTTAGGTTTGAATTCCAGACTTGTCATTTTCTAGATGTGTGGCATTAGGCAGGTGGTTATTTTTCGGCTTAATGTATCTGTAAAATAGGGTCAATATTAACCACTCTGTAGAGTTGTTGTTAAAGTTTTTATGTATAAGAGAGAATATGCCTGATTCATAGCTGGTCCTTAATACGTGTTACAGGTTATTTTTAAATATTTTAAACATTTATATTAATTGATAATTGCATGTAGACTAAAACTATCTTTCAAGAAAAGAAAACTGTGGGGCAGGTGGCAGGGGAAGCTGGCCACATATTCTGCCCTGTGATCTCCTCTTTCTTAGACCTTCAGATTGTGAGCCTCCCTTTCTTCTACTATTGACTCCAAGTTCTGAGCCTCAAATAATTCTCCACCATGAAAAAGCAAACTCCACGAATCCGAGCCTCCTTTCAGGAGGCGAGAGAGCTAGAAGAGGGAAGGCTTGGGTCTGCCAAGAGGAAAATGCCCAGGCTTTGAGAGACTGAAGCAATATTACATGGTTCTTATTTTCTAATTTGCAAATAATTATTTCCTTCCAGGCTCACAAATAACAGATTAAAATGAGTACTCCTCTGCTGCCCAATAAAATGGCTTTACTTGTGTCTTTGAGAATGTTTTCATTAATCCTTTCTAACTTCTCCCAGGCTGTTTTCAGACTAACGCCAGCATTGGCAGTTGACATGGCTGGACAATGAAGGGACTCAGGATGGAAACGGGTTCAGGAGGGGCAGGTCTCAGCTCCCAACACATTTTTATTTCTTCAGGAGGAATGATTATCTACTAATTTTTCAGTTCTTACATAAATGCCTATTATTAAAATAGGGAGGCTTAACCAGTAATGAAGAAATATAACCAAGGTACCCAAACATTTCAGACTTGATTGTATTGAAAGTCTAAAATTTAACAAGCGTGTGTAAAAGCTGTGTGATATACAACAGTCCAGTGAAAAGTTGACCCATTTGCTGAGCGTGATTGGGTTACACTTACCACGCTGACCCTCTTCCCTGTAAACAGGCTACTTTTTCACTGGGGTAACATACACATTAAGTTTCCATTAAAAATTTTAGTCACTTCTAAGTTTATACAATTAATGTTGACTTCTTTGGAGGACCGAGGAAAAGGTGGAAATGCACTCTTCTCTTTTTACAAATCTGTTTCTCACAAGGAATATTCCCTTCCATGCTGCCTGAGCCTAAAGGGAGTAGTGAGTGTCCTTTTGGGGGGCACTCCAGATATTCTCAATCATTATTTTTATCTTACTACACTGCATGTATATCATATTTATAGAACAACCCTTGAAGAAGTGGGAGGAAAGTTAGCATGCAAACAAACAAAGGCAGTTGGCCTACGAATACATTTAGATAATTCCTTTGCAGATGTACTGCCCTAATTTGTTCTTATGTGAAAGAGCATAGTAACCAGAGTTCCAGTCCTGGTTGTCATCACTGATTAGCTGTGTAACTTTCGAGAAGCCACTTTATCTCATAGGCCTTCTGTTTCCCTGTCTGTGAAGAAGTGAAATTATAAAGGAGCTTGCATTCTCTAAGCACATATCGGCAACCCACAAAGACACCAAGTGCCAGATGGAGGCCAGCCTGTGTGTCTGTGTTCTGTGATTATGCCACAGAGAGTGCAATTCACAACGAAGTACCTGACAGCTAGGTGCCTTGAGCCAACTGGGTAGATTCCCCCAATCGAAGGGAAATTTCTGAAATTCATTCTCAATATCCCAAAGAGTGGGCATGTAATAAGCATTCAATACATATTTGCTGAATAAGTAAATGGAGGGATGTATGAATGAATCAGCACATTCTTGAGTAGCTTCTCAAATTTTGGATTTTTTTTCCTTTTAAATATATGTTATTTATCAAAACAGCATCTATCTACATAAAATTGCTGCATACCTACAAGAATTATTATTGATTCAATATACAAAGAATTCTTGATGTCCATGTGGATTCCCAGTCCTCTGGCTATAACTCTGTGGTCCATCTTCCTCTCAGTCCCCAATCCCAGAAGCAGGGAAATACCTCTAAATGTTTATGATAATACCTTGAAAATAATATTTCCAGTTATTTTTTATTAGCATCTAAACATCTATTTCTTCGTGTTATTAAAAATTAAAATTAAATTGTTATGAAAACTTTATGGTGTTAAAAAAAATCCTGCTAATTTTATTTATAGCAATTTTTTGATAAATATTTTTGTTTGTTTTTAAGGGAATGCTTCAGATCTTTTGGGATATCTTTAAAGGGGCTCACAAGTCTACACTCACAAAGGTGTAGACCACTGATTTAGAGACAGGCCGTAACTCGAATCCAGCATCTCAGTAGGACTTCTCGGCATTCATTTTATAAGCTATCTTCACCCTTTTCTCCCTTTTTCTATTTTTAGTTTTTTCATGTTCATGTTCCTGAAATCTTTTGTATAGACCCACACGATCTCTTCCTACAGAAGTTTAGAGTACCGGTTACTTTAAAAAATTTTAATTCTCCTGATAGAACATGCATTTCTATGTTAGCTTTCAAGCTTCATCCAGGGTGGGAGTTAAAACAAATGAGACGAGGTCAAGTGGCTGACTTCTGGCATCGAGACAAGAAGTGGAAATGAAAACTGTGCGGTTCTGATGCCTAATCTGAAAATTGGGGCATTGGAGAGAAAACCTGTGGGGCAGCAAGAGATTTACACTCTCGGCTAATTACATCACAAAAGTCCTTGTTGACATCAGTGCAACAAAGTCAAATGTTGGCTTAACTAGAAGGAAAACTGCCCTAGAAACAGAGCCTTCAATATTTAAAAACCACGTACATCCACTTTCATAAGATTTCATTTATTACTGCCCTCCCCCAATAACAGATCATGCTGTTAGTACCTCTAATAAGGTACAGTTGAAACATTATTTCACACCGCTGCAAAGCTATGCAAAGCTCCCTTATTAAAGGAGACCAATTAATGAAATACTGAATAAAAAAAAAAATTGGCGTTATTTGGAAAAAATGACTTAAGTTTTTTTTATTTACAAGACTATCTTTTTTTAATTAATAAGATTATAAGCAGCTCCAATATTTTTTTGACAGAGGTGAAGTATTTTCATTCAATTAATAAACTAATGTGTCAGGCTTAGTTTTCCCTAACTTTCCCAAATGGAAAAAAAAAAAAATTCATATTGTTCAAGAGAGAGAAACTTTCAAGTGAAAATCAAGGATGGCTATGTTATTTTAAATACACGATCCTAAATAATAATTGTCTATTGTATTTAGAAGGGAAGCCCTGGGCTCCATATCATATTTCCTAATCAACTGTTGGCTTCCCGAAGCCAAACCACTTAACTCTTGAGGGGACACGTTCCCCTTGGACTTGAGAAGAGCTGTAACATGCTGTATGGGTCCAGACTGTGGGGCACATTCCACCCAGATGCTTTAAGAAACAAATACTTTGTGGGCAGAACTGGTACTGATTCACTGCGTTTGAATAATAATACCAAGCTCTCTAGGTTCATGGCATCAAAATTTATATTTCTGGACAGAAACCTGTCAAATTAAAGAATGGTGGGTTCTTGGCAAGCGTGCTATCGCTTCCGCCACTGTGCCCACGGCACACATCACGCACCAACCCTGCCATGCTGCTGCGTGAGCTGGAACTTGACCTCAAGGGTTGCTGAACTACTGTTTCAATAGATTGGGGCCCACCTGTAAGGTCAAACGTAGCTGCCAAGCACTGGAAAGCAGGCAAACTAGAGCAGGAGGCTTCTATGCAGTGTTGTGAGTGTGTCTCGGCGACGCCTGGATTTCAAGTCAAGAGTGAAACTAGGTTTTCTGAACCCTACATTTTCAAAGGAAATAGGGAATGGAGGATTCTTGGGTTATGCTATCTTTCCTGCTCCATGTTTATGAATTAATGGGGCCTTTTGTTCCTAGGGAGGTGCCGGGGGGAAGGGGAGCCAAGCAAATGGGGCTCCAATGTCCTAACCCTTGTTTCGATCACTGTATAAAGATATAGAGTAAAACTATATCACAGAATTTTCTTCCTTAGAGAAAATGCTAAGATGGTGTAAGCAGAAAACCCAGAAGCACAGGAAGCGGCCCGAGTGATTAAATCTCAATAAGCGCCGTGGGACTATTGGCTTTCCGCGTGGAAAAAGGAAAATTCCTCTTCTCATTGATCTCCGTAGGAAAAGCCACTGGGCCCACAGCTCTTACTGCACAACCCGCCCCACCGCCCCTCCTATTTGGCAGGGCCCTCGTGGGAATCTCTGCGCTACCCGGTGTCCGTTTGTCTGTCCCTGTGCTAATACCTACCGGCCTAAGGATTGCAACTTTATAAGCCTGTATGTTCATGGCCAGTTCATCCAACCTTTGCCCTTTCCAGAATTCTGTTGGCGACTTGGGGGGGCTTTCATTTTTCCACATGGAGTTTAGAATCAATTTGTCCAGTTGTCACGCATCTTGTTGGTATTTTGACTGGATTTCCTTGAACGTACAGATTAGGAGACAGTTCACGTTTTTGTAATATTGAGACTTTCTGTGCATGGACACGATGTGCCTGGCCACTCATCACATCTACTCTTACGTCTTTCAAAAACCTTTCCTGGTGAGAATCTCAACAGTTAGGATGATCTTAGCCACAGGGGAATTGTTTGCTTGGTGGTACCCTGAGCTGGTCTAGCCAGGCCACATGTGACTTGGGAGTTTTCAGCTCTGTTCCATGCTCTTCCCACCCGGGAGCTCTCCTCAGTGGTCCTAGTCTCCCGTGGGATTAAGTTCCACAGTTCAGTGTGGACTTGCTTGTGGCTCGCTCTCTCGCTCTCTCGCTCTCTCGCTCTCACTCTCTCGCTCATGCTTCCTGTGATCGCCTCCTTACAAACCATGTGTATTTTCATCCTTGCCTCAGGGTCTGCTTCTGGAAAATCCTTGACAAGTATTAAATACACTTCCATGCCAAAAGTAATAAAATCTAACTCTCAGAACTTAAGAGCAAAAACAAAACGAAACAAAAAACTCTACCCGCGGTCACCTCCAGGTAGGGTCATTTGGGGGAAGAGCATGGGCTTTGGGGCCTGACAGATGCTTAAATTCCAGCTTCCCAAATTTTTTGCTGTACGTCCTCTATAAACCTCTGCCTCCCACCTACATGAAAATTTAAACCTCATAACATTGTTCTAATTGTTCAACGATGAATCTTACATTCATTCAACAGCTATTTATTTTCCCAGGCATAACTCATGTTAGGAACATAATTAAGTAACTGGCACCAACTGATGTCCAATAAGTGGAAACTATAGTTAATTGCTGTACACAGGTGAATGATAGGCAGGACGAATCTTGGAGACCTTGGGACAAACAATGACATTTGGTAGTAGGGACACGCCTCTGTCATAGGTGTTGTACAATGGGGCTCTTCGGGCTCTGTGTCCTGGGTTGAGCCTTTGAAGGCAGACAGACCTGGGTTCAAATACCCTGTGTATTAGCTGAATGACCTTGTAAACTTCCGTGGGACGATTTGTGCAATGGTGACCATGAGGCCTCCCTAAAGGACTGTGGTGAGGAGCCAAGAGGTCATGGACGCACAGGCCAGGCCTTCAGCAGTGTTCCTTTTAAAAACTTCCCTTCTTGAAGATCTCCTTGTTGCTGCCATTGAGTACACAGCATCACTTTCTCCTGACACAACATGTCCCGTGCAAAGGTATTTAGAAAAGTCTGGTTGGCAGACACCTTTCTGTCCAATTCTCCAGAATTAACAGTTAACACAGAATACTACTTTTTCCACATTTAATACAGGATCTTCTTATCCACCGCCCCTGAAGCCTTTCTAGAATATAGTTTTAGAGAAAACCTACTGAGGCCAAGTCTGAAGGCTGGAGGGTGGGTTGATGCTTTCGGTCCTAAGCAAGCTTAAGAGGAAGATAACTAAGTGTGGAAGGAAGAACATGGGTCTTAGAGCCGGAGGGCCTTGATTTTAATTCCAGTTCTGTCATTTTCTAGTTATATGTGATCTTGGGCAGAAGGCTTCCGATTAATTTGGATTTTGTTATTGGCCCTCAGCCTCCTTATTGGAGCTTCGCCTCATATTTGTCGCATTTCCATCGCCATGAGGTATCTGGCTGGGAACACGACCTCGTTCACTGGACATCAGCGCTCGTGTCCAGCCCTTGCTCCCTGACCTCTTAGCTCTGCATCTTTGATGTCTGTCCAATCACTTGGATTCTGGAAGAGGGTCATCTGAATCTGTTCTATCTGATGCTGACATGGCAGCATTTAGGGGGAAAAGACAAAAATGGGAAAAGTTCAACCGGCTACATCCCCCCAATGTGGATTAGGCCCCGGGTGAGTTCATGATGATTATCAGCTACGCTGGCACTTCCCATTGTTGGTGCCTCTCATTCAGCATGGTTGGGGGGCATTCGTGTGGCTGTGTGTGGCTGTGGACTCTACATTCTCGTGGCTCTGTGCTCTTTCACTGTGTATGTACCACGATGCATCTTTGTGGGGCATACACCCCGGATTGGAAATGCTGAGTTATAGGGTATGCATATGTTCATGTTTAGGAGATAATGCCAGTTTTCCAAAGGGACTGTACCAAAGGTGTCATCATCTATCAGCAACGTACGAGAATGCAATTGTGCCACAGCCTCAGTAGCACTTGTATTTTCTGTCTCGTGCTAGAGCCGTTTGGTGGATGTCATTTTATTATCTTTTATTTTGACCCAGATATCTGGTGTATATGATAGAAGTTCCTTGGAGGTGCTTTAAACTGGTGTCTATCTCTTCGTGATCTAGGCAGTTAGCTTTTACAGTGTCTTTTAAGTAGCATCGAGTCTCTCTCGGTCTGCTTCTCTCCTTTTAAAAGACGAGATGCTTCATAAATCAGGAATAAAGTTACTTGAGCCACTTTAAAGTTACTTTAAAATTAAGTTAACATGAAGACACAATAATCTGGTGCTTCTTTCTTAAATTAACTCTAAAATAATAAATAGTCTTATTCTAAACCATAGTCTAACTCGGAGACTTTTAAAGATCACACTGTACCAACAAATTGTCCTATAACTTCTATAATGGCCATTGACGAAAAGCAGTAATAGCTGACCTTAAAGCAACCTCTTCATGTGCTTTGGTGCCTCGAAACCCACTTTAACCCCACTGGGGGGTACGCAGTGATCCCCGGCTCCGTATGTGAAATCATGGACATAAATACGAGAAACATAGGCTATGTATTCACTATCCTCATGGATCTTTCAGAACTGGAAAAACATGATTAGCCCACATGGAAAAATCAGAAAAAAATAGAAATGAGTATGTGGTCAATCGTTAAATAGATGCTCTAGTTATAATTGCTAGTGTCATCGATAATATTTTATTATACTGTACCATGTGTTTCCCACACTAGACATAAGTTCCACGGAGACCGAGACCACACCTGTCTTGTTGATGACTGCACTCAGTGCTAGTCTAGTGCCTGATAATATTATAAGCGCTCAAAAAAATATTTATGAGGTTAAATGGCAGGAAGATAAAACATGAGTTAGAGTAAGTAGCCAGGGAATAATGTTGAGATTTAAATAAAGGAAGAGGAAGGTTTTCTGGCGGAGAGCATATACCTTTACACTAGTGTTGCCTTTTGTTCTATAATCCTTTGTGTTTTTTAAATTCGCATAATTATCTCAATTAATTCCCTCAGAAGACCATATACGTTTATGAGACTCAATGAAATCAGTCAAGTATTCAAAAGATCTAGCCTTGTTCGCACACAAAATCATTAACTCTGTAGACTACGAGTAGAGCAGAAAATAAAGACGTAAGTGGAAGGGTGAAGCCCTCCAGCTGGGCGGCAGCCTGGAATCAGGACAAGGAAGGGCCAGGGTCGGAGAGGGCGAGGTCGGCGCCTGTCGTTTACTGGGGATTGCAAATGCCAGTGTCGCGTGGGAATCCGAAGCTGGGCCCGCTGCTTGGCACCAGGAGGTATGTGGGTCTCCTCAGCTCGTCAAAGGGGGAACCAAGAGGTTGGCGCCTGTTGCTGGGGCTACAGTTGTGGTCGAGGGAGGCTGCAGGACACACGCTCAGGTTTATAAACAGTACCTGAGCCCAAGGCCGCTGCTTGGGAGCCTGGATCTTGGATCTTCCCAGTATCACCATGGAGCAGGAGCATAAGCCCCTATTGAAGATTTTTTGGACTGGGAGCCCTAGGTGGGGGAGAGGCTGAGTTGAGGTGACACCAGACTTCTTAGGTAAAGGGGCCTGAAGAGAGTGGTATGGAAGGGGCGAGGGGAAGGGAAGGAAGGAAAGGCACATTAAATTTTCAAAGTACAAGGACACTGAATGCCAGGTAAATGTAAAGAAGAATATAATGACAAAAAAGAAAACAATAGGTCATGCTCATAAATGAACACAAATTTAAAAATTTAAATAGAACAGGTACAAGCTGTATACCGATGTATTTTTAAAGCCCACTAAGTAGAGTATGTCAGGAGTGCAATGAGGGGTCAACATCAGAAAATCTATGAATATAATCTATCGCACAAATAGATTAAAGGAACAAAACCAGATTATTATCTGAAGAGATGCAGAATACCTGATAAATATCAACACATGATGTTGATTTTTTTTTTTCTTTTAAAAACCCCAGTAGCCACATATTGTATATGTAATTATTTTTCCAGAAGAAGCCTAGAAGGGCCACATTGAAATTACATAGGAAAAGAAACTGTTGGAGACAGAGAACAGTAGTCTAGTAATTTATTAATCCTGAAGAATTGGGCATGATTAGGAGGGAAGAGCTAAATGAGGAAAAAAGCACCATAAGCTAGGACTTGGTTACAGAGAGCAGCGGAAGGGGAGAGGGGCAAGAGCTCTGTGCAGTTACCATGAGGAATTTGGGCAAAGAAAACACATATTTTGCTGTGACACGTAATGTAACCCCCCTTGGAGGGACTTCAGTAAAAATTTGTTTTTATCTGTTTAGATGTTTGTGTTTCTTTCGGATATATACCTAAACTTAGACGGACCATGAAGCAGTTGAATTATATTCAGGTTACACAAGCCTTTTGATAATGAAATTAGCATTTGGAGCCCATCTGGGTTCACTATCAAGAAACTGTGCCAAACTCGACATCGTTGCCCCTAGGAGAGGGTAGTCACACTAGCATACCTTGAGAGCAACAAGAAAAGCAACAATAATACAACTATGACCATCACTAACTAGTGTGTTTATATCGTCAGCTGTCCTATAGTCTTTGTGTGGACTGATTTACTTCATAATCGCAACAACTTTACGAGGCAGATAAACATAATATAACATATTCATTTTCTATGTAAGAAAACAGACCCAGAGACGTGGAGCGACGTGCTCCAAAGCACATAGCTAACAAGGCCTAGTAAGGTGAGAAGCCAGGAAACGCAGCTCTGCAGGGATCCCTCAGGGTGTGGACGGTGCTAAACTGCAAAGTCACCAGGCAGGAGGCAGCAGCCGGTGTAATGTTCACCTTGTTCCTGGCTCCTAAGGACGGATTTCACCGACGTCACGGACACCGCTCTAACGACAGCTCTCGGGCGGGGTGTTGGAGAGCTGCCTGGATCTGATTCTGTTGTCTAATTTCAGAAAAGCATTTACTGAGCATCCGGTTGTTTAACAGAACGTCGCAGCCATTTCAGGAGAGACGAAAATACATAAAACACGATTCTACCTTGAGGGAGCTTAAAATACAGACGTTCGCTGTTTTTTAATCACTCGTTTAAATGAAGTCAAGAGGCGAATCGAACATGTCATAAAACTGGGGCGGGATTTAAAGTCATTCAGATTCAAAAAGCTCCTAACAGTTGTCACCGAGATTCTGAAACTAAGAAGTGTCACAGGGATTCGTGTAAAGCTTTGCGTTCTGTTCAAAACAAGTGCAAGCCGCAGCAACAAACCGAGGGCATGGATACACGACTGGGAAAAAGAATCTGCTTTTACGGCAGCTTTTATGTCACACATCTAGAGATTTTAGGATTAACATCAGGACTAAAGTGCTATTAAAATTTGTGAGGCACTCGTAGGTTGTAGGGATAGAAATGCCACGGCCAGAATGAGACGAGAGCTTTTCTCCGGGCGCTGCGATGGTCAGCCGTCTGGGCAGCCCTCTCTTCGGGGCAGGCTGTAACATTTTAAGAGGGACATTGTAAAAAGCAACTGGGGCGAATGAAAAAGGAGAATTCAACCAGGTCATACGAAGAATAGCTGAAGGATTTGGGATGTTTAGCCTGGACAGGGAAGACTCGGCGAGCATAGGAAATCAGACTCCAAAGTATCTGGAGGACTGTCAGGGGGAAGGATCCGGCCTCGGGGCTGCTGCAGCAGCCAAGCCGCCTGAAGATGACCTCAGGTTAGCAAAAGAAAGTCTGAGCTATTAAAACCTGCATCGGGCTTCCATGGGCCACAGAAAGGGCTCCCGGGAGGGTGTTGGGAGGAGGACGGCTTGGGGTGGGCTGTTGAGCTTTAAAATGTACACACGCAGGGTGAAGGTCAGCGTCTCCCAAACACGCAAACGCTCTGCAATGAACATGAGCAGGAATCATCTTCCTATTTCTCTTAGGAGCAGAAGAAACAGTGACGTTTAGGTCACGAAAAGAGAAGATGTAAGCGGCTGTGCCATTGCCTTGGTACCTGGAAAGCCTGGGAACTATGGGCCTAAGGCCTGGGCATCTACTCCGCGGGCAACAGGGGGCTGTTCTGATATGAAGACGTGAACAGAGAAGGAATACAAGGCGGACGCCGGGCGCAACGCTAAATCCTTCAGCGCAGCGCCCGGCAGTCATAGAAAAGCAAACACGAGTGGGCACAGCCTTTCTCCCGAGCTGATGACTAGAAACAGGACAGATCTGCAAAGAGCAGGCGGCCCCGGGGAAGGAGGAAAATGCAACCAGAACAAGGGCAGGAGTTTGGGCACATGGATCTTCAGGTGATTTACAGAAACCCACTTAATGCAATTGGCAAGCGGACGCGGAGAGGGGGAGCATTTAGAGAGAACCCCGCCAAGGCCAGGAGAAACCAGAGGGAGCCCGTGGAGAGGTGGCCCCAGCCTTGCTGAATCCCGGGGGGCCGGGAGGGGGGGCGCCTGCAACCCGGGCAGAGAGCAGTGAAGTCAGGGGAGCTAGACCTTGGCCCAGCCGACCAAAGCCCAGAGACAATCCCCAGCGCGCCAGGCCATTTATTAACGGTTGTTTCTTCCCCACTAACCACCAGCTTCCACCAGTCTCAGGCATTCTTTCTGACTTATTTCATTAGCATTTCCTTCTTTTTCTGGAGTGGTCGGAGCCCCAGGGAATCTCTCCCCCACCCCAACCAGTGGGGCATTGAATGAGAGCCAGAGTGTTGTCTGTGTAAAGAGAAATTGCAAAACCACAAATTGCACAAAATCGTTACTGCCAAAACTCGAAAGGAGCACACAATATCGCCATGCCTCTTAAAAAGCAATTGCGCATTTTACAGGCCTCGGGATAATTCAGGTTCGTTTGGCAACTTTCTCACCCATACCACCCAGAAGACGACCCTCTCCCACCAGAGGCCGTGGGCCCAAAGAGTGCGTGCGGTTGAAAAGAAACAAACAAACAAAATGTGGGTTCAAGTCTTTCCGGGGGCCCGATGTGGCCCAGTGTGGTTCTGCTTTCTTCTATTGTGTAGTATTAATTTTAAGGCCCCAAGTTTGGCCCCAGAGTGCCAGGGTCTCCCACCAAAACAGAGGGAACCTTCAGTAATCTAATGAAAATCCCTTAAATATACAGAACGTTCTGGGATAGGAAAATCTTTCTGAAACATCATCGGCACAGCAACCCTTTGACGGAAGCAGGAAAAATGTTTTCCTTTCTCTTTCTCCCACTCGTAATAAAGATTATTAGAAACTGAGGGGTTAACTTACATTCCCCCAAATCATCCAGTTTCTAGGGACTGGTCTGGGAGGCAGACAGGAGCCTTCTGATTTTAGTCCTGAGTTTCTTTCCATCCCCCCCCCTCTTTCTCTCTGGAGGCATATATCTTCCTGACTTGGCTCGGGCTGTCCTCCATCAGTGGTCTCGGGATTTTACGCGGCCCATACACATCTCCAGGCCCTTTCTTTTGAAAGCTTCCTGCCACTCACTATAGACCAGGGCTCATCTGAATGGGGTGCTGATTAGGCTTTTTTCCATTTGCATCGGTTGTATAATGCAATCATCATTAGGACATAATGTCAGCTCCGGAGGGGCTGAGCCAGCCTGGCTGCCCAAACGAGCTCAAGTCACAATTGCCCGGTGATTTTAATGTGTTTCCATGACTCCACGGGTCAGACCAACTTTCTACCAGTTGCTCAGAGACAGCGTGAAGAGGTATGGAGACCCATTTTGTCTGGATAGTGTGAACTCCCAGCACGCATTTCCTTCTCAGAATAGTGACTGATAAACTGGGTTGCCGACCACTTTATGTTTCCTTGAGGAAAAACATGTGAAAATAAGGCAATCACAGATTCACCCCTCTAAGGTAAAACCAGCTGGCCTTCGCCCCTCCCTGCCCCTCCACTCTGGGACAATAACGGAGATCTTGAGGTAGTTGTCATGTATGTGTTTCTAGTTGCATATTTGCACAGAATGATTTAAAACACTACCTTAAATTGCCATTCATCTAATTTTCACTGTGAACGTATGAGAACTGTATCTTTTAGGATTTAAAATTAAGTCGCTGAAAAGCCGTGGTAGCCCTAAATAAGCAGAAACAGTGTGATGAAGAGCTACGAGATATGAATATACAGGAAAGTAAACACAGGCAGTTTCTATGTTCAAAAGAGAGAATCCTGCCAAAGGTTAACGTTTGCACAAATAAAATAGCACTGCTCATAAAAACCTAACATGACTTCATTGGTGTAAGCTGCTTAAAATATTCATAACAAGCAGGTGTCTCGATAATACAATAAAGACCAAAGTGGTTTCACACAGAGACTGATGCGCGAAAATAGTCCCACGAATGCATAATACTTTGATGTCACATTTGAATGGTTTTAAGCATGAATGTTTCTTGTGCTGACGTTTGAATATTTGTGTTTATTAGCACTGGGATCAATTTGTTCTAGAGAGCCTATACACTTTACTTTTATTAAAAAGGAAAAAAAAGAAACATTCTCTAATTCTCAATTATTCCCAATTGTTTAGGCCAAACAATCAAATAATCAGAATTCCCAGTTCAAACCTGGTGTAATTTTATTTGGTCTTTAGAATAGAGGGAGTTGGTAGTTTGGGTATGGACACCGGGAGTGCCAAGAGTAAAGAAACATAATCCATGGGAGATTCTTTCTAGAGAGAACACTGGTTTACAGAGCAGCCTCCATTCAACACACACAGAAAGGAATTATCAAGGTAACGACAATGCTACCAAACGTGAGACAGCCTGTGGCTGTGAGGAGCCGCTGGGCACAGAGTAATAAATTAGCCGTCTGAGAGACCCTGAATATTCAAATGTTTGGTGTCCTCATGTCTAAAAGAATAGTGACTAATTTTTTCCTCTGCACTTTTTACTAGCTTTTTAGATGCAATATAGTCACGAGATATCAAGTTCAATCTCCTTCTCAAAAGATTATAAAATGCTCCACAGTGCTGCACAAATCAAGTGTGGGAAATGTTAGTTCCAATGGTGGCTGTGTTTGTGGAGCCAGCCTCTAGAAGTGGAACGATTTGAGGTACAAGCCTTAAAGATTAGAAGGTTTTAGGGATGATAGCTGAGGTGTAGACACGAATGCAAGGGGGAAATGTACTTACATTTTGCTGCACGTGAAATGCCTGTCTTTAAAGGGTAGCCTCTGAAACAGAGAGAGAGAAAAGGTATATTACAAAACTGTACAGTAACTGACTCAAAATGAAAAAGGCACTAAACTGCCTTTGAAGGTAGAGCCAGGGACTGAGAAAAATAAGTCTAGAGATGAAAACATATTTATTGGGAAACTTCTCAGAGGTACAAAGACCTTTAGCCCAGAAAGAAAACACGAGAGTCGACGGCCATCTCTCATTGCCTGCTCAGCTCCCTGCCCCTAAACACCCTAGAAGTTCAAGATCCCTCGATGCTCACGTTGTCTCCCAGGTGTGATCCTGGCGAGAGGAAATCTGGGAGACTGGGGCCTGGTTCAGTGGCTCAGATGCATCCCTTCTTTTGCTTCTGGTTCGTACTGGCATTGGACCTTGTCCTCATAGGCCCAGTTCTGACACATTGTGCCCTTACATGAAACTCCTCCTAAAAATCATGATTTTCTCTATTCGTGCTTATTGGGAGAAGTGGACAAGCTCCTTTTCCAAGAAACAAGGAGTGTTTCTGGGGAGCAGTGCTTCTATATTCAAAAGGGCAGTGAAAAGAGAGAAACAATTAGACTGCGCCTGTGCTTCAGAGGTGTTTGCCAACTGGGCAGGCAGTTACTCAGTGTGGCAATTGAAGTTGCTTCCAAATCCATTTAAAAAAAAAAAAATCTACCATGGCTATATCCAAAGGAGTACTTTTCAGGGCGGTACATTTAACTGGGGATGTCAGGTAAGTCCCGAGATTGATGTGAACTCTCTGCGTTCTGAGATTCAGATGGTGCCAGGTCATCTCCAAGACTGAACACTCCAGTCACAGTGGTCCTCAGACCTAGAAAGAGAGCTTGTAATGCTACCCACGTGGATCTGGATAAGTCAGCTTCGTCACTTCAGTGACGAGTATTTTTCCAGACTCTGCCATTTTGAGTAACAGTGTGACTTTGGCAGATTGATAGAAACAACAATAGTGGCTATTTCAAAGAATTGCGCTAAGGGTAAAGAAGACAATACGTGGAAAGTAGTAGCATAAGGTTGGCTCATGGTGGGGACTCAGTAAGTGCTTCCTGCTGTTGTTACTCTTATTGTTATTATTACGATCAGAAGGCCAATTTGGAAAACCAAGTAAGAAGATTGGATAAGTCCATGAAATTGGAGCTAGGAAGGCAGCTATGGAGAGAGGCTTGCTTGGGTGCGATATCGCCACTCTTGGCTGTCAAAACCATAATATCGTCCCGAATTTCTCTCCCAGATTGCCTTCCTCTGATTGTCATTCCTCCAGCTACCGAGCATGGTTGAGTTAGAGCAATATCCCACATTGGAAAAGTCCCTAAATGTTTTAACAAGCCACCTGGTTCCTCATTGACTATCCACGGAGATGGTTGGGGGTGGGGCTCCTGGATCTACAAACTGCTAAATTATTGAACTGCTGGGCCCAGGAAGAAAAGGAATACAGTTTCTTTCAGGGTGCTTCACACAAGTTCTTTGTTCAGATACATTTTTACTGAGCTGACTTTTTTTTAGATGAATCCCATGGTGTGACTCAAGAAGATGTCCTATGTGTCACTGACTAGAACAAATTTGGAACGCTGCTCTGACCACCCCCTGACATACATTGCCCTCCAGCTCTCACCCCTCCAAAACGCCTCTGAAATTGTGTGTACCCCTCAGCTCCTTTGAGGGACTTGTTGCTAGGAAACAAATGTAGAACGCTGTCACCTCCTAAGAAAAGTTTTTACTATTGCCTCAGATAGCGGGTTCTTCCGTAGCCATGAAAGTATTAACAAAGAAGGCTGCCTGCTATTCACGAAATTGTTTGACAAGAGCTCTTCAGTTGGGCAACAGTTTCCCGCACTATCACTGATTACTCTGAACGCTCTTCAGCGCTGTCCTTGGGGCTGCATTATGTGGCTACCTAAGGCGGTGGTATCCATCATTTTTCTTGGGGCACAAAATAAAAACCATTACGAACAAGGGGGTGGTGGGGTTTCACAGACCATAGAGGAACATAAAAACTCACCTTTGATTTCCTAAGCTTATTTCTACATTAGAAAAAGGAAAACCTGAATTCTTAAGGAGAAAGAGGTCCTTAAAATTATTAACTCATTCGCTACATGTTTATTGAGGGCTTGGTACGTGCAGGACACGGAGCCAGGCCCTGATAAAACACTCTCCTCCCTCATGATAATGTCTGTCTGGTTGGAGAGACAAGTAGACAGTTTGGAGGGAGCACATGATTTATTTATTTATGTTGAGATTTTTAAATTGATTTTTAGAGAGAGAGGAAGAGAGAGAAACACCGATGTGAGTGCAACCTCAATCGGCTGCCTCCCCCATGCCCCTTATTGGGGATGGAGCCCACAACATGGGCATGTGCTCTGACCCGGAGTCAAACTGGCAACCTTCCGGCGCATGGGACGGTACCCAACCAACCGACACCCAGCCCCACCAGCCAGGGCAGAGCACGTGATGATTAATGCAGAATTACAAGGTGGTCAGTGAGGAGGAAAGGTGGGCTTTGATGTTCCAGTCTAGAAAAAGAAATCAGGGAACTCTAACTGGGGAAGTGTTGGGATAATATCTGACAAAAATTCATGTTTAACAATAAAACAGCTAACATTTGTTCATTGCTTAACACATCAGGAACTGTCCTATGTGCTTCTACACGCACTGATTCACTTATTACTCATAACGATCTTAGAGAGCTACTATTCTTACCCTAGGGTAGGCATTAAGAAGGCAACTAGGGAGTGGGGCAAACACGCCAGGCAAAGGGGCATCATCAAGGGCATGGGCCCTGGGCAGGAGGAATTGGCTGCCTTGCTCCACTTGCCTTATTTTGCAAATACTTCTCCAAAGGCCATCCTCCCACCATTTATGGACGCACCCTCATTTATTTAACCCGTGCCATACTGATGAACATTTAAGGTGCTTGTGATTTTTTGCTATCACAATGAGCTTGCAGAAAGCATTTCAAACTCTCGTTTTTAGACTCATGCTCTTACACGGTAGGGTAGTTCTTAGAATTATGAATACTTTATAACTGGGCATATGCAGTTTAATTTTACATAGAGAGTCCAAATTACTCTTCAAGAAGTTTGAAGCTGTTTACCCTCTAACAACAATAGGATGTATCCTCACGTCTGTTTTTCGCTTTACACTCATCATTTCTATTGCTTAGAGGTTTTCTTCTTCATGGGACCCTCCTTCTCTCTGAGCGTCAAGATGCTTAATTCGGTTCTCAGCAATGTTTTGGAGTTCCAAGAACTCTTTTTCTTTTTTCCTCAGGTTGCTCCTCTGTAATAACTTCTCTAGTCTCCCTAGGAATTCACATGATTTTCTTTTCGGGTTCTTTTCATTTCTTCCGTGAAGGGTGCTCACGAGTCACCTGTTCTGATTCTGTTGCTGTTTCCTCCTTCAACCTGCCGAGTCACCTGTCGTGCGTGGGGCACTTTCTCTCCGCTCTGCTACTTGCCTGCACACATGCAGGTCTCCTGATCCCTAGTGCGGATGGGCCCTCGACTCAGAGGCAGGCAGGGGGTTGGGGTCTCCTAAGTAATAGCGGGTCTGCAAGTGGTGAGAGGTAGAGGAAGAATCTTTTCTTGGAGAACGGGCTGATGGGCTAGGGCCCTTCCAGTAAGTGCTATGGGGGAGGCCTCCAAGTCCTCCCGATCCTCTTGGCAAAGGCAGAGTAAGATATCTCTTCAAGCTACATGCCCTTGATGTCATCTTTAGTCATGGCCTTCTCAAAAACCAAACACAAAGCACCAGCAACAAATCCAAAAATGACTCCCAAGTCAACAGAGAAATGTCCATGCTGAGGACAAGCTGACACCAGTCAGACCCAGCACAGACTCTCATCTTCAGGGCAAGGCCATTAAGAAACCCACAGAAGCTTGGCTCCCTCACAAAGCATGCCGATAATATTAGGAATTGTATTCTGTCTTTCATCTGGGCATATTTTGGCAACACGGTTTTATTGTATACACTATTCAAATAATATATGTTAATTATCAAGAGCAATAAAGTACATGGTACTTTGGGGGTCAATAATGTATTTATTTTTCAAATGTATACTATACTTAAAATGTGTTGCAGGTGTTAGACATATAATGCTGGCAACACAGGGTGATTGTTTTATCACCAAGATGTTTGCAGTCTGTCTATTGAATGGGAGACTTATTCTGTTAATAGTATTTTAGGAAAATGACTCCATAATTACAGCGACAAGTGGTAAATACTATGATAGTGCTAGACCTGGGACGCCATTGGGAAAACAGGGGTTCTTCTTAAATCAGATTAAGTTAGATTTTTCCAAAGAAGGTTGATAATGGGTTTGTGAAGGACTTAAATGTTCAAGTAAGTTTGTGAAACACTAGATTAAAGGTAGTTAAATTGGTCTTTTTATTGTAATGTTTTTCAGAGCTTTTAATAGTCTAATATTTATTATAAATTCTAGAAAGAAGTAACACCTCAAATGTATGTGACCAAAGAATCCACCTTGCAAAACATTTTGAGAGGCGGACGTATAGAACAATGGCCCAGGTGATTCAGGGGACCTCTCCCCCAGGGGCAACGTTGGAACTGAGACTCCAGGATGAATAGGGTGAGCTAGAAGAGGTGGGGAAGGGCATTCTCAGCAAGGGGAACAGCATGTGCAAAGACACAGAGACAGGGCATGAGCCGAGGTGACACTAAGAAGCTCAAAATAGCTAGATCAAAGAATTCCACGTGAAAAAGTAACCAGAGGCGGGGAAAGAGATAAGCAAGAGTTAGTCTAATGAAATCATTCCATCCAGATAAAGAGCTGACTTTTACCCTGAAAGCCAGGAAGGATATTTGAAGGTTTCTAAAAATAAGAGAGAGGTATGAATGGATTCATTTTATCAAAAATATAACCCTGGTTGCAGCGAGGTCAGCCTGGAGAAAGGATGAGTAGTAATGGATATTTATTAAACTAATCTAGATAATCAATGTCAAGGGACTGAGCTAGAGGAGAAAGTTGGAGAGAGAGAGAAGTGGATAGATAGATAGATAGATAGATAGATAGATAGATGATAGATAGATAGATGATTGATAGATAGAAAAGGGGCTAAGGAGAGTTTGCAGGACCAGGTGTCCATTTGGATGAGGGGGACTGGGTGGATGATACAGTCACTTAGGTGGGAATTGGGAAGAGAAGCGGGTTTGGATTGAACCTAATGACTCACTGGGAGGTAGAATTCAGGCGAGAAGGGGTGAAGGCCTGACTCAAAGCTGTAGCCAACATTTAGACATTGCATATGAAGAGCTGTTAGAATGTGTAACTGTTAAGATCCTAACAGATAAACCTATTAGAGATAATAGCAGTGTAATTACTCCTTGGCAAATACAGATCCTATTTAGAAGTCCTATACCCAAACCCCCTCAGCTGACAAAGAGAAGCACGAATTAACTTTAAACAAACATAACATGGTGAAAAGATATTATTTAAAACCCAAACTGCCTTCTACAGGGGGATGAACTCATGTGCATCAGTGGGAAAATAAATCTGTGTCAAGGTTTCTCAATCTTGGCCCTATGGACATGTGGGGTCAGATAACTCTTTGCTGTGCAGACGGTCTTGTGCATTCTAGGATGTTTAGCAGCATCCCTGGCCTCTACCTACTAGACGACAGTAATGATGCACCCACCCGCCGTCCCACTCCCTGTAGTGACAACCAAGATGTCTCCAAACCTCACCATTGCCCTCAGTGCACCTCTGCCCTCCCCACACTCCCCCAGTTGAGAATCTCCGCTCTGCGTTTTCCCTTTGACATAATGCAGAGGAATTTGGACCAGTTCTACCAATTCCTTGGTGCCACTAAAGGGTGGAACCCGGAGGAGGTGGCCTTTTGTTGAGCAGGATATATTAATGAGCATTTGGAAACACAAAGATGGCTTGGACTCTGAGGACACGGTGTGGGAGAAGCTCTCCTGTAGAAGAAAGCGAGAGAAGGGGACTCCCTGAAGTAAACCGAAGGGAGCTCGCGGAGCAGCGGGAGGTGGGGCCCTTACAGAAAGGGGAGCAGTGAGAAATTCCTGGTGGCTGGGGGCAGGTGGGGCCTTTGGGTACAGGGATGCTCCATGTTTAGCCCTAAACTATTTACTGGTCTGTGGTAGAGGACTTCTCTATTGTCCTCAAGTCCTAAGGGGGACCTCACGCCAGCTGTCATTGTGGGGATGTTATCTGCCAGGATTTTGCAGAGATTTTAAAGCCTTGTCACTGTCCTTACCATTGTCATCCACTTTTTCTTCTTATAGCTCCCCGCGTTTCCCTTTCCTTCAACATCCTACAATAAAAAAATTCTTTTTTTTTTTTTAGGTTAATTTCTCGGATGAGAATTACCAGGAAGCTTCATTTCCCTGTGGGATGCTGAATTTCTGAAGTAAGAGGCCAAGGTTGCCCTTCAGGCTGGACTGGGTGGAGTCTGGCACAGAGAGTGACCTCATTAACATCATGGGACCTTCTCACCCGGTGTCTCTGTTTGCAGATGGGTAAACTGAGGTTCCAAGGGCTGCAGAGCTTTGCTGTTGTTTCTTTTTTCAATTAAATCTATTGGGGTGACATTGGTTGATAGGATCATGGAGGTTTCAGGTGTGAATTTCTATGTTACAAGATCTGTATGTTGTGCTGTGTGCCCACCAGCCAAAGAACAGAGTTAGAGCTCTTGGCTCTCAGTTCTGTGCTTCTCTAGTGGCGCACTGCTTAGGAAACCACCTCTCCAGTATCTAGAAAGGCCTCCCGTTCCTGTGCTGGCAGCTTCCAGGAGACAACCCTGTTGGAATTAAAAAAGAAAACACAGAACAAAAGCAACGTAGCTAAGGCTTCACTCTGAGGATATATTAAAAAGCTCCACTTATACTCAAATCTTTCTTCCACAACATCCTTAAAATATTATCTGGCTCAAAATATTTTATTTCCAAACATTTCTTTTCCAATTTCTATCTTCTGTCAGTTGATAATAGGGACTCATTAATTCCTTTTATGCCTCATAGGCTACTGTCCAAACCTTATAATTAAATCATAGCTTTCTAAGAATTAATTATTCAGATGTCAAAGAGATGGGTTTTGGCAAGGAATGGAGTATCTTTCAAATCTGCTGTAGATAATATGAAAGCTGATGCGTAGCTAGTGTTTACATATTTAGCCGTCAATTTTAATGAAACATTCCCTTTGAAGTCACTTACAGAAAACTGTGAAGTCCGTATACATAAACCCTGAAAATCACACTGAAGTTCTGTCCCACAAAAGGTGACCTCCGTTGATGTTGCTCTAAAACTCTTCCAACAGAAGACAATGGCTCAGATTCTTTATGAATCGAGCATAAACTAGGGTAACTTATTTATCTTCTTATCCCTGCAGCATCTAGCAGAATACTCCGCACTCGGTGGCCCATCAGTAGGTGGCAATTAGAGAGAGACACCTGCAGGCCTTTCCAGCCCCAAGCTTCTGTCTGCCCAGCAGCCTCCCACGTCGCCACGGCCTCCACCGCCTGTCCCCGTGTCCAGGACCAGCTACGGAATCTGAGGGGCTCAGGCCACCATGACAAGGCGGGGCCTCTTGCTCTAAAATGATCGAGAACTTCAAGACGGTGACGACAGAGCATGAAACGAAGCGCAGGGTCCCGTGGGCCGGTGTCGGGTGCCTGCCCGCGAGCTGCCCTGGCTGTGCCCGGCCAGCGTCCTCGACGTCTGGGTCCCCGGCGCACGCTAACCGCCTGGCCAGCTGAGGACACCACCTAAGCCGTCCTTGGCCACTTCCTTCCTGACTCAGTCAGAACCCTCCTTCTTGGGTCCATGCCCTTCCATCTCCCTGGCCTTTGTCCCTTCTTTTTTTTAAAGGTTCTTTATTGATTTTTAGAGAGAGAGGAAGGGAGAGGGAGAGAGAGAGGAACATTGATGTGAGAGTGAAACACTGATGGGCCGCCTCCTGCGCACCCCCCTGGGGATCGAGCCCGAGACCCGGGCATGTGCCCCGACCGGGAATCCAACCAGCAACCTTTCAGTGCACGGAACGATGCCCAGCCAGCGGAGCCACACCAGCCAGGGCATCTTTGTCCCTTTCGGCGTGCTTCCTGGACGCCTGCTCCGCGGTGAGCGCACCTCTGTGGTCGCTGTCTCTCATCGCCCCGCCTGAGCGGAGACGAGGCTTCCCGTCTACACAATCCTCTCCATACAAGCCGCCGTTTCTATTCCCAAAGTGCAGCTGCGGAAAGGGGCGGGATCCCTCTGCCCTTGAGCCCGAGTGACCCTCTCAGGCCATTTGCTCTGTTGCTCTTGCCCACGGACTCGACGGCACCTACTTCTCCACACCCGCCGCCCACCGGGGCTCTCTTCTGCCTCCCTTCTGCACGCGGCCCCCAGGTTCCCTCTTCTCCCCCGAGCGCCTTCCTGGGTCATTGTAATGTTTGCATCGCTGACTCGCCTGGCTCTCTGACCCTGCAGTTCAATGACTTCCATAAGGCCACTGCTCTTTATTTCCATTCACCCCAGTCACCACTGCCATACTCCAAACTGCATTATTACCCGGGACCACTCCACTCACAAGATGTATATTCTGATGCCTGGACAGCTTGAAAAATATAAACAGCAAAACCAAACAACAGCAAAGCTACCAACCAAACAGAAAAACCCACAGTTCTATTACAGTTTTAACCATCGCCTCAGTCTTTTATCTATGTGTAGAAAGTTGAAACTGTGAGTTTGTGATGAGTCCTGTCCTCAAAAACAGGCTGACTTCCTAGACCACGGGAAGGCTGACACCCACCCGGCCATGTTTCCATAGTGGGTAGGTTTCCTGGTTTTAGGCCCCTGCTCTTGTTTGCACCGAGGTCTGGGTCCTTACATTAATGCTGCAAGTCGGGGGGCGGGGGGCTATGACTGGGCAGGTGAATCGCGTGAGTCTGACACCAGGCTCCAGGCTCTTCGATTCGGAGGAGGGTAGCGAGAAGCCCTTGCCTGGCTTCTCCAGTGATGTTTCTCAGTTGCCCTGTATCTTGGATTTATCGGATACTCCCCAGCTGCCAATCAAGTTGATACTTTAACATCCATTTAGTGAAGAAGGGGGGTAAAGAGTTAGAATCCCGATGGCCAACAAGTTAGTGCACTAGCTGGAAACCTTAAGATTAAATGCAAATATCTGGAGAGCAAAGAACTCAGAGGTGGGACAGTAGAGCTTAGAGCAGTTACAGTGACTGGCATTTGCATGAATGGCCAGTGCCAGCCTTTGTTTCTAACTTGCTTCGGTGGCGTTGGCTTGCCGAAAATGTGCTGCTGAGGCCAATATTGGGTAATTTGAACTTTAAGTAGCCAAAAAAAAAAAAAAAAAAAAATCCCACTAGATTCCATCCAGAGTGGAGTGAATGAGAGTGAGTGGTTTGGCCACCAGGTTTAATGCCAGGCACTGGCAACTCTAGCTTAGCTGATCCAACCTGGGATCCTATATCTTGTTTGGAATTGCACAGGCCCAAGGGGGCAGGGGCTGTGGAAAAACTAGATTCCTGATTCCTACAGCTTGCCCCACAGGCTCGGGGCTCTGTGCCAATGGTCTCAAATTGGCCTTTCCCCCCCATAAGGCTTATTTCTTAAATAAGATATGATTTCTTACATCCATATCTATTTATGATATGGATTTAGGAAACCCTGACCCAGATAGCGGTTACAGAGGAGTGGGTTCATTATCTCTAAGCATTGGGCTGGAAGGAAAGGATTTATTGCTTTCAGAGAAATGCTGAGATTTGAGAGGCTGGGTTGGACAGACAGGAACCTGAGATGTTTTGAATGCTCTTAAAGTTGAAGTTTGAAAAGAGACATGATCGCGGCTTAAAAAAATCCAACAAACAATTAAAGGAAGGAAACCAAGGAGACCAATGCTCAAGAGGATGCCCAGATGTGGGAGACGAGTAGGAAGCTGCTACTGGAGGGACAGGAGAGCCATACTGGACGGTTATGTGACATGTGGGTGGGAGTATGAGGGACAATGGGGAAGATTAGGGTGGGATCTTCAGGGATCATTTCATAGTTATCACAGCAATGAAACAGGCTCGGGGGACTGCCACGGGGGACGGTGCACATGTCAGTCCTTGAAGAGACAGCTCAGGGAGAATGACATAGGGGACCTAAGCAAATTGCATCCGGAGCCCCAGGGGAACATCTGGCAATGGTCTGGAGACATGTTTTGATGATCATGAGTTGGGGAGGGGGAACTACCAGTTGCTAAACATCCTACAGTGCACAGGACAACCCCTTCGCTGAAGAATTATCCAGTCTGAAATGTCAATAGTGCTGAGATTGAGAAACTGCCTTAAGGAGAAGCCAGGCTGGGCTACAGCAGCTGAGTCCGGATGGAGAATTGTCCAACTTGGACACCGAGACACGGGCACGATTTGCTTGAACGACGCGTAGTTTGGCAGCTTCTGAAACTGCTGACTTCACATCTCTTATTAAGGGGAATCTCAAAGGACCAAACCTGGAATAACTTTGGGAAGAAAACAAATGAATGGGACTGAAAGCAAAGAGGAAAAGAGAGGAAGGCTCCGGGATCCAGCCAAGGGGGATTAGCACCCACATATGAAAAAGGCAGGGAAGCCAAGTTAGGAAGCGGATTATACTTTTGAAAAGTGCTGAGTTTGCTAGAAAAGGGTGGAGAATGGGGGAGGCAGAGGAAACACTAGAGGCGTTTGCTAACACAACAGGGATGGAGGTGGCAGAGGTGAATGTTCTTGCTACCCATGAGGTTGCATGAGTCACTCAAGGTCTGGAGGTTTAAAAATCAAGCGAGGCAAGTTTGGGGGGGAAGAGCACATGGTGAAGAAGGCATTTCCCATATAAGCCTGCAAGCTGCGGCTGCCTTATCAAGAGCTTCAGTGAGAGGCTCTGTTGAGGACAATTGCCCCCTGAGAGACATATGCAAGCAAAGGAGCTACATCATTCAGAGACATGTTGACACCAGTGCTTCTCAAACTTAGACTCATCCAGAGAGCTCGTCAGAACCCAGATTCTCGGGTCCCAGCCCCAGGGTTTCTGATGCAATAGATCTGGGTGGCGCTTGAGAGCTGAATTTCTGCTAAGCTCCCCGGGGCTGTGCAGGTGCTGCGCGGTTTGGAGAATCACTCACAGGCCTGCAGAATCCGGTGTAGGAAGCAAATACAGTAGACGCGGCCTCCTGGGATCCCGTGACAGGTGGAGAAACACAAAAAGTAGAGCGGGACAGTGAGACTCTGGAGAAGGCACGGGTGTGAACCTTGCGTGGGTGCCTCTGCCTCCAGAGCCCCCTGGACCAAGGGGGAGAGGAAGCTGAGTCATTGCAAAGAGCCCAAGCCGGGCTCAGCCTTGGGGAGAGGGGCCAAGTGTGGGGCTCACACCTGGAATGGAAATGGAAAAGATTAAACCACGCAGCGCAGAGCCGAGCCACAAGAAGATCTGAAGGGGATGGCCAACAGCGAAATTTCTGAATTTTGCAAGAGCAGGAGCGTCTCAAATACTCGTCTCCGAGAGAGGAAACAGGACGCACAGGCCGGTTCCCAAAGCACATGGGAAGCACAGGGTCACAATGAACCCGTTCCCGTCTCTGGGCACGAAGTTTCTGCCCTCATCTGCTTATGCTCCCAGGTCATGGGTTCTAGGCAGCCATTCTTACAAAGCGGAAGCCAAGAACCTTTTATTTTCGCCAACCTTTTTCTGTCAACCCTTCTCCCCAGGTGACACTCAGCCTTCTGCTCTGATCGGGGGCTGATGCCACAATGCGGGTCCGGTACCTTGCGTCCCCCCTGCCTCTTCACTGCTCTCTGTGCCTATTTTCTATCAGGGGCAGAGGAACGGAGTAGCCAGATCCAGGCGCCGAACTCCACCCCACGCTCCTCAAGTCCAGGAAACAGCGGTACATCCACCCGCTAAGGGGCTCTCATGAAACCATAAAAACACTTCATGAACAGTCGTAATTCCACGAAGGAAATGCTTATGGTGCAACGGTAAGTGAAAATAAAACAATAAAATTGAATATACATATAGTATCACAATTACATGAAACCACAAAAGCGAGTCAAGTGCTGCGCACAGAGGAAACGGAATGGAAATGCATTAAAACGTTCACTGGGCTATTTTTAAACAGTGGGAATTTTCTTCATGGAGGCCTTACTTCTAAAAGACAGGAAAAGAAGGTAGGAAGACAAATTTGGACACGGCGATGGCGTGGGGGGAGATGTGCTTTGAGATGATGCTGAGACTCGCGACTGGAGTGAGGACTTGCAAAGAGCTGGGGGTTACTCCTCGCATGGGGAGAGGCTATTAACCAAGACACTGACATTTTTTGACATTTCGAAGTCAGCATAGATGTGATGTACAGCAATAAAATCGATGTCAAGCAAAGCTGGGCTGCTGTTGCCAACAACTGCAGAAGTGTGAAAGAAAACCTGAGCACTCTATAGGTGAAAGGAAAATCTACAAAGTTGGGAATCGCTCTAATGAATCCCACATGGGAAAAGAGAATGAATCGGCTATAAAAAAAAAAAAAAATCCGAAATCTCCCTTTGAAAGGATGGCTACAGTATTACTTTCCACTGGAAATGAGGAATATAAACATTGTCAAAAACACACAATGTCAAGTGAATTTGAACAAAAATATTTTAGCTTTCTGTCAGCTGACTAGAATAAGTTTAGGTTTTAATTTAAGCATCAAGAGGAACGATCGGTTTCTGAGCAGCTCTTCAGAAAGCAGAAGCGATAAAAATTGCAAACAGATGATGATATGTAAATAAATATTTGCATCAGCTGGCATAAATATTTAGCAGTGCTGACAACTCTCAATTATCTTGTGGTCATTGGTTCACATAGGAACTTATTTTCGACAATTGTACCTGGCCAATTAACACTTCAGTAGCTCGGCGAAGGTCTTTGATCTTAAGAGTGCTTTTAGGGACAAGTCCCTGGGTAGTCACCCCTTTGTACTGTGGAGAAATAAACTCTTCATTCAGTTATGAAAATACAGTGGTTGGTGAGAGCCTCCCTCTGCAGCCAAGGACATCTTGGTCCAGGAGAATGGAGCCAGAAAGGGTGTAATATTAAATTGTCAAAACGAGCTGTGCTAGGATAGTGGGTAGGGAGGAGAGGAGGGGACAAAGCTCACAGGGAGTGTTGGACATTGGCTTTGAAATGTCTGTGTCATGACAGTGGTTTCCAATAAGTTATGCCTGATCATAAACAGCGCCTGGTTTTCTGAGAGGGACAACTTAGGTATCACTTCAGAGAAGAGGTCAGGCAGGATATGAAAGCTCACCCACTTCTTGGCCTTCTTCTTCCCCATTTATATCTATCAGATTCCTCTGCTGGTGATATAATTTTATTTAAAAATATATATCCCTGGCTAGATCGTGTGGGTCTTGTATTTTAAACCAATATCCAACTTTTAGATAAAGCTTTTATTGATTTTTTAGAGAGAGAGGAAGGGAGAGGGGGAGAGAGAGAGAGAAACATTGATGTGAGGAACATCGGTCAAACGCTTCCCGCATGCACCCCAGCCAGGGATCGAGCCCACAACCTGGGCATGTGCCCTGACCGGGAATTGAACCTGAGAGCTTTCCGTGCATTGGGACAACACTCAGCCAACCAAGTCACACAGGCCAGGGCACCAATATCCAACTTTTATTGTGCCCCATGGTACCTACTCATGTTCTTTGTCAAATATTTCTCAATCCCTACCTTCCAAGCACCTGGAGGGTTGCCTTCCTGGCTCCCTTGTGGATACATGAGGTCATAGGACTAGCTCTAGTCTCAGCAGTTTTATCCCTGTGAAAACAACTCTCTCTATTCAATTATCTGCGTTAAAAATCCTAGAGTGGTTCCCTTGCCCCACTCCTCGTGGATCTGAATAAAACATTGTCACAACTCTCAGAGATATATAGAGAGAACTATATATCCTGATTAGTTCAACTGTGTCATTTTACAGATGAAGAAACTGAGGCCCAGGAAAGTGAAGTGACGCACCCCTGGCCAAATAGCCAATCTGTGATCGCGTCAGAATTAGACGCAGGGTCTCCTGACTCCACATCAGTACTCGGGGCTCTTTCTAATAACAAAGGTAAAGTGGTATTTTCACTTATCCTCTAGAGTGAAAAAATTCCAGTTCTGAAAATCTGGGAAAGTGTCTGTGCTTCTCTCTTTTCCCTGGATGCTTTAGCACTGAGGAGAACCACACACCAGTTTCTTCCTTTTTTAAATTCAAAACTTTTTGCAGTCCATGCTCAATAAATATTTGATGATCTTCTAGCCATTATTTATTTTTTTTTAAAAAAATTCACTTAAAAAGCATCTATTAACTGCCTAGGATATGTCAGCCACTACTAGGTTCTGGGGCTAGGAAGTACCTTGTGAACCCATAATTATAGCAGAATATTAAAGAACATACGTGGATAGAGCTGTGGGATCACAGAGGTGAACTTGGCTTCGTTGGGTTAGTAATTGGAACTGGCACTAGAGTTGTGAGATTTACCAAATAAAAACACAGGGTGCCCAGTTAAATCTGAATTTGAGGTAAACAACAAATAATTGTTTCACTATATGTGTGTCTCAAATATTCCACGGGGCATACTTACACTAAAAAATGTATTTGTTGTTCATCTGAAATGCAAATTTAATTGGCGTCCTATATTTTATTTGGCCATCTGAGCTGGTGCAGCTGGGGTGACTAGCAGATGAAGTTCCATAGGGTCATTGTGGGAAAGTTACCAAGACCCCAAGAGATGTTGGAATTCCTTAAGGAGAGTTAGGCAAAAATGCCGCGAAAAGTGAGGATATTTGGGGGTAGGGGTGAGGAGAGAGGTGAGTCAAAGTTGGGGGAATCAAAATTGTGTTTGCCATTTCCCATTTTTCTGGAAGTTAAAGCCAATTTAATGAGAGCCAGGACAGAAATGAGGAGTATGATCTTTGTCTGTTGGAAAAGGGAAAAAAAAATACTATTTTCAGGAAATATCGTCTTAAAAAAACCCTTGAGAATCAGCCAAAAAATATTGGGATCGATGAGAGTTCAGTAAGATCATTAAGTATGAAATAAACATTAAAAAGCCAGTAGCCTTCTGTAACAGCAATAACCAGCTAGAAAATATAATGGGAAAAGATTGCCTTTGGAGCACCAGCAAAAAAACAAAGCGACTGCAAAACCATGAAATGCTCTGGACTTACATGAAAAACAAACTTGACGCTGTCAGAGACACAGAGGCAGACGGAAAGATGGGGACTCATGCCATATGCCTCCACGAGGAGGCCGAATAGTGTGACGATGTAAATTTTCTCAAAATTTATTTATTTTTATTTTTTGTTAATCGTCACCTGAGGATATTTTCCCCATTGCTTTTCAGAGAGAGTGGAAGGGAGGGAGGAGAGAGAGAGGAGCCTCGATGGGAGAGAGACGCGCGTGGACCGGTTGCCTCCCGCCTGCGCCCTGACTGTACGTGCCCTTGACCAGGAACGGAACCCACGCAGGCCGGCGCTCTAACCACTGAACCATCCTGCCAGGGCTTCTCAAGGTTTACTCATGGGATTAATGAAATCGGAACCAAGGTCTCTGTAGGATATACGTGGAATTTCAAAAATGATGCTACCATTTACCCGGAGGAATAAACCAATAAGAAGAAGCTAGAGAAATTTAAGGGAAAGTGTTAACAAAGGGGGTAGCTGACCCTACTGACCTCCAAACACTCCAAATGCTACGTTCCTCCCTTCCCTCCGTCACAGTTGCGTTTGGGGGGGAGTAAGCCGAGAAGACAACACAGTGGAGCTGAGCACCCAGAAACAGGCCCCGGTGTCCTCAACACCTACTCGCGGGGCGTGAGAGAAAACACAGATCGGGGGGAAAGAGCAGGATCGCTCAAGAAAAGGTGCTAGACACTCGGGTGTCTGTCTGGAAAGAAAATAATTGTCATCTCGTTGGAAACACCAACTTCCAGATGCATTAAAGAGTGACATATGAAAATTAAACCAAACAGAAGAAAATCAGCGCAAATACCTATCTGATCTTTGGCCTTAAATTGTGCCCCCCTCCCACCCTACCCCCTGTGGTTTAAAGGACTTTGAGCCGCGGAAACCCAGCCAGTCAGAAGACTTGAGGGGTTTTAATGTAGCTTGGCCTTTGTAGAGTGTTTGCTGACTGCAGGGGCAGGAGCGCCTGGAGGCTAGTTAGGCCGCTGGCATAATCCAGACCAGAGATTTTAGGAGCCTAGCTGAAGCTTGGCAGTGGGGAGAGATTGGGAATGATATGGAAACCAGCAGTAGCCTCCCTGGGAATTTGCTGCACGCTATGCGTCTAGACACAAAGGAATATACTGGGGATATCTCTGTCAGATGGTTTATAAAAGGGCAGTTTTTTCAGTAAAACCTATTTTTATTTTACCCACATACAAGACCTCCCCACAATTCAGGGCTCTTAAACGTCATGCCTCGCATAATCAAATTCAGTGTTTCCCACTCTCTATGTTTTCTTTTCTCAGTCTCTGGAAATACGATATTAAGTACGTTCCACTGTAATCGATAAAATATTGTACAGTGTGTGTGGAATCAGATATGTCTGTGTTTTTATAAATGCACATTAGAGAGGGACAGGAGCGGGGCCGAACAAGGCGGACTTGTTCGTGCTTTTTAATATAGATACGCTGTACGAAACAGCACGATCCGTCATAAAACGAAACCTAATATCCGAAAATGAGATTGCCGTCTCTACACGTGTAAATGGTTTTCCTGGGAGACAAATCTTCTTTCATTTGGACAAACACACACGAGTGTTTCTTATGGAGCGCTAGGAAGTACCCTGCAGTGAGGCTGTGCCTCAAGTCAGAACAGCTGGTCAACCCCGTGCATAACTTCCACCAGCACAGCTCTAACCAAGCCACACTTTGACTCCTCGCGACATCATTTCAAAGGGCGAGATTAGAAACAGGACTTTGTATGACACAATGTGCATGGCCCTGCTGGTTGGCCACAACTTCTTCCCAAAGTCTTTAATATTCTATTAGGCACCAGAGCTGCAATGGCTCAAAATGAAAATGGGGGTCAGGGCTCTCCATCTCAGAACTGAAAGGCACTTGGTCCAGTAGGACTGGATCTGGCTTAGATTAAACATTAAGGTCCCAGGCCCTGGCTGGGCAGCTCAGTTGGTTAGAGCGTCATAATGACATGACAAGGTTGTGGGTTCAATCCCCAGTCAGGGCATATACAAGAATCAACCAATGAATGCATAAATCAGTGGAGCAGCTAACCAATGTTTCTCTCTTAAATCAACAAATAGCTCCCTCCCTCCCCCATTTAACCCTTAAGGTGCCACACTTCACTCTTTGGAACAATTTCTTGATTGAATACATGGAGGAAAGAATCATTCTTTACATTTACATGTCTCCCCCAAATGGAGCCATAATTACAAATCATGGGTGGCCTACTCAATATCACCTTTATTTCGTTAAACATCTGCTTTCATTGTAATAAGATATTGGGGGAGGAACTAATTAAAATCTAATGTGATATATCTACATCTTATTTGTAGGCACCATCTGAGCACTTTTGTTTCTTCTCTTTATTTTAGTAAGATATGCATGGAAACACCCACCAATAGAGATGTAGACCTATTGTTGCATGGACGCTGAAAGCTATAGGCACTCACAGACCAAGAGGATAATCTGCTGAGCCTGGCTGCTGTCACAAACCCTACAGTCTACCTGGTGGAGAGAAGGAAATCGGCTCCCAATGATTCTTTTTGCTTTGAACATAGAAGCATGTGCTTCCTTCTGGGTCTTCATACAGAGCCGGTTGTTTAAGTAAAGACTGGGTGTTTGACAGGGTGCAAAGGGTTGCAGATAATGACATGACTGAAGTGAGGAAACTAGAGATGGAGGCCAAGAAAGGGGAGGCAGGAGGAACTGAATTTTCCTCTGGTGCCATGAATACGTAAAATAAAATTCTCTAAAACGCATTCACCCACCCCAAACATTTATCAAGGGCCTATCTACAGGAGCTGGGTAGATCCTCAAATATCCAGAGATGAACTAGACACAGCCTTTCAGGAGCACAGAGCCTGGAGAGGGAGAAAAACCTGATTTCCAAATTACCAGGCAGCTTTTAACATTCAAAAGGGATAAGTACTCAATCTGTGTCGTGAGCAAAGTGCATGGGAACACGGGAAGAAGACGCCAACCTAGGTGACAGAGTCTGAAAGGCGAAGGCATACTGTGTTGGCGCCCTCAGGGAAAGCTGTTGAAATGTGTTGATTAAATATTCTTTCTAATACAAAAAGAGAGGCTAACAGATGTAACTCACGCGCCTGCCTCTCAGATTCTAAGCTGCCTTCTGGCTCTGTCTTCTCTCTCACGAAATGTCATCAGCTGCCTGCAGGATGCTTATTCACAGAGGACAGACAGACAGTGGGAAAGGGGGATAGGCTCAGTAGTTTATGCTGCTGAGTGTCATCATTCTATTTGTGAATGACAGAGCAGGAACTACAAACTCAGTCTCAGCTTTTGTTAATCCCAGCTGTGGTTGGCTGAATAATGACACCCTCCCCCCCCCCCCCAAATGTACAGGCTCGAATCCCTGGAAACTGTGACTATGTTACTTTGCGTGGTCAAAGGGACTTTGCAGATGTGATTAAGGTAAGGTAAGGCCCAACGTAATCACAAGGGTCCTTATAAGAGGGAGGCAGGAGGAAATAGTAGATGTGATCATGGGAGCAAGAGGCTGCAACGATGCAAGGAAGGGGCCACAAGCCAAGGAATGCAGGTGCCCCTAGAAGCTGGAAAAGGCCAGTCGCCAGCAGGAACGCAGCCCTGCTGACACCCTGATTTTAGACTTCTGATCTCCAGAACTGTAAGAGAATAAATCTGTGTTGTTTTAAGTCACCACGTTTGTGGTAATTTGTGACAGCCGCAATAGGAAACGAATGCACCAGGCTCCTCGTTAATATGGGCAGAAAAAGTGGTCTCAAAGCCAGTGAGTTCTCAGAAAGTCTCAAAGGGCACAATCACTTATATCAATTTCACATGATCCCTGATGACACCTTCAAGAGGGTGAATGCCACATACTGTCCTCATTTTGCATGTGCCTTCAGGGAGACGCAGCTGGGCTGTGCCCGAACTGGGTTGCATGAGACCTTACTTCTGTGCTTTCCTCCTGGTCTAGGCCATTTTTCTGATGTCTAGGGAACCAGGTTATAAGTCCATTTCTGGGGTCAACTATTTTTCTTAAAGTGACCTTAGAGATTTTCGCTCAATTTCATACCACAGCTCCCGTGCGTCACAGTGGACAAAGCCTGATGCTGAGGAGCCAGAACATCGTTGGAAGTGCTGACTGACTGACTCCTAGTAGTTCCACAATTTGGACCAACCACTTAACCTCTCCTGAACTGTAAAATGGGATAATAACACAGATCATTCCTGACTCACCAGGTTGTTGAGGATCAAACGTAGAATATATGTGAAAGGGCTTTATGAATTCTCTAATGCTATTCAGATGTGAAGAATTACTACTTTTATATGCTCCAAAAGGCTGGCATGGCCCCTCTCCCAGGTGACTCAAAAGCATATGTGATTTTATTTGCTCCAATAATTTTATTCTTATTAGTACTTGTTCAGTATACTATGTGGGTATGCACAATGCACAAAGCATTTATTCTTTTTCTGGCTACAGTAACTACACACCCCTCTCCCTCCAAACTTACCCTTGTAAAAACAAATAAGACTCGTAAAACAAAACAAAAGCAAGAACGGGGGATGGCGGGTGGCATCGGTCGTGAGAACCGGGTGTCCTCGAAAGCACTCACCTGTCACTTTGCAGATGAGCTGCTTTGGAGAGAGGACAGTTCATTCTCTTGACCAAACAACTCCCTAAACACACAGATCTATTGGTCTTTCTTCTCTGTCTCTCTTTTTTTCACTTTAATTTTTAACGTGGTTCCCTAACTCTCCACTTCAAGAGGTAAATACAATTCTGGCAGAGTCCTGGTCTAATTTAGTTTATTGGGGCTTTTACTACAAGTTTTTAAGCACTCGCTGATTTTCAAAAACATATTAAAATGGCCATGGCCAATCTTGTAGATTGGTACAAGTCCACATTTCCCAAACGACTTAATAGTCTGCGACTTGTGCCAGACAGAGAAAGATTTCACCATTCTCTTTCCCACAACCTAAAGGCTGGACATTGTTTTTAACTCTGTGCTGGGAGGAAGCAGTTAGCTCTGCCATGCTGGTCTCCTCCCTAGAACTCCCTCCTCCAAGTTTTATAGGTTCCACTGTCCTGGAGGGCACATTAAGTCCCTAAAGAACTTCTTTGTAGGCCATTTCTGGGACTACCAGCCCTGCCCAGGCCTGTTCTTGGAAGGTGGAGCTCCTAGGAATTTTTGCAAAGATTGGTATTTGGGGTGGGGGGATCGGAAAGGCTATGGAGACCCTGTCCTATAGCAGAATCATTAAAACTGGGATTTATGTCTCTACTTATTTTCCCTTCTTTCTTTCTCCTATCTTTTGCAATCGCCAATGGCAAATTCAGCAAATGTTTACGTAGAACAAACAAGTGAAGGGAGCAATGTCTGGGCACCTCCTCATGCCAGGCTCTGTGGTGAAGGCTGGATTGTAGAGGTGAACCCACAGTCTAGAGAGGGGAAAGCGCTTCAACGTGTATGCACCGCAGAACACTCTGGGGTGACGGCTGGGGCTACGGTCTCGGTCTGGCACCCCGTAAATGCTCAATAACTGGTAGCTATACTATTATAATGATAATTTTTTTTTTTTTTAACTTTGAGAAAAATCCTCCAATTTCAGAGACCAGGGTACCAAAAGAATACTGAAAAGATATAGGAATGGGTCCAAAACTTTCCAGATGGAAAGACATTCATACAGAAAAGGTGAAAAATCTTTGCAATGCTATGCTGTAGATGTTACTGACACTATCCAGAATTAGCATTAATTTTTTTTTAATAACAACAAAAAGCATCACTCCTTTCTTAGACTAAAATAACCAACCAGGCTCTGGGGAAAAGCATATATTATGTTAGCAAATTGGAATAGAAACTCCTTTGAAAGCTGCTCCATAAAGAGCCCTAATGTGCTGTATGTAACGTAGGGCGACGCATTCTGCAGTTAATGAGCCCAGAAGCCAACGCCAACGGTGTGGCTTAAAAATCGGAGCTCGTGCCTTGATGCTACAAGGTGAATTAGCATCAAGTTCTCTGTCCTGAAACTTTCAATAAAGAACTGATTATATAAGGCATTAAGCCGTTCTCTAATTACAGCTATAAATATAGATAATCAAGTCGTCTTGAGTACTAAAATCAATTCCACTGTTTATGCCCTTGCCATGCTATATATTTAGCTGTTGACTTTCAACTTGAAGACATAAGCAGCTGGTGAAAAATATCCTTAGAATACTAATTATGTTGTCACGGGGGATACGAATAAATGCTGCCTGTAGGAGAGTTAATACGGACTGAAAACAGTATAATTGTTTTACCGACTAAAACACTATATGCGGGGAGAACCTGTGATTTCATTTCATAAATTAAATGCTAACTGCTTTTCTCTGGCTATTTACAAAAGTGTCGTCTCTATAATAAAGTTCTCTTTAAGTGCTTAGACGCCTGGGGCTGGGTTAGGGTGTCTCACCTGGAATCATGGGGTTTGCACATATGGGCTCCGTGAGGAGATAGGAGTGGGGTAACAGAGGAGACTTGAACCCCCTTACCCATAAGCAGGGATGGGGGCCGCAGACACGCCCAGTCACCTAGTCACAGGCAGGACCTTGATGGCAGTCCTGCTAAGTTAGCTCTGTCTGTTCTATTTACATGTCTGACTCAGGAAGTGGCCCTGCCCCTTAGAAAAATGTGGTCCAAGGAGCCATCAAAGGGGACAAGCCTTCCTCTCTTGGGGAAGGTCAAATAAAGGGTACAGAGAGGCCAAAAAAATTCCCACCAACACTCCGTACAGAGAGCTGAAGACTACATGAATCCTATAAATCATGTCTTCCTCTGTGAATCTATGGTTCTCTCTCTTTTTAAAAAAATGTATATGCAACTATTCAGTTACAGAAAAATATTTCCTTATTGCACACCTTCTCTGGTCAGGCATCGGGCTATGGGATGAGCTCAGTCTACTGGCTTTCATGTGATAGAGCAGAGTGAATGCTTCTAGAACTGAAGTCAGGTTAAAGGAAATTGCAGCAAGATAACAAATAAAACACATCATCTCTCTTCAGCCCATGACTTTCAATTAGACCATATGCCCTCTGGATTGCCTTTCCCACCCACTCTGAGGATAAAAACCCTACTCATCCTATAAGGTTGGGTTTCAAAAATATATCGTTCACCAGCCCCATCCTCAGCAAGTCTGATTTGGGAGACGTCCAGAGAATTTTAAGCACCTTCTTAAGTATATATTTTAAGTAACTTGTCAGCAATTCTAATAACCAACCGCTGAATTAAGAGACAAACCTCAAATCTGAATCTAGGTTGGTACTCTATTCAGGGATCCGGGGGCTAAGATGTGTTCACACCAGCAAAACTGGCTTATGCTGCCAATTATTGATAGTGATAATTTTATATCCCTGGTGATACAGTTTATAGTGGGGAATGTTTAAATGAATGTCTTCCAAGTAATAACTTTCTTTTAAATTTTCGAAGATGTTCTGCTGGTTCTCTCGGTGCCCTCGACAATCACATGGCATCTGAGGAGCCTGAAATGTGCAGACTGCTGGGTCTCATCGGGATGGATCGAGGCCTAGGGTACCTGAGTCTGCATCCTTCCCTTTGAAGACACCTATAACCTTTCTAGATCTTTTCATTTGGTTACAACAAAGTGGGTGAGGACCGCAGGGGACTTGTGATGACATGTTGTCACCCCCAAGAGACCAGTTACCAACTAGTATCAAGGGCTCATGACACTGACATACAGGAAAAATTTGTAAACAGGAATTTCTTTACTAGTTGCTCTGTGTTTATAATCAATTCCACTGTGACTTCCCGTAAGTGACAACGAAATCCCAACTAAATCATGAACCTGACTGGAAAATACTACCTTGGAAGTAACTTAAATATTAATAACACACTGAAAAAAATTCCAAGCAGCTTAAAAACATAAGCAAGAACAAAACCTTAGCTGGCAGCTATGGTAAAATTAGGAGCTTAAGCAATTAAAAAAAATAACGCCAACATTGTGAAAAGTAACATTTTCACATCTTTATTCCTGCTGTTGCAAACACTATGTACTGCAGCCTATAAAAGGCATGTGTTTTCAAACAAGTGTTATATTGGACTTTTATCTTGGGAGGCCGTTTCTGATTGCAGCAAATAAGTTCAAACAGAAGGAGGGAATCACCCACCAGGGGCTTAAGCACCAGCTGAAAGAGGGAAATTCACTGCAGGCCGACTGTAAAAAACACCCCCTTGTAATCTCCTCTGTCAGGGCAGATGGCCCAGGAATCGTCAGCTTACCCTTGGCTCTTGCTTCTGAGAGGCCAGGTCAAGCCCAAGGTGAGATGGTTTTCCACATCACACGTATCCATCATGAAAAGATGGGAACTCCTTCACCAGCTGGGAAACCCAACTCCAGCTGTGCTGCGGAGCAGCAGCAGAGCCCACACAGTGGCCCGTGGCCATGCTCCCTTGACCTTGGCCCCATCAAGCTCGGCAAGGTCATGGAGCCCTGGCACAGGCCTGTGGCTGATGGGAATCCCTCTGCAAAAACCAAACCAAACTGTTGAATGGGCTCCAGGGTGGCTGGTCAGCTCTTTGCTTTGCCAGTCATTCTGAATGACACTCATTCACCAAGGAGAGAAGCGCAGGTGGGTCATTTCACCTGGGGGCTGGGGCAAATATATACCTTCTTAGAGTCAAAGAAGGCAAGGATGGCCTGAATTCCCGGGAACTCTGATCTGGTCTTCTTGGAGTTACTTGGCTTGCTCATTTCCCACAAGGGATGGTAGGGATGGGGTGGCGTTATTTAGGGGAATATCTAGTGTTTCAACCTGGATGAGAGCTGCATCCTGGGAAAATCCATATTTCAAAGATAGTATATATATATATATAATATAATTCTAGATCACAGTAACCTTATGGGCAAATAGGACATGAGTTTGAGCACATATAGTTTTCCAGCTCTATGCCCCACCTCTATATTTTGCTGAGATCTCCTACTCTCTCCCCAGAGAAGTATGTTCCTACATATAAGGCAGGTGACCTAGTTCAAAGCTTCATTCACACACAAGTCTTGAGAAAGTGCTTTGGGTACCTTGGACCAACCTGCCCCCTCCTCCCTGTCATCTGATGTCTTCTGAGGGCCAATGATGTTCAGAATATGGGACGAAGCACAGATTTTGACAACGTGGCCACAAAGAACAGGGTTAAGCCATTCTACTTTCACAGAGAAAGACAAATGCGATATGATCTCACTTATATGTGGACTCAAAATCACACAACAAATGAACAAACAAAGCAGAAACCAACTCAGAGATACAGAGAACAAATTGACAGTGGCCAGATGGATGGAGGGTTAGAGGATGGGTGAAAAAGGGGAAGAGATTAAGATGTGCCAATTGCCAGCTATAAAAACAGTCACAGGGATATAAAGTACAGCACAGGGAAGATAGTCAACAATATCATAATGACTACGTATGGTGTCAGATGGGCACTATATTTATATTTGTAAATTATATAAATATCTAATCACTATGTCGTACCCCTGAAACTAATATAATATTGATGTCAGTGGTCACTGAAATAAAATATTTTAAGAATTTTATCAAATGTTTAAAAAAAAGACATTCTGCTTCGCCATGAGTGCAGCCCTCTTAACTCCTTGTGCTCGCTGAATGGGTTCCAACGTATAACACACACTCCGGTCCCATGCATTCCCCAGCGCATATCCATCAAATCCAAACTTTAAACTTGAATAAATAGATCTGTCTCACGAAGTCCAAGGTATTTATTACAGGGATCACCCACTTCAGGAATTTAAACAATGTTCAGACCGAGGAAAAATGTCTTACCAGGGGTTTTAAACTCCGTTTCCCCTCTGTGCAGCTGGCTAGCAGAGCCTGGCATGAGAGCAAGTGAACCTAGCGATCCCCACTCTTCCTCCCCTCCGTCCAAGCCCGCTCCCTTTAACCCCTCCCTGTCCGACCGCATGGATTTGCATCATTTATAGAAAAAGTGTGGTGGGTGGGTTGGTGCCAAGCTGGCTGGAGTCCTCCAGGGCACACACAGCAGGGTGGTAAGAAGGACCCCCTCCCACCCACACACCCACTGTGTAGTCTCCCCGCCCCCGGTCACATCACACCCTGCAAAAATCAAATAAATGGATTTAAATGAGAAGATCATAAAAAGGTATTTCCTTGTCTCTCCTGCTCCTGGCTCCCCACCCCGCCCCCACATGCTATCTAATAATAGGCTATTAATCCCAGCCATTTCAGACTGTCTGAAGTGTGGTGTGTGAGCTGTGGCTGCATCAATCAGAGTTGTGTGTCTAGTTATTTCAAGCATTCCCTGTTGGCATAAAGAAAGGCTGGCTTGTCCGCTCCGGCCCCACTGCAGCTGAGATCTCCGGTGATTGATAACTGAACGCGTGAGCTGGAAACTTCTACAGCTGGGGCGGCAGGAGCAGACAGAGCCGAGTGACCGGAGGAGGGAGGGCGAGGCGGGAGCTGGTGCCGGCAGGGTGGGGAGAGGTGGAGGTGGACAGTGACAGGGTGTTTTATCCAGGGGGGCTCTGGGCTTCACCATCCCTGACGCTTGCCCGCGGGCCTGGTTGTCTGTGACTTCATGGGCCGAGCTGCCCATCCCTGAGGATGACCCAGGGCAACGTGTGCAGCGAATTCCCCAAACAGAGCAACCCACCGCTGCTCGGCTCCAAAGTCACAGGGGCTTGGTCTTCTTGACACGGTGAAATTAGGGTAGAGAATTCACATGTACAAATAGTTGAGTGGCGCGTCTTTACACCCAAGTACTTACATCCAGGTAGTCTTTTTCAACCTCCCTCCTTGTTAAAAAAAACAGCAACCCTTAATTGACTAGAACTCAAAGTTCCTACCCTGTCGTATCTTTAGCACCTTTTGCAGACTTAAAATGACAATATGAAGGACACACAAAAAAATGAAGGAACACATATTTTGACATCTTTCTTGGTGTAGCTATAATCCTGCAGACCCCAGGAGACCCCAGTTTTTCTGAGAGAGTAGCTTGGGTCTAAAACCTGGGAACTACTTGTTTAATACCAATGGGATACAGGTTTCCTTTCTCTCGTTGCTCTTCCCCTTAAGAGGTGGGTTGGGTTAGATCACAGGAGAAGTAAGTATGACACACAGAGGGGTAATTAACTCCCTCCCACTTCATAATAAAAATAAAGAAGGTCCACTTGAGCTCCTGTGCCTTATAGACTTATTTCGACCTGAGTAAAGGCCGCCCCTGCCACCGCCTGCTGAATCCCGGGTTAAGCTTGGCTTTCAGACAGGACCTTCATTCTGGGAGGAGGGAGGGGTGAAGGGGACAGTCACCTGGGGAGATCAAGCTTTGTTAACCCTTGTTCTCTGACTTGGGAGTCAATGAATAGATTTGGGAGGGGACAGGCCGGGGTCTGAGCGCCCCTGGAGGCTCCTTTGGGCAAAATCTAAGCCAGGAGCTGCAGGTCTTGTGCTCGGTCTAATTATAGGGCCCTTAATAGGAAAGAACAGCTGATCCACATGGCAGAAAGCAGCCGTGAATCTCCAGAGATGATGGTGAAAAGGGCAGAGGCCATCCCAAGGGCACAGGGACACTCCCAAGGCGGGGGGGGGGGGGGGGCGGGATGCACACAAGGTCTAGCCAAAGAGACCCCAAGCAATTCACTAAAGACCACTCCCTTAGGAAGTCTGGAAGCCAACCTCAGCCTCTCCTCTGTTCTCTAATCCCGCTGTCCCAGAACGTGACTGCCCAGCACACCTGCCAGGGATTCCAAGTGGCGTCAGCTCCAGTGTCCCCTGGCTGAGCTGCCAGAAGGCTCCGCAGACAAGTGTCCCCGGAGGGCTGAGGGGGCACACGAGCTTTTGAAGGCCTGCTCTTCTGTAGGGATCTGGACAAGGGAGGCAAAGATGAGTCCCTCTAGGAGAGGAAGGTCGTCCTTCCCCTTCCAGAGGCACTGCCCGCAATGTCAGGCTGACCCCAGAATTCTTGGAAGGCAGCGGCTGAAGCAGAAAGCACAGTGACACAGAAAACCTGGCGAGTGGCACAGAGCGGCTCGCCTGCTCTCCCCCGACGCAGGTGTACAAGGGAAAGGAGGGAGGAAGGCGGCCCTGTGGAGGAGCAGCATTGGGGCAGGTGGTGGGGAATCAACCGGGTCATTCATATTTGGGGTAAGAACCTCTGCAGTGGGTCCCAGAAATCTGTATTTCTACGTGCCCCAGGTCACCCTTACACATTCATTCATTCACCACATGTCTCCTGAGTCCCTGCTCTGTGCTGGGCATTGTCCCGGGCGCTGGAGATATAGCAGTAAGGAAAATAGACAAAAATCCTTGCCCTCCTGGGGTTTGCAATCTAGTGGGGAGAGAGGGGGGAGTACATGGCAAGTGGGAGAGTGCTCAGTTCTGTGGGGGAATATAAAAACCTGGGAAGTACAGGTCTCTGTGCAGTGTAAGTCAGGGGTAGGAAGGTCAAAGAGAGCCTCGTGGGCAAGGTGATAGTCATGCAAAGACTTAAAATCGGTGAGGAAGTGAGCCATGCCCATGTCTGGGGAAATACATGCTGAGCAGAGGGAATGAGAGCAAAGGCCGAAGGCAGGAGTGAACATGAGTAGCAGCCAGGTGGCGTGTGACATGTCAGAGTCCAGGGGCCATGGGGGGAGGGGGTCGCAGATGAGAACCGAGGGGTAGCAGGGGGCTGGACTCACAGGCACACTAACCTTTGAGGACACCGGTCTAAAACTGGGTTCCCAGAGCTAGTTGATCAAACATTGACTAATTCCCACCCCAGCCTGTTCTGGTGACGAACCCCATTTCCCCGGTTTAATCGGGGTCAGACACAGGCTCAGGGAAACTGATGAAGCAAAATGGGCAACATCTATAATTGGAACTCTTGCCCTAGGACAGGCTCTGGGCTAGATGCTGGTTATATAAACCGCAGCGAGGCAGCCTCTGCCCCTCCGGACCTTTTATCACGGTGGCAGGGACTGAAAGCAGACCACACGGTGCAGCATTTGCCAAGAGCTGAGTGTGTGCTGCAGACAACAGATGCTACAAGCGCCTGGAGGAAGGAGCCGTCCCTCCCCGCTGGCCTGGGTGTAGCCGGCTTCCTGACATGGGCCTGGCCTGACCGGTAGTATTAGGTGTCAGGTCGTGCTTTTAAGGCAGCCTGGGACAGGGGCCAGCGGAGAAAGAGCTCCCTCTCACACACTCTCTGGAAACCCCAGATGGGCTCGCCCGGCCAAACAGTTTGTCCCATGCTCCTGTCTCCAATTCCTTGGCAGCTCCCTGGTCCCTAATCCTGGGCTCAGCCTCTGGATGCTGAGCTGGCAGCCACCATGTCCTGCTCTTGACTTCTCCCTGCCACCTCCTAGCCTTGACCTCGGAGGCCTCCACGGCCCTGCCTTTCCTATCAGACCGAGTTTGTCACATGTTCGCTGCTGGTCCAGAATCTGCTGGATGCTGAGTCTTGACATGATAATTAGGATAATTAAGAATCAGGTTAAGTGGAAGAGTGGGAGGAAGACAGCACTTACTATCAAGGACGCAGAGGATGGAAGCTCCAGGAGTTTTCAAGAGAAGCAGGAGTATACCATTTTCTCCCTAACGTTAAAAGGAAATAAAAGAATGGTGTGTTGTGGTCTATGCAGGACGAATTCTTTCTAATCAGATAGACATGGTTTAGAAACCAAGTTCTGCTGTGTTTAGGGGTCTGATCAGGAGCTAAGAGGACTCAATCCCATTATAGCTATTTTTCTCACTTGTAAAATAAGGCTAAAAATGCTTACACTTCAGAATAGTGGAGAATATAGGCAAAGTAGATAATCTACCAGGCTGTGACAAAAACATGGTAAGCGTGCAGCTAAACTGAGAGTCAAGACTGGTTTTGCTATTGCTACAGACTAGATATTCATGTTAAAATTCATATGTTAAATCCTAACACCCAGTGTGACGGTATTTGGAGGCTGGGGCTTTGGTGATTAGATCATGAGGGTGGAGCCAGTATGGATGGAATTAGTGCCCTTATAAAAGAGACCCCAGAGAGTTCTCTTGTCCCCCTTCTGACATGTGAGGACACAGAGAAAAGATGGCTGTCTAGGGACCAGGAACAGGGTCCTCACCAGTCACCAGATCTGCCAGAACCTTGATCTTGGACTTCCCAGACTCCAGAACTATGAGAAATAAATCGATACGACCCTTTGATCCTTTGTTACAGCAGCCCAAATGGACGAAGACCGCTGTTACTATTGTTGTTCCTGGTAATAACAAGTGAAAAAGGGTGCTGGGGGTCAACTTCTGGAAGGTCTTGATCAAGGAGGTGAAATCCTAGAGTGACGAGTCGCCAAGCCAGGGCAGAGAAGTCCTCCTTGGTCCCTTGCTAGCTCTGCTTCCTAGGAGTTTCCTCCTCAAGACGGGCTGGGTAGGCCTTGCCTTCCAGTCTCACGGTCCCCCCATTGTGTCCTGTCTTCTCAGCCATGCTCCTGTGTGTGCCCGGAAAGTTCTTAATGGGGCCGTGTGAAGACCCAGATTTAGGGTGATGTGACCAAGCTGTCGACGACCTCTTGTTTCAGAGACTTGGCCTCTTCTCAGAGAGATGCCAAAACAAAGAAAATAACTTTTCCTTGGCAGTTTCCACAAAGTGAAATGCCAGTCCCCAGCCTTTGGATATTTTCCCCTTCTGTTCACCGGCGCTGTTTATGGAAAATGAATCATGCAACTCATTTACACACAAATGGAGAGTTGGTGTGGCATAAACAACACAACTTCCTGGAATGCCCCTGGCTGCTCACCCGGCGCTGTTCTGACCTCGGCTGGGACAGTGAGCTCGCAGGGGGCCCCTAGGGTACAAGGTGCTGCTCAGGTCAGACGGCAGGGAGGGCCCTGGCCCACCCACTGGGCTCAGCAAGGCTGGAGCCAGGATTCCGGCTGCACACTGCTCTTGCCCTGGCATCGGTCAAAGCCTCACTCCAGCCCTCTGACTCTAGTCCCCTCTCACCAATGAAAAAAGAGCGCGTACAGAGGCCATGGGGGAAGGACACAACACCTCGGGGCACTGCCACCTTCCTACCAGGGCTCACAGTGAAGCCCCCGAGGCCATGTCCCTTCAAGTGCATTTCCTGGTGACAGCCCTGCTTCCTTCAGGGACTCAGGCTGAGTTTCTAACTCTCTAAATCCCTTCCTTGGGGTCGCACATGTGGTTCCCAGGACTCCCCCTGCTCTCCACGCCCTCCCAGCAGCAGAAGATAAGTTGAGAAGCTATTCTTATTTCCAGGGAGTTGCATCAACTTGAGGAAACAGGGATGCATGTGTGTGTGGCAGTGAAAGGTAGCTAGAGATGCAAATAGGGGACATTATGATGTTTTAGGACATTTCAGCAAGACTGACCTTATAAAATCCCTACAGCTCCGAATGACCCACCCAGCTCAGACATCTTATGTGCCTCCTGCAGACTTTGTCTCCTGCTCCTCTAAGTTCTTATGGCTTCAACAATGCCCTCTGGGTTTGCACTGCTGATTGTCTGCTTAGGTATCTCTCACCCTCTCTGGGCAGGTAGCCCTGTGGGAACAGGGAGCCCTTCTGGTTTCCCTTGGCATCCTTGGCAGCACCTGGACTACAGCAGGAGGCCCACAAATGTTGGGTGAATGGACGAATAAGGTGTTCCCACTGATCTCTTTGCCCCACAAGATCATTTTTTGAAGATACTTCCGTTTTTGTTTTTCGAGGTAGAATAAGGGAGAGGCACGGATCCCAGAATCTCCTTCTGGATCACCTCTCTGTCTGAGTTCTCAGAAGGCTGCCCTTCCCAGGCCCATGGAGTTTGGGTCTGTGGCTATGTCACATAGGCCACTTCTGTGTTGAACATTAATTGCTGGTGTGAGAACTTTGGGAATACCATGTGTTCCAGATGACATGGCTACAGGATGGTGAAGCCTCCATCCCTCCTGGGTCCTTGGATGACTGTATGGAGCAGAGCTTCCTGCTTATCTGTAATGAATTTATAGCACAAGTAGAAACTTTTGTCATGTTAAACCACTGAGAGACTTTGGAGTTTTTACTGCCCCGTAGGGTGGTGTATTCTAATATAGGAAATAAAGGTACAGAAGAGTCAGGTGACTCATCCAAAGCCACCAAAAGTAGGGCTATGAACACAGGCTATGAACACAGGTTTACACCATGCTGGCTTCCAAATTATGAGAGGTTCTTGTCACAAAGCTAACTCTCAGTAAATGCTTTAGCTATTATTACTGATATTTTATTTCATGTTTTTGATATTTGGGCCAAGGTTTTCAAATATATAATGTATATAATATATATAATGTATGTATATAATGTTATGTGTGTATATGTGCGTGTGTGTGTGTGTGTGTTCCCATTTAACTCTGAGCCCGTTAAATTCACTAAGCTCATTTAGTAGGTCTTTGTAAATTTCTCTCTATATATCTGCTTCTTCCTTGTTTCCTTCTGTTAAACAAATATTGTTTTCCCAGGAAGTGCCAGGCACTGTGTTAGTTGCTGGTGTACTGTGGAGACGTCCCAAGAATGAGATTCAATGACTTGTCTATGGACTCCCAACACCTAACTGGAAGAACTAGAATTTGAACACGAGTTGTCTATTTTTAAATTACAGTGTAGTAGAGGGCTGAGAGAGCTATACAAATATCACTAAAGACAGCAATCAGAAAGGTCAGAGAGGTGGGATAGAGTTTGTCCTCAATATATTCTTATAATTGAATGAAAAGCTATCCTGGGGATTTAAGAGTGGAGGGCATGATCACTTCCAGCTGGGGTTGCTGGCAAGGGTTTCACGGGAGAGTGAGCTCGCTTGAGTTTTGCAGGATGGGTAGGACTTTGACTGAAGACTGTGACGCGCAAGGGCATTCCAGTGGCTTAGAATGTTCCAAACGCATTTGAAGGAAATGCTTAAAATGCTGTTGGCCACAGTGTGGGCTCTGCACTGGGAGCAGTGGGCAGGTAAAATGGAAAGGGAATTGTAGAACTACGGAGGAATGTTAGAGCAGAGAGCAATCTCAGAGGCCATCCCATCCAGGGAGGTCAAAGGGCTTTGATCTGCAGGGTTAACTCCAGTTGGCTGGAAGCGACTGCATGGATGATTCTGAAGCTCCTTGGTGCTCAGTGGGAAAAAGCCAGGAATGAATAAAAAGTGAATTCTGAGGGCACCACAGGAAAGAAGTGGTGCCCAGGTGCCACTCATCCGGCATCTCTGATCTTGTCCAATCACTTCATTTCACATCCAAGGGAACTATGACCCAGGGAGGGAAAGCGGCTCCTCCAAGGTCACAGGGCTCCATCCTAGCACCGCGGGAACTAGAACAAAGCCACCCGATTTCTTGTGCTTTTTCCCCTCCACATTACGCATCAGATTCTGGAAGACCTCACGTATAGGAACTATGGTGCGGGTGAAAGGGGAGCTCTGCAGATTTTCCAGCAGGCAGATTGCACTGAAAGGAGTGCGAGAGGGTGCTGGGCAGCCTGGCACTGACAGGGGGCAGGCAGAGGCGGGGAAAGGGTTCGGTGAATCCAAAGTGGAACCAGGGATAGCGAAGTAGGGCGACGGGGCGGGGGTGGGGGAGCTGGGCGAGTGCGATTACGATAGAGGAGAAAGAATCCTGGTTGTTATTAACAACACTGACAATGCTGTTCATAAACAGGATCAGATCACTGTTCTAGAAAGTGATGTTGAAAAGAACATTTCCCCCGAGAAAGCCCAGGCTAATCCCATGTTTAAACAATCCTTGGATGCTGTACTCCAGGCTGAAGTTAGCTGTTTCTCCAAGTGCCAAATACCCATATGAAAATTAAAAAAAAATGGGTCCAACATCTGAATGTTTGGGCTCTGTGACGCCAAGCGTCCCACACAGCTGATTCAGAGGCAACCAAAGGGCATGAGCCGAGGGCGGGCGCTGTGCAGGCCCCAGGGGGCTCCGAGAGGTTTGCGCACCGGGAGCGCGTCACCCAGACAACACATGACAGCCGTCTCTAGAATACAGAATAACAGTCTATATAACAGCAGTGACAATGCCATGGAACACTCACTCTCTGGGCCATTTTGAAATATTTTCTAAAAGAGATTTGTACTGGTGAAGCCATAGACTTGAGAATGGTAATAGGTGATGTAATAGAAACAGATACCATGCAACTTTGGGGGGAAATCCTCCTCGGGGTTTACTCACCTTTCAAATACCTAAATGGAATGACAGGCACATAGTAGGTCCTCAAGCAATATATATTTTCATCCTACCATATTGGTACAGAACTTAAAGTTCATAAGGCAGTTCGAGTGAGCCCCACTTCGTTTGAGGGTGATCAAGTTAAGTGAGCCCTAAAACATTCGCTAACTGCCCGGTGCCACCCAACTAGCAAGTGGTGAGGGCCAGGTTTGAACCTATGCCTTTTGGCTCTAAGTCCGGTGTACTTTTCACTACACCATAATAATGAACATATTATGTAGATCGCCATTTCTCCTTAGCAGGCTATAATTTTGGCAGTCTCCGCTGAATTTTATTTTCCACTGTGGCTTGTGCAAGACTTACCACCACTGAGCATTTGTAACTGACAGAACAGATTTTTATTGAAAACCAAATTGATGAGTTATCCTGAGCAACGGGCTATACTTTGTAATATCTGGCTCCGAGAATCGCTTGGGGATCACAGACCATTTTCGACTTGGAATCTAGGGGGCATTCGTCCACATTAAAGGGACTTTGGTACTACTTTTAAATAAAGAGGCTTTCAGAACTTCCAGGTTGTGGATCTTAAGAAAGCTCTGTCTCCAATTGTCTAGTTTTTGCATTTTAATTAATCAGTCCATTCATTCATTCATCTAGCCGGTAAACCTTTACCACGTTCCAGGTACTGTGCTAGGGGCTGGAGAATACAAGGTGATACGTACAGTCTCCACCCTCAAGGAGCTCACAGTTTGGGTAGAAATAGACAAACAATGAATTATGAATTATGACACAGCATGAGAACCGATCCAGTGCAGATGGACAGGGTACTATGGGATGTTGAGGAGGGGCATCTGACTGAGACCAAGAAGCAGAGAAGTGGGCAGGGAAGGATTTCCAGAGGATCTGCTGTCTGGGCTGAGATGCAAAACATGTTTAGATATTAACAGGGTTTAGAAACGGGTGAGGCACAGGGAGGTTTTTCTAGGCAGAGGGATCAGCAGATGCGAGGGGCAGAAGGGTGGGAAAGCATGGTGAGCAGAGTGGGTAGCCCTGGCGTAAGGGGAGTAAAAAGATCCTGGTGGGGGACAGACTCTGAGAGAAGCCTTGGAGTCCAATGTCTTCCTATTTGATACACATGAGAGGAATACTTTTACCCCAAAGTCATGCCAGCTACTGCTGATGAAGATTATGTGATTATGTGCATGAACATCAACACACACCAACACACACAGACCCCACAAATCATCACATTAGGCCTGTATACACGGAGTAAAAAGTAACCAGCGAAGGCCGTTTCACATTTCTTAGCTTATTTATTTGTTTGGCTCGTCTTCTAAGTCCAGTGGATTCATATTTGCAGGCGTTGGAAGCGAAGGAAGGCAGACACTATTAGGCAAAGCAGGCTGGACAAAGTCCCATGGATATCCAGGCCTCCTGGCACTGCAGCGCCTCTCGCCCCTACAAAGATGTAAACAGTACAAACTACCTCTAAACTTTCAGGAACAAACTACCTCTTAGTCCCCTGGTCGGTGGAGTACATCTTTCCAAGGAAATAGGTATGGAGGATGAGGCTAGCAAGAGTGGACAGTGGTCATGGACGAAGACCACAAATGTGTGTGCTGAGAAAATGTGACTCATAGGACCATAAACCCTGGGAGCCGAGAGTTTCAGGAAGCCAGTTGAATAGGCTAGGATCCAGCCAGGGTTTCTGCATCACTACATGAGTATTATTTACTTTGCGTATTGCTCAAGGTTGGATAGTGTCAGGTCTAAACAGTGGCCAGAGTGAAAGAGAAAATCCGTATGTGTAGTGGAGGCAAGACTGAGTAATTGCTACTTGGCTCTGCTCTTAGAAAAATCTCTGAAAAATTTTATAGGCAAAATTGGCATCTCAGATACAAAGTGGTTACCAGCTCTTGTTTGTCAAAATTCAAATGTGTTTTTATTTTAATTTATTTCTTCTCAATATAGAAAGCCAAGCTTTATTATTGCTGCTTTTAATTTTTTTCCTCAAAGAAATATGTGTGATATTACAGTAGTACCCATTAGCAACTCTATGGTTAGGATCAAATATGTTTGTAAAAGAGAAATAATGAAGGGGAGAAAACCTGTTAACCTCTGTTCTGATGAGCAGAACCGGCAAATTTGGAACATCAGAAACCTCCGCAGAGTTTGCTGAATATAAAACTCAATTTTCACTAAAAAATGCTACAGACACAACGAATCTTTGTCCATTGATATACATACTCATTTGATTAATTCAATAAATTAGTGTGTTTGTAGCATGCAGTTATGGAGCATGAAGTGTGTCACCCCACCCCACCAAATTCATATGTTGAAATTCTAACTTCCTAACCCCTGTACTTTAGAATGCAATTGTATCTGGAGATAGGGGCTTTGAAGAGGTAATTAAATTAAAATGTGGTCACCAGCTTGGGCCCCAATCCAAGATGACTGGTGTCCTTACAAGAGGAGGACATTTGGACACAGACACGTGCAGAGGAAAGACAATGTGAGCATACAGGGAGAAGACGGCCATCCACAAACCAAGAAGAGAGGCCTAGAACAGGTCCTTCCCTCAAGAGCCTCGGCAGGAACCAACCCCACCAGCACCTTCACTTTGGACGTCTAGCCTCCAGAACTGTGAGACCACACATTTCTGTTGAAGCCACTCAGCCTATGGCACTGGAAACGAACACAACAGGCATATTTATTATATCTAGATATGAACAGGTTTACCACGCGAACATTTGTGTCAGCCATCTCCTGCAGCATCCTAATTTCTGTTAGAACCACCTCTCCTCGTTTTATGTCCTCTTGATGGGACTGCAAATAAGACCCCCGCCCTACATGTGAGGGTGGTGGTGGACATGTGACCCAGGTTAGGTCTGTTGGGCTCTCTCCTGGGACTTTCACTCTTAAGTGGCGCTCTGATGAAAATAATGATAGAAGCTCATTCACGGTGCTGACCAACGAGGCTGCTCAATAGTGTCTGCTGCGTGGAGCCGTGTTGCTGCGTGCATCCTGCTATTTTGCAGACAGGGTTGCCTAGCAGTCTCGTGCATTCTGAGAACTGCCCCAAATCTTCTAATAAACTGATTTATCTTAACTTAGGAAGACACTGTCTATGGCTGGCAAGCAATTCCTTTCCTAATTCAGTTCATGCAATTTTCCTTTAAAACAGAAAAGTTAATAAACTTTTTCTTTAAAAGCCTTTCCTTGCTTAGTTCCCTCTTATTTTCCCATGTTGGTTTTATGCATTCCTTCAAGAAATGTTTCCGAAGCACATACCATGCGCCGGATGTTGTGTTAGGGGATTTTATCAGGCTAGAAGCTAGAAGACGTTCTGTGTAATGTGGGGGATTATTGAACATTTCTAAATTAGATATTTCATATATTATTAAACTGCATCCATGTAGAGCTTATATACGTTCACATCAGCAGATTCAATTAAGTGGAAAACTCCACCTAAGCGTGAGAAATCTTAAATCAGAAAGTGCTTATTTATTGTGCACGAAAGTTCATATCAAATACAGATAGCAGGTAACAAATAAGAACACGCTCTGTATTGAACACCAACCCTTAAGAAAATGAGAAAAGTCACCCCAAATCCTCTTACTCCTGGCAACGCCGCCAAGGGGATTTGTTGCGTCTACACTGCATGACACACTTCAGGCCCGGTGCCGTTCCCCCCTCACGGCAAACTCCAGAGGCGGCTGCTGTGTAACCCTCACTTTACAGAGAGGGAACCTGAGGTGGGCAACCTTCCCCGAGCCCCTCCCCACCCTTTATAGTCCTTCAAGGGGCGCACAAATCCCTCTAATCCCATTTGCCCTTTGCCACCACTAATATTGCAGCTATCAGAGGTCAAAGGACCAGCTTATCCTCTCAAAATAGCTGAGGAAACAGAATAACCTCACACCCCAAGATGCCGGGAGCTGCAGCTAGAACGCGAAAGCCACGTGCCACGGCCTCCTGTCCCCTGCACCCCCCCCCCCCCCCGGTTTAGAACTTTATTTGATAATCCCTCCCTCACATTCAAGGCACCCTAACTGTCTCACGTCTAAGCCTGGGGACGTGAGCTCTGGTGGCCCAGCACCGAGACTGGAGTTTCAGAATAAATCAGTATGCTCGGTCCATGGAATTCGCGGCAGTGGGATTTTATACTCATTACTTGGCTCCCAGGCTCATTTAATGGAAGCCAATCGGCAGCTCCCATCTCTTATAAAAGTTTCCAGTAGACAAAACACCCGCGCTCTGGCCCATGTTTTGCAGGGATTCTTTATCTCGCAGGAGCATCAGTAATCAAAGTGGCATTTACGAGCTTGGTAAGTGAACAAACCTTTACTTTCCCACAACTTCGGTTGTAGGCACCAAGCTCTCCCAAAGTTTCCACAGCAAACAGGCAGCTGCTTGTGCGAGAGAGAGAGAGAGAGAGAGAGAGAGAGAGAGAGAGAGAGATAAAGAGAGAAATCGGCAAGGAAAACTAGTATAACAAGGACCACACTGATCCTACATTAGTTTCCTAGCGACTTGCAGAGTTTGTAAATTTTATCATTTACCTTTCTCTCCACGACCCCAATTCCTAGGGGAGGGTTCATTTTTTATTCATTCTGAAAGTTTACCATCAATCATCCTCTTAAAGAGCTTGCCAGAAACTTGGACAGAGCCTCATAATAAAATTGCAGAGACAGAGGACTAATTGATTTCTATAAATAATGTTTAGCTGTAAAGATATGAAAGGTGGTTAGAACCACATGTATTAATCTCCTTTTTTTTTTGCTCCATCTGTGTCTGCAAAAGCAGACTTTACCTTGACAAAGTACCCTGGCTATTTGGCCCTGCAAACACACAGCAGGAGATTAACACCAGATGGCCCACCCCTCCCATCTCCCCGCCCCCCACCTCCTGCGGCCAAAGCCTCTAATTACTCCCCCCACCCCCTCGGTTTATATCCCTCAATTTGAACATTTCATTTCCATCACCATCCCTGCTCCGACGACATGCAGGCAAGTGGACGGTCCCCCCCCCCATTTCTCTCTGAGCTCCCACCTTTCCGGACAGCAAACAAAAAGCACAGCCCCAACCCCAGATGCGAAAGCTTTGCATCAGACGGCGAGACTGACAATGTTCCAGAAAAACAGTAACTACTGGTGCTCAAGTATTATTAATGTGTGTGTCTTGGAAAGAGGGAGCCCGGGGAGGGCTCGCTCCGAGGGACGCTCTCACGCGCTGCGAGCTTCAATCGCTTCGCACAGAAACACCCAGCAGTTGCTACTTGTCACATCCTATAAAACGGGAAGGGAATTCTATCTGGGGGGATACATGCCGGCTGGACAAAGATAATGCTGTAAAGCTTGGGTTTATTTAAGAGCCGCCGAAGAAATGTTGAGAACTCGCAGAAGCGCCATCTGCTCGGGCCCACTGTGACAAGCTGGAGGAAAAAGCCACCGCGAGACAGGCCGGGGCTGCGTGATCGATGCCCGGGTCTAAATTATGAATATTAGGTCATTACATCTGAAAGGCTGATTCATAAGGGCACCCTCTTAAGCGGGTTCCGTCAATCAGCTGGTTCTAATCCCAACTAAACACAACACAAAATGTCACACTTAGCATCGAACACCATTTTTCTGCCTATAGATTAAATGCAAAATGAATGACTACTTTCACGCGGCAGACAGGAAAATTGTCACACTAGACAGAACTCAACAAGATTGGCCTATTTCTTGTTCTTTTTCTTTTTTTTTCTTTCTTTTGCGGCCCAGACTGCTGCTAGATGATGGTAGATAGATATTTTCCCTAAACAAGAGCTCTTGGGAGTTTTTTTAATGGGGAGTTGCAAAACAAAGTTGATCTGGATAAATCAATTCCGCATCGGTTGACTTCTGTCGCATTATATATTCCTGATGATTATCCTACTTGAAGTAGGGTCATCATTTTAAAAGCTTTTCAGAGATACTTTCCTTTCCCTTTTATGTGAGGCAGATAAAACTTTCCCCAGCGCTTTCATTTTAGGGGGGGGACGCATGCTGTGTTTTATAATTTTAAGTCTCAGTAAAGTTAACCACACTTGTAAAAAGTCATTTTTAGCGTGGGCTCCTTCTATAGCATTCCTGTCCTCTCCGCATGTTTAGTTGTCTGTCTTTACCCCCTTGGTAAGCACCAAGAAGGCAGGCACTTCTGGTTCCGCTGTGTCTAGGGCACCAGTGGCTTAATGAATGAAGGCTTCTAGCTGTCACCAGCCAGCACTGTTTTGGACTTGCTGGGGTTTGTTATAGTTTCATTAACCACTTCTGTAATGGCCCTGCGGTCATCTAAGCACCAGTGTGGAAGAAGACACAGGGAAGGGAATAACTGATGGAGCCTAAGAAAGTTTTCTTTCTTCCCTGTCTTTTCTCAAAGGTCTTGAGTGGGGAGGGCAGGCCCATATTGAAACTGAGCTATCATGCTACTTGATATCACAGTTATTAAAAGGCTTTTAGGAATTAGGTCAGGTAACCCTTGAGGTGTCTGCAGGGCGAGTTGCTTGGTCTGTGAATTAGAGAGGGTGTCAGGACACTGCATGGCTGATCCAACCCCTGGGTCCATGGTGTTCAAATGGTTGGAGCATTTTGGGCAAGCAAAAAATCAGCACATCTGTTCATTGGATCAGTGGAAGGAGCCCACTGAGCTCTGAAACACCATGGCCGATGGGTCTGGTGAATTATTCAGCATTCCAAAAAGCTGGGGTGTTCTCTGTGTAGGCTGGTTGGAAAGTTAAGAGTGCCAAGAAATACATGGTACTGTATTTATATTACCTGGACTTGAAGAACTGCGTAACCCAGTTTCCACTGCTTACAGCAACAAACTGAAGTCTGAACCGGGAGCCCAGAACACCTAAGGATAAAGCTCACGCTCGCTTTGGTTCCTCACGTCCAATCAAGTGAAGCCACCATTGCTTTTGGGCCTATCGGGTTACCCCTATAAATGTGCCCTCAAACACAAGATTAAAATCTTGAAGTAGGTAAATGATTGCGTGTTGGGACTGAACGCATCAGTAGGTTTATAGCTGTAGAGTCCTAGTAGAAGGATCTACTTAAGTGCACCCGTGGAAACTAAGAGATCAAAGAGAATGAAGCCAATCCACGGCCTTCCTGAGTGTCAGGCCAAGAATTAGTCCCTAGTAAGACACCATAGTGCCTGCACACTCCTACAGTCTTGAGGGAGGCAGGAGGAGCTTCCAAGGAGGCCCATGGGATTTGAGCTGGGGTGTCTAATAAGGAAGCCCTGTTTCTCAGTGTGCTGGTGCTGGTCACTGGGTAGAAGGTCCTGGGGTCTGGCTGCCCCCTGATAGATGTCTCCCAGACAGACCGGGGGATCAGTGCACATCAAGCTGAGTTGGTCAGATAAAGTTGCTGCATCTGCTTGTTTCCTGAGCCCTTGTGTTTGTTTTCCCCTCACCTCAGTTTTAGAAACAGCTGGGGGCAAAGGTTTCATATTCCTTCTTTCTGTCCATCCATGTTCCTTTGGCCAAGTCTTCATCCTGTTCCTTTTCTGCCCTCCCTAGGTGACCAGGCTCCTCTGCTGGTTCCCAGGAGCCTGAGGCTATTTGCTGTGTTACTCCGCCAGGAAGGCTCCTCCCAAGAGAGTCTCTCAGTCCTGCTGACCTCCCTCTGCTCCACTGACCCTGCTCCAGCCCCAGGCACCTTACTTTGCCTTAAACACGTCAAGCAGACTTCCACGCTTGACTTCCACGTCAAGGGCTTTGAACTTGTGGTTCTGCAGCCTAGAATGCTATTCTTTCAGTATCAGGTGGCTCAGTCCCTCACTTAATTGATGCCTTAACTTAAATGTCCCCTCCTCAAAAAGAACTTTTCCAACCACTCTTATCCAAAAAACACCACCCACCCATCACTCACTGTCTCCTCACATTGCTTCAGTTTTCTTTGTAGCATCTATCACACTAGAAAATAATCATGTTTATCTGCCCCCCCCCCCCTTAATATTCTCTTAAATTGTGAGGGCAAAGAATTTGCTCATTGATAAGTGGTGCCTGACCTGGGAGGCTTTCAAGAACTACCCGTTGATTGCTCAATAAATGAGAGAATATATTGGAATGAGGCAACAGAGGGTGACTGGCTTAGAATCAGTTGCTTGCCACTCCGAGGGCTGCGACTCAAATCTACCAGCAGTGAGAAGCCTTGTTCCCTAGTCCTCTTGTAGGAAGGACAGCTTGCTTGCCTCTATCAGAAGAAATCAGGGTATTACTTCGTCTCATCCTTAGAAATACCCAATATGGGAGAGGTGGCAGCAAACTGGGAAAGATTAGTCTCATAACTCTGAAGGCCAGAGGTCATCTAGGGTCCAGAGTTTTCCAGCTTCCAATCTCTGAGCCACTTTCTGCTCTGTTTTCTTCACTGTCTGTCTTGACCAGACTGCACCCCCTCCCTGCTCCCCAATCCTCTTGACCAGACTGCAGCCCCTCCCTGCCCCCCAGTCCTCCTGAGGACAATATGAACAAGACTTCACATAAGTGCTTTCGGCAGAGAAACACTATTGTCATCGAAACCCTGTCATGCCTGTCCCCCACTTGATGGACAGAGAAGCAGAGGGTCAGAGAACTGGAATAGCTTGGCCAAGGTCCCACTGCTAATTAATGTCACAGCCCAGCCTAGAGCCTACGTATGCTGATGACAAGACTGGCCCTATCTCTACACTCCATACTACAAATGGAAAACTGCCAATAACACCCCAGGCTGCTCATCCAAGAATCAATTCAATTCTACAAACATTGATTGAGTGCCCAGAATGTACCTGGCCCGGTAGCTGGTGGAGTCCCTGTCCCCAAAGAGTTTATTGGAAGTTTGAATACAGAATGAAAAAAATAATACTATATATACTTTTGGCATTGAAATGTTGATTAATAGGTAGGTAATGCATTAACCAGTTTAACTTCAAAGAGAGCCTTAAAGCACCTTCTCAGAGACATCTCCACTTTCTCAGAGACATCTCCACCTTCTCAGAGACATCTCCACCTTCTCAGAGACATCTCCACCTTCTCAGAGACATCTCCACTTTCTCAGAGATATCTCCAACAGTTATGCTTAGGTCTCACTCTGGGTGTGGGTTTGAGAGATTAAGAAGGAGCAGGGGGAGGAGAGGAGGGGAGGGGGGAGGGAGGGGAGGAGGGAGGGAGGGAAGGAAAGAGGGAAGGAGGGAAGGAGGGACAAAGGAAAGGAAAATTGAATGGTGCTCTGGCTTCTTCCGTTTGTCCCTTTCTTGCACATATCTCTGCTCCTTTCAAGGACCTCACGCTGAGGGTCCCTCTCAGAAGCCTTTCCAGCATGGCTCTCACTTACTCTGAAATCCTGGGGTGAAACGAAAGAGCTGAATTATTTCTACCACTCACTATTCCCTACCCAGCCCTCTGTCCAGATGTCCATGTCAAACTTCTGCATTACTGTAGAAACTTTTGATTACTACTGACCCGATCAATAATACACATTCTCTCCATCAACCAAAGGCACATTTGAGGTCTTCTGGGCCAACCTGGGTTAGCGATAGGGATGGAAATACCCACATAATCCGTAGGGGGACATGCCAGTCAGCCTCAGCTATGCCTAATCCTGGCTCAGCCATTCAGAGATCATCTCCAACAAGAAAAGTTCACTCTGGACTTTATAAATCTTTCTTCTCCATCATCACAACAATGAAGCCCAAAAAGAGTGAAAGGGAAGGGGGGCAGCAGGAAGGGAGAGAACACACCACTGGGCAAGTGCAGGGCAGAAATATTAAGTAAGAGTTGACATTAATATAGAATCAAGCAAGTCCTGATTTTCTTGTATCTACAGAAGTAAAAAGCCAAGGATACAAAAGAAACCAGAAAACAAGGTAAAAATTTGCCTCTAGAGACCTCTTTCCCTCCATCTTTCCCCATCCTCCTACCTCCCCAAAGATAAGGTGTACTTTACAGCCCCAAACTTCTGGGATCAGGACTTGCCTGGGTGCAGAACCGAAGCCGGCTTTCCCTCCGCCCGAGCTGGGGTGCTCACCAGCTCCAGCCGGGCCCCCCGCCCCCTGCCGCCACTCTCCCCACATGTTCCTGCCTGTTGCATGCAAGACAATCGTCTCCAAACAGCAATTACTGATATTCAGAGCTGTTGTCCTACCCTGGCTTGAGACGCCTCCATGAGACACCCGGGGGCAGCTGAGCTCTTCAGCTGAAAGAGGACCCGAGGGGTAGAGGGAAACCCCTTCTCCGAACCTCCACACAGTTCCCGTTGCCAAGGGAACCCCTGCTTTGTCCAGGGAGGCCAAGAACGGCCGCCTCTGCCATGGCCTGGCTCCAGGAGTGGCCAGATCGCCCTGTCGGGTCCAGAGCGGGGGGGGGGGGTGCCACACACAAGCTTCAGACAAAGAAATCACTTTCAAAAAATGAAACAGTGAAAATTAAGGTCTTAGGAAGTGCCTGGTGGGGAGGGAGGAAGTTTATGGGTGATGCTGTTGGGGTGAGATTTGAGTTGGCTTCTGTGGTCCCGAAAGGAGGTGAGATTCAAATCTGTATCTCTAAGGGGACAGAGTGCGAAGGACAGAGACAGGGAGACAGACGGGAAGGTTGGAAGGGGGGTGGCTCGGCCTCCTTCAGTGGAGGCTGCACAGGAAGCAATTATTTAATTAAGATGCTTAATCGGAGGTTTGGACTGGACTATTTTGGCTGCGGAGCTGTGTGTCAACTTCCTCGAAGTCTGGTGGGGTCTGGCGGGGTGGTGAGAGCATCATTTTGCTGGTCAAGCACGTTTTCATTTGCCCTGCATCTTCGGGGCAGGGATTAACTTTCCTTTTCAGAATAAATCTGCCAATGCACACTGTGTGCATGCTTATTTTGAAACCCATCTGTTAAGGGTAGACCAGGTTGAACAGTAGTTCAGAGAGTTTGGGTGGACCTCAAGTCCTAGCTCACTGCCCGGCACAGGGTAGGTGCTCAATAAAACATTCGCTGCCTAAATGGCTGTTGAAGGACAACTTGTCTCCAGTGTTTCATCTTTCCAGCCAGGCGAGAGGATGACTACTTGACAGATGGAGCCCCTGAAACTCAGAGGACGTGGCGTACCTGGGGACCAGCAACTAAACAGTAGCAGCGGAGAGACTCCAACCAGGTGCCCATTGCTTTTGACTGTGGTGTCTAATTGCTTTTTTAAAATAGAGGACTCAACAGAACTCTCTATCCAAGTATCACTGTACAAGAGCAGAAAAATGGCAAATTAAGAGAAACAGCAATTGGTCGCCTCTGTATCTGCTCTGGGCCACACATGGGGTGAGGCTGGTCACACTGAATTACAGTAAAGCACCAAGAAAAATTTACACATACACATTTCCCTGCAAGATGGTATGATTCTTACGTTACTCATCTGCTAAGGCTCAGCTCTGGCATCAGTTTGCTCCAGGAACTTCCCGTCACTATCCCCAAGCTCAGCTTCCACAGCCCTTTTAAAAGATCCTTCTCATAATACCTATTACACTGGTTACTCACTGGAGCCTGTGCAGATGACCACAGGGATGGCCCTCTACCAGGATATACCCACTGTGAGGGAATTCACCATGCTTCATTCCTCTTTTGTCTCTTAAACACCTAATAAGGTTCCTATCACACAGTAGGTGCATGATCCATATACTCAAGAACTGAAGAGCAGTGAGTCCATTTTTATGGAGTGTTAGCTCTGTTAGGCCCCAGGGAGGATTCCAGAGAGGTTGAAGGTATAGAATCTGCCTGCTTTGCAAAGTTTGAGATCTATGTAAGGACTCGGTCCTTAAATATTACTTAAGCCTACGGAAGTAAGTGTAGCTGAGAGTGACAGAAGTAATACAAGCATTTATTTTATGGACAAACACAGCTCTCTTGGTGGTTTTGTCTGTCAGATTGTGGCTGTAAAATTCTAGGAGCCCCTGACCTGCAAACAGGCCCAGGTAGGCTTGAAGGGACCATGCTTATTTCTTCTTAATACCCTTGGCTGTTTCAACCTTTCTCCTCTAAAGAATCTCTAGTTAAGTTCACATTACCTACTGGTAGAAGGGCTGGAAATAGCCCCATTATGGCAATTTCCCTACTCTATGATGCTGTTTCTCGCTTACAGAAACACTAATCTAAATCCATTAAAACCCACCATCAAAATATATAGCTGATGCATAACCATAGAAACAGCAATGTGGACATTCTTATGAGTTTGGGGTATCTGGGTCCAGGGTTCTCTCTCATCCTCTCTAGGGGATTCGGATACTATACATACTTTGCCTGGCTGACAGCACTAACTTGTCAACCAGGGGAAGGTCCCAACCAAGTGAGCAGGGTCCTGTCCTCGCTGCACCTTCACGGTGGAAACAGCAAGTGGAAAGGGCCCGATGTCAAAGACAGTAGGAGAGAACTAGTACTTTCAGGTCTTCTGAAGGTCACAGAGGAAGACCAAGGCCCAGAGTTGCCGACTAAGTGAACAGAGATGAACTAGACTCTAGAAACCACCAACCACACCTTCCCAAGTGGTCTCCTGACCTCAGGCCCCTCTCTCTTCCTACCTGCCTCCCACTCTGCCCCAGGGATCTCTGCAGGCCGATCGTTCCATCTGGTCGCGTCTCTCTTCAGAGTGAGATGCGGCCGCATCTGTCCATTGCCCTAAGATCAAGCTCAATCTCACAGGCTTCCTGTGACCTGCCCTTCCCAGCTTTGCCGCAGAGACTCCATTCACTTTCCCAGTGTCTCATTTCCTTTCTAAAATACTCAGAGAAGTTATTTCATTTCACCACATCCATTCTCTTGCATTTTCCTCTCCCGAAATATGACTCAAGTGATGGCAATGTCACTGACATTGCCCCAAATGATTTTTGAGCTCTCTCTGCGTGAGAGCTATGAGTAAGGCATCGTGGAAGGAGGGTTTTGGTGGAAGGAGGCTAACTGGGGATTATGTTATGCTACACTGGAAGGAAGGGGCGGCATCTTGATGCTCAGCATTCATCATGGGGTGCTATGAATTTGGGAGAGAGGGTGTAATTAGGAGAAGACATAAAGGAAGGGGGAATAAATTAGAATTCAGCTGCACCTACCACTCAAGTACATTCATACTTTCTGGGCACCAGCTAACTTCTCTCTGAGCTGATACCATTACCATATGTTGGAGTCTCAAAGCAGAAGGGGCTGGATAAGTGAGGTAAATGAGGGTGGAGGCTTGTGTTAGGCAATAGGGAGGGGTGAAGACTGTGCTAAAATAGAGATGAAATGCTACGTGTAAAGGGAACCGCAGGAACTCGCTCTAGCTGCTCACTGACATGTGGCATTGCAGCCCAGGGTTGCCAGAGTTTTTTACTTCTTTAAAGAGAACCTGGAAACGCGGGAAATTTTCCAATTTAAAAATGTTGATTCAAAATGTTAACAAACATTGTGCAGGGCAAACAAAATACATTGGCGAGCCGTATTTAGTTCCTGGGCTGCCACTCTGTGACCTCTGCCTTACCTGGAACTTTCCAGAGTGTGTGCACAGGCATTTGCAGGCCGGGGTGTATAGCTGTCATCAATAATCCAGACCACAAAACTTATGGAAAACCATCCACAGGGCAACAGGGCAGAGCCATAAATGATCTCAACGTGCTACTTAGTGAAACAGAAGGGGCTACGGTGATTGGATAGAAAAGAGTGGAAAACAAAACAATGGAAGACCTAGCTCCTCAGGAGGTGTGGCTTTGTTGGAGGTGACGATAGGAGTGAACAGGGCTCCCGTCCAACTCTGAGAGCTGGACAGCTCCAGAGGGGACCCTCCCTAATCCTTTGGTGCAAGGAGGCTGGGCCTGTGGAGGTGTGGAACGGAGGGGGCTGTCACCGTGGTGAATAAAATGCCATGGCACCTGTAGGCACAGGCATGACTCAGCACCGGTTCTTTTCTCACCGGCCTTCAGCATACTTCCCCTAGCTCCTAGCCAGAATATTCCAAGTTTCACGTCTGGGGAGGGGCTGGCAGTGGTGACATCCCCTTCCCTGAGGATCATGAGCACCTGTAGAGGCACTGGTGTGACCGCACGCGGCCCAGCTGTTCACAGTGGCCACCCTGCCTGTAGCTCTCTCTGCTCCCCCCTTTCGAACCCCTTTCCATCCTCACCAACCTCCTGGACTCTCACGGTTACAATACCGCCCCCGTGACCATACCTCCCAAGAATTCGCTTTCCGTGTCCCTTTCTGTTCTTCCCTTCCCTTTGATTGATTCAAATCCCACCAATTATTTTTCTACAAAGTCTACTGTTCCTGAGACACCGCTTCGCATTTCCACAGCCCAGGTGCTTGACGCTCCAGATCCCTGTCGCTCTGGCCTCCGGAGAAGGTTTTTCTTGCTTCCAGTTTCTCCCCACCTGCCCCAATTTCTATCATGTCATCTCCTTCCCTACTATTGATTATATTATATTAAAATACACAAACATGACCTCGCAAGACTTTTTTCACTGCCTCTTGTCTACAGCCTCTCTGGTTACCCTCGGGCCATGGAAAGAGAATGAATTTTGGAATCACACAGACCCTAGTTTACATCTTGACTTGGCCCCTTGCTCCCTGTGTGATCTGAACCAATTACATAACTTCTCTTGACTTCAGGTACCGCATCGTAAAATTGGGATGAAGAATACCTACCCTGCACTGTTACTGAGAGAATTATATAAGCTAATGAAGGCCACCTTGTTGTAAATACTCAAAACAAACAACAACAAAAAACAAGGTAGCATTTTCTTCCCATTTCTTAAGTGGACTCAAAACTCACATCCTCTAGGAAATGTCCTTGATCAAGTTCTTCTGATGCTAACTACCGCTTTACTCTGTATTCTCTCAGCGCAGGGAATCTCAACATTTGTAACTTAGAGTTACGGGAAGAGTTTCTGAGTTAGACAGACTTGGTTTGGAACTCTGGTTCCAATACTAACTAGCTGTTACCCGGCCAGGTCTCAGTTTCTTTACCCATTACACAGGGGTAAATAACAGTCCCTCCTTACAAGGTTCTTGTGAGGATTCAATGATAATCCAGGGGAAGTGTTTAGAACGGGGCCTGGCGAAGAGAAAGGGCCCAGGAGAGGTCAGCCGCTCTTACTAAGGCAGAAAGTACCAGAAGTGGCCCCAACAGGACGGGATTTCGGTCCCACCCTGACACAGATAAGTTGTATGACCTCAGTCCATTTCCATAACCCCTCATCCCCACGTCCATAAAACGAAAGGCATGCCGCCTGCCTATCTCCCAGGAATTTCATGAAGACGGAACAATGTCATAGATGTGAAGGATCTTTGACAAACGGGAGGCACGACTTTTACACGTCGGCTGGCGTGAAAGCTGTTTTGGACTCCGCGCGTGTGTGTGTGTGTGTGTGTGTGTGTGCGTGTGTGTGCACGCGCGTGTGAGTGTCTGGAAGCTCCTGGAGGCAGGGAGGCACCCTCCCAGCTCTCTGCGCCCATCCCCTGCTCTCCGTGTTAATTCCGCCGCCGGCCCCGGCTCGGCGCCCTGCCCGCCTGCAGCACAGCGCGAAGCAGAAGCGCCCGGCAGCGATCCAGCCCCAGGTCCGAGGCCCGCGCCGCCCCGGGGCGAGGGAAAGACGAAGCATGTGTAATAAATGCTCTCCAGGCGGCGAGGGAAAAATCACCTAACACTCCTGTGGCTGTTAGGGGGGGAAAAAAAAGAGAGAGAGAGAGAGAGAGAGAAGGGGAAAGAAAAAGCCTGGGCTTTGCACAAGCGGCCGGGCTGTTTGTCATCTGTGAAATGAGGCGATGGAAAAGCACGGGGGGCGGGGCCGCTGCCGCTCGGGGAGCCGGGCCTCGGGCGTCTGCTCCGGCGCCCGGGCTGTCTGTCCATCTGCGATTCCCTCCTGAGCCCAAACAGAGGCCTCTCACTGGGCTGACGGCTCCCACCTGGCTCAGGAGCTCGCAGACCTGGCCCAGGTGGTCCCTAAGTAAATATTTTCAGCCTCGCTCACTCCCCTCCTCCTGGGAAAAGAAAATCATCCCTCTGCTCAGCGAGAGGGGACAGCACCCAAACCAAACAGCAGATTATTTGCACCATTGGAACCCTCGTTCCAGGGACTCCCGGGAGGGCGCGTGGTTTCAATCAGACTGTCCCGCCCACTTGTCCATCTTCTAGGTGGGCCTGGTGAACACGGACCTGGGGACAAAGTTAGGACGCCGGCCAGAGCACTTCGGGCCTGTGCCGATTGGCACGGGGCTCTTGCCACCTTCCACTAGTCCTAGAAATCCACCTGTGGGCAGAGAGTTAAAAAATGGTCTAACGTAGCCTGGCCAGAGGGGTTCAGTTGGTTGAGCATCATCCCATGTACCAAAGGGTTGCCGGTTCGATTCCTGGTCAGGGCACATGCCCGGGTTGACGGGCTCCCTGGATCCCCTCCCTGCTCATCTTAACCACAAAAAACGTCCAAAGCCGCACCTGCCTCCCCCTCCTTTGCTTTTACTGATCATTGGGCTCCTGCGTGTCCCCTTCTCTCCCCATGAGTTCCAGCTTGTCGGACCCAATACAAGTTCATTCAGGTTCCTCAGCGAGGGTCACCTTTCTCAGCGTTCCAGGGCACCCCGGGGTGGTGACCACAGCCTGCCCCTGGGCAGACCGGTCAGGCAGAAGGAACGGTGGGACTGGGGAGTCTCAAGGAGTTTTAGTGTGGAGTGCGAGCCCTGCTGGAGGCAGGGGACAGGTCACGGAGAATCTGCAGAAGCAGCCGCGCTACAGCGAGATGCAAACTGGAAAAGGCAGGACGAAGAGAAGCGGCCCTCGCACATCTGTAAAAATCAGAAAGGCCGCGCTGCTGAGGACAGTTCTCACGCAGGGTCCTTTCAGGCTGCTACTGGTTCGTACAAGGTTATGTGCTTCCCAAAGCATCTCCTCGTGGGCCGGAGGAATGGTTTACTTCTCACGGAGTGAACTTGGCCCATAGCTAACCTTGACATAAGCTCTGGGGGGCAACCTGGTGAGGACACTTTCAAGTTGTCAGATCCACCCAGTCGATGAAATGATCAAAACAGCCTCTATGTGGCCTTTTCTTCGATGCCCATGAAACTGCCTAGATCATACAATAAGACCCTAGATCATAAAATAAGACCTGGTTATAAAGAATGGGGGCGTGTGACACAGGGTTGGTAATGTTTTTTGGATTATGATATCGGAGCGTTCTTCCACGTGAGACAGTTCATGAATTTGTGGACATTAAATACCTCCGCATCCAGGCAAAGATCACAGCACGGGGGTGGGGGTTTTGTGCGGAAATACAAACTGCGCTGAAACCGTCTACTCAAAGAAAGCTTTTCCCCCACCACACCCCGATGGATGTATTTCAAATGGTCCTTTATGCGAAATAGCCCACCCCTCCAAGAACGCTATAGGGCTGATTCAGAAGGCCACATCCCATGCATTCTTGTGGCCATTCCAAACTCATTATTTATGTGTGGCTTTGGATGGTCTTCAGAAGATTTGTAGAAGCATTCACACCCATTCGGTCCAAAATGTCACTCTTCTGCTGGACCATTCTTTATGCGACAGCCTTGGCATCCCAAATCATTTTAGAGTCAAATGTCAGGCACGTGACCACCCAAAGGAAAAAAATGGAGGGAAAACAGCCAGCAGTCTCAGTCCTCCACTACTCCTTCTGAAAGGCTCTATGGTACTCCCGATTAGAGGCTTGGAAAACAACCATACGACTGTCAGCAAACTGCAGGAATTGTACTGGCAAGATTGGCTTGCGGTGGCTCTGTCTACAGATTGTGTTTCTTGTCTGCCTGCCAAGACCCACTGTCCCTGATAAATGTAGCACTCAGAGATGGCCAATGAGAGAGGTGGATTGTACCACACAAACCAGCCTTCTGGAGAAGACCAGGGAGACCAGATCACAGGTTTCATCATGTAAGTAGCACAGTATCTAAGAGTCTGCGTGTCTTTCATGGATCTTACCATCTCAAGTTCAACTGCTTGTCCCCTCTCTTCTGTAGGTTTAGCATATAAATGTCATTTTTCATTGCCTAAGAAGTACTAGGAACCCCTGCCTTTGCTTCGTGCCATGTCAGACGTAGCATCTTCCATATAATCCTGTTTTGCAGTTTATTTGGACTTTTTTTCCCCCCACTCTCTCTGACAAAAGTCCTTTTTCAACTCTGTTCATCAGCTCAGAATTGTCTGCCAAATACATTCTTCCCAGTCTCTGTGAAGTGTACCCAGATCCCGGCCAAGGCCCTTTGTTCTAGTACCACAGGCCACAGGCCAGGAAACAAATGTCTCCTCTTCAACACCATCCTCAGCTGCCACACACCGCACCCTCCTTTATTTTCCAAACACATGACCTTGAGATGGAAGAAGAGATGCAAACATCATCTAGGTCCTGAGAGTCCCTCTACAATTTTCCATGGAGAACTTGAAGGTCCTTGGGGACCCATCTCACCATTCATTCTCATAGCAGCCAGACGAAGGGAACAGTAAATCATGGGGTTCAGCGGTCTCATCTGGCATATTGCCACACGCCCTCTACTGTGCCGTCCCTTCCCAGGTGCCTAAGAAGGGCACAATCCAAACACTACCCAACATCATTTCTTCTGAGAGTGGTAATAGGGTTCTTCTACATGGTGGTTCCTGCAAATCTCTTCTATTGTTGTTATGCGTAGATTGGTGCTTTTTTATAAAAATCAGAATGTCTCTTTGTGGAGTTTCCCCTTTTCTTTTCATTCGTGTAACTTTGACATCAATTTCCATTCCCGGCTTCAGCATATTTTTCAATCGGGTTGCTTTTTTCCTGAATTATTTTCCTACTCCCTATTATATGCATTGTCTTAACAAACTAGAATATAACAAGGTGATCCTCAGACTTTTTCCTTCATTTTTAGCAATCACTGGGGCTTGAATATAGAGCAAACAGAATTCTTAATCAATAACCTCGGGGAAAAGAGGAACACAAATTAGATTCTGAAGATCAGCAAGTTCTAATTGGTGGGAATCATTTCCCAGCCTCCAGAAGACAGAGCATCTATCTTGGGGTCACAGGGAATAGTTGTTTTCAAGCCTCACTGACTGAAACAAGTCAATTTCCTCCTCACTCACTTTCTCTTTAAAATAATCTCTGTATTTGAGAATCTTTGTCTAGCTTCTCAGTAGCTGGTATTGAAATATTAACAACAACAATAAGCTTCGCGATGTTGTAGAAAGAACACTGGGCAAGGAATCTAAGAAACCGAGTTCTAATCCCAATGCCACCATGTGTGGTTCAGGCTACTTACCTGAACTCTGACTCTCATGACCTGACCTATTAAATGGACGCAGAAAATAGTTCCCGCTCTTCACTGGGTGTCTGTAAGGGTCAGATACACACATGGACACATGGACACATATGCATATATGAACACACACACGTATTTTAAAAACTATAATGCTTCACAAACACTACATTTCAGGTAATTACAGCATTTTAAAGCTAGCTTGGTATCCCAGAGCCCTTATAAAAAGAACAAACTGCAAAGAACAAACCTAGGCTCCAGGATTTTTGCAGCAAAGCTGACTCTAGAATATGAGGTCATTCATTCTGTTTCAGAAATTTGCCCTGATATGAAATTGGGATGGTGATGAATCTCTGGCCTTCCTCCAAAAAGTTCTGCTTCCTGGCCTGAGGCTCTACCTCTTCCCCAATGATACCCCTACTCACTTTTCAACTCACAACTCACCCTAAGGGTCCATCTAGACAACACTTCAGAAGACGAAACAGAAACACCAATATCGAGGCAAGACACATCCCGGGTAATAGGTGATTGAGGTGGAGGTCGGAGGAATTGACATTTCATTACACTAGGGTATCTTATACTAAGGCATAAAATTTTACATTCTAGTATTTTATAATAGGGGATAACATAACTTGAAGTAGAGCCTAATATCCTCTCAGTTTCAGCCATACCATCTTTTATTAATTAATTAATTCGCTACCTACGATTCTTTTAGCCAGCACGGCAGGTTCAATCACGATTCATACTGACAAGGCTTCTGAGTCAAGGGGAAAAGATGTTGATGGGCATAGATGCAGGTCTATGACACTGGACACAAAACAATGCTACGGAACCCAGAGCTGAAATCTGTGAGCACAAAGGCGGGGGTGCAGATATGCACACACACACCCCAAATGGCATCCTGGCTGAGAACAAATACATTTTGCTATTTCTTATTTATTTTTTAGATATATCTTTATTGATTTCAGAGAGAGGCAGAGAGAGGGAGGGAGAGAGACAGAAACATCAGTGATGAGAGTCACTGACTGGCTGCCTCCTGCATGCCCCCTACTGGGGATCGAGCCCACAACCCGGGCACGTGCCCTGACCGGGAATCGAACCTCGATCTCCTGGATTCTAGGTCGATGCTCAACTGCTGAGCCACGCCCGGCCGGGCAGCTATTTCATTTTCAATGCTGTCATTTTTCAGTAGACCAGAACAAAGCAACACTCGTGAGATGAAGGAAGTGCTGCGAGGGGTTTATTGCTTTTGTTTGAAGTCATTCATGGTGAAGATGATTTTAATTTAAATGTGGGGTTCGTTTCACATCGCAAGGTAGGACACTTAGCAATTAACCTCTCGCCGTATAGAAATCTATGAGATTGTGTACTGGAAGAAAGGCTGTTTTGTTAGTTTTTCAACTGAAAGAAATTTACCAGGCAACTCAAGGATGCAGAGACTTAATGACAACGACAAAAAATGAGCAGATATTCTCTTTATGTACCTCCCCCAACAGATGTCATGGGGATGTTTTGCTTTCCTGGGCCGGTATCTAGAAAGGTCAGCCCAAACAACTCTTTTCGAATGCTCTCTCACATGGAAATAGAATTGATTTTCCTGTTTTGTGCCTGGCCTTTGCACCAACATAGTGATTTTAAGGGAAATCGTTATGAACTTGCGTCCTCACAACCTTTCCCAATGACCCACTTCACCTGTGGGATGTTGATGTGTTCTGATTTTAGGAAAACCCACTAGGAGAGGGGCCTTGCTTTATAAAATAACTGAAAACTTAAGAGTAAATATTGGTAGATTGAGTCTTTTCTGAAATGCACTTGAAAACTCATTATGGTGGAACCTTCACAATTGCAAGAGGTGCACCCTTTGAGCAGAAGGCCATGCAGATAAGCACTGCCCCTCCCCAGGACACAGCCTCACAAAGACCGCCACGTGGAGTGGGCCAGGGTGGCAGCCCACCCCGAGAGCTCCAGAAAACCCTCGAGTTGCTTTAATTATATGTCTCCTCATGTATCCAATGGGGAGAGTAAGTAAGCCCTTCCTCATTGAGTTGGGAGGATTCAAGGGTATCTTTATATTAACTGAGAACAAGAAAACTGCACCAAGATGCAGGTTTTCACTTGCCCTGAGCTAGCAGCATCTGCACACCAACCCCACGGCTCCGAAGATTCCAGTTGTGAAGCCAGGACAAACTACCGATCACGGTCCCTTGCAAAGAGCTCTAGCTATAGATAGCAATTGAAGCCATGAATCTCCTACATCAGAAAAGATCCATGGTTAGGCTTTTTAATGGGGGAGTGGGGAGGCCTCACATAACTGGATTCTTAAAGTTAGGATCCGCATCTATAGATGTGAGGGTAAAAACGTGCATCACCAGCGGCGTTTTCTCAATAGTGGCTCTCTCACCTAATTTGATGCCTCTTTAAATCTCCTGACTTTGCCCGGCCAGGCGTGGCTCAGCGGTTGAGCATCGACCCAGGATCCAGGAGATCGAGGTTTGATTCCCGGTCAGGGCACAGCCCGGGTTGCGGGCTCGATCCCCAGCAGGGGGCGTGCAGGAGGGAGCCCATCAATGACTCTCTCGTCATTGATGTTTCTCTCTGTCTCCCCCTCTCCCTTCCTCTCTCTGAAATCAATAAATATATAGTTAAAAAATAAAAATAAAAATAAATAAATCTCCTGATTGCAGAACCACCATTGTCATGAACTCTTGCCACAGTCCTGTCCTAGAGCCACAAACTCTTGATGCTATAATGAGGGAGCTCTAGACTCACTGACGATGAACGCCCTCGGACCAGGTCCCAGGTTGGAGGCCACTGAAACGGGTCCAGCTCTAACGAGAGACTAGCACATTTTGTAAAAAGATATACACACCTAGAGTCAGAGAGTAAGATTTTTTTTTTTTCTAACTAAAGCAACTAAGGTAGCTTCAGAGACTTCTGACTCGGGGCCCCATGTGTTCTGTGCACTTTCATTTGGACAGTCCTCACACCTTCGGGGCATCCTAAATATAAAAGCAAACTATTTCAAAGCTGCTTCTAGAAACCTCCTGAAGATCCTACATTTATACATGTCAGAGCTGTACAGATGCTGCTGATTTCAAGACCTAGAGTGAAAAATAATATACAGCATCACGGATGGGGAATTGGGGGTCATCTTATGCTCTAGCGACCAACGCAGAAGATATTCCTTTGCCAAGTGAGAACTTCCTTCTTGCTTTTCACCTGCCTGAAACTTTCTGACAGTTCCCTCGAGCTCTTCGGTGCCGTGCCGCTTTTATTTTTATGGAACAGAGCTGGGTTGGCCTTGGCCTCCCGTCTCTGTGTCTCGGATGCCACAGCGAACCTGAGATAGATGCCTCGCTGCTTTTGCGAGTAGGGTAGTCTCTTAAGTGGCTCGCCGAAGAAGGGAAAAAAAAAAACCCAAACCCGAGTTAGAACCTGACAAACATCCAGATGAGCTGGCCTCCCCGGATCCCATCCAAGGTCTGACAAGTCGCTATACAGAAAAGCAGTTCTTTTGGAGGCCAGCCTGCTTGCCAGCCTGCACATCAACGCTGGGAGAGGGCAGAGCACCAGCTGCCCGCATACCCTCTCAGGCTGCATCTGCAAGAGCAGAAAGGGCTCTTCAGTTTTCGCAAACTGAACGCCTCCCCCCTCCCCGGCCACCCGCTCATCAAAATGCCACTTGGTTGGATTATTGAAATATCCCCCGACCCGGGAAGCCTGCACAACTTTTCGCAGCTAACCTCTGCCCGGGCAGAAGTCAATAAAGAAACAAAATGCAAATAAATTAGCATTCATCGCTGCTGATCTAGTATAAATATTTATAAGGGAAAGATGCGGCGATTTTTGAGTGATACCATGATCCCGGCCCCACATACGCAGTTAAAAACAGCCGTGCTTGCGAGATCGCGCTCCGCGTGTTTTTTTTTTTTTCCTTTTTTTTCCATTTCACATCACCATAATCACCTAATAAATATTTAAATGGACCCATTTGCTGTAACTATAAAAGAACCGTGTAAACTTCTTGTCATCTAGACACATTAGCCGTGGTGGAGTCAATGGATTTCAACAGTCACTTAATATTGCAGCCACCAGCTACCTTAAAACTGCCAGCCCGGGCCTGCCAGGAAGCTACTGTAACAGCCGGGCTCACTGACTCGGAGCAAGACACGAGCTTCATTATGAATGCGAGCCTTGCCGCTCTAATTAGGCCTGGGAGAAGTTTAACAACCATCCTACAGTCTTGCTGCTGACAAATATAAAAATAAAGCCTTGTTCGAATTAGCAATGTGAAGTGAGAAGGTCTAGAAGCAGCAACTGTCTGACCGGCCCTGGAACAGCTCTAATCTATAGTGAGGTTATTTTGGTTCATAAACTGCTAGTATGTTACCTGCAGGAGGTCCCCCCTGTAAAATGAATTATAGTAAGCTATATGTGATAATTAACCATGCATTAGCAAATATCTTGAAACAGGGAGGCTCTGTTTTCTCTGTATTTTGACTAATAAAAGCATGAATTTGTTCAACAAATGATCATTTAGGTTGTGGAATTCTAACCGTATTGGAAGGACACAGTGAGTAATACAACATTGTGCTGGTCTCAGGGTTTCCTTACCCAAACAGGCTGCTTAATAGGCTGGCTCCATACTATGATGCTATTCACAGACCCGAAAACCACAGCGTTGAGAAGACAAATACAATATACATTTAAAATAATATGAACCTTGTGCTCTTATTTACTTTAAAATCACCCTCTGTGTGACAATTAAAAAAAAAAACATGAGCAAAGTCCTGCTTCAGAAAACAACCTTGTATTTCATTTAAAATAATTTAAAAACAACTGCCGCAACTTTGCAACAATTAAAACTATATCATTGTACTTTTATGTTTTACAGAGAGGGTTCCTAAGAAATGTCTTTAGAAGGTTTCACACATGCCCTGCAAATAAAAAATGAAATTGTGACACGGATAAAAGCGACACTATATTTTGTGAATTATTGAAGTCATCGTCCAGAAATGATGCAATGAGTAGAGCTGATGGGTAGTGATGACTTGGGGAGACGTGTTCGGGGTGCTGGGTGGGCTCTGGGAGACTGATGAGAAGATGTCACGTGCAATGGTCAGAACGTTCAGTGAGGACAGGAGCCCAGGTGTTCCCACCACGATAGGAAGCTGCCAGAATAGGAGACGGAGACGGTGCCTGGAAATGGACAGACTTTCCCCTTGTCTCGCAGGACACCGATTGCTTTTTTCATAAAAGGGAATATTTCTTCTTTCTTTTTTTTCTCATCTGCTAACCTTGCAGTTCAAATGTATATTTACATGTAGTATATATAAGCACTTGGACACATACTTACACAGATCTAAAAATAATCCAGACAGACCACTGAGGCAGATTTTACCCCAAATATGTGACCAATAGTTCTGCTTTAAATAGTCTCTCCCAATCCATCAATAAATTGAGGTTATCCCTTCTAAGCAGTTTCAAGAGTTTATATGTTTATACCGAAACTGTTTCCATGAGATATTAATAGATGTTATGCTAAAAGGGTCCTGTGGTCAGATATACATGAGAATCTCTGGGTTAAGTAGAGTAACATAGGTTTCTTTACCACAGGACTTCTCAGAGCCTTTACTACCTACCACCTTGGGGAATACTGGCCCAGTGTAAACATTAGATACACATAGCCAGTTCTCATTGGAAAGGGTATCTGGTTTTATGAAGAGAAGCCCAAAGATGCAAAGAGATGAAAAGAGATGTTGATTTCAAAGATCTCCGTCAAGGACCAGATGGGTTGAGGGATAGCCATCAGTAAATCTTCCAGGATGGGATTCCCTATATCCAATGAGAGAACGTCTAACCCTAAGTGGGCCTGAGGGCTTTCTTAGTTTGACTAAGGGGCTATCCTTTTAATAATCAAAATATCCCTCGGTTGCAAGCGATTCGCCCACTCCAGGTTCTCGAGAAGAGCAAGGCAAACATGTTTTATCATCTCAGCAAAGAATCTCTTCTTTTCTTTCCTTGTTAAGTCACAGAATTTCTACTCTTAATCATCGAACCAGGCCACCAGGAAGGAACAGGTGGGTGGCCATTAGCCTCCGTGAGGGAGGTGAAAACACCCCCCACTCTACACAGTCTTTTTAGCTCAGACCATCCTTGTATCCAGGTGTGATGTGTATGGATTGTCTCTTTGAGTGAGAGGTCTCTCTTTCAACCTCCCAGTATATTGGGTGGTGAGAACGCAGGTGATAAATTCCTATGAAAGCAGAAATCTGCAAATAGAGTAAAGATCCTGGGTGGGAAAATGGAAGAGGGCTGGTGTTAAAACCAACTGCAGACTTCGCTCTGTGAATTTTGGGGTTTGGCGGTTGGTGTAGGAGTCCGGAGAGACTCACCGCAAAGAGAATGAACAGGGATCCTCTTGGCACCCACAAATATCTTTGGAGGCTGGTGGCATAGGAATTATCCCCATCGCCTAGTTCCTCAGTTCTTCCCTGTTCCACAAACATGCTTTGCTCAAAAATTTAAGAATTTTAGTTTGTGTACTTGAGAAAGATTTGGAACTGTATCTACAGGTGATTGGAAATTCTCAGTGCTGGCTTCAAGCTTTTGTAAAGTGTTTGTGGGAGTCTGAGACTATGGGAAAAAAATAACATGTTGTGCAAAGTTGGTCCTGAGTCATGTTCGCTCATCTAATGGTAGCAGCCCAGGCTTAGAATCAATCAGATAGACCTGAGTTTGATCCTGCCTCTGCCGCATATACTATTTAGACACCCTGGGCTTCAATTTTCTAATCTATAACATCATATAACAAGATAATGCATGCAAAGTGGTGGGCTCACAGTAGGAGTTGAGTGGATAACGGTTGTCCCTCATGCCTTGTCTCATGTCACCCAACAGAGACATGTTCCGCCACTATGGCCTTGTGCTATGGCCCAGACTGGACCTAGAATCTATGCCCCTATTAAGAGGCAGGACAACCTCAGAGTATACGCTTAAATAATCGCTGCTCTTTCTGAGCATTTATCATAGGTCGTTGAGGCCCTGTTCAAAGCAATTTTTGTGTGTGCATTTATCCTGTTTAATCTTAACAACCTGCCTGTGATTTGGAGGTTCTATTTCTAGTTAACTGTAGTCAGAGATAGAAAAAAAGGGAAAAATAAATCCCCAATGATAGAGTGGTTTCTTTCACCCCATTCCGCTGCCATCAGGACTGATGTTAAAGCCCCGGGCTGTTTCTGCACTATTTATTCATCAGAGTGGCACTGCCGATGGGGCTTGGGAGCGAGTGCTAAGAGTGCCCCCTTTTGGTCCTTGAAAGACTTACAGCCCGTCTGGGAGAATTAGGTGTGAAGCCTCCTTAGGCTCTTTGCAAAGCACATTCAGGGTTATTTGTGTCTTGTGCTGTTGTGTCCCCTGGTCGGTCTGTATGTGGCTTTTACATTCCTTAATAAAGTAATAGACATGAAAGAATTCTGTGGCTGACGCCAGCAGCCGCAGAGAACACCAAGTCTAAAGTCGGCTAAAGGTAAACATATGGAGCCATCCAAGGAATGTAGCAATAAAAATTGGAACATATGACGGAGCCTCCTCTCCCCCCTCTCTGTTTCTGGGATAATTGTGTCAAGGAGGGGGCAAAAAGCAGCTCTTTGCAGACAGCAAGCCGTCACTGTGATCTGCTCTCTTCTGGCAGGGGGAGCCAGTCAAAGAATCTTGCAAGAAATAGTTAGCTGCTTTTTTTTTTTTCTTCCCCCGACTGAGCGTTCAACTACCAAAAAATCTCTCAAATCAAATCCAAAGACAATTATTTATTTTCCAGACTTAATTTAATAGCAAAAACACCCCTGGAGGACTGAATGTGGTATTTGACTTTTATTTGGGCCACTCTGGGCATCACCAGCGGCTGTCTTCTCCAAAGTGTGACTTTGCAGCGAGCGCCGCGGCCCACAGAGCTGTCCAGGGGCGCTGGCTGGGATCCTCAGGGCCCTCGCAACAGCGGCCCGGGGGCCTGGCCAGAGACAGCACATAAATAACGCCTCTCAGTGCAAGATTGACTCGGTATTTCTTCTCCGTGGCTCTTACTTTTCATTCTCATGGAGGGAAATCATGACCCTGGTCTGTCCCCAGACCACCCTCCCAGCCTTGTCTGATGCCAAGGTGGCCCCACCATAGGCCCTGCCTGCCCCTGTCCTGTGGGATTGATGGATGCTTCCCCATCTCACCCCTCTTTTGCTCCTGCCATTACGTCTGCCTGAAGCACCCCATCTGTGTGGGAAGCATCAGATATTAAAACACGTGCTACGGAGTCCGAGCGACGGATTCAAATCCTGACTTCACGACTTAGTATCTAAACGTTCTGGAGAAAGTTAGCTGGCTTCCCTGGGCCTTTCTGTGTGTTTCTTGATCTGTAAAAATGGAAACTATATAGGACCAACTTATTTTATAGGGCTATGGTGGGGGTGAATTGAGCACATGGTTTAGCCAGTATCTGGCACATGGTAAGTACTCAATAACTCTGTTATTATTAGAATCATTATTACTCCCACTATGGAAATTCTACTCACCCTTCAAGAGACACATAAACCTCATTTCTTCCAGGAGACCTCCAGGGAGTCTCCGCCTCCCTTCCCAGCCTTCTTTTTATTCAATTACTCAATTGTTCTCTACCTCTGAGGTCTTCAGTCATTTATTTTGCTGTTTATTAGTATGACTTGAAATAATTTCATTCAGTTAATAGCCATTTATTAAGCACATACCATGTGCAAAGCACAGTGCTGGATATGCAACAATAGACCCAACGTCGGAGGTCCTTCCAAGCAGCCAAAGATACAAGGGAAACCATGGCCCAGGCTGACCATGGTGCACAGTTGAAAATGTTAATTAAATGCCATGAGACAGATGCAAAGAAGATGTTCTTGTGGAGGGAGGGGTATAGAGGAAGGAGAGGTCAATGTCAGTTGGGGTGATTGGGGAGTGCTTTATGGAAAAGATGGTACTTGCTGGATCCTTCAGGCTTTGAGTATTTAAAGATAAAGAAAAGGGTAGGGAAGGGCGAAGGTAGAGAGATAAGTGACTGGCTATGTGCCTTTGTCACTCCAACCAGGATGTTAGCCCCAGGAAGCCAAAGATTATCTCAGAAACTGTGTCAACTTGCCATTAGGCATGTTAAGAGGTCATAGCCAGGCCAGGAAAGGGAGCCAAGAACAGTATGGGGTAAAGGCCAGGGAGATTGACAAGATGGGGGGAAAATGGATGGCACCTTAAGAATGGGACTAGTCAGGGCAAACCATTCATCCTAAAGGAGGGGTAGGTACCCTAAAACATCCCAGGTTGCATTCCAATCCATTTGGTCCAATCCAAGGGGCAAGGTGAGCATGTGTTCTTTAGTGGCTAGTCCAGCAGGAACATGGGGAGTTTTCCTGAGCCTCTGATTGGAACGATAGAAGGTGGGCTCTGGCCTGGGCCAGGAGCTGGACAAAAGGGTTAGGGTGGGTTAAGAACTCCAGTCCCAGAATGCACCAGCCCAGGGACTTTGAGTGACAGTGGGCTGAGTAAACCAGTTCCTTGAGGGCCAGGATGCTTGGGCCTCTACTGTGCCCCAGTGCAAGGGGTCGTATCTGTAGACCACACTGCTGAGTGTCTGGGGAGCCGCAGCTTGAATGTGCCTGTGGCCCACAGTGGTGCATAAGAGAGGAAGTGTGGGTTTCAAGTCATCAGACCTGGACTGAGCTCATTAGCTCTGTGACTGAGTGAATCATCCAGCGCTCTCATTTGTCAAAGGTGGCAGTTCATACCCATTATATTAGCATCAAAAGAGCGAACTGTGTAAAGGGTCTAGAATGCGGTTCCAGGACAGCATTTCTGGCACCAGGTGGGGACCTGTTCAAAATGCAGTCTCAGGTCCCACCCTAGACCTCCTGAATCAGAACCTGCGGTTCAACTGGACCCCCAGGCGATGCCTTCGCACCTCCGAGTTTGTTACACACGGGGAGAGGATAGTGCATGACCAAGGTAGGGGTGCCTGCGGGTGCTGTCATGGCTCCGTTGACTCCTGTCACCAGGTACCACCGACCCCAGCCTAGACTGAGAGCAGAAGAGTTGCTTTCGGAGGGGTTCTTCCTGGTGCAGGGTCTGAGCGCGACCAACTCTGCAGGGAGTGCCTCTCAGGTTTGTGTGGCCTTGCAGGGACTTATGCAGGGACTTATCCTGTGTACCAGTCACACACTCACATGTATAACACACACTGGGCTTTCTGGAAAAGCCGAATCTGACCTTGGTAGTTGACGAGCAGAGAGGTCTCTCTCTTTATGCCTAATTGCTCCTAGCCTCTCGTCTCATTCCTTTGGTTTCCAGCTCAGCACATTTTGCAGTTTCACGGGTTTACATTTGCTTTCTACTCAGTGTGTTGGTAGCTGTCTCCATTCCCCCTGGATAAAGGCCCATGTTCCCTGCTACAGTGAAAATGCTCTGCATGCTTTTGGTGAACTGAGGAGACGCTCTGCTCTGAACCAGCAGAACACAGTCACGGAGCACCCTCCTTCCCTTCCTGCTCCGGCCCACGGAGTAGGTCTGGCCTATCACCTCCCCACCCACACCTCCCATCATCTTCCAACCCATCTATTAAAACCCCACCTTGTGTGATATGAGCTCCAATCCCCCTGTGGTGTTCGAGGCAGGAGCTGTGCTGCGTCCCCAGAGGTCACTTATTAGAGACGCAGCCACCCTGGAGCCCACGGTCAGTTTCATACCAGCTAAATCTTGGACCACGTATTCAGCCGCTTACTGTGTGAGCTTGAGTAAGTTACCTATCATGCCTGAGCCTCAGTTTCCCTGCATCCAAGATGGGGAGACAATTGTACAGCGTTCAATGATATCATCCAAGAAAAACGCTTAGTATCATTCCTGGCACATGAGTACTCAATAAATGTTTGCTATTAATATTAGGCTCACCTTATACAAAGAGGTTACTCTCTGCCCTCCTCTTCCCATTTAATAAGCAAACAGACAGCTCAGACTTGGAATGGAGTCCTGGTGAGCTCCACCCAGATGGAAGCCAAGTGGTGCCTCATAATCCCTGAAAAAACAACAGGTAACCTCCAAACTACACACCCAAAGGAGCCAAGACCAATGCTTTAGTGCCCATTAGTCCCTGTCTGGCTTTCTATAGGAAATATGACCTCTTTTTTTCAGGGACTATAATTTGTGGATTAATTAGACTATTGGATTTTCTTTCTCTTTTTTTGTGATGGCCAGAGGGCCTCATTAGCACCTCTACTAGCCTTGGTCAGGGCAGGAAGGAGCAGTGGTGAGTTCCAATAGTCTGAAGCGGGAGAAAAGAGTAGGCAATGAAATGAGTTTTCTCTCTGGGATCCTGGGTTTGAGATGTGGACAGAGATGAGCAATTTATCCATTCCCATGTCACATGTTTATGGAACCCCTGCTGTGTGCACTGTCTGCTCCTAGAAGAAGCCAGCTTCCTGTGGGGGCAACAACTAAGGGACATACGAAAACAAATCCATGATATAGAAGTGAAGGGCAACCACCAAGCAGGCCTCACGCACGTTTCCTCCCCGAGTTTCAGTTTCCTCATCTATAAAATGAAGAATTTAGCCTGTAATAAGATTACAGATTTTTCACGGTTGGAAGGGACCAGAGACATCTTCTACGCCAATATTATTTTCTGTCAGAAAAGTAATGGCCTATCAGAACTCAACACCCCACCCCCAGAGAAAAGACTCGAACTACTTCAAGAGACAGCTCATAATCACATGAAGATTATATTTTACTGAAAGTCTGTCTCCCTATAAGTTCCTTACGTTGGTATTATTTCTGAGAGCTGGCCAATTCTCAGGAAGCCAGTGCTCAGAATGGCCAGTTTTCCTAGTGGCAGATTCCATCCAGGCCAGTGTGTGGAAAGCCAGTCTGCTGAATGACCGAGCCTGGCCTTCAGCTCGTAGGTCCAGTGCGGCTGTGTCAGGGGCTCGGTTAAAGCACTGCTGGACCAGTGATAGACAAGCACTGACCGGCTTACCTTCTCCAGCGTCCCCACTACTCCCCCAATATCCTGGGATCTTCCCGAAGAACCTCCTGAACTTTCCCATGATCCAGAAACCAAGGGCTTAATGCCTAGACCAGCAAAAAGGTCCTCCAGGGCTCTCTGTCAGCCCTGCGGCCAATATCCCTTTGATTGGTCCTGGCTTGTACAGTACCTATTGCTAATATTTTCCTATCACCCCCATGGATGGTCTCTTGACGCTCTGGGCCAAATAGACTAAACCTGAGTATCTTTCTAGACGTATTTGGAGACACTTGTCCAATCCACTAACTGTGAGTATTCACATTCTCAGGTTCTGCCTCTGCCCCTTTTTTCTGGCACTTTCTCTCTGAAAGTGTTCCATTTGCCATTACACCTCTTTGCTGTGACATCTCTGGTGGAGACTGGTCTGCACAGAATGGAGCAGAAGTCCCCTTAACCTTATGATGGATACTCTTCCTCAAGCTATAGAGCCAAAGATAATGTCAACTTTAAGCAGCCTATCAGAGGTAAAATTCTAAGAAATCAAACCCATCCTAACACGAAGCTTTACATGACTAATGTCCAGTTCAGGATTCGGCTGCTAAGTGCTCTTAGCTCCTAGGAGTGGAGATCATTCACAGCGAGGTGCTGACGTCCGGAGGTTGTTTGGCTGGAGAGCTTGAGGGGGAGCAGAGGAAAATGATTACAGGTGAGTAAAAGTACAAGAGCGAGGGGGAGAGAGCGAGAACACCCCCAGGGGGACGCTGGGGAGAAGTGAGTAGAATGCGCCATTTGGAATAAGATCTTCTTCAAGGAAATAAGGAGAAATTGAAAAGGTGAAGGCGGGTGGGAGCGGGGATCTGGACACTATTGTGCAAGTAATGTGGGGTCACAGAGATTTTGAGCTGGGTAGGGATGTGCTTAAGGTGCAGTTCTAAGAAGAACAGTCACTATGGGCTCCAACAAAGAAACCAGAGGGGCGCACAGTCGGCATGGCTCAGCAGATGAGCATCAACCCAGGATCCAGGAGATCGCAGTTCAATTCCCGGTCAGGGCACATGGCCGGGTTGCGGGCTCGATCCCCAGTTGGGGTGTGCAGGAGGCAGCCGATCAATGCCCCTCATCATTGATGTTTCTCTCCCTCTCCCTTCTTCTCTCTGAAATCAATAAAGACATATTTTTTTTTTAAAAAAGAAAGAAACCGGAGGGGCAAGGACATATTTTAAAATGTCCAGGAAAATGGGGAGAAACAGATAGATTCAAAAAGCATTAAAAAGTTGGAACAAGTGTGAATGGATGATAGCAGAGGGAGTGGGATGGGGGTTGCAAGAACGAAGAAATTGATCATTTTGATCAACCATCTTTCTGATCTTTTCTTTTCATGCTCGTCCAGTGGCTGACAGGGCTGGGGCAACCAGGTGGGGGTCTTTCCTGGGGTAGGAGGGTCCTAAAGGTTAGATTCGATTGGAAACGGCTATCCTGAGATTGCCAAAGGTCATCGGAAGCATTCTAATAGGAATCAAGGTCAGCTCCAGGAAGGAAATGCCACGAGTCAAGTCCAAAAAATGATGACAAGGTGGGAAAATCTGGAATTGCAGAATGGAATGAAGCATAGAAATAGATTAAGTCCAGCAGCGTGACTCAAGGCTGTGTGAGTGGAAGGCTGATGATGGGGAGCTGCTTTTTGTGGATGATCATGACAGTGAGGGAAACAGTAGGCGACTAAAAATACAGCTGAGTGCTGGGATAGAGATGGCAAACCTGTGTTGAAAAAATGAACACATGTTGTCGATGGAAGAATGCAGCCTCATGGGAGAATTAGGCTTAGGGACAGGAAACCTAAGTAGCTATCTGAAGCTTAAATGAACAGATACAACACCCCCGTGAGCAGCGAAAACAGAAGGAAGAAGGATCTGACTAATATAAGCTGCACAACTGTGTGGGGTGAAATAATAGGTGCTACCATTTTGAGGGAGCTAAGTGACTGGCGTGATGATGATGGTTTTTCATGTTATTCTCATTGTTGCAACAATCCTGAAAAGATGAGGAAACCGAAGCTTAAAGTGATTAAATACTCAGTCTATAAGTGACAGGTCCAGAACACAGTTCATGCTTTTCTGCTTACTCCATACTGAGTCAAGCTTTCAACATTTGCTCAAATTTATGCACAAAGGGTGGAGGCGAAATTATGAAAGTACAATTGAACTGACACTTTCGTGTTTCGCGGAATTCATGCCAACAACGTTCAGATATGCTTTAGCTTCTTCTAGTGAAGACAAAACTAAACATGGAAAACATGTGCTTTCCTGGCTTGTCTCTTCCCTACTCAGGATTCTCTCTACCAAGCTTCTTAAAAAGAGTTATGAACTTTCTGCCTCCATTGCATCATTTTCTACTGGCCTAGTGGGCTCCCCACCCCCACTGCCCCACAGTGCTTTCTGCAAGGTCACAGGTGACCACCAAGTCTCAATCCAAAGCACCTTCACGCTCTGTGTCCTCTGAGTGACATGCAGAGCTGTTGACAGCTCCCTTGCAAGGCGCTTTTCTTTCTGCTTCAGGAACTTGACATACTCTGGGTTTTCTTATTTTCTTCTTATTTACTAGGCTGCTTCTTTGCTGTCCCATCTTTCTTCATCTTGCCTTTAAATGTCAATGTTGATCAAGGTGCGGTCCCAGCAGGTCTTCTCACATCACTTTTAATTCTTTCCCTTGGCCCTTGTGCCCATGATTTTAATTACAACCTATGTGACTCTCAGATGTATATGTCTAGTTCAGATCTCTGTTCTGAACTCCAGACCCATATAGCCAAATGTTTATTACACGTCGTACAGATTCCTGTGGGTCAACATGTTCAAAAGACGAACTCATTTTTTAATATATTTTTCTACCTACCCCTTCCACCCCTCCAAACCTCCATGGCCCTTATCTCAAGAAACGGCATGACTATCCTCCAGTTGCCGAGGCCTGAAACCTTGTCTTGAATCCCTTTCTGTATTAAATTAATCAATAAGGTGTCCTGATTTTATATCTTAAATATATCTCAAATCAATAGATTATACGTTCTTTGAGGATAGAAATGAAATCTTTGCTCAGATCTGTCAATTCAGTGCATCACGTGGTGCCTGGCACAGAGTGAATGCTCAATAAACATGTGTGGGCTAAATAAACAAATGAATAAATGGTATAGCCTGTTCACTTCTGACCACTTCCACCACTGCTCCTCCAGTACAAGCTACCGTTATTTCTCAGAGGGTTGCTAGGAATTAAATATATGTAAAGACATGTCAAACACTTGGACAATGTGGGGCACATTCTAAGTCCTCAACAAATGCTAGCTGTCATCATTAGTAGCCACAGCAGCAGCAGCAGTAGTATGAATACTGATAAGGGACATAAGTAAGGATGTGGTCACAGATTTTAAGGTAGAAATGCTCCTACTTGACTTTATGACAGAGATATTTTCATGCAAATCAGGCATTACAGAAAAATATTTGAAAACTAAAGGACTTTGTGGAAAACTGGAACCTTCATACTTTGCTGGTGGGAAGCTACACCGATGTGGTCACTTTGGAAACAGTTTGGCAAATGGTTCCTCAAAGGATTAAGCATATAACCCAGCAATTCCATCCCCAGGTATACATATCCAAGGGAAATAAAAACATACGGCCTCACAAACACTTGTACATGAATGCTCATTGTGGCATTATTCATAACAGCCCCAAAGTAGAAGCGATCCACCAATTGAGAGATTAAAAATGCAGTATATCCGTACAATGGAATATTATTCAACAGTAAGAGTACTGAAACATGCAACATCATGAATGAAGTTTGAAAACACGATGCTAAATAAAATGAGCCAGTTACAAAAGACCACACATTGCATGGTTTCATTTATAGGAAATGTGCGGGACGGGCAAAGCTATGGAGACGGGAAGTAGGTTAGTCAGGTTGCCGGGAAACTGGGGAAATGAAAAGTAACTGCCAACGGGTATGGGGTGTGTTTGGGGGTAGGATGAAAATATTTTTAATTCGATCGTGGTGATGGTCATACAACTTTGTGAACATAATGAAGACACTGGATAGTATACTTCAAATGGGTCGGTTGTATGGTATGTAAAATGTATCTCCCCCTGCCCCCCAAAAAGTTAAAGGACTACACGATGAAAGAAGAGTCTGAGAAAACCACTGTCCTGGGACACCCTCTGTCCTGGGGCTATCCCTTTTCTAACGGCTATCTCCTATGTGATTGTAAGTTTTCAGTCCGACATGAATCTCACAAGGGTAAAATCAGGGTGTTGCCAGGACTGCCTTCCTTTCTAGGAGCTCCAGGGGAAAAGCTGTTTCCTTGCCCTTCCCAGCTTCTAGGGGCTGTCCACACTCCTTGGCTTGTGGCCACCTTCCTCCGACTCCAAAGTTAGCAATAGCAGGTTGAGTCCTCACATCACTCTGACTTTGCTCATGTCATTATCTCTCCTTCTCTGACTCTAATTCTTCTGCCTCCCTCTTCAACTTCTTTAAAAATATATTTTTATTGTTTTTTTAGAGAAAGAGGAAGGGAGAGGGTTAGAGAGGTAGAAACATGGATGAGAGAGAAACATCGTCCGTCAGCGGCCTCTTTCACGCCCCCTACTGGAGATCGAGCCCGCAGCGCGGGCATGTGTCCTGATTGGGAATCAAACCGCGACCTCCAGGTTCATGGGCTGACGCTCAACCACTAAGCCACACTGCCTGGGCCCTCTTCAAGTTTTAAGGACCCTTGAGATTAAAGTGGTTCTATGTTGATAATGCAGGATAATCTCCCTTTATTAAAATCAGCTGATTAGCAATAGTATTCATCTGCAAATTTAATTCCTCCTTACCAGATAACTTAACATAATCATGGGTTCTGAGGATTAGAGCATTGGCATCTCTGTGGAGGAGGTATTTTTCTGCCAAGAGCTATTCACCTGGCTTTCCGGATGTGTATAGTAATTCACTCACCCCTCACATGATGTAGCAGAGCCCCGATTTCCTCACATCCTCACCAACACTTGGTGTTATCATGCTTTCAAATTCTTGCATTTCCCCTGTTACTAGCCAAGTGGAGCATCTTTTCACACGCGCACTGACCATTTGTACCCCTTTTCTATATATCACCTCTCCTTCACTTTTGCCCATTTTTCCTTTGAGGTATCATTTCCTGCAGGATTTCTTAATTTGGTTATTTTTTTAAAGTCATCATCCAAAACCAGAAATGAGAAATAAGGCCCGGCTTCTGCAGACCCGTTCCTCATTATATTTCTCCCTGTTCGACTGGAAGGTGGAAAGTTGTGCAGAAAATGTGAACATAGAGGCAACACGGACTTGCAGTTGGAGGCGCAGGTCCTGGGTAGCATCTCTTTGGGGACGGGCACTTCTCTTTGGTTCTGTTTCTCATCCAAACAATGAGATTTTTTACTCTGTAACCTCTAAGACCCCTTCCTGTTCTGATAGCCAGTTAGTCTGCAATTAGTTAATAATTCATCATTTCTCTATGGGTAACTGGATCCTGCTCTAGGAAGGGTCAATGAGCTTCCCACCTGCATCTCTCCCACACATGCATCCATCGGACCTGCTCAAATGCCACTTGGTCACTACTCAGGGACTCTGTCTTTCCCTGAGGATATGTGACTGTCTCTCTTTAATTTATGACAACAATAATAACTACTGTCATTATTGTTATTTTGGCTAACAGTTATAGAACCCAACATTTCTTCTCTAGGCACTATGCCAAAGATTAGACGTGCACTGTCTCAATACAACAGTTCGAGAAGGAGGGTAAATCAGGGTTCCCATTTCACAGATGGGAATGTGGAGGCACATGGAGGCTATGCAACTTGTCCAAGGTCCCACAGGCACTTGACACTTGTTCAGCCTGGCTCCACCAGCTTGATTTCTACACAGTCTATGCCAAACTAAACAGAACCCTTTCCATGTGTTTATCTTGCTTTCTTTTAACATAATTAGCACCACCTCATTAAAGAAGTCAACCTGGGGCTTTTATTGTGTGTGCAGTTCTGAGCTTACATTACCTTGTTTTCTTTTGTTTTGAGGGTTTGGCAAGGTTCTCCCTTAAGTACTTGGCTTAGGCTAAAGATTCATTATGCAAAATGCCTAAAGATAAGGTTAGGTCCACCTCACGCCCAACCAGGGAGATGCAAATGAAATCAGCCATGGCATGTACTTTTCTACTTATAAGGCTGGCAAAAATGAAATGAGGAATCCAGTGGTGATGAAGGTGAGGTGGAAAGGGCACCATTATACATATTACTCAATATGTCATTTACTGAGGGCAGGTGACAGTGTCTCTGACAGTATCAAAGTTTAAGTTGCACATATAGTTCATCTCAATTCCTCTTTGGGAATTCATCCTATAGACATGCCGTAGAAATGCATTTATACATATATATGCATTTGTGTGTATCACATGTGTGTAATATATGTACTATTACACACACCCCACACACATTGGTGCATGTATGTGTATACATATGAAACATGTTTATAATAGTGAGACTATCTAAACTCTAGCAATAGGCAAAAAATGAAAAAAAAAAAGCTACAGTAATTATGGAATGAAACACTGTGCAATAGTTAGACATAATTAGGTATATCTATACATACTGGCATAAAAAGTGCTCCACAACATATTTTTAAGTAAAATAAAAACTAGTTGCGGACCAAAACATAGAGTGCGATTCTATTTACAATTCAAAATAATCCATTGCTGTTTTCTGGGCATTTCGTTTTTATATAACCTGCGTGTGTGTTTCTGTACAGTTTTAGGAAAAAGTTATCTGCAGAATATGCATCAGTTAATGGTGGTTATTTCTGGAAAAAAAAGGGAACGGATTTGGCTTGGGGGGGGGTATGGGTTAAAAGGAAAATTTCCCTTCCTACTCTGTATATATTTGTTCTGCTTGGCTATATTGTAATCATGTATTACTTTAGTAATTAAAAAGAATTGAAAATGGGAGGAAAAAAAAGAAAGGACCAGAGGCTGTAGAAAATTGATTTTCACAGAAACCGGCCCAGCTCCTCATATTAATGACTCATATACGCAGTAAATCAGATTAAAGTAGCAACCACAGCTAAAGTTCTGTCTTCACCCCTCCAGAGGGAGACCATCTTTTAGGAATCTGACTCCCTCGGGGATGAGCTTTCAATGTTCCTAAGCCCAGGAACAAGCTCTAGAATTATGTAACGCATAACTTTCCCCGGATTGGTAAAAATGACAACTTGCTGTAATAAAAGATGCCAGCCTGCATTGTAATAGCAATTGCCCTAAATGTCTGTCTAATTTATATAACACAGGAACCATTTTTGTGTCAATAAAACCCTGCATGAATGAATTTAATCTATGAGGCAGAGACAATTTCATCTGCAGTTAGCCGCTTGAGGGTTTGCCAGGCACTTAGGTAAAAATATGTAGCCCATAAGTCCTACCCCGGACTCAGACCACAGACTCCCCCTCGTTACCATTTTCGTCCTTGCTTCAGTGGGCTGTGGCGTTGGAGCAGCAGCCATCCTGCTGCTAACCATTTCAAGAGCTCTCCAGATTTAATGGTATAAATTCAATGAATTATGCCACCAGGGCGTAGCCATCCCTTTGACCTAATGGGCCCTTATCCCACGTCCAGAACACAACCAGGGGTGCTTCTCTGTCTTGTTAGAGGTGTCCGGGTCCTCACTTCCCTCCTGATCTATTTTTCTTTGCTTGTCTGAGTTTTTCCTCCTGAATATATGTGTATCAAGGGATTTGCTTCCTAATAATCCAGCTTTTCAACAACAAATCTTTTTTTGCAGATGATGAGAAGTTTGGGATTAAATATTTACTTGTATTACTTTTAGGTATGGGCTCAGCAAAAAGTAATAGGATCGTATTTCAAATAGTGAAGAGAGGGCCAGACCCGCAGGAGGGGCTGCGAGGCACGGCTAAGAGGTGCTGGAGCAGGGCTGGTGGTTAGGTGCCCGGCGGAGGCTGGGGGCAGCTCGCCAGGCTCTTCGTAGACCAGGGTCCAGTTAATCAGAGAGGAGCCGCCTCCACGGGGAGGTGGGGAAGTGGGGAGCTGGGGAGGTGGGGAGCTGGGGAGGTGGGGAGCTGGGGAGGTGGGGAGCTGGGGAGGTGGGAAGGTGGGGAGGTGGGGACGTGGGGAGGTGGGAAGGTGGGGAGGTGGGGACGTGGGGACGTGGGGAGGTGGGGACGTGGGGTAGGGATGGGCAAGGAGCCAGGAGCACGGAGGTTTGGATTTTCCCCAAGTCAAAGGGAGGGAAAAATGGAATCTCATTTAAGTTCAAAAGTCCAGTGGCCAGGCTACCAAAGGGGCAGGGGGCAGGGGGCAAGGGGCGTGGGCTCAGCCGAATGAGACCCAGAGTTAACCCCCAGTCCTAAGAAATCAGACAGACTTACCACCAGGCGCTCAGGGGCGGCGCATCGGGGTCTCAAGGCCTCCGGGCTGTGCCGAGGCTCCAGCTCCAGGCCCCCCTTTCTGTTTGGACTCCTCACCATGGTTCCCAACCAGGAACTAACTGGGAGCCCTTTGCTTCCTCTGCAAACACGGCCACCGCGGGCGGGCGGGGCTGAGCGGGGCCACTGTGCGTGCAGGTGGCTCAGCTTCTGCCGGGAGTGTCCTGACAGGAGGTGAGGAATCTGACATTCTACGCTGGGGAATGTATTGGGACTAGTACTTTGTTGCCTGTGGCATGGTTTAAGGGAAAGAGTTCCAAGCGGGTGTCGTTGGACCCAGATTTTAGTCTTGATCTCACGCATTCACTTATTCATTCATTCAACATACATTTATGGCACGCCTATGATATACCAGGCAGTGGGCCCTGGGGCCTGAAGGTAAGCGAAAGAGAGAAAGTCATGACTAAATCTGAAATCCAGCAGGGGAGACAGGCATTAATCAACTAACCCCGCAAGGAAACATATAATCACAAACTGTGATGTGTGATGAAGGAAAGACCTCGGGGTGATGAGCACTCACTAGAATGGGGGGCAGAAGAGGAAACACCTAATCTAAGAAGTCAGGAAAGCTTTCCTGGAGGCTCCTGGTGGCCTGTCCTGTGCGCAGCTTGCTCCATGCGGGAGCGACATCAGAGGACACTGGCAGTTGCCCAGCGATTTACAGAGGCTGGACAGCTGATCTGCCTCCTCTGCCAAGGACATCCCTCCTTCCGCCCCATCTCCTTGTCCCCTCCGTGTACCTGGTGAATTCTGACATATCCTTGAAGGCTCATTTCCAATAATTACGGTCTCTCTGCAAATTTCCCTGGGGGCCCAGGCAGAATGAGCTGGTTTCCTGGGTACGCCCCGCAAGTGTGTGTGCCTCCTCCTGCGCTAGCTGGTTTTATTCTCTGGTTTTATTTTAGACAGCTGTTTACACGTCTGCTCCTCCCTCTAGACTATGAACTCTTTGGGAGCAGGAGCTGTTTATTTCCTTTGCATAGCATCAGCGTGGGACACAGGCTTGGGAACATCAAGACACTGGATGATGCCGGTTGGATTAAACTGGGTTCTCTTTCCAGCATAGTGTACCTCTGCTGGGCAATTCAGAATAAAGAAATCACTTTCATCTCGTGGAAGGACCAACCCGCCATGGGACTGGGCAGAGCCTGTCTCAGTGAGTCCCTGGGCCATCACTGCTGAGGACAAGAGGCATGTGGCTCTCCGGTCGTCAGCTGGCAGGGGTTCTCCGGGGAAGCTGCTCTGTTCCAGTTCCCCGCAGCGCCTTCGCTTCACGGCGGAACAGTGCCTTTGGCTTCAGCTTTTTCCTGACTTAATAACTAGAAACTGCCACTGACCGGGTCCTGTGCCTTTGATTAGGCTCAGCTCTGCTCCTCCTGGCTCTGCCGGGGTCGCGGCCTGTACAACTTCAGGTGACAACTCCATGCACACACCAGCACGGCACCAATCAGGATTCGTTGCTGTCACCCGTTTCCTGACCTGCCTCGCTCTCTCCTTCAGTGCTGATTGACTTTACAGAGGCCACTAGCATCAGCATTTTTGCTCATTTTACAGATAGCCAGGTGCACACGGTGTCCGGGATCATCAACAAAGCAGCCCCCTAAAAGGGCCCGTGTTGTTCATGCCAAAGAGCAGATGCTCATTGACATTTTCTGCTGTGCACTGTGTGTAAGACTTAGTTCCCAAATGTATGCTTCCCCGAGCTCTAATTTACCTCCACCGCCACCCAATTCTCTCCTTAGGACATCCATGCTCAGGGGATGGAGCCCCGATAACAATGGTTTTCAGAAAAATGATTATCTAATTGGTTAAAGTGTAAGTAGATGAGGCGAGTTAGGGGGCATGTGGCCCAGCTCTGGGGGAAAAGTGGGGGAATCCATCTGCGACACTGACTCCTTTCCTGCATGGGGAAGAGTGGGGGGAGGGCCTGCGAGAAGACAAGGTACAAAGCCCTCCCTGGAGAGCTCTGTGTTCTTCCTCCAGGAGGACCCAGCCAGGACCCAACCACGGCTGTAGGTGGGGAGCCTGTGCTGACTGACGGGTCAAACCCTGAGCTTTGGGAATTGGGGTGAACTGAGGATGAGACGGAGGCTGCAGCTGGAAAGCTGGGCTTGGTGAAGGGGAAGGCGTCTGAAGACTGCCAGCTCTGCTGCTCGACTGGCTCCTAGGATCTCCTCTCTCAGGAGGGGACTGTAAAAATATTGGGATTAGCTTTAGAAACAGAATGTCAAGGGCTATCATTACAGCAGCTGTTTATCATTACTGCTTAATTAGCTTACCATACAATTATTATCCCGTGGCTCGCCCACTGTACGTCAGAGTAACTTTGAGTTCTGCACTAAAGTGTGTCTCTGTGCTACAGTTTGCTCATGTAACACAATCATCCATCTGCGACCTAAGAGGAAGTACTGCCTTCAGACGCAATGAGTTTCTATAAGCGATGCCCACTGGCCGGCTCTGAGAAGCCTCTCCCACTCCATTTCTTCGATTGAAATGGTCACCAGAAATATTGCATGGCACAGACACTCCACCTCACTGGAGACGCGTTCCCTGACCTCATTTCCCACATCTGCGTGTCTCCAAGTCCTCTTACAACTGCCTCAATGCTCCTTGCACCTGTCCCATCTTCTCGGTGTTTATCGCCACTTTCTTTGTTAGATTTTTAATCTCTTCTTTCTAAAATATTGCTCTAGCTCCCAAACCTCCCTCTTCAGCTCATGTCTCCCTCGTCTATCTTCCATACACCCCAGACACGTGAAATGACCAAGTCACTCTCCGCTGAAAGCCATTCCCTGAGATCATCCACAGGCTAGAGTCCAAATCTCTCGGCACGGCGGAATCCTCAGCATCCAGCCTTGTGTTGCGTCTCAAGCACCACCGCCGCCCCTTCTCACCTCAGCACACGCCAGCCATGCAGAACTATTTGCAGTTTCTCAAATGGAGCAAAGACTTGCCTCAATCTTGTTGACCCTCTACAAGGAACTCCCTCCTCCTTAAATTCTGCCTGTGAATTTCTACTCATCCTTCAGGCTGAGCTCCCATGTTGCTTCCTAGGTACTTACTACATTGTTGTAGTGATCTTCCTGAATTTAACGGTTCTCCTGGGGACCACGAGCCCTCTGGCCTACTGAGACTGGGTTTAATCAAACTTTGCACCCCGAGTTTATCACCAAGTGACATAACACAAGGAGACACCTCATCCACACTTGTTGAACCCCATCAGAAGCATCACAGGAGAACTATGAGCCAGACTGATGGGTCAAGAAGAAGAGATCCCAGACAGGAGAAAGCTAAGGGAGTTCAGCATCGCCAAGCCAGTATTGCAAGAAGTGTTAAAGGGACTTCTTTAAGGAGGAAAAAAAAGATCCAAACTGTGAATAATAAAATGGCAATAACGACATTCCTATCAATAACCATTTTAAATGTAAATAGATTAAATGCTCCAATCAAAAGACATAGGGTGGCTGAATGAACAAGAAAACAAGATCCAGCCACATGCTGCTGATACGAGACCCGCTTCAGATTGAAAGACACACACAGACTGAAAGTAAAAGGAGGGAAAAAATATTTGATTCAAATGGAAACAAACAAACAAACAAAAAACGTGGGTAGGAATGCTTATATCAGACAAAATAGTCTTCAAAACAAAGGCTATAGAAGCAGACAAAGAAAGACTCAGCAACTCCACTTCTTGGTATTTATCAAAAAAAAACAAACAAACCCCAAACACTAATTTGAAAAGATATACGTCTCCCTATGTTCATTGCAGCGTTTTTCACAATAGCTAAGATATGGAAGCAACTCAAGTACCCAACCACAGACGAGCAGGTAAAGATCTGCTATATATATAATGAAATATTACTCGGCCATAAAAAAGAATGAAGTCTTGCCATTTGTGACAACATGGATGGATGTTCTTGGAGGGTATTGTGCTGAGTGAAATAAGTCAGGCAGAGAAAGACAAATGCCATATGATTTCACTTATATGTGAAACAGAAACAAATTCACAGAGAACATTTTGATAGTTGCCAGATGGGAGGGGTGTTGGGGATGGATGAAAAAGGGGAGATGATTAAGATGTGCAAATTGGCAGCTATAGAAAGTCAGGGGATATAAAGTACAGCACAGGGAACATAGTCAACAACACTGTAACAACTATGTGTGGTGCCAGATGGGCACTAGACATCGGAGTGATCACTTTGTAAGTTATATAAATGTCTAATCACTCTGTTGTACAGCTGAAACTAATAAAAACTGTATGCTAACTGTAACTGAAAAATAAAAAATTATTTAAGAAATAAAAATAAAAATAAAAGAAGTAGGGACAGATAGGTGGGCTGAAATTTCAAATACTACCAGCTCTTCCCAGTCTAAAATCACTATTCACTTGAGATTTTCAGACTGTGCTAAATGAGACATTGGCGAAGGAATAAAGCCAGAGAATTAAGCACTTAAGTAATTTGTGATCTGATCTCTCACTCTTTCTCCATGCTCTCTAAGTGAAGGCCTCGGTTGTGTCCTGTCTGACTAATAGCCTCAGCGCTTAAATGGGAACCACTTTCTCCCCAGTTAATCCACTGCTCACAAAGGCTCCTGGGGCAGAAAATTGGTGCACAGGAAAATAGCATGTCACTTTTGAGTTGCAAAAAGGTAAGACTATGCATCCCTTACAGTTCCTTTTCCAAACCTACTGGGCAAATTGCAAACTGGCAAAGAACATCTTGGCGGGTGTGGACCGGCTGCGAAGCAGCAGCTCTCTTGCCTCTTACCCTCGGTGGCAGGTGAGCTTGGTGCTGCTGACACAGATACAACTGGAAAGATACTCTGTCCTCTTGTCCCCACCCATTACCCCCTCCTCCCCCCCACACACACCTCTGACCTCTGGAGATTTCCTCTGGGCAGCAGTAAAACAAATATATTTATTGTGACTTTTCTTGATTACAGAGAAGGAGTGAGGTCAGGGGTTTGCCATGAGGCTTCTGCTGGTTCTTCATGCACTTAAAGACGAAGCTCTTCATTCATTTATTCAATAAATATTTAGAGAGCTTTCCCCTTGAGTCCGGTACCTTTCTAGGCTCTGCAGACACATCAGTTAAAAATACCAAGTCCCCGCCTTAGGGAGCTTATATTATAGAGTAGGAGACAGGCAATAAAAATTAAACGGAAAAGTGTATCGTATGTCAGAAAGTAGTAAGTGCTGAGAAGAACAATAAAACTGGCTGGGGTGTGTGTGTGTGTGTGTGTGTGTGTCCACATACCCACACATGGGAAAAAGAGGCTGTTTTGTATGGGTTGGTCATAGGATATCTCTGAGTATATGGATTTGAGCAGAGACCGTATTAGTTTCCTGGGGCTGCTCTAACAAATTACCACTAACTGGGTGACTTAAGACAATAGGAATTTATGGTCTCCGGTTCTGGAAGCCAGAGGTCCAAAATCAAGGTTTCGACAGGACCATCCTCCCCTTCAAGGCTCTCGGGGAGAATCGGCTCTTTCCCAGCTTCTGGTGGCTCTCACCATTCTTGTGGCACGTTCCTCCAATCTTTGTCTCTGTGGTCGCGTTACCTCCTCCTCTGTGTGTGTCTAATTTCCCTCTGCTTCTCTGTTATAAGGATTATTGTGATGTATTTAGGGCCGGCCCAGGTAATCCAGCATAACTCCTCTTTCCAAGATCCTTAACAAAAACACATCTTTTCCCACATAAGGCAACAGTCCCACATGCTGGAGCTTAGACCGTGAATATATCTTTGGTGTGATCATGTCCTCAAGGTGGGCAGGATCTTAGCATGGCCCCCCTTCCTCAAGATTCCCCACCCTGACTGTTGGGTCCATAAACATGACAAGATATCAGCCTCGTGATTATGTTACCTTATGTGGCAAAGGGATTTTGCAGATGTGATTAAGACTCCTAATTAGTTGACTCTGAGTTCATCGAAAGAGATGCTATGCAGGGTAGACCAAATTTAATCCCACAAGTTTCTTAAAAGCAGAGTTTTCTCTGGTGAGAAGCAGAGATTCAAAGCATGAGAAGATCTGATGCACCGCTGCTGGCTTTGACGATGGAGGGGCCGCACGCAAGGACCGGAGAACCATGGCCTCTGGGAGTTGAAAGCAAGCCCCAGCCAACAGCCAGCAAGGAAGCAGGGTCTTCAGTCCTTCGACCACATGGAGCTGAGTTCTTCCAACAACCTGGATGAGCCCGAAGCAGATTCTCCCACGGCCCCTCCAGACAAGACACCAGCGGGCCACAACCTTGACTTTGGCCTTCAGTCTCCATGCAAAGACCCCATTTGAACCCACCTGGCTTCCCACCTACAAAACTGTGAGCTAATAAACAGGTATTGTTTTAAGCTGTTAAATTCCTGGTTATTTGTTACACAGCTTAGAAAACCAACACACTGCCTTGCTCTCCGGGGCATGCACTGTGATGCCGGCAGGGAAGAGGAAAGGAAGGAGGGAAGCCCTCAGTGGTTCCTCTGAGCAGGCCAGAGGGACCGCGCAGACCATGTCCAATATGCGCCAACCCTTCTCCCGGCCGGGTGAGGCGCTTGTACCAAAAGGCTGAGTTATTTTTCCTTTAGAAACATGCTTTAGGAAAATGTTTTCCTTTGTCTTCTTTTATGCATCTTACTGCAAGCGCTTAAAGGTAAGTGCTATTTGGAAATGTCATCAAACAAGGTTGTTTGCCAGCAATGAATGGTATATTTTAATTTTAGTCCCAGAAATTACCCAAGGGCAGGGGGGTACCTTTTCCATATACCCACACAAAATTTACATGTCTATTTGCAGAAGGATTATTTACCAATGAAAGTAGTTAATAGATTTATCTCTGGAGGCCTGGTTGAAGTCATAACCCTCTTTTACAAGTGGTTGTCTTTGGAAAATGAACCACATATCCTGTGACTGCTTGGAGCTGGGCCAGTCCTGAGCATCTCTCTCTTTGGTTGAAGTAATTCGAGTCTGGATGTTATCAACGTGGAGAAATGAGCTTGCTCCCAGTTTGCTTTATCAGGAAGCCAGTGCTTTGAACACAGTGTTCGCTTCCCTTTGGGGAACAACATCTCTTGATAAGTGGAAATATTTTTTTTCAACAAAGAACCCGCTGCTCCTGATTTGTTAAAACCGGTTCAACAATCTGTTTCCATTCCTGTGTCAAATGTTGGGGTCAAAAGAATGTTGAGTGTTATGAGTAATCTGTGTCGAGTTAGTGAGGAGTGAATGCTGCATGTGTGTGTGTGTGTGTGTTTCAATTGGAAGAAAATGAGGTGTTTGAAAAATAAATTTTAATGGGCAAGTGAACCCTATTTATTTAAAACATATTTTTGCAGTACTAACTGAACAAATTTACCCAGTGACTTCGCTGTATCGTACCCGTAGTTTTCTTTTGTTTTGCGATTCTGATGATCACATTTTTGTTGTGTCTGTCACTTCTGGTGAATCATTTGTTAACTTCTTTGTTGGGCTGGTGCAGGACTTTAATGATGTCTCCTCTTTTGGGTGCTACCATACAGAGCTGAATCTTTTATTTGCTTCAACAGACATTTTTTGAGGAGCTACTGCATTCTAAGCTCTGAACTAGCTGTCAGGGAGACAGGAATAAATAATGCAGTTTCTGCCCTGAAGATGCTCAAGTTTATAACGACAGTTCTCTAGTGTGTCTCAGGGATGGAGACCCAGAATTCCTCATGCTCGTTGCAAATACCACAAAGTACTGATACAGTGCATTAAAATAAAGCAAACACTATAATATTTAATGATAAACCAGATATGATGTTATATTAGAGTCTAGTGTAGACAAGTGTTGGTGGGTACCAAAGACTTAAGAAAGAATGGGGGAAAAATAGGATAAAAACCTAAGCACAGGGACAATTCTACATTTAATTATTTTCTGTAGGTTGGAAAAGGGCCATTACTATTTTAGTTTATCGTGGTTTTGTGTCACTGTTGTATCAAAAGAAATTAATACATCAACAAATTGAATATGGCACATTACAAGCCCCTACAAAATTTACCTTTCAGGTCTCTGGATGGTGCCTATTTTAAAAAATATATTGAGAAGTTTCAATAAAAGTCAACACTTTCTATTTCTTTTGAAACTATGCAAGTTATAACAGCACAGGGCCTGAACTCTCACAGGGCTGTAACAGGGGCGAATGCATTATCTGGTGATCCCTTCCTTGGAGCCCGGGCTGACTAGGTTTTCGCTGTTTCCACCTGGCAGCTTCTCTCCTACCTGGCACCTGCCTGAGGACACTGGAACCTTCTTCTTTTTGTCAACTGATTTTGAATCAGTAAGGATTCACCTAAGTATGCCATCCAAATTGCTGTCAGATGACTATTCAAGACTAGGGAGTAGTGCCCGGCTGGTGTGGCTCAGTGGTTGAGTGTTGACCTATGAACCAGGAGGTCATGGTTCGATTCCCGGTCAGGGCACATGCCCGGGTTGTGGGCTCCGTCCCCAGTCGGGGGCGTGCAGGAGGCAGCCGATCAATGACTCTCTCATCATTGATGTCTCTCTCTCTCTCCCTCTCCTTTCCTCTCTCTGAGATCAATAAAGACATATTAAAAAAAACACAGACTAGGCAATGGTATCCACGCCTGGCTGCCCTGAAGCCTTCCGAGGGGACCCCCTCTGGCTGAGGCCCTATCACTCTCCAGTGCCCCCGAGCTGGGATGTCAGCCTGGGCTTTCCTCTCGCACCCGCTGCTCTGCGTCCCTAACGCAGAGGCTCTGCTCCCGGTGCCTGTTTCCTCCTCCTCCTGGACAGCTCCACTTTCATGCTGCCTCAAGTCAGAATACGGGGATCTAAAAATATCTCCGTCCTCACTGCACTGACATAGGCTTCCGTTGTTCCAAGAGCAGATTCTCTGTCAAAAGAATAGTTTCAAGTGCCAGTTAGGTTTAAGTTCGAAACTACATGTGAAATGACTGTGAGCTTTCGTTTCTCTCTCTCTCTCTCTCTCTGGGCATAGAAGCAGTTTTTAAAAGATCTAGTTACGGCAGAAGGGTAGGAGGTGGACCACAATTCAGCCTGGAATTATAAAGCTTGGTTTGACTTAATATGGGCAAAGGCATCAGTGCCTGGCATAGTGCCTGACACATAGTAGGTGCTCAAAATATATTGGAGGCAAGACCAAGAGGTAGTCAGCTCCACGGTGCATATGCTTTAGTTTCTCCACTTTGTTTACTGAACTTTGTTGAATACCTGCCATGTGTAAAGCATTTTCCTAGGCTCAGCTGAGTTTCTTCCACTCACTTATTGCATTTTTTCATTCCCTGAACGCCTACTTTGCTCTCCTGCAATTACCATTTGCGTGTGTGATTTTGGCTCTGATTGTCAGCTCATAATCTCATCACGCACCCAAATATTCTTCAAGAGCAAAGTGTTGCTCTTATCATTAGCAGTCATCAAATGCCATTGATATCGAAATGGAACAAAAAAACCCCCAAAACCTACTTCCGTTTCACATGTTATAATGTGAAATCTCTGGAATCACCCAGGAAAGAAAATTGCCTGGTAGCTTTTTCTATAGGCTGAGTGATCCACATCTTTTTTTTTTTTTTTTAAATATATCTTTATTGATTTCAGAGAGAGGAAAGGAGAGGGAGAGAGAGAAAGAAACATCAATGATGAGAGAGTCATTGATCAAGCCCACAACCCGGGCCTGTGCCCTGACCGGGAATCGAACCCTGATCGCCTGGATCCTAGGTTAATGCTCAACCGCTGAGCCACGCCTGGCTGGGAACATCTTCTCAAATTTACCTAAACCCTAGAGAGCTCTCTGTGACAGGCACATTGGCAGGCTGTCGTGCCCTGGACCAAGTTCACTGAGCGGTACCGTCTAACACCCAGAAAGTAACTCACCAACCTGCAAGTGACTGTGTTGTTTCATCAGATCATGATCAAGCCAATTCACCCCCCAAGGCGCACTACTGGGTGCAGAACAGGCGCCCAGTAGACTTTCCATGGATGAATAAATGAAAGCTCAGGGCATGAATGGACAGGCCGGGCACCGCGTTCACAAGAGAACGGAGGAGACCTGAGGATGCCCGGGCTCTTGTTCTAGCCGCTAAGCCAGCCTCCTTCCGACCAGCAAATCGCTCTCTCTCCCCATGACCTACATGCACAGCTCCTTTGTTTTGCTTTTATATAATAAACCTGGAACTCTGACAAGGCTCAGTGCCTCCCATTCTCTGGCGCAGGGATTGGAGAGAAGATGCAGCAGGCTTCCTCCACCCTCCGACAGCAGAGCCCAGGAGGCTCAAAATATATCAGATCGTCCAGACAAATTTTGGAGAAGCAAGAAGGAAACTTTTTGTTTGTTTGTATCAGGAGAGAAAACCCAGGCACAGTGGAAAGATATTTTATTTTTCAGGTGAGAAGTCTGAAAAATAAGTGAGCCCTGCTCTTTTCTCTTTGGGACACAGATACACAGTCAGATTCTAGGGTCCCAGTTTTGTTCTGTTGGCTATAAAATCACCTGGGGATATTTTTTCCATTGACTTCAGAGAGGGTGGAATGGAGGGAGGGGGAGAGAGAGAGAATTAGAGAGAGACATCGATGTGAGAGAGATACATTGATTGGTTCCCTCCCACAGCCACCCCAACTGGGGCTGGGGATCAAACCTGCAATGGGCCCGTGAATGGGAATCGAACCCGTGACCCTTCGGTGCATGGGCCAATGCTCTAACCATTGAGCGCACCATCCAGGGCACAGCAACACTTCTGAATGTTATGTTTTCAGGCCTTATATTGATCTTTTGGAAATTCATACATGTAATACATGTTCGTTGAACAAAATTTGCACAAAGTAGAAATATGTATTAAATGGAAGTCCCTTTCTCTCCCCTCCCCTCCACTCTCCACCTTCCAGCTCTCCGAGGAACAGACTGAGGCGGACATTGGCCTGCACAGCGGCGACGAAGACATGCCCTTGCTCACCAGAGACATGGAGGAGCGAAGGAAGCGGACCGGGCAGGGGGAAGTCTAACTGCGATGTAGGTGCCATAACGCCTGCAGCTGACTCCTAGGGGGAACTTGGGCGCAGAGATGGACTCTTGGCATTGTCCCAAAGGGAGGCAAGGGCCTTGGTACGCCACCCCTTCCACCATTCCCTGGAGGTGAGATGCCCCTCAACCCTTGCAGAAGAGGGTGCTGACTTGCAGAAGAGAAGGCAGTTCCTGGGGAGGGGAGGGTCTGAGCTATGAGCCCCCAGCTAACACTTCGCGCATGTGGGAGACGACATGCCTTGTTTTTCAAGGGAAAATTGGGTGGCACATTCCAGAAATACACTGTATTATTATCTTTCCAAAGCCCACACACTTTCTATGTCTCTATGAACATATAATACACACACGCACGTGCACACACACACACACACACACGAGGGGCAGTACAGCATCATAGTTAAGGGCATGAATTTTGAAGCCAACCTCAGAAATTTACGTAGCCCCCCTGGGCCCCAGTTGCCCCCTTGGTTCAAATGGGGGATGGTGACACTAGTACCAACCACAGAAGATTAGAAGGGGGAATTAATGTAACGTTCTGAGAATGAAGCTAGGCCCACAGAAAGGCTTAGCTATTTGATTGTGTCACTCAACAATGACCTTGGACAAGCTTCTCTGTTATTCGTATGGATGTAGTTCATTCCTTTTAGTATCTGAATAGTATTCTTGAATCCTGAATGGCATGGATTTGCCATAATTTTGTTAACAATTCCCTTCTATTGGGCATTTAGGTTGTCTCTGATTTTTCACAATTACAAGTCATGTAGCAATGAATACCCTTGTACCTTTATCCTTGTAAACTTGGAAGGCTGTCTATCAGATCGACTCCTGAAATTAGAATGATTTGTCAAAGGGTGTGTTCCAATTTGGCAGGAGCTGTTAGTTGGCCTCTGAAAGGACTGGATCATTCTCACCCGGACCTCAGCACCATGCCATGAGGGTGTTCTCCCTCTCCCCACCTCCCCACCTACCCCACACCAACGCTGGGTATTAAAAATCATTTCTAGCCTGGCCAGCATGGCTTGGCTGCTGAGCATCGACCTAGGATCCAGGAGATTGTGGTTCAATTTCTGGTCAGGGCACATGCCCAGGTTGAAGGCTCGATCCCCAATGGGGGGGGGGGGCTGCATGCAGGAGGCAGCCCATCAATGACTCTCTCTCTCCCTCTCCCTCCCTCTCTCTGAAATCAATAAAGATAATATTTTTAAAAATTTTCTATTTTTGCCAGTCTAATGGGTGAAATAATGTATTTCCTTGTTTTAATTTGCATTCAATCCATCCTTGAGAAATGAAGCTTCTTCGTTCTTAGTCATGTGTACAGATACTCCTTGATTTAGGATGGAGTTATGTGCTCGTAAACCCATCATAAATTGAAAAAACTGTTAAGTAAAAAATGCTTGCAATACACCTAACCTAGCAGACATCACAGCTAGGTCCAGCCTACCTTAAATGTGACCAGAACACTCACATTAACCTACAATTGGATAAAATCATCTAACACAAAGTTGATTTTATTTTTAAAGGTGTTGACTATCTCATGTAGTTTATTATGGGTATTGCTTTCGTACCACTGTAAAGCCAAAAACATCATAAGTAGAATCACCGTAGCTTGGGGACCATCTGTACCTGCGTTTGTGACTTGCCTAAGTGCCCTTTTCCTCTGCAGTATCTTTGATGACATATTTTGGAATTTACATACTGTAAATAGGTTCTCCATCTCTTTCACTTGTCTTTGCATCTTTGGAGGTGCCTCTCAACATATAGAGGTCCCATTTCCATGTGCTCAAATCTGCCAGTCCTCTTTACAGCACCTGGGTGTGGAGTTCTGTGCACGTAGGAGGCGTAAAAGAAGGGCCACTCCAAGCTGGGGCTCAGATGCAAGGCCCACTCTGTCCTCGGAACAGCACGTTCCTCTGTTGGCCCCGAGCTCTCCATCTGCCTGCAGCCCGCAGCTCCTTTTTGTGTCAGTCCTGTTTTTCTCTTTGTAGCCCGGCCCTGGTTATGAAAATCTAAGACAATGTCTCGTCTACAATCTCATTCTCACAGCATCCTTAGCATTGACCTTTCCCCTCCCCTTCTTTCTGATTCTGCTGCTTTTTTCCACTTCTTTTGACTGAGCCAAGGTTTGGGGGATACCTGGGGCAGAGGTCAGTCTCCAGAAGTGACAGTTTCTTGTGCCATCACCTGGCTCGTGGTCACTTCTCTGCCAGCCCCCACTGCCGGTGTCACCCCCTTTGGATCCCGGCATTAACGTTAACGGCTACATTGCTTTGCGTGTTGCTGGGGCCAGGACAATGGGGAGGCAGAAAGGAGGCGCTCAGATTTTCAAACTGGAAGCGCTCACGTTTTCTCAGTGAACTGAGACTGGTTTCTGCTGATGTGGAGGCAGCTGAGCAGGGCCTGGTTGTCCAGCAGCACCGGTGTCTGTTGCCCTCTGGCATGAGGACCTCCCCGGGAGCAGTCGCATCTCCTTTTGGCCCTTGCTAGGAGCAGCACACCCTGCACTCCTTATAGGAAATAGGCCTTGTGGCTTCTGTCCTCCTTATAAATGTCAAACTTCATTAACAAGGATTATAAGAGTGAGCTGGCCCTCTTCTGTGACCCCCTAAGAGTCACAACAAACTTGGACAGGGGTGCTTCAGCCACCTCAGGATGTGACGGCACCTCGCCAACTGTGCTTTACTCAAGAAAGTGACTTCTCTCCCCTTTTCCAACATATATGTGGGGACTCGGGGAGGGTGATGTCCCACACAGTTCTGGAGTTCTGCTTTGCAAACTCTGCAGAGGGATGCAAACTCTACCTCGCAAAGACCTATCTTGGCTCCCTTTGTCTGGTAGCTCGACAGTGCCTGCCCAGGATATCTGTGATTTTGTGACTCAGCCAGAGCAGACAGGTGGTGAGACTGATAAAGAGAGTAGCTATTAATAGCAGCCATTGAACATTTTCTGGATTTCTGCTTTCAATACGACAGAGTAAGTGCCAGGCAGAACAATCTTCCCAAACAACATCCATAAACTCTGGACAAAATAGAAAAAAGGCCAAATATACCCAAAGGCTCAGTGTTTGCAAAGTGTCTGGCAGGCAGCTAATAGATGGGTCATAACCTGTATCTCCTGAGACCTGGAGGAGATATCACAGGAAACACCACCAAGAGGCTGCCAAATGTAGTAAACATTCTAAGTGGGAAGAGAAAGTACATCTATCATTATCAGTGCATTTAGGCTCCAGAACCCCAGGAGTGGGGGAGAGGTGTAAGTTAAGAGGGAGATCAGCATTCAAGTTTGTTGTCAAGGTTGCCAGTGAGTTAGGCAGAGAAGGGAAGGAAACAACTTTTAAGACAGTACACAAAAAAAGCCAAAAATGGAAATAACGGGAGCCAGAAGGCCAGTCCAAGGAATGCCAGGAGGGTAAAAAAATCAAATATCGGTACATGACAGAGCTAGAATCAAGACATGGGCAGGGCCAACTATGAGGAACCAGGCTAGGGCGAAGGGTTTGGGAGATTTGAAAGACAGGTTTGGGTCAGGTTCACAGGTTGCATGCAGATCCACAGGTTACCCTGTGATGATGTGGTACATTTTGCCTGTTCATGAAGAGTCTTCTAACAGTGCAATCCCGGGTTCTTTATTTCTTCATCTTTTCAAGGGGAAAGCATGGATGAGGCTGATTCGAGAGTTACTATTAGCCTCAATGGGTAAAATGGAAAAATTCAATGGTGGGCCAATAGAGTGGGGATGCCTTGGTCCAATTCAGGACCAAGGCCAGCACAAGGCAAAGTTGAAACTCTCTCCGATAGGATCTGCCCGTGTCAAACAACAAAGACACTGATAAAATTTGGTCTGCGTGGATGAATCTCACCCGGTTACTCTAAATCAGTGTTAGGTCAATGTTTTCTTTCCATCTTGAGAAACAAGGAGCTGCCTCCTGAATGCAGGATCTTAGCAGAGATTATTGCATCTCCATTGACTGCAACATCACAGCCTCAGAGGTATTTCAGAAATCAAATCTCTCACTGGGTATAATGAAACCCTTATTCCTGTAATGGTGGGTTGGTGACAAACAAGAGAAATGCTATTCGATGGTGTTTACTCAACAGAATTTTTTTGTTCTTGTCTCCCTGCTTTCTCCCACCAAGTTACCTATCTAGTGTAACTGAGTAGGGATATGACTTTGATATGTGGCCTTGATTCAAAATTCCCCAAGGTATCCTCATTGTTATAAGACTGAGGAGAAAATTCTGCATCAGATTAACTCTCACTAGACTCAAACCATTGAGATTACTTTTACAAACCAAGGGGACCTTATCTATTTGCCTTACATAGCCCCTTTTAAATAGGCAAGACTCCAGGTAGCAAAGGCAACCGGCCATGCCACTCGCCAGCAGTGCGCTCTGTCTGGAGCTGCCCACTCCACTCTGCCCCGCGCTTTGGTCTCTGGCGCCCATTCATCTCAGCTTGCGAGTCTTCCATTTTACGTCTTTGCTTTTCAGAATGGACACTTTATGCTGCTTCTCTAGCTGGACCTCTGGTTCCCTCTTTGACTGTGATTGCTCTTCACCACAATGGCCATCCTGGCTTTGGTGATGCCAACGTAAAATTCTCATCTCATCCAGTCTAGCCCGGCTCCTCGGATCTTCCATGGACCACAGGCCCTCATGCTCATATTGTCTCCATAATGGGTGTGATGGGACCTGGAGAGACTGATCCTTCAAAAGGCACCTCGGAGGTTGTATTTCTTTCCTTAGAGTGGTGACTGAAGGCGTACATTAGAAGTGGGGTAGGAATCTCTCTGAATTTCTTCGTCAGAGTCCTTGCACATTTAGGCAGAGACTGTTCTTTTGGGAATGGTGACTCTCTAGCCATAGGAAGGGTGGGATGGCATAATAGGTTGTAGACATGCTCCTTCCCAAGGAGGAGGCACGAGAAGGCTCTGCCTTATTATTACAACATACAGTGAAAAGGAGGAAGGCAGGGCCATGCCCTGAGCATCATTTCCAGGCCCCCAGGGTTAGCACTGCTTTCATTATCAGCTTACAGCTGGCTCTGTGGAAGGAGAATGTACTTGGAGCAAGACCAGCCTGAGTTTCAAGTTTACCCTGCCCCTGAGACTTTAGGACTCAGCTTCCTCACGTATAAAGTGGGCATATTGCCCAGAAAAAATATATGTGTGTGTGTGTGTGCACATGTACACATGTGTGTGCACATATCTCGCCTGTGCATTACACTATGCCAAATACTGTTCCCATCACATTATAAGTGTTACTTCATTTAGTCTTTATAACAATACTATAAGGTGGGTACCATCGTTCCTATCCCATTCAGATGGAAAAACTGAAGTGCAAGGAAACCGGGCTGCTTTTGAAGATGCACAGCTAGTAAACCACGAAGCCAGGATCCAAATGTGCAATGGGGTTCCAGACTTGGTGCTCTTAACCATGGCCCTCCGCTGTCCCCATGTGGCTCCCCCCGCCACAGTCTAGTTGGTATTCAGCAAATGAAGGCAATTATAACAATAACAGCAATTATCTCCTCACCACATACTGAAGGCAATTCCACAATGCATTGTCAATTTATTAATTCGACTAGCAAATTGTGCAAACACGCAGAGCAGTTGTATAGTGCAAACGTGCTTCCAAAATGTGAAAAATAAATTAAGTCTGTTATCTCTCCATGCACCGCTGCAGTGTCTCTCCCCCTTGCAGCACCAGCACCTGGGGCCCCGTAGGCATTGAGTGAATGCTTATTAATTTGTGCCTCACACTGTCTGGTCGTAGAACATAATGATATAAATATCACCATCAGTGTTACAATGGTCGCAAATGAGGGTTCCATAGTACAGAGCAAGTGCTATCGGAACACAGGTGTGCAAAGGTCCAGACTGAAGGACCCTTCCAAAGTCTGGCAAGTTCCAAACTCTGCAGCTGACACAGGGCAGTCAGATCTGCTCTGGCCTAGAATGGGCCAAGGGGGTTATTTCAGTCATGGGGACCACCGTTTTCTGTAACATTTGACAAGACATTTCTGCCTCTCCGTCTTGTTCACAAGTTTGCCCCATTCAGACATTTGACAAGGGGGTGAGAAGCCACCACCTCCGCGTGCCTGCCACAGGCGCCTGGTAGGGTCCGCCTTCGGGATCTGGGTTAACCTTTGTTAGAGAAAGCTCATGGCACTGGGACCAATATAATCACGATGCACAGTGTACCAGGCCGCAGTGTTCCGGTTCCCTGTCCCCTTTCATGTTAAATTCGCTGCCTTAACTAAGTGGCCCTCTGCAAAGCCAGCCCGGTGACTAATGGGCCTTTGATCAGCTTTTGCTTCCCGACAGCTGTACTCATAAATGCATGTTTATCCCAATTAAGTAATGAACATCGGTTCTTCCTCTCCTCTCCTCTGACTGCAAAGTGTGCCCTTGTCTTGAGGCACCCCCATTGTCCGTATGTTAGAGATAATTTCCTCTCATTTGGAAGAACTCCACTGGGGGGCCAGAGTGTGTGCAGTTTTGGACACTTCAGAGGAAAAGAGCAAGGGTGGAAGACGTGGTGGGGACAGATGTCCCAGCATCTGCTAGCGTGTTCCAGTGTGGGCAGGAAAACTACCATTTTTTGAGCACCTGCCATTGCTAGTATGTAAAGTCCTCCACATGCATTATTTTCTTTTACCTTCACATTAATCTTATAAGTATCATCAGCCCCGCCGTACAGAGGAGGAAAATAGAGACTATGAGGCTTGGGGGCTATGTGACTGGCCCAAACCAGGTCCTATGTGACTCTCAAGCTTTATTTCCCCAACCCCATGGGTGGTCAGGATCTTTTTCTCATACGTTACACATAGTACTGGTTTGAGCTCTGGGTCAGTGTCCTGCCAGCTCTGTCGTCTTGGATGAGTTGCATATCCTTTCTGATCTGAGCGCTTTGTCTGCAAATCAAGATCTTCCAGCATCTGCTTTGCTTACCTGACCAGATTCTTGTGAATGGGATTTGCACATGACAACGTGCTGCACAAATGTTGTGCATTACTGACATGCATACAAACAGCCTTTGCTCATCTGTTGCAGTCTCTGGGCCCCTCCCTGACTTTTCCTGACTCCAAAAGCAACACTTGGGTCTGCTTTGCCAATAACAGCTTTGTTTTCATTATTGGGGATAATTCTGTCCTGAAGTTGGAATAGAAATGGCCATTGAACGCGCTGTCATGGGAATGTCAAAGATTCCATTTTCCTTGGGGAAAGAAGAAATAGGAGACAATGGAACAGCAATGAAACCCATAGTTTAGAAACAACTGCTACTAAGGCACAGATGATATCATGCAATAGTTGGAATTTCTCCTGCTTTCTCAGGCTAGCAGAGCAGGCAGGGGCAGCCCTCTGAAATCTCACGCCAGCTGTCAGCCTCTGTTCTGGGGGTTGCCACTCCCTTGTGTCTCTTTGGCAAATTCCTCTCTCCCACCCAAGTCTGTTGTACTTAACTCCTGGTATAACCCAGGAAACCATGAGGGGGCCTGGTGCTGCTTCAGCCATCCAGGGCTCATGTGGTATCAAAGGGGTCTTGCTCCCTGTGGCAGTTCCCTGGACTGGAGGCTCGTTGATCACACAGTAGTAACCATTAATTGAGTAGTCTATGACCGAACAGGTTATCCATCCAGCCCTTCCAATACCAGGTGGGTAGACACACCCTACAGGGGACAAAAGAAACTTATAGCCCACTAGTCAACATTTAATGTGCCACAAAATCTCAGTGTCCTTTACCCAGAAAGGGGGCTAATCAGGGGCATCAGAATGGGGTTAAATCACTGCTAATGGCTGGCCATGGAGGGGCAACATCTTCTCTTATGACAAGTATGCCTATCTTGAGCAAGAGATTTCCTGGGGCCTAAAAACCTACTACCATACCAGAAAGGAAGTTTGGTGTTCCGTGAAAAGCTGATCATAGAATTGCAATATGACCCAACAATTCCATTCCTAGATATGTACCCCTGCTCAAATTGAAAACAAGTACTTAAAAACCATTGTACACAAATGTTCAAATACACAGTAGTGAAAACAACACAAATATCCACCAATGGATGGATGGATATACAAACTGTGGTGTACTCACTCACACAGTGGAATATCACTCAGCCAGAGAAAGAAATGAAGTAATGACATGTGTTACACTGTGGATGGATTATTAAAACACTGTGCTAAGTGAAAGAAAAAAGACACAAAAGGTCACATATTGTACGATTCCATTTACGTGAAATATCCGGAATAGTAAATCCGTAGAAACAGACAGCAGATGGGCGGTCATCAGGGGTGGGAGGAAGAGAGACTGGAGAGTAACTGCTTAATTGGGAAGGGGCTTTATGTTGGAGGAATGAAATTGTTTAGAAACTAGATATATGTGGTGGTTGTGCAACATTATAAATGTACTAAATGTCACTGAATTATTTAGTTTAAAATGGTTAATTTTATGTTATGTGAATTTCATCTAATTTTTTAAAGCCTACGATTCCTTCTGAAATGCATTAAAAATTACAGGCAGATCAATGAATGGACAGACATAAATATGTGATAAAGCATGAAGAGTAAAGTGTTCATTTCAAAATCCAGATGGTGGGTAGATGGGTGTTCCCTGTCAAGTTTAATTTCTCATTGGTTTTCACAATTTTTATAATGAAATAGAAAATTAATACGACGTGGTACTTATCTCATCAGGCAGCTGGAAAGTAGGTACCCAAATCCCATTCTCCAACATGGGCCTTTGGGTCTTGGTTCTGACCAGGACATGTCTAGGAACTTGTCAGGATAAATGAGCTGAACTTGTCCACCACACGCATTCCTCACGTCCCATTCTCACCCCCACTTCACCCATCTGCAGGTAGTGTCATCTTTTCATGATAATATCTGCCACTTACATCTGTCACAGCCAGAACCTGTACCAGGTGACTTACATTAATTGTGCCCGAACCCGATAACACCTAGAGTAGGTTACAGATGAGAAACCTTCCATAATCATATGTAAAACCAGACACAAAATGTACATACATTTTATATAAGCCCATTGTATAGAAGTAGAAAAATGGACAGGCAAATGAATGTATGCTGTTCGGGGGAGCATAATGCCACCCCTGAAGGGCAGTTGATTGGAAGGGCTCATGGGGGTGCTTCTGGGCTGCTGTGCTGGTACCATTTTATTTCTTGGTCTACTGTGGATTACATTAATGAATTCATATTGAAAATCCATTGAGCTGAACTATGTGCTCCTTTTTGTGTGTGTAATATATATCAATAGAAGTTTAATAAAACTAAATCAGAGAAATAGTTAAGGAGAATTAATCAGTAAAACCAAAAGCTGGTGTGTTGAACAGATTAATTTAAAAAGAAACAGAAAAGAGGAAGGGATTAAGATGTACAAATTGCCAGTTATAAAAACAGTCACAGGGATGTAAAGTACAGCGCGGGGAAAACAGTCAATAATATTGTAATAACTGTATGGTGTCAGATGGGCACTAGACTTATTGGGGTGATCACTTCGTAAGTTATATAAATGTCTAATCACTATGTTGTACACCTGAAAGTAATATAATATTGTATATCAACAGTAATTGGAAAAAAATTTTTAATTAAAAAAAGAACACACTCTTAAAACAATTTATAAATGACAGGGTATGGTCTAAGATAAAATGGAGAAAAGATAAGTAATATTAGGAATAAAAAGAGATAGCTGCCAATTTAGAGAGTTGGAATTTTACAGCAGACTCCTGTATACAGGTTTATTCCAACCAGGAATTTCAAGGCCTTGAAATGATGAAATGAGCACTTTTCTAAGAAAACAACAAAAACTAAGATTGTGGGAGAGCAGCAGCCAATCAGAGCCTCGGCTGCTGTCTGGAGTCTGAACAATAGCTGAATTCATACTCCCTCTCCTCTCGTTAGCCTCTGGAGGGGCCACAGCCACACACACAGCCTGGCCAATTAGTGAATGGCCAGGGGCCACTGTGGATTGTAGACCCCTTGTTCGGCAGAAACTATAAAACCTGCCACAGGAGGAAGGTGGCGGGAGTCTGCAGGCACTGAGCTAAGACCTTGCCTTCCCCAGGCAGAGGCTGGAGTGATGTAGCCCCAAACCAAGGAGCGCTGACAGCTACCAGAAGCTGGGAGAGGCAAGGACGTGTTCTCCCCTGGGGCCTTCAGAGGGAGTGTGGCCCTGCCAGCGCCTTCATTTCAGGATTCGGGCCTCCAGAAAACGGAATCAATTCCTGTTGTGTTAAGCCACCCGGTAGGTGGTGATTTGTTATGGCAGCCACAGGAAACAAATGCAACCTCCAAACTCCAGGTTAAAAATGGACCCTGTAGGGTGAGCAAAACCTGAGATCCATGGGCATACTTCAGAGATGTGCCCTCAATCACCGGTTGGTCAGGAGGCCAGTTGGCCTAGTAAAACCTTGTCTCGGGGACAACTAAGGCTGTGTCAACCTTAGCCTTGAAGGTGCCCTTCATAGTCAATGTCCAGTCTCCATTGGCTTTCTGCTGTCCATTGTCCTGGCTGGCATTTCTTAGATGTATTTACATATATAAACCACTCTCTCTCTTTCTGTTGCCTGATTTAATTCAAACAACTGTTCGTTTTCTCCTGGGGACCTACACAAGCACTTATTTTCATGGTTGGTCTAACTGCTGATTCCCACCACTTAAGTTCAAGTTTCTCAATCCCTCAAAACTTAATGTGCTACCAATTACATCATAACGAGTCCCTGAGAATCATGTATTCAAAACATTTTAGCTCCTTAGCTGGAATTCAAAGAAGAGGGCTATTAATTCCATATATCCAATTCATTGAGAAATGTCTCATCTGGAATCACTATAGATGACCCAGGTTCCAAAGGGGGCTTTAGGGGGGAAATGTGACAAAGGCCCACATTCATTCGCTCCATATTTACTTAGTACCTACTTGCTACCAAGTCCTTTGCTGGGCGTTAGGAATATGTGTGTGAATGAAAAGAGTGAGCCTGGCCTTCAAGGAGCTCATTGCCTCATGTGGAGTTGGGAAAAAGACATTCAGTTGAACAATTCGAGCACAATAGGATAAGCGTTATCTTGCGGTATTAATGGGATTGCTTAGGCATCTTGGGAAGGAAAGGGGTGTTTTCTGGAGATGGGGTAGGACCTGTGCTCAGTAGTCTCTTTTGTACCTCCAGATGCACCCTCCACCCTTCCCCGCCGGCTCTGTGCTCCTGGGGGTGTCCTCTATGAACTGCATCCTCTCGGCATGAGTCCCTCTGGCTTCCAGGTGGGTTCAGTCAACGGGTGGACACCAGATGCCGGAGGTCTGCAGGGCTGCACTGTTCTAGGAGAGGCCACGGCTCTATCCGAGGCCCCTCTTGCGAGTCTGGCCACGTTCCAGTAACGGCCTCCGCCTTCCTGTTCCCAGCAGGTGCCAGCCTTGGGCATCTCACCCTCTCATCTCACTTCCCCTTCACCTAACATCTTTTAACCACTCATTGGAGTGTGCCATCTATTTCCTGCTGGGACCCTGATGGACACAGGGGATGCCTCACACATGGGTGACCTTGGGATTATGTCCTGAAATATAAGCAAGGTTTTACCAAGTGCATACAGGTGGGGCGGGCCTTCCCGGCTGAAGTGAGGCCGGTATCGAGGCTGGGAGGCCTGGGAGCCCACCGCCCCTCTGGGGACTAATAGGTAATTCTGGTCTTCTAAGGAGGGGCCGGTGGGGAGTGGGGGGAAAGGAAACTGCAAAGTTGAAAGGCCCCGGGTGCCAAGCGAAGGCTTCTGAGGTTTATCCTGTGAGGGATGAGAAATTCAAAAGACACTGACAACCTTCCATTGTCTTGAACTTCTGGACACCCAGGTCTTTCTACAAAGCCTGTACTTTGGAAAGTTGAGGCTGGTGCAGACCTGTGCCCTGAATGTGTCTGCTTTATTGGTTTATATTCTTCCATGCTGCTGGCTAATAAAATTCACTCAGACTGTGAGCGGGGGAGAGCTACTGCCTTTTAAAAACATCAAATCACTTCAAAAGCTTTTTCTTCTCAGTCCCAGTTTATTGGGCCTCCTACCTATGTGTTATGGAAAAAGGGAATATTACTCTTTTTGATAAATCACAATTTTATTCACTTACAGAAAGCGTTACTGAACATGACAGTCTTTCACATCCTAATAAAAGGAGTGCTTGATCAGAACTAAGATTCCTAGCTCAGGTCTTAGGGAAAAGGAAAGGGGGAGGTCAAACTACAGCTGGTGATGGGGGGCAGAGGCCTTGTATATGGGGGTGGGAAGGAAGGGGCATCGAGGAAGAGAGAAAGGATCAGAGCAGTGCTGCCCAATAGAAATGTAACATAAACCAGAGAGGCGAGGCACAGATGCGATTATAAATGTTATAGAAGCCACACTAAATAAGTAAGCCCTGCCAGTGTGGCTCAGTGGTTGAATGTTGACTCGTGAACCAGGAGATCATGGTTCGATTCCCGGTCAGGGCACATGCCCTGGTTTGGGGCTCAATCCCCAGCAGGAGGCAGCCGATCAGTGACCGTCATCATTGATGTTTCTATCTCTCTCTCTCCCTCTCCCTTCCTTCTCTGAAATCAGTAAAAACATACTTTTTAAAAAAAAAGAAGTAAATAGAGGTGCAAGCAACCCAAGTGTCCATTGAATGGACAAAACTGTATATACATATAATGGAATATTACTCCGGTAAAAAGGAAGGAAATTCTGACACGTGCTACGCTGTGGTTGAACCTTGAGGGTATTGTGCTGAGTAAAATAAGCCAGTCATGAAAGACAAACACCATATGAGTCCACTTGCAAAAGGGTGGTCACTAGAGATGGATGGAAAGAAGCGGTGGGGAGCTGTTTACTGGTATAGAGTGTATTTCTCAAGCTAAAAGGGATTTCAGAGATTGCCTGCACAACAATGTGAATGCACTTAACACTTTGAACCGCACTCTTCAAAATGTCTAAAATGGTAAATTTTATGTTATGTTTATTTTACCACAATTTTTTTTAAAGCAAAAGGAAATAGGTAAAATTAACTTTAGGAATATATTATATTTAAAGCCTTATCATTTCAATGTGTTAATCAATACACATTTATTGGGATAGGCTACATTTTTAAAATACTAAGCCGTGGAGATCTGGTGTGTATTTTTATACTTATGACGCAGTTTGGCCTGAACTAGTCATATTTCAGGTGCTCAGAAGCCACGTGTGGCTAAGGGCTACAGTGCCGGGTGGTGCAGATCTGGGGCGCTGCACCGAGGAGGGGGCTCTGTTGGAATCTTGTCTTTTCCTTACAAGCACACCAATGACTGGCCCCATGGCGATGTATTTTTCAGAACCTTCTTTCTTTGAGAACTTGCCTCTGAGGAAGGACCCGACATGGACTGAGACCTACCATTTTTGTGCAGCATCCTGGGATGGTGATTCTAAAAGCCATCCCAGACCCTATGTCGAAGGAGATCAGAAGAGCCCATGGAGCCCACCTCCCCTTCCCGAGGAAAACCCTTTGTTGTGACTGCTCTGGCCCTCGACCCCGGCGCTAGCTTGTTGGTACGTCGCTGAGGTGTGGTCCTAGATAACAGACATCAGAGTCAGACTCACTAACTCTGTGACCCTGGACAAGTTCCATGACATCTGAGCCTGAGTTTTTTCATTGGTGAGGTAGAGATAAGGATGGTGGCCTCTTATAAGGCTGTTGTGAGAATTAATTCAAAATGCATGCATAGGATTTCAGCCAAAAGTGACTAGTGCAGCCCTGGCCAGTGTGGCTCAGTTGGTTGAATGTCATCTCACACACCAAAAGGTTGCTGGTTCAATTCCCGATCAGGGCACATGCCCCAGTTGTGGGCTCGGTCCCAAGTGGGGGCGTGCAGGAGGCAGCCGATCGATGTTGGGCTCTCACATTGATGTTTCTCTCTCTCCCTTCCTCTCTCTCTCAAAAAGCAATAAACTATTCTCTAAAAAAAAAAAAAAAAAGTGATTGGTGCATATAAATAGTTATCACTTTGTTATAAAAATCACTATCATCAGCATTATCATTATTACTATGGTGCATTTTAGCTGTACAGCAGTGTTTTAACATTCTTTTAGGCTTTCAATCATTCCCCAGCCAATGTTAAATGAGTCAATGGTGCTGTGATTAAAAACACAGACTTGGAGCTAGACTTCCTGGGCTCAAGTATGGTCCTGACACTTTCAAGTGTCATGAGTCTCTTTTCTCAATGCCTCCGCCTTCTTATCCCTTCTAATCACAAGGCTCCGTCTACCCTGCAGCATCGCCTTCTCGAGTCTCAATTTTTAAATCTGTGAAATGGGAATAATAATCGCAAACACTGCATAAAATTGCTGTGAGGATTAGATGCACTCATGTAGATGGAAGACTTAAAATATATCCCGGCGCTTGGCAAACCTCAGGTAAGTGGGAGCTGTTATTACTGGGCCAAAGACAGCAGATGCACAATAAATAAAGCAGAAACTATACTTGCTGTTCCAGAGGATAATCTTGCAGGAAAGCTAGACTTTAAACCAATAATACAGTAAAGATTGAGGAGTGGTATCATATGGGAAGTCCTTATAATGTCTTGCTTAAACTCGTTGCTACAATTTAAAAGCCTCTTATCCTGCCCTCTGCAGACAGAAGCTTTGTTCTCAGGCAGACTGAGCACAGCTGGCCTGCCCGTCCTCTGAGCAGCGAGCGGCTGTTCCTCCTCAGACCCCGGCCCCATCAGCTCCGCTTGAATTCAGATGCCCCACTGGCCCACAGCCCATCAGTTTTGTGAAGCAGCGCTTCCATCAAGCCCTGCAGACTGAGAGAGTCCACAGTGCTCCTAAAAAACCCACATTTATCAAACCTGCTTTTTTGTTGTTGTTAATTCTCACCTGAGGATATTTTTTTCCATTGACTTTTTTTTTTAGAGAAGGTGGAACAGAGGGAGGGAAGGACAGGGAGGGAGAGAGAGAAAGAGAGAGAGACACACACATTCATCGATCCATTACCTCCCACATGCACCCAGACCAGGGCTGGGGATCGAACCTGCAACCCAGGTATGTGCCTTTGACCAGGAATCGGACCCTCGACCCTTCGGTGCTCAGGATGACGTTCTAACTATTGAGCCACACCTGCCAGGGCTATCAAACCTGCTTTTATATGGGTAGGAAAACCTTGCTCCTGAGATTGCTTAGGTCAGGGTGGGCAAATGTAGGCTGGGTTTCAGTGGGGCACCCGCTGGGCGCTCTCAGCTTCTGTACCAATGGTCATGGAATGAAACAGGAGATTAGCACTGAAGCAATTTATGGCGAGCCACACAGGAGGTCAGAACAGTACAGTTTAATCTCCAAATTGGTGAGATAGCGAAGAGGAGATGAAAGAAAAAATAAATTGTTGATAAAATTGTCCTCATAGGGGGTAGGGACACTAAAAGCAGCTTTGTACAGCTCTTGTTGGATAAGGGTTGGCCTTCAGCCCTGACTGCCCTCCATCGCCAAAGCCCATGCATTTGGGAGAAGCACACACAGCAGTGGGGACCCTAAACATTTCCTTTTTTCTCCCAATAAACTTAGCTAGTCTTCACCTTCCCAAGGAACAGCCTCCCTGCCACCACCAACCCTCCCCCCCGCCCCCACCTGCCAGGCCTCGGCCTCCAAAACTGCCCAAGGAGTGAGTTCACCTCTATGCCGCCTGTCAGGGGCGGGGAGGGGAAAGGAAGGACTTGGGCACAGTTCTAGGCTGGCTTTCCCTCCTGTGGCCCCTGCCCCTCTTTCTGGGGTGCCCTGATAACAGGCTGGAGAGCTTCTGCCCCTCCCTTTTTCACCCCTTACAGAGATGGAACAGGGAGGTTGCTGCACTTGGGTTCCTCGTGAGAGGGGTCGACAAATTAAGGGAACCTGAGAAGTTGCAGGCTTGTCCTAGGGGGAATGATATCGCCCCGCTCAGTTGGACTGACTCAAAAGCCAGCTTTAAAAAGTGACCTGTGCCTTCTTATAACTTCTCATTGAGGGGGGGGGGGGGAGGGGGAAGAATCCAATGTGTATAAGGCTCTAGATAAAAATAATAGCAAAATAAATTGATATACATCCACTATATTACTGATGGTTTTGGACAATGGAAATATGTCTGAACAGTTGGATAACAGAAAAAGCCACAGAAATGTTCAGATTTTTTAACCTCACCACTATCAGTAATAAAAATTCATCCCCCCCGATGTTTGTTGTTTTTTTTTCCAAAGAAAGAGAAGTAAAACTTCTCTATGCACAGAAATATTCACAGTGACATTGCAATTATGGGAAAACTAGAAGCAATTTAAATAGGTAATAATCACTAAACAGATTACGACATATCAATTTAAGGGATTGGACCATTTAATCCAGCCACACGATTAGCCATCTATGTGAAAAGAGTACTGGAGATGAGAAAGGATTTACGGAACAGTCCTGGGGAAAGAAACAGAGCACGGGAATATACCTAGACGGTGGCTGCGGCCGTGTCCACGAGGTCTGCCTGGACAAAGACTGCGGGGAGCAAAGATGAGAACCAGGGGTGCTAAAAGGGTAAGATTAGGAGAAAGCCTTTTAAAAACACTTTGCAATGTTTCCACGATGCATCGTTACCAGCAGTGAAAAGGGAAATACCAACAAAGCCTGGGCAGCCGGTTACGCATCTTGACTCATTTCTTCGGTGTCCCCTGGGTTGCTTAAGTGAGATTCTCCCCACCTGTGTGCCAAGGCACCCCGCTGCGCAATGGGCGAGTTCCAGATAGATGGCATGATGCCCCAGATATCGGACCCTCTCCACTGGGTGGGCCATTTGAGCCCCTGGCCACTCCTCCCCGGCTTGGAGCGGCCTCACCTGTTTGCCCTGGAGCGCCACGCATGAGAAAGGCCAGAAAGCACTGCCTCAGTGAGATTCCCGCGAAGCTGGCCCCTGGTTCATATTTCATGCGGGCCACCCCCTCCCATAGCAACTTGGGAGCTCGGGCCCTGACCCTCCAGCATAACAGCACTCGGTTCTGCCTCCGAGCCTCGAGCCTCGAGCCTCGGCTGACTGCTCTCCTCCCAGCCAAGTCCCAGCGTGAAGTGGCCCAGGCACCCCCACCGTCGTGACGCACAGCTGCTCAGAGCCTGCTCTCAGGACAAGCGCAGCGTCCCTCCCCGGCCCCCTCCTCCCGCCCTCCCCCGGAGAAGACGAACTTGTGTGCCTTTTCTGCAGACACTCAAGCATTTAGACATTCAGCAAGACGTGCTCAGCCATATCAGATCTTCCAGAGAGAGAAGGAAGGGTAGGAAAACAAACAACAAGTCAACAACCGCGTCTCCAGAATGCAAGCAAGTTTATGACCCAGGGGGCTTGTGCTCTGCCGGTTATTTAGCATCAGTAACAACAGCCCAGAGACACCACTGGCCCGACCCCTCTGCTGAGACAACCTGCTGCCAGCTGCACGGGTGCTTTCAAGCAAAAATGTCTCTCCTGCCCTTTCTCAGCTTCAGTCTGCCCATGTTCACAGTACATTCCAGGCTCGATTAAGAAAAGAAAACAAAACAAACATTGAACATATTTCCCAAAGTTCACGATGGCATCAAGCCTGGCAGCCCTGAGACACCTGCTCATTTGCCCTGGGCTGAGAGGATGCACGAGACAGCCCGGGCTCTTCCATCCGGGCTGTGCTTATTAAACTCCTTTAACTGAGAGGTTCCGTTGCCTTGGATTCGGTGCTGTTTGCTACAGACAACTCGAGCTGAGAGCCAGAGACACAAAAGTCACCCTTGCCCCTCGGTGGCTAGCGGCATGGAAATGCCCCCGCAGAGGAGCAGCCGGAGGGCAAAGGAACGAGACCTACCCGTCTGCAAAAGAAAGTTGGGAAAGAAGCCCTCCAGGGGAGTCCGCTCGCCCTGCGAAGCCCCGTGGGGCTGAGGGGTCTTTCTGCCGCGCAGCCCACTCTCAAGAGAAAAAGAGGAAAGATTGCCCACCTGCTGCTCACATTTTTTACGATCCGCCGAGAACATGCAAGGGCGTGTGGGCACCCGCTCACACCTCTTTTGGAAGAGGGGGGCAGATCCCAATGCGCTTGTTAATTGTGTAAACCCTCCCTCCCACCCCAGCCACAAAGCCCCCCCCCACGCACGCCCACCTCGCGGCCGAGCCCCCCCCAGCATTCCATCCCCGGCTGCAGAGAGATCATCGGATGCTACTCACATGTGGCAGCTTCAGCCTCCCTTTGCCTCTTCCCAGCCTGTGCACCGGCTCCGGTCTCCGCGGCGGCGGCTGTGGCTGCTTTTCCTGTAGCGAGTGGAGCAAACCTTCATCGACAGAGACGGTTTTCCTCTGGGCTGCTTTGTCTGAGATCCCCCAGCCGCGCGCCGGCTCGTTTATGTCATTAGCCGAGTTCGATAGCTCCCCTCGCGCAGGCAGGGCTTTGGGGCTGTCATCTCCCGCCGGCCCGGCTTCTGGGGAGAGAGACAGCAGACCTGGAACTGACAACTGATCACCCGATCACACGAAAACACTCCAGGGGACGGCAACCCAAGACTGCGAGGTAACACATTAGCTCGCGGGGAGACCGCGCGCCCGGGGATCATCTGTCTTCCGCTGGCCCTGCGAGCCTGACCCAGTGGGAGACACATTGTCCGTGAACTTAACGGCTCCCAGGATGCCTCCAGGTGAAGCCACAGGGGCATCCTAAAATTATAAAGTAGGATTCTGCCACTCTCAGCCGTGTTCCACATTATTGAAATCAATAAGGGGGGTGGTTCATGTCATTTGGTGGTTAAAAGTTCCAACTTTTGCCCGGCCAGGCGTGGCTCAGCGGTTGAGCGTCCACCTAGGATCCAGGCGATCAGGGTTCGATTCCCGGTCAGGGCACATGCCCAGGTTGTGGGCTCGATCAATGACTCATCATTGATGTTTCTCTCTCTCTCTCTCCCTCTCCTTTCCTCTCTCTGAAATCAATAAAGATATATTAAAAAGAAAAAAAAAAAAGTTCCAACTTTTATTAGACAGACCAAGGTTTACATACATGTCAGTGAACTTAGGTTCAAATGTGAGCTCTGCCACCTATTAGCTGTGTGACTGTCCCCTCTATTAGGGATAGTAACACCCTATAGAAGAGCTGCAAGAAGTAAGCGAGGCCGTATAAACAAATCATTGAGCACAATGCATGTCCGTAAGAGAACTAGAGGTCCCCCACCTTGTAGTAGTGCTTGTTCACTTTGGGGACTTTTCATCTCTTAATGAAGAACTTTGTGATTATACCATAAAATAGCATGACCGTTCCAACGGCTCATGCAATTCATTGTTTCCTCAGAGGAAACAGATTATGATACTCCATACATGGGTAAGCCTGAAATTTCAGGTCTCAAGCATGTCAGAAGGCCAGGCTGTCCATTTCTCAGATATGGGAAATGGAGCCACCGGTTCATCAAAGTCACTCGGCAAGGAGAAGACACCCCCTTAGAATTCAGATGGATGAAAACAGAATGGGAATTTTTTCTCACCAAAGCTCTTTGTTTAGGAGAGTTGAGATTTCTCATGACCGACAGATTTTGACACAGGGAGCCTCAGTAGAGAAATCTGTGTTCGTGTCAAGGAGTGAGAGAGAGTGTGTGTCCAAGAGATGAGAAAACCCAGACTGTGACCGCCTGAGTAGACCTCTGAGATGCTCGAGTCCTAGCTTCTCTTTTCCCCATTGAGATCGTCAGTATTCAGGGGCTGGTCACTACTGATGCATCTCTCATTTCCCACTCCCCCCAAAGCAGCAGAAGAAAGCTTGGACAGACGCCGGTTGCCGTTTGGGGGAATTTCTACCATGTTGAGGCTGTTCCTGTGAAGCCGACATAAGCTAGATCCAGGGCTGGCAAATGGTCTAGCCCTGTCTACCATGCTCCACCTTACCCTGCACAGGAGGTTAGAAGAAAGTATGCTTTTAGGTCCAAGGCTCTCCAGGTGAATCGGGGTGAGTGAACAAATGTTGAAAGCCTGGACCAGACAAGTTACTGATAGTCTTCTCCCACGGGTCTGATGACCGTTTAAAATATGAAGGGAACATGGGGGAAGCCCATAAATAACCAACTAGTCAACGAAATCCCAAACAGCTTCCTCTAGGAGCTTAGAAAGTCTCAGTAAGATCCCATAAACATGGAAGGACCATTTACTGAGGAAGGCATGCTAAGTACTTGACCCAGTATCTGCTGCTTAGTAAATTCTCAATGAATGCTAGCAATTAATCAAAATAATCACCAACAAGAAAGGAGATAAAGAAATAGCTAGAACTTGAGCTCATAAATTATACCAGATGGCACTAACATTTATGCATATTGTCTCATTCAACTCTCAACCTGCAGTCTGTTGGCAAATCCTGATGGCACCACCTTTAACTATATCCAGGATCTGACCACCTCTCGCTTCCTCCATGGCTACTGGCCTAGTCCAAGACACCATGGTATCTTCATGGATCACTTCATTAGCCCCTTAAACTGTGCTTCTTGGTTTCACCCTTTCCCTCCTGAAGTCAACGGTCAACACAGTGTGAGCTTTGAAAACGTGGAGCCAGACCATGCCACTCCACTCAAGACTCTCCAAAAGCTTCCCACCTCACTTAGAAAAGAAAGCCGATGTCCTTATTGGCCTACAGGTCCTACAAGGTCTGGTCCTCTGCCTCCCCTCTTCTTACACCTCTTTGAGTAAATCTCCTATGACTCTCCCCATTACTCCTAATGCCCTAGACATACAGCCTTCTTGCTGCTCTTTGAACACATCATGTGACTCACCCCAGGGCCTTTGCCCTTGCTGTTTTTTGTGGCTGGAGCACTCTATCCCTGTATACCTACCTGACTTATTTTTTCACTCCTTCAACCCTCTTTCCAATGTCACTTTCTCTGATCACCCTATTTAAAGTCTCTCTCTTCCCAGCACTCCCTTTCACCCTCCTGTGTTTTTCTCCATAGTATCGATCATCAAATAACATACTACATATTTCCTTTTTTTTTTTTTTTTTTTTGGAGTCTGTTTGATTCCAAAAGTCTCCCCCTATGACAATGTAAGCTTGACAAGGGCAGGCTTCTAAAGCTCTTTATTTCACTGCTGTACACAGCCTAGAGTAGAGCCTGCACCTAGTAGGTGCTCATTAAATATTTCTCTAATTGATGACAGGAACTAAGGGGATTAAATCTTTTGTCAAAGGTCGCTGAGTTAATACACGATAGAACTGAATTTAAGCAAATATTCTTTCCATTATGCTATACTTCAGTGGCATCTGGTTACATGCTGTCATTGCTTGCTAACATTTCTATTAACGAAATATTTTGTGAGCTACAAGTGTGTTTTACCAGAGGGAAGAACAGCCACTTTATTTCTTTATTTCTTCTAAGAGCTTTGTTGAAATCAATGTTCTGGATGAAATGAGAATTTTCTTTATGGCAGATGTCCTTGACTGTCCATTTTGAAATAAGGAGCAATCTCTAACACTTTCCAAATTTCTTTTGTGTGCCAAATTACTTGAAAAAAAAAAATAAACAATGCCCCAAAGTAATTGAATTTTTGAAACATATTTTGAAGTGGTGGTTGGGGGACAAGAGACTGTGAATAGTTTTCAATGCTATGCGGGAACATGAATTCACCTTTCACTTATAACTTTCATTTGTTACTTTGAGGTTCCTAATGTAGATGAATCTCTCCGTCAGGAACACCTGCTGTCCTCGCGGGGCAGTGCACGAACAGACTCTTCATAGTGGGAGAACACGGGCCAAGTGGCAAATATCTCTGGCTTAGGAGTCAGAAAGTCTAAGTCCCATCCTCTGTTCTGTCCCTGAGCATCTAGGTGACTGTGGAGAAAGCTGTTTAGTCCATTTGGTCTTTGTTTCTTTATCTATATAAAGAAGAGGTTGGACTAGCTCATCTCTGTTATCTCTTGTAGGAGTAAATTTTTGTTAGACCATGAGTTCTGTCTCCGGTTGTGAGGGTGGGCATCCTCCATACTGCCACCAAGTGATGGGTAACTAAGTTTAAGCCGGTAGACTCCGGTTCTAAGCAGATCAAGCCCACCTGGTCTATGCCAGGATATATTCATTCATTCATTCATTCATTCATTCATTCATTCAATCATTCGTTCACTCATTCCTTTACTTACGAGTACCTACTATATACCTGCCACTCTGTTACATGTTTGACTATACAAAGAGGAGTAAAACACAGTCCTTGTGTTAAAGTTGCTCATAGCCTCGTATAGAAAACCCACAGACACTTCTGATGCTCCGATGGTGGGGCAAAAGGAAAGATCACTTGATTGAGTCTGGGACTTAGGGATGGCCTTTGGAAGGAAGTGACCCTTGAGCTGAATCTTGAGGAATAAGGAGTTGTCCAGGAGGAGAAAGGCAGAAAGGAAGGAATTCAGGTAATTGGGTAATTCAGGAGGAGAAATCTTCACCTGTAAAGGTGATTCAGCTGCCAGAATTTGCCCATGTTTAACCCATTGAGATTTGGGGGTAGAAATATGACATTACATCTCTTGTTCTTCTCTAACAATTTCAAAGTTCTTTCTTCATCATACAAGGATAGAAAAAGGGATATTTGAGTGTCAGAGTCTGATGGCATTGTACTCAAAAGAAGACAAAGGGAGTTACTCAAGTGCAATCTGGAAATTACCCTCCCACGTCTTTGTTAATGTTGTCCTTGGGTCCTGCCATCTGCTGTCTCCCACCCCGGCCTTCACTATTCTGCTGAGCAAGTTACATAGGTACACACAACCATTCAGAATGCACTAACATTCATCAAGTAGAGATGTCATGGGGCGGAGGCAATCTTGCATGAGGAAATGTTTTATCATGAGGATTAGGGAGACTGGTGTCCAGATATCCTGGGCCTGAGTCCTGGCTCAGACTCAGTTTCTTCACCTGTAAAATGGAAGCTGATAATGGTACTTAATTCAGAGGTTTGTGAATTAATTGGGATAGTCCATGTAAAGGTCTTAGCATGATACCTGGCATGGGGAAGGGCTGGATCCATTCTCAAACATTAGTTCAGGCATCTGCACTTTCTCAGAAATCTTAAAAGTAATTTAGTGTTGGGTCAGTTGATTAGATGGACTCCCCATATTAAACTAAGAAAATGAGAATTAAATTGTTAGGCTTTTACTATATTGCAGGAATCATTGCTCAAACAATTTTAAAGCAATCCTATCAAACCTCAACCTGCCAATTTTCAATTACTGGTGACTGGCAGCCAAGACAAAGATATGTGGTTAGCCAGTGAATCATGAATTAAGACCAAAGCTAGACCTGCCAAGGATGCTTCTTTCCCAATGTCACTTGATTTTGGAACCCCTTTTCCATTTGAGTCTCCTCCAGGCAGGAGTTAGGATCTGTCTTCAGCTGTCTATCCCTAGTGCTTAGAACGGCGTATGGTCCTCACAGGTGCTTTGGGAAGCCTTGCACTAGCATGCCACGATTTCTCCCACTCAGACCTTGTAGATAACCCATTGCACAAGTTCACTGACTGTCCATCATTGCAGAGGTTCAGGGCGACTCTATCTATGACACCAAGTCACCATTATAGAACGTGTGGCTACTATAGCAAGATGGCACTTTGATGCACACCAAGACATTGGACCCTGAGCCCAGATATATGTATGTCATGGAGATGAGGCTTGCAAAGGTAGTTTTTGCAACCATGGGGAATCTTGTTGAAGTTTCAGGATCCATGTTGGGGGTTTAAGAGACTTGGTAATCCTTACTCGGGCTTCTCAGACTCATGATGAGCAGACAAAAGTCCCATTGCCTCTGATATGAGTGCATTCTTCATAAGGAACTCAGGAGACTAAAAGCCACACTTACTGACCAGCCCTTAGACTCCTCTCTTCCAATATTCTTCCCAGAAAAAAAGATCCTTTCAGTTACTTCCAGTTAAGTATGACTTCCATAAGATGTATATGTCAGATTGCTCATTGTGATCCAACTTTTAAGCTAGTTCTCTCCTGGACAACTTCAGAGACTCAGTACGTTTCCATGCAATAATTAAAAGCATGAGTGAAAGAATGTTTTTGTCCCCATGGTTAAATAGGGGTCATTTTCTTTCTGTCTCCCCAAGAGAGAGAATATGTTCAACAAAGCAGAGGCCACTCACCAATGCGTTTTAGACAGGAGGGGGCATTGGCTCTCAGGTTTCAGGCTGCTGCGTGGCGCCTCTGGTTTCATCAGGATGTCACATACTTGGTAACAGCATCCACTGTGCTTTGATCGAACACCCAGTGACAAACACAGAGCCTCCGCTCCTCCCCCCAGGACCTGCAGAAGACAGAGGGACCCCAGCTGGAAGAGACGGAACAAGCCCATATTTCATAACAATTACTCTGGATACCAGGAAAGGTGGCAAGAAAAACTATTAGCAAGTTGGTGAAAAGATTTATGTCTTGGCAGCTCAAAGGTGTGACAGGTTTCTCCCCTGATGAAAAATCACTTCTTTGGAGGTGAGAAAAGGGCAGGCACCCTGCTTGGCAGCTGGGCATCCATCAAGTTAGCTTCGCTTTGGAGCAACCCTTAGTCTCAATCTAAAAATGTCCCTTCAACTCCCTAGGACAAATCATTTCTTATTTCTCCCAGAGACTACTTCAGGATTCACAGAGTTCAACATACCACACTGTTGACATTTCATGGGCAACTTCCAGTCCTTATTGGATCTATCGGTAAAAGTTGACATTGCTGCCCTAACCAGTTTGGCTCAGTGGTTAGAGCATTGGCCCGAGGACTGAAGGGTCACAGGTTGGATTCTAGCCAAGGGCACGAGCCTTGGTTGCAGACTCAATCCCCGAGTGTGGGAGGCAACCAATCGATGTGTCTCTCTCACATCGATCTTTCTCTCTCTCTCTCTCTCCCTCCCTTCCACTCCCTCTGAAAAAGCAATGGAAAGAATGTCCTCAGGTGAGGTTTAAAAAACAACAAAGTCGACACTGCTGAATTACCCTTTCCCTCCTGAGTCATTTCCTTCGCTTTTGGGACTTCTCTTTTGAACCTGCTGTTGCCCCACAAGCCACGCTTCCCAGTTCCCTGTGGGAATTCCTGGCTTCTGCCCGGCCTCTGACACCGGGCCCTTCAGCTCGCTTGTCACTTCGGGTGCTCATCCAACCCGGGGCTGTGTCAACGGCCCTGAACGCCATGGAATCTACTCTTGACTCGGGGTACACCTCTCCCCGGAACTCTGGACTAGCTCACCCAATTGTCCGCTCGCTGTCGCCGCGTGGATGTTTGAAACGCACCTCCAGCACCGCATGGCTTAGGTCAAGTGTCTGGCCCAGCCCCGCTTCCACTGCCGAGCCAGCTTCTCCAGTCGCCCCATCTCAGATCCCACAGATTCTGAACCTTGCGGTCATCTTGCTTTTCTCGGTTCTTTCATATCCCACATCTACCCATCATTTAAAATGTGATTGGCTCTACTTTCAATATCTATCCAGCGCCTGGCCATAACCCTCCCCCCCCCCCCCCCCCCCCCCCCCCGCTGCCCTGGTCTAAGCCCCTTCGTTGTCTCCGGCCTGGGCTGTTGAATGAGCCCCCTGGTTGGGTTTTCTGCTTATGCCGTGGGGCCTACACAGCCAGAGGGGGACTTGAAAAAGGCGATTCTCATTCTTAACACAAAGTCAGAGTGACCCTTTTAAACTTTAAGTTCCAACCCCCGGATCGCTCAAAATAAAAGACAAGGTCCTGAGCTTGACCTCACGGTCATGGCAGATCTGTCCTTCCGACCCCACTGCCCACCGCTCCTCCCCTCCCCACTTCACCCAGCCACGCTGATGTCCCTTCTCTTCCGTGACAACTCAAGCAGGCTCCCACTTAGGGCCGAGACACTTGCTCTGTCCTCGGCTGAGCGCGCTCTGCTCTCCCTGTATCCACGACTCATTCCCTCGATCTCTTCGAATTTATCTTCCAATGTTTCCCACTCAAAGGACCACTTAATAGCCTCTTTCCTCCCACAGCAGAAAAACCCAAGTTCTGCTTTTCTCCCCTGCGCAAAGAACTGAATATGAGTGGGTGGGGGAGGCGGGGAAGAGCAGAAAGAAAACTACAGAGAGGGAAAGGGGCACATAATATTGCAAGATGTCATCCAACCGTAATAGAAACCAGGAGGGGGGGAGAGGAGCCAACCCCATGGCGGGCTCCGGGTGCGCTGAGTGTGGGGTCTGGCACGGCTCCAAAGTGGAGATGCCTAGCGGTCAGTTATTTTACAAAGTAAAATTCTTCAGATGACTGCGGCACAGAGGAGAACTGGACAGGCAGGCTGACTGGTCAACACTGGACTTGAAGGTCACGGGAGGGCAGAGTTGTGATCACAGTGCTGCCGATGATGAGAATCTGCGAGGCAGCCCCGTGGGTGTTTCATCACCACGATCCCAGTGTGTGCATAGCTCTTTAGAGTTTGCAATTTGCTTTCCTACACGTGACCTCATGTGACCTTTACCACCCTGTGAGGCCATCTGGGCAAGCATCACCCACCCACGTCACAGGAAAAACTAGTTTTCGTGCAAGCCCACGAGAGGGGGAAGGTCAGGCAACGGCGGTCAGGAGTGTCATCCTCAAATGCTCTCACACACTCCCTCTCGCATCCATTATTTTAGGATCTTGCCTTGGGATTCTTAATGATTAGAGAGTCCAGAACCCTCTAAAGTTGTAGGGAACATTGGATGTGTCTACACATACATTATATTTTTTCCCTTGATCGAAGTTTCCATGGCTTTTATAAGATTCTTATGTGGGCTGCAACCCCAAAAGGATTAAGATTTCAGCAACAGAGCACGGTTTCTTAAAGTGTTTCCCCTGGGTTACCAATATACACAACAGCAAACAACAAAAATAATACCAGTAATATTTGTTTAAAAAAGTACAGCAGTGATTCCTGGACCTCACCCAAAGTCATTCAGTTGGGACTCATGGGTGCAGCCAGGAATCTGCATTATTAGCAAATATCTCTGGGAATTCTTAGGAATGCTAATAATCGCCAACCAGCCTCCATCTTTGTTGTCTACAGTTGACATAAAGTGAATTTCCAAGGACAAGTTTAACCTCAGGTCCCCAGGGCTGTGAGATGGAACTTTAGCCACCGTCAGCAGGGACATTCTCCAGGCACGAAGCAGTTTTCCCACCACAGGACTGGATCAGCTCTGAGGCGGCCTCCTGAGCATGGGGGACCCAGCAGGTCTTCCCTGAGCGGCTACCCCTTGGGAGCAATGCGCACAGGGCCACCCAGGAACGTTACGCGTAGCCCTGGTCCCCTAGGTGCGTTCACCACCTGCCAGGCTATTTCTCAGGCTTGAGCACCCTTTCTAGTGCGGCCCATCCACCTGTCAGACTTGCAGGTCGGTCCTGGTCAGCAGTGTGAGGCAGAAGAGGACCCTTCTTGGGCTTTTTTAGAGTCTGTCTGGCTCTTACATAAACTGGAACATGGGTCAGAAAACTTTTTCTATAAAGGGCCAGATAGTCAATCCTTTAGGCTTAGGGGGCCAGCTAGTCTCTGTTGCTACTACTCGACTCTGCCACTGTAGCTCATAAGCAGCCGTAGACTAGATGTAAATGAGGGGGCCTGGCTGTATTCTAATAACACTTGACTCCCCCAAATTGGCAGTGGACAGGCCTGGGCCAGTCCCACTTGGACAACCCCTGCACTAGAATCAAGAGAGAGGCCCAGGCTTTTTGATTCTCTGTATTGATAAAGTGGAGCAGTGACGTGAATGATGAAAATGGACATAAAGCCCATCACTCCACTCACTCGATATATGGCTTCAGAAAGCATTCCACTCTTCACGCGGCTGATGATTTAGTTTTCTAATTATGTTTCGCTCAGGATTATATTGATATGGGCTTACACTCTCTGAGCGGATCCCCCTTGGGGCTCAGGAGGAGGCCAAGGGATGTGGAGAGCAAAGTGAGCAAAGCTACCCTTGTATTAAAATTAGCCCCAGATAATGGGGAAAAGACTGTCTATAACCTGCCGGTGGGAATGAGAGATGCCCCTGTGAGTGGCTGTAGGTTTATTAAATTTGAAAATGGCATCTCTTGCCTTCATTTACCTGGCTCCCAAAGGCCTGCGTTTGAGTAGGTAAAAGTCACGAGGACAGGGAGCCTCCGCTGAGCTGGAGGGAGCGTTTTCCTGACTTGCACCTTCCAGAGCAGGGACGTTAGCACTGTGTCGATTGTGCTTCAGGCACCTTGTGAGCTGCTTCAGGCACTTTGTGAGCTGCTTTACAAATAATAACGACGATAGCTAATATTTGCTGAGCACTTGCTCATTACTAATTGTTTCACATGAGCTATATCATTTAAACCTCCCAAGGACCCCAAATTAAATACTATTACGATATTCTTTTCATGGAGACTTAGGCTAAACAACTTTCTCATTACTTAAAGCAGGCAGTCTGAGTCAACAGTGCATACTTTTACACATTTTGTTAAATTGCCCCAAGTGGTCCATTTCATAGGACACCTCCTCTTAGGGTGGCATAATTAGTTGCATTTTACAGGTGAGGACCCTAAGAACATGAGTGGCTTTCCCACAGCTACACACAAAGTCAAGGGCAGTCCCAGATCCAGGTCTGAAGTCCATATCCCTTGCACTGTCCACCTGGAGCTCTGGGCAGAGTCCCTCACCCAGCTAAGTCTCCATGTCCTCTCCTGCTGTTTGAGACAGCAGTGTCCATCCTGCCTACCTCCCAGGCCGGGTAGGGGCCTCAAATAATCCCACACGTTCTAAACAATGTACTTTAAAAATGATAAAGTGCTGGATAATTGTAGCTTATTGATTAGACATAATGCACTTTGGAGTCGGATAAATCTGGATTCAGGTTCTGAACCTGTCACGTGCCAGCTGGGAGACCTTGGGCAAGGTCTTGAGTCCCTCTGGTTTTATGTGCTTTTATCTGTAGAGTTGGTATTATAATAATAATAATAATACCTATTCCACAAGATTGGTGTAAGGATAAAAAGGAGACACTGTTAGAGCTTGACACCTAGAGACCTAAACTGTGTCATTCCTTCTTAATTTTGTATTGGTTCAAGAAGTTGAAAAATACAGAGGTATTAGAATAAAGGATTAAGGACTCGGGAAATACAAGTGCACCAGAAAAACAAATAGCTCAGAGAAAGAGATATAAAGGCCATGCCACAACCTCGCCTCCTGGTTGGATGACTCCTCTCTTCTTGTCTAGATGCATCCACAGCTGCAGTCACATGAATATATTGGCAGATTCTACCAGATGCTATGAAAATAACTCCCCTGGGACCTATTGAGTCATCTACTTGCATTGATTTAGAAAAGTATATATACTAGTATATAAAAACTAGCTATAGCATTTGTAACAAGCTGAGGAGTGAGTGGGGAAGCCCCAAATTTGGTTTCCCAGTGCTGGAAAAAAGAAGAGGCGATAGATCCTAGTCCTTCCTAACCAGCTGACAGCCTACTAGGACATGAAAGAAGAGATTGGGGAAACCTATTGATTTATGCAGCCTTTGTCAGAGGTGAAGTAATTAAGTCCAAAGACAGAGACCCTGACCTGTACAGTGTGTTCCAAAGGCTCCTTGCAAATCATTTCACTGGAATTAATACCACGCTCCAGCATTACAGAAATGAGGGGGTGGTTTGCTTCCCAGGCCAGCTCTCACGTGGCCCAAGGGGGTAGCGAGCGCTGGCCCTGGAGTAGTAAATGCATGGTTAGGACGAATGGCAGAGTTCCAGCCTTTGTTTCCGTGGGGACATGCATTTCACATCACACAGGGACATGAAGGCCCAGGAAGAGCTGAATGACCCACTGCAGTGATGTCGGCCAGTCAGAGCCATGCGTTAGGGAGGCAGAGAAATCAGAGGGTCAGAAAGCCTGAGATAATATGTAAGATAGTCCTAAAGAGATGTGGGCACTTTTATTATTGCTGTTGCATGCTGAGGACGACAGAGATTATCATTGATAAGGATGATGACATTGACTTTCCACCGCAACCGTGGAAACCATCTGCCACCCTGTGTGTCTTGGAAGAGGAGAGGGGAACAGTCATGTGGGAAACCCTTCTCCTTGGAAGAATTTCCTCTATAGAAACCCTTTAATAGCACTGCGGTTGGAAACTAGCACATTCCTTTCTGTTGTTAATCCTGACCTGAGGATATTTTATTCAATGATTTTTTAGAGAGAGAGTGGAAGGGAGGGGGAGAAAGAGAGAGAGAGAGAGAGAAACATTGATGTGAGAGAGACACATCGATTTGTTGCCTCTGGCATGGGCCCTGACCAGGGCAGGGTTGAACCTGCAACCCAGGATTCCTTGACTGGGAATCAAACCCACAACCCTTTGGTGCATGGGCCGATGCTCTAACCACTTAGCAACATCAGCTAGGGCTAGAGCATTCTTAAAAGCGGACTGTAACTATAATGGCCCCCTTCACTGAGTACTGGCTGTGTGCTGGACATTTTGATATATAGTTACTGTTTTAAGTACTCATAATAACTCTGAAAAGCAAATATTGCCACTACCATTTTACTAAGGAGGAAATTTCGACAGCATCAGGTTGACTAAGTAGCCCGAGGCCACCTAAGCCATAAGCGATGGAGCTGGTATCAGGGCCCAGGTCACTCTGACCTCAGCGCTACTCTTTTCCTGCTCCAGCATAACCTCCGCTTCCTTAGCCTGTCTCTGCTACATTTTCTTTCTCTTTGGGTCAGTTGGAAGAGCCATTTGCCTGTGCTGAATTTAGAGACTGCTGAGTTTTGCTAAGACCTGGTTCTGTCTTTTTGACCAGTTACCAAGTGCCACTGTGTGGTCCCCACACACTCTCTTCTGTCGCAGACCTCGAGGAAGGGACTGCAACATGAGTGTGTCTTATGATAGGCCCCGGTGAAATTAGCGGCCTCAGATAAAGTTTCAGGATAATTCTTTAGGCCATTGTTCTAGACCCACTTCCTTTACCAGCTGTCAATGTGGTTCAGATCAAGTTCTTCTTAATGGGAGGATCCGTTTCTACCCCTGCTTTGCCTCCCCCAATTACACACACGCATATTTTTACACCACTTTCAGATGACTCTTTATCAATTAGCCCTTTCCGGCCCCCTTAGGACAGAGGAGAAAGGCAACCACACATGGAAAGTTAAAGAGATGTGGTTTATAATGTAAGAACTACGAGCTTCTGCCTCTGTCTTTGCAACACGTGCCCCCCGGTTTTGAAGCTTCATAGAAAAAAAAATTAATCAATAAATTAATCAATAAAATAGATGCCTCATCTCCTCCTACCAGAATCCTGCAGTTGCTAAAATTATCTTCCTCTCTGGGAAGGAAAGTAGACATGTCTCTCTCTCTGTGAGCATTTGCACAGCCGATTCTAGCTTATGCACCGGCTGTTCCAGCAGTGTCCCCCATTTAGCCCACTTTTCTATAGAGAAAACATATTCTGTTCAGAGTCCGGTCCTGGTCTGCCTGAAGGCACACGATGTCAACATTTCCCAGTATGATTGCCATTTTAGCCTCGGTTTAATGCAGCTCTGTTTCCTGTGTTCTTACCCACCATGCCTTGTATTAAAATATTTTTGTTTGTTTCGGTTTGGTTTGGTTTTAATGCGGTGCATTTGTTACAAGTGATGAGCCAATAATAATGCATTCCTATTAACTAAAGTTCAGAGTTCACATTAGGGTTCACTCTGTGTTGTACCCGGTATGGATTTGGACGAATGTTTAATGACATGGATCTACTATTCAGCAGTGTGCAAAACAATCTCACTGCTCTCAAAATCTCCTGTGCGCCAACTCTTCATCCCTCCCTCCCTCGTCCCCAGGCCCTAGCAACCACTGATCTTGACATTCTCTCTACAGTTTTGCCTGACTTTCAAAATTCAGCAAAATTAGCTCTCAGCTCACTAGGAGTGGTCTACCAATTTTCACTAATGTTGCAAGCTTTATGAACAAGGCAGGGCGGAGGGAACTGATCTCGCTGCTGCTACCAATTTCTGGGTTGTTGCAGGAATGTTTGGAAAAGTGGAGTGGTTTGGTACGGAGAGCTGAATTAATCATTCCCTCAGCTCAAGGCCTCTCGTTCTTGTTTGTGTGATTTTTCAAATGCACCCATGTGTAATTCTTATTTATGTCACTTTTATCATGCTTTAAATAAAGAAGCATAGGCTCTTCTCTAATCAACCCCAAGAGGAAAATGGCATTAATTTCATCACGTGTATGCATTCTGTTTATAAGTATTTATGTGCCAAGAGCCTTTATGTTCTGTGATTTGCATATGATGTTTTATTTAATCCTTAGGAGAGTCCTTTGACAATTTTTAAAAATCCCATGTTGCAAATGAAGTGCCATGAGCCCAGACTGGTGACGCACTTTCTCTGTCATGGAGGCACTGTACCTGAAGGACCGGTCTGAAGACTTGCCTGAGTCTTTGTCACCACTTACTGGATGAAAAGTTTTAAGAAGAATCCATTCATCAATGAGAGAGAGCATTCCATCTCCCTTGTTACTCAGTAGAATTTAGAATTATGCACACACAGGTTTTGAGAGCCAAAGGGCACGTCCACCTAATCCCAGTAGGACGTTATTGATAATTTGGGCAAGAAAATTCTTCCTTGGGCAATACTGTCTCAAGCATCATTTGGTATTCAGCATCCCCTGGAAGCTGCCCACCAGATGCTAATATGGTTTTTCATTTACTGTGACATCTCGAAATATCCCTCTCAGTTCCAGTCCCAGCTCTCTCCTGTTAGACGAGGCAGCTGAGGCACAGGGGGTTGGATAACTGAGTCACATAGGGTTGGTTTCAACTCTGCTGTGCTTGGGATTTACCTGAGGTGCTTCATAAAAATACTGGCGCCCTGACCCCATCTCACACCAAAAGCATCAGAATTTCTGGAGGTAAAGGCCTGCCACTGGCATTAAAAAACAAAAATAATAACAAAACAAAAACTCCCAGGTGGTTGAAATGACCGGCAGAGTGGTTAAGAGACTGGGCTTTGGAGTCATCCTTTGTAGGTTCAAGTCCCAGTTTTGTCATTTCCTAGCTGTGATTTTGCTTATTTGTGGTGGTTTATTGACAAAATACAACCCTTGGCTCTGCAGACTCAGCCTTAAGTGTTCATGGACGCTGGAAGGGAGAAGCGGGAATGAAATGGTCTCTAGGTGTGAGGGATGGAGCAGGGAAGGCCCTCAGAATGAATTCCCTGCGGCATTACCAGCCTTCCCCAGCGGGAGAGAGGATCAGTGAACTGCGCTGGGAGGAAGCGGAGTCGCCGACACCCATCTGGCCGGGGCTGCTGTGCGGTGGACACGCCTGGTGGCGCAGACGCGAGACCAGCTTCAGGCTCAGCTCTGCAGCTTCCTGGCTGTGCCATCGCAGGCAGGCTACCTAAGCTCTCAGAGTTGCCTTTTTGTGTTTGGTGGAAATAAACAGCCTGCAATGCAGTATTATTGTGGGGCTAAAGTCAGATCATGTGTGGAGTGCTTCTGGCACCGAGAAAGCACTCACCAAACGCTAGTTCCCTCCCCTCAAATGCCGGTCTGAAGCTGTTCCCCCCCCCTCTCCGCAGCCCCTCCCTCCCCCTCAGTCCCTTCCCAGCCACCCAGGGGCCTTGAAAACAGCGCCCCAAGAGCCCACCACCAGGCCTAACAGACACGCAGGTACTGAGGTGGCTTAGGAGGACTGTTTAAGCGTTAATGAGACTCTCCTGGATACCAAGAGGGAAAAGGCAGGGGTAAAAAAATTTACATAACTCATAAAAGCAATTTTGTTTAGGAAAAAAAGGTAGTGTCCTTTTTTTTCCCTTCTTATTTAACTCAGCTCTTCATCCCACTGCTGGTTTCCAGCTGGGCTCACTCTGTGCCATATCATGGCCTGTAGTCTGGAGAGAATAAAACAGGAGCATTTCAGACCTCAGCTCAGGGGCTGAACTCAAGCCCTGGAACAGGCTTCCACTTGGGACGCTGAGTTTGGGACTCGGAGTGTGACCATGCCCAGGCCTCCGGGGGTGGGTGTAAATTTAAATTGAAGAACAGCCCGAAACTGGGTCTGATGCAGCTCAAGGCAAGAGCAAAGGAACAGCGGGAAGCCTCAGTATTTCATCTCCAAGCCCCTTTCTCCTGTAATATCATCTTTGCTCCTCAAATAGTTCTAGCAAGACAGAGATTACCATCTCTGTGTTACAGACGGCGATCCTGACACTGTAAGAAGGTCAACGTGTTTGCCCTGGGTCGTGGATTACCAAGTGACTTCAGATTTACATTCAAACCTGAGACACCTAACTTGAATTCCTGTTTCTAATGCCCCCGCTCATGAGAGCTTTATAACACTGCATGGAAAACGTGCGGACTTCAGCACCACTCATAAATATTCTCCCTTTCTCTCCTGGAAACATGGGGAAATCATACTTCTCTGGCTCCTGAAGGCACGGCCATGTGGCTTGCTTTAGCAAATAAGACATGAACACGTGTCATATTTGGGCAAAAGCCATTCATGACCAGTGAGAGGCTCTAGGTGAGGAACTGAGAAACAAGAGCCTGCAGGTCAGATCCAGCCCACTGCTTGTTTTTGTAAATTAAATTTTATCGGAGCACAGCCACACTCATTTGTTTACATATGACCTATGGCTCTTTTCGTGCTATCTCGGCAGCGTTGAGTAGTGGCCCCAAAGAGCTCCTGGCCTGCAATGTCAAAAACATTTACTGTCTGACCCTTTAAGAAAAAGTTTACCAAGCCCTTTTCTAGACAATTCTTTTGTGCCAGGTCTACTGAGGAGTCTGAGTGCCCCAATGATACAGGTAGAAGGTGGTGGATGCTCCTTCCAACCAGCTTGCTTAGCTGCTCTGGAGAGAACCGTCGGCCTAGAGAATTGTTTAGGCCCGTTGTAGACTTCACATGAGTTAAAAATAAGTCTCTGTTGTGTTAAGCAATTGAAATTTTGAACTTATTTTTTTTAGTGTGACGTAATCTGACCTCTCCTGACTGATACACAAATTGAGTTAGTAAATGCTAAGCATAAAGGGCAAGTATCCTGATTAGAGTCCGTTAGGGTCAGGACGCATTGACAAAGCTGGACATTAGGTGATGGAAGCGGACATGGAAGGAGCGGATGGGTGTTCCTGCTTTGGGGACTGGCACATCCTGTGATTCTAAAATAAAAGGTTCTGGGCCAGAGATTATGGGCAAGTTTGCATTGTGGACAACTCTGCCCACCAGGTTTAAGGTCAAGGGGATTTCCAGGTATAACTCATGGGTTACAAATAGTCCTGTTTTCCTAAAATTGTTTTGTAAATTGACTTTCTCCATAAAGATTTTGAGTGCTGATATATTCAGGATAAAATAGACTCCCAGTTCTGAGATGTTATATAAGGTAATTCTGCAGGAATGTTCTGCTTCTCAGGATCAACTGTTTTTGTTGTTGTTTGTTTGTTTGTTTTTTAAATGTGTTTATTGATTTTAGAGAAAGAGGGAGAGGGAGAGAGAGAAACATCGATCGGCCGCCTCCTGGGGATTGGGCCTGTAACCTAGGCATGTGCCCTGACATTCCTGATTCTCAGGAATCGAACCGGCAACCTTTTGGTACATGGCAGGATGCCCAACCAACTAAGTCACACTGACCAGGGTAGGATCAACTGTTCAACCTCCTGCAATGTCTGATGCTGAGTGCTGAGCGGAGGTGGGCCCAGGTGTCACTGAGGCTAATGCAGGAAGACTGACCCACCGTCAGGTTGAGCTGGCACTAGCACGTGCTTCTCAGTGCAGCATAACCAGTAGGGGCTGCTTTAGTGGCTTTAGAATTCTTGCAAGTGAATAGAAGCCTTGCTCAGCAAAGAAAGGCGCATCCTCTTTGACACCTGAGTGCAGCAAATCTCCAACTCAGCGCAATTTCTGTCCAGATACTAGAAATGGCTTTCCATACAGGTTGGAGTACATTCAGCAGCTTCCCAGGGACCCAGCACACCAGGCTGGAGGAATGATTTTTATAATACTGTGTCCTGTCCTATTACATGTAACATGCACAGACCAATAGGGCCAAGGACAAGGAGAGGGCTTGGATGAGGGCTGACTGATGACAGACCTTAGATGTGTTCAGTGACAGTAGGAATGGGCACATGGTTCTTAGAGGCATGGTGTCTGACATAATTCATAGTGGCCCCCCTGGGACATTCAACATGCTAGATTCATTACTCCCAGCCATTGTCCGGCCTTGAAGGTTGGTCCCAGAAACTTCTGGTATAGGCACATGCAGAACAGTTAAGAGAAGAGAGAGGATCTGAGTACATTCGTTGCATAAGGCTTAGATGGGGGGCAGAAGGAATAAAATGAGCTCTGGATGGATTTCAAAGAAGCGTTGCTATTAACCAATAGAAATAGTGGTGACAGGGACCCTGAACAAATTCGGGAACCCCACAGACAATCCCCCTTCCCTACCTCCACTGGTTTTTAAAGAGAGCTACTGCTCCTAACTCCCTGCCCTCCTAAAAGAAGAAATTAGAAAATGGCTCTTTAAATAAATTTTTATAACGTACATATATATTTATGACGTATCTTAGTCTTAACCACTAAGAGTGGCAGTGAATCAAGTAGCCACCTTGTGTCCTAAAGAATTTTACAGAAAAACACCATGAGTAAACATTTCCGAAGGCAGGGAGGAGTGTGACTCGCATACCACCAGGGGATACAACTGGAGACCCAAACTCTTGTCAAGAGAACCACTGAGCTATCTTGCGAGTACGGTGGCCTCCTTAACAATTGATTAAACTTAGTTTGCTATTGACAGAGGGCTGCTTTTCTTCTTTTCCAATTAGGAAAATTATAATTTATAATTATAATAGCATATCACATATACCCTCTTTGGATCAACAGAATTCTCTTCCTACTTTCTTAGTATTTTATTAATCCACTCTCCTCTCCTGTGCCTGCTCTGAGATTCCAAAAATAGCTCATGCGTTTGAACTTGGAGGTTGCTGGTATCCAGCTATAAGTGCTGAAGCCAAGTCGGGAGCAGCCTCAGGACAGCGGACCGAGGAGACCAGAACTTCCCACAGCACCGGTCTGTCTCATCTCACGGTGCACAAGACAATTCCCGAACTGCTTCTATGTGGATGTGGGAGGGGCAGGATCCTGGGGGGGGGGGGGCAGTGTGCTTACTTCACTGCATGCCTAATTTCATTTAAAAAGGTAAAACCAAACACTCAGCAAGGGGGATGAGAGTCAGGAGGAAAGATCCTGTTTCTATGACAACTGCAGGAGCACACACACAGCATCACAGTGAGAGGTCTGAACAAGGGCAGAAGTGTTGACAGCTTCACTTAAGGCCTGTTATCAGGTTTTCCCTGACCCTCTGATGCCTTTATCAGTCACCCTCTATCTCCCTAGAGTCTTGGAATGAATGGGCACCATGTACCCACCTGCTAACAAATAGAGATGGCCTGCCAATATCACTTGGCTTTTACCACTTATAGAGGGAGATAAAAGATATGAATTTCTTCAAATTATTTACTAATCTAAGCATCTGAATTAGAGTCCCAGCCTGTCACTTCTATGACCCTGGGGTTTTTCTTTCCTTACTCTCACTTCCTAACACACACACACACACACACACACACACACACACACACACACACACACATGGAATCTTCACTAGGGTCTCTGTAATGCACACCTATGGATGGCTGCACCCAAATGCATCACCCAAATGCATACTTGATTTATGGCCCAAATGGCACTGCAGAGCAGTAGAGACAAAGATGGATTTCCCATTAAATGATGCAGTGTCAACTGGATATCCATAGCAGAAAAAGAAAAATGAAACTTTGTTCCTTGTTCATACCCCAAAAATAGATCCCAGATAAACTGTGGATCTAACTGTGCAAAGGAAAACAATAAAGTTCCTAGAAGAGAAAATAGAATATCTTCATGACTGAAGACAGATTTCTAAAGATAGACATCAAAGTTTGCTAAAATTATGAGCCTCTCGGATTGTTAGGGAAGATTTCACAGTTGAGATAATCGAGAAAAATGGTGGGTGAACCAAGCAAAACAATATCTACCACATTCTATTCATGTTTTCAATTTGAATTTCTAAAATGTATTTTGGATTTTTAGTTACATCTGAGCTATAAGCACAGTGACTGCAGCAGGTCTGTGGCGGGCTCCAGAATTTACATGTCTAGCGAGTTGCCATGTGACGCTGCTGGTGTGGCGACCACACTTTGAGAACCACGCCTTTCACTGAACCACGAAGATATCTTTGTATTTACTCCCCCCCAGATTGGTGTGGGGCTTTGTTAGTGGGGATGTTTTTTTTGGTTTGTCCCGTTTTCCTTTTCGTATCTATTTGTGGTTTCTGCAGGTATTGCTAAAGCCCGAAGATACTGGCCTTGGGTTTTCCTCCTTTTTCCCCTGCATCGCATCTGCAGCCTTGCAAGAGAACATCAGTGGCAGATGATACTCAAGGGTCCGAGACTGGCTTACTGATCAGAAACATAAATTAGTATTTTGAAACCTTATACACATTTCAATAATAAAAATCACTTTTGGCAATATTGAGCGCCACTTAAAATCCCTTTCCTTCTGAGTGGATCTGAACAATTCTCAAGTTTGGAAAATATGAAAGAATGAAAGAAAGACCAAGCGCGGAATGAAGAAAGAGCTAATAGGAATGTACTGAGAGCAAAGCTCCGTCCTGTCTCCCCAGGACGGGGCCTGGCAATTCAGCACCAAACCTAAACAGTGGCAGAGCGGATTCTGTTCTGGGCCAATGAGTTCTGGGAGTCCTAAGGGACTGCCATCCTGTGGGGACCCTGCCTTAACAGAGACAGAGAGACCCAGGGCCAGGCATCGAGTGGAGGGGTTCCCAATGCCCTACGGTGCTTAGGAACCACAGAACAGGAGCAGGATCCTCCACCCCCGAGACCTGGGACTGCCACTGGCCAAGTGTAGAGCAAACCCCAGGCAGCTGGCATGTGTTGAAGATGTTAGATGGGACATTCTTTGAGGGCCAGTGCCCAGCAGGTAAGGGAGGGAAATGCCCCGTGTCTGTAACCCCTGAACAAGGACATCAAGTAGCAACTGAGCTATTGACAGAGTATTCAGGTGGAGTTGTGCCCCTACTGTGGCCAGAGGTGTACCCTAGCCCCCCTGACCTCTCTGCCTCCCATCGTCTCCGGGAAGGGCTGACCAGGTTCCAGCGACGGGAGAGAAACACAGCAGACAGCTGTATTGGGGCTGAGATGCGGATGGGGATTGCTATGGAAACTAAAGGGCCAGGAATTGATTTCAACTGTTCCCTCTGACATTACAGGCCAGGAAGGGAATACAACATGTGAAATCACATGCCTCCCCCTAGCCAGCTCCTGGCCCTTGGTGGTCCTCACGCGGTGACTGAGTCCTTCCCCGTCTATTCACAGGGCTGCCACGCAAATGCAAGCGCGATGACACAGGTGAGGGCACTCCCAACCCACTATACAAATGTCAGGTGTGAGAGGCTGGAAATGCCCATGTTTATATTGCCTGCCAGCTTTAATCCTGCGGCTCAAATGAATATGAGAACAGAAAAATTGGAGCACTGGGGGCTTTTCAATTGAATCCCACATTAGCACCTCCAGTGAGGCCTCCTACGGTCCCGTATTCAACTTCCTCTTGAGTCAGATCCATCTCAAATCATTTCCTCTTCTCAAACGAGAGAACAAGTTAATAATAGTGTTTCGGATTTAGGCGTAGAAACCTGCTCGTATTTGGGGTTTGGAGAGGGGTGGAGGTAACACAACCTCCTGGGCTTTTGTTTCAACCCTGTGTGTGGCTGTTGCCTGAGGGTGAGATGCTGAGGCTGCCGTCAAGGCTAGCTGGCAGAGGAAGGCATTTGTGGGGTGCTACTGTGTTTTAAACAACTCCAGCGTCACCCCCCGAGTTGGTGCTGCGCGAGGAGAGAGTCATGGACGTGGCAACACTGCGCCTGCTGTTTGACCCCGGCTGCTGGTCTTGAACCTGGCAGACCTCCCACCCCAGCCCATCTACCGTGTCACTGGAACTCAACAAAAGCAACTTTTTGCTATTCTCTGAAAATGTTCTGGATCTCACCATTTCATTTCTGCCTCTGCCGCTCACCTTTCTTCCTGCTTTTGTCTGGCTCTTGGCTTTTTGCCTGTTACCCATCTTATTTCTGCGCACGCTCTTTAACTTGATCGCAGATGTGCTGCACTGGTACGTCTCGTCCTTGCTACCCTCCTCCTGGCCATGTGCTCCTTCTAGCGCTGCCACCTGGGACTCAGCCAGGGCATTAGCCTGCTTTGCTCTCGCTGCAAGAGGCCTGTCTCTGTCTCCCACAGTGGGTCTCCTATCCTGAAGGACCGTACAATGTAAGGTCAAAATGACTGGATCTAGACCGTAAGATGAATCCTGCCAACATATGTGTGAAGCAAGAATTGTGGTAGAGAGCATTCCATTTACTATTTATCCACTATTTAAACCCCAGTCTTGTTCAGCCCCACCGTTACTCTTCAGCAACTGATAGACCATGGAGAGTTATTTCCAGTCAGGTCCTCAAAGGAGCCGGAGCAGTTCCAGGAAGTGTCAATGTTCAGGATTTCAAAAACTCTAACAGGAATTTAATATTTATCCAAGATGAGTCTGCCCAGGCAAATCGGAACTCAAGTTTATTTGCTTTTGATAGGGGAAGTGTTAGCTATGGCTAATGAGCAGTTATAGGGTTAATAGATAAAATGGAAAAGTGAATGACTCTTAGTAAATACCATTTGAGAGCCAAATGTCAAAAATAGGAGACCCTGGAAGTTACGGCAGGAAGCCCTTTGGAATGAAAAGGAAGCAGTGTGCTGACTAAATATCAGTAGCAATATAGACAGTTGGGTCTCTCGGGTGCAGCCGCCTGGAGTACTTTGGCCTTTACGTGACTGATGGCTACAACCACCTCTGGGGAGCTTCTGGTCCAGCGGTCATAACGGGAAATGTGAGCATTCTGTAAATTCTACCAATAGCATTTTAGGTAACCATATAAGAAATCCACTAAAATGCCCTTTCCATTCCAAGAAGCTTCCAAAAAACTTCTCTCAAGCAGCAGGGTTGATTGATTTTTAAATAATCAATGAGCTTATGTCTTCTGTTTATATGTCACCATGTCCCAAGTTTTGAGAAAGAGCAGATAGGTAGATTCCTTACTGTGAATGGGGTTCACTAATTTACAAGATCTGTTCACATAAATGGTTTTATTTGAAATCACTGCTGTGTTTTAGGTAAATTTTGTCAGGTCCATTTTGGAGATGAGAGTATTGAATTTGCAAGTAACAAGGTGACTGATTACATTTAGAAGGCACATAACCATACCCTATTAAGCGTAATACTTTTTTTTTTAATATGTCTTTATTAATTTCAGAGAGAGGAAGGGAAAGAGAGAGAGAGAGAGAGAGACAGAAACATCAATGATGAGACTCATTGAACAACTACCTCCTGCACGCCCCCTGCTGGGGATCGAGCCCGCAACCTGGACATGTGCCCTGACCGGGAATCGAACCACGATCTCCTGGACCATAGGTCAATGCTCAACCACCGAGCCACGCCTGGCCAGGCTAGTGCAAGACACTTTTAGCTTAAAGGCACCTTGGAATTTTGCTCCTGAAAGTAAATACAACTCAAGCTGATTAAAAAACAAAACAAAACACTTAAAGACCTAAGGCTTTTTAAAAGATAGAAGGCAAGTTTTTTATTCCAGGATTTTCTTTTCTTTTTTTTTTCTTTCTTTTTTTTTAATTTGTCTGTATTTGCCACAGCCTTTTAAAGCAGAATGTTTCTAAACTATGCCTCGGGAACATTAGTGCCCCATGATATGTTAATTGCTATTCTGGGAAAAAAGAAAAAACTTTGAAGTGCAATGAGCTTTGAAAATACTACTTACCGTATCTTTTTATCAAAGGTTAATGCATTAAAAGCTCTGAGCACTTCTGCAGTTAAAAAAATCCATTCAACTTTGTTTAGCAACACTTTCCAAAAATTATCTGACCATGGAAAGACTTTTTGTCATGGAATTCCGGTTACCAAAATGTGGCATTTATGTGTTCTAGCATAAGGGTTGAGCATAGTGGTTCAGCCAAGTAAAAAATGGAAATATGCCTTGGATTTATAAAAAATAACAAGGCTAGGTGGAGAAAGTGGTAGCCATGATATTTTCTTATGGCAGCTCTAGCAAACTAATATAATTACTATCTCTAAATCGACATTTCTAGATTACAGTCGTTAGATGGGAAATGACCTCTTTGAAGAAGATACATTGGCGAATTTTCTGCCAGTACGGTTGGGCTGCAGGTCCTCAAGATCCCCTCCCCTGGGTTTGATGATTCACTAGGAGGACTGACAGGACTCAGCATAGGACCATATTTACAGCTAAGATCTAGTACAGGAAAGAGAAAGATGCATGAAGCGAAGTCCAGAGGAAACCAGGCATAAGCTTCCAAGAGTGTCCTCCCAGTGGGGTTACAAAGGATGCGCTTAGTTCTCCCAACAGTGAGTTATGATAACACCCGCGAAACGCTGTCTACCAGGCAAGCTCATTAGAGACTCTGTGCCCAGGGTTTTTATTGGAGGCTGATCGTGTAGGCTTGCTCCGCCTAGTGTGGACCAAAATTCCAGACTCACAGAGGGGGAGCAGGTGTCCAGCATAAATCATGTTACTAGTACAGATAGTTTTAGGCACAGAGACCCACGGTTATCAGTCCTAGAGACAGTGGGTAGCCACCAGACACCAGCCCTTGGCTCATCCTGTAAAAAGGACTGTCAGGATGGCGGTCTCAGGCTTGCCCTACATCTCTGCACAATGGTAGGTGATTAAAACAGCTCAAATGCCGAGTAAAAAATATATATTTTTAAAAACTGTTTTTACAATACACCACGGGTCTGAAGCTATGAGAAGAAATGTGCAGAGACCAAAAATCAGGTGAGTTGGTACCTGGAAGGTAAGGAAGAAACAAGAGCAGCCTTTGTGCTGAACGGTTCTGCTGGACCCAGAAGAATGAGAGCTTTCAATCTGACAACTACACAGAGTGCAGGGAACAGGAGATAAAATCCAGGGCCCACTCCAGAAGGATGGCTCAGTAGAATATTGCTATGGGGGTGTGGGGGAGGGGGCCTACATATGGTGACGGAAGAAGATTTGACTTTGGGTGGAGGGCACACAGTGCAATATACAGATCTTGTATCATAGAAATCCATACCTGAAACCTGTATGATCCTATTAACCAATATCACCCCAATAAATAAATAAAAGAATATTGCTCTGAATAGTTAGCACTGGAAAAGACCACACCTTCCTTGTTAAGACAATTGAGGGGGAAAAAACCATCCAGCATCGCGAGCTCACACACACACACACACACACACACACACACACACACACACTGAACATAAGGGAACTGCCAAAAAACCTGCCGGCCTCTACCCTAGCATTCAATGGAAAGGGAAACGTCCCTCTTCAAATTTGAAACCACAAGCCAGGACTCAGACATGTTATACCCCAAATTCAAGCTATCTACGTGATACATAAACCCTCAAGTATATAATTGCATTTAGAGTTGGTACAGGTTGGTAGTGCTGCCAGGGTAGTAACTAAAAAATATATGAATTCTCTCCAGAGAAACATGATTTCAATCTAGTCTTTAAAGTTAAATATCCCCAGATTAGTTCCAAGGAAAATGAACAACTCACAGTCAAATATCACAAAAGGCACATAAAAGCAAAGCATTATGTGAATGTCAGCAGACACAATAGTAGTTGAATCAGGCTCACAAATATTTTAAACATTGAAATTGTCAGATACAAAATATGTTTTATTATTTAAAGGAATAAAGAAGTTTGAAATGAGAACAAGAAATAAAAGACTTAAAATATGGCTTAGCATAATAGGGAGTCAAATAGAACTTTGGGAACTGAAAACCATGGCAAATGAAATGAAGGCCACAACAGAAAAGTACATACAGTCAAGAGGAAAATTAGCAAATAAAAAGATAGATATGAAGAAATTATCCAAAACACAAATCTGAGAAACAAATGCTTGGAAAATGTGAATCTAACATTAACAGAAATGGCAGATAAATAAAGAAATTAAGCAAATATTTAAATGAGAAATTCAGAATGAAAAGTCATTCCAGCGTCCTACAGACTCAGACGAGATTTTGTGAGTACATCCTGAACAGGTTCCTTCCTCTCTCAGATTCATCTCACATTAGGGAGCTCATGAGACTGACATATATATATTTAAGATGGCACTTAATTAATTTACAGGGTGAGACTGCTGTCCTAAGGATGAGAAATACTTAAAGTACACCTGTTTAGTACTTTTTCTTTCTGTAGAGGACTGCTTTGGAAGCCAGTGTCTTAATTTTTAATGGGAGATCTCTGATAGAAGGGCTAGAAATACTTGAAACTGTTGGGAGGGTCTGTTCTTTCCCTGAAGGCAGACTGGCATGAAAAACCAAATTCTACTTGGAAGTTTACTTGATGCGTGTGAAATCAAAACAGAGAGCTAGAAAAATTGAATTTTTAATGGTATCAGATGAAAATTCTGTTTTGAATGTTTTTTCATTGAGATTTGCATATTCAAAGACCATTTGTCCATTTCCACTTTAGAGATAGCCTGTTAGAGGGACTGAAACTCCCCGAAGGCTTCCTGTTGAGGACACGTCCTTCATTAACCGTTCTTAGATGTGACTTTCCTTTTCTCTAAGCTTCTATAACTCGCCCCTGTCCAGTGATCAACACTGTCATTTGTAGGATGATCACACGTCATAGTCAGATCTGTTACACATCTTAGAGTTTCACTCTCAGGAAACCATAGTTTGCCCTAAACACATTGGGACTATTTCTCCAGGAAATGTTACGTACAGCATTATTTATTATTACGCACTCTAGAAACGGCTTCATGTATGACAGCAAGACCGGGAACATTCTGGCTTCCTTCCTCAATACACAGGTAATAAGCGTTAACATGGTAGAAACTATATTGCCAAGCATAGAGTGCTTATGTTAAATGGTCAGTGAAAAAAAAGGCACAACGCATTTCTCTAATGAAAACAATTACGCTTTAGAGTTGGAATTGCAGATGGACAAAGAATGAAAAGAAAGATTTTCATCTTTTCCTATGAGTTCTATTAATATGGTTATCGTGCTAATTTGAAGCATATGCATCCAAACCATTTTCTAAAATCTCTGCTTCCTTCTAATGCCTCTTTATTTGGTATGACACAGTGGTTCTCTAAATTTCAAAGGTATGAAATATAATGCAGCTTGATTCAAACTGTCCCAAGTATTTAGAAACTGGGTTTTCACAGCTATGAATCCAGAACAGTTTCAGACTTGTATCTTGCAGCTGAAAGAACGGACATTCTACTAAAGCCCAAAGGCGCAGATTTATTTAGCCCCAGAGGCAACTGATTAGAATCGAAAATTGCCAGAAGTGGGAGAATCAGATAAAAAGGACTTTGAAATGTGGCCATCAGGTGGTTAAAGTTCATTATTGCATCTGAAGATGTTCTAAGGCGTTGGATCTGGAATCAATGGAAAATCCAAGCCCCCAAAGCCACAAATAAAAATTCTGACTCAAAATAACTCCTCCAAAATCTGGGAGACTGCGATCTAACGACAAAGAATCTAAGCTAACAAAATAATTGATTTGCTAAAAAACACCACCACCACCTGTTAAATACACAATCTGCATTTTCCAGTATAGATTGGCCTTCACTGATAATTAATGAGAAAATGAGGAAACTTTGATTATTAGGAATCAACTTGACTGATCCTAAAATACCGCTTCCTCACCTCCAAATCCAATCAATCACAGTTCTGTGGGTCCAGCTTGTTAAGCCTGCCTGGAATCTGTTTCTTTTTAGGCCCAGGGCCATCCTTGTCTTTTACCAGGATTACTTCATCAGCCTCTGGCTATAGTCCCTGCCTCGGGTTTTACACCAGATCCTTCCCACCTAGCTCTCAGAGTCAGTTCTCTAAAGGTGGTTCCCTGTACCCTTAGGATAAGGGAATCTGTAAACAGCCTGACCTGGGCTTTCTGTGAGCTGACCCCTCCTATTTTCTCTCTGTGGCTGAGCCCTGCTCCCTCTTGCCTGTGGGTCTTTGCACCTGTCCTTTGCTAGCCAGCTGCCCTCAGGTACCTTATCTGTCCTATCTGTCCTATACCTCAGCATCAATTATGTAGCGTGTTAGTAATCCCTTCACCTGCCTGTATCTCCCTCCAGGGTAACCTCGGCCCCGGGTAACCGGGATCGGAAGCGCAGGGAGAAAGCAATCAGCAGAGGACCCTGTGAACGAGGCCTGTCCGCTCTGCCCTGAGAACCGTGGAGTGGGGAGAGCAGGAGTGGGGACAGCTCTCCTGACAGCCTCCGCCCTGCAGCTTTGTCAAGCCCCGGGGATGTTGGGGACAGTGCAGAGCAGAAGGCAGCTCCTTCCAAAGCCGCTCGGCCCTGTCCGATCATCTGTCCCTTTGTCACGCTTCGGAGGCCCGGCCAAGGAAGGGCCGTCAGGAGCTAAGAAGACCTATAAATAATCTGGTGACAGGAGGCTCGCACCGTCTGTCCCTTTCCTTTCCCCAGTCACCCCGGAGACAGCTGGACGAGGCCAGACCTTCCAAGAAGATCCTTCACTCCTCCACCTGGTTCCCCCACTTGAGGGAACACAGCCCAGCACTGGGGACAGGCAGGTCCTTGGCGCCACTGCTCTTTTTGGCTCCACCTGGGAGCCCTTCTCGCCTTTGCTCATCAGACGAGGCCGCTGCAGCCTCCGCCTCCTCTCCCTTGTTGATTGTTTATTGCCAAACGGTTAATAACTGAGACGCAGAATTGGAACTCAAGCAGCCCCATGTCAGAGCCCTCCACTCAGAAAAACGTGCTAAACCGCCCCAGGCCCATCACAGGCCTGGTGGCTTAACTCTTGACTAAATTAAGTACAAGTTCAAATGTCACCCCAATTTAAAATTTATTTTCTGGAGGGCTGGAGGGGGAGTCGAAGCTGTTTCTCAGAAGTTGTCCTGCCAAAGAGAAAATGTCCTCTGTAAAATTCCCATTGGAATGCTGTTAGGTTCATGGATACGGGGGAGAAGCCAGAGCAGAAAACCAGCCAACATTCCGGAGGAGGCAGGGGAGGGGGGCCCAAGTCGCCTCAGTGCACTAAGGGACAGCTGCTCGGGGACCTGCCATTCTTAGATGCAAAAGGAGGGGCACTGAAGCCTCATTCCTGACTCCTGGGAGTTTTATGAACAGAGCCCAGGGAAGATGGGGTCCTGGCCTTACCTCTCCTGTCCACGCTGCCCTCAAAGGACACGGTGACGCTTCTGCTTTATCTTTCTCTACATAAATGAGAGAGTTAGAGGGGACAGAAATGATTCTTATTTTAAAAGTTCACGTAAACAAAAATATCTCTAGAGCAAAAGCCACCTCCTCTCCCGGGCCCTGAACTCATCACTCCTGTCCAGCTTTTATAGGCTGGTTTTAACTCGTGGAAGACCAAGCGAAAGCCGACAGAGGACTTGCCGCAGCTCAGCCTGAGGGTCCTCAGAGCTGCAGGTGAAGGAAGCAAACTCCCCCATCTGCAGCCCTTGGAAAATCGGCTTGACCAGCCTTCACTTTCTGGGGAAGCTGGAGTGTGAAAAGAAGAAAGCCTGGAAACCTGCTAAAATCGCTCACAAAAGACCCCTGGGAGTCCTTCCCGCCGGGGAGAGGGAGGGGAAGGGGAGGAGTGTTCCCCACGGCACAGTAAACGGGGCCACCTATTTGTGAATTCAGGTGAGATTTTCCGTGGGAGGGATGCTAAGTGATAAGAACGCCTGTCCCGGTGCCTCCGGCTCAGACCCTGCCTCACAACAGGCTGCTGCGTCTCCAGCTGAGTTGTCTGCGGAGGCGTTTGGAGTTCAGCAAGGGGTGCAATGGCTTGGAGTAGGCCAGCCTTGGTCAGAGGCTGTGACTTTGGCTGATTATTTGGGACAGTGGAGGGACATGAAAGCCAACAGCCTGAAGTATAAGATGACTTTCCTATCTTCAACTTGGCCCACACGTATAGAAACAGCTCTGCCCACGTCTCCCCTTAAGCTAGGTCCTACACCATGCTTCTTCCCCGGCTCCTTATGACCCAGCCACAGGACCTGTCAGCACCTCGGACCCTGCTTGCGTTCCATGACGCCCTGCACACACCCTTTCCTCGCCTGGGGAACAGACATGCCACTCTCAACTCCCCAAACTCTGCCTGCTGAGCTCATCGCCTCCCTGTGGAAGCATTTCCTGTCCATGGGCCTGCTTCTTATAGACTGTCCTATAAAGCACCGTAGACGTTCATCGGCAGTATGTTCCAGAGCTGTGATTTCAGATTTAGTTGTGAGTCTACGACTGCACGCTCCACGAAGGCAGGGGTGTGCTGCTGCTTTGCTGCTCCCGAATCCGCAGCTCTGGCACTTAGCAAACCCCCAGGAACTAACAGCTGAATCACCAAGTGGCCTTCACTGAGCCTTGAGTTCCTCCTCCGTAAAACCGTAACAGTAATAGCGGGCACACAAGGCCCTACCAAGATTAAATGTGGTAAAATACATTGGAGTCTACAGAGCACCTAACACTGTCACCTTCCACTCATCACCTGACACTGTCACCTTCCTCTCATTGCTAATTCCAAGCTGGTTTCCAGCCTCATTCCTCCAGTGAACCTGCTCTTTGTAAAATCACCAGTGCTCTGCTGATAGATAAACCCAAAAGTTATCTTTTCCCTTGTGGCAGAGACCGTAATGCTCACCAAATCCAATATTCCATTGTGTCCCCGGCCTTTTCTTCGTTTCCTTGTAGGTAGACAGGGTCAGATGGCTACATGGCCACTCCTGCTCACCTAGAGTTCTTAGCCACACCACGCATTCTGCAGCTGCTTACGCCTCTGGCTTCCAGAGGCGGACTCTTCTGATTCTCCTGCTCAGACACTGTCTCAATAACCTTGATGGTCTCCTCTGTATCCACCCGTGTTTCTTCAAGAGAGAGTTCCCCAGGGTTCTTTCTGTGGGTTCTTTTCTCTTACTCTCCATGCTCTTCATGAATTATTTTATCTAGGCCCAGGGCTGCGACTATAAATCTCTATTGCTAGGCAGTCCCTCTCTCCTGGATACCAGGCTCCTATGCTTAACTGTCCCCTGGGCATCTTTCCCAGGTGTTCTCACAAGCATCTCAAACTTAGCATGCCCAGGAGTGAGTATTTTGTTTTTTTCTTCACATAGTTTTCATTAAACATCAGAATGTGCTTTATAACATGCTTCCCTTTTCTTTCTTTCTTTCTTTCTTTCTTTCTTTCTTTCTTTCTTTCTTTCTTTCTTTCTTTCTTTCTTTCTTTTTTTTTTTTTTTTTTGGCTGCAACTGCCAGAGATCCATCTGAAACTAGTAAAAACAAAAAGACATGTACTGGTTCATATAATAACTAAGATATCTAGGGGATGGAGCTGGCTCCAAGAACTCCAGGAACCCAAATGTTGTCCCTGTATCTGGATCTTTCTATGCCTAGCGCTCTTCTCTGTCCCTCCCTCCCTCCCTCTCTGATTTCTTCCTTCTTTGTGTTAGGGAAAGTGGGGGAAATGGGAACAGAAGGGCATGGCATGGCCACCAACTCTTCTAGCTTAAAAATCCCAGTGAAAGAAGGAAGCTACTTTCTCCCGGTATCTGCATATAAAATCTCAGGGAGGAGCAGAGTGTTCCTTGGCAAATCACTGTATGTAAGGGTTTGGTGAAATAAGATGGTCAGAAAACACATCATAAACTCTCCACTAGAGCCAGAAAGCCTGGGTACTATAATTGGCAGGGGCGACACAGGACCACAAGGAGTGGAGAAGTCTCTTCATTCATCATCCACTCACTCATTTAACAAATATTTATGGAGCCTATCCTAAATTCAATCCCCAGGCTAGGAGCCCGAGAAGTAGTGGTAAACAAGACTGACAGAGCCCCTGCCAGTCTCGAGCTTGCATTTTAGTGGAAGAGACAGGCATTAAACAAATGGATATGGAAATATAAGTAAATGTCACTGCGATAAGTGCTTTAAAAGAGAATTGGGAGACTAAAAAGAGGACAGGAAGTGCTATCCAGCTACCACCTAAGGATAAGAAGGAAGGTTCCCAGTGCAGAGAAGGAGGGAAGAGTAGTCAAAGCAGAGGGAACAGAACTTGCAGATGCTCTGAGGCTGGTCGGAGAACGTGTTTGGAAGTGAAAAAAAAAAAAGACCCATCCTGGGCCCTCCACCACGAGGCTGTCTGAGCAGCCAAAGCTGGAGGGAAAAGCAGAGACCACATTGACAGGGCCCGGTAGGTATCATTAAGGAGTCTTGAGTGTTTCCTCTGAAGGTGGCAAACCATCGAGACATGTGAATCTCTCACACTGAAGAACAAGTTTGAGAGGTTTTTGTGCACCTGAGCTGGGAAAGTGTCTTCAGGGACTTGGGAAGGCTCCTAACTCCTTGCTGTCCCTCTGCACATTCAGATGGAGACATTCAGCAGGGTAAGCGTTCGTTTTGATTGGCCTCAACTCTCCTCAGGAGACGGGGGTTTTGCAACACCAGTGGGGTCAACAGAAGGGAGACTGAGAGCTGCTGTGTTAGAGAAGCACAGGCCCAGGGGTTACACAGACTTAGGGATAAATCCTGCTCCATCATTTATTGGATATGACCTTAAGCAAGGACTCAGTTTCCTTGCTTAACAAAGTAGTCCATTCCCTTCTCAGCATAAGAGGGGTGATAAACCTATTGGTTAGGAAGCTCCGACCTGTAGATTGCAAGCCCCCCTGATTTACCTGACTTCTGAGGTAGGGCAAGTGTGTGGGGGGGGGGTTCTTTTTCTGTTTTGTCTCTGTCCCCTTTAGTGCTTGTCCAACTCCCCTCAATGTCGTAAGAGGGCTGAAGCCGTTCTAGGCATGACACACAGACACGACAATGATCGGTAGAGGAGGAGCCCATGGCCTTCCCATGCGTGTCTAAGCCAACGAAGAACATCTTCACAGAAGTCACTGTGCAGCCAATTCTTCGTGCCTCATGGGCTAGGGCTGTGCCATATGCCCGTGCCCAGCCAGTCACTGGCATGAGCGGTTGCATCACTGTAATGGCCTTAGTTCCATCAGGACTCAGCCCTCGGCCTGGAGCCGCTTCACTGCAGTACAAGACCAACTGAAGTCATTAAAAACGAGGGAGGTGGTGATGAATTGTTGTTGAGTAGGCAACACAGCCACATATAATACCTTCGTGTTTCTGTTTCAGGGTTGTGGTCCATATTTGTGATAGTGTCTGTAATTGATGGTAGCTATTGCTATACTTCTAGCAAGTTCTTTGCAAGCTCTTTAAATCTGTCTGTACAATTTCAACTCCATTTTGTTAACCATTAAAAGAAATCCTCAAGGATCTCTATTGACTAGTCCAATAGGAGGCACCATTTGTAACTAAACACGATGAAATAAAACAAGATTTTTTTCAAATGTGTGGAATTAAGACTTTACCCCTATCCAGGCCATCATATTCTGCTTTCTCAAGTTCAATAACAGTAAGTTACATTTTATTCTCTTTTTTTGCTTTTTAGGTAGTAAGTATGCCTGTTAAGCATTATGAGCACTAGAGTCAGAAAATTGCTGTTCGAATCTTGCCTCCATCATTTACTGTCAATGTTAGTTAAACTTTCTAAGTCTCAGATTTTTAAATATTTAACACAAAAATAATATTATCCTCTTATGAGGATTGAGAAAGATAAATAGCTCATATACAAATTTGTGGATCACATTGTGTATTTTGTAAATATTAGCTCCATTCATTGTTATCCAGCTCATATAGTGATCAAAAAGATGAACTGAGATAATACATTTTTAGGAATCGCACATAGTAAATAGTTAATAAATAGCATCTATTATGTTTTCCATAAGCCAGAACAGTAGCTGCCTTCATTAATGCCATGGAGTTTTTTCTACATTTTGATTGGTGGAACCATGCCACTCCAATCATGCTACAGGTATTAATTTTTTAGACAAAACACATGGTTAGTGTTTCAAATTACTGACTACTCCCTTTAGGGCCTGTCATGTTACACTAAATGGTCTGGTGTGGTCATTCACCAAACTAATAATTAAATGCTGGAATTTTGCTAAAACAAGTTACAAGCAAAAGATATTGGTCTTCAGCCTATACCCAGAAAGGGGTGTTTTGGAAACTATACACTTTTGAAAAGTTGACTTGTCCTTAATCCCCCCTAACTGCCTTTATTTCTTGAATTCCTCAATCCAGCGGGCTCTCGTGTTCACTGTAATAAGAGTCGTTTCTTTGCATTTAATTTGCAGCAGCAACAACAACAACAAGATACCTTTCTTAAGGGGTTTCAATGGATTCTGACATAATATCATTCTGACATGAACTTCTTTAAGTTGCTGAGTAGAGAGAGCCTTCGTGGTAAAGAATAACACAGGGGGTGAGCCAAGAGAGAAGTAGGAGTTTAAAAATGGGCCTTTAGAATGGAATTAAAGTAAGACAGGGTGGGTGGGATGTTTGCTGGAAGAACTAACTAAGGTCAATAATGGCTCTCCAGTTTTCAGTTGGGAGAGAGGTTGATGCAGCCAGAATTTGAATGGAACTAAAGTTTCAATCTTCTCTTCTTTTATTTTTTCACCTTCACACTTCTCACCCAGTCATACTGCCCAGTGATGTCCTGGGAAGCAGCCACAGATCATTGAGACCTCTCATTACCAGCAGCCTCATGAAAGAGTATTTGCCTGAAAGACTGCATCTAGACACATTTTCAAGACAACAACACTAGAACTGATTGCCAGTCTCCTCTAAGGGATTATTAGGACTGATCCCATAGTGTCACACACTTTAATTTGCCTCACTCGCCATCACATGTCTAAGTCTCCCCTAGCATCTACCCATGATCATCCAAAACCTCATTGTCACCTGTGCTGTAAATTTCACAATTAGAATCTGTGGACACCCCCAAGACGACCTCCTGGTGATTCATGTCTTTGTGTAATCCCTTCCTTCATTGGATAGAGCTGATTTGTATAACCAATAGAATGTTGCAAACATGATGAATTGTGACTTCCCATGTTAGATTTAAAAGACATTAAAGCTTTCATTCTCCTCTCTTGGGTTACTTGCTTTGAGAGGAAGTGAGCTGCCATATGAGCATGTGCAAGCAGCTCTATGGAGAGGAACAAAGGGCAAGAACTAAGGTCTTCTGCCCGTAGCCAAGTGAATGAGTCATCTTGGAAGCAGATCCCCCAGCCCCAGTTAAGCCTTCAGATGACTACAGCCCTACCTAACATCTGGACCGAAACTCGATGAGAAGCCCTCAGCCAGAACTGCCCAGGCAAGTTGCTCCTGAATTCCTAGACCACAAATATTGTGAGATAATAAATGTTTAATGTTTAAGCCATTACATTTTGGAGTATTTTGTTACACAGCAACATATAGCTATTACACTAAATCAGTGCTCACCCTCCAATTCTTCTCAAATATTACCCCCATGCTTCCTCAAGCTCCTGACCTATGATCAGTAATTCCTAGAATCCTCAATTTATCCTTTAAGCAGTTACTCAGCCCTTCGTCCTAGTTGAAACTTGGTTGTCTTCAGATAGCATTGTTTCCCATGTAGCTCTATAACAGTTAGGATACTTTCTGCTGCAAAAAAAAGAATGACTCATAATGGCTTACACAATAGGGGCACTGAATGATCTCACATAGCAAAAAGTCTCGAGAAAGTTGTTTTTAAGTTTAGGGCAACATCCCACTGATGCCCAGGCTTTTCGTATCTTTTCATTCGATCAACCTTAGATATTGACATTTTTTCTTCATGTTTATTGCCCCACAGTCACACAATGGCTGCTATAGTTCCAGGCGTTATGTTCACATCCAGAGCAAACTAAAGAGAAAAGGGAGATGAGAATGAACTCACCTCTCACAATCATCCTTTTGATAAGGCAACAAAAACTTCTCCAGAAACCTCCCAGAAGTTTCCCACTTACGCCTGATGAACATTTCTAATATAGCAACTCCCTGACATACTCTGTCTCCTTCCATGTCTTTTTTTAAAGTACTTAATACTATTTGAATATATATTTGTTTCTTTTCTGCCCCCTCTCATTGGAATGTAAGCTCCGTAAGAGCATGGCTTTTGTGTGTTTTGTTCATGGCTATGTCCTCAGCACCTAAAACCATGTTGGTACATATACAGGTGCTCAGAAATGCACATTGTTGAATGACTGTCCTTCGGCCATAACTATATCATAGCTACTCTCAGCTACAGAGAAGGGTATGCAAAAAAGTATTGGCAAAGGGGAATGGTATTGACTTGGTCATCTTAGCCCAATCATTATTAATTAGTACTGGATACGTTATTAGAATTTTTAAGCAAAACAGAAAGATGGGGAAATGGCTGTTAACTAAAGAACCAACAGAGTCTGACCAAAGTCCTCTCAAGCAGAGACTGTGTGTTTTCTCAACTCCTACGTATCTTAAGATAGAGAGGTAAGGTCAATATTCTCCCTGCTTCCCATTCCAACTTTTAAACTGTTACTTCTACTTTCCCTTGCAAAACCCTGTGTTTGTTTGAAATTTTCTCCTTGCAGATAAACTCTCCTTGTTGCTCTCATTTATCCAGTCATTTCTCATATAGTATAAAAAATTAGCTCTGGTTCATGTTCCTCCTCTTCATCCAAACTTAGTCATCATTCTGATGACTTGCTGATTTCAACACCCAGGTGGGTGATCCATCCCATACCCCAGCCTCTCTGTTTCTCAGTCTCAACTCTGAAGACCACAACCCCTACACCCAAACACTCTTCCTCAGCTTCTCTCTCCAATAGCATGCTTTGGGCTCATTATTACCAAGAATATACCACCTCTCAACATGATTGTAAGCATCCCACATTGGTCACCCCTCCTGTGCTTTCAGCCTGCCTTCTCAAGTTCCTCACTAACAATAATTCTTCAATCTCTCCATGTCATCCAAGCCACTGAACTCACCTCTGAAGAAATACCTTTCCTCTATCTAGGGTTAATCCTTCAAAAGCAAACTCTAGATTTTCTCCCCAAATATGTTTATCTCCCTAGTCTTCATCATCCCGGTAAGAGCACCACCATATGCCTATTGCTTATACCAGAAACCTGCAAATTGGCCTGATTCTTCCCTTAACTCATGCAAGCCCTGGCTCTCCCTCCTCTTTACTTATTATTATATATTTACTTATTATTATATAATATATTATTATATATTACTATATGATTTATTATGAGACTACATATTATATAGTGTGTGTGTGTATATATATATATATAGTATACCCATCACACACACACACACAAACACATTATCCCTTTGCTGGCATAAGCCACCATCATGACCTGTATGGATAACCTACAATCACATTATTTTTTCCTCAAATACTGTCATCATGGAGCAGCCCGAGTAACCTATTTCAGAGAAGAAGTCATCCCATCATTTCCCTGGCCCTTCACTGACTCTAGAATGAAATTTGAATTCATTAAATGACTTCAATTCCCTGTGTGACTTTCCTCTGCCTATATCTGCAACTGATTCCATGACCTGTGTCTTCAAAAAGACTCTTCTCCAGCTGAACAAAGTTTCTTCTTCTTTTTTTAAAATATATCTTTGTTGATTTCAGAGAGGGGACGGGAAAGGGAGAGAGAGAGAGAAACATCAATGATGAGAGAGTTATTGATCGGCTGCCTCCTGCATGCCCCCAACCGGGGATCAAGCCTGCAGCCCGGGCATGTGCCCTGACTGGGAATTGAACTGTGATCTCCTGGATCCCAGGTCGATGCTCAACTGCTGAGCCACACCCGCCAGGCAACACTTCCATATATTTAGATGTGAGTTTGCTTCTCTGCCCCCTCATAACTGCGAGGATAGGAGTAGTTTTATCTTGACAATACCCCACTGCCAGCTGGCAGTAAATGCTCTAAAAAGTGATAGTGGGTGAACCTTCAGGCTCATAATTCACCGCCTCAGTTAAATGAGTAACAATAATAATACTCCCTTTTGTTCTTCACATTTTTGTCAAAGTATAAAGAAGACTTTTTCAACAAATACTTAACTTTTAATTTCACAAGCTCCTGGCCAATTTGTGTTGTTAACCCAAGTTGTATGTACATGGATTTTGCTGAATTCAGTGCATTTGCTGCCACTGCAACTGCTGGGAAAAATGACCAAATTTTTGCCTCCATGCTCCCAATTTAGCAATAGATCATGACACTTAGATATTTCTTCAGGGAGTATTAATTGTAGGGGGAAAGTGATGGCATCTTATTTAGGTTGTCTGGAAAGTCAAAGAAAGATTATAATTTATAGTTACTATGGTAGCTAATTATACCTTCAAGGATATGCCAGTTGCTGTGTGTTGTTTTTTTTTAAAGGCTTTGATCATAAATGAGATCCTTTATGGGGAATCAAAGAAAATAAAGTGGGATTTGCAAATTTGCCGGCTTGAAAGATGCTTGGATACTGAGACTGAATTTCTCCTTGGATAAAAAGTCAACTCAGATCGGTTTGTCCAAGGTGCTAAAGGTCATATCAAGCTTCTCCTCGCCTGGAGATGATATTGTAGAATGCTAACCCTTGTGTTTTCATCTGAACTATTTACTATGTGGGCCTCGAGGGTTCCAATTTTGGTTCTTTCAGTGACTAGCAAGGATACCCTGGACAAGTTTCCTCTCACGTAAACTTACATTAGACACAACTGTATGGGGTGATTCTGAATTATAATTAGATAATGAGTTGAAGATTAAGGGAGGGCATATTATTCAAATTAACAGTCTAAAACAAATCATTCTTATTTTATAATAATTTTATCTGGCTCACCAGGTAGGTCATGAGTTGTCTGGTGGCAAGAACATTGTCAAAATCTGCACTGTCTGTCACTTACCAGGCATTCAGTAAGTGGTAATGGAATGCATGTTGAGATTAATATTCAAAGCTCAGTTTAAACTATCTGAGTTTTAAAATCCATGACAAGTGCTCACTGGTACCACAGGCAGGATTAACAACTCCTTCCTCTAGGAGCTGCTAATGCTTCCTTATGCCTTTTGTTTCAAGTTGCCTTGTTACATGCTGTTTACATGCTATTTTCCAATTATTCACTTGTCCCTTATTTAAATGCTTCTCAATAAAGTATTAGATAAATTCTTGGAAATGTATTTTCATCATCTTATTAGCTCAACCACCCCTTTCTTGAACTTTTAAAACTACCTCTGAACTTAAAAACTGAGCCGAGGACATAATAGATGCTCACTGAATACGTTCTAAGTTATGTTGAAAATTTCAAATCATTTTCCTAGTTGTAGTAAGTCAATAACATCATGTCTATACTCCAAGGGCAAAGTAGGGTGGGGACAGGGAAAATTGCTGTGCACAGCTGATCAAGGGTGTCCTTGACCCCACAGAACAGCTGGGCTCAACATGAGAAGAGAGCTTTCACTTTTGATCTTCAAGATAACATTTTAAAATACAGAAAGGATTTGAGATGACGTGCATGCTTTCCTTTCAAACACACCATATGGAGTCTGAGACCCTTGGATTAAGAATCACAAGACCTACTTACTAAATAAAGACAACCAGGCTCCCAGACAGCCAACAGAGAGGGATACAGAGCATGGCTAAGAGTAAAACTTACTCTAGCAGAAAGCACCAAGATCTAGCTCAGGAGTCTCACTCCCTTGTCCCCAGCAGGCCAAGTCATGCTAACTTCTATTTTCATCTTGCTTCCTGAATGATCACCAAGTACTAACTGTCCCAGTTTCCTAATGAAGTAGATGCTGGGAGTCAGAATTACAGTAGCAACCCCATTTGAACCAGGATTTGTGATTTTCAGGGCCACCTACTCACACCTGCAGATAGCCAGCTGCAACGCAGGCTTAGGTCCTAGCAGAGAGGGCGCAGCCTAAGTTAGCTGTGCGGAGTGAGAAGGGAAACCAAACCAACCCTGCATTCCACTGTGCCTGGGCTTGGACCTGTTCTCTCGGTGGGTCTTCTAGAAGCTCCTGCAGGTTCAGGAAGAATTTGGTAGACACATCAATGTTTATTCTCCCTTCACCTTCCATCCCACAGTCATCTCTCTGAACACCCAGCCCAATTCCTTCTGCACAAATTCTTATCCCAAACTGAGCCACCAAATTGGATTATTTTATGATAAAGGTGAAAGCAGTTGGGACAGGAACCCAGAACACCTGCCAGGGTGATGGAGTGTTCCTCCAGAATCTGTCCCTGCAATATCCTCAGTGCTTTCCACGGTGGGGGAAGGAAACTAGGGAGGGTGATGGAAAAGAGAACTCCAGGGCCACGTGCAGCCCTGCGGCCTACCGCTCTCTCTGATGAAAGATACTCATGTGGATCACGTGTATGTGTTCGGGAAGAGGCACAATGAGCCCAGTCACGTCACTTTAGTTTCAAGATGATGTTAAAGTGTCTAATTCCGGGAAGATATGCAACAACAGACAGAGCCTGGATATATGGGACTCCACCACCAATCTTAACCCAGCACAAATTGTGTGAGCTTGCGTGTAAATGGTTATCAGGAACCCCACTGTGTTTCATTTGTGCCTCCGCTTCTCTACCACAAGTGGCTGGGGATACTTTTATTGGGTGGCCTAGGAAAAGAAAACCCAAAAGAGTTTTAAGGTTTCATCCCAAGCCCATAAAAATGTTGAGCGAGGAAGTAGAAAGGAATCAAAATGTCAGGAGGGAAGAGAGCAGAGGGAGACATACACAAAATCAGCGCACTCACCCTTTCCTCTTACTGAACCTTAAGCTCGCCACAGCTCACAGTGGGTGGGTATTAATACACGTATATGTTGCCTGGAAACTCACCCATTGACCACACTGGGGGAGGAGTTTAAAATAAAAAGTAACAGATAGGGGAAGAGACAGTTCAGGAGTTCAACATCCTGTAGCTGTTTGTGTTGAAATTTATCTTCATTTCGTTTCCCAGGTCCACTGGGCAGCTAAGCTCCAACAGGTGATGGTGCATTTTGACTCACAAAGGACTTGACCTAAGAAGGCAGGGGCCAGAACTTTCAGGAATCGCCAGGTTTCAGCTCACTCTCTCTGCACTACTGACCAGCAGCCATACCCACTAGGGCAGCCAAAGGGGAAATGGGCTAACTGGGTCTAGAAAAAAGACTTGCAATCATGGATGTGAGGCCATAAATTATAAGAACTTGCCTAGGCCTTAGCTATCACTGAATGCCTGCCCCCACTCATTTGTAGCGTGACCATGAACTCTGATGGCCTGGGATAGCTCCTGTATGGACCAATTGCTCTGGCATAATTATGAATAGCACCCCCTCTTGCTTTCAGAAGTGTCCAGGTTTAGTCAAACAAATTATCTAGTTACCTATTCATTTGGCAGATGGCAAACCTGAGGTCCAAAGAAGGAGTGAGAATTAGTGGCAATGCGCATAGAGATTTGGAAGAGGTTATGGGTGGATTTGCTATGGCCAACCAGACAAAAGCAAGACACACAAATGCAACCCAATCTCCTTTGCCCATTACATGAAAATTAACTAACTCTCTATCTCCCTCTTTGCCCCGATTATAAACTCTTCAAGGTCTAAGTCTTTGTCTTCGCATCTTATCGCTCAGTGTCAAGCACATCTCAGGCACTTAATAAGTACTAGTCTGACTGCTGCCTTTAGTAACACACTTTCATGTACTTTTCCCGTTGATTCTCCATTGGCACCACATGGTGAGTGAGGCTGAATAAAGATGAGAAACCTTAAAGTCTGGGGTGTCACACGCCGAGGATGTTAACGGCAAAACCACTAAAGCCCAGGTCCTCGATGCTTCTTTCCGTGCCACGAGAGTCAGCGTTAGAAGGGGTCTAACTGTCGAGGGAATGTCTCTTAGAGGGATGGAGCCTGGAAGAGCCGAGGAGAACGTGGGGGGCAGAGAAACATCTCTGCGGGCTCAGACACTGACTACTGGACCGGCAGAATGATTTCTCGGGCCCTGTATTTCTTCCACGACGGCTGCTCCTTTGAACAAAGGAAGCCCATCGTGTGCCCGTGGCGGGTGGGAGGCGCAGGGCTGGCCAGAGCCCGCGGGCCACATGGGCAGAGGTTCCAAGCGGATGGGCGAGGGCAGGATGAATGGGCCACAGAGCGGCGGCCAGCTTGGGTCAGGCTGACAAGGGTTTGCCCCGCACCAGGGCTTCCATAGGATGTGTCCGGGGCCCCATTCAAGAAAGGATCAAGCCGGGCCTTTTCCTGGTTGTTTACTTTTTTAAAAAATTAAAGCTTAGCATTTTGAAAAAAATGTATTTCTTGGAGACAAATATATTTCAGCCCAACCCACATCCCACTAGAACTCACCACACAAAGTTTCCAGTTCCATCCCCGAGGCCACAGTGCCACTGTACCATGAAGGGTGATACTTTATTTATTTAATTCCTACTTTTTAAAATTCTCCCATTCTAGCTCCTTAAGCATCCAGTCGGCTTGTATTATTTTGTCTGGACCTTGTCTCTCGTCCGCGAAGCTATGAAGTTGGTGTATTGTTTGCGCACTTCCATGAAAACTTTTTTTTTCTCAAAGTGAAATAATCTTTACCTGACTTGGAGCTGTAAATGCCCCCAGGGATCATCGGGAGCCTCCTTGACTTCCTCCTGGCCCAAACGTCATCGCTATTCAGTCGACCATAGGGCACGCTAGGAAAGAAAAGAGATGCATGCTCGTTCAGGTGGGAGGTGACCAAATGGCAGAGAGACATCTTTCTGGTTGACTCAAAGTGTCCCGTGTGGATTGTGGCTTCCCTCTCCTCCCTCTGCCCCATCCTCAATAACTTTCCAGCAATCGGAGGAACAAGAAAAGAATCCCAGTAAAAAAATCTCACACCATTACTCAAATTCCAACCTTGCATAGCTGGTAGTAAGGATTTTCCATCCTTATAAAGGGGACCAAGAACAGGGTACGGTGTCCTCCTGGGCAGCAGAGGCCACTGTGGGCACACACTCGAAGAAGGCCTTTTTGGGCCGCAGGACTCTGACCACAGTTCATTGGAACATACCGAGGGCTCGCTGTCCCCACGCGCGCATCTTTCGGGTCAAGTGGTCCTCACGGTTCACCTTGCTGCCGTGATTCCACGGAGGCAACAACGACAACAACAAAACTGATTGTTCTTTCTTTCTTTTCTTTGTTCGAGAGCAGTCTCCTTCGGCGATGAGGGATTTTGGAAACTTGCCGACTTTCACTCACATCCTGGGGTGGCTACTCTCCGATTGCGTGACCTTGCGACCTCACTTCTCTGAGTCTAGGTGTCCTCATTTGGACAGTGGAAATAGTAGCACTTATAAAGTGGATTGTTGTGAGGATCAAGTGAGGTAAAACAGACGGGGGCCTTCGGCATGTAAACACGGATCCATGGCTACCACTGTGACTATACTAGTTTGGCAACGTAATCAGGCGTGTGGATGGCCATGGCCAAGCCCAGACTCCTCCGTGTTCTCATTACTGTCTCCTATTTAACGCTTTGTCTACACAAGTCACACAAGGGCCTCATCAGTAGTAGGAACATCCCCGTGAGTGGTTAAGGAGAGGTGACGCAGGCAGAGATGGCCATGGTTTCGCTGGGCCTCCCAGGATTCCTCTGAGAGGTCAGGGATTTAATCCGAGCACAGGAATCCTCATTCTCACTGCAGGCCCAGGTCAGCACATAATTATGTGGTGTCCCACTAGATGTTCTGTGTGGCGTGCACTGCATGGAAATCTATAGAAAACTACAGTCTGACCCAATGTTACTTTTACAAATAAGTTTTCATTGGAATACAGCCATGTCCATTCATCTATCTATTGTTTATGGCTACTTTTGTACTACAACAGTGGAGCTGAGCAGTTGCAACAGACATCAGAGCCAAAAATATTTATTATCTGTCTTTTATAGAAAAAGGAGACAGACTCCTGTGCTTAGCTTTTGGACCTAATACCTTGTACATAGTAGATGCTCAATGTTAGATGCTCATGTTGAGGGGATGGATGGATGAATGAATGGATGGATGAATGCATAAATAAATAAAGGCTCTAATACCAGCTCAAAATATTCAAGCATTAATCTTAAGGAACTTGGAATGAAAAAGATTAAAAAACAAACAAACCTTGAAATGAGAGACTTAGATTCCCGTTCCTACTCTGCCCCTGAGTAGTTTGTGTGGCCCCTGGATCAATCCTTTCCCTTCTCTGTGTCTCAGTTTCCTCATCTATGAAATGGGAACACCAAGCCCATTCACCAGGGCTGTCATGAAGAATGAATGAAACCACAAATGCCAACGCATCTTGCCCATTTCTGGCGCATAACAGAAGGTCATCAATGTGAGCAGGAAAAACGAGAATGACAAGAAAGCCTTTGCTTCTGACTAAAGCATCTGCCCTGTCGCAAAGAAGTAAACAGAGCAATTCATACATTTCACTGGCAGATGCCACGGAAAAAGCTTCAAGGAGCATTCTACACAAAGACTCCCAGGCTAGCTTGTGTTCAAACAAACCGGACAGCCAACCCACAGCCTGAGCCGGGAGCCAAATATTTCAGACACCATCAGGGCTGCTCCGCATGCGGCTGGAGCCGGGCCACAGGAAGTCCTTGGTGTCAGCTTCTAGAACCTGGGGAGGTTCTCTGTTTTCTTAATCCTCTGTGCAGACCACTGCTCAGATAAGGGGCATGGAGAGAAAGAAAGGGGGTCTCCCTTGATCAAGGCTGCAGCTTCCTAGCTAAACAAGAACATGCAGTTGTCTGCGGGCTGCCAGGAGTAACGTCTGCAGACCAACAAGCCTTTTGTTCCCCTTTTCTTCTGGGGTGGGTCTGGGTGTGTGTGGGGGGGTGGTCTATCATAATGTTGACCTTGGGGGGATGCTGTGCCACATCTCCCCCCAGATCTCATTTTACGGTGTGTGGAGTTTTATGGACCAATTTAACATGGGAGAGGAGACGAGAAGGCTGATGTGTGAACTGAATTGAAGAGTCATAAATTCAAAGGAAAATTATTCCAGAATTATAAGCCCCACTTAGCAGTGTCCAAGGGTAATAGCCACTGTTCAATGACAGGGGTTGGACTTCCAAAGTTATTTCAGGGGCCATTTGCAGGACAAACACCTTTTCATTTCATTGGGATGGGTAAATATTTTTAAATGGGGTCTCCTACAAATGTTGGGATCCAGCCAAAGTCCCCAAATGGTGGAAATCCTGAACACCCAAGTGCTCTTTGCCCAGGACAGTTCATTCAGGAAGTCTCAAATCTGACAGCAAGTGATTTACACTTTATCTGCACAAAATACAACCAGACTCACTGTTTGGCTTGAACTTGGGACCTGAGGAGGTTTCTGAAAACCCTTTGATTGGGAGGCATTGGCTAGGACATAACAAAGCTAAATTCCTAAGTTCCCACAGGCTGAAAAGCAGAAACAAGGGTGTTTTGATGAAGACTGAACCTTGTTTTGTATGTTTCTATGTTTGTAACAATAGCTCAAGAACCCATGTGCATATTTTTATCCAGAATTACAGAAAGGCCAGCAAATAAAGCGGTTGGATGAGGCAGAACTGATCCAGCCATCAGCACATACAGCAGATCTCTCCTCCTCGTGTTTCTAAACACCCGGAAAGAGAAATACCTGAGACCTGCCAGCATCACAATGAGAAAATGGAAAGTCAGCCTGAAGTCCCCTGAGCGTTACCCCAACACCCCCTCCCCAGAATACCTGTTGCCTGTGACCGTGTACCGCTGGCTTTTCCAGGGTCCCTTCTTGTAGGCATCTGATTTCCGTGGATTTTTCAACAACAGTCCCACCAGCTTCTCTAAACATAACATCCCTCAAATTTCCCACTCAGAATACATCATAATGAATATTTGCAAAAGCTATGAAAAGCCCTGTCCCTTCATGTCTGCTGGCTGCTGGCTGACAGTGTCTGGTGGCCCTCATTCAAAATGAATAGTGGAGTTGCTGAAAATCTAGACAGTAAGAAGACTCTTGTCGGTGTCACCATAACCTCAGGCCTGACTTGGAGAGGCCTCTGCCAAGGCCCTTTCTTTCCTGAATTATTGGTTTTAGACTTTTGTTCGAGAGTCATGAAGACTATTTTTGCCATTGCCAGTGGGTTATGTAGGCACAAAGTAATATTTTTTAAAAATATCAGCATGTACCTTCCTGAATTCATGAATTTTTCATCCAAAGCCAAGCGAAATGTTCTTCTGTTTGCCAGTGTTTAAGTTACAGGTTGGAAAACATTCAAAGAGCTTGAAATTCAAGCTGATGAGATAGATGAGAGGAAGGGGAATGGCAGTGGCCATTGGCAGTCATTCAAAATGGGATATTCTCTGCATGAGGTGTTGAGGCCCATTAATAGAGTGCAGGAAAAATTGTCGGACTCCACAAGATTAGGGTAGAAGCTCATAAGTAAATGTACTTGGTCTGGGGGTGGGGTAAGGGTCAGTCTATCATAATGTTGACCTTGGAGGATGCTATGCCACATCTCCACCCAGATCTCATTTTATGGTGTGTGGAGTTTTATGGACCAATTAAAACCTAGGTTTTAGGTTCTATGGTTAACTCATGGTTGCTCTGCATTTTAGAGATAAATATATAAAGGAAAAAGGCCCTTTCTGGACCAGCGATGACAGTGAGCCATGAAAAAATAATGACTATTAATCCAACTTGTATTGACTATATTTTCTTAGTTTCTGCATTCCTTTTATTTTATTGACTTGAGAGAGAGGGAGAGAGAGATTTGTTGTCCCACTTACTGATGCATTCACTGTTTGATTCTTGTATGTGCCCTGACCAGGGATTGAACCTGCAACCTTGGCGCATGGAGGTGACGCTCTAACCCCCTGAGCTCCCCAGTCAGAGCTATTTTCTGCATTCCTCATGCTCTGGCATTTGGAGAAGTTCGAGACTTTTTCTTGATGCCCTTTTGACTCATAGAACTAGAATGAAGAGACTGGGGTGAAAATCTAGATTCGTTTTTCTGTCAGTTAGACGTGTCGATCCTTAACCCCAGCAAATGCTGGTAAATGGGCTCCAAGACCCAGCATCCCTCACATCATCAGTTTGTTTCTCTTTCAGTGTCTGAGACTCCTCCACAGACACAGACACACACACACACACACACACACAGCTGACAGTGCTCTAGGTGGAAAGTAAACAAGGGCGCATATTTCACAGCCTGTTCTTTAGTTAAGGGCATGGGGCGCACCTCCCCTACTTGGTAGTAATGGCATATTTTCCACTTGTTACACAGCAGCTGAGACGCCTTAAAAGTGAAAATTATGGAAAAGATTGGCACATTGGCAAGGGCATTAAGTGAGATGACCTCGAAGGTTGCTTTCCTGCTCCTTTCGTCAGTCATATGAGAGAAAATGTCATTTCAGGAGACCATACTGTAGGCGGCTGTCAGTTATTCACAGACATTAATTCTCCTAGCAGCTTTTTCCATCTTGATGAAATGAGCTCAGAGAAGGCTTTGCAGCCCTTCGTAACTTTTCCTACCACTGTCCCGAAAAGGTCTGGAGGGCTGGGTGTCTCTCCTCTGTTTCTCTCCATTTATTCACCATAAAGGCCGAGTCCCTAACACCTACCACCACTGGGCTAGACACCCTCAAGATTCCTGCTCTAATGTTGCGGTTTTCCTTTATTTTAGGAATCAGAAATGCATCGACAAAAAATTTTAAATCCCACCCAGTTCCATTTCCAAATTGCTGTTATCAGTTGAACATACGTTCTTTCGAAATACTTTACGCTCAAATAAACATATCCATAATATGTGTGCGCCTCTGTGTGGACACGTACAAATGGAACTGGGGCGGACAATGTCCTTTGACAACCCGGCAGCCGTGAACATCAAGCTTCTACTTTCCAGCTATAAGAGCCCATTTTTTAAGGTAGGGGAAAGAGATCTTTTTGTTGGTTTGAGATTTTGAGGGGGGTATTTATTCTTTTTTATTGAGGTACAACTTGCATACTGTAAGTTTCACAGTTGTTAAGTTCAACAAATGCTGACACAGGTACACAGCTGTCAAATCACCACCCAGCTCAAGATGCAGATCGTGTCCATCACCCCAGGAAGCCTCACCCTGACCCTTCCCAGGCAATGCCTCCTACGGGTAATCCCTCCCCAGGTCTCTAGCATCACAATGTCACCCTGTCTTAAAGGTCAGATAAATTAAATAATACTGCATGTAATCTCTGCTCCTGGCTTCCGCCAGCATTTCGATGAGATTAATTCATGGTTTGCTGCACAATTCAGTGGCTGCTCTTCATGGCTGTGTGGTTTTCACTGCACGCATATGCCGCAGTTTACCCACTATTTTATTGAGGAACACCTGGATGCTTCCAGTTTTGTGACATTACAAATAAAACTGCTGAGAACAGTTCTTGATATATTTTGTTGGGTGTATGCACTTAGTTCTGTTGTTATGTATCCAAGAACGAAATTACTGGGGCATAACTTCTTTGTGAGCTTAGCTAGTAGATCTCACCAACATTTTTCAAAAGTGGCAGAAGCAATTTATATTCCCACCAATGACAGAGATGAGCTCTACTCGCTCTCCATTCTCACCAGCATTTGGCGTTGCCAGTCTTCGGGATTTTAGCCATTCTGAGGGATATACACTGGATTTTTTTATAGGTTTCATTTATATTTAAATGACACATTTTTTTTACCATTTGAATTATTTACTTTCCCCTCTTTTTGGGTAAGAAATCATATACCAGTAAATTGAGTCACATTAGTGAACATGATATTTCTCTAAAACAGTTTATGTTAGTTCTTCCTTTGGGGCATCATCATGGACATACGACTTTTAACAGACGGAACTGGTTCCAAATAACAGTGATCATTTCAATGCTCAGTTTGTCCCATTGGTACAGTACCATTGTCCTCAGCTCCTTGACTAATTCAAGCGGCTGTCTAGTAATAGCAAAGGGAATTTCTTCTGTTCTCTGCCTACACTACAAGAAGATCTTAGAAAAAATTTTTTTATACTTTCTAAGTTCTATTCCCGTATCTTTAGGAGCAGGAAGCTGTGTGCCTGGATGGAGGCCGTCCATGATGAGTATCTGGGAATTACAGCATCCCATTATCTTCAACTTCAGCGTGTAAACACCTCATTTGTGCCCCCTGATTCCCCCACCGTGGCAGTTTTCTTAAATTCTTTACTTATTTCATTTTATTTGATGGCGTCTGTATATCAGAAAGGTCACTTTCCTTCTAGAATACCCCTCTCCAGCTTCCTAGATTCAAAGTTTCTGAATGTCCCTAATGCCAGTGACCTTCATCTCCTTGCATTGTAACCATCTCTTCCCATAGAGTAGCAATCAGACATCTTTTCGGCTGCAAGTATAAAACCGAACACACACATGCACAAAACAAAATTCTGACTTTGTGGCTTACACACAGGTTTAGTTTCTCTCTCATAATAAGCAATATGGAAGTATGTATGCGGTCAAGGGCTGGAGCAGTTTGTCATCAGGACCCGATGTCCTTCAGTCTCTCTCTTCCACCATCCCGCTATCAATAACCTCATATAAATTAAACCGAGTTTGCTGTCCAGTGAGAAATAAAACCCCTTCCCCATTTTCTCCTTCAGTCTTACTCTGAGGCTTTATTTCCCTCCATAGCACTTATCAGCTCTTGACAAATTTTATAGTGTCTGTTCATTTCCTTACAGAAACCCAGTGTAAATTCCATGAGAACAAGGCCTTTTCTACAATGGTCAATGGCGCATAGCTGGTTCTCGGTAATTACTTCGAGAAGTAAATGAATCCTCAAATTCAGAAGGAGATGACCAAATAAAGCACTTTCCTTCTGCCAGATTCTGTTAGAGCATCACTGGGTGCCTGGCTCTCACAGGGTCAATGTCACCATTAGCAATAACCACCTTTACTTGTCACCTTCGTTGCTTTCAGAAATGTTGAGCAACTGTTGGTTAGAACTCCAGGCCCCTTGAATATTTGCTAACGATATCTCTAGGCTCCTTTAAAATGAGTCATGTGAAGCCCTGCGACGTTAAAGAACCGGGTCCTGGTTACCAGAGACCAACCCCTAGCAGCATTAAGAGCAGAACCAGACTCAAAAGATCTTTCATCTCATTTCTCTCAGACCTCCACAGTATCCATGGAATGTCGAGTGGCTCTGAAATTTTAACAACCTGGCTTGTAGGACTTGTATAAGAAACCTGTAGCCTTTTTGTCACTAAGTAATCAATTTTGTTTCCACAAGAAATATGGAACTTTATTCTTTTAGACCATGCATGTCCTTTACATTTCTTCGTAGGGTAGGGCAATTTCAATTTGCAAAAGGCTCTAAAGGAAATGTGCATTGATAAGATCTGAATAGTGCTGTTGTATTTTAAGTTACTGCATTTGTCTTTAAATGCCATTTCCAAGTCATTAATTATTAGTATTAAAGCTATATTTTATATACAGGGTGTCCCCCAAAAATGTATACACATACTTTGAATAATTATAAAGGCAGTGTTTATTAAAATACATTTCATTTTCAAAATGTAATATAATCAGCCCTGCTGGCGTGGCTCAGTTGGTTGAGCATGGTCCCATGCACCAAATGTTGCCAGCTTGATTCCCGGTCGGGGCACATGCCCAGGTTTCGGACTCGATCCCCAGCAGGGGGCGTGCAGGAGGCAGCCAACCAATGACTCTCATCATTGACGTTTCTATTTCTCTCTCCCTCTCCCTTCCTCTCTATGGAATTAATAAAAAAGTAAAATAAAAATAAAAACATTAAAAACATGTAATATAATCAGCTGTTAAAGTGTGTATATATTTTTGGGGACACCCTGTTATACTTAAATATTTATTATTATAATGTACCTAAGTACTGTACACAGCAGACCCTACACACCTCTATATATAATATATATCCTATATAGTAACACAGTAGGTTATATATAGTAATATGTTACTATATATTATATATTACCTACCATAAAAATAAGAAACATATATAAAACCAAGTTGCAGAATGTTCTTGCTCCCTCAGTGACCAACTACATGAGCTTTAAAAAGTCACTTCCTTTCTGTTCCTCACTTTTCTCATGGGAGAAATGATATTATTAACAATAACTGTGATCATATTTGCCCTGCTTATCTCAGTGGCTTGTTGCAAATTAAAAATAAAATAATAATCCTCATTTTGTACTCAGAGATGCAAATCTAATATAAAATATTAAATGTAAGCATTGTATACCAATTAAAATCGTGGGCTGTGGATCCAGACTGTCTAATTGAAACCCTGGCTCTGCCGCTTCCTAGTTGTGTGGGCCAGGGCATCTGCTGAACATCTCTGAGGTTCACCTTCCTCATCTATAAAACAGGGATTATAATAGTCCCTACCTCTACTGGTTGGTTGGGGTTTGAGTCTATCAATGTAAGTCAAATGCTTGGAACAAGGTCTGACACCTCATAAGAGCTCAGTGTTAGCTGCTACTGTAATACGTTAAGAAACTAATATTACAGCTAGCACGTAGAGCTAGACAGCTAGATATGCATGCATATTCATTCATATAGAGCTATATAAGTGTTGCATTTGTGTGGTTATATATAGATGTAGGAAAAGATTCAGAGCTACACAGCCAGTGAACTCAGTAGCTCTGTTATTTTTATTGCTTCTTAATGGAATGTACTTCTCCCACAGAAATACGTGGGAAATTTGAGAGGGTGGTTCCAGCAGTCTACTAAAGTTGAGTTCATATTGCAAATCCCTTAAGTATCACTAACTTTCTGTATTGTTAGAATTGAGTCCTTGCAAACGCAGCCACTGCTTGGGCAGAATGTAGCAGCTGCCCAACAGGTGTTGAGAAATATGAGAAATGGGGGGGGGGAGGGGGACCATAATTCCCAGATGGGACCCGACTCTCTTTTAATGCTTTAATGAGAAAAAAAGAGGCAAAGTAGCACAGAACAAGTAGTACTGTGCCGAAAAAAATGCATTAGAAATGGAGGTAAAAACAAAAGGTTTACCCCTTCCTGGGAGCTGAGCTTTTCCAAGCATTCTCAGCACTGTCCTGGATGGGAATTTCCAGGCTCCCTGGGCCTTCATGTGGACCATGCAGACGGGACGCTCTGCGTCTGCTGAGTCGCTCCTGCTCGGGTCCCCTGCTCTGAGCCAGCCCAATGTCTGTGCCAGCTTATTTCAGACCCAGAGCAGAGGTGGGAGAGTCCTCCTCGCGCTCAGCTCAGGGCATCTTTCCTTTCCTTGGAGCAGCATTATTTGCTGTCTTACTCAATTCAACTGGACACTTTTCTTTAGTTACTGCGTTTTAGGATTTCCCTGTAGACCGCTAGCTAGTCATCTAGCCTCTCAGAGCTTTCTTCATACAGTGAGCTTAATGACCGATAACATCACTCATTTAATCTATAACATTTTAGATTCTGTGTGCCCAGCATTAAGCGACACACTATTGAGACTATAAAAGAAATATATGGCTCTCATGGTATACGAGACTTTGATGGAGATTTATACACATTAAAATATTCAAGAGCAAAACGAGAGAGTATATAATAGACAGCTTGGCTAGTTTAGTTGCCTGTCTTCCTTGCCAGAATTCAAGCTATATGCCCTGTTCAGCCTTACGCCCTAGCAAGGTACCTGTAGCATGGCAGGCACTCAGATGTTTTTAAAACAAATGAATGGGTGAAGGGATGTGATTTAATATATAGTAACTATAAAAGCATTATTAATTTTAAACTAAAATCACTATACTAGACTAATAAGTAATGTAAAATAAAGAATGCAATTGTGGCAGAAAATGGCTAGATGCTCTTCAAACCCAGTCCTTCCTCCCTGGGTACATAACAAGACTGCCTCCCCCAGCATCTCTTGCAGTTAGGTGAGGTCATGGGACTGAGTTTTGAGCAATGACATGTGTGCATAAATTTTATACACCTCTTCCAGGCAGACCGCCCCCCCCAAAAATGCTCCTTTGAAATCTCTCGTGTGCACTGTTCCTTCCTTCCTCTGCCTGCTAGATGCTGAGGACCCTCTGGAGCTACCACCTGGAAGCAGCCCAGGTCCCTAAATAAACTGGGTGGAGAACAGAAACGGTGACATTAGGCTGTGACATGAGTGAGAAAAATACTTTTATTTTTTAATCCATTGCAACGTTAGTCTCTGCTGAGCCATGCAATTGCACAAGCAAAGATGCAGAGAGCAGAATTATTCATAATAACGAAAAGGCAGAAGCAACTTAAATGTTCATCTACAAAACAGAGCTTAAGAGAATAAACTTGCTCATAATAGAATCCATCCGTGAAAAGCAGTGGTTGTGAACATCAGGTCGCAGTGTAGGAAGACGCTAACATTTACATATAAAAACCAGGCTGCGATACTGTATAAAATCTTACGCAATTCTTTCTTTTACATAAATTAAAAATACTTATAAAATTAGACCACAGGAAGCTAATATATCCCAATGTCAAATATCACTGTGCTAAAACATGGATTTATGATTGATTTTTCTATTCTTAACATTTTCAATGGCATTTTGGTAGCTTTGCTTTATCGTTTAAAACCAGAATTTTTAAAAATGTTATTTTAAAAATGGAAGTTAATTCTCAGATGGTAACTGTGCAAACCCCAGGTGCTTTTCCTGGTTTGAAATGGGGGCATCAACTTTAACCAGCGGGTCAGAGAGAGCTTTGCAAGGGGCATGCAGCCAGCCTGGGGCCTGGACGGACGAGAGGACTGACTCAACAGGCAGAAGCTAAGAGTCTCCCAGTCAAGAGAAGGAGTGATGAGGTGGGGCTGAGGGCTTGAGGACGCGAAGAGATTCTGAGATTGCCTAGAAATCTCAAGATATGGACAGAATGTGGGGGGCATTCTGAGAGCTGTCTTTCAGTCTCCATGTGCTAGTGCTCCCTCTTTTCTGCAAAACCACGAGTCTTTCCACTGGTAAGTCAGGTGCTGGGACCTACTTACTGGGAGTGGAAAAGAACTTGCCTGGGTTGCATTCACCTGGTAACTGAGTTCCTCTGTGGGACCTGCGTGAAGTCAGAGTGCCAGGCAAGGGTGCCATGTCTAGCTAACCTGGCTATCTGCCTCAGGCCACATGAATGGCTTGGAGAGGATCTTTGGGTCCAGGCTCAGTTCTTTCGCTCCTTTTCCTTAGGCACAGGCTGTCTAGACTTTGAACTGGGAGTGCATGTAACAGACTGAGTCTGTCTTTAGAAAGCCGATAACTTCAAGAGATTGGGATGAAGGTGGAAAGTAAAAGAAAACACTATGAACTTGAGTCTTCATTCTGTGGCATGAGTGAGACTAGAGCTTTTGCAAAACTCTTACAATAGCCTTTTAAAACAGGCATTGTCATCGGTCTCTTAGACCAGACATCTGAGACTCAGAGAGGCTAAGCGATTTTTCTGTGGTCACACAGCAAGAAGGAAGCAACAGCGATTAGATTGAAATCCAAGTCAGTCTAATTTCATTATCTGGGATGTTCTGATAGAAGACTTATGTGGCTGGTGATAGTTAAAGGGAAGGGGTAGAGATGGGATATTATGGAAGCTCCAAAGAGACTTCAAAGGTGGGACTGGTCGCAGGATGTGAAACAAAGGGACAGCACTTTCTGTTGTTGTTTTAAATAGATAGATATTTGGGGCAGTCTTAGTTTCAAAGCAAAGCCCTTGGTTTGTGGGTTACTTGGGCAGGGCTTAGGGGCAGCTGCCCGGCATTAGTTGGAAATAGCCAAGCCAGGCCTGAGTGATCCTCGAGACTCCTCTTTCTATTTGCAAAGGCCGGGTATGCCTTTGAAACTCGGCTTGCTAAAGCCCTGTTTCTGCACAGTTGGAAATAAGCTTGTCAGAGGCAGACAGTCAAGGCGTGTTTAGCTCCCTCTTCACCAGCGAGCATTTTAAAAGGTGCTTCTAACCCATTCAGGCCCCTCACAAATGACAGGAGCCTGCACATTACCATAGTTACCGAATCGGCAATCAGGGTGGCCATGTACTCCCTCTTTGCAGAGCACCGAAGGGGAGGGCGCACCACGGCAGGTGAGGCGAGAGCCTTCCCTGCTCCACTCCCAGCCCTGCCCCCAGCTCTCTCTTCTACCAGGACCTTCAAGCCATCTATTCTTAGAGATAAAAATCAATCCATGAATTACCTAGAACAATAGGACTGATATCTCAAAACACAGCCTCATCAGTCAACCAGTGAAAGGGTCAGGAGAGCTGAGGACAAGCACGAGTGTAGCTAGTCATTTGTGTGACCTTTCAGAAACACAGGTCTGATGGTGGCCCCTCACTGCCCCCAGATATGCATTGACTCCAACCTTCGCTACCCAATTAAGTCCAAACTCCCTAGTTTGACATAAAGCACTCAGGAAATGGTCCACAGTCCACCCTTCCAACCTCATCACTTCTTTAACTTGTGAGGCTTATCTCAAGTGTTCCCTCCTCCAAGAAGTCTTCCTAGCCCATCGGATCATTTCCTTGCGCTCCCTTTTAATACATCTCAGTTTGCTGTAATTATCCTTCGCTTGACTGTCTCTTCCACCTATAAACAACTAATGGGCAAGAGCAAGAGGCTGTATCTTATCTTTTAAAAAATCTTTTATAGTAATTAGCACCCTACATGGTACATAGTAAGTGTGCAATAAAGTTTGAATGAAGTATGAGAGCATCTCTCACCACTTCCCACTCCAGCATTTCCAGCTACTCTGGACCATTCCTAGAAGGTGTGCTACCTACTAAGGCCCCTCCGCCTTTCTGGATTTTTTTCTCTTTGCCTGAAATCCCTTCAACCCTCCACTCACAAGACTGTGACTCTGCCTGAAGAAACTGGAGCCTTCCTACACTTCAAGTTGAGTGCTGCTCATGTCTGAAGCCTGCTATGAATCTCCATGGCTGACCTGATTGTCCTTGATCCTGGGTTCCACATTCTTTGAGGGGCTCTGGTTGGCCAAATGTGTCTGTCTCACCCAGAGATTGCAGGTCCCTCCAGGGCGGGAACCAAGCCTTGCCCACCTCTGTGTTCTGCATCTGCCATCTTGATGTGGAGATAAATAATAAAATGACCGGCGGTCATTCAAAAGACACTTCAGATGACCTTCCTTCTGGCTCCCCACAGAAATACTGCTTGAGTCCCCCCCACACCTCACGGAGCAGTGTGACCCTGTTTTGACAACTCATTCACTTCTCACACTGAGCTGCAAAGGGCAAGTGTGGTGAGGGATGCTTTCTCCACCTAGGACAGAGGCAGGACTGGCTTGAAAGTGGCTGCCATCTGGAGCAGCAACCTAAGATCAATCACTGCCCTTGTCCTTGCCAAGCTGTGAGCAGTTCTCTCCCACCTGCTTATGAGAACATGAGTCTCTCCCTAGACCCACCTGTGGGCTACCATTATTGAGAGAGGTCAGGAGGAAAGAAGAAAGGTAGGAAATTTAACAAAAAGGTAATGAAAAATACACTCCCCCAAACCTTCAGGTTGATGAGTAGACTAGAGCAGAGTTTTAGGTTCAATCAGGCCTGTCCTTGTGCCCTTGACCAGGAATCGAACTTGAGACCCTTTGAGCGTGGGCCAGTGCTCTATCACTGAGCCCCACCAACGAGGGCTCATATTGTATTTGTGACTTATGTCAGGTGCCCTGGAAGCAAGACGAGATGAGTTCACAAGTAAATGATAAAGGAAGTGCTCCCAGGAGGAAACAGTAAGGGACTCGAGAGGCAGGACAGGGGAGGCAGAGAGGCCAGGCCAGCATGGGGTTTTAGGCAAAGTGTCGCCTCACCTTCTAGGGGACCCTGGAGCTCAGAGGGTGCCCCACTTCTGGACAAGGGAGCCGAGCTTTATACTTGCTCATCCACAGTCATTGGCTCAAGTCACCCAAGCGGGACACACGTCCGGGCACTAGGGTTCTTGAAGCCTGAGCAAAGCAGCTCCTAGAGACGCCTTCCAAAGAAAGTAAGAGGTGCAGGCCCTCAGAAGCGAAGCGCACGCAAGCTAGCAGGGGGACCCCTGGAACAGTAAGAGGGGTCTGAGGACAGATGGGTGGGCCATTGCCTGTGTCTACAGCACTTTGAACAGAGCACTTTCTCACTCATTACCCAGTTCACCCCACTGCAGCCTGGGAAGTGCGTCCGGGGGGCCAAGCTGAGATGGACTGGCTCAGAGATGGGCCTCAGAGGAGGGCCTGGCTGTCTGTCCCTGCCCTTGCTCCCCAAGGGGCTTGAGTTGCCTGGGCCACAGTTATGATGGGCAGACTCTGCCCTCTGTCAGTTCCAAGGAAGTCAACAGAGAAAACGCCAGCACAGAGCCTAGCAGTCCCAACACACTGTTTCTTTCCTCGAAGGACTTTCATGTATTATTTTATTTAATATTGTTCTTTAGACAGTTCTGGAAGACTGGCCTCGAGGAAAGGCAGAACAAGCAACAGGTCAAGAGTGAGAGCGAGACAAAGAGCCCCAGCCAGCCAAAGCCGGAGTTTAGATCAGGGCTTCTCAACTCAGGCTGCACATCAGTACCTGCTAGGAGGCTGTAAAGTCCCCCGGCCCGGGCTGCAGCCAGAACAATTCACTGAGGACATCGGGGTGACACCCGGGTGGCAGTGACTGTTAAAGCTCCCAGGGATTCCAACGCGCTGACAAGTGTGAAAATCTCTGAGCTAAAGGGAGCTGACCGGTCAAAACGTCCATCCACAGCTGCTGTGCGAGGATGGGGACCGGTATGTAAAAAAATGACTGCAAAGAACTGCAGTCCCCTCTGTTATGCGTCTCGGGAGGGATAAATGTGTGTATATCTACAATGTGTCCATGTGTCCACGTGTCCACTGTGGAGGGGGGAGCTCTACAGCCGGAACTTGGGAAGGGAGGCAAGGTGCTTAGGAAGTCTGCCCACTAGAAGAAAGTCCTGGAGCTGGTCTGAAGGATGAGTGGGGATGTGAGAATGACTGATAAGGAAATAGCTTGAAGGGAACACGACAGACATTGGGTCCCAGGGTACGTGAGTGACTTGTATGGCGGGTCCCGTATGTGGCGCATATTAGGAAGTGAGGCTGGGGGCTGTGGAGAGAGGGCACAGTCTGTGTGTTTGGACCCTTTGGCCATGGGGAGAGCACCTCTGAGAGCACTGTGAGCTCAGGAAACATCCATCCTCGCCTGCAGGAACAGGTGTGTGCACAAGAAGTGGATGCAAGTGTTCATCTGCGACAGAGTATTTTTGCTTCCTATCACACACACACACACACACACACACACACACACTCACGCACGCACACAATAGACATGTTGCCGTTTATTAAAACCAGCCCAAATGTAATGCCCCGCCTCGATTGCCTGCACATTCCCAGGGATACGTGTCCTCAATGGTCATTTCCACGTCCAAATTCCTTTTCCTGCAGAGACCAAAATCTCCTTTCAGCTTACGCCCCCTGGGCTGTTCTTTTCTTTTGGGTTGGTACCAGTGCAGATGAGGATTTTGATTTCCACCAGAGTCCTCCACGCCAGGCGTTTGTGTGTTTAGGAGACTTTTTGAAAACTGAGATGATGAAGGGTGTTTACATGACAGAAAAACAAATAAGTTAAAATGAGAGTTTGGACATTTTTGCATTAAAAGTCCTTGGGCCGTGCCTCCGCAGAGAATTCCATGCTGGTCACACTTCTCTCAAGTTTTCAGCGTCCTGCTCTGTAGTTCAGGCCCCACGCCCCAACCCGCCACACACACTTTCCTGAGCCTAGGCTCCTCTTAATTCCCTAACTCAATTATGCAGAGCAGTTCAGCTGTTCTGAGCTCTCCACCCTCTATTGGAGTCTAAGCTTATTTTTTAAAAATACCATCTCATTAAAGTGCCTGCTAAAACAAAGCTTCATCCACCCTCGGACTGATCCTTTGTTAGCACAGAAGGATATGCCTTTGGCAATGGAGACTCCTTTAAGAAATGAACCCTTTAATGATCTTGAGATTTGATCCAAGAAACATTTCCCGAGTGCCTCCCCTGTGCAAGATACTATTCCAGGTGTTGGGGAAGGGATGGCAGGAGGGGTTCAAAGATTCCTAACACCTGTCTAGAGCTGCTCATCTCACAAAGGAGTAAAGATGTGTACCCAAACTGCTATAATAAGAGGAACGGAAAGCTTAGAGATCTTAAGATAAAGTCAGCAAGTGCCATGGGGGCCTGAGGAATAAGAGATATTCTAATGAAGAGAGGAGAGATTAAGAAAGGTTTCCTGGAGAAAGACGAGATTTGACCGAGTCTTGAAAACTGGATGTGATTTCATTAAAAAGAATTGGATCTTGCTAAGGAAACATCAGGAGCAAAGACCTAATGGCATTAAAATCACAGGGATGTTTCAGGAATAGAAAATGAGCTGGAAAGAGTGCGGCTCAGAATTCAGCTGCATGTGGGGATGCTGGCATTGGCAGGCAATAAAAGGGGAACATTCATAGAGAGATGATGAAAGGCCTTGAATGCCTCTCTAGTAGGCCTGGACTTTATTCTTTAGGTCACAGGAAGCATCTCTACGTATGGGAGTAGTCTGGCAAGCATTATGTTTAAGGAGAAGTAGTCGGGAGCATGTTCTAAGGACAATTGTTGAGGTGGGGTGGAAGAGATTAGCAGCAAGAACATTATGAAGACCATGGTTAAGTGTTGGTAGATACTAGCAGTAATACAAGAATTAAGTAAACAATAAGTCATTTACTTAAGGGAGTAAGCCAGTACATGGTGTGGTGAATTTTGGGTTATTCCAAGTTCTCTGTGGTAAGAGTCAACAAAATCTCTTATCTCTTTTGTTTTTTTATTCTTCATAACAACTTCTTGGGGTAGATCTTATCCATCTGCACTTTCCCGATTGAAAGAAAAGCTGAATATCATGTGCAAGGCCACACGGCGAGCAAGTAATAGAGCCCGGGTTTGAACTGTCAATCCAGAGTGACTCAAGAGGCTGACCTCTCAGGACATTCTGCGTCAGAGCTAAGTTTATAGATGGTCTCATATGTCCATGTGTGAACCGTCTATTTATGGGTCACCCAGAGAAAATGTGTAATATCAGGCTGACTTCACCCTGCCACCCAGCACGTTCCTGGAGTACCTCCCAGCTGGTGTCTACTCCGGGAACAAAAGCTCACTTCAATATTAGCCCAAGTCAAACCTAATTAGAAAGGCAAATCCACTCTCAGCCTTCCCAGCCCCAGATGGGTGGTACCTGCCAAGCAGTAACTTTCCTGTGTTTTCTGCTACTTTGGTTTCTCAGTTCTAGTTCTGATCACCCTGGGTGATGCTCTGTCTAAAAATGGACCCATTTTCCTATTTAGTTTCAAGGTGAAAATCCTCTATGAATTATCAAATTATGGTTATGTCTTTAACCTTGCGCTGGAGCTACTGCATCAGGAAATTTGATGTACTAAATTGAGAGACATTTAGTGAATGCATAACTGTGTCAAGCTACAAGGGATAGAGGTGATAAAGGCAGGGTCCCTACACCCAAGGAGGTACAATCTAGAAGGTAACATATGATTTGTACTTTAAAAAACGTAGCTATCCGTGATACTAACTCAGCCCATCTGATGTCTACTTTATGTTAAGCCTTTCCAAAGTGCCCAGTGTAGACCAGGACTTTACAGCTTTGGCTCTATTAATATTTTGGGCTGGACAATTCTTTGTTGGGGAGGAGGGCTGTCCTGTGCATTGTAGAATGTCTCTACCCAATGGATGACAGTAGCAGCACAACCCTTCCCCCCAAGTTGGGACAACAAAAACTATCTCCGGATATAGTCAAATGTCTCCTGGGGGCCCCCACTGAAAAGTATGGGGTAGCCCATGCATTCCCTGCCCTAAGAGGCTACCATCACTATCACCTTAACTCACATATATGGAACCTCACTATGCTTGCTTAGTAAGATACTGCGCTAAGTGTTTGTCATGCATTATCTCAATTCTCAACAGCGCAGGGAGATAAATATTCTGATAACCTTTTTTAGATGGAAGAAATGGTGGTTTACTGATGTTAAGAAACTTACTGTAAGTCATAAAGCTAGTATGTGATAGAGCTAGGATTCACAGCCAGGCTGAGATGCTCTAAAGCCATGATATGAGACTGACTTCTATAAATGCAACCAGTCATCTAATACATAGAAAGAGGACAGCTATTTACTGATAAGTGATGAGGGCCAGGCGCACTATAGTCAACTTTTCACATGAAATGCCAAATTTAATTCTCAGTCAAACCCACAATTTTATTCCCATTTTACTGATTAGGAAACTGAGGTTCAGCCAAATGAAGTGACTTCCCCCCGGGTTTCAGGGCTCATACATGGTGGAGTCTATGTTCAAACCCAAGTCCATCTGGCTCCAGAGAAAAGACATATCCCTACTTCCCATAAGTCTCTAAATCCACATTCAAACAAGGCACAACCTACACTTTCATCCCAAGTAAACCTGCAAAATGGGTTCTTTGGGCCAAGTACCCACAGCTCTGCCTTCAGCATCCTCCACTCCACTCCTCCTCCCAGCCCCTGCCCCAGCTCCCACGACTCTTCCAGCCCATTGAAGGGGGTCAGTTCTCTGTTTCAACAGCCTCCTGGGCTCTGCCTACCCTATTCCAACCCAAATAAGTATGTGGGTGTTTGGTGAGTGTTTTTTCTCACTGGGAGGCCCCGCACATCAGAGTGTGGATTTTGGTTTCAAGTCTTTCCTACCTTTTGGCCAACTCTTCTCTCACCTACTGCACTGGGCAGTCCCGCCTCCCTCCAGCCTCGCTCTTTGCCAAACCCTGACTCTGGCTGGGAAACAGAAGGCTGCATGCTGCCCTCCTTGGATGTCGCCCTCTTTGGGTTCCATGAATAAGCCAGCAGGAATGCTTCAAGAAAGCAAAGCCATCATTTTTCCACCAAAGGGGAAAAAAATACACTTTCATGGTTGTGCCCGAGTGAAAACACCCGAGGCCTCCTGCGTGGTTTGGTCCCTGGGCTCAAAATGGGCACCAAATAGGACTTCAGAGGTGAAATCATCCTGCCTTTCGATCCCTCTGTGTTTACCACTGGGACGCTGGGGGAGAAGGCCGGACTCAGATGCGAAAGTGGTTTCTGACCAGCAGTCATCGCCCACATCCATGGGAGTTAAACTCACATAAAAATGAATAAAGAGGCAGTAAGTGGCCTTCATAAGGAAGAGACAGCTCTCCCTGCCACAAAATCCTTGTCATTTAATTACAAATGAGAGTCCACTAGGGGCTGGGCTTCCTTTCTGGGGCCGAGGGCTAAGAGGTCCAGGAAACCAGCTTGCGTTGCTGTCAGCACATCTCCTAACCTTTTGATGGATTCTTCAAGCACAAAGGCTCCCGAGGATGGTGTGGGATCTTTGAGCCGCCGCAGGAAGGAGAGCGAGTGTGTGTGTGTGGACACTGGCCCTCCCGTAGAAACTGGCGTATTTGCAAAAGCCCCACGCCACCATCAAAGTGGAAGACAGGATGTGACCAGGCTCAAAGGAAAACTGGATCGAGTGTTCAAAGTTACTGAAGCATGTAGGAAATACACATGGTCCTATGCCTTAAAAAATATGACTTAAAAACAATTGAGGAGCAGACGAGTGTAATAGAAAGAACATTGACTTGAAAAACAGTCAGTCAAACTAATCAGAATGTGGCACTAAAATCACCCCTTGACTAAACAGTGGTGTATAATTGGAGAAAGCGGTTGTAAAAACGTATTCGGAATACAGGAGATTTAAAGATCTGTTTAACCTAAAATGGCCTTGGTAGCTCCAAAATGTTACTTACTTTCTGAGGCACTGAATTATGGTGTTATAGACCCTTAAGCGAATCTTACCAGGTGAATTTAAGGCACCCTAGCCCAAGCTAAAAGGGCCGTTCTCTGCAAAAGATAAAGCTGAAGTGCAGACGAGCTTACTGTTTATCCAAGAGCACCCTAAGAAGTGGCGCACTGAGGATTTCGACCTTGCTCTCTGTAGGGCCTCGAGTATTCATGACGCCTGCATGAACTGCGAGGACTCACCTGGCAACACTAGTTTTAACGCTGTATGTGGACTGAAAGTTTGTTACTCAAACGCAATGCTCAACATTGTTTGGGTTCGCCATTCTCACCTGAGTGCTCGAAGAATTTTATACAAGCCTGTAATTACCTTTCCTTACTCAATTTATCAGAAGCAAATGGCATCCAGCTAGAAGTTAATCTTTTTGTGTGTGAACCAGAAAAATCACTGAACTCAGGTTGAAACCTAGGTTCAGTTCTTTACTCCCACTACCTGCTGGGTGACCACCAGGACCACAGCTTTGCACGGCCCCAGGCTTAGCATCTTTCTAATCCACAGCCTGGGGCACAAACCCAGGGAATTCCATGTGTGTGGACTACAGTGGGAATGGCTGTGCCATGCAGAAGCCCTGGTAACTCTGAACAAGTCAGCAAACCTTTGTAAGTCTGAGTTTCCTCCTTGAGGGCAAGAATGATTTTGCCTACTTTATGAGTATTAAGTGAGATCATGAGCGCAACCTTCATAGCATAGAGTTGTCTGTCTATATAATGCCTGACACAGCACCTGGGCCATTGCTGCTTTATGAACATAAACTTGATGTGAATCCAATTGAAATCACTTGCTACTCTTTAAAAATGAATGAAAAATTAATCTAGTATATAATCTCTCACTTGTGGGTCCTCGAGGTACTAGGACAAACACATGAGAATAATTGCACGGGTGGGATGCTGCAGTAGGTGGTTTTGGAAGCCAAAGCACAGAATGAAAGCTCTTATTATTGATTTCAGAGAGAAGAAGGGAGAGGGAGAGAGAGAGAAACATCGATGAGAGAACCATTGATCGGCTGCCTCCTGCACGCCTCCTACTGGGGATCGAGTCTGAAACCGGAGCATGTGCCCTGAACCAGGAATCGAACTGTGATCTCCAGGTTCATGGGTTGAAGCTCAACCACTGAGCAACACCAGTCAAGCTGAAAGCTCTTTTTTGGACAGAAAGGAAGGGTGTGGCTGGTGAAGGTGGTGAGAAGCACTACATGGGTAGTCAGGGTGGGGATGGAAGATAAAAATGGAACTCTTCTCAAAGCCTTTCTCTAGGGCTGGAGTGAGAAGGAGCTTTAGCGAAAACTCTACTCCATTGGTCTTTCCATGAAAGTGAGACCTCACTCCAAGGTTGGCTCCCTGGACACTCTTGACCTTACCCCGCACACAAGCCGGTTGCTCCTTAGGGAGCTAGGAAGCCAGCTGCAAGAAGTGAGAAGGAGGGTTGGAGAATTAAGACGGATCTTTACAGAGGCAACGACTCCTCTGGGGCTGGTAATTCGGCGATGGCCCTTGGAGAGGACAGTCTTGTTTTAACCCAATTAGGCTGCAGAAGTAAAAGTTAGAGAGGAATAAAAGCAAGGCAGATGCCTCTTGTGTCACAAGAGGAAGACAAGTGGGTTCTCCGCTGAGTCATAATCGAAGCCTTCCATTAACCAGCCCATTAACTCGTGAAGAGGCCCAGAGGCCCAACCGCAGTAACGGACACAGACACAGTCCAGCCTGCTCTGTCTCAGAGCATCTCCCTGTCTTTTACTGAGCACCCTAAAATGAGTCACATCACTTACTTTGGTGACCGTGCCTGTTATAGCATTATCTTTTATTTGTACACCCTTGGAAGTTTATAATGAGTTTTCACGTGATGACTGAAGAAAACCTAGAAGGAAAGCAGCCAGCACATTGCTGCATCACTGCCGCGTGAGGGAACTGTATTAGAGGACTCACATATGTCTTGTTTGACCCACACACATCTGGGTGGTGGTATCATTTAACTCCCATTTTAAAGATGCAGAAACTGAGGGACAGGGTTTAGTAAGTTGCCCTGATTCACCAGGCTTTTTAGAGAGAGATTCTGGATTTGAACTCAGGTCTCTTTCCACTATAGGATGCCGTTATTTATCTGTAATGTCATGTAATCCTTCAGCAGCCTTATAATGCAGAGCGTATTCGTTTTCTCTGTCATTTAGGAAAGCTAGGACCCAGAAAAGTCCCCTAGGCCACACTGCAGGTAAGAAGCCTAGGAATCAAACCCAGGTTTTCTGACACCAAGTATGCTCATTGCATGATACCACAGCTGTCTGACATATAACAAGACCCCTTGGCACAGGCAGAGCAGAGAGTTCCCCAGCACTCCTCCATGAATGCACATGTACACACACACATGCACCCGCGGGGGGGAAGGAACATGCTACACTGAGACACCCAGAAGGAAAGAAACTACCAGCAAAACCGATTGCTAGACTCCAAAATTCTTTGGAATCCTTTGAAATCATAGGTTTGCTGAGCCATTCCCGAAAATGAAGTAGAGCTCATGGCAGGAAATGGGGAGCTCTTGTCCAGTGGGCTTATTTCATTCTCACGAAATGCTTTCCATTGAGGTCAGCAGCTTGCACAACGAGCTGCAGGCAGAGGAAGAGGAAGTGGGGCATGGGGCGTGGGGCGTGGGGCGTGGGCCAGCCCCTGAGGGCCAGGATCCCAGCAACAAGCTCAGCACCCGGAGATCCCCGGGCCCTGCGCTTGGTAGGGGAGCCAGGCCCAGGGAAGACACGCAGTGGCCATGGAAACCCCCAGATGTCACTCTCCAGGCCAGAGAGGACGGTCCTTTCTGTGCTGTAGTCTCCCTCTTGAGGAAGCTGTTGTCCCAGATTCTGTCAGTTCACACACAGGAATTCTCTAGGTGACAGAGTATTTTAAAGCCCCTTGAGTAATACATGCTCGAGAAAGAAGTGGAAGAAAACCTTCGTCACTGTAAAGGGCCCTGACTTTGGTGTCAGAGAGACCTGAATTGAAAGCCCATCACTCTCCCCCTAATACTGTGCACACATATAACCTCGGGCAGACAAATTCACCTTCCCCAGCCAGAGAAACTTTTCTATACAACCGAGATACTATTTCAAAACATTGCACATTTAAAAAATGAAATAGTATTTAAGAGACCAGACAAATAATAGGGGCTTAAAACATTCTTCCCTGTGATTAATTCATGACAACTGTGCTGAGTGGATATTACTGTGCCCACTTTAGAGATGAAGATCAGTACCAAGATATTGTTCACTTTAAATCTGGACATCTGGGAAGCATCGCTGAAGGTGCATGTGTGTGCATGCTCGTGGGAGATGGTGTTGGAGGCAAAAGAGAGAGGTCAGTAAACATCTAAAAGAAAAAGAGCATAAAATATATTGTGAGCGGCCTATGGTCCCAATATTGGCCAGATGCAGGGCTGATAAAAGGGAGCCGTTATCATTCATATGTATTTATCAGAATGATTTAAGACAAAATCTCAGTGTGAAAGAGACACAGGCCAGGTGCTTGGCGATGGAGAGGCAGGAGAGAGAGCAGAAATATTCACTGAGCATTTACTAGGTAAGTCACTATGGTAGGCGCTTTAGTTTCATTACCGTATTAAATTCTATAAATATTCTATAAGGGTAATAAGATGGATTGCTCCCCTCATTAGTCATATTCCCTCTGCAGCTGACTATTGCCACATGACCAAGCTCTGCCACAAGGAATCTGAGCTAAAATCTGCAACTCCTTCATCACCCTCTTAAAAGGAAATGGCTTCCCCCTGGCCAGTGTGGCTCAGCGGTTGGGCATCATCCTGTGCACCGACGGGTTGCGGGTTCAGCTCCTGGTGGGGGCACATGCCTGGGCTGCAGGCTCAGTCCCCGGTGGGGGGCAGGCAGGGAGCATCTGATGGATGTTCTGCTCTCACATCGATGTTTTTCTCTCTCTCCCCTCTCTTTTCCTCTCTCTCTAAAAATCAACTTTAAAATCTTCAAAAAATAAAAGGAAGTGGCTTGCCTTTTACTTTTTCTTCTTCTTCCATCCCATGAACTGGAATATGGATATGGTGTTGGTGCACCAGCTTTATTTGTGTGAACAAAAACATGCCCTCAGGCAGAGGGCCTCAGCCAAGGGTGGTTTTTGCCTCCCCAGAAGACACTGGCTGTGTCCAGAGACACTCTGAGTTGTCACAGCGGAGGAGAGGATGCTACTGAGGTCTGGCAAGTAGAGACCAGGGATGCTACTGAACATCCTACAAATCAGGAGGACAGCTCCCCACCCTGCCCTGCCTCCTCTATCACAGTATATCTATGCTGTGTGCAGATGGCATCTTCCCATTCAAAGACGCTCTCTGCACTCAGCTATCAGATTGTCTGGTTCACGTTTCCCTTCCTACTGAGGAGCTCTTAATATGCAAGATTAACATACAATTTCCAGCCTGACAGCGACGTGTGTCACTGCCTTTAGACAGACAATGCAGCCCACGGCTTCCTCTTCACCTCCTGTAACTTACATGTGATCACAGGAAGTGGGATGATTAACGTTGACCAGGGTAGGGTCCTCCCACTCAGTGGCTGGGACCACGGGAGTCTCGAGGAAACAGAAAATCTACAGAATCACAGAACTCTTCGCTGGCCTCGTGATGCCAGCCTTCATCACATACTCAGTGTGGGGTCTAGAAAGGATTTCACACGAGTCAGTTCTCACAGGGTTTATGCAGCTTCAGGACCATACAAAGCAATGTCTTTCATGATCCTTTCCTCACATAGTCCTGTTCTGTCGTTGACAACCCGCCCATCTCTTAAAATAGGCAGTGGGGTATTATCCATAGCACAGGAAGGAGCCAGTCTATAAATTTATCTCCTTTCAATCAGGGTTTTAATTCAGCGATCTGATCTTCACTCGGGCTCTTAGTGTCTTGCGATATGTGACACCTTCCATTAGCAGTGGAACAGTCTCCAGATGGATAAGTCACCCACCGTCTTAGCTCCAAAATCTCTCTTAGATTTGCATTGGCCTTTCCCAAGCCCCAACACATACATTCTAAGAATCTGACTCAGACTATTTAATTCAACCACAATAGGAATCATCTAAATGCTCTAAAATAAAATAGGAAATCAGGATGCCACAAGATTTCAATGTAAGGAAGCCAAAGCCACATTCTAAGGGAGCCAAAGAAGGAATGAATGCAAATAAGGTGTAGAGAACAGTGGGGTGTTAAAATCCCCTACTGTGACTGTATTGCTGTCGATCTCTCCCTTAAAGTCCACCAAAGTTTTCTTTATATATTTAGGTGTTCCTAAATATATGTTTACGTGGACTATATCTTCTTGTTGGATCGATCCCTTTAGTATTATGTAGTGGCCTTCTTTGTCTCTTTTATGGCCTTTGTTTTGAAGTTTATTTTGTCTGATACAAGTATTACTATCCCAGCTTTGTTTGTTTTTATTTGCATGGAACATTTTTTCCATCCCTTCACTTTCAGTCTGTGTGCATCTTTTGTTCTGACGTGGGTCTCTTGTAGACAGCATATATATGGGTCGTTTTCTTATCCATTCAATTATCCTATATCTTTTGATTGAAGCATTTAATCCATTTACATTTAAGGTTATTATTATTATTTTTAAATATATCTTTATTGATTTCAGAGAGAGGAAAGGAGAGGGAGAGAGAGAGAGAGAAACATCAACGATGAGAGAGTCATTGATCGAGCCTGCAACCTGGGCATGTGCCCTGACCGGGAATCGAACCCCGATCGCCTGGATCCTAGGTCGACGCTCAATCACTGAGCCATGCCCGGCCGGGCTTAAGGTTATTATTGATAGGTACTTAATTTATTGCCATTTTATTCTTTATACCTATGTTCCTCTCTCTCTCTGTTTCTTCTTCTTAAAGCATGCCCTTAAGCATTTCTTGCAATACTGGTTTGGTGTAATAAATTCCTTTAGCTTTTTTTTTTTCTTTGGTCTGGGAAGCTCTTTATTTCACCTTCAATTTTAAATGATAGCCTTGCTGGATACAGTAGTCTTGGTCGTAGGTCCTTGCTTTCCATCACTTTGAATATTTTATGCCAACTCCTTCTGGCCTAAAGTGTTTCTGTTGAGAAATCAGCTGAAAGCCTTATGGGAGCTCTCTTGTGAGGTAGGTATTCTTGTGATCCCCATTTTTTAATGGTATAAGCGAGAAGATAAATGTTATGTAGTGGATGGTTACTAGGTACCATTGACATAGTCCAGATTCAGCCACTGTGCTGTTGAGGTCACTTAGAGAAGGAAAATGTCCTATGTTCCACACTGTGTCTGCTTTTCTGGGCCACTCTCAACTTGGGTTTTAGCTGCCCTACTCTCAGGTCACCACCTGGAACTCTACAAACTGCTTCCTCTTTATATGACACTTTTAACTCTTTGTGGGCCCCAATGGGAAACAGGAAGAGGTGGTGATAGTACATATGGAATAGGCCCCCACCCTTCTTACTTCCATGTCCTTTATTCTAAACTCCACTAAGGCTTTGTGGGGCCTATTAGGTTTTGCTGAAGGTTTGGGGAAATAGCCATTGTTAACAATTATGTGTGAACATTAACCATGGTTTTTCCTGGAAGTCTTTCATCACCCAGTCACAAGAAATTCCTCATTGGTTACTTTTCTCCACTGGTTCATAGCTCACCAATGTATTGTCTGGCTTCTTTCTTATGCTTTTGATTCTGTATCACACTGGGGACAACCCACATGGATACCTGTAAAACCTACCTACAGGCTATTGCAGGTTACCATAGCACAGACAGTCCTAATAACATTACAGAGGTGCAGAGTAGATGAGTGGCCCCAGGGAATGGAGTTAAGAGAACAGAGTTGGAAGACCCAAAGCTTGAAAACTATCCAAGAGGCATTAGCAAATCCTGATGCTGTACAGGGCATCTCTGGTTCTTCCCAACTTAGTAAAAGTATTAGAGTGACTGAGTCACTGAAAAATGAGAAAACTTCTTGGAGAGAGATAACTCCATGAAGCCCACACAGACAGCCAGAATCCACAGAAAATGAAAAGCCAGCCTGTCATCTTTCCTCTTTTCAAGATGTGTTTCTTTCACAGAGATGTTTGCACTGCTCTCTCAAGATCTCCCAAGACTGTTAATAAATAAAACAGTTAGGTCTTAAATCTCAGAAATCACTTTGGTAAATGAGAAAACTTCAAACAATACCTTGAAAAAAAATTAATATTCTTACTTTTGTTAAAGTAAGAAAAATATTATCATTAAGTGAGATAATGTCAGTTTAATAAGTTAGCAATGATGAGGCATACCTTGAACTCAAGTCTGTTTTATTCAAAAATCTCACTCCTACTCCTTTCCCTAAATGATTCTGACTCTCAGCGACATGCCATAAAACACTGTACATACTCTGGCATCTCAGATATCTTCATATTATTGACCCAGAAATAACACTGTAGGTAGGAGAAAGGCTTCTTGAACCAACTGCAATTGGAAGTTGGGAAAAGTATTTAACCAGTTCAGGGCACATTCAAACCATTGCAAATTTGTGTTTTAAATTCTTATAGTTTTGTGTTGGTTGACTTCTGGCAAAATGAAACTCTTTGTTCTAAGACTGAAAATGTGTGTGGCTTTTCACACACATGCATGCACGTATGTACATGCATCTTAAAGAACATCTTAGTCATCAAGCTATTATTTTCTGCTAGATTCAGATTCATTGGAAGCAATTAATTAGAATCAATTTCTAAGCAGGCCATCCAGGAAGCAGAATCAGAGCTCAGGCATTCCAGACAGCAGCTCTGCACCCAGACTTCTGGTTTTCCGGAAAGCCTCTTTGCCTGAGTGAGTACAAGTTAGTTTTTAATGTTGAATCATTGGTATAATTTCTCAAGTATTGGTTGATAGGCCCATAGTGAGTAATTAATAAGTAGTGTTGGTGTTGGGGCTTGTTGATTCAATTCCTATCCGCATTACGAAGCTGTTACCGCTTCCATGAAAAGGCTGACAAAATATTAAGCTGTGCTTTTCGAAGACTAATTGTTTATTTTTAACAACTCCTTGAAAATGATACTAATGCTTATTGAGCACATATTATGTGTCAGGACTAAGTGCTTTATATAAATTGTCCCATCCCATAACAACTTTATGAGTTAGCTGATATTTGTCCCATGTTAATGAGAGGACAGAAGCACAGGTGTATACCTGTAGGTGGTAAAGTTGGGAGACCTGCTTGAGCACTAACTTGATGAGTTGAGAATTTTAAGGAAGGCTTTTATATTCCAGGTAATTTAGGTTAAGAACAGAGAATCAATACAAGTCCAAAGGTACGATCTCATGAACCTCTGAGTGGCGGAAGTAACTGAATTCACCTTCATGGAAATCGTGTTCATCTTGCTGTATTAATGAATGTTTTGATTTAGTGGAAATGTTTGGGAAGACTATCCCTAGAGATGGCCCAAGTGAGTTCCTGGTGAGAAATGTAAACACCATGCATCTACTGAGGGACACCCCAATTTTTCTCAAGCCCAGATCTCTTCCTCTGGGTTTCAAACACGTGCCTCTAACTTTCTACTTGACATCTCCACTTGGGTGCCTAATTGGTGCATCAACTTTAGTTTGTCCAAAATGAAACTTTTAGTTCCCTCTGAAACTGGTCTTCTCCCCCCACCCCGCCCCACTTTCTCTGTATCTCTCTTTCTCTCTCTCCCTCTTACTGTCTCTGTGACCTTGCACAAGCTACGTACCCTGATCATCTTGAGCCTCAGTATCTTGATCTCTAAAAAAGTGGAGATAATGCAAAGTTTCACAGAGGTGTTAGGGTTCAATGAGGTAAACATCAAAGAGGCCCCAATGTAACTGCCCAAAGACAGCCCTTAATAAATGTCCCTATTCCTTTCTTCTCCCCTTTTAGAAAAGCTTGTGGTTATTGTTAAATAACAAACTGGTAAAAATGTGTCCTGCAAACCAAATAGACCCAAAGTATGAACCAAGGTAGGTACAAAGGACCTGTACCCAGATAAATACCAAGCAGGCTAAAAGAGAGGGTCATAAATCAGTTCAGGATGATCTAAAGTCAAAGGAGGGAGCGTAAAACCAGATAGAGATCGGAAAGACCAGGGCCTGCAGGGTAGGAAAAGTGCTGGAAAGAAGCCAATCATACCCTGAAGGCCCGCACCTGGGACTAATACCTGGCACACCAGATTTTAGGAGGAGGCTGGCACCCCTTGCAGACCACATAGCAGAGTTAACCCGAACCTGCCTTAGACGGGTCTAGCACACATTATGGAAATGACTGTGGAGAGGGTGAGGGCGAGAGCCGGGGGCCATGGGGTCTTAAAAATGTAAAGGTTTCCCATGGGTAGGCATCTGGATGGAGGACTTGGCAGAGAATGAGAGGCATCTGTAATGGCCACAGGAGCCAAGGGGTGGGGGGTGAGTTGGGGAGAGGCTGAGTCCACAGTGCCGTTGGGCGAAAAGTGAATGGATCACGGGGTCATCCGCAGAGGAAGCTCGCGGAATGCGCAGTGATGGGTCCCGGTCAGCGCACTCCCAGGGAGCAGCAGCTGGGTGCGAGTGCCCATGAAAACAATCAGACAAGTTACAGGGGGAAAAGAGCTACGAGTCGTATTCACATCCAGCTGGAGTGTGAAAAATGACCACCTTGCCCCACTGTCATCACTGTCATCACGACCCTGGATGACCTTCAATGGGAAATTGTGCCCTTGAGAGAGGATCAGGCTTCTGTTAAGGGCAACAGCCTTTGAACAGGCTGAGGATATAGGATTCATCTGAACCCAGAAATGAAGATTAAAAAGTGCACCGTAGGGAAGTCCAAGCTTACATCTCAATCAAACAACAGGAAAAAGGGAAGTTACGCTCAGTTTTCGGATGTCCCCTAGAAGATGTCAGGAGAATGGGGTTCAGAGGAGATGAAAGGAGGAGAGAGGCCTCATGCTGGGCTGCTGGTACACTGGGTGTACTGTATGTCTGAGGGAAGGAGAGGAATTCTGATCTCACTGGAAAGGGTCAAGTGTGGTCTGGGCTAGTTAGTGGTGATACAGGTCCCAGCCAGGCTCTAACCATCTTTCTAAAATTCTCTTCTTAACTCAGGCTTCACATTCTTGGGGAAACCATTCCTGATCCCACAACCTGGATAAGTTTCTATCCCAGGAGAACATATGAGCTTCAAGGGAGGCCTCTGCATCAATTAGGCAGAGCATTTAATTCTTTCTCCTCGGGGGCACTGATCAGAGTTGACCTCAGAAGGCTCTGGACCCCCAAAGTGAAACAATTCTCTCCGTAGACACAAAACTCTTCTTTGATGACGGGAAAAGAGATAGCCACACAGATTTTCCACAAGAGATAGAAGAGACGGGAGGCCTGTAATTACCTCTTCCCTGAAGGTGGAATATTTTGATCGTTGAATGATGCTGTCTGGGATATTTTTAAATTTCTCAGTTAAAATGCTTTCTTAGTTAACTGTGCCATTCTGGAAGGACAGGGAGGTGAGGTCACAAATAAGAAAGACAGACAAGTCTTCTTCTCTGGGATTCATCAAGCATCACGAAGGAGTCAACTCTAGTAGGAGGCGAGTATCCTGTTGCTAAGTAGGTCTTGGCCCCTTCGTAATTAAGAAAGGGATATTATGCAGAATTGATGATCCAGGAACGTGGCTGGGCTAGAGCTGTAGCTGTTTGTATGACTCAGTACATCAAACATGTCTTAGCTGGACCCATCCAAAAGAAGAAAGGAAATACACACTCATGCACACACACACACACACACACACACAACGCCACACACCACACACACACATACCCCTCTCAAGAGGCCACCCACAGGCAGTGATGAATTTCCAAGACCCAAACTAACTGCCTTGGAATTCAATTAAAATGCTCTTTATTGCTAAAAGCTCAGGATGAGTGAATTGGGCGTCACTCTGCTTCCCAGAGTCGTTGAGAGAGGAGGATATTCCCAAGGACCAAGGGTGCCCAGCCAAGTCTGGAAAAAGTACAGGCTGGATACTGAAATAAAAGCGGTGTTATTCACAACTGGTTGCTTCTCAATCAGACTGAGATGCTCCCCAGAACACTGGAAATATCCAAGATCTTTTGAGGTGCTGGGAATTGAGATGTATGAAGGACATCAAAGCGATGGAAAAGAGATTATATAGGAAAACCAAAAGGTATTAAAATTATTCACAAAAGTAGTAATAGCCAATAACTGCTGAATTCAAATATTTAAAAGGCATGTGATAGTTGGATGCTGAGTTATATGGTTGAGGTTCAAGCCATGGACATCCTGGACCTAGAAGACTAAGGTTAAGAGATATCTTCAGCATTGGGCAAAGGCGAAGAGACAAAACAGAACAGCCAGGAATCTGTTACGTGGAGCTCACAGAAATGTAAAACCAAAAATGAAATACAAATGATGAGGTCAGTCCCACCACAAAGGGGAGTCCAGGACTAAGTACCGTATATTTGCAGAGTGGCCGTAAATCCCAATTTCCAAGGGACAATCGCATTTTAGCCCTATTGTCCCACTTCAGTTTAGCATTTGTTTCGGAGTTTTCATTTTTAACCAAGTATTATTGTTAGTATTTGCATTAAAATCATTTGGGATGGATTTGAAGAACTACGCTTTATACTTCCAGCTTCTGTGAGGTTCTCATTTATAAATGTTATGTGACGTATGGGCAACTAAACATAGTCTAAATTTAACCCATGATTATGCCTGAAAGATGACCAATAGTAATCCACCTCTCGTCTCCCATTGTTTTTGTTTCCCCAAAAGAAGATCCTGAGAAAATGATTCACAGGCTTGTAGCTTATTTTGGAGGTGAAGGAAAGAGGAGTAGGAGTGTGAAATGAGACTGGGAAAGCAGCAAATAAAGAGTATAGAATCAAGCTGGGCACCTCTGAGCTTAATCGAGCCCCACAAACCCGGGAGTCAGTGTGAAAGGCTTGCCTCCTGGTTTTCTCGCGTGGTGTGAGATGGCTGGGACAGCTACACTTTCACCTTGATTAGTCATCGGTTGAGGACTTCTTCCGAGGAGCATTAATTCCCTAGCTCTTGGGCGCTGCATTGCAGACATTAAACCAAGCTCTGGCAATTAAAAAACAAAACAAAACAAAACTTCAAGAAGTGCAGGGAAATGCTGCTGTACCTCAAAGTGATAAAGACAAAGGGTTATGGGTTGGGCACCAACAGCACTTCAAGCCCTGCTCTTGCGCTACTCATATCCAAATGACACTCGTCATCTTCATCTTGTGACATCTGCTTTAGATTCCCTCTATCCTGGACCAGAACTTCTGCTAGTCAAGGTCGTTTGCCTGGACTGAGATGACTGAACTGGTTACACCTTGCACGTGGCTATTGTAATTAGTATACAAGTACGGTTTCCACTGGACATGGACACCATAGGATGTCCCCGTGAATCCCTTGACTTCCAGATATTACCCTCCGTGGCTCCCTTATGTAGTAGCAACCCCATATCCTCATGAACACCAGGGTCAGTTCTCTCTGGCAGTACAGTAGCTCATTATTGGCTTGTTGGCCTGTTGGCCTGGGGGAGCCAAAACAACCAAATGAGAGCTGTGATTTTAAGATTTGTGAAATGCTTTCTCTGTCCACTTGTAGAAGCATCCACTCCATGGAAACTAAAATGCCACTCCAGTGGCATCTAAAGTCGTGGGGTCAGGGAGCATAACTTCCCCAAATGAGTCACTAGGAGTGATGGTGAGAGGAGCCACTCTGACTGTTACCCTTTGGTTTCCAGACCTATACCTATGAGGTGCTCAGCACCATAAAATGACCATTGGTTCAACACATATACCACATCCTGAAGGACAACTAAAAATTCCAGTATTTTATCAGGCCAGCAGCTTCTGAGTCCTACAGTCTTTAACAGGCTAAACAGGTCTCAGGATCACCTGCCCTTGTGGGTCTCTGGACTAAACTCAGAATCCACGTTTGACCTGAGAGAGTCAAACTAGAGTGGCCCTTGGCCCTGTTTGCATGTGGTCTACAAGCTGAGAAGTATTTTTTAAAGGACTGTAAAAACAAAAACCAAAGATGAACATGCGACAGAGACCATATATGTCTGAAAGTTTAAAATATTTACTGTCTGGCTCTTTACAAAAAAAAAAAAAAAACTTGCCAGTCCCTAAACTGTACCACTAATTGCTAATTTTGGTTTAAGAAAAAGGCAGAAAAATACTCATTTCTACTAAATAAAATCTCACATGGAACCCAATTCAAATATAAAACAAATAGGTAGAAACTGCTTTAAGAGATTTTAGTAGATGGCTTAGAACCCGGTTCCCTTAGCTTCCCTCTCATTCTCCTAAAGCCCAAGTACCTCTGCAGAGCCTTTGGACTCAACAGAACATGGTTGAAAACATTGACTTTCGAAGGTCTCTAAACTCTACCAGTGTTAATATTCTGATATAGTTTTCCGTACCGGCCAATGCTGCTAAAGAACACTCCAGCCGCCCAAGAGCTGAATTCTGTTCAGTAATTATTAACATGTCCCGAGGGCATGAACAACCACAGAGCTCCAACAAAGTCACCGAGCTGTGAGCAAAGCAATTAGATCTTTGCCCCCTTCCCCCTAAAGTTTCCCCTAGCTTCCTGAAAGGGTCATTTTCATCCCTGAAATCAGCCTTCCTGAAGCTGAAACCCCCAGGTGGGAGCGCTAACCTCTCGTCAGAGGCAGGGTTGGCTCTGGACTAGTCTTTTCAGTTTGGGAAGGTTTCTTTCTGAATATGAGAAATAAGGTTGTGCTTATGCTTTTCTGAAGAATTTGAAAACACAGAAATTAAGTCAAATGGGCAATTCTTCCTGGGCTGTGTTAACATTTCATTCCTTGCCAAAACCAGAGACAAACATCAACTCCCCGTTTAACTGGGGCCCTCCTTTCTCATTCTCAGGGGATACGTTGTGCAACCTCTGAGAGTTATACAAAGGTTTGGTTCACTGTCTTTCTGGCATATTGTTGATAGAATGTGCCTCCAAGGTAATGGCCTATATCTCAAAGCCATAATATGCCCAATGAGCCAAAGCCTCTTCTTTCCTGAAATCCAGGAGGGAATGGGGTGGAACGGATCCTTCTTTCCCAGAGCTATTCCACAGCCTGGAGATGCTAAAGCTCTCCCAAGGTTCCACAAATTCCCAAGGGACTTGCATTTTTATGATTACCTGTGGCTCTGATATCCTGCCTCTATCAAACTCTCATTCGTCTACGCTACCCCAGGGCATTGTCAAAAACAACACAGTCATAAGCCTGCAAATAGTGCAGCCAAACATGGATTTCTCTATTTCTCCTTTCAGTTCTGTCAGTGTTTGCTTTATGCATTTGGAGGCTCTGCTGTTGGGTGCATACATATTAAGGGCTTTCATGTTTTCATTACCTAAATTTTTATTTCTGATAATATTTCTTGACCCGAATCCTACTTTGTATATTTTTATATTAATATAGTTATTCCACTCTTTTTTGTTAGTGTCTGCATGGTATATCTTTTTCCAGCTCTTTATTTTCAACCAATTTACATCATTATGTTTAAATTGGGGTCTTGTAGACAGCATAGAGTTGGGTCTTGTTTATCCATTCTGACAATCTCTGTATTTTAATTGTTATGATTAGACAGTTCACATTTAATATGATATCATTGTGGTTAGGATTAAGTCTACCATTGTGTTAATTCTTTTCTGTTTCGTTTATCTGGTTTATTTTTCTTTCTGCTCCCCTGTTTTTATGGCTTATCTTGGGTCTATTGAGTTTTTAATGATTTGATTTTATCTCCCCTCTTGGCTTATTATTTCTACCTTTTCAGTTACTTTTTTTTGTAGTTACTCTAGTGTTTACAGTATACCACTTTCATCAGAGTCTACAAAAATGTTTACGTGTAAGCTTAAAGAACATAGAATATTCTATATCTCTTCCTTTCATTCTTACTCTGTTGATGTCATAATCTAACTTTTACATTTACTATAAACATAATACATTGCTTCTATTTTTGCTTTAGATAGTTAACGTTGAGAGCAATTAAGTATTAGAAGAAATAAATTTCATTTTCCCTTCATTTATTTTATTTTCAGGGCTCTTCGTTTCTTTGTGTTGATCCAAGTTTCTGTCTCCTATCGTATTTCTTCTGCCTGCAGAAAAATTTCCCTAACATTTTTTTGTAGAGTGGGTCTGTTGGCAGTGAAATCTCTGTTTTTGTCTGGTTAAGTCTTTGCATCTATTTGAAGTCATGGTTCTGACAAGTAGTCTGTTGTAATATTCATCTTTTTTTATCTGTATATAATGTTTGTATGTGCCTTTGGCTATCTTCAAGGTTTTCTCCCTGTCTCTGTGCTCAGTGGATTAAATATGATCTGAAGGACTGTGTGTGTGTGTGTGTGTGTGTGTGTGCGTGTGTGTGTGTGTGTGTGTGTTTAGTGCGATCCTGTTTGGGTAATTCTGAGCTGCCTGGGGTTGTGCTGTGGTGCCTGTTACTCATTTAGGAGTGTTATAATTAGAAATGCTGGGTTTGATGTTGCAGCGTGTGCTCTCAAGGCACCACAGGCTTAACGACTCCAGATTCCCCTCGTGATATTTTGTTTAGGGTTTGAGCTGGTTTGCAAAAGGGTTTGCCTGCTCTACCATCGGGTTTGCACCATGCCTCAGAAAAGATCTCTACTCTCTGCTCTCCCTCTCCCAGCACAATTCCACGACTGCTTGTCACTTGACGCTTGTGAGCCTGGTATTGCTGGCGGCCCGGTAGCGGCCTGTATTTCTGATTAAGCCTCAGTCTTTGGCAGGCACCATATCCCCGGGTCTCAGAGATGTGACGTCCCCTCCTCTCCCTCCAGCTATAGCCTGTACCCTGTGCTGTTCCTGCTTTGCCTTCAGCTGTAGTTTTCTTTCTGTTCCCTTCCCCCGTTGCTGTGAACTGTCACCAGTGTGCTGTCCTTCCTCCCAGAGTCAGGCTTTTGCTCTGTAGCGAGAGAGGCCAGAAGGGTCTCAGGAGAGCGCAGTGACCCTCACTGGCTGCTCTTCCCTGCTCCCACGTCTGAACCTTAGGGGGCCCTTTCACAGGACTCTCTTCCATCTTTCCTGTGAGTACCCCGTGGAGTTCGTGGAGAGAAACCCCGAAGAAAACGCAGCAGCCCCCAGTTTCTGCAACTCTACAGAGACTTTACCGTCTCCTCCTGGTGTCCGACTGCATCGCCCCCGGTGAGCCAGCGCTAGCCTCCACCTAGCATGGCTCACACATGTCTCCCTTTATATTTTTGGGCCAGTTGGTTGTTCTGAAAGTTCAGTGCGCCTGTAGTGTCAAGAAAAGTCATGAATAGCCCAGCCGGTGTGGCTCAGTGGCTAAGCCTCAAGAGGTCACAGGTTCGATTCCCGGTCAGGGCACACGCCTGGGTTTCGGGCTTGATTCCCACTAGGGGGCGTGCAGGAGGCGGCCGATCCATGACTCTCTCATCATTGATGTTTCTCTCTCTCTCTCCCTCTCTCTTCCTCTCTCTCTAAAAATCAATAAAAACATTAAAAAAGCCATGAATGTATCTGGCTTTTTTTATGATTAGGTTGAAAGCCTTTGACATAGAGTGAAGTGGTCTTTGCAATAATATAGCAGTGACCTGCTTCCATTCATGACTGGAGACCAGTCCCAATTATATCCTTAGCTGGATACCAGGGTAGACAGTTAACGACCTAGAATTAATAAGGTATCCCAAACACCATCCAAAGGCACCACACAAGTCCCCAGAAAGCAGATTTACCCTCAAGAAAAGGAGGGTGGATGGCGACTGAAATGACGTGATTTTTTTTTTGTCAGGTGGTGGAATGTGTACTCTCATGAGAAACTGAGTCATATAAAAAACGGATAAATTACGTTCTTGCCAACTGATTCTCTCCATCCAGCTTTTACCTGTTAACTTTCAACAGCATTTTTATTGCACTTCAACTATATTTCAGGTATTTAGCTAAGCACATTATATATATAAAATATATAGAAATTATCCTACTTAATCCTCTCAACAAATCTGTAAGGTAGACCCTATTACCATCTGCATTTCAAGGGTGAAGAGACTGTGGCTTAGTGAGGTTAAATGAGTTTCCCAAGATTCCACAGCTAGTAAGTGGCAGAGCTGGAACTCAACATAGGTCTTTAAAGCTCAGATTCTTAACCACTAGAACTTAATAATTACACAAGGCTAGAAATAGGTTTTTCTTTTCTTTCTGAGGTCTAGAGTATAAAAATGTGTTCCCTAAAATACTATATTCCCTTCTATAACATTGCCCTAACTTCTCTGGTCTGCCTAGAAACAAAATTATCACTTCATATAGTATCCTTTTGGGTAAAATTATTGAGTTATAGCCCTTGCCAGGTAGCTTGGTTGGTTAGAGCTTTGTCCTGATACACCAAGGCTGCGGGTTCGATCCCCTGTCAGCACATATAAGAAGCAACCAAGTGAGTAGAACAACAAATCGATGTCTCTCTCTCTCTTCCTTCCTCTCTCTTTAAAATCAATAAATAAACATTTTTAAAAATTATTGAGTTGTAAACAAATGCCTTGCAGGGGTTTATAATATTCAATTCATTGACTATCATAGCTAAAAGAAAATTTTAGATTATATGGCTCAGAGGTTCTCTAAACCAGCAGCATTGACATCATCTGGAAAATGGATAGAAATACAAATCTCCTGGTCTAACTCCTGACCTACTGAGTCATAAACTCTAGAAATAGAAGCCACCCATCTGTGTGTTAACAAGCTCTCCAGCTGATTCTGATGTACAATACACTTTGAGAACCACTTTCCTAGCTTAATGTTGTGTGTACAACACTTGAGATCTACTGTGCACCAGAACTGGTATGTGTCAAAGGATGAACTTGGAAAGAGTGGTAGGAGCCAGATCAAGTTAAAGGATTTGAGCTGGAACCTGTGCATAAAGGTTGGGGGAGGGGGAGGGGGTAAGGCTTTAAGCAGAAAAAGGCATAATTTGAATGGCATTTAATTATTCATTAAGTGTATTTACCTATTCATTCATCCACCAAATATTTATTGAGCACTTCCAAGGGGTGAGGCCCCGAGCTCTGAATCTGAGATCACTCTATCAGGGCTCGGGTGAGCAACAATAACCGCACGGGGGCTGATAGGGCGGCTATTGTAATAGGCCAGCGGAAGGTGACGGGCCTGAAGGACATGGCAGTGAGGGAGTGGGCTCCCTGGGAGATCTCTGCAACACTGCATGCATTTCCACAAAACTCCATTAGTACCCAATTATGTATGAGAGGGTAGATTAGGACTAAAATGACTCCTAAACCACTCTGATAAAACAAGATGTTTGCAAAATGGCCTGCGAAGGGGTGATGACTCACTTCTCGAAAAGGTGGCGGGACCTTTGGCTAGACTGGAAATACAGAGGAGAAACCCATGGCTTGATGGTGACCAAATACAGCGCTACGGGGCCTGGGAGCTTCATCGCCCAAATGCAACGGCGTCACCTCTGATGGGGCCTCGCAGGGACTTGAGTCAGGGCAGGAGGTAATGAAATCCACGGACAGTGTTCTTAATGGCTGGCAAGAACTTACCTTTACATTACACTGAAATACTGACTGTCTGCGGCTTCTACTCACTGGTCTTATTTTGACTAGCAACTCAGAATAAATCTAATTTGGAGATTTCCCGTTGCTGAATTCCCAAAGAACTGCGTGTAAACAGTGTTTATATATCTAATCCTGCTGACTTCCACCATCATTTGTCTTCATTTCTGAGCGTCTGCCATTTGGCAAGGACTCTTCGCACCCTAATTGTTCCCATTTCCAGTTAGTTCTTGACAGCCTTAATGGTTAAAAAGCAAACATTTATATGTATCAATAAAGCTTGCTGTGAAGAAACTGTAGAGCCACCTTTTCGAGAAGTGAGTCATCACCCCCTTCGCAGGCCATTTTGCAAACATCTTGTTTTATCAGGCTTAAAATTAACAAACAAAACCCCCTTGCTGGCCCTCCTTGAACTGTAGGCTGTTTCTTCACCCTTGGGCTCCCCAACATACATTTCTCTTAGGTTTTGATTCATACCCAGAGGTCTGTGTCTTCCTGGCTCAAAAATATCATTACCAGAAAATTTCCTTACAAAGCAGCACAGAGCGGACCTCAAGGCACCAATTATCCTTCTACCCCTAACATCATTTTTACTGCGCTGGGCCGGAGTGAAGTCAACAATTAAAGGTCTTCCCTTCGCTTCCTCCCAGATCTATGGCTTGCTCTACGTTTAAAGGTCAATTTTTGCTGTCTCACTGTTTGGGGGAGGCAACTGATATTTATTCAATGGCATATGCATCTGAAAACCACCCGGTTTCTAGTGCTTTCTCTTCTCTTTAAAACAAATACTATTCTCTGATATTAATACCGACATATACTCATGGAAGAAAATTTGCAAAATGAAAAAAGAAGCATATTGCAAAATATCAAGGTTGGCCATGACCCCACCACAAAGAGAAATGGCTGGTACATTTTAGTGCATTTTCCACCTGAATTTGTTCTGTGCATGTATTTTTACAGTTACCACCAGATACTTTTTTATTTCCTACTTTTTTTTTTTTGACTTTACGTGACACTGTATTTTTGCATGTCACTTAAAATTCTTTTACATTATTTTTAATAACCAAAAAATAATTCATTGTATGAATATAGCCAACTCTAGAATAACAATTCCCGAGTTTCCGGTCGTTTAGCTAGTTTGCAGTGTTTTGGCTGTCACCTATTTGGAATATATATTTGTGCCCACATAAGATAGAGATCTACCTTTACTTTCCTCCAAATGGTCAGCCGATTATCCCCACATAATTTATTGAATAATCCATCTTTTCCCCACTATTTATTATGTCTGTTTTTGCATATACACTTGGATCTTTAAATGGGCTCTCTCTTTGGGTTCCCCATGCAGGCCTCTCCGTGTATGGACCTCCTTGTATGGCCTACAACACTTGTTATAAGTCATCTGCCTGGCTTATAGGCCTTGAGTTTAGGACCCCGTTCATCAGGTTTAAAGTCCTGCTCACTTTTCCCCCCCAGTAAAATAGGGAGGAAAAATGAAGGGCAGTGGAGAAGGGAGGGAAACACAGGAAGGGCAGTGTAACCACAGCCAGTCAGCCTGGAATCAGATCCTGGCTCCGCCACTAACTCGCTGGGGGGGGCCCACCCACCTCAGTTTCTCCATCTGTGAATGGGGATAAGCCTGGCGCTTTGTGGTGAGGAATAAAGAACTTGATGCACACCGAGTACACAGAACAGAGCAGGCTGCCACAGAAATGTTAGCTGTTATCCAAGGGTCTTGGTGCCCAAGGTCAAAGTTCTTCACACCCCCACCTCCAGGAATACAATAGATTTTGTTTTCCCCCTAGGAGTCAAGATCATCCCACTTGCTTCAGTCAACATTTCCTATTTTTTAACCTGAGGACATGTTTAGAGGGAGGAAGGGAGAAAAAGAGAGAGAGAGAAGCATTGATGTGAGAGGGAAACACCCATCAACTGTCTTCATATGCTCCCCAACTAGGGATCAAAGCCACAACCCAGGTATGTGCCCTGACTGGGAATCGAACGCGCAGACTTTCGGTGCTCGGGACAACTCTCAGCCAACTGAACCACTCTGGCTGGGCAACATTCACATTTCAAACGAGGGCCACACCGGCCTGCTTCTTCGTAATCATCTCCAAATGAGAAAAAAAAAATTCTTTTCAGCTAAATATTTCATCACATTATGATCATATTTTAATTAACTCTAGGAATAGGTTCTTATATAAAGAAACCAAAGTCTGACTTGCTTGGCTAATGTATTTGCATCTCCAGCTGGAGATTTCCTCCTATTACCTATTTCAGCATTGCACCCCTTTTTTGGCCTAGCACTCCCAATTTGCTAATTATTAGCCTAAAAAGCAATTTGGTGGAGGCAGAAAGGAAGCAGAAGAGAATAATATTTGAGTTCCAGGCATTCCGTTAAACAATTCGCTAACATTTTTTTGTTTGATGCTATAAGATGTGTATTATGACTCTCATTTTACAAATGAGTAAAAACTCTGAGAAGTAACCTGCAGAAAGTTATCCAAATAATATGTAATGAAGCTGTTCTTTAACACTGCCTGACTCCAAAATCTCGTATATTCATTATACAGTGCAATGTCCAGCAGTTCTGATACAATGTTATAGGTGTAATTACACACTCACACTCACACACAGACCGTCATGTATTTTTGCCCTGGTACTTTCCACCATTTGCATGCAACTGTTTTTAAGCTGACTCCAACTGGCTGCCTTAAATTTTAAATGAAGATAAGAAAATACAGCCAAGGTTAGAATGATAGCTTTGGCAGTATTTATTTTGCAAAGAACATATTGCTCCTTTGGGACTAGTCCTTTTTCTCAAATGCAAAACTAAGTCGTGTCTCCAGTTCCAAAAGCCTTATCACATAAGCAGATTAGTTTTAATAGGGCCTATCTGCACATATTGTTATGCAAATATGTTTTGAATCACCACTTTAAAAAGAAACAATCTAATGTTCCTCTCCTTGCCCTTCTTTTTAATTTTCTGCAAGCTGGAAACAAATGAGCTAATATTGAATATATGAAAAAATCAGAAAGAATAGGAAACTAGAACCATGCCTGTTTAACCTTCCAATTAGAAGAACCCAACTATGAGACCAAAAATAAACAAACGATACAATCAACATAAAGTAGCTAAAGACTTACTATTGATGGGATAGCTGTCTGTAAATTACATCCTGTGGAAAAGCTGCTTATATTTATTCCCTGAGGCCAGACTAGGGATATGAGTTGAGCATTGCTGAGATTCAGAGTCCTCATTGTTTACATATGTATATTTGTATTTAATGAAAGTCCACATTTAATGAAAATGCCTCTGTCCAGCAATATAACGTGGTGCCATGGAAGGTCCTCAAACAGGGGCTATGCCTCCTTGTTGGGAGTGTCCTGGAGGGGAAGCCAATACTCTGTGAAGATTATTTAAGGCCAGAAAGGTCTCCGGAATGTCTCCTGACCCTATGATTGTATAATTCACACATCTGTGAGCAAACAGCCGTCTACGCCAGTTTTTCATTTTATCGCTCCATTTTCCACATCAGCCCACTGACCCTGTTAAACCTCAGGGTCACGGGCCTGCAAACCACAGCTCACATGTCGCATCTTGCCAGCCACCTGTTCTGGTGAAGCCTGTCCACCAAGAATGGTTCTCACGTCTTCAAACAATCGGAGGGCAATCAAAAGAAGAAGACTATGTTGTGACATGTGAAAATTCCATGAAACCGAATGTCCAGCGCTCATATGTAAAGTTCCACTGGAACACAGCCAGACTCGTTGGTTTATGTATTGGTTACGTACCACTGAAGAGTCGGATGGTTGTAACAGCTGCTTGGTAGCCGGCAAAGCTGAAAATATTTATGATCTAGGTCTTTACCAAACATGTTTGCTGACCCCTTCTTTAGAACGTAAACTTGTGAGAGCAAGGGCTGTGCTCTTTGCTGTTTACCTCTAGAGCCCCAACTTTTGGCACATAATGGTTTTTGTGTCATGGATAGTGATTGAATGAATGAATGAATGATGACTGTTCTGAATTAAGAAAAAGTCATCATATCTGCTTGTCACATTTTCTTCTTCTAGAGACCAACAGAGATCTCTATCCTTTCTCCCAAACAAAGTCGAGGCACATCCCATGTGAGTTAGAGACTCAACGCGGGCTAATCCTGAGGCCACATGGAACTGCAGGCCCGAAGCTTCCCTTCTGCCCTGACCGGCCCCGCCATGCCAGTCACTATCAATTTCGGAAACCACCCTTGGACAAACTAAGGGTATGACCTTAAACACTTACGACTTACTCAGGCTTTGCAAAAGACCTTGAGAAACTTTGTCTTTTCTTGTCTTACTCAGTTGGCAAATGTACGACTCCCTGGAGGAAAACTTGCGGGGCATTCGCCTCTCCTGTCAACGCAGGGAGAGAGCCGCTCAGCAACGCAGGGACATTTGCTGCAGGTTAGAGGCATGTCGACACCTTGTTCTTCCTTCCACACAAGGAGGACGCTAATGCACTAAGTCACACTTTAAAAAACCCCCAACACCTCCGCACCAGCTCATCAGCCACATTGTGGAGGCCGTGGGGGAGAGCGATCGCTGGCGAACGAGGCCCCGGCGAGCCTCCCTCCCGCCCCCCTTTCCGAGCGGGGAGCTGCGGGCACTGGCTCTCCAGCTGGCACCTCGGCAGCAAGTTCCCCAGCCGCCTCCCCCACCTGAAGCTGTCGGGGGAAAGGCTGCGGGCTTGCACTTCCTCCCCGCTCCCTGCCCTGATTAAAGCAATAAATACGCTGCCCTCCCGGGGAGAGGCAGGCGGGGAGGAGGAGTCTCTCCGGGCCCAGGAGTCCGCAGGGTAGCTCTAGGATCCAAATCCCTTCACACGGGGCAGTGCACGAGCCTGTGCAGACAGAAGAGGGGCAAGAGGCAGCCGGGGGGGAGCCGGGGGAGGGGACACCCCCAACCCCAAGGCCAGCAGAACAACCTCCAGGGGATGCCCTCTGAGGGGCAGGGACACGTGTTTCCTGTTTCCTCATTTCAGTTGGGACCAGCCTGATAGGATCTAGAAGCACAAAACTCTCGACAATCACTTGGGCCGCAAATTAGCTTAGGGGATGGGCCCACATTTTTATTTATGGGTTTGTTGCATAATCAGCATATTTTTATTTTGAAAGAAAAATGGCTAATGAAGTTCTCCAACAGTTATTATATGATGATTATAGATCATTTGGGTCACGAAGAACAGTACCTAGAAGCAAGTTCCTATGTCATCTTGTCTTCCACGAAGAAACAGCCGTCATTATTAGGGGATGTTATTCCAGGTATCATTTTTATACACAAATAAGTAGATTTGAAACCTTATAATATAGGAACATGCAGTGATATTTTTGCATAAAAGCCTTCACTTGAACTGGACTTTAATAGAAAGGGGAAAAGTGCAAAGTGATCTTATTTCTTATTTTCCTAAAATAGCTTTGCAAGGCTGATGAAAGATATGAAAACTATTTGGCAGTTGGAGTCATTAGGTCATTATTTTTTTAAATAAATTTCCATTTTTACCCAATTAATTGATGCTATCAAAGAACATCTCATACCTCGTCCAACCTCCTCTAACTGCTTCTTTAATTATTAAAGTAATTTTAGTATCTTTACCATTCTTTTTATTATATTTTGTCACAAGAGAAATGTAGTCCATAAATATGATTTACATTATTGCTCATATTAGTTTTGGATACAAAGATTCAGCATATACCATTAGTATTTTTACTATGTTTTCTTCAGTTCTGATTTATTTTTTCGCTTCATGCTTTTTATTAGCTGAATTTGTCACCAAGTGTATGTGTGTGTTTGTGATAAGAAGGGCTATGAGGCGCTAAAATGCTTCACGTTTGAATATATCTAATTGTCGTCTTTATCTTTGAGATACATCTTAACTTCATTCATTATTTTTGATCACACCTCAGAGCTCTGTAGATGACTTTTGCAACTGAGAGCTTTCCTGGGAAAAGGTAATGTCAATCTGAGTTCCCTTTTGACCCCTGAAAGCATTTGAGTTTAATGACACCTGACTTTAGTCCAGCTCCTTCCTTATTAAAAAAGAAAATACTGAAACCAAATAATTTCAAGATAGATTCCTACCATCAGTGTACAAAAATACTTAATCTTTGCCATTCTGATAAGTAAAAAAATCATATAACACTATTGGTTTAACTTGCATGTCCTCAGTTTCTAGGATGAGCTGAACATCTTTTACTAGATTAATTGGGAACTGACTGCATTAGTTTTTACAACCAATAAAACATATAGATTTACCATATTCTATATATTTATCTTATAGAGCAGAAGATCTAGTCATACACACATGGATATGATTCTTTGAAATAACAAAAAATATTAGATATGTAAATTAATATAATAATAATGTAACTAGATCAATTTAATGAAGACACTGCCTGAAGGCTAGGGTGTCATGTTAACCTGAAAAGGTCATTCTGACCCTCGCAGGATGACTTTGGGTTTTGCTAGTAACAAAATATATAGAATACAGTAAGGACATTTCAAAATTGAAAGGACTACAGGGCTTTCTAATTCAGTGATTTTTAAACAGAAAAAATATTTTTAAACAAAAAGATTTATATTAAAACCTAATAAATAAAACAGAAAAAGTGGACCTACACTAAATAAAGTGAAACACGGCAAGGAGAGAACAGTGCCAGCCTGTTTTTTCTCTTTCTGACTCCTAGATGACTTGGAAAATCACAAGACCCTCTGGCTCACAGTTTGAAAACCAACCAAGGTGGCATGGTGATTTTATACTCTGAACCTCTCCTCTGCTTGGAGCACAGGACAGGGACAGATAAATCATTCAGAACATGTGCTCTGACCACAGCGGAATGAAGCAAAAAATTAAAAACAAACAGATCACTAGAATATTCCCACTCTTCGGTAAATAAGCAACACATGTCTAAATAATCCAAATGTCAAAGAAGAAATAACAAAGAATATTAGAAAGCATTTTGAACTGAGTAATGATGACAGTGCTGCCATCAAGGCTATCATCAATAAATCAACAAATGACAAATGTTGACAGGGATTCGGAAAAATGCAACCCTACTGCGCTGCTGGCGGGATGCAGATTGGTGCAGCCACTACGGAAAATAGCATGAAGGGACCTCAACAAATCACAAGTGGAACTGTCCTATGACCCCATGATTCCACTTCTGGAAATATATCTGAAGAACCCCAAAACACTGATTCGAAAGAATACATGCACCCCTATGCTCAGTGCAGTGTTATTTACAAGAGCCAAGATCTGGAGGCAGCCCAGGCGCCCATCAATACATGAGTGGATAAAAAGCTGTGGGACTTTACACCAGGGAATACTACTTGGCCATAAAAAATGAAGGAATTCTTCCCATTTGTGACAGCATGGAGGGACCTGGAGGGTATCATGCTAAGTGAAGTAAGTCAGATATTGAAATACACACGCCATGTGATTTCACTTATATGTGGAATCTAAAGAACAAAGTAAATGAACAAACAAAACTGAAAGAGACTCATAGATACAGAGAACAGACCGATGGCAGCCAGATGGGAGGGGGCTGGGGGGCTGGGTGAAAGGTGAAGGGAATGGGAAGGATAGACGGGTAGTTACTGGTGGTCACAGGGATGTAAAGTACAGCCCAGGGAATACAGTCAATAATATTGTAATAACTATGTATGGGGCCAGGTGGGTACTGGAGATATTGGGGGGGACACTTTGTAAAGTATATGATTGTACACCTGAAACTAATACAAAATAATATTGAATGTAAACTGTAATTAAAACATAAAAGTACAGCCATCAAACTGTGTAAAATACAGTTAAATCTGTGCTAAGGATGAAATGGAGTCTTCAAGAGTAGATATTAGAAAATAGGACAGTCTGAAAATCAGTTACCTAAGTATCAAACCCAAGAAGCCGAAGAGAAAAATTAAACACGCCCTGGCTGGTTTTGCTAAGTGGTCAGGACGTCAGGCCGCAGACTGAAGGGTCTCGGGTTTGATTCAGGTCAAGGGCATGTACCTCAGTTGCAGGCTCGATCCCTCGCCTCACATGGGGCCGTGTTCAGGTGTCTCTCACATCGATGTTTCTCTCTCTCTCCCTTCCACTCTCCGAAAAGCGATGGAAAAAAAACCCCTCAAGTAAGGCTTAAAAAGATAAATAAACTCAAGAAAGTGAAGAAAAGGCAATCATAAAAATAAGGTAAATAAATTAATAAAATAGAAAATAAATTTATTAATATAAAAATCAAAAAGTGGTCCTTAGGAGAAAGAGACTTAGACAGTTAACAGGCTTCTAGCAGAGCTGATCAAAAAAGAGACATGGGGAAAACCCCCAAATAGGAGAGATTAAAATGAAGATGTCACTACAGATGTTGCAGATATTAATCAACAATAAAGGGATACTGTTAACAACTTCATGTGGAAAAAAACTGAGAATTTTAGTCAAATTGACACATTTCTAGAAATCCCTAATTACCAAAACTGAACCAAGAAGAAATATAAGAGATAAATAATCCCGTACGTATTAAATAAATTGAATTTAGAGTTAAATCCTTTCCACTGTACGATCTCAAAGCCTAGAAGTCTTTACCAACGAGTTCTTCCTAACCTTTAAGGGAAAATTAAGAGCAATTTCTCACACTCTCTTCCAGAGGTGAGGGTGGGGGGGAGTGTTTGGGTGTGGGGTGAGTGGGAAAACTCTCATCTCGGTGTTTGAGGCCGGCATAACTTGATATTAAAACTTGACAGGAAAATTACCAAAAAAGGGGGGGGGTGGGATTTAAAAGCCAACATCGCTAATGAACAGAGGTACAAATATCTTAATCTAAATATTAGCGATTTTAATTCAGCAATATATAAAAAGCATGCTATAACCAACAGGGGGTTTACTCCAAGAACGTAAGTGTACCAGTTATATACTGTGGCCATAATGCTGGATAACAGGCCACCCTAAAACTCAGTGGCTCAAAACAATAAGCACTTGTTCGGCCTACAGGTCTGCAAGTGGGCTTTGTAGCTCTGCTCTTGGCTGGTTTTCTCCAGTGTCTCTACCCTGCTAGTGGGGGTGCAGACTGGTAAAAAGACTGAAAAAACTATTTGGAAAATAGGTACTAATGCCGAACACACGCACGGTCTATGAATTAGCAATTCCGCACTTAAGTATATTTCAGAAAGAAACTCATATAGGATACGTCCTCAAAAAAGTGTACAAGCTTGTTCACAGCCATGCTGTCCATGATATTCACAAGATGGAAATTATTAGCTTACCCAAAAAATGTAGAACATAAATTGTGACCTATTCATATAAGAGAATTGTTATAAGCAGTGATACCTATTGCTGAACAAGGGAGCCAGACCTTCCCCTAATCAAAAAGGAAGGAGGGAGGGAGGGAGGGAGGAAGAAAGGAGGGAAAGAGGGAGGAAGGGAGGGAGGGAGGAAGAAAGGAGGGAGAGAGGGAGGGAGGGAAGGGGGGAAGAGGGAAGGGGGGAGGGAAGGAGGGAAGGAGGGAGGGAAGGAGGGAGGGAGGAAGGGAGAGAGGGAGGGAGAGAGGGAAGGAGGGAAGGAGGGAGGAAGGGAAGGAGGGAGGGAGAGAGGGAGGGAGGGAGGGAGGGAGGGAGGGAAGGGGGGAAGGAGGGAAGGGAGGGAGGGAGGGAAGGAGGGAGGGAGGAAGGGAGAGAGGGAGGGAGAGAGGGAAGGAGGGAAGGAGGGAGGAAGGGAAGGAGGGAGGGAGAGAGGGAGGGAGGGAGGGAGGGAGGGAGGGAAGGGGGGAAGGAGGGAAGGGAGGGAGGGAGGGAAGGGGGGAAGGAGGGAAGGAGGGAGGGAGGGAGGGAGGGAGGGAGGGAGGGAGGGAGGGAGGGAAGGGGGGAAGGGAGGGAGGGAGGGAGGGAAGGGGGGAAGGAGGGAAGGAGGGAGGGAGGGAGGGAGGGAAGGGGGGAGGGAGGGAAGGAGGGAGGGAGGGAGGGAAGGGGGGAAGGGAGGGAGGGAGGGAGGGAAGGGGGAAGGGAGGGAGGGAGGGAGGGAAGGGGGGAAGGAGGGAAGGAGGGAGGGAGGGAGGGAGGGAAGGGGGGAAGGAGGGAGGGAGGGAGGGAGGGAAGGGGGGAAGGAGGGAAGGAGGGAGGGAGGGAGGGAGGGAAGGGGGGAAGGAGGGAAGGAGGGAGGGAGGGAGGGAGGGAGGGAGGGAGGGAAGGGGGGAAGGAGGGAAGGAGGGAGGGAAGGAGGGAGGGAAGGAGGGAGGGAAGGAGGGAGGGAAGGAGGGAGGGAAGTATCATTTCATTTATGTTAAGTTCCAGAAACTGAAAAATTACTCTATGGATTTGGCAGTCAGATTAGTGTTTACCCTTTAGAAGATGGTGACTGGTAGGGGATGTAAAGGAGACTTGTGATTTACTCATAATATTCAGCTTTCATATAAGCACTTATGTACCTGGTTTTGTTTAATCCTACAAAAAGCCACACTCCTCTGAGATCAATGCCATTCCCGTCTCCTGTCTCACAGATGAGAACACAGGCCGCAATATTAAAGTGATACGGCTTGACCAAGATTATCAGCTAGTCACGCTCCGTATCATTCCGGAGCAGCGTTGCATCATGACAAGGTCCTAGGCGCTGCCTTGACGGGCCCCTCCTCAACAAAACAATACAGGTTACGTTTGACTACTGCCTCTGGTATCAGGGTGAATGGGATCTAGGCTAGATTATATATATATATTTTTTGTGATACCTCTCTAGCCAAACTGGCTAAGAAATAAAAAGAGAAAATATATAAATTACAAATATCAGGAAAGAAAGAGAGCTATTACTACAGATCTTACAGAAAATAAACAGAATAACAAAGAAGTATAACAGAAACTCTATGCCCATAAATCCAACAATGTACATTAAATAGACCAATTCCTTGAAATGTCTCAAGAAAAAAAAAAATAAGACCTATTTAGCCCCATATCTGTCAAGAAAATTGAACTTATAGTTTAAAATCCTCCAGCAAAGAGAGCTCTAGCCCCAGATGGTTTCACAGGCTAATTCTATCAAGTTTGAAGCAAGAAAAAGAATGAATTCTATAAAATCTCTTCCAGAAAATAGAAGAGAAGGGAAAACTTCCAAGCTCGTTTAATGAGATCAGAATTAATTACCCTGCTACCCAGATCAGACAGAGACATTATAAGAAAGGAAAACTATGGATCAATCTCTCTGATGAACATAGACACAATAATTCTTAGCAAAATATTAGTAGATCAAATCAAATGAAAATATTAGCCTTAGATGGTTACAAGCTTCATATACTGTCTTGTTTTAAACAGTCAAATATTTTTTAAAGCAACAAAAATAAATAAATAGTAGCCTTTTATATTCATCCACTTATTTACCATTTCTGGTACTTTTCAGTTCTTCCTTTAGATACAAGTTTCCAATTTGTCTCATTTTATTTCTACCTGAAAAACTTTGGTATGTCTTGTAGTACCTGTCAACTGACACTAACTTCTCTCAGGTTCTATTTGCCAGAAAATGTCTTTATTTTACTTTCATTTCTGAAATATATTTCCACCAGATATGAATTCTACATTGACAGTGCCTTTTCATTTATTTTTTGTTACAGCAATTTGAACACATCATTGTATTTTGGCTTGAGTTGTTTCTGAGAAGAATTAGCTATTAATCTTATTGTTCAGCCTCATGTAATAAGTCTCACCACACACCCACTCCCACCCCAAAGTCATTTATAATTTTCTCTTTAGTTTTCTTTTATGGTTTTCTCTGTTTTTCAGTAGTGAAAATATGTTGCGCATATGTGTGGTTTTCGGTATATTTACCCTGCTTAGAATTTGCTAGCTTTTAATATTTATGACTTGTTATTTTTCATCAAATTCGAAATGGTATTATACAACAAACTTTATATGTTATTTTTTCCAGACATTCTTCTTTATCACTCTTTTTCTGGGACTCTGCTTGCTTATATACGATACTGCTGGAAATTTTCTCATAGAGCAATAATGTTCTGTTATAATTTTGTTCCAGTCTTTTCTCTCAGTGTTTCACTTTGGAAATTTTTTTTTCATTGCACTGTCATAAAGTTCACTGATCCTTTTTTCTGCAGTGTTCACTCTGCTGTTTGGTCCATCTAATGTTGCTATAGTTTAACAGTTTATGTTTTGATTTATGATCTTTCAGAGTTAATTTTTGTATAAGGTTCAAGTTATTGTTAAAGTTTATGTTTCTTATCTATGTATAATTGTTTCAGCATAGCTTTTCCCCACTGAATTGATTTTGCAACTTTGTAAAAAAAATCAGTTGGCTGTATTTGTGTGAATCTATTTCTGGACTCTATTCTGATCTATATATCTATGTTGTCTATCCCTCCACCAAAACTATACTGTCTTGATTACTATAACTATATAGCAAGTCTTAAAATCAGATAGTGGATTCCTCCAGCTTTATTCTTGTTTTTCAATTCTAGTTCCTTTGATATAACACATACATTTTAGAACCAGCTTGTCTATATCTCCAAACATCTTGCTGAAATGTTTATAGGATTATTTATAAACTGGAGGAGAACTGACATTTTACTGTTTTGTTTTTTTTCATCCATAAACTCAATATGTCTCTTCATTTATTTAAGTTCTTTTACTTCCTCATTTAGTGTTTTGCAGTTTTCAGTATCTACATTCGATACATATTTTGCTAGATTTACATGTATTTTATTTGCTCAGATCTATTGTAAATCTTACTGTGTTTAAATTTTTTTGTTTCATATCATTAATGCTAGTATACAGAACTATGTGAAAAGAAAATAAGGGAAACCATCCCATTTACAATAGAACCAAACAGAATAAAATACTTAGGAATAAACTTAACTAAGAAGGTTAAATACTTGTACACTAAAAGCTGCAAAATATTGATGAAAGTAATTAAAGAAGACACAAATGGAAAGACATTCCATGTTCATGGATTAGAAGACTTAATGGACATTGTTAAAAGTCATCCTACCAAAGTCTGCTTGTTGCAACACCTGGTTCATCTGTGGGTTAGTTTCTGTTGAATTTTTTGATAATAGATGTTATTGCCTAGCTTCTTTACATGTCTCATAATATTTTATTATGTGAAATTATATATAGAATTACAGTGGAGACTGAGTTATACTCTTTTGTTTCACTTATCCCAGAGAGTATAAATTCTTTTCTATGTGTGATAGCTAAATTTGAGAATGTGATCATTTACATTTAACCATGTAACAAAGTTGATCTGGGATTGATCCCCAGCATAGAAAGTTGAACACATTTCCTGTTAGCTCAACTTCCAACTTCCAGTTTTGCTATTGTAGGTATTGCTAATTAAGAATTAGTCTCTTCTTATCAATGTTTTATCCTAAATCCAGGGGAGGGTTGGGTTGCAGTATCACCATTGGATTAAACTATCTCAAGCTGATTTCAAAGCCCAGAAGAGTACTAGGAAAAGTACAAGTTCTTTTTAGTTTTCGGCCCTGCTTTCACTGCCATTTTTGCAGCAAAATTGGGGGGGTGATCATTGGAATCATTATTTCAAGCAGATTATTAGTACATGTGGGGTTTTCCTGATTCTGTTCTGTCTTGTATGTTCCCATCATTACTATTAGTCCCAGAGGTTGTTTCAGGACCCAGTAAAGGTAAAGCTTTCTTCTCCTCTGGCCTGTGCCCTGGCCCAACAATTTACCCTCCTCCCAGAAGCTGCCACTTATGGGGAGCTTGCTGCTCATTTATGGGGTAAATACTCTCTGTCTCTCTGTAAGTTAGTTCAGGGCTTCCTTACGTACATTCCTCCTTCACAGCCTGATAGGTAATGTGATGGTTACTTTCACGTGTCAATTCGACTGGGCCACAGGGTATTCACATAGATAAAGCATCATTCTGGGTGTGTCTAGGAGGGTATTTTGGATGAGATTAACATTTGAATCTGCAGACTGAGTAAAGCAGATTGCCCTTCCTAATGTGGGTGAGCCTCATCGAATCCACCAAAGTCCTGAGTAGGAGAAAAAGGCTGACTCTCCTTCAAGAAAGAAGAAACTTCTCCTGCTTGACTGCTTTGAGCTAAGACATCAGTGTTTCCTGGCCTTCAGACCCAAACTGAAACTTTGGATTTACTGGGGTCTCATGACTCCTGACTTTCAGACTGGAACCACACATCAGCTCGACTGGGTCTCCAGCTGGCCAACTAAAAATCTTGGACCTTCTCCTCCTCCCGAATCACATGAGCCAATTCCATAGATGTAATTATATATGATGAAGAATTAAAGGAAGAAACATACCTATGTAAAAACAAAACAAAACAGAGACACGATGGATAGCTAATGATATAAGAAAGATTCATATTTGGTTAAATTACCAGGCCAAATTGGATCTCAATTAATGATCAAAACTGTGAGGGTTTCAAAGCCACTTTTATGGGGATAAACAGAGAGAAGAACTGGAAAATGGAGCCACTTTCAAATAATTGTAAGGTTGTCCTCAAATGAGGTATTAGATTTGTTCTTTATTGGTCTCGAGAGAACTAGAGCCAATGAGCAAAACTTTAGGTAGGACTATTTCAGCCTCAATTAATGCATTCAACCAATATGCTTTGAGAAGCTAGTATACGGCAGGAACTGTTCTTGATACTTGAGATTATGTCAATGAACAAAGAAAACTAAATTTTTTCCTCCTGTCCAGAAAGATAAATCTAAGTATAGGGAAACCTAAAAAAAAAAAAAATCAATGGAAGGAAAAGGTTGAACTGTCAAGAGTGGGAAAGGTGACTCTTAAATGACTGAATCCCGGGGCACAATCCTGATAACTGTGTAGCATGTCTTTGAGGAGATTCTCAATAAGGAAAGAGTTGAATCGGATGACGTCTGAAGTGTCTTCCCGTTGTAGGATGCTATGAAACCTTCTGGCCATTCAAATGATCCATAAGCAATATCAAGACTTGCTGCAAGCATTCTCTGAGAATTAGAACGGGTTCCCCCTGGATGTCAAAAGATGAGGTTACTGTCACCGGTCATTCGCTTTCAACCTCTAGTCGTGCCCCTTCCTCATATCCTGTCTTAGCTAAAAATCCCTTCCTCATTCCTTGACCCCTAACTCTAAATTAGGTCCTCTTTTTACTTTATCTCCTTTACCTTTGACTTTCCCTGCACAGCTCTCATCTCAGTTTGTAATTGCACTTTCTCTGTGTATAATTATCTGAGCAGCTGACATCTCCAGTAACCCACAAGCTTCTTCACCACTTTGTACAAAGGACCTAGCTCGGTCCCTGACACATGATGAAGGGCAATCAATATGCATTTGGTGGTGAATGACAAGCTAACTGGGTCTCCGAGTTATCAAGAGTGTTGAGAGACTGGCTTCGTTGGGAGAAGCCACAGAGAAAGGAGGCATTTCCCCAGGGTCGGGTCTTTTTCATAGATTTCTCTATATTCCTAAGTACCTAGAACTCTGGAATGTTGGAGCTAGGAACCTATCTAAGGCTTCATTTGACAGAGCAGGAGCCTTGAACATGGGAAGAGGAACCGGCCATGAATATGCATGAATCCATGGATACACAGGGAGCATTTTAAGAGCTATTTTCAGAAATATTTTGGAAAAGGCAGACACAAACAAACAAAAACCACCCTCTCAAACTATACAACTTCAGTTTGAAATTCACGCTCGGCTGTTGATCCCAAAGTGGCTGAAGATAGGAGAGAGTGTGTGTGGCAGAAAGGGGGTTCTGAGGCCGGTGAGCTCTGCTGGAGGCCCAGCCCCCAGCATGTACAGAGTGTCCCCCCCACCCCACCCCGGGGGCCTGGGTGCTGAAGGAGCCTGTGGGGCCTGCCGGTTCGGAGCTGAAATGCTGACAGCCCTCTGATTGCAACGGTCACCACAGTAACTTTCCAAAACCTCCCACGGTGGGGGTGGGGGAGGGGAAGCCCCAAATCCCAAATATAATTTAATTTCCAGAGTAAACACTTTCATGTAGAAATGGCCAAGGCTTTCCTCGAGGCGAGGCGGCCCTCTTCGGCATTACCACACTGCCCCCTTGAGCATGCTGCGGGAACCTCCACAGGACCAGCTCCATCCACTGAGCGGGGACAAGGACAGAGGGAGTCTACCATCTAGGAGCACACGGGAGACCCAAGGGGCTTAAGTGGCTTCTGTCTCTCCAGTGGGCTGAAGGCGATAAGCAAAACATTCCTTGTTAGGGATGTTTCGTTGATCTTGAAAGACCGATGAACAAAGTGCACTGTACGTGGTCAAAATCAGGGACACCCAACCTAAGACCTAAAAGGGGAGCCTGCCCCAACCACCTCCCCTGGGAACTGCTCTGAGCCCCAGCCTGGCATAACGGTGGTAAAACTGTTCAGCATTTATTAAGTGTTTACTACATCTTAGTGGCTGTGCTGAGTCTATTATATGTATTTTCTTAACGAGTCATAACAACTGTCAGGTGGACGGTACCATTTTTCTGGATTTGACAGAGAACAAGACATAGGCTCTGGAAGTCTAAGGAACTTTTCCCATAACTGTGTGATCAGTGAATGGCTGAGCAAGAATTGTTTCGGCGAGGTTTGGGGGACTATGCTGTGATATCAGGGAGAGCCGGATGCTAGTTCTGCCTTTCTGTCTGGAAGTCACCAGGCCTGTGACTTTGGGCTGGTTACTCCCTGTGTCTAGACTGTCCATTTCTCCTCTGCAAAAAATGAAGGGATTGCATTAGACCACCTGTGAGGGGTAAAACTAAGCTGCTATGAAGCTGTGGCATTGACAGCTTGACAAGAATTGGTTCGATAACGATTAGCAAGTCAATTAAAAGCACTGAAAGGGGACAGGAGACAGGAAGGCTCCGATGGGCAGTGGCACAGGGGCGGAGGTCAGCTCTGCACAGGGCACAGCTCTGCACAGGGCAGAGCCTGGGAAAACCAGATGTGAACGGAGGCGTCGAGACAGGAGCCAGCTTCAGGCGTGCGCGCTCTGACCACAGTCTACCTGCTTCCTAATTTTGACGCCAAGCCTTGAGCAGGTAGGGTTGGTTGTCAGCCGGCCCATCTTAGATCCAAAACAAAATATTCTGCCATTTTATAACTTGATCAACTCCATTTATAGAACAGTATCCATGCTGATTGGAGTTCATTTGAAGACCATGGGGATGTAGCATTTAAAACCTGTAAAAGTCGATGAAATGGGAAGGCCGTGTATCTCTTCCCCCCTCAAATCTATTTGTTCCCTGCAGGGCTGTGGAGAAGACAGAAGGACCCAGTAACTGCTCATCATGAACTGCTGAGCTTTGAAAAATTGCTTATGATAACAATGGTTATGACTTATTGAGCCCCATCTCTGTCACAACATTAGTTCAATGATTGCCAAGAAGTTGCCAAGTTCTCATTCCTGTTCTTGTGAATATTACAGTGTTTGATACCTTAAGTGCTTCATTCAATCTCTCTCTCTCTCACACACACACACACACACACACACACGGGCGCATTGATCCACTGTACGTAAGGCACTACAGTCCTATTCTAGAATCTGGGGTATGAGTTCATTTCAACTTTGCTCTTAAGAAATTCTTAGTCTATAGCATAAGAAAACAAACAAGGCAGGTGCTCCATTACGAGCTGGCAAGGGCCGTGAGAGTGCTATGCAGGTTGCTAGGAGGCTCACCACCCAACTTGGCCTGGGTGAAAAAGAAAGATTAGGAAAACTATTAAGAGGAAGGGACAAATCCAACAGAGCAGGTGAGAGTGGGATGGGTATTCCAGGCAAAGGAACTATAATGGGCAAAGACACTGCTGCATGGAACAGTGTGATTTGTTAGGGAATTGCCTAGCTCTTCTGACAGCCAGAAAGATGCCTGTGGGACAGTAACAGAGGATAAATTCGGAGAGATAGCCAGGGAACCGAACAGAATGACTTTGCGGCATTTCCTAAGCCATCCACTTCATCCTAAAGGAATTTTATCCTAAAGGAATTTGGAAGCCCCACTGAAGGATTATACAATGCAATCATACTTAAAATCAGAAAACATTTCAGAGGCCTCGGTGCCCAAGACCTGAAAGAAACACGACTGAGACAAAAAGAAATAAGCTGACATGACCACGAGAGTACTGCAATGAGTAATTAGAATTTTCTTTGGCTGTTGACAATTTCCGATTTCCTCTTTGTAGGATGGCGTATGTAATAGCATCTGCACCTGAATTTTCATGGGTTTCCAGGGTGACAATAGCACCTGTGAATCAGCTTCTTGGGTTTAGAACTCTCTCTTCCAAACGGTAAAAAGTTCCACCTGATCTTTGTATCTTTTCCACGTGGACAGTGCGTGGTCATACCCGCGCTCTTTCCAGGGCCCACCTTATTTATGTTTCCCTCTTTGCCTGTAGCTGGTCTACAATCAAAACAATTCTCCCCAGAATTATGGGCAGGGCGAGCCCCTCTTGCACCCACCCCATCTATGAAATCCCGGTACCATTCTCCCGTTTGCATTTGGAAACAAAAGCTACTGAAAAATATCTTTGAAGAGTCTGACATCCGTAAGAAAAGGACGGCAGCATAAACTGAAATAGGACCGGAGGGCTTAGTCGTTCTTTCCCTTGAGCTCCGATGCAGACGAGAAATGATGACGCGGCCTCACTGGCCGACCATAAATTGTCCAATTTCTTCACGCCTCCAAGCTGACGCCAAGCTGTCATCAGGATCTGGTCTTGATCTTTCCAGTCTGGTTCTTCACTTTTTCAACGAAAGCCTAACTCTTTAGAGTCTTTTTCTGATTAACTTGGGATCTGGCTTTTCTCAGTCAAACTTCTGCCCATTCAAGAACTGATCTGACTGCACAGGGTTTCCTGGGACTTCCAGCAACTCCGTGAAAATCAGGCAACAGAAAAACCACATGAGTTAAACCAAACAGTTCCCGTTTGCTCTGAGATTTAGGACTCACTCCTGGATAATAGACCATTGCATCTACTCCATTGTGACTTCGCTGAGGACTTTCCTGACCGCCTTATTTAAAAATACAACTTGCCTCCCCATTCCACGTGCTCTACCTTAATTCTTGCGTACCTTATAACTTATTTATTTTAGTTATTGCTTACTGTCTGCCCCCCATATATAGGATGTGTATGTGTGTGTATAGAAAGAGATGTATAATAAATACACACACACACACGCTCCCTCACACCTGCATTTCAATAAGGAGAACTCGCTAGACAGGTAAATAGAGATGAGGCTATAGATAGGTAGGCGGTAGGTAGGTAAGTAGAGACACATTTGTGTTTATACGCGTGCATAGGAAGAGATATAATAAGAAACTGAAACATTAAAACAGTCAGCCAGAATGAGAGTCACGCTGGGTCCGCCTCTAGCCACAATGTTTTCTGTATAAATATTAAGCACATTCAATCTAACAATTACTTATGGAATCACAGAAGAGCGCTTGGAATTTGGGCTCTCCCAGGCGATCTAGACTAGTCTCTCATGCTCATTATTTAGACCTCACCTGGGGTATCAGCTGACATCCAGAACCATCTATCGTCCGAGCAGCATCCGAGACCACAGACCTTGTCATTGGTCTTACCTGGGGAGGTGAGAGGAAACGGGAGGGCTCTCCTCGGTGGCGGAACCAAGGGGTGGCCGGGGGGAGTTGAGTCACACCCCATCTCTAAGACTAACCCAGTACAAATATAATCTAAGTGAAAACCCTGGTGAGACTTCAAGTATTCTGGGACATCTCCATGGTTACCAGCCCACCCCAACCTTCTCACCAGATGGCCACCCAAGCGTTCCGTGGAGATTCTAGACCCACGACGCTCCTCTTCTTTTCCTCAATGGCCCACAGTCTACAATCCAGACTTCGCTCTGGCAGCCTCTGGACTGTCAATGGCTCAAGTGCTTTAACCTCCAGGGCACTTTGGAAGCTTTAATTCTGAAAGGAGGCCACTCTTTAAATGGATTTCCCTCCAGAAACCTGCCTATACTATGACTTCCAGTCTCTCTCTGCCTCTTTTCCGCCCCCCTGTATTTTATACACACGCACACACCAATTACTGGCTATTTTTCTACGGCCTTAGTGAGTGGATCATTCACTTCTGGTGGTTATGGAGCCACTCGAAATAATTATCTACACGGATGCAGAGCCTTACTTACACAATGAGGGTTGGAATTTTACAAGCTTTTCTTTTTCTTTTTCAAGTAAAGGTGCACAAAGGTAGAGTTTATTCCATTTTCCCCCTAGGGAAGCTACATATTCATGTTGTGTGCAATGAGTATGTTGCTATAGTAATGTTATGGCTTTTTATTTAAGTAGCAAGATCATCAGCAGCAAGAAAGCCGGCTTTATTTACCGTTCAGTCATGCTCCCTCCCTCCCTCTGCAGCCCCGATGCTCTGAAACCTGCCAGAGTTCCTCGCTACACATATAAGTTAGCTGCAACCCTGATCTGAGTGGCCACGTTTGGCAATTGTGGGCAGTGCAAGATAAACCAAAGCCTGTTAAGTCACTGTCCCCCCCTGCCTTTACTCAGAGGCTTAAAAGACCATACAATAAAAAAAAATTTTTTTAAGCAGTCCAGAGAGGTTTCATTTCCATCTGTGCTCTGTTGTAGATGCTTTTGTGAATTTATATGTCTCTTTTTTTAAAGCATGAACTTCAGTTTCCTTCTCAACAGGATGACAATGTTGGACCAAATGCTTTCCAGATTCCCTGCAGCCTGCGCGTTCTGTGTGCTGGAGTGGAAACAGCTCAGCCTGCAGGAACAGAGCTGGATTTTAACCCTGGGAAAACACCATTTATAAACGCTGGCAAGCTCTCCTCTCTGAGCTGATGTTTTTCTTATCTTTAAATTTTTTTAATTACTAGTTGTTCCCCAGGTTGTGATAAAGTCTGGGAGAAAGTGTGCAGAGTACCTGGTCCACATTAGATTGTTAACAAAGAGTAGCATGGGTTGTGTGTTGAGTTGGCTGCTTTTCATTCAACAAACACCATTGAGGGTCTGTGAGGCCCTGGGCTACAATCCTGAGCAAAAAACCAGCGCTCAGCCTTCCCTCATGGAGCTTGCAATCTAGTGGGGGGAAGAGAAATTTGAGACAAGTGCAAAACTGCTACGGTGACAAGCACCTATGGAGCTATCGAGAGGACTCATATTAATATGAGATGCGGTGAGAGGATCTTAACCGATCAAAGACATCAGAAGAGGCTCCCTGAGGAAGTGACTGCTGAACAGAGGGATGAAGTCGGAATACAGTTTAACGAAGTGAAGAGAACAGGGCAGAGCGTTCTAAGCAGAGGGGCAGCAGGGACAAAGCCCTGTGGCAGGAAGGAGCACGGTGCAGCCAGTGGACCCGGAGGAGTCACTGTGATTGGAGCAGAGAGGCTTCAGACCACTAGCTTCAAAGGGTTCAGTGATAAGTAAGCTATTAATACAGGATAGATACACTCTAGCAAAATCTAGTCTAGAAGGTTTTGATGAGGTGGTATATATTGATACGAGAATGATTTGAAAGTTTAAAATATTGTACATTCCAGCCCTGGCTTGTGTGTCTCAATTGGCTGGGGGCTGTCTAGTGCATCAAAAGGTTGCTGGTCTGATTCCTGGTCAGAGCACAAGCCTGGCTTGCAGGCTTTATCCCCAGTAGGGGGTATGCAGGAGGCAGCTGATTGATGTTCCTCTTTCTCTCTCTCTCTCTCTCTCTCTCTCCCCCTCCCTCCCTCTCTCCCCTCTCTTCCTCTACAATCAGTGAAAAACATATTAAAAATATTTTACATCCCAGCATAACCTAGAACTAGAAGTCTTAATCCAATGACATAAATCTAAAGAGTGAAAGTCTCAGGCAACAGCAAGCAGGAGGCAGAGTCTTTTGGAGGATGGGGAATTTTCTAATTTCATCTAAAATCACATTGTGTAAGGAGAGTCCGAAGCTGTAGAGATCTGGGACCACCTCTAAGTTTAGCATTTGGTAGGTCTGGGGTGGGGCGCAAGAGTTCACCTTTCTACCCGTGTCCCAGGTGCTGCTGCTGCTGCTTAGGGGACCACACTTGGAGAACCCCTGTCCTGAAGCCTGGCGTTACTTAAGGGAACAGTGCCGGGTGGTGCAGTAGAATGAAGGGTCCTCTGGCAACCCAAAGACTTTTTCTCATGATGGGAGGATCCTGCAGGTCAATCGCTCATGTTTTAAAAGCATTTGGAGAAATTTAGAAGAAGTATGTAGAAGGCACGATTAAAGCTCCTTCTCCGATCATTCCCATAGAAATGAAAACCCTGGAGGCTCCTTGTGGTGTTCAGGGAAGAGTGCTGGCTTCCAGGTTCATGCGCGTGTCTTTGGGGTCAGGTTCCTTACCTATCAGATGGCAGTGGTGAATTATTTTATCTCCTAGGTCCCTCTGGCCTCTAATATCCTCACACCCATGACTTTGCTCGGCCTTTGCTTCTGAAACTCTCATGAGTGATTTTTTCCTAGGAGAACGCATCTAAACACCATCTCCAGCTGCCTCAGTCCCCGCCCCGTTGAGGGCCGAGTGGCAGTCAGCGTGAAGCATGCGGTATCACCATTCTCTGGGGGACACACACGTCTTGACAGAAAAGGAGCAGCTTCCCCGAGGGGAACAACTGTCTCTTCAAACTCCTACGCCAGTCGCATGGAATGGTGATAAAGCTGATACAGCCATTTAGAGCCTCCCCAAAGCATTCAGCTTATCTGGTGGCCCTGATCAAAACACGTGGGCAGTTGTAAACCATACTCCAATGGCCTGGACCTAGCAGGACACGGCAATAGTTGGTACCCAGCAAAGCTGTGTTAGCCCGCCAAACATACCAATAACGGAATATTCCCTTGTGTCCAGATGGCTCAGACAAGACATAATTTGATACAAGTGTGAGTAAGCCATATTCTTAGGAATTACACACAGTAGGCCTCAAAGGGCTAGGAGCGTCACATAAATCTAGAGACCACGCTCAGGTTGCGTCCACAGACAATCACCCAGCCAGGCAACCTCGCTGCTGGATCAGACACTGAGCGAGGCAGGACCGATACGCAGCATTCCCTGAGGTTCTTTAGGCCACAGAACCACTTTCTTAAGAAGCTTCCTAAGAGACAGTGTCCCGGAGAGCACGCTTTCGGAGACGAGACGCTGACCCAGTTCTGCCTCCTCACTGATGAGGAAGGAAAATGAAGCCCAAAGAGCTTGGCTGCTTGGCTGACGCCACCCCGTGACTTAGCAGCAGAGCAGGGATGGGGCCAGGTCTCCGCGTCCCCAGCCGTCCAGCCTCCCTGCTTACACCCCTCTCTGCAGCCCTCCCCTCCATCCCAAAGGCTCCTGCCAAAATTCAGAAAGGGGGTCCTTTGGAACCAAAAGCAAAGAAAAGGCTCTTGAGGAAGCTTGCACCGAGCTCCTGAATTATGCAACGAGAGAGCAAGCTAATAAGCTCTCCTGAACCTCCAATTAAGTTCAGGGATAATTACACCCTGGAGTTAGGAAAGCAGCTGAGACTGGGAGCGTTACAGGAACTGTCGGGAACAGCGTGGCTTTTTCAATCTGGCGGCTCATCCTTGCTCCCTCGGGGGGAGAGGGAGAGGAAGCCGTTTGGGCTCAGCTGCCTTTGGACAGCCCGCAATAGATCAAGCGAACTGCTCTCCTGTTTTGGCTGAAGGGTAGAGGCCCACTGCTCCTGCCCTGCAAACCAGACCGGAGGAGGCGCTCACAGCTGACAAGGTTTCCCAGCCCTTGTACAGGTTTGACCTCGGGCTTTTAGCATCTTCTTTCCAAAGTGCGATTTTTCTCCTGCAGGGCAGCCCCACTGCTGGCTCGCAGCAGCCAGCCCCGTGTTCGGGCTGGTGTTGTCCCAGAAGCCTTTTACCCCTGCAATCGCCCTCGACCCCCACCCACTCCACCCCCATGGTGGAGAGTCTTGGCCTTTCTCTGCTCAGCACTTGCAAATGTGTTTTGCACAGCTTCATTTATTCAGATTTAATTATATAATGTGTTATCCTACGGTGCAACTGTAGTCCTCCTAAGATAGCTCAGATTTATTAAAAAATAAAAGCAATTGTTTCGGTGGAGGGAGGGGAAGCCTCTGTCAAATTCACAGTAACGTTATCTTTCCCATCGGAATTCGGAATTTCAGCAACCAAGTTTCATTTTGCAGACGGCCTGTGCAATTTCATGCTGCAAGCTGAAAATGATAAATTGGTCAAAACGGACAAAAACAAAGCGGAAAAAAATAAAAATCACCAAGTAGCCAGGAAATCAGGCCCAAATCAGCACGTGCCTAGTCCAGCAACAAGAACTGCATTGCAGGTGCCTTCGAGGGGGTAAACAAAAACCAGAAGAGGTAACAAGGGAGCAGGTAACCACGGAGGCCCAGCAGAACTCTCCACTGACCCTCAATCACCGCACAGTCATATCCCTGGGAGCTTTGAAAACCCTGATGCCCAGATGGAAGCCCAGGTCAATTAAGTTCAGACCTCTGGAGTGAGACCCAGACATCAATATTTTTAAAGCTTTCCAGGGGTTTCCCAATAGTAATTTGTGATCGAGATCCTTTGGGATCACAAATAATTATCAATAGCCGTTGAAGTAATGCCAGTTTTACATTTAATTCAACATGTTACATCTCTTTGGTATTATAAAAGCAGACAGTAGGAGACATGCCTGAAATACTTTACTAGCATAAAGCTCTTTACAAAATTAAAAGCAATTTCACATCTCATTTAATCTTCCCATTAGCCCCCTGACTCACCGCCCTGTTTGTAGAGGAGAAAGCTGAAGCTCAGAAAAGCTGAGTGCTTTGTGGGAGACGGCAAGAAGTGGGGAAAACCTCTCATCTTTGCCCAGGGGGCTGGCATGGAGTGAATTCTTATCAAGAGCACAGTAGGCTTCCTCTATGCCTCTAACACCTAATCTAATGCAGAACCTTCTGATTCTGAAGCAGGGCCAGGGTTCTTGCACTTCCTTAGTAAGTCCTGCAGGAGCATGTCTAGTAGATCTCTTTACAATGTAGGTGTGTTGGTTAGCTAACGCCGTGTAACAAGCCACCCTAAAATTCAGTACCTTGGAATAATAATTATTTATTAATGCACACAATGCCATCAGCTGGGCATTTTTGCTGCTCTCGGCCAGGCTTAGCTGAACTCAACTGAGCTCACTCATGCTTCTGTGTTTGGCTGGTGTGTAGGCAAAGGGCTGACCTAGGATGGCCTCGTTCACAAATCTGGTGTTGGCTGAAGGGACTGGACCTCACGTCTCATTGTTCAGCAGGCTGGGGCTTGTTGTCACCATGGCTGAGCAAGATTTTAAGAGAGTGACAAATGCACTCTAAAGGCTTAGATGCTCTCATTATTTGCATTCGATTTGCCAAAAGAAGTCACAGTTTAGCTCCAATTCAAGGGGTAGAGAAATAGGCTTTGTCTCTTTAGTGAGAGAAAGTGAAAAGCCAAATTTCAAAAAGCCTGATACATGGAGCAATGGAGCATCTTGACCATATTTTTTTGGTCATCTCCCACGGGAGGGATATTTAGCATCTAGTGTTGTGTATCAGTCAGGCTAATTTACATTGAATACTGTAACGAACAACCCCAAAACCTCAGTGGCTTTTTTCTTGTTCACAACCCGGTCCAATGAAGGCTGGTGTTTTGGAAAGAGAAGAATATCTGGCCCAAAGAATTTTTCAAGGCCCCAGCTTCGATTCCACCTCCTTTTAGACCCTCAGAGTTTCCCTTTGAACAGTCTCCATGTAACCCTCGGGAGATCAAGAAAGAGGGCCTGAAGAGTCACGCAGGAGAGCTCAGAGATCAGACCCCGCTTACATTATTTCCATCGGCCTGCACTGGGCTCAGAGTCCCTTGACCATCTAACTGCCAAGGGAAACTTCCTTGGTGCCAAGGAGGAAAATGAATGTTTGTCTTCATTGTCTTTATTTTTGAGGCTTCAGCCCAAAATCCAAGGCAACAAAAGTTCCATTCTATAGCCTGTCCAGCAAATTCAGAGTTTTTTCCTCTATACACCAAAGAAACTGCTAATGCTGTGCTTATATTGCTTTTTCTTCCTCCGCTTGTTCTTGCCTTTGTAATCCTTTGGAGATGGTCATCCTCATGAGACATTCAGTTTTCAGATGGGGGAGTGTAAGGGGATGAGATAAATGCCCCAGACTCCCTCTCTGTTTCTGGCAGATCTACTCGAGGTGTGGGCTTATTTCTGCATCTAAAACTGCCAACCCTTTCCAAGCATGGACATCTGTGCCTTCCTCGAGTTTATACCTGTGCCAGAGGAGGCCATGGGAGGCTGTACTTGAATTCAGCTCTTTTTTGAGTAGAGGGAGCACCTTTTACCTACGCCACATGCCATGATCTTTCCTGACACTGTATCGCTGTGCTTACCAAGCCACAACAAACTCCCAAACTGAGACCAGACACACTGGGTTCAAACTCCGCCTCTGCCACTTGTCATCAACTGTGTCACCTCTGGCCAACCATCCAAACTTTCTGAACCTCAGTTTCCTCATCTTTCACATTGGGGTGATCTCACCTTATGGGGTTACAATGAGGGCTACCATGACGGTAGAAGCGCCTAGTACAAGGTAGGCACTCAGTCACTGATATTTCTCGTTTTCCTTCCCCACCTTCATCCCCAGGTACCACATGTGAGAGGGGAGAGGGGAACGTGCCTGAAATTCGCCCGAGCTTTATTAATGATGCTTCTGTGAGGAGAGGAGGCTTATGGACAGACACAGGGAGCAGTGCTACAGAGCCTGGGCTCTGGGAATGTGTAGACATGTGTTTGGGAAGGTGGAGTCGTATTTTTTAAAAAGCCCATTTTTTCATTGTTTCGATGAACTGTTAAAAACACAAGCAGAAATACAGACCGAAAGATTTAGGATTTAACATGAGGACATGTGTTGTTCTCACAGTTGGAAAGAGTAGATTTTTCCACCAGGGAACCTCCCCCGGTAGTGCCCAAGCTCACCCAGATGTCACCTCCATTCCAGAACCTACGAGGCTATCCTAGGCTCCTGTCTGTGAGACCCCTGTCTTTGTGGCAAAAAGATGACTCATCTTGCCCTGGCAGCAGATGTCAAATCATCACTAGATGGCAGTAACATCTAACACTTAATTCTCTATGAACTCATCAAAATATTTTGCCTTTGTTTTTTCCTTTTGCTTCTCTATAGCAAGCAAACATTGTTCAACACAAAACAGCAGCCTTACGCTGGTCTCATCCTCTTTTGCAGGTGAGTTGGAGAATCACAAAATATTAGAAAGACAGGAATGGCCACTCCTCCAGCAGCCAGCCGTGGGCTTCTCAACGAGCTCTCGGAACTCATATCAAGAGACTTCAACCCTGACCTGGACATTGGATGAAAAGATGAGAATCTAGTAGCCTCTATACTGACAAAGAGTCATGGACTTGAACTGATTACTCTTTTTCTTAAGGGAGGTGGGGGAAATACATTTGAAAGAAAAAATGTATGCACCTTCCTGAGGTAAGAGCCATCTGGTGCACTAAATAAGCTCCTTCTTGATTTTGTTTTCACTTTCTCTCCCAGAGCCCTCCTTCCCACCACCAAATTCACCTGTATACCCAATGTTGAATTTTTTCCAAAAAAATCATTAGAGTAGGGATGACAGAAAAATGTAAAAACACTGAAAGGGTCCGGCGATCATATGAAATCTATGCCATGCTCAGGGTACACCAAAGAATCTAAGGAAGCATATCCCAGGGTGTTTTCAAGAGGTTGCTGAATGAGGCCTTGGGTTAGTCCCAGAGAACTTCCAGGCCACTCATGGCTCTAAAGCCTTGACCTCCTTCAAGGAACTGGGGTAACTATAAAACCCAGGTGTGTCTGTCTATGTGATTGGGAATCAAGTGACTTCAGGAAGGTCCAACAGCTAATAAATGCTGACACCAAAAGCTTCCCTCTCTACCATGAAGTAGCTCCAATTACAGATTATTACTGCTTGAGACTTAGACCTTTGAAACTTTGCATTGATGCCTACAGGACTGTCAGGCGAGGTGTGAATGGAGCAGGAGTTAGCTTGAAACATGCACACTCAGGTGGGACAAGGGATAGTTCCAGAGATGCTAGAGGTCTGGTGATTCCCAGTGTCCTTGGGCTATTCCCGTCTCCATCTTCATGTTGGAAATGGCCATACCAACAAGTTGCATCCAGTAAGTGGAACCTAAAATCAGACACTGACCAGACTAGCAGGCCAGGTGGACACAGTCTCTGAGGTCTTCATCTAAGCCAGAAGACCCAGGTCAGCGGAGCTCGAATCTCCAGATTCTGGACTAGTGAACTAAACAGTGAACTGGTGGCACTAAGGAGAGGACATCAAGGCTGCAGCTCTATTCTGCTGACTGGGTGGAGATAGGGGAAGCAGAAGCAGAAGGGAGCTGCGACCCAGCCTTACCCAATCCTTCGTGGTAATCAATACTGCCAGTAGATCTCAGATCTAATTAGTAGTAAGCAGTGTGGGAGCCCTTCAGTCACCTGGGGTCACAGAGTCTTGGGTCTGAGCATAACATAAAGCCAGTCTGGAGCGGGAGTCATGCTGCGTCATCCGTCTCCACCAGGAGCTGAGCGAGCAGCTGGGGAGCGTCAGCAGGACCAGCTGGGACCGGCTGGGGCCTCGGAAGCTGTGAATGCGAGGTGAGGGCCAACGCAGCATTGACAAAGTTGTGTCTCTTAACATGTCCACAGGAGCTCTCTTCATAATAGGCTGGGCTGGAATCCACTAAAAATAACATGTCCTACCACAAAATATGAATATAGGACACGGGCCTGCAGAAGTGGAAGGAAGGGGAGACTAGTACCATCCTTTTGCCTCGAAGCAAAAAATCCAAGGTGGCTGTTGGTTATTTCTTGCATAAGCTCCTATTTAATATCTGTACTTTCAAATTTTGCTTCCTCCATGCATAAAAATATATCTGATGCTAAGAAGACCAGGAGGAGAAAAAGAGATATTCATGAAGGAAGCTTTATCTCCAAATTGATGTCAGCACTTCCCAATTTTTATTTTTTCAGTCATTTGGGGAGGGGGGATTAAATGATGAATTTCCTTCTCCCTCTTATAAAATTTAGCTTTGGGCTTTAAATATCACAGTAATGGTAAAGACAGCATCTTCCATTGGGAGTAACAATGAAGGACACAAAGGGGAGTCAAGATCCGGACTCCTTGCTGGTATAGTGCTTACTAGTTTTGTGACCTTAGGCAAGTTTCTTAATATCTCTGACCTTCGGTTTTTTCATTATAAATAAAGATAATAAAACCTTCCTGGTATATTTATTGTGAGACTTGGGTAAGATTACAGAGCTTCACACAGTGCCTGGCATTTGGAAAGCACTCAATTAATGACAACTATTTGCACTGTTATTATTATGATGACTTTGTTGAGATACAGTCCATATACCATACAGTTTACATATTTAATGTGTACACGTCAATGGCTATTGGTATACTCACAGAGTTCTTCAACCGTCCCCACAGTCAATTTGAGAACAGTTTGAAACCCCCGTAAGAAATTTCCTACCCATTAGCAGTCCCTCCCCATTACTGCCTCAACCCAGGCCACCACTGATTTTCTCTTTGCCTTTATGGATTTCTCTCTTCTGAACACTTCATATAAATGGAATGATACAATGTGTGGTCCTTTGTGACCGACTTCTCTCACTTGACGTGTTTTGAAGGTCCATCTGTGCTGTAACATGTATCGACACCTCATTTGTCCTTATTGCTGAACAATATTCCATTGTGTGGATATACGACATCTTATTTATTCGTTCATCAGTTACCAGAAATTTGGGTTTTTTTCTCAATATTTAGGTATTATGAATAATGCTACTATGAGCGTTCGTGTACAAAATTGTGTGTGGACCTGTTTTTGCATCTCTTGGGTATATACCTAGGAGTGGAATTTCTGGGTTATATGTTAACTCTATGTTTTATCTTTTCAAGAACTGCCAGATGTTTTCCAAAGTGGCTGCACTATTTTACACTCCCTTTAGTAGTGTGTGAGGGCTCCGCCCGTTCTATACCCTCAGCAACACGTTATTATCTGCCTCTGTCATTAGAGCCTTTCTAGTGGTTATGAAGTGGTATCTAATCAGGGCTTTAATTTGCATTTCCCTGATGGCTAATGACGTTGAGCATATTTTATGTGCTAATTGGCCATTTGCATATCTTCTTTGGATAAATGGCTATTCGGATTTTATTCTATTTTTTAATTGGGTTTTTGTCTTACTATTATTGATTTGTAGGTGTTCCTTATATATTTCAGATGCAAGCCCCTTTCCAGGTATATGATCTGGAAATATTTTCTCCCATTCTGTGGGGTTTCTTTCCACTTTCTTGGTGGTGGTCTTTGAAGCAGAAACGTTTTTAATTTTGATGAAGTCCAATGTATCTGTGGGGGTTTTTGCTGTTGTTGCTTGTGCTCTTGGTGTCATATCTAAGAAATCATTGTCAAATCAATGTCATAAAGATTCCCCCCTGTTCTCTTCTTAGCAGTTTATTGTTTTAGCTCTTGACATTTAAGTCTTTGATCCACTTTGAGTTAACGTTTGCATATGGTGTGAGGTAGGCATCCAGTTTTCCCAGCATTCTTGGTTGAAAAGATTATACTTTCCCCGTTGAATTTTTTGATACTCCACGTGGAACAACAATTGGTTGTTAATGAGATGGTTTATTTCTGACTCTCAATTCTAATTCATTAATCTATACGTTTATCCTCATGCTGGTAACACACTGTCTTGATTAATGTGGATTTGCAGTTAAGTTTTCAAATCAGAGACTGTGCATTTCCGAACTTTTTTCTTCATTTTCAAGGTTGTTTTTCTATATACAAGATCATGTCATCTGCAAACAGAGATAGTTTTACTTCTTTCTTTCCAACCCGAATGCCTTTTATTTTTTCTTGACTAATTGCCCTAGTCGGAACCTCCAGTACAATTTTTTTAACAGAAGTGGCAAGAGCAGACAACCTTGTCTTGTTCTTGATTTTAGGGGGAGAGCTTTCAATATGTTACCATTAAGAATGATGTTACTTGTGGGTTGGCTCTTCCCTTCTATTCCTCATTTGTTGAGTGTCTTTTATTGGGAAAGGGTGTTATTTTATCATACAAAAATGCAGCTGTTCTCTTTTTTCCTTTCTTCTTTCCCTTTTTGATTTCTTTCCAGAGCTTAGTAGGACACAGGGACGGCATCAGGAAAGAGGAAGCCACGGCTGCTGTGCATCCACTCCCTGAAGAGCTCTGGGAGCAAGCATCTGCCACCTCCTCCCTCCTGCCTGTGCTTCTGACCCAGTGGTGCCCTTGTTCTGGCACAAGCTGCATCCCTCCCCCTTTGATCTGCTCTGCTGGCCTACCATCTCCTGGTTCTGGGTCCCTGGCTTTCTGTCACTCTCTTTCAGGGTTCAGATCCCTTTTCTACCTCTTCCCAGGTGTCCTAGACTGCTTTGGCAGCTACTGGTGTTTGGAAAGCTAAAGGCTGTTGTTTTCTAGGCAGTTGAGCTTCCTTTTCATTCCTGTACCCAGTCTGATTGCACAAATATTTCACAAGAAACTTTTAATGCCAAGGCATGTGCTTGTTTAATCATGATGACACTCATAATAACCTCATGATGTTGTTCTCAGTTTGGTCCCTTTTACGGAAGAGAAAACAGAGGCTCTATGTGTCTAATTTGTCTGAAGTTACATATATAGTAAGTAGCAGAGTCAAATTCTGATTACAGGTCTATCTGCTTGAAGCAAAAGAGAATATGCCTACGGTAACTGCTAAAACAGAACACAGGGCATCAGTTGCCATGTTGGAATACGCAGGAAGAGCTAGGAAAAATGGTAAATCTCATTTCAAATGCAAGGCTTCTATTGCTCTGGCCTTGGTCAACTTGTCCAGCCCCATCTTCCAGAAGACACAAGCTCATCCACTCAAGACAAGCCAAACAAAGCCATACTATCTATTATTGCCATACATTTTCATATGATTGTATCTTGGCCTAAAAAAAGACTGTCTCTTCTGCTCAACTGCCAACTTCTAGGTGCCTGGCCAACTCCATTCATACTTCAAGACCCAATATAGGAATCACTTCCCCTGGCAATTGCTTCTGACCCAGCCCAGACTGTGCTCCATCACATCCCATAATACCTATGTCACAGTGCTCATCACATTTATATTCTCCCTCTCCCCCACAACCAAGCACCAGAAAATCATGAATGCCTTCAAGGAAAGGGCCATGGTTAGTTCTCTCCTGTCTCCCAGGACTCAGGATAGTTCCTAACCCAATGTTTCTTGAGTAACTAATTGAACCTGAAAGATGAGCTCCCATAGACAGATGCCCTCTCTGGTAGGAGATTTAAACCACCTCTCTACCCAAATAGATGAACAGCTGGGACAAGTTCTTGTTCCCTTCCATGGTAGACAACCTGAATCCTAAACGAAGGGGCTTAAGCCTGTAAAATATGAACATAAAACAGCAAAACTACCTTTATACTCTGCAAAACACACTCACCGCGTCACCATGAGGCAGACCTCAGGAAAGATGAAAATCCAGAGGAGGAAACCAAGGGCCTCACTTCAACACAGGGTAAGTGCCCCCTAAAGTTCTTAGGCACTCTCAACATCGAGACCCACTATCAGTAGCAGAGACCACATTTAGGTTAAAAAGCACGAGCTGTCCATTTCTTTAGCTATTAAATAAAACGATCATTTCAATTCTGACTCAATGCCAGCTCAGTAAAAAGATGCCAGCTGCAAAAAGAGCTTTCTGGGGGCTCTTTGCGGCAACTCTGAGAGCAAAGCTTAAACACAGCCACCCTTTGCTTTCTCCTCCAAGAGAAGGCTGTGAGGTCAGATCCAGGATGACAATGCCCAACAGCCCCCAAAAGCTCTTGGTATTCATCCTTGCCAATTTTGCTACAAGCCCTGGCACATTTTGGACTGAAGGCACACATGTTATTTTCATTTAAGCGTGAATGCTGAACCACTGAGTGTTGGGTTGTTTTTTTGTGTTTTTTTTCCCTGGGCTTTCTGTTAACTCTGTCTACAAAATGTGGTTTTAAGAAATATTACTCCTGGTCATTTATCTAACAGAGCATACTGTGATCTGTAAGCTCCATCCTTCTTGCAGCTTTCACATTCTATTAAAATGGGATCTTTGACCAGGAAATTTACTCAGACGGGGGAGTTCATTTGAGGTTGAACCTGTAAAGTGGCCAATTATCTCTGAGCCATTGGTCGCATATGATCTTTACCCCAAGGTTTGGAAATAAAGACAACATTTAGCAAGCGTTCTGCTCCAAAGCTAATGTTTTGGAAAGAATAACAGCATGTTGGGAATAAATTACATGGTCTTTAGTGCGTTTTAGTGTTATTGCCTGTTAACACGCGGTGTGGTGTGCCAGCTCATGAGAGGACTCCAGTCTTCTAAGGAATTGATTTCTGAATTGTTGAGCTTTATGGCGTCCATGTTGTGCCGTCGAACAGACTGGAGGACAGGGGGCCGTGTCTGTGGGAGCTGACCTGGGGGAAACTATGAATCATAGGTTGTCCTTCCATTCTGATAAAATCCAGACCATTAGCTCACTCTCGGTAATGGCATTTGAGGGTTTTCATCTAGGACTATCCAGTTTCCTGCTTCATGGCTTATATTGAGCCTAAGACTGAGCAATCTAATATACCCAATACAAGTAACTAATTCAACCTTACTTGAAGACCTACTAGGTACAAGGTCTTTGGCCAGGCCCTTTGGAAGAATAGTACGATGCTTTTAAAAGACCCTTGATTCCACTTCTCTGAAATGTCCAGAATCGGCAAATTCATAGAGATACAAAGTAGATTAGTGGTTTCCCAGAGCTAAGAGAATGGAGGGAGTGGGGGTAATGAAAATGTTCTAAAATTGATTGTGGGGAGGGTTGCACAACCCTTGAGGTGTTAAATGGGAAAACTGTATGGTATGTGAATGCTACCTCAATGAAGCTGTTAAAAAAAGAAAGAAAAAAAAACCACCTTGCCCTCACAAAGAGAGAAAAGGTGTTGATAATTTCAGGTGGGAAACGTGAAGAACTAGAGACAGGGATCACAGGATGCTAAGGGGGATTCCCAGCGGCTCCACTTCCTTCCAGCTCGGTAGGCTTTTCTTTCTCTTGAAATGGTCACAACCTCTCTTAGCACATGTTTAGGTCTTGAAGGGTAGGAAAGAGGGATTTTCAGGAGCAGGAAAAGAGCTTCTAATAACTGAATGAAAATGAAACCCATGGGAAGATGGCAAAAGATATCCTGGGAGCAGAAACATCCGACTCGGGCTTCCTAGTGGGGTCCCAATGCAAGCTGGGACGTCCCTTATAGCTGGTCACAAGCAAGGTGTTTTATTTAAAGGGGAAAGGAGGGAAGGGTGATATTCCTTCAGGCTGACAGGCAGCTCCGGTCACGGAAACCTCTCCATTCGAAAGACGGTTTCACCAGCAGAGCAGCACCCCCACCCCCGTCAGCCTCCCGTGCTCCTGGGGCAAAGGGCTCTGGGATCGGGGCTACTCTCAAAGTAAATCACCAGGAGCTAGCCCTATAGCAACTTGTCAGCCTAAATATTGTCCCTTGCACGGACACCGCCAACCTGTTTCTCAAGCCAAGCAGGCTACCATAGACATCTTCACGGAGAAGAAGAAATTCTATTTCATGTTTAAATGATTTCTCTTTTATCCGGCTGGACTTATTTTATATAAAGAGATCCATCACCACCATCAGCTTTACAGCACCTCCTCTCTGCCACCATTTATGGAAATGCCTGTGACTGGCCGATAGTTTTGCCAGTCTCACGCTGGAGATCTTTGAGGTCTGTGGGTCCAACTAAACTGAGCGACCTGGTGTCACTCTTGCTCCTCTGGTCTCCGTTTCCGTGGAAGAACCAGACAGAAAGCGCTCCCTTTCCCAGTGCGCGCCCCAATCCACCCTCCATGACAATGCAGGCACAGGCGTTGGGAAGCAGCCAGATTTCTGGTGTGGGACTTGAACCCTTGGCCTCCCAGGCAAAGGGAATGGTGCTACCAGCTGAGCAGCACAGACATATTTCCTGAGTCAGTGACCAAACAGATGCAAAGGTATGCGAGGCATTTCTTGCCCCCACCTCGCCGGGCCTGGCATGCTGCTGGCATAGCCAGAGGTGCCCTTGCCCAGCCCAGGAGCAGCCGAGGGGCAACCCGATGCCTCAGGAGTGCAGAGCTGTTTGTCAGCTTGTTGGTGCATTTCTTCATCTTAACATGAAAATGACTAGAATAAAGACTCACTTTAATGAACTGTTTGGACCATTTTCCCCCCTCCCTTCTCCTATCCAACAGCTGTTTCATTTTTAACGGTTGCCACTGGCACATGACAGAGTAGACAAATGTACATTTCCCCCCGGTTTTCAGGCCTTCTTCACTCTCTTGAATGGATATGACCACACTCTAGACTAAAGATAAAAAGATCAGGACATCAGTGAAAAGAAGACAGAAGAAAGGATCCGGTCTGGGTCACCCACGCATTGAGCTCTTTTCTGATAAGAAATGTCTTAAAGAAATATGGGAACGCACAGAACACTCACTCTCATCTACGATTAGTCACATAAAAATGGGCGATATATGAGCAAGGATCATAAAAACCCACAGCAGGATATGAGTATTTTCTTGGTTTAACGTCTTCTAATGTTGTTATAATATTGTTTAAATAATGTCTTTTTTTAAAATTATTTATTTTAGAGAAAAAGGAAGGGAGAGAGAAAGATCCATGTCCGAGAGGAGCATCGATGGGTTGCCTTCCCCAACGGGGGATCGAACCCACCCACCCACCCCCCTGCTGCTTTTTGGTTCGGTATGCTAATAACTGGATATAAAAGGAATCCTCAAGCTGCCATTCCTGTTCTTTCTCCCTGTCTCCCTTGCCAGGCACGACTGTTCTCCGTCACTCTGGGGGTAGCTGAGTGACGTCCTGTCACTCGCAGCATTCACCCTGGCTGCCCGGCCCCACTGTGGGGAGCAGCGGTAACCGCCACAGCTGCAAGAGGGCACCTGGCTCCCTCTCTTCCAGGGGGGTGCCCGGGAACACTTAACAGCCCAGAGACCCTTCTCATAGCTCAGTGACAGGGTGTGAGTTCCCAAAGGCTTGGCAAGACACCGCATTTCCTCCCCGGCTTACCCCCGATAAGAGGGGCTGAGCAGCACTTACTGACCCAGGTAACTGACCCGGGCACCCCGACCTCCAGGCCAGGTGACTCCGCATCTCAGTCACTCCATCGTCTGCCCCCGAGTCTGTCTGCCATTCTCCGATGTCGGCCTCCGAACACGCAGGTAACAGCTGAGAACTGTGACTTTGATTGAATGGGTTCCACTGGCAACGTGGGTGGTCTGACCTGTCTCCCACCTTCCCTTGGTGCTCTCCCTGAGGACCCGGGGCAGGGGCCAGACCCATCCCAGCACCCCCACACTGTACACCGTCTATTGCTGTTCTAACAAGCTACAGGGACAAAGCGCCCGGGCTCAGGTCGGGGCACTGTCATCGGTTAGCTTGGACTAACGAGTTAACATCTGAGCACCGTCTGTCTTCTTTGTAACATGAGAGAAATACCAATGCGCACTTCATGCGGTTGCCTCGAAGACAAAATGAAATGATGCTTGCAAAGTGTCCCCATGGCGCCCGGCGCGTACCAAGAACTCATTAAATGTTAGTAGTCATGTTTGTTAGCACTGTTGATTTATTACATTGCCCCGTGACGCTTCACTCTGTTCCCCTCGACGTGAACTGAAAGCCCCTTGACGCGGCGGCCGGAGCAGGGCGGCTAGAATCGGAGCTCTTCCACCCTGTTAGCTGAATGACCTCCGACAAGCTACTCTGCACATCTGAATTTCCTCCCGCATCTGGAAAATGCAGATAGCGATCCCCCGCGGCGCTCCTGGGAAGATCCGATGGAGTAAGATACGGGAATAGGCTGGATGCTCACTAAACAACGGTTGAATCAGGACTTAGGCTTGGGTCACTTACGCAGCTTGTCTTTTTTTAGCTTTTAGCTTAGGTTTGCAACTGCAGGAGAAAGCATCCCACCCTCCTCTGTGCCATTTCCAGCGGGACAGGGAGCCAAGGCATTAGCGAGCTTCTGGCAGGCGCTGGGCAGGGAGTGTGATCACAAGACCACCGTGCAGAGCTCTGACAAGCAAATGTGCAAATTATGCTATTCAAGCTGGAAGATCACCCGAGTGTGTTTTGGAACCGCAGTGACCACATCCAGCTGGCCTGGGGAAGGAAAGCTGCCCGGCCAAAGGTTTTATTATTTTTATTTAAAAGTGTGAATCATCAGACAAGCAACCCTTTCCAGCCAGGTGCTGTGTTCAAGTCCCATGTAACATCTACTTCTTTGGCGCTGAGCAAGGCGAACGTGCCCCCGAGACACTGTTGCGGGCCTGGGAGGCCCCGGAGGTCAGCATCTTAAGCAAGGTGCCCTTGGGATAGCACTTAAACCCTCTAGGACTCAGTTTCCCCGTGTGTCAAAGAGGAGAGTAATAGGTAATGCTGCATGGGTTGTTGTCAGGATGAGACAAGATGTGTGAAAAGTGCTTAGAATACATGACTGTGTTTTCTATGATGACAACGATTATTGTACTGAGGCCTCTGAGATTTTCAAGAGGCATGTGCTCATCAGCTTATATTCTGTTTGAAGAAGAGACTTTATATATAATGAATGAAACGATGACACAGAGCTGTTCGGAATGCCTAACAACTGAGCGAGATCTCTACTGTCTTAGTGGCTACAAATAACCCTGTTGGAGAAAATATTAGAGCCACGTCTTACAGGCAATCGAAGGATGGAAGCAATGGGCAGGAGGAAAGGAAATGACTGCTTTCTGAATCGGGCAGTGCCGTCTATATGCTAAGCGGAAGGTTCATTTCCAGGTAGCAACAGCTTCATTGTTTTTGTTTTTCCTCTGTATCTACAAAGCTAAGCTCTGTCCTCGATGTGCATGGAGAAAACATACCTACACACACACACAAACAATATACAAGAATACTAGGAAATGCAAAAACAAAAACATTCGGCGGGTGCTCTGATTTAGAAAAACAACCTAAGTCAGAAGTTATAGGTTCTTTTTTTTTTAAAAAAAATATGTTTGTATTGATTCCGAGAGAGGAAGGGAGGGGGAGAGAGAGAAACATCAATGATGACAGAGAGTCACTGATCGGCTGCCTCCGGCAGGCCCCCTCCTGGGGATGGAGCCCACGACGGGGCATGTGCCCTGACCGGGAGTCGAACGGTGACCTCTTGGTTCATAGGTCGGCTCAACCACTGGGCCACACCAGCCAGGCAGAAGTTGTAGGTTCTTGTCCTGACTCTACGACTTACTAGCAGAGACATTTGGGTACATTACAACATTTTCTAAACCTCCCCCCATCTATACAACAGAGATTATGAAACTAATCCTGCTGACCCTGAGGAGAATCATTGTGCCAACAGGTAACAGATATAAAATCATATCTAGAGAACCTTTTCCAAGAAAGGAAATATAAGACCGAACTCAATCTCAATTGAAGGGGCTTGCTTGCTTGTTTTGAAGAAGAAAAAAGACCCTTTTACAGGAATGGTAGAAAAAAGCGAAATGGACAGCCACTCTTTTGAGGACTGTAAGAGCATTTTAAATATCATTTTTTTCATGTCAGAATTTCTATTTTCTTGTTTGGAGACAGAGAAGGGAAAAAGGTAGAGTGTCATTTTATAGTCTGCTTTAACTCAAGGTTGAAGGAGACTAGCGACGTCACACTCAGGCTGGGCTGGGGTTTGGCGTCTTCACTGCGTCTCGATGTCTCTTGGGCACCGCTCCTCGCCGGGTATCGGAGGGGCAGCCTGGGAGCAGTTGCCCAGCACTGAACTGGCTCAAGTCTTAGTCTCAGCTGACGTCTTAGAAACTATACATTACATGCGCCAGAGGAACGAAGTACGTTCTTCTGTTTGCTTTGGGGAAGTGTAAGCTTTGGCTCATTCTGGGACTGAGCTCCCAGGGTTCGGACATCTTCCTATAGGACATTTTCTTTCCCATTAGTGCTGGCAGGACTCAGCTCCAGTGCGATGCTATTGAGAGCTCTGGACGGACAGGAAAGGTTGCAACCCACCGGCTAATATGAGTCATTTGGAATAATGTGCCGACATGTGAATTCTGTGAGCCTCGAGCTAACGTGACTCTGTCGCTCGCATGCCTCATAATTAGGATGAAGCGTGAGGTCTAGTGGCCAGTGCAGAAAACTGAACCACAGTCTAGTGAGTGCCAGCTACGTGCCAGGCTTTTCCGGGCCTTTTAGGCTAACCCATTTGATCTTTACAACAACTCCTGAGACAAGTACTGCTACTGCCTTTTTATGGGTGAGTAAACTCATGTTAAATAATTTGCCTACAACCACGTGGCTGGTAAGTGGCGGGGAATGCTTCTCAGAGGAGGTCCAGCCAATCCAGGTCCTCACGGAGGTGAGATGTATCACCTAAGGAGCGGGAAGGGCATTTTTGTGCATCAGATTGGCAATGCATAGGCGAAAGAGCCTGGACTGGAACGCCAAAGACCAAAGACTGCAGCGTTATCCATGCAGTGCAAGAAGTGCTGCCTTTCTGCTGATGAATCCCAAGTTCCTATCTCCATCCTAGGACATTCTCCTGGGCTGCAACCCCATTCAACCCCTATTTCAAACACGTGGGAGAACACCTCTCTCTCGAGGTCACCTGTGCTCCTGGAACTTAACATGCCCAATACTGAAACCACCATCTTCCCTTTCCCCTCCTTTCCTCTGTCACCTCACGTTTAGGCTCCTATTTCCTGTCTTAACTAATGACGGCTGCTTTCCCAGGTTCCTATCCTAAGCTACAAACTTTAGAAAGCAGTCCTCTATTCTTCTGCCTTAAACCTCACATAAAAATTCATCAAGTCCTATACATGCAGGGATATACATAATATTTTATAGAGAGCATATTTAATCTAATTATATACTATTTAAATATACTTCATTATCCCCCATTTATACATCAAGATTGGCTAATTTAGGACTTTTGATTTCTCACCTAGACTGTCCCAGCATCCTGTTAATTCAGCGATGCTGAGCTTACGCCTGCTGCCACTTTCTCTTCTTTCCCCTCTTACACTCACGGCAGGCGTATTATTGGAGACCCTCCTGATGCATCCAGATATGGTTTTAAAATCCTCCTAAAGCAGCTCTCCATAAAAACACTACTAGAGTTGATAAACAAATTACAACCCTCCTGTCATCTCCTCTCTCTTTCTCTACCAGATGGTATATAGATAGTATATAGGTTGTGACTCCAGAGACAGATCACTGGTGTATAAAGCCTTTTACCATCCAATTAAAATTTTCACATTGATTTACCATTATTGACACAAACACTCTAATCTCTTATGGCAACACATCTATCCCATTCCTGTGATCTGAAAGTGCTTCCTTTGCTCGCGCTCCTATTTCTTCCTAAAATTCCCTTCTCCATTCACTATCTGCCTATTTAACTCCTATTTACTCTTGTCCTTTCCTAAACTTCTCTGGGAATAGTTGATCCTTTCTCTCGATCTCCAGAGCCCGTTCTGTAACCTTAATAGAGTATACAGGACTTTTCATTGATATGCTTTTAATTGTTCATACATGTGTCTGGGAGAGCATTCCAGGTAAGAACCAGGTCCTAATTCAACACCTAATGCCCGGCAGGTGTTCAATTAATATGTTAAAAGAATAAATAAAGCAGGCAACCCTCCTTTCTCTTTGGGGTGTTTGCTTACTTCCCTTTAGTCATTAATTCAACAAGCACGTTTTTTCTGTCTACTGTGTATTAGTCATCAGGCAACATCCACGACAGAAATCTGCAGTTTCTGCCAAAGCACCACACTGTACCTAAAGCCACAGGAACCAAGTGAGGGCCACTTTAAGTAGCTTTTACGCAAACATTTCAATGCCATGCTCCCTTCCATGGGTGAAAGGAACTGTAAATGAAGTCTTTGGTTCGAGAGAGTTATGGCACAATTCTTGGCTCGCTTTGATAAATATTGATCTTGTATAAATTACTCAGGAGAGGCGGCCGATGGTTCTCTGAGCAACACCCCCCCCACCCCACTCCCCTTCATGCAAAGACATAAATCATTTATGAATAGAGTCCCACATGCTCCATGAATAAGTCCCTTGGATTCCAAGATGACTGATTCTCCAGCGTTTTCCTCGTCTGAGTGCAGACCTAAATTTAAGCAAGCAGGCGGACTGCGTGAAGTTACAATGCCCTTTTGTCCGCTGTAAGGTGAGAGACGCATAATAGACTTTCAAGGGTAAACATCGCATGTTTCAAAATAAACACCACTCAACCCGACGGCACATTTGTGCCTTTAATAAAGCCCACGGCCAGGACACAGCTCTTTAGAAGCGTCTCATGTCACGTTCATTTCATTGTAAGTTTCAGTCACTGGTGGAAAGAGGGGAGCGGGTGTCTGTGGGTGCGCGGAAAATCGTGGAGAATTCGTTTTCTTTGACTACAGCTGAACCGAGGCTTTGGTTTCATCTGGGAAGCTGTTCATAGCACAATAAGGCGCCTGTGTGTGGCGGGGAGTCATTAAAATAAAGAACCAAAGGGCAGCAAACATTGGTTTTCAAGGATTCTTGTGGTCCCATTAATAATGAGAGTGTCTAACCTCTGGGGACTTCATCATGGAGGGGACAGCGGGGGGACAGAGAGACGCCCTGACAAGTTGCTTGGTGGTCTCTGGGCAGGAGCTGGAATTTGTCATTAGGGCTCACACAAAGGTTCAAAATGCTGAGACTTCTTGGGAGAAATAAAGGAATGTCACTTACGCGTTCTGGTGCCTTTATTGATGTGACTTTCCCCACCTTGAATGTTTTTTGTTCTCCAATTCTAACTTTTTCACATTCTGGGCATTTTTTTCTGTTTCTTTCACAATTTAAGTTGCATTATTACTCACAACACAAGCAATCCTAGTTTTGGGAACTGATGGGCAGAAAATATTTCATGAGAGTTCAGAGACCTATAAACGAGGAGGACTGTTGCAGAATTATTTATAAAGAGGAAGATGGAAAACCACCAAAATGGCCACAATAGGAGACTGGTTAAATAAACTATAGAACGTTCCTACAAAGGAATGAAATGAAAGCACTTAAAAATGTGGGAGAAAATATAAATACAACAGAGAGAAGGTTGTCCAGGTTGTATTGAGGTTTGAAAAAAAAGGGCAGGGAGGTTGCAAAATAATATTTATGGAATGATTCCTTAAAACAAACAAACACACAAACAAACAAAACCACTATATCATATGTTTACACACAGATAGGGTTTATGATGGTTATGTCTTGGTAATATAATTAGAGCAAAAAGGGAGAGTGAACTTTTACTTCTTGCATTAAGCATGTCTATGTTACTTGAATTTATTATCATGCATAAGGGTTATAGTTTGGTTGGGTTTTAGTAATTGAAAATATTTTAAAGAAAAGCTTACTTGTCTTTCAGATCCAGGCCCAAATACCATCGTATCTAGGAGTGATTTCTCCCATTTCATTTCTGCAATGTAGTAGAATTTTGCACCAATTTGGTAATATTTGCTGCAGATAGTTGCAACGTTATGGAGAGAGCACTTAACTTGACATCAGACGGCTAGAGTTCAAATTCAGTTCTGCCACTTTCTAGCTGTACAGTAATCTTGGGAAATAATAGAGCTCCTACGCCTAAATTTTCCTTTCTGCAACATGGGAGAAACAATGCTATCTCCACAGGATCCTTGGGAGTTGACAAGTAAGAGGCATTAATACACTGGTTATCTGTGTGCCTGTCTTGTGCATCCTATAACATTTCAGTCCCCAGGAGAGCAAGACTACTACGTTCATGAATTCATTCAATAGATACAGTTTGAGCTACTAGTAGGTGTCAGGCACTGTGCCAAGCTCTAGGGACACACAATGAACAAGAAAGATGACCCCTCTCTCACATGAAACTTGCAAAAAAAAGCGGAGAAATCACACACATAATCAGACAATCGCCCAACAATGTAGTAAGTGTTACAGTAGGAGAATCAGGAAACTCTTTGGGTAGGAAGTGACACTTTCCACTGAGCCCTGGAGGATCCATAAGCTTTAGAGGGCAAAAGAAGATAGAATTTGAAGAGTGTGTCAAGTAGAGGGAAAGGGAATGAGTGAGAGTGTAGAGCACTGAGAATTTTAAATTCAGCATGGCTGGGACTTAGAGGGCGAGGAGAGGGGTAAATATGAGATGAGTCTTGCACCTCCCTGACATGCCTTCTCATCACCACCCTCCTGAATAATCAGTGGGGCCTCCCAATATCCTAGAAGGTTAGAATTGAAATGTCTTCCAGGGGGCCCCCGGAGGGCAAAAGGGTCAGAGATTTAGAGGGACAGCATCTTATTAATAGCGCACTTATCCAGAGACCCAGCAATCAGGACGCACAGACAATTGGCAGTAACGGTACTGAGTCAAGACAGGAACTGCCAATGAAGCATTTACAGACACCTGGTCGGGATATGAATGGCACATCCTTAACATCAATCCCACGTCTGAGCCAAAAGGAAACTTGAGGGTGACGGATGAATTCACATCTTCCCACACCATGTTTGCTCCACAAAAGCATCTAGTCATATGTTGTAGATGTGAGTTTCTAGGAATTTTATTTTTCAAAGGGTGATGGAAGAAAAGAGGATAAGTGGATATTAACCACTTAATTTAGATTTATAAGAAGGAAACAGTGGTTATGTGCAAGGTAGGGGAGTGGGTAAAATGGTGAAAGTGGGGCAGATGTATGTTGAATATGCCAAGTGCTTGTGTACATAACTTTATTTAGTTTTCACAACAATTTGGGGTATGAATGTCATCACCCCCATTTCAGGGATGAGAAATACTGAGGTTCAGCGATACTAAGTGACTTGCTGTGAGCACAGAGCCAGGAGCTGCCAGGCTGAGTTTGAATCCTACTCCACCTCCAGTAAGAGTATTCTTTTTATTATGTGACAATTTCTTGCAGGAACCCTGGGAGAAAAGGGCTGCTGTATCCTAAAGTTCATAAAAAAAGCAAGTAAAGCCATGAGAAGAGTTTAAAAGACGGATATGTCCAAATCCACAGCTGAGGAGTATAAAAGATATATAGTTTCTGCAGGATAGGCAGATCCCCTCACCCCCAATATTTTATTATGGAAATTTTCAAATACACAGAAAAGTTGAAAGAACTTGTGAAGTTAACACCCATCTACCTACCACCTAGATTCTATAATGAACATTTTTGCTGGGTTTGCTTTACTAAATATTTTTAAAAATATGTAAGATACAAACACATAAATGAATACATAATAAGAGTTAAAAATAAGGATTAGAACATAAGGATTGTTATGCTCATGGTCCAGAAATAAACAGAAAATGGATGAGATAAAGTTTCACGAAAAGCTGGAGGCCAGCAGTGATGTAGAAGAAAGCAGTTGTAAAAGATGGAAACAAGAATAATCCATGTTCAGAGGTTGTCTGCCTCTGGTTTCTCTAGTGAGAGTAGGAAAGTAGCCAAGCCAGTTAACCACCATATTCCCCTCCCCCGCCCTCCCCCCGCCCCAATACACACACACACAGAGGAATCTGCCTTGAGATGAGAACAGTCTATGTGGAAGCTAGAAACAGACAGATGGGCAGTTCCTGGATGCTGGTAAAGCAGGAGACCATCCCTGGAGGCCTGACTGACGGCATCATGGACCCCAGCAGTCCCTTTGGAAACTGGGTGGAGAGGAACAGCGCTAGCTCTCATGCTTCCTCTCAAGCCAACTGAATTTGCAATCTCAGCTCCAGAGATGAGCGCAAAATGGGAAGAAACACCAAGCATCCAATGAAAGTCTATAGCATGAAAAAAAGGACACTATATTGAGCAAAACAGAACTTATACCCAAGGAAATGAAGTTAACACAGTAAACAGAATGGGGCTTGTAGAAAAGGAATAGGCATGTTCTTTATTATTTCTGAGAGTAAAGCCAAGGCCAATAGATGAAAGTGGCAACAGTTAGACTTCAACACAGTCTGAAGTGAGAACTTTCCAAATAGTTATATTCTATCCAACAATGGGCTTCAAATAGACCACAGACAAGCTATAGCCTTGGCCCCATCCTATTTGGCATTTTAATCCAATATTCGATTAAAGGCATAAAAGGGTGCGTTATCAAAACAGAGCAGCTTAGTGTTGTTGTTTTGTGTGTGTGTGTGTGTTTTAAAGCTTAGCCAAAGGGCTAAAATTAATTGGTCCAGATACCAGGGAACAGGAATAAATAACCCTGTAATCACTGGGCCTGGCATATAGGAGACCTACATTAAGTATTTGTCAAATAATCTTAAGAACTATCAGGGCAAATACATGTCCATCTGATTTAGACATAAGTAAGTATTCATGTTCTTACATGGTCATTAAATTTTCATTCTGGAAGGGAAGCCAGCTAACAAATAAATATATAAATGTACGTAGTGATCATTTCCATGAAGAAAAATAACAGATGAGTGAGGGAATAGAGAATGATGTGTGATCACTCTTGTTTGCTTTGTTTGCTTTAGAGGTGAGAAATTAATTGAGAGAGGGAGACATTAGAGCAGAGAACTAAATGAAGTGAGGCAGTGCATTAGTTATCTATCGCTGTGTAACAAACTACCCCAGAACTTACTGGCTTTAAACAGCATTTACTGTCTCGCGGTTTGAGTGTGTGTCTAGGGCCTGGGCATGCCTCCTCTCTCCCAGGGCTGCAATCAAGGTGTCCTCTGGGACTGCAGTGATTGCAAAGCCCAGCAGGTAGGGATCTGCTTCCAATGTCACTCAGGGGGTAGTTGACAGACTTCGGTTCCTCCCAGCCTACTGGACTGAGCATCTCAGTTCCCTACTGGCTGTTGGCCAAGAGGCCACCCCTGGTTCTTTGTCATATCAGCCTCTCCACTGGGCAGCTGACAAGTGGCAGCTTGCTTCCTCAGAGCAAGTGAGTTGAGCCAGAGAGAGTGAGCAAGAACAAAGGCACAGTCTTTTATAACCTAATCTCTGTGTGACATCCTGTTACTTGCAATTCTTTTAGAGCAAGCCTGTTCTACTCTATGCTAGGCTTCCCCATTCCATTCTATTCCACTCCATTCCACTCTATTCCACTCCATTCTACTCCATTCCACTCCATTCCATTCTATTTCACTCCACTCCATTCCACTCCATTCCAATCTATTCCACTCCACTCCATTTCATTCTATTTCACTCCACTCCACTCCATTCCAGTCCATTCCACTCCCTTCCATTCCATTCCACTCCACTCCACTCCTTAAAAGCAAGATACTAGGTCCAGCTCATGCACAGGGGAGTGAGTATACACAAGGTCGTGAGTACCAGGAGGTGGGGTCAGTGGGAGCCATGTCAGAATGCTGCCTACCATAGGCAGTGCACCACATACAGATCTGGAGGAAGAGTATTCCAGATGTTGGGAACAGCCAATGCAAAGGCCAAGGTGTGTTTGAGAGAAGGCTGGAGAGGTGTAAGAGGAGGAGGTGGAGCTTGAAAAGTAGGCGGGGCCAGATCCTACATCATACAAAACTTTTTAGGTCTCACTAGTTTGGATCTGATCCTGAGTGTGAAAAAAAGTCCCTGGAGGGGTTTGGGTAGAGGAAGGTAAATGAACCTTTCTTTTATGAAACCATGGTGCTAGTAATGGTATGTTCTGTTGTTTTTTTATTTATTTTTAATAAACTTTCTAGGGGGAAGTTGGCAATTAGTTCTCTATGTTAAAAAATTATTTTAATGTACTGGTTCCGAATACCCCGAATCTGACAAACTGGTGATGTATAAGGAGATGGTTCGCAATCAAAGATGCCTTAGGATTTGAGCTCTCATATGTTGTTTAGGGAAGAAGGATTCTTTGATTTATTATTTTATCATGAATTGTTATTTTATTATTAGTGATTGCAATCAATTGAGCTCCTCCCACTTCAACCTCAGGCAAAAGTGAGGGAAAGCAGGGGGTTGAAATGAGAGTTTGGTGGACTGTGTGTGGAGCCGCTGGGGAAGGCCTCCCCTCGCCCACGGCTATTCAGGGAGTGCAGGGTCTACATGCTGCCCGAGAAGAAACACACTTAAATTGCCGACTCCTTCTCCCTGGTTATCTGGGTCCGTTAACCCCAGCACAGAGCTGGCAGCTGAGCTCTTCCCTGGCCAAGCTGCTGCGCTTTGAAATTCCCCCTGGGCTACCCCGCCCAATGATGTCAGAGGGCTGAGTGTCCTGCCAGCCACCCCCCTCACAAGGTGCTGTGCGAAGGGGAAACGCACCCTGTCTTTGCTCAGGAAACACCTGGCTGATCCGCTGGTCGGTCCTCCAGCGGGTCGCTGGCTGTTTCATAAGGGACAGTAAGAGAACAGGATGGGAAGACACGGGGCCTCAGCAATGACTCAACCCCGCCGGCAAGTTAGAAACTCAAATGAGATGTGAGGAAACGGCCTCCCTGGCAGGTCCCCTCCAGGGACCCGGCACCATCGCTGCGCAGTCACATTTCCTAGCTTGTAATGGAAAAGAAACGCTGTTTACAAGAGCTTAATGTGGCTGGAATGGGGCCCCGAGCCAAGCGCTGGAGTGGAGGGTGAGCTCCGACTTGGAAGCTTTCGGCGGTCCAGGAATTATTCAATACCAGGCCTGAAATACAGGCTCCCAATGAAGAATATTCTTCCCTTCCCCTTGGAAAATGAAACACCACATTCATCGGCAAGCAGAACCCATGACCACTTAAAAACAGATCCAGCCCCTCGTAAGCTGGGTGACACAGAACAAAACGTCGCTGTATGTCCTTCGCTGAGCTCTAAGTGCCGTTTTTATCCCACTCGGCTTCCACTGGCCTTTTCTCGGTTTATGAACCACTAGAGAGGAGCCGGGAAAACAGATAGGAGAGCGTGGATTTGGTGTGCCCCACCCCCACCCCGACCTCCACCTCTGTCCCTGGGGGAGCACAGCTCTTCTCAGCTTTCGGGATCCTGGCCTGCCAATGAAAGGGTCTCTTCTCCTCCGGCTGGGGTGCCTGCCCCAGTTCAGTCAATAATACCCTTCCAGTGTGGACTATGAGATGGTCGGCATGAGTGCTCCAAAGCAGTTGGATCAGGAATGGAAAGGCGAAAGAATGTTAGGTAATAAAAACCAAGCCAAAAAAGAAAACAAACCAAAAAACTGAAACAAACCAAAAACCATCCTAAAAATTCATTTGGTCCCAAAGTTCGCTCTTCGGTGAGCATTAGGTAGAACACAAGTGTAAATGTTTTTGTGCGAAAACTGTGCCCATCTTTCTGGCACAGTGGTCGGACTGAGATCAGGAGCTACGTTGTTGCTCCAACACGGATTCACTCGTTCCTTCCTTCTGCAGAGAGTTTTGGGCATTTTTTGTGTTTTCTTTCTTGAGTGTATATAGGGTGTCCCTCCAAAATGTAGACACGCACTTTGAATAATTATAAAGGCAGTGTTTATTAAAATACATTTCATTTTCAAAATCGAGCTATCAGCCGTTAAAGTGCGTATACATTTTTGGGGGACGCCCTGTATATATTTGGGAACAAGCGGCATCCCCATAGAGGGTGCAAAAGATACTAATACTACTCTCCCGGAACCCAGAGCCACTACCAGAGATGAACCAAAAGTTAAAAAAAAGACAATTCCCCCGTTCCCCTGAGAACCGGCAACAGTCGGTAGGACCCCTGCTGCAAATGGCGGACTCACATTTCTGTCACCACATCTAGGCACAAATAGCACATAACCCAAATTTCTGTCTGACCATATTTTGTGGGCCCCGACCTAAGAGATGCTAAGCCAAGCTCTCAGGACACAAAATGAGACAAACAAGAAGGCAATAGCTGTCCCAGTGAGAGAAAGGAGGGACAGACCACAGGTACCTGAAAGCACATCCACAAGTCACACAGTTCAAATAGTCTTACAAATCTCTTTTGGCTGCTGATCTTACTTTGGAAAAGAAGGGACGGAGCGAAATGTTACCTTCCTCTCTCGACGCATCACAGAGACAGCGATGGGGAGCTGACTGGGAAGATTTCTTACCCTTTGCCGTCTTCTGCCAGGTTCCCAGGATCAGTCTGCGGGCTCTGGAGTGAGTGGGGTGTGCCAGCAGGGCTCATCCGAGTCCCCAGAAACTGCCGAAGAGAAAAAATAACTTTCCCTCTAGCCTCGGAGGGGAGCACTCAGCTGAGACACGGTTTTCTCCAGGTGCCTCCTACACGGACAAGCTCGTTTAGGTTAAACGTTCCCCGGTGTGGCCACCGCAATCCACGGTTGTCCCTGGTAAGCTTAGCCTGCTTGCTGGGCCTAAAAACAAAATGTAACTCACCTGAGGCCTCACACTGCCTGACCCTCCCAGTCCAGTTTAAGTCGGACTCAGTTTGACCCCAGACCAGGTCCAGTTTCTAAGTCAGGCCCAGTCTGACTCCCACCAGTTTTCAAATCCAGTCCAGAAAAAAGAAACGCTCGAATCAAGTGTGAAAGCTCCAAACACAGACACTGCTGAGCTGGGCCCGAGAGGGGCTTACCCGGGACCTCCAGAGCAGGGAGAGCTCAGGGGGCTCAATGGGCTCAGCAGGTGCCTATGAACAAGAGCCCTGGCTGCTCCTGGGGGATGTTGGGGTCTCCTTCGGTTTTTTTATTCTGACACCAGAGCTGTTCAAAGACAAACTGAGCCATATTTAAAAATTCGAGAGTTTATTTGAGCAAAAATCCATTCGAATCAGGCAGCATTCAATCAAACAGATATAAAAAAGCTCCGAGGAGCTGTACGAAATGAAAGACTTTCACAGGCAGCAGGGACAGGGAACAAAGAAGTTCCACTCGGGGGGAAAGCAGGTTGGTTATTGCGAGGTGACTTTGCTCTAAGACAACCTACCTAGTTGATCCGGTGATTCCTGAGTGAGTGGTTTGAGATTTCGTTTATCGAAAAGCCAAACTGCAATTAAGTCTGGTAATGTAGCGCTTAGCATACGCAACTCCACCTGGGCCTGTTGTCTTGTTTTTAGCAGCCGTTAGCCACAAGCTCCTGAAACGGCGCATGCTTCCCTTGCCTGGGGTGGCGCTCCTGCTCACTGTCAGGGACTAGACTGCTGGCTCCCCAGGGGAAGGGTCCCTCTATGGACCCCCTGCCCAGCGCTGAACCTGCGCGGCATGAAGAGAGCTTGAACTGTCACTCACATGACGTGCCACTCAATTGTTCCATTTTATGTCTCGTGAAAGAGAGCACATGTTACGTATTTAAGCAGACGCACCCACAAATGCACATAGATTAGCAATATAATTTTTTCGGAAGCCCTCCTGTTCTACTGGTTCTAAACCCTGAGAACCTAAACAATATGTTTCTATCATTTCAAACAAACAAACAAAAAATCTTCCTGTAGTTGGGAGGAGTATAGAAAGAGAAACTTTGGAGAAAAAGGACCTGCTTGCATTTCTTAGGCCTCTCCCTTTTCTGGCTCCTGAATTGGCTCTGCTCTGACGGGCTGCTTGAGAGTCCCATCGGAGAGCACGTTGCACCCCAGCTGGGCCAGGACACATGGAGGGGAGGTGCATGGGTGCTCCCTGGCCTTCTTTTTTCTGGTTCAACTTCAGAGGCTGATGCTCCACTTTGGAAACTAGGTTTGGGTGTGGGCTACTCTTCCTGCCTGACGGTGGAGGGGACTCGAAATGAAAAGGCTTAAAGCACCTTGGATGGGATCTTCATGACGATGCTAAGGGCTGTGAGAGATGACGGAGCACCACGGGGGAAATGAGCAGCTGTTACGAATGAATTAATCTTATCAGGTCATCCATTCCTAGCTTAAAATCCTTCGAAGCTTATTGGGGTTCTGGGATTAAGGTCCAAAATCCTTACCGCAGCTCTCAGGGTCATCTCCCACCACCCGACTGCCTTTGGTGGTTTCCCAGACGTAGCTGCTGTCCCGCCTGCGGGGTTTTGTGCAAGTGGTTCCTTCCCCCAGCTTGCGCCCAGCCAGCTCCATGTTCTCCCCTCACCCCTCAAACTGGTCAGTGCCCTGCCCACCACCTTAGAGCCTCCAACACCCTTTACTTGCTTTCTCAAAACCCATCACCCTTCCAACAGCTTGTCCGCCGTGTCTCCACCAGACCAGAAGCTCCTGGAGGGCGGACACCAGGCCTTTCTCATTCATCCCGGGAACCACCCTGCCTGTCCCCTTGGCAGACTGACACCAGACTCCGGGCTCCAGCCGCCTGTTGAGTGACCACATACCTCAAAGCTTTTGAAGATAATTCTCTGAGCCAACTGGGTCGTGCTACCAGCAACACGGGAACCAACGAATGGGCTGTCCCTGCTTCGTCTCTCCCGAACCCGGCTGGGAAATCAGGGTTGAAGGGCAGGCTTGAAAGATGGGGGTGCTGGGTGAGGAATCTCCGCCAGGGAGCCAGGCCAGGACTCTCCCTGTGAGGGGGAACATCTTCGAGGGCAGTGACCCTCTGCTGGAGCTCCTCGGTTCCAAGGTGCTCATTAACTCTGAACTTATGCACTGTGAATAAGCCACCTGTGGAAAAGATTTAGCACCAGCAGTAGTGCTGCTTTGTTGTTGTTGTTTCATTAAAACCCAGACATCCTGACTAACCTCAGCTGGACTCAGTCCCGACAGCACCCTTTCCAAAACATTAAAATATAACTTGTAGACACACCAGCAAAGACGGCCCTTAACAAAGAAGGGACCTTAGTATTTTAAAGGAAGGACCCATGGGAACCTAGAACACCCAGAAATGATGGTTTGGGGGACATAATTTGACTTGAGTTATTAAATAATACACAATGATTGTATGTGACATTACACCTCTGTATCGGATGGGTTTAGTCTCCAGGGTATGCGTCAATCTCACAATCACTTATTTCCTCATTTCGTCACCACCTGAGTGCATGTGTACTGCAGGCTACCCTACAGGGCAATAACCAAAGCGACGGAACTGTTTCTATTCACAAAGATATTATTGTCTATGTGGAGCCACAGACATGGGAAAAACAAGTGGGACAAAGTGCCAGAGGAATGACAATATATTGACGACTTTCAAATTCCAAAGGGCACATTCAGCCCCTGTGAGCAGGCGTACCACAAAGAATCAGGGGAGCCTCAATTGCTCCAGTTCTGTATTTTTGGTGTTTCTGGCTCAGGGATTCTCAGCTCCCCACATAATCCCATATTTCAATGCTGTATAGAACTGTCATCTCCAGATTAGCAAACATAAACTCCGAAGAATCAAAACTCTAATGACAGCAAACTTTTAGAATGTTAGTATTCTTAATATCCCCAGAGTTCTTTAGCAAGTTAGGAAACACTGTTTAAAACTGCGGTTTGTGTAATGTTTAATGTCAGTTCTCTGCTCAAAGGCTATATAACCTTAGTGCTTGTGTCTCAGTGGCTCTATACATAAAATTTCAACTTGACCTTCTGAACATGAGGCACTTTGTTTAGTTTATCTATAATTAAATCCCAGCTACACTCATGGTAATGACATTTTAACAATAAATTAATGAAGTATTCACTTAGTTGCATAATTCTATCATTTGACAATGACTGGGGCAGGGAAATGCACATGGTTTAGAGGGAGTCATGGAATGATGTAGGTTTAATGGAAAGAAATGCTGTCTCTCCCTTCACCCCCCACCCCTTTGGCTCAGCATGAGCCTGGGAAGATGCAAGCCTACCTTCTGCTGTTAGCAGCAACCCTGCCACCAAACAGCCCAACATCAAAAATAACCTGAAGAGAGTTGAATTCTAACGTGATCTTGAGCACCTGTAACAACCCACACCTGAAGCCATTCTTCACCTGGCCTTGCAGGTAACTGAACCGAAAATTCTTTTTTTGCTCAAGTCCATAAGTTAGGTTGGTTGTGACTTGTAAAAAAACGAGACCAAATTGATTCAGCCTCACCAAAGGAACAAGGTAGGAAGGAAGCTGCAGACAAGACAAACAGAAGCCACTCTGTATTTATTTGATAGTCAATAACTTCCCTTCCCAGAGAGAAAATGCACAGACTGAGGTATCCCATTTTAATAAACCCCTTGCTTCTGGCCTTACATCCTGAATTTCTATGCCCATTAATCAAGGTTTGATACCATCACACACAGTGCTTAAAATTTTTCCCTGAGATCATCAAGGCTGCGTCACAGAATATCTTGCCCTACCAAAATTCAGGAGAAAACATAGGCAACTAGAAGTCTTTCGGTGGTGGAAGAGGCAGACAACTTAGGTAGAATTCCTGAGAAAAAAAGTGCAGAGTCGCCCAAGCCACTCATTTATGTTTCCCTGGCCATGGAATAGTATCCCTTTGACATCTCCAAATGTTCCAGAAGGGAAATTCATCGCATTGCACATAAGGACACTATCACAGGGTGGTGTGCCAAGCACCTGGGCTTTTGCTAACTATCAGGGCCATCCTGATGCCTCAGTTTCCAGTAAAATGCAGAGCTAGTGAGGTGTTGGCAGCCCCTCCCCAATGGCATTTGGGACACAGAAACATCCAGACATGGATGAACAAGAAAAAATGGTAATCACAGCATGTGTTTGGCCAGGCCTACATTGTTTTTCAACATGGTTTGAAATCAAAACAGCTTGTGACCCTCCAGCTGTGGGAATGGGCACAGGCTTATTGGATTATCCCCTCAAATCCCAGCTAAATCAAGTCACCAAAGCTTAAGGCAAACGGAAATCAACACAGTCTTCCAGTCTTGATATGCTGAGAATCTACTCAGCAGGGAATGCAGCTTCCACAGCCCCTCCGGAGTTGCAAGAGATCACATTCTGGGCAGGAGCCAGCTTGCCTGGACGGGGCATTCTTACATTTTCGTTGTAGCTCCTCCACCCACCCATCCCCTCCAAAGGGCACAATGGAGTGATTGTGTTCCCTACTGAGGACTTCCCCTTTGGAAAACAAACAAGCAGAAGTTTCCCTAATCTGACCCATATTCAACAGTGGAAGGAGGCAGCGGGTCCCAGGGCAGGGGGAGTGGGAAAGGAAGCCGGGCGTCAGGCACAGAGGCTCAGGGCCGACGTGCTGGGGAGCGAGCCGGCCCCTGGAGACAGAAAAGCGAGAGGAAGTGCCGAGCGTCCGTGGGTGGTGGCTCTTCTGCAGGCAGCGGCCCATGAGCGCAGGGTTCCCAGGTCCCCTCCTTAGGTTTTCTTGAGGTAGGTCCCACAGGCTTTCGCCAGGTCTTTCAAGAAGGTAGGAACTCCATTCTGCAAAGCAAAGGAGACTGTCACTCCCGTGTCCTTGCTGCAAGGTGAACAAAGATGACTTTGGGAAGATGAGAACACAGTAGGGCCTCGGAACGACTTCCACGGAATGGTGCCACGGGGAATGGCGAAAGGGAAGCTCCAGGGTGCACGTGACACTGGGCGACAGAGGCCACTGTTGCAACACACTCACTTATAGTTTGGCTTTTGCTAGTGAAAAGCTAAGACACTTCTGAGGCTTTGTTTCTTGAAAAGAAGAAGAAAACACAGGAGATGGGATGGGGCTGGGTTGTTCAATTCTGCTGAAGTAATGAAAGGACCTGCTTTACCGAGTTAGAGAACGGTAAGGATCTGGGGGTGTGAGGTCAGAGAGGTCAGTGCAGTTAGTGTTGATCCTTTTGCAAGACTTTCCCCAAACGTTACCATATCTACTCCGACTCTGTGAGGTAGGTAATATCCATCTCCACTTTTAAAATGGAAAAACTCTGCCCGGCCGGTGTGGCTCAGCGGTTGAGCATCGACCTAGGATCCAGGAGATCGCGGTTCGATCCCCAGCCAGGGCACAGGCCCCGGTTGCAGGCTCGATCCCCAGTCGGGGGCGTGCAGGAGGCAGCCGATCAATGACTCTCTCATCATTGATGTTTCTCTCTCTCCCTCTCCCTTCCTCTTTGAAATCAATACAGATATATTTAAAGAAGTAAATAAACAAAATAAAAGGGGAAAACTCGGTGACCTCCATAGTTTACACAATCAGAACAGGGCCGGATTCAAATTCACATGGGTTTGACCCAAAGCCTATGAACTTTTTCACTCTCCCAGGGGATCTGCTCCCAGGGGAGCCCTCTAGCCAGTAAGTAGGACTCGTACAAAGCAGGCTGAATGGTCCCCGTGACGCCAGGCTCCTAGGCAGTTCCCAGAGATCTGGGCTGCCACTGTGGCTCCCTCTCCTTACAGAACAAAACAAAACTGGACGCTTTCCCCCGGCACGGAAACGTCTGGCTGTCTCCCGAGCCAGGTCAGCTCCTCCATAAGCAGATACAGGGTCCCACTGTCCCTACGAGGAGCAGGCTATTGTCCCGAGGTTCCAGAGAGTGATCCTGGCGGGGTCTCAGGCCACTAGCAGGGAGGGGCTGGCATTCCGGCTCAGGATTCTTTGTCTTTTGTCCCAGCTTCATCCTCAGTGTTGGCAGCCCCAGTCCTAGCCGTGGTCACTCAACCAAGCTGCTTCATAAAAGAGCCTCATTAGGCTTGAGACAGCGTGTCGCTTCGGCCTGACAGCCCCATGGGCTAAGTCAACATTTGTCAAACACACTCCCCACCCCCGCCTCCTGGGATCTCACCTTGGCGGCCCAGTTAATGAGCCAGGACGGAATTTGGCCACCCGGGTTATCGAAGTAATACATGAAGACTAGAGGGGGGAAGGAAAGCACAAGTCAGGAGGAGAAAACACGTTAGGAAGGTACAGCCGCAATCCCTGCGAACTGCCCACCTTCAGATTCTGACCCAGACAGACAGGAGGCAGGTGACACATAATTCAGGCGGATTCTCTTCTCTGCCTTGTCTTTCAGGGCATTTACATATAAACATTTTTCAAAACCTAGTCAGGGTACATTTTGCTGCTGTTTCTTAAACACCTGCAAGTGCTAGACACTTGGATGGAGTCTCTCACTCTCTCTCTCATTCATTCATTAACCTAACAATCGTAAGGAGTTGGTGAAACTAAACCCCAGTGTATAAAAGATAAAGAGGAGACTCAGAAGTGTTCGTTGACATGTCAAGGTGACCGATCTAATGGGCATCACAACTATGGTTCAGATTTCCCCTCAGGTTCAAGGCCCCCCTTATCCCAGCAGGGCAGGTGGCCACAGGCCTCACTGTCTGCCCCCAGCCCTTCTTGCGGTTTGAACGGAAGGTAGGCAGGCCCCGAGTCTCTGGGTTTTTGCCGAGGGGGAGCTGTGTCCCCCGAAACATTCCTACGGGCTCTTCGCCCTCCCCACAGGACCAGCCTGAAGCCGCTCTGAGCCCTCTGGCTGACTTGGATGCTCTAGTTCATCTGGACAGCTGTCAGTAAAGGATGGAGTGAGTCAGATTTAACATCCACCCTGCACTCTGGCCAAGTTGCTGGGACGAAACGCGTTTGTTTGGTGCCCCTGCCCATCCTCTGACCTCGGGGAACGAGCCTCATGCATTCACGCGCCTCACGGTCGGCGTGGCCTTCACACGGGCAGCCCGGCCGGTGCCTGGCACGCGCCCCGGCTTTACCTTTGCTTCCCTTCTTGCCATCGCTCTCGATCGCCAGGCTCTGCCTGTAGCCCTTCACCCGGACCACGCCCGGCCTCTCAGCAAAATGTGGCACGGAGCTGCTCTGGGCCAGGACCACGTGGACCTTCCGTCCTTCCACGTCCAGCTCTTGCCGCTGCCGGGTGTAGACGTACTGCAGGGCTGGTCAAGGCATGACGTCAACACCAGCATTTCGGGCGGGCAGAAGGAGCGCCCCGCAAGCCAGGAGCCGAGGGAGGGGTTCTGTTCCCCCCGTTTGCCCCCTGTACTCTCACTTCACCCACCTGCCCTGCCTCCTTACCTGCACTGCCAGACTGTGCCTCACATGCACTGCCCACCTGTGAATAATCCCTTGATGTCCTTAATTACGCAAGGAAACCACTCCTCCTTTCTCTAAGGTGGCACAGGGAGATATCAGAGTATTGATCACCTGTCAGCTGTGTGATCCCGGCTTATTTACTCAACCTCTCTGAGTCTCACTTTCCCTACGTGGGAAAAGGGAGTATTACACCCAGCAGGCACGCCGGTGGGGACACCACAGGAAGACTGGAGCAGAACAAGCACACGATAAACATCCCAGGTCCTTCCATTCTGTCCTGACTTCCCCCAAAGCTCTAATTACTGACCTCTATGCACAGAGAACAGTCAAGCAATGTTACTTATAACTGGCGGTCGAGGGAAGACACTGAGTACCTGGATACCTAACTCTGAGTTAACACTGGTTCACCGAGAACAACAGTTATTCCATCTCATTAAACACAGAACAACCGCTATGTCTAGAGCACTATTCTAGGGAAGATAACTAGATCCTAAGAAATGATAAGTCATCGCTTATTGAGCCAAGAAATAAACCCTCATGGAGTTTAAAATCTAGCGGGGGGCGAGGGTAGATACATAGACTTAGACACAAAAACGCATACAGAAAATACACACAAAACACACCCACACCCTCCCTCTCTTTTTAGAGAATTATTTAGGAACAAACAGACTTATAAAATGTTGGAGCTAGAAAACATCCCAGTAATCACCTGATTCAGTGGTTTCCAAAACTTAATTTTTAATCCACAAGCCCCTTTGGTAAATGGATCTTATAGGGAAATTCAGAGTCTAAAGCACTCAGCTGCTATGATTGAAGAGAAAGCTTGCCTATCAGTCATCCAACCCCCCCCCCAGCAAATGTTCCTCCCACCCTCCCAGGCTAGTCCTAAGTGGGCTTCTCAGAACCTGGGAGTGGCAGCTAAAACTCCCCATGTTCCATTCGGCTGCATCATAAGATAAATAAGGAAATTGAGGGAAGAAATAGAAATGCAGGGTCCAGAGCCAATACTGACGGAGGGACCACTGTGGGGCCATAAAACATGAGGAGGTATGAAAACACCTGGAATTGTGGGGGCCCAGGTTCCAGTCCCCGGTCTGCCACTAATCACCTGTATGGATGCCTCTGTTAGTTTACCTCTCTATAGACTGAGGGAGTGTGTTAAACGCTCTTTATAAAAAAATTCTTTCTGCTGCCCAGGCGTGGCTCAGCAGCTGAACATCAACCTAGGATCCAGGAGATCACAGCTCGATTCCCCATCAGGGCACATGCCTGGGTTGCGGGCTCGACCCCCAGTTAGGGGCGTGCAGAAGACAGCTGATCAATGACGACTCTCTCATCATTGATGTTTCTATCTCTCTCTCTCTCCCTTCCTCTCTCTGAAATCAATAAAGATATATTAAAAATATATATATTTCCAAGTCCCCGATTCTACAGCCCAACAATTTCAAGCCCTAGAAAGCTTCTCAGGAAAGTAGGAGCTGCCTCCAGTGACCACAATTACAGACGCTCCGCGTGGTCAGGCCCAGAAATCACATTTTGAGGTCTCCAAAGGCCACAAGAGGGGCAGGAACAGCTTTAGCAGATGCTTCTGCAAGAAGCAAAGACAATGTTGTCCACACCTGCTGGACATACCACCATTGGGCGATGGCCATGGGGCACAGCAGCACTTAGAAAGCAGAGCAGAGGTGCAGCTTGGGAAAGGATACATCCCTGTTGGACATGGGGAAAGGGTACTTCACTTCCCAGTAGACCACGGTCTCGCCGTTGCATTCTTTTTCATAGAGCTCTACGGAGAAAACAGAAGTTAATGCATCTGGATGCCTCTTTGCCTCTGATGAACACAGAGCCTAGGTAGGATGACCTCGACGGGCATGATAAACCATGAACACACAAGGCACAGGATTCTAGAAAAAGTCAGGCCGATTCATTACCACAGAAAGCTCGTTGCCTGGGGCACAGTCTATCAGATATAAAAGCACAGTCAGAATCACAGAACCCAACAAAACTTGTCTGCCTCATAGCACAAACAAGATCCTCAGACAGGATGCAATGAAACCCAATCAGGCGTGCGAAAATAAATCTTCAGGTTTTAAAATCAGGGTCACCACCAGATGTCACTAGAGTACCAACAGTTTTGCTTTCAAGACCTTTCTGGATGGCTCGGGACTGAGTCACCCAGTCTAGCGCGTTTAGCTGGGAAATGCAGGTTCCCAAGGCAGCGTCCTTCCTACAGAGAAAGTGGCATGACTGTGGCTAACCCAGAGGGTCTTGCTTCCCTCCCGTGTTTCTTTACACTACACCACAGCTGCAGTGACCAAATTTCCTTACTATTCCATCACGCTAATGTGTGCGAATAGCAGCCGGCTGTCAAGGGAGATAGCAAAGGAATTCGATGACCTGCACCCCCTCTGGCCCCAAGCTGTGCAGTGAGCTTCTCCCCAAACATTTAGAGCGGAAGCCAAGCCAAGGCTGAAATAACCAAGAGGGTCCACAGAGACTCGGATGGGAGAACGGTCTTATTTAACTTAGCTTTTGAAAGAAACTCTTTAATAAAGAGCTTGCCAGCCCATGGGTGCCACAGGGGTTGAAGACAGCCCTTGAAAGGAAGGTAAGGAGTGGACACCTGTTGCTTTCCCATGCTCAGCACTGACCCCCCCTTCTGGGCCCAGCATCTCAGCTGTCCTTCAGGGCATCACCCTTGCCTTCCTTTTTGACTGTGGTTTAAGCAGAATGGGCTCAGCATTAATTCCAGGGCTGGGAAATGAGCAAGATGTGGCCACGGGGGTTAGTTCAGGGATGGTGCACCTGGCCAGGGTCTCAGCTCGCCACTCGAGCAGGTTTTGGCTGAAAGTGGTTAGTAAAGGCCCTCAGGTAGCTCACAGAATAGCCAGGAGGACCAGAGTTAGGTTAGACCTCAGGATTGTTCCAGAGAAGCCAGTCTAGTGGAGCAGACACCACAGTGTGACTGCTGATGAGAGTAACAAACATCAGAGGCTCTGCAACTGTCTCCCCAGAGTCAGGATGCCTTTGCTGGGACCATCACCGGAAAATGGATTCTGCTTGCTACCTGCTTTCTCACAATGCTCTCTCCCAACCTCAAGCCCCATGGGCATCTTACTGGCCACTTTCATATCATATGACTGCTGGGGAGATGGGGACAGAGAAAACATTTCTCCCTTGGACAGGTGAGTGTCACAATTCCCTCTAGATAGGAAGTGTATTTGAAAAGAGTAAGTGACCCACAACCATGACAAATGTCCACAGGAAATAAGCGGGTGATCCATGCTGAGCAGATGAGAGCCATCAGTAGGAAAGTGGAAATCTCGTTCCTATTCCTCTGGGGTTATTTATATGGTTATTTATAAGCCTGGGTCACCTGGTGACATCTTCACCGTGATATAGGAATCTGCCTGAGGATTCGGGTGATACAGACAAACACAGAGCCAAGAGATGGAGAAGTGATTCAAGTATTAGATGCAGCTCTCCTGGAAGCCAGAGCCCACAGAGTTTCCATTGCCCTGAACCTTTTCTTCACTGGCATTAGTTAGCTTTTTGTTACTTGCAACCAGGAGTCCGGGCCACAGTAAGGGTCTTGCACAGTTTGTGCGCCCCTTGGCAAGTCCGTAGTTCTGTTCCCCTGTGACCGAAGTGGCAGAGGTCTCTCCCAGCTCTACAGCAGGAGGATCCCCTGTTTAATACCTTTCATAACTGTGCATCATTCATAGTGTAAAATCTAAGATCTGCAGCCTGGCAGCCAGGCTAGGCCGTTGGGGATCTGAGCCATCTTCCCACCCTAGCTCCAGACTCTGCGACCAGATTGCTCACAATTTGTACATATCATGCTGTTTCATGCTTTCCTGACTTGGTTCATGCTCTTCTCTGGGCCTGGAATACCCTTACACCGCTCATCCCCTTGCCCTCACCTCCTCACATACAGTGTTCTTGTTGTTTATAAAACTTTCATTCAACTTCCAAAACAAAGCTTGGACACCACCTCCTCCAAGCAGCCTTCCATGACACATAGGTGTACAGATGACGACCAACTTACAGAGAGAACAAAGTAGCCCTCAGAACAAACTGGAGAGTGGACCTAAGAGTACATATACAAGGCGCAGGCCCAAGAAACAGCAGAGGCACATTTCAGCCCAGCACTTGAGGCTTTCATGCCAAAATTAAAAATGAAGCGGAAGAGAGTAGAAATTAAACCTGTTGCTTTATACTCAGTAGAATAAATAACAATAGATTCTACTTTCTAATTGATTTTTTAAAAAACACAGGAGGTGTTACTCACCTTTAACATATTGGTCCCACTGTTTTCTGTAGTCTAAGTCCATATAGACATCTGCGAGCAGAGCCGGCGGGCAATCCTCCAGGACGCCAAAGACTTTATACTCATAAAGTCCAGTCTGCTGTAGAAACAGAACAGGCAGAAACGACCTGTTGATTCCCACGTTGAGAGACAGCTGGACTGCACAGTGTGTGAAAAACAGCTGAGGCTGTGCGGTTCATGCCACACTATTTATTGGGCCTGTGGTCTTGGTGTAAGACAGTGATTTGAACGGGGCAGTAACAGCAGTGATGGAGAGAGGTCAATGATTTGGGGATATATACTGGAAATAATGCCAACAGCAACTGTAGTGGGGACAGATTGGCCGGGGGGGTGGGAGGGGGAAACAAAGAATTGAGGATAACACTTAGAACCTTTGCTTGAACCACCAGCCAAATGGGGAGTTCCATTTTCTAAGAAAGAAAACACTTGCGAAGAGGTAGTCTGTGGACTCTGGGGTAATCAAGAGTTCTGCCTTTGACTTTGAGAGGCTTATTAAACATCCAAGTGGGGGTGTCATATAGGCAGCTAGCGTTCAGGGGACAGGCTACTATTTTAGATATCCACAGGGCATAATGAAACTCAACACATTGTTTTATCAATTCCAAGACAGGATTTTTCAACACTGCTTCCTTTTTATATAAAGGACTTGCGCACAAAGGAATAAAAATGTGAAGAAATATCAGTTTCAGGTCATATTAGTCCCTTCTATTCAACATATATATATATATACGTATTTCTAGATTCCAAACTACATGAACCCTGCCTGCGAGGGTAGCTGGCTGGGGTTGGCCACACTACACATTTTCACTCTGTACAATGGCAGCTTGAAGCTCCTGAACCTCACCTTGTCTAACGGCTCTATGGTTAAGATTAAACCAATGGCCCTTGAATCCCAGGGCAAAAGCAAACCAACAGGAAGAAAGCCTTTTGATCGACTCAATTCCAGGCGCTAACACCATGCTGTTGGGTAACTGCATAAATGAAGCCATCCTCTTCGACACCGTGCCCGAAGCCAAGGGCATAAACACAGTGAATCTTTTTAGGTATCGTGAGGCTTCACGGGTCCCCTGGCTCAGGTGGCATAACCCAGGGGTAAACACTTCCCAGTTTAGGAACTGCAGGTACATGTGAAAGCACCTGGCAAGAGATGGGAGGTAAAACTGAAACTGGATTCAGAAGGATTTTCCAGCTCCAGAAGTACTGGCTTCATACCAAGGGCTTCCAGTCATCGAATGGCAAACTAGTAGATCGGAGCCCCTTAAGGATGCCCCAACGGAAGGACAGACCTCGGGAGAAGCCTGTCCCTCCTGGCCCCTCCCCACACTCCCACCTGGAAAGGTGGGGGGTTTCTACAGAGCTGGCCTTCACACCCGCACGGTTTTCATCACCTCTGCAAGAGAGACAATGAATTAGCTCCTTGTTCAGGAATCCTGCGGCCCCCTTTTTCCACACGTGCTGAGCTAAAGGGACAGTTATGTCCTGAGACAGTGATCTCCGCAGCCTGACCTGGGCTCCCTTAGGCTATCTGGGTAAATCAAGACAAACTGTTTCCTTCACCTGGTGCCTTTCCCCGTCCTGAATGTAACTAAGCCCTGGTGACCTCAGCCCCATACATCTCACAGAAAAGAAAACAGGCCCTGCAGGAAGAGGGACGTAGAAGGAGGTGATTTACGTGAACACTGAAGAATGACCTATTGTGGCAGCTTCCTTTCAACACGCCCCTCGCGGTAGAAGCGAGAGAGGCCAGGGCGCAGGAACACAGCTCGGTGACACCTTTCCTAGTCTATGGAGAAACTGTTCTTTTTGAGGGCTGGGTGGCCGCGCCCAATTTCTTGGGTCAGAGCACGTATTTCACCCATTATTTCTTCCAAAAAAGGATCTCGGCAAACATACTCACGTCTTTATTTGTCTTTTAAAAAAAAAAACTGAATAATTATAGAAATAATTCACATTCATTATAGGAAAATTGGAAAATGCCAAAGAAGAATAAAAAATAAATAAAAATGGCATGTGACCCCATAAGCCACGAATACCCATTGGTGATAGTCAACACATTTCTTTGAAGTAAATAAATACTTCTCTATGTTACAAAAATGGGAATGATACGGTATAAACAGCTTGTGTTCTTATTTTTAACAATATTATATTGAAGCTATGGAGAGAGCACACCTAATTTAATTGTTCTTTTAAGTTATTTCTGTTTCCAAATATTTTAACAAATATAAATACTGCTGGAATAATCTATTATTTGGTCCGTAATTCCAACTTTTTCATTAGGAAAGCTTCCTTAGAGATAAATTGTAGGGTAAGGGTATTAACATTTTAAGGTTCTTTATACTTTATATAGATTTTTAAGAAAGTTTATACCAGTTTATACTCTCCACAGTAGCAAAGGATCATCTCACCAGGATTGGGTACCATTGTTTGTACAATTTGATAGAAAAAAGTATAAATCTTAGCTTAATTTGGGCAAAGTTTTACCATTGACTGAGTTCCTTAAAATTAGAGATAGAAACTCTCTGTAACATCTGTTGCAGGTATGTTTCTAAGTTTACTAACATTTTAATAAATGACTTCAAATAAGCTTATTCAAAAGGTTCTTGGCTTTAAACCACAATGAATGGCTCCCTTTCTTTATCACACTGGAAAACACGCTGTATATTTGTCTAATGCTCCATTTACAGCACATTTAATTTCCTACACTTCAGAGAGTAAAAGAATTATTCAGTGGTAGAGAATCAGTCAATATCTAGCGTAGAATAGTTACCAGAAGAAGTAGGAGATATTCCTTTCTTGCTTGCTAAAGGGACCCCAGGGTGAACATGGTCAATAATATTGTAATAATGATGTATGATGTCAAATGGATACTAGACTTCTCAGGGTGATCACTTTGTAAGTTATCTAAATGTCTAATCACTGTGTTGTACACCTCAAAATAATACGTAGTATTGTATGTCAACTATAATTAAATTTTTTTTTAAGTTTAAAAAAACAAAAACTTTTTAAAAAAAGAAATGCATCACCGTTAAGAAAAAAAAGAACCCCTACGGCAATGTGCACAGCTAATAACTTCCCTGTCTCCAATGCAGGCACAGGTAGCCATGAAACCTCCATCCCATCTTGAATATGAATATTTGGAGCTGCAGCAGCTATTTTGTGATGAAGAGGTAACAAACATGAGGCAGCAGGGTAAAAAGATTCAAAGAGTCTTACTGATATCACTGATCAGTTAAACCAATGTCAGCAACTGTTGACCTCTGAATTACTTGTTAGGTGACAAAAATAAACTTCTTCTTAAGTCATCATTATTCCAGTTTTCTGTTACTTGCAGCTAAAAGCAATCCTAATTGATTCAAGTGACCCTTTCCAACAATGAATTTAACTTGAGTCCTGTGACCTGGGAAGACAGTGGAGCTTCAGAAATCCTCCTGCTCTTTGTGGTCCAGAAAAGAGCTTATTGTAAAGAACCACCACTCCCCATATGGATTAGGTAAGACTCACAGATGCCCTCCTGTCATAGGTAAACAAGACATAGACCCTCTGGATTCCCTTTCATTGCCTTATAAATGATTAGCTGAACGGCTTACCCCATTGAACAATGAGAACAATATAATTATTAATCAAACTTCTCTCCTTCCAGGCCCCTAAACGCTGGCCCACCCTCAGCCTGAGCCAGCATCCAGCCCCTCCTGAAAACAGACTGGCCTCGGGGTAGAATATTCTATGAGCTACTATCCAGTCACACCACCTTTCATCTCACTCCCCCACACTGTTTCCAGCCTTCTTTACTCCTCTTTACACATGAAAACCTCCTTTTGCCTAAATTTGGGGGCACTCACAGATCAATAGTCAAAGTGTTCTCCCTACTGCAATACTCCCTCCCCTGACTTTGCTATAATCCTTTTGAATAAAAGCCTCTCCTTAACAAAGTACAGATTTTCTTTTTGTTTGACATGAAAGTGTAAAAGCAAACTGACAGAATAGTGCTGATAAGACATGAACATTTACAGGGAAATACGATCATGGGTAAATGAATTAAAGCAGCACGGAAATATATAAACATTGCTAAAATGCATTGACAAGGAAGATAAGAGACAATGGGCCCTGTTAATGAACATTAAATAGAAGTGTATTTAAGTTTACGTAGAGATAGCTAAAACTTCACACATTCTGGTATAGAAAGTGCCACCTCCTTCCACTAAGTAATTCAGAGAAGAAAAAAAAATTATAATATTGCTGGGACCCACTACATCCTTAGTCCTGAAAAGAAATCAGGCTTGGGCCAGCTTTCCGGCCTGGGACGTGCTTCCTTTGGTGACCTGTAAGTTACTGCACCAGCTCCGGGCTCTGTATTTGAAGTTGTCCAGCCAATTTGACCTGCTATAAATTATTCCAATAATACTAGTAATTGTTTCTCTCAGCACAGTGCAGTTTCCAGTTTTATATTCATTATCTCATGGAATCTTTAACACAGCCCCATGATGGAGAAACACTGGTGTTGCCTTCCATTTTATATAAAGAAATGAAGCTCAGCGAGGCTAAATTATGTGCCTGAGTCCTACAGCTCCTACTGGGGACAGCCAGAAAGAGGGTGACGCCGGCCCCTCCTACTTCCCAAGACGTTTCCTTAGTTAGCTCTGCTCGGTCCAAACCACAGTCCCAGACCACATGCTAATGATTAAGGTAAAGAAGACTCATCGCATAGAATCTTCGAGCCAGAAGGGGCCCTAGGCCCTTATGGAAAAGCTGTCAGTGACTTGTGAAGCAGTCAGTCAACAACACTGTTGGTGGCGAAGCCTGGATGGGAAGCTGTTCCTTCCAGTCCCCAAGCCGGTGTTGCTGCCCCAGGCCACCCAGAGGGACCTCCCACTGAGACGCTCCCCGGAGCCCCTACGCCTGATGTTTGTCCAACAGGCCTCCAACTACCAGAAGAGATATTTTTCAGATGCTGCTTCTGGGGGGTTCAGAAAATGACCAGGAAAAGGGAGGGTCGGAGAAAGGATGATTATCACTTTCAACGGACTAGGGCCATGCTGTCTTTCCTTATATTATTCCCAAGAGTCATCTCAAAAACCTTGTAGACAGAAAATACGGCCTGGTGGTCACAGCCGGGGCTCAGAGTCACCTGCTGGCCTTGCTTTTCTCAGCAGCAACGTGGGTCTAATGAGAGTTTCTGCCTAAGGAAATGACTACGAGGATTAAATCACATCATTCTTCTAAAGTTCTTAACATAATTAGTCAGCATTAGATATCACTTTCATTAATAAGGTCAGTGTGAGGATCTTTTTCCAGATAGAAGAACTCAGGATTCAGAACCGCAGCATAAGGCACATTTTGGGGGAAATGAGTATCTACAGAGGACTTGCTCTAAGTGGGGGCGCTGTGCTTGATGATTAATACCCACGACAATCCTGTGACGTAAGCATGTTACTATCTCCACTTTGTAATGAAGAAAAGGAAGGGGGAGGCATGATTTGGCAACTTACTAGTTGGCAGACGTTGCTAAAATGACAGAGCAATTAGGTCCACCCAAGTACTGGGATGGCATTATATCCTAGGACCCAGAGTGTCCACATCCTTCCCCACAAGTCACCTCTCCTCTCAAAGGGATCCCAAGACCCAACGAAAATCAGAGTTTTCTGCTTTCTTAGTAGCCACCTCCCGTAATCCCCGTGCAGAAGCTGGTGAAAGACAGGGTGAGAACCCAAAGCTTGGTTTAGAACTAGAAACAGAAGTATGGGATCCTACTCGCCCCTCTCCCCACGTGCCCCCAAATCTAAATCTAAGGACCAGCACTCTCAGACTGCGTCACACCACACGCTGGTCCTGAGGGAGGTGAGGAGAAGGGGAGCTGAGGCTCTAACATAGCCACCCAGCTGTGGGTTCAGGAAACATGGAAAAGAAAAGAGGGGAGCAGGGAGGGGCGAGAGGGAGGGAGTGCGCATGAGCCAGTGCCTTGGTCTGTGGCAGAAAGCAGAGTGTCACACATGGGTGCTCAGCTTTAAGACACAGTGGCCCTACCCCCTAGTACAATATGGCTCAGTAAGTGCCCTGGGTGGAAAAAAATGATCATCAGTCACATTGCTAACTACTCTCCCTTAGAAGAGAGGCAGAGGGTGAAAGGAGATCAGCCCTGTAACCCGAAGTCAAGCAGCTCACTATACTAATCAGATGGCGACCCCACTTTGGAAAGGACAGTGGAGCCTCTCGCCCACTGAGGTCAAGCTGTTCTCATGGGAGTTAAATCTGGGCTTCCCCGCAAAAGGCCAACTTTTCTCTCGGCCCCGCCCGGCTACACACAGAGCGTTTCCAACAATGCCAAGCTTTCGGTCCTTTAGTAGGTAAACGGCACAGGAAGAACAGTCCCTGGGAAAGTACGGACTGCCCCTCACCACGCTCTTTGATTAGAAGGCCTATTAAGGACGAAAGCACAGGGCAGGCAGTGCCTTCTCCCGGCGCCAGGCAGTGAGACTCTAAGGCATAGGAGTCAAGCCATCAGTCAGATCTTTTCAGTCCAGCATTTCCTTGGTCTAAACCAAAGATGTGAGCCTCTGCGTGCTGGTTTCACACTGTCCCTTGCACTGTCGCCGTGTCTATTGGCATGGTAACTGGCATGGTAACGCAGGCCCGCAGCTCCTGCCAGGCCCGGCTGCAGATCACCGGGAAAGCTTTTGTGAGTGAGCCTCAGCCCTCCTCTGCCAGGGGAGCTTCTGGGCACAGCTCAGGGGACCGCATTCACTCGAAAGTGGCCACTCACTTAAAAATCAGGGAGAATGAATCACTGATTTTTAACTGCCTTTGTTTTAAGATAATTCTTTTTGATTCTCACTCTTACCTTTTAGCTTCCATTGCTTCTTATCTCGAGGTCACTCTCCTACCTCTTAATGTCAGAACCTTCCTGAGGACCATGCTAGCTTCTCATCAGTGGTTCTCAAAGTATGGTCCCTAGACCACTAGCTTCAGCATCACTTGGCAACTGGTTAGAAATAAAATGCAAGCACAGAGACAAAAGATGAGAAAAGAAAAGGAAAGGAAAAGAAAGGAAAGAAAAGGGGGAAGAAAAAGAAAATATATATAATGCTAATTCTCATACCCCACGCCAAACTTACTGAATCAGAAACTCTGGGAGTGGGGCTGTGACTCTAAATTTAACAGGCCCTGCAGGTGATTCTGATGTGTGCTCAAGTTTGAGAACCACTCTGTCATATATCATTTCATTCGATGATTATTGAGAGGTCAACAAATCCTAAAGGATAAGTATTATGCTTAGTTTGCAAATGAGAGAGCTGAGATAACTGAACAATATCACCTGCTAGTGAGTGGGGCCTGGCCCCTAGCTACTCTCCAACCCCAGCTTCACCCCAGTTCTGTGGCTTCCTGGCAATTCCTGAAAATCAAGGCGAGCACAACCTGGCTCAGGGACTTAGCACAAAGTGTTCCCATTACTGCAGTGGTTTAAAACCCAGCATGCTTATCTGAGTCTCCTGGGAAGCTTGAGCATTCAAAAACAAAAACAAAACAACAAAACATTTTATTTTAAAGCATTTCACACATACACAAAAGCAGAGAGAACAGAACAATCAACCCGTGCATGAAAGGGGAGTTTTTAGAAAGAACTGCCCAAGCCCCCCTTCCGATCAGTTTCCCCTGGGACTCGGGTAGGGCTTGGGGTCTGTGGTGCATTTCTCCCCCAGGTATTTGGATGACGCAGTGTCTCCCTTTACTTCTGCCTCCGTGGAGGTGCTTGCCAAACTCCCTCATCTGAAACACATCACATCACCCCCGGCAACCCCATCCCTCTTATCCCTTTACCCCACTTTACTTTCTAAGGAGCATTTTTTACCCGACATTTCATTATATACTGTGGGTTTATTCTTGTCCGTGAATGTTGTTTGTCGCTCAAGAAGCTAACTCATGGAAACAGCAGCTCCACCGCCCTGTTGGCCTGCCCATCTCCGGTGTCCGAGGGCAGCAGCCCGTGGGTGGTACTTGGTGAGCATCCCCTGGGTGAGTAAATGAGTAATAGTGGGACGGAGTGAGGACTCTAACCCAGGACCGTCTGCCTCCAAACCCACGCTCTTCCCGCGATCCCAAGGGGCAGCTCTGGACTAGCTCTGCTTGGCCTCCGCAAAGAGAATGAAGTTTTTGCCTGGAAGCAAGCTGCACATTTGGTACTGGGTTTGTCAAAGTAGGTGGTTCGTGCCTAGTTACTAGTTATGAGGTCTTGTGTGACGCCCTCTTGGTCTTCCTTCCACCCGTGAACTAGGAGGAGAAGCCTGTCCCCCCGCCCATCTTCCAGATTTGTTCCGCCGGATAATGAAACTTCCACGTGTTCCCGTGAAGACGGCAGGGTGGGAGGACACCGTGCTCACCTCCTCCCACGGCCACATCAAAATTACAGCTAAATTACACAACAGCCAACCTGGGTAACCATAGAAAGACTAGCTGAACACAAACCCTCTAACTAAGAATATAAAGAAGAAGCCACATCGACTCTGATGGGAAGGGAGGAGACACAAAATGGGCTGGAGGGATAGCTGCCATTGACCCTGTGTTGAGCCGCACGCCCCCCCCCCCCATGTGGTTTACAGGCACCATCTTTCCTATGTTGAGCCCTCCCCCCACAGCCCAATCTTAATCTACATTAGCCCGGTGAACTCCACTAGCTCCACCCTGTTGAATCTGTGAGACTCTGCCCAACCCAAATGGTCTGTCTACAGGTCCCAGGCAGGTGGTAGATGGGTGATAACCCCCGGGACATCAATGGATAGATTTTCCAGACAGAAAATCAACAAGGAAACAGCTACCTTAAATGACACAGTAGACCAGATAGATTTAATTGGTATTTTTAGAGCACTTCACCCCAAAGCAGCAGAACAGACATTCTTTTCAAGTGCACATGGAACACTTTCCAGGACAGACCCCATGTTAGGCCATAAAACAAGACTCAGTAAATTTAAGAAGATTGAAATTATATCAAGCATCTTATCCAATCACAATGATATAAAACTAGAAATCAATTCCAAGAAAAAAACTGAAAAACACACAAACACATGGAGGCTAAATAACATTAATACTAAACAATGAATGGGTTAACAATGAGATCAATGACAAAAGTCAAAAGATACCTTAAGACAAATGAAAATGAAAACATAACAACCCAAAATCTATGGGTGTTCATATGAAAAGATTTACTAACTAGAGATTAGAAGGAATCTCTTCCAGGGGGAAGGTAAAGGTTGGGAGTCAACCTGGAAAACAAATGAGGCTTTAGCAAGGTGGGCCAGGCAGCAAATGATGCTGGATAATGCTACAGACCGGTAAGGCTTCTAGAAAAGAGCTTGTATGTACCCTGACCCAATAGTGATAGGGGCACTTGTAATTTCCAAAGATTAAGCACCTGAATTAATATGAAATATAGTTATAATACTTATAAAATTGTAGAACACATATACTTATGTGAACAGGGATTTAAGTGGGGTTTTTTTCCTCAGGCTTCTTTCTCCTAGACCTTTATACCCTGCACTCCCCTTAATCCTGGACTAAAGCAATTAAGGGGGTGGCTGCAGCTGTGAACAATGGGTTATGATGTAAGACATCGCCAGGTGACCAAGATCAAGAGAATGGCTTCCAGGACTGCATGTAGCTGCATTCCGTTCCCAGCCTGAGTTTGCCCCATATAACCCTATCCCTCAGGCCACTCCTTAAGACAGGTTTTGAATGCTCGTATGCTCCCTGTCTTCTTGGTTGGCCAGCCTTCTCAATAAATGCCTTATATGATTCACCCCTGCCTCCATTAAGAATAGGGCCTCCACATTTTAATATAGATGGAGATCAAAATGGCCAGGGGCAATGGTCCTCCATCCAGGCTGCTGAGGCTCAAAGGCAAACCTATGGGAACCTTATGGCCCTCCAAACTTACAAAAGCTGTCTAATTTACATCAATATACCAGGTCTATCCTCAGCTCCAGAACAGGTGGAAATAAGACCTATGGTTAGTAGGGATAGGAACTGTTTTGAATACTGCTCATGTCCACAGGAGGGAAGTGGTCCCTGCTATATAACAATACATAACAGAAACAATACACAATACAAAGCCAGTCAGCTTATAGGTAATGGATACTATGGGATAAAAGGCACAAAAGCAAAAAAGCAAGGAACTATAGGGTAGGGGGAAGGGAGTGGGGGCATGGGTTGGCTAGAGGACAGGAGCTGTATGGATGCATCACGAGAGATAAAGCTGAAAATGTGAGTTAAGACCAAACTAGTTCAGGGTAACATACGGGTAACATTTGCCTTCTTTCAGAGAGGCAATATAGAAGCCTATTTATGACACAGGTCTGGAGCAAGACAGCTGAGTTCTGACCCCAGTTCAAATCTTGAACAATCAATCTTTCCATAGATTCGTTTCCATACAGGTAAAAAAAATTATAATCATAGCACCTTAATTAGGGTTGATGTGAGGATTAAGGACATCAGTACCTGCAAAGGCTTAAACAGTGCTTGGAACATAAGAAAGCATGAAACTTATTACAATAGTTACTATTAATTCTGCAATCAACAATGCCACTGAAATGGGAGTGATAAGATCACGGCCTCTGAGGTGGTTGAGTGGGCTGTAATGTGTAGGATGCAAGGCTGGGAAACTAGTTAACAGGTCACTGCAATTCTAGGTGACAGGTGCCATGCAAAGTGGCAAACATATAGGAAAGAAAAGGGAAGGGAAATGGGCCATAGGTCAGATATGTCTGAGCAATCGAATGGACAAAACTTGGCAAATGCCTGGATGTGGCTGGTACAGAAAAAACGGAATAATCAGAGAGAAGATAAATGGATTTTGTCTGAAAACATGTCCGTTTTTGTACCAAGGTAACTTGCAATTACACTAGGAAATTAATTCTATCTGCTCTAGGCCGTGAACTTGCTCACCTTGCTATACCCAAAGGTATATATAGCGAGACATCCAGAGCTCCTCCCTGCTCTGACACTATAATACTCTGGTCCTCTGCCAAGAAACCTCTATTTCATTTACCTCGCCTAAGGCTGACTTTTAACCTACTTGCCAAGAACTGCTATTAGGCAGAGCAACTGATGACAGGGCTCAGGTGCAATACGAGCCTTCCACCTGGATGGCTACCTGACTCCAAAGGCCTGCAGGAAAGCCTGGAGACTTGCTTAATAACCAACTCCATTCGCCCAAGGCCTTCAGTGAATCTTTTCCTCTGAAGCTTTAAACTCAAGTTATTAACTGCAACTTACAAGGAAAGGGGAAGCAGCCAAAAGAAGCAAGTCACTAAAATGGCCTGAGACGATAACAGGCCCGTCCTCAGCGACGCTCCTCGCCCCACACACCAGCCCCCCTGCACATCCAGTCTCTGAAAAGACCAGTCTCTTTTCCACCTATATCCAAACCCGAGAACATTCCTCATATGCACACACCCCGGAGGTGCATGAGGCTAAGAATCTGCAGACCCACGTTTTAACTGGACAGTGAACTTCTGACAAACCACACCCCCGTGGGGCCTGGGGCTTCACGCTGAATTCTGCTGACCTCCCCACTCCCTGCACAGGACAAAGTCGGCGGGAGGCACAGCCCCCCCTTCCTCAACCCCTCAACCACGCTCGCCCGTCCCAGCTCCAGAGGACCCGGCAGGTCCTGACTTCCGTGGCTGCAGCCCCTCGGTCCCCGCGGGGAGGCTGGCCCCGGAGCGCTGAGCCCCGCGGGCCTCCCGCAGGCCGGCCGGCCGCTACCTGGTCCAGCAGCCGGTAGATGCTGATGCCCAAGGTCTCCAGCAGCAGCTGCCACTCGGCCGCGGCCAGCGCGGGCTGCAGGAGCTCTGCACAGGCCTCGCGGAACTGCTCCTGGGAGAAGCCGCCGGCCATGGCAGGGTCCGTCCTTCCGCAGCCCGGCGCCTCCGCCTGCAGAGAGGCGGTCGGAGGGCCTGCTGCGGGTTCGGGGGCGGGGCGGGGCGGGGCGGGGCGCAGGGGGCGGAAGGGCGGCCCCGCGTGATTGGCTGGGAACAGAGAAGTGAGCGAGGGGAAGGCGGGACTTAGTGGGGAGGCGGGGTCGAGGGGAGGGGCGGGGCCAAGAAGGGGCGGGCCTAGCGAAGTGGGCGGAGCTTAGCCAGAGCTGAGCTGGGCTGAGCAAAAAGGTACAAGGAGAGAAACTGGATTTGAGCTAGGGAGAGATGGAGGGGCCGGGGCAATGGGGGCGTCTTATCTATAGACGGAAGGAAGAAGGAAGACGCCAGTGTCATCTCAGAGACATCCCCTCAGTAGCAGCCCAGCCCACACCCCTCCCCTCCCCAGGGGATGGGGGGGATAAATGGGGGAAACAATGGGACATCAGTAATGCTTTGAACAATAGAGATAAAATGTAATTGTAAAACAAAATAAACTGTGTGCTATGTAAAAAATAATAATAATAGCTATGTAAAAATAATAATTTATCTCAAGATTTGCAGAGAGGAATATGAAGGTGATACAAACAAAAGCACTCTGTAACATGAAAGTGAGCACTTACAGAATGCTTTGTCTCAGGCGGTATCTCCACCGGGCAGCCGACTTGACTTTCACCTGTTTGTATGGCCGTCCTTTCTACTCAACGTCTTCTGCTGAATGTCTTCTCCTGTTGAAATGCTGAAGGGCTTTATCTTGCTGGGACAATGGAGACCCAACAGGGTGACTTCACTGTCACTGGGCTCCAGAGCTTATAAAATAATAACCCGTAAGTCAGTTAATAATAGTTTAAGCCTGCAAAGTACTCATTAGGAACCGGCAGCTATGCTAAGTGTTTTCATTTAATCCTCACAGTACCACTCTGAAATCAGCTCCACTATAATTTCCAGATTTCACATGAAGAAACTGAAGTCTGGAGGAGAGGAGTGACTTATCCAAGGCCACGGTTCTGTTAGCATCTACAGTCTGCTTACTCAGGTCCCGGTCACCTCTTACTGATGTAGGACATTGAAGCAGTGAACATAGCTTCTAACCCAGTTATATCTGTAAAGGGTTTCACTCCTAAAAGATTTTATGAGCCATTGCAGCCATAAAAACTATAAAATTTAATACTGAAAACTGATGTAGGTATCACCTTTAGTTAGTTCTCTCATTTATTCATGTACTCATTTGTTTGATATTCATTAATCATTGATCAATACTTATTACAAGTGACTACATTAATAGATAAAAGAATGAATTAAAGGCAATGTCTGAATCATCCTTCAGCACGAGATATTAGGCTTTCTGGCCATCACAGCTATTATAAAGCACAAAGATGCGTCAGATGCAAATTCTCCTTCTGAGCTTTGCCATCTACATGAACATGGTTCATCAGAGAAATCATTTTACATACGTGCTACACATTCTCTTGTCGGCCACTTTTATAGATAAGAGAATCGAGGCACAAGGAGATGATACGTCGGATGATAACTTGGGTATGCAGTTAGTCAGTCCATGTTGTCACAGATCCATAAGGACCCGGGGTCCCTAGTGCCTTTCACCTGCTAATACAAATCAAGTAAGACATGCAAATCAGGTGCTAGGAAAGATGAGTTTATAATTTTGCCTGTGGGGCACCTGCTTGCTGTGAACTTGATTAAATGAAACTGACATTTAAGAAAACTGCGCCTGTTGGAATCCTGGAAGGGGTCAGAGAATAAAGTCATCATGCACCTTCCAGTAAGGAGATTCCAGAGCGAGCTGGAAGTATTGTATTACAAGTCCCTTCCGCTGCCCTGACTAATCGCCACGGGGATCCGAGTTCAGCTCCAGGGCGTTTCAGACCAAGGGGTTAGGGTTTCACTTGGGCTGTGCTCCCCAGACTGCAGACCTGCACTCTCGTATTAATCAGCATAAATACCAGTGCCTTTTTTTTTTTCCTGTACACCTGGAACCCTCTCGTCGAGTGGAGGTCTCAAGTTTGGATCCGAAGCCTGGCTGTCTTTGTCTGGGAATGTGGATGGTGCCTCTCATTATTTTAGTTGACTTAATTTAGATGAGCTCCAGCTGAGGAAAGGACTCACTCGGGTCCGTTTTACTCACCATCTCACTAGGGTTGTGTATCCATGAGGACAAATCACATTTGTTTGGAAGTTCGAAAACCTTACAAGGATACTCCCCTCTTTCCTTCAAACCCTGTATATAACTTGTCAACAGGTTTTGCTATTTCTATGGCCCACGTAGCTTGAATTTGTTTACTTCTTTCTATCTGCACTGGCCACCCTAGCCGAAGCCACCATCGCTGTTCCCCTGACTGCCCAGCAGCCTTCTGACTGGTTGGTCTCCCTGCTGGAGTCCATTCCCCACATGGACATACACAGAGAGCTGTATTAAAAATGTCAGATGCTGAATTGATCCTGTCCCCGCCTTACAAGAATAGTTGACAGGCTTCACATTGCATTAAATAACATTCACACTTCTCACCCTAGCCTACAGGGTCATGCCATCCTGCTGGCCCTTCCTGAATCTCCATTCCCGTCTTCTCCACCCTCCCCTCACTCACCAGGCTCCAGCCTGCTGCTCTTGGGTTTCTGGCTCATGCTAAGTGCTTGCTCTCCTCAGGAGCATGGCCCTCTTGTTTTCTCTGCCAAACTGCTCTCCCCACGCTCTTCATTCATTTTCGTCCTTCTGGTATCAGCCTGAATCTTTCTTCCAAGGACTCTCCTCCCCCAACCTCTTTTATTTGCTATCTCAGCCTTTGGTTTCTATTTCCTGAATAAAATTGATGGCCACTGGCAATTGGACCTGTGCCTCAGTGGGGGCAGGAGGAAAACAATAAAAAGTGAACTAATAAATTTGAGTTGCTTTCCAGCACTGATCTTGATCTGTAATTAGTTGAGCAGCTGTCTCCTCCATCAAAGCATAAGTTCAATAGCAAAGGCCTGTCCGTCCCTCTCACCTCGGCCTCCCCAGTAACAAGCTCACACTTGGCACATAAATATCTGTTGAGTGAATTAGTATCAGGATTCTGTTGATATTCATATATATGTATATATAGGTATATATACATGAATTCTATATATGAATATGTGTATATATACATGTACATATATATATATGAATATATATATAAATATATATACTGGTCACCACCATACTACATTGTTTTTGGTTAGTTTCATTAATTTTTAAGTTCTTCTCAGTCTTCTACATAGACAATCATATTGTCAGCGGAAATGACATAGATAAGTTCACCATAGCCTTTCCATGAGCTATACCAATGATTTTCCTTTCCAGCGTCATTATATGGGCTGGAACAGTAGTTTGCACTATGTCCGACGAGATGCCTCTGGCTCCATAATGCAGGTACAGCTCCAGCCTTCCCATCCTTGCCTCACAAACAAGAGGGAAGCTTCCCTTGGTTTTCTACATTGGGGCTCTGCGAAAGAGTTTATGAGGGGGTTCTACTGCTCACAATGAACTTGAAAATTACTGGGCTAGGACTTCTGGAACAATGATATCATAGCAGTCCTTGTCTTTTTTAAAACTACCACGTATTGACTGATTATATGAGTAGAGACTATGCTCAGTACTTAATAGTACATTTCTCACTACAAACTACAAGTTGTATGTCAATATTTCCCTTTAACAGATGGTTTAAAAAAAACTAAGTGACCCATCCATAGATACACAGAAAGTAAATATTACAAACAGGATTCAATTCCAGATCTTTCTAAGCCTAGCCATTTCTTATAACTACGAAGGTAAATAAGCCATATATGAGGAGGCTTTTATTTTATTTTGTTTTATTTTGTGTGTGTGTGTACTGTAATAACTTTTTCTTTTTTTTATTGTTTACAGTATTACAGAGGTCCCCCAATTCCCCCCCCCCTTTACCCTCTCATGAGGAGATTTTTAAATACTTATTTCCTTTAGTAATTGAAAAATAGACAAATTGTATTTTCAAAAAAATAGCCACAACAATATCTCTGATCCCACATAATCTGTTATGATGTGACTTTCACACTTGTCCCACCAAGAGGTAGAGTCTGTGTCCCTTCACCTTGAATCCTAGTGGGCCTCTGGGCCCTCAGCAGTAATGTTCTGTAACTTCCAAGGCCAGGTCATAGAAGTCAGTGCAGCTCCCCGTTTCTCTTGGAACTCTCGCTCAGAGCCCAGACACCATGACACAAGGAAGCCCAAGCAGCCTGCAAAGATCCCTGGGGACAGATCTGAGGGCCCTGGCCCACAGCCCTGGCTGCGCTCCCAGCCAGCAGTCGGTGCCACCCTGCCAGCCACGTGAGTCAACTTGAAGTCCTCTAGCCCACCCCAGCTGACACTGCAGGGGCGGGGGGGGGGGGGCTGGCCCCACTGAGCCTCGCCTAATGCAAATTCGGGAACAAAACAAATAATGGTCGCTGTTGGAAGCCACTAAGATTTAGGGTGGCTTGTTAAGCAGTACCAGATAACTAAAACAGAAGACATATATGGGCTATGCCTGTCTTACAAAAGAAGGGAAAGTAGAAATTTTAAAAAAGGGAGAGAAGAAATTCCTACTAATGGTTAGGTTTTTTAATATATATATCATATATGCTAGTATCAAGAACAAAACAATTATAACTGACTTCCCCTGTGTAAAGTAAAACAAATATATAGTGAGTTTATACTGCCTCTCACTAACCTCTGCTATTTCCTGGGTTGGCTTATGTTATTTTGGAATGAAAACCTGAATTAGTACCATTGTGGTTTACAATATATATGTCTTCTCGTTTGAGAACTGTATTTTTACATTTGCAACATGCTTTAAAAGGATGATTTCATTGCTCAATTTTAAAACGTATATGCTATGTCTTCAGTACCCTTCAATTCTTCCTTTTCATCCCTCTTCCAAGTTCTATAAACACTGAAGATGGGCACTTAGCTTCGGGGGGAATAACTTGACTTGCGTTCTCCCGAATGCATACTTGCTTTCTTTTAAAAGCCTCAATTTGTGCAGAAAGTTTGGTTTCCCTTTTATATTCCAGAATTTTGCCTGGACCTACCTAGACCTGCGTTTCATTTATTTTCGGTAAGTCTTTTTATGGCTTCAAACCCGGATATTTCTTTAGCTCAAAAGTGTTGTCTTCTGTTGCTTTTATTTGTGCTTCTTTCTCTTGGCCCCAGTTCCTGCTCTGCAGTTTCTACTTTGCATAGACTACACCCTTTGGACTCCTTCTTTCTTTCTTTCTTTTTTTAAACTCTCACCCAAGGATATGTTTTGTTTTGTTTTGTTTTAGAGAGGGAGGAAGAGAGAGAAACACAGAGAAACATCGATGTGAGAGAGAAACAGCAGTCGGTTGCCTCCTATATGCATCCCACCCGGGATGGAACCTGCAACCCAGGTATTTTCCCCAGGAATCAAACTCGCAACCTTTTTATGTGTATGGGACCACATTCCAACCAACTGAGCCACCCGGCCAGGGCTGGGCTCCTTACTTCTTAACCTTTTTCTCTCATTATTTTCAATTATTAATTATTTTCCTACGAGTCTTAAGAGAACTCTCCAGTTTATCTTTAGCTTCACTAATTGGGGTTTTTTTTTTTTTTTCCAGTATAAGCTAAGACACTTATTCCTTCACTAGGAGTTGAACAGGGCAAATGTAGCTCTAATTTTCACCCACTCTTTCCAGACTCAGACTTTTCCTTCTTCATGACTGTCAACTCTCATTCTGGAGATGAAATGTCTTCTTAAATGTTATTGAGGAAAAGATTTAAATCTTATTAAAACGCTTGCGCTTTGCTGATGATGGATGTATTTTCATGCCAGTTAGTAAGAAACAATAAGCAGCGCAGGAAATAGAAAGGGGCAGGAGAAATACTTGGCAATACAGTCCCTTGGGGGGTTATGAGCACTGGTGTATCATTTTTAGCCCCTGATATTAATGATGGACTATCATCAATGTTGGCTCTAACTTCTGACATATCTTCATGGAGAAAATGGGACATAAAAAGAAAATTAAAAAAAGAAAACAGCAATGGGAAAAGCTAAAAGCAGACTCAATGTGCACTTTATAAATACATGAAGACATTACGGGACATCGTTGCGATGGAACGCAGTGTAGCCTTTCTGATGGTCCAGTTACTGATGTGGAAAGATGTTTGCCATATATGGATAGTGCTAAAAGTCAGTTTGTAAAAATTATATAAAAACAGCATGATCCTATTTTTGTACGAAAATAACATTCATTGTATAGAGAGAAAATTGAAGATACAGGAAAATGTTGACCGTTCTATTGAAAGTAAACATTTGATTTTTTCTACTTATTTTATTATCTATCTATAATACCTAATCTTTACATTATTACACCAGGTTTCCCTGGTGTCATTTAAAAGGAAAAAGGAGCCTGGCTGGTGTGGCTAGTCCCATGCACCAAGAGGTCACGGGTTCGATTTCTAGTCAGGTCACAGGCCCAGGTTTCAGGCTCAAAACCAGTGGGGGCCGTGCAGGAGGCAGCTGATAGACGTTTCTCTCTCACTGATGTTTCTTTCTCTCCATCTCCCTTCCTCTTTCTCTAAAATCAATAAAAACCTATTTTTTTTTTAACAAAGGAAAAAGAGAGTACCATGATTCTTTAAAGCAGTTATTTTCGTGTTATAACTGTCAGTCACAGACGGTAAAATTGTGACCTTTCTGTTCAAAACAGTTAAATTTGCCAATTTAATACAGATTTGCAGTCGGTAGAGGGCGCAGAGGAGCGAAAGAAGGAAGTGAAGTGGAAAGGCCCGTGTGTAGCTGGGTTGAAAGGTTTCATAACATAAAAGCTATTCGATTTCCTTTTCACTCATTTTTCCAAGAAAACTTTCAAAAGATCACAGGAGCATAATTGCAGTTTGACAGTCACTTACACTGTAAAACATTTGGCATTATGTTATGGGAAGTGTCAGAATATACACTTTTACTGGGTAAAGGATATTAAAAATAATTGAGTGACTATTTTTTTTTTTTTTTTTGGCCAGGCACTGGCATATACTTTATAAACTACAGTAGCTTATGTTCAATATATTTTGATAAGTTTCATCAGACATTGTAGACAGATTAATAGTCTTGATAAGGCTTCGACTAAAGAAAAATCCACAAGAGTTTAGAGATCCTGACAAAAATCTCACAGCTACAGACCACTTTCTGGTTTGTTAAATGCTTTCAAATTAATTGTTTCATTTTATACAACATCCGGTGAAATAGATCCTTCTTTTAAGAATGAAAGCACAAACAGACTAAGTGGTGTAGGGAGCGTGGCAAAGCCCGAGATTCTCTCGCCCAGGCCTGTGTGTCTGAGCTTTCCGACCTCCCTATGCTGTCTCTCTAATAATCCAGACATCTTCAGGCGTAAGAAATACCTTGGCCCCTAGAGAGCCACATGATATGAGCAACAGTTAATACCAATACAAATCAAAGAATTTGGGTTCTCCTTTTTTTTTTTTTTTTTAAATAGGATTTGACATCATAATTTACACCTCTGGTTCCTGGATTAAATAACCTAAATTTGGTGGTTTCCAAATATCAATTTGGAGACATGCACTCAAATACGAAAAATAAACACGGGCTGAGATTTTATATCCTGTTTTTTTGTTTTTATCCGAAAGAATTCTCTCTTTTAAGAAAACACCATGGTGGTGGATGATGGTGGGCTTCCTTTTTCTAAAGCACTTGTTCAGCAAAACAAAAGTTTGGAATCCTATGTCAATCTCCCCGACCCATTTTAGTTTCTTTCTGATCTGAGTCCCCAAGGAAACACTGGTTTCGATCAACCCTAGTCTCTCTGGCTGCAGCAGACTCCAAAAAGCTTCTCAGCCAAGCCTTCAGTGAGCTCTTCAGGTAAACTAATAAACAGGTGCATCCACATTTCAAGTTCTCCAAAATTCTCAAATAGAAAAATTTTAATGGCTAATGGGCAGTGAAAATTTTCCCAAAAGGCAGTCTTTTCCCAAACAAATCTTGGTAATCTGCCTAAGAAGTTTTTAAAATAAATTGTAAGAAAGAACATTTTTGGAATAGAGTTATTTTCAATTTACATGGGGGGAAAATGGTCTCTTGGGGGTAAAAAAAAAAATACTGTTCATCACTCTAAACCATGAGCTACTGTTAAAATAGATACACAGAACACACTATTTTAAAACATCTACCACCTTTCCGTATTGAAAAGAAATTATTTTTTAAGCTTCAAGAGAAGAGTAAGAAGTATAAAAAAAAGTTGAAAGTAAAGATGAACTCTGATGCATTAAAAAGAACAGAAGGATTCAGATTGGCTATTTGAGATGGTTAATAATCGCAAAGAAAATGGTACTGAGTCACTTACCCTGTTCAGCCTTCAGTGTTCTGGAGTTTAAAATGAAAGAGCTCGACTAGATGGTTTCCAGGTCCTATTGCAGCCCTAAAAGAATATGTGCTTAGGACTTTTGGACTCGTTTGTGTAGAAGTGTACAATACGGGAGTGCTTGTGCAGCTGATGTGCTCGGGGCACGCAACGGTTAACAGGAAAGCCTGGCAGCTGCGGCTGGAGGGGAGCGATGGCAGTACAGGGACCCCACAGTCCACTTCCATCCAACAAGGGTCCTTCTCAGCTGGGCTCGGCCTGGAAAAAGGAGGGAGAGAGGCACGTGAGCCAGCCCACCACGGCGCTGGGAGCACACAGGCACCCGCGAGGGGACACCCAGGCTGCAGAAGGAAGTCATAAAGTAGGGTGGGGGGGGGAGAGAGGGACTTTTTGAAGGTAATAAATAACTGGAGAGGGATGCCATAGGATATACTAGAGGGGGGGAAATTTACAAGAAGTTTACACTGTGAATTCTGAGCCCTTGCTGATGCAAAACCTGCTAATTTCCTATCGTTGATATTAAAAGTCAGGAAATAAGGAAGCAGCCATCCCAGCACAGAGCAGAAAAGGGTCTAAAGAAAGGAACTGGCAGGCCCTTGAGGACACAGAATGTCAGACAGGCCCGGAGCTGAGCCGGCTCCCCGAGGCCTGAGCCCTCCCGGGGCCCGCGGAGGCATGGCCGAGACAGGGAGGAGAGCACCTGTCCTTTCTGCGGTCCTAGGTGTTGTACGGCCTCATGCTTAAGGTAACTCTTTAGTAATTGTGTGGGTCTCACTCCAAATTGCAGGTTTAATCATTTCAACAAGGTGGGGTTTTTTTTTTGTATTTATCATGTTTTGCATTAAAGAAATCTTCCAGATTGTTACAGAAGGTTGTATGTTGTTTGCGGACACCTGAACTTTCATTGCCACCCAGACGTCGTGCCCAGAGGATGCAAACACGACAGCAGCCTCCCTTAGGACATGCCTTACCCACGCTCCTTTCTGCACCGTGTGCTTTTCCATACACCCTCTCATTCCATCCACATGACAACCCGAAGGGGCGAGGCTGCTGTTATTATTCCCGTTTTCCAAATGAGGGAAACTGAGGTAAGGAGATGCTCGCTGATTTGTCCAGTCACAACATTTCAAGCAGCAGAGACAACCAAGATAAGCTTAAAATCTAGGTCTTCTGACATCAGATTCTCAATCAAGTTTTGCTAAAATAAAAATTAAAAAGTGTATTATATGCGTACTATGCAGCAGGTGCTATGCTTTGGCACAGGAGAAAATGGGATTCATTCTGTGTGGCCCTAGCCTTGAGAGGCTCTCAGAGTCTTAGAGGAGGCAGACAAGCAAACAGCTGCTTTCTACATTATGTGTTGAGGGCTATGATAGATGCACAGAGCAGTGGTCTCAACCAGGTACAATTTTGCACCCCAGGGAAATATTTGGAAACATCTGAAGACATTTTTTGGTTCTCACAAGTGAGGGGTTGCTACCGGCATCTTGTGGGTAGAGGCCAGGAATGCTGCTAAACATCCTTCAATAACAGGCCCGCCCCCCACATCAGAGAAGCTTCCACATACAATGGAATATTAGTCAGCCATAGAAAAGGAAATTCTGCCATTTGCAACAACATGGATGGACCTTGAAGGCATCATGCTAGGTGAAATAAGTCGGACAGAGAAACACAAAGACCATAGATCTCACTTATAGGTTGAATCTAAAAACAAAGAAACAAACAAACGAAAAACCCACAAGTCATAGATACAGGGAACAGGCTGGCAGTTGCCAAAGGCAGGGGGTGGGGGTGGGTAACATGGGTGAAGGGGAACAAAAGGTACAAACTTCCAGTTATAAAATAAGTAAGTCCTGGGGATAAAATGCACAGCATGGTAACTAAAGCTAATAATACTTTACTGTCTATTTGAAAGTTGCTATGAGAGTAGATCTTAAACGTTCTCATCATAAGGAAAAAGTTTTGTAATTATACAGGGTGTCCTCAAAAAAAATGTATACATGCTTTAACAGCTGATTCTGTTACATTTGGAAAATGAAATGTATTTTAATAAACACTGCCTTTATAATTATTCAAAGTGTGTACGCATTTTGGGGGGATACCCTGTATGTGGTGACAGATACTCGCTAAACTTATTGTGATGTTAGCTTCACAATATACACACATATCAAATAATTGTGTTGTGCACTTGAAATTAATATAATGTTATTTGCCAGTTATATCTCAATAAAATATATCATCCAGTCCAAAATGTTCAAAGTGCCCAGGTTGAGAAAGCCTGGCATAGAGCAGTATGGGGACATAGCAGAAAGGGACTCGGGTCTGTCTGGTCTAAGGATGGAGGACTTGTCGGGGACGCAGCGATGCCTGAGGTAGTCAGGAAAGATGAGCAGCTGTCGTCTTGATTCTCCGAGAACACTGGCCAGCAAGACGTGAGGAACATCGACGTATTGCATTTGTAATTTGATTAAACCTGGGACTGAGGCTGGAGAGGAAGGGAGAGGCCAGCTCACGGGGGCCCTTGTGTGTAAGGCTCAGGTTCCAGACCTTCCATGAAGGGGAACTATTAATGGTTTTTAAAATATGTTTTTATTTATTTGAGAGACAGAGGAAGGGAGAGAGAGAGAAACGTCAATGCGAGAGAGACATTGGTTGGCTGCCTCCTGCAGGCCCCCTACTGGGGATGAAGCAGGAACCCCCGGGCCAGTGCCCTGACCTGGAATCCAACCGCGACCTCTCTCTCGGTGCATGGGAGAGGCTCAGGCCGGGGCGCACCGGTGGCTTTAACCAGCAGAGTGGTATAATTAGGCCTGGGTACTCGATGGCCTGCTAGATTAGTGTGGAGCAGATGTCAAACTTTATTTGAGATGCAGAGAAAAAAGTGCAGGTTCCTGACCTTTCAACACACACACACACACACACACAGAGTCAATGCACTAATGCAGTAGATCTGGGGTGGAGCCCAGAAACCTGTATTTTTGACAAGTTCCCTGTGCAGTTCTGACCCAGGTGGCCGAAACCTTCGCTGCTGTACAGCATTTATTTGACAGTGGTAAGACTGTAATCCCACCATAAAAAGCACAAGAAGGAATTCTGGAAAGAGAGGGATATATAGACTTAGCCCTTTCTCTGCTCTAACCCATCCTGTGAGGACCTGAACTGGCTGCTTATAAAGGAATCTGCCGCCTTAACGTAAGTCACACAGCTGCAGGGCTGCTCCTTTGTGGCTCGGCGGCCTGGGAGGGGAGAAGCCCCAGAGGAAATGCGAGTGCTCCGTGGGACAGGAGCACACCCTCCTGGCGGCCTCCGGGGAGCCCCACGGCTTCTGCAAAACCTGTCGAAATTCTCTGTCTCAAAGCCCTGTTGGTACAGCGGCCGCTGCTTCCTGTTCCCAGGGAGCTCCCCCTTGGGCTTTCCCATCAGTCTTCCCTAGAGTTGGCTGCTCCTGCGTCCTGTCACATAAAACTGTGAACTGAGGTCTCCGACTTGCGTCACGTCGCATCAGTCGCAGCGGAGTAAGGCTCCGCAGGTGGGAATTCTGGCCCCCGCTGCTTGACTTCCAAATTCCAGTTGCTGTTTATGAAAACGCTGGATCTCCTTGGACACCCCACGCCCTCGGCGCCCTGACCGTGGGCCCGCAGGAGTGGAATCGGTGCGCCAACACTGCAAAGCTTGGATTTCTGGAGGGCGCTGCAGAAACCCTGAGCCCCGCAGTCTGTCCCCCAGCCAGATGCCTGGGACCCCCTCACAGGGAAAGAGACGAGTGTCCACAGCAGAGGTCAATGACCCTGCTCACGGATGCTGGGCCCGGGAATATTATTTTAAAAAAGAGACTTCCTACAGCTGCCCTGGTCACTTGGATGGTAGCGTTCACTATTGCCCCAAGTTGTCTTGTCTACGTTCTCTGATATTACCAGCTCGAATAGGATTTTTAAAAATAGAGTAAAAGGAAAGGACCCTGAGAACTGACAGATGGGACTCGGAGAGGTCGGAAAGGCCACCAAGAGGAAAGGAGATTGAAACCCAAGTTTCCTGACTTCCAGTTCATGGCTGTTTTGATTGCACAACGAGAGCAGGGAGTCAGAAATGTTCATTTTGTGGTGGAAGCGATCCAAAACCTTACCCTGTGACCCTAGAGAAAAAGACCAAGTCCTGTCAATGCTGTCAAGAAAATTTTCCAGGCTAAGTTTAACTTAGAAAATAAAAAGCATGAAATAAGGCCAGGGAGAGAGGTTCCCCTGAGACTACAGAGCCCATCAAATTGGAAGCCGTCCACCGCTATCGATGGCAGATTTACTGACCAGGTGCAAGTGGCCAGGTGGCATTCAGAGTGGCCCTGATGCCCCTCAGTGTGGCCGAGGGAAGAAACGTTGTGTTCTCTTTCTGTGGCCACTGCACTTGGGATCCTTTTAGCAAGTTTTACAATTGCTTTTACAAAGACAGTAATTCCTGGTTCCTACATAGTTTATCTAAGTAAATAATGAGACATCATCATCTTGTGAGCAAGACTTGAAAATTTTTTTCTAAACAAAGCAAGAGATTTGTTCTCTGCATTGACACGATCAGCGTAAGTTCATAAGGTAAATAGTTCTATTTTGAGCTCAGTTTGGCTGGGCAAATGGTCCCATTGCCCACTACCCACCCACGTTGTGGACATCAAAGACTTTTTATGTAGATAAAAATGCTTCCATTTTTTCAAGCTGGTCCTATTCTTAATCAGTGGACCACCACAGAGATTCTGGGGAAGGGAGGTTGCATATTTTTTCTGGCAAAACAATCATTTCAAAACCTAAGTGTTTATTTTCAGTGGAGTAGAAACTCCTTATGAGTAACAGAAAGTGTGCACATAATCTGAACACAGAAACAATATTGCATAAGGATTAGGCGGGTAAACTCTGGAGTCAAACAGGCTTTAGTACTTTTCCAAATGGTGACTTTCTAAGGCAGGTCCCTTAATCTCTTTATTTGTATATTGAGACTGTCTGGTACCTACCTCTTCCATTATTTGTGAGTATTAAGTAAAATAATAAATCTATAGAAAGTATATAGCATACAGTCAATACTCAATATTTAGGTTTACTAGTTAGGTGGATCCTGTGGCTAGAGCTACATGGTGTCTATCCACTATCCAAAGAACTCCGACAAAATGAAATAATTGAATGTTTAATAAAATTGAATAATTAATGTACTTAGCACTAAATATCTGAATGCTTTGAAGTAATCCACTTGAATAATGACCTGAGTTTTCAAGTTTATATCTGACTTCAGTGTAGTGTCATTTTTTATTTATTTGTTCTTTTATTTGCCAAAGACTTTCTATAAACATACACACAATTGCTGATATTTTCCTCCAGGAACTTATGGGGGACTTTCCAGTCAACATGATCTTGGTAAACCCAATAGGAAGATTTGTGTACATTCCGTGAGGCCCAAAGCATGACATTTCTAGGGAAGTCCACAGTGAGCTTGGATTGCTTTATTTAAAACAAGCATTAACTCATGGGGCAATATAAAATTAGTTATTGGCAAGACAAAGGCTATTTTTCCACGTGTAAAGTGGGGAAACTGGAACTTTCTAGAGTAGTACCTTGGAGTGGTGATTCACGGGAGAAGAAAGCATTTTCATTTCCACTCTAGGCACTGCATAGAAAGAATTGCATAGCTACGTTCTTGTTTCCAAGGAGTTTAAAGCTGCACTTTAAAATTGAATCAATACATTCTTTGCATAGAGTCAGTACAATTAAAGGTTCAAACTGGAATGCTTAAACTATGTACGTTCTTGTCTACGCAAAAAGTGAGCTATCTCAGGCATGCATGTCTATTGCATATGTGTCTGCAATGGTATATACATATATGTATATATACACACACACGTATATAGAATGAAGTGAACTATAAATTCATTCCTAACTTTAGCGGGAGATCCATCTGCGAGCCTTTGACAGCATTACTTGGCAATTCCGACAGTGCTTCACGAATCAGCAGTTGGGCGCTAAGACGACTCTCTCTAGCATTTTGCCTCTTTGCTGGAGAAGCGGATACCCAGCTACCAAAACCAAGCGCATAACCGCCACCCACACCTGCTCCTTGCCCTGGCCTTCTACTTCTGCCCACAGCATCGCTAAGTTATTCATCACTTAGGCTCTGAAACCTGACAAAGCCTTCTTCCTTGGTCACCTCCCCCCCCTCCCCCCGTGACATTCATTGCCAACTTTTCCCAATTCTCCCCTTGCAGTGACTTCCAACCTGCACGCGTGACCCAGTATCAGGCCCAGCACCTCTCACCTGGACAAAGGTTTCCTAACTGATGGTCGTCCCAATTGTATTTTCTGCCTTCCCCATTTGATGTTCCCCAGTGCACCTCAACACTCTAATGCTGGGCCACTTTTGATAATGCACAGAGCTGACTATGTCATCTTGCTCAAAAACTTCATCGGTTTCCAAATAAATTCCAAACTCGATGTACAGGCAAACACCTCACCGTAAACCATTTCCAGTCTTATTTTGACTGCTCTGCCTGCCCTTTGAGATCTAAAATTCAGCCCCGTAGGCTACTCAAAGCTCTGTGCCAGAAGACTGGCACTTTTCTGAGCTCTGTTTATATATAGGCTGTCCCTTCACCTAGAATCACCTTTCTTTCCTGCTCCTACTGTCGAATGCTGGTCTGCCACGAAGCTTTCCTTCCCACCTAGACCAGAACTGACTTCACCATCCCCGGGCCTCCTGTAACAGTTTGTTATTCCCTCTAGCAAAAAAGATTTCCACTTTGGTGGCCCTGTGGTTTTCCTGTCCTGTACTGTAAGCTCCCTGAGAACAGAGATCTTGCTTGTTTATTGGCTTGAACAAGTTTCTGCCACCTGGAAGGAGTACAATAAATATCAGTGGAACCGAAATGCCCCTGGAAGCTGAGGAATGGCCTGGGTGACTTCTGAAATGTCCCTACTGCCACGGTACCGCCCACAGACTCCATTGGTGCCTGGCCTGTGTCTCGGTCCTACCCAAATCCGCTTAGTAACGCAGCCCTACTTCAATATCCAGATGTCGGTGAGGCAACATCAGGGTTCATCATCCTAGAAGCAAAAGGTACCCCCTTTTCAGAGCACTTTTCCAAAAGTAAACCTAGTGAGAATATGTCATCCTCAACCCAAGAAAATGGGACTGAGGCTAAAGTTAGGATATTCCTAATAACACTTAATCTAATAAAAAATAAGAAGCAGCAGCAGAGTCCCCCTAGTACAACACAGAAGAGGCACCTGGACTTGAACCCTGGCTTTGCCTCTTTTCCTAGTTGTGGATTCCAGGCAAGTACTTAACCCTGCTGAGTTTTAGTTTCTTCATAAATAAAATTAAAATACAAATATTTGAGATAGGCCTGTATTACAGGGGCTGCATATTAGATGTTTGATCTGCGTTACACGGCTCCTTCTCTCTTCAAACTGAGCACATCAGCTGGGTCAACTCAGAAGGAAGGAAGGAGTCTGGGCCCTGGAGTTAAACCTAGGAATGGTGACATCATTTCACCTCCATTCTTTCTCCAAAAAAATGGACATAGCAAAAACTACTTGTGAAAATATACTGGATGTTCCTCTTACTCAAGCATAGAGTTTAAAATCTATGGTTTCAACTGCGTTTTTTATTATTTGGAGGCGGGCCAGCCCTGCTACACTCATCCTGTGTGAGTCATTGAAGACCAGAACTATACAACTGGGAGATCAGGTCAGAAGGTATATTCTGATCCAGGAGTATGCAACAAAGGAAAGCTAACTGACTTTTGCAGGATGTCATAGATTATTAGTGTTTTAGAAAAATGTGTATGTTGCAGGGTGGTTTCAAATCCCCAGCACCAAATTGATGATGAGACCTAGAAATGATGTGCTGATTAGGGGTGGACTGAGGTCACAAAATGGTCACATCATTTTATGGACAGGACAAGTGACATTGTAATCAGAGGCTAATTGCTTCTGTAGAAAGGCATACTATCAGGTGTCAAGAGTGGCAAAGGGGTGAGGTCATGGTTGTCCCTTCTCTTCCTTTCCCCGGAAAAGGCAAGTGTGGTGGGCATCCTACAGGCCCCTGAATACGTGACTCATAGCCCACTGGGAGAGGCTGACCCAAGTGCCATGCCCTTGTCTTCTGAGAGTGTCAGCCCAATTAGCTATAACTCTTTACCTTTCATCTTCCTCATCTTAGGCCTCCAAAAAATAATGTACCTAAATATAAAGGATTATGCAAGATACCTGGGGATGTATCAGGAGTGTAGCATTGTCAGCATATATTCAGATTTTGAAACAAGAAAACCAATTTTTCTCATCTGAGGCCAGAATGATAGTTCTTGTTGAAGTGAGAGATGATTTATTCAGGCCCCACTAAGGTCCCACTGTGTCCTTTGATTTCAATGACTGTGTTTTGTTTTGCTTTGTTTTTTATGTTTATGTGACCTTTCATAGTGACTCAGAACAAGATGTCAGAGAATGGTGACCAGGATGTGCACGTAAAAGATGTATGCTTTTCTTTCTATAGCCACATAAATTTTATGAGTTTCTGGTGCCTGGAAATTGACCAGAAAATAGTAAAATATATTTTACATCTAAGGTATACCCATTGTTCCTCTTGGTACTATCACATCTCTCTTTAACATCCCAGATCTCAAAGAAAAGTGCCTTGGGGTGGGGTGGGGAGAAGCAATAATAACACACCTCTTACCCAAAACGAACACACAAGCACAGATCACTTTCCCAAATGTCCATGATTTCAGAACATAAACGCAGACACTGGAACGGAGAAAACTGGCCAGCTTCCTGCACCTCGCTGAATCTAACTGGACTGGGTGATGGCCCAGATCAAAGGCGCTCAGAGACTGAGCAGGGGGCTGGGAGGAACTGGCATCTTCAGGGCTGCTGGCCATTGGCCAACTCAACCACACCAAGCAAAAGCAAACTGAAAGTAAATATGAGCAAGTAATCGAATGCACATGGCATCGCTCCTCACAGGGTGTGTTTGTTCCCCAAGGAGCAATTTCCAGGTCTTCAAAAAGCATACGATCCGTGGCTAAGTCAGAATGTCCCCCTTGCGAACCCAGAGACTGAACCTTTGGCTTCCACTGAAGGGACACAGGCAAAAATCTCCTCTTTGTCCTGGTCCTCGCCATGGTCCCTGCTCTCCTACCCTTCTGTATCCCCTCACCTAAATAACTTTGTGTCCAGTCTTGTTTCTAAGTAAAAGGAGATTTTTCGAGTCTGGGGGAGGTCCCTCTGGAACAGCAAGTGTTCCTGGGGTGGAAGTGCCCCTCTGATGAGCAGCCCAGAGAAGACCCCTCCTCTGACTCTGACTCTGACTCGGACTCGGACTCAGACTCTATTCCAAGCCGCCAAATGTCATTTTCACCATTAACCCTTCTCTTTCTTTACTCCTCTTATTACTCGCATGGTTCAGCCAAAAAAATGAGTTTACCGTCCCACTCCCCACCCCCACACGCGTTCCAAACCCCACAGCCCCCTAAGAAGCGTAGAGCAGGAGCCGGTAAAATCTTTCCTGCAGGCCCGCCGTGTTCTTCCAAAGAGGGATCCATAGCATCGGGCTGGGGCCTTTGGGGGGGGAAACCTTGCACACGGAAAGCCTGCAGGAGCCCACGAAGAGAGAAAAACGCAGGAGGACGTTCTTTTCGAACTTGGTTCCCTTTTTCTAAAACGTGGGTCACACTCTCCTGGAGGGAACCGTAGAACAAAATACAGCAGCGCTGCAGGGATTTCCTCTCGCCAACTTTTCTCCGGTCCCTTAATTGTGGGTAAGCCCGAGTACTTTGTTCACGGTCCCTGGGGCGGGAGCTGCGACTCCCTCCCCGGGTCGCCGCTGGGCCCGGCTGGCTGGCAGCTGTCTCAGTTCCACTCCGGCCGGGGAAGGTAAGGATCTGCTGAACGCCTGCGGGCGGGCGGGTGGCGAGGGGGTGACAGATGCGACCCGCGCTTCGGCAGCTTTCTGAGAAGCTGTCCACATTTAAAGGAAACTCCTGGAGGCATGTGTTTTAAAAACACCCCGAGAGATCGGCTCTCCCTCCTGAAAAAAAAAAAAAGGCTTGCAGAAAGGCGGCTGGCTGCGGGGCGATGCGATTTTGCATTTGGGGGCAGGTGTCCCTTCAGGAATCCCCAGGGGTGTTGAATGTCTTATAGGAGCGGAGTGGAAAAGGGGGGACGGACAGACAAAAAACAGTCCAAGACACCGGGCGCCGATCGCTAGGAATCCTCTTTGAATTTCCGTTTGAACAGGTAAAAAAGTCCGTTACAACTGCGTGTGTGTCCGTGGGTAGAACGATCGTGCTTAGTCTTTGGGGACAGTTTTTCTGCTTCATCCCAAAGCTTTCTGCTTCTTCGTGTTTATCTACAAATCCCCGAGGACCTGCCCGGACTCCGGAGATGTGCAGCTGTGTGTCCGGGCAGAAGAATTAGGGGGCAAAGCGACACCTGAAGCCTAAAAGGCTGAAGGAGCTCTGGTGTTAGAAGTCATGACAGACCTGCCCACGCTCCGGGTGACACACAGATACGCTCATTGTCCCTCCTGGATTCAGCCAATGGCTGACCCTGGGAAAAGGTGCCTCTGGCTTCTCTCGGGGTGATTTATGGACCTTTGATTTTGTTAATGGGGGAACATGATCTCCCACAGGATAAGGTGATATTCTGACCTTCAGTGGGGTTATCGGGCTATTGGGGGGAAGGCAGCCCATGCTAGGAAGTAGAGAGGGGTTGCCCCCAAAGGCCACAGTTGGTGGTGGGTGGACTGCTGCTCTTATAAGGAGATTCTCAAGAATCTCCGATTTATGTAGCCAGCGACCCCTCCCGGCCCCCCCTTATCACTATGCTACAATGATGGCCAGCGCCGAAATGCCTGCTTCTAAGTATTCCTTATGGTCATCAGCGAGTGACCACTCCTCCTAGGTGATGGTTGTGTCCCCTCCTCCCCACCTTTAAAGGTGAGGATGGTGGCAGCTTCGGCCCTCCAGGTAGTCACCCCCCTCAGCAGCCTGCCCTCCCCCCCCAGCCAGCCTTCAGGGACTTGTCAACTTCATGTTTCAAAAGGAAGAAGCCCAAGCCCTCTCTGGCTTCCATTCTAGAAATAAAGGACTTCTCACCCTCTCCCTTTATGACAAAATCATCAAGGTATTTGAAAGGTTAGGGTCGGTGGTGTGCGGGCAGGCTAAATAGCCATCTCAGATGGTGCGTAAAGAAAAATTGAATTTATTTTTTAAAAAGGGGGATGGGGAGAGGGACATCCAAAGGGAAGGGCTGCACAGCACTGAGCCAAAGGGTATTGATTGGGCCCATGAAGGCAGCAAAAATATACTTAGGACAGTGAAACAAGGAAGAGCATAGAAGTAGTAACAGGAGAGCCCAGGCGGGGCTGCTTTGGCTTACTAGGAACTCAGAGAGAAGGGGGCCTTGGAGACAGGTTCAGGGGGTTAGCCTGGGATGGGCTGCTGCTGCCCATTGCTCCCCTGGTTGCAAGTCTTGTGGGATCCCTTCGAAGGAAGGGGAAAAGGAATGGCACCCATGTGCTCCCCTGGGGGAAAGCCCAGCTGGGTCCTTTGTCCTGAGCCTAGTTATCTCTCTCTTGCAGGTGGAAACCTTAGGGGAGGTGTCAGGGGAGGGTCTTAATAGAATATTCATCAACTTTCCAGGTGTGCTCTTTCGGATCTCATCTCCACTGATTGGTGGGTGCCAGGACAGGGGGTCATTTGTCAATGTAGCTGGTCCTGAGGGAGCCGCAGTGGCCAGTTCTCTGGTTTTGCTGCTTTTCTGGGCCTGGAGCTGAAATACAACTGAGGCCTAGATGTTATCTTTAGGGAGGAAATGCTCAGGGGGTCTAATCTGCATAACTAGCCATATGAAAAGTCTGCAGAGGATACGTTACCCTGAGGGTGAGGTCCTTGTTTTCCTAGTTTGGGCCCTTGCTAGGCATCTGGGGCTTTCTGCCCCGGTGACCTTCTGCACCTGGCCCATCGCCCTTGCTCTGCTCACGTCGGTCTAACAGTATTGTTGCCAGGTGAGGCTGGAAGGAGGCGGCTGCCACGGAATGGAGGTGAGGTGTCTGGGAGCAGCCGGCCAAGCCCTCTGCCAGCAGTTAGAGAAATCTAAGAACCTGAGATTTAGAACAAAGGGGGGAAAATCTCTTCCGAGGTTTAATCTAGATGTGCAAGTTTGCTGGATCAATTAAAAAGAAGTTATTGAAACTCGTATAGATTGAAAAATAGAGTATGGACAACTTTTAGCTGTGAAAGGATAGGGACCAGCTTAGAATAGTCTCCCAGTATTGTCTCATTTTCTTCCTTCAGAAAGATAACCTGGGGCTTTAAAATTTTTAAACAGCTTGTCCAATAAAGTATAAACTGATAAGGCCATTTAGAGAGAGGGGTAGGAAGTTGACCTGTAATTTTACTGTTTGAGAGGATGTCAAGCCTCCCAAACATTCGCGGGTATCTGAATGTTTAAACTGCCTTGCTTCTTAGGAGTCGGGGAGCAGCAGATGGGCACTGGGCAGGACCTTGAGACAGACCCATGAATCCGAATCCACATTTAACAAGCTCTCCATGTGATTGTTGTGCTCATTCAAGTCTAGGGTTCCGAGCAAGGGGTTCCCTCTTTCTGTGCGACCTTTGTCAGATTACTTAACCTCTCTGAGCTTCATTTGCAAACGATTTATAAACTCAGTCAGGAACTCACTTGTAAACCAGTGAGCACTGATGTTCTTGGGAGCACACTGCATGTGCCAAGCCCCCAAGCAGGCGCTTTGTAAATGACAATGATGACAATAATCTCAGCACTGCCCAAGTTACCTCCTCACAGTTGATAGTGAGTCGTGTTTAGATCGAGATGCCTGGTTTTCCCTTTGAACTGCAAACGTGTATCTCCCACTTCGTTTCTAAATGAATTCACATCAACCAAGAGGCTTTTAAGCTTCAGATGGCCGGCGCATGCAAATAAAGAAAGAATATTGGGGAAACGTAGGAGCACAGATTTTTTGCTGGCTTAGAGGCTGAATTCAGCTGCCCGATGACATCGCAGCTGTTCCTGCCACCCTAAAAGTGTCTGTCGCTTCTGCTCTGTCCCCTCAGCTGGGTCTGCAAAGCTGACTCGGGGATTTTCTTAGGAAAATGCCTGATGGGCGGGAGGAAGATCTGGTGGTTGGCCGGAGGGAAAAAGTGAGTAATGCGAAGCAGTCTACATAGTGAAGGCTGCGAGAGAAATAAAGTAAAAGCCGGCTCCTGTCTCTGGGGACTCTCGAACGATTCGGACTTATCATGTCCCTGAGCAGAGCTGGGAGAGCCAAAACTCGGAGTCCGCTGGCAAGGAAAAGAATGAAGGGAAAAAAATGACAGGGAGGAGCCATCGGAGGGAGAGGAAATAAAAAGAGAGAGAGGGAAAGACAGGCGTCATTTAGGAACAGAGGTAGTGTGAAAGAAAGAGCTCCAGGATCTAAAGCCAACCGTATCATTCAGGATTTTTCTTTCTTTTCTTTTCCCCCAGAGGAGATCCCTGTCCTGTTATTTCATTGACAGACATGCTGTCACGGGCTCTTTTCCCAGACGTTGACCAGAAGACGCTGAAGCACTGATGTGTCTCTCCCTCCACCCCCAAGGCCAGAGGTTTCCCTGGTAATGGATTGCTTCTCTCTGGGGAACGGTAAGTCGTTTGGGGCCAGATCTTAATTTTCAGATTAGCTTACGTCTCAGCCTTGGGGTGAAGATTTCTTTCTTTCAGGCATAATCTCAAATATCCTTTTACTGGCTCAGCCAGTATCCAGGGTGTCATTGGACAGCAGTGATTCATTTGGTGACAAAAAATTGTATGCAAGTAAGTAGTTCTAATATATGTAGCTTCATTGCACGGGGAGTGATATTTTGTTTGACCTGCCAGCGCAGGAAGGAATTTGTGAGGTTTGACTTGAGCTTGAATTTGTTTTCTGTGGATGCTTAATATGTTAAAGTATTAATCATTGAAAGAGCCTCCAGTATCTTCCTTTAAACACAATAAATTAGCTGCTGGATGGCTTCTCAAGAACAAAAAAGAGTGACTTAACACGTTGCAGCAGCAGACAAGAGTTTAGTCTGATTTCTCAGAGACTGCTGATTTCAACCAGCTGCTTTCGATGGAGTCTCCGGCTTTGTCCAGAAATGTTCAGATTCAAAATATTTGCAGAGGTGCATTGCAGCTGGTCTTGTACCCAAGAGCATGGGGACAAAATGAACTTGTAAAACTTTCCTGAAAACCTAGAATGCTTTTTTTTCCCCCAACATTTTATGGTACACATACTATCAAAATCCCGTGTTGAGTTGAATGGACAATTTGTGAATGGACAGCTAATTACTCTAATAGTTGATCTATTTAATGTAAAAAAAGCATACAATGATATTCTACAAAATTGTTGAATTTTTTTTTCTTAATTTTTCTTTTTCCATTTTAATTTTAATTTTTCTTTTTCAAATGGGTTTGGAGGCTATTGCCACATTTGCGACCCACACATCTTAGCCTGATTGTCGCTGAAACTTTGCTGACCTGAGTCCACACCAGGGTCCCAGGACGCACGACCGTGCACTGTATTTAACAAGTTACACAACAGAGACCTGCTGAGTGTCCCGCTGATGTAGGAGAGCATCACTTGTACGCTGGCCTCTGGTCTTGACGTTGACTCAATGGGCAGTGAATGGGTGACAGTTTGGAAAGAATGCCTGTTATGCCCGGAAACATTGGCAGCGTCTAAGTTGCTATGAGTCGTGGAAAGAACTGTGCGCGAGGTATTGTTTATAACGTAGCCTCCCCTTGAATGAGGTCTGTGGATTAGGATTGAGGCTTTTCGGTGTGTTTAGAGGAAAGAGAAGCAATAGACAAAGCAGAAAGCCTAGTAAAACATTTGTAGACCACCGGGCTCTATTAAATGCTGCAAAGTGCTTCCTGCTTTTTATACTTTCCCTTTCTTTATGGTTATCTGCTTTCTGCCCAACTCAGAAAGAATGCAAACAGTTAGAAAAAGAAATGATGGTTGATTTTTCACATGCATTTGTGCCTCCTGGAAAAGAACCCAGTGGTGTGTCCCTGGCTCTTCACTTTTCCTTGCAGGGATCACTCTCGTGCATTTGGCTGACATGTCCTGTCCTTTCCTCCACAGCCTCCATCCTGGTGAGAGCCCCCAGGCCTAGTCTGTGAACTCAGCAAAGAAATACCACCGCAAAAATGACTGAAGAGCCCGTCAAGGAGACCCTGGGAACCCCAAAGCCTCCCAAGCCGGGGACAACGGAGAAGAGCCCCAAGAGTGAGGTGGTGATCACGGCGGTGCCCCTGGTCAGCGAGATTCAGCTGATGGCTGCCACGGGGGGCGCCGAGCTCTCCTGCTATCGCTGCATCATCCCCTTCGCCGTGGTGATCTTCATCACCGGCATCGTGGTCACCGCCGTGGCCTACAGCTTCAACTCCCACGGCTCCATCATCTCCATCCTGGGCCTGGTCCTTCTGTCGTCGGGACTCTTCTTGCTGGCCTCCAGCGCCTTGTGCTGGAAGCTGAGACAGAGGAACAAGAAAGTCAAGAGGCGGGAGAGTCAGACGGCCCTCGTGGCCAATCGGAGGAGCTTGTTTGCTTAGGACTGACCGAGACCAAGCGGGGGTGCGGCCTGGACATCCTGCTCCCCCTGCGTCAGCCGGTTCACCCAGAACTTGTGTGGGAGAGAACGGACTTGGCACGGGGAGCAGACCGGAGGGCTGGGGGGGGGGTGGGAGGGGTTCTCATGTCCAAGGAACGACTTGTATCTTCTAAAACGACAAACTTAGCTCTAAGGGCTTTTGCTCAGATTGTAAAATCGGCCTTTTCTCCGCATGAAACCTTGCCGGGGTCATGGGACGTGCGCAGCATTAGACAACATTCGGATCACCTTGGAAAGTAGCCGAGAAAAGAAGAGAAACTAACCGGACGGATGGTCCTGGTGACCCGCCTCCGAATGAAACAACCCACCCGGCTGAGAAGTTGTACCATAGAGATGCTCTGCCCAGAGCCTCGATGACCTTGGACTTGGCGTACTTCTACGAAATGCTATGATAATTTCTTTTTTTCGATAAGTTGATTGTCTGGCATCTGTTTTATTTTTTACTTTCAGTAACTCATGACTGGTGGTACTTTCTCTTGAAGAATAAACTAATATTTTTTATGTTTTAACATCGGACAGTTTTAGATTGTTGTGTCAGAAGTAAAAAGAGGTAAAGTGTGTAGCTACTAGATGACATAGGAGAGGGGGTTAAATTAATATTAAAATAATCCAGTATAGCACTTTTGATGATTTTTATATAAAGGTTTAATGTACATTTCACTTAAGATAATAAATACTTATTGCTGCTGAAACCTCTTAGGTGGCTGTTTTTGTCCTGCGGTTCCAAATGACCCCCTTTCCTCGCCTCATCTGCAATGTCTCCATTGCATTTTTTGCAAACGGGCATGTTTGCACCTTCCTAACTTAACTAGAAGATTTTTATTTTATTTATTATTATTAAAAACATTTTTTTAATCCTCACCTAAGTACATGCTTTTTTAATTTTATTGATTTGAGAGCGAGCGAACAAGAGAAACATTACTGTGAGAGACATTGATCGGTTGCCTCCTGTACATGCCCCAACTAGGGATCGAACCCGCAACCTATGTATGTGCCCTGACTGGAAATAGAACCCACAACCCTTTGGTGTATGGATGATGCTCCAACCCACTGTGCCACCTGGCCAGGGCAAAGATTTAAATTTTTTATACATGATTTCTTTCTCATGACTTCTGAAAAACACTGTTAATGATTTTTACTAGATTCTAAAAGATTTCTATGCCATTACAATTAGGAAATCAATGCCTGGGGTCTGGCATTTTATAATGTGTTGTTAAATGTGTTCCACATATTTATTGAAGAATCAGTCATTAACTATTTGCTTACCATATTTTTGGGCACCACCTAGATGCCAAGCATTGTGTAGATTCTCGGGCTGCTTAACTGTGTTAGTTCTAAGGCTACTGCTTCAAAACTGTGAACATCGAGCTGTTCCACACACAGCTAGGACTCGACTGCATAACTCTAGCCTGAAATATTCCTGGTAGTTTAAACCACATTTAACTAGAGCAGGAAGATAGTTAGGTATGAAGCCTTTTTTTTTTTCTTAACCTTGGAGAAACAAGGCCAAACAAAACAAACCTAGCACAGACCTTTGGATGAAAGGCCTTCTGTTAAGGATTGAATTGACTATGGCAGGCCCCTCTGGCCCTGACTGCTTCCTGGTACTCAGGTAGTTCTGCTAAAGGGAGAGGCCTTGACGGCTTCGTTGCTCCTGGCTTTGAAGGTCAGGTGGTGGGGACTGTCTGGAGCGGTTGATTACGCAGAGCACGGCCCAGATTATCTTAAACACACAGAGAGATCAACACTCCTCTGGGGAAAACACAAGAGTGCGGCATAGTGTTTGTTTCAACGGGAGGGGAGTCTGTGCTCGGACACGCCTCTGTTCTGCTCACAGATAGTCAAAGGCTCCCTGCTGCTGGATGAAGACATTTCCCAGGCAAGTGTTCAAGGTTCTCCACGGCCTGATCCAAACAGATGTACGCAGCTTTCTTTCACTCTCGCCGCAACCCAAAAACTCATGAGTTCAGCCAACCAGACGAGTCGCGCTTCCTGGGTCAGGCTTCAGTTTTCTTCCATGTGTGTTCAAACTTCGGTTTTTCCTCCCCCTGAATGCCAAACTTTCCCTCTCCATCCCAATATATCCAAATCCCGCTTCTCGTTAGAGCCCAGCTTAAATGCACACTCTCCCTAGACGCCTTCCCTTTCATCTGAAAGTATCTACTCCTTCGAGTCTCTACTTATCTGCTCTTTGAGGGCACCTTGACTTTTCCACCATGATGGTGGCATAAATGTTTTCCTCTTCCAAAGCTCCTCAGAAGTGTATGATGTGTCTTTATTTCTTTTTACCCCGTGTGATGCCTAATAAAATGTCTTGCACAGAGTAGGTACTCAATAAGTGTTTGCTAAATGAACTTAAGGACTGAAAAATCAGAGAGTGGTTTATCCAGAACTACGGTCCATTTGTTTTAATCACTAAAGAAAATACTCTAGTTCTCAACTCTCCGACACCAGGTCTAGGTGAGCTGTTTCTACCCTGTACTAACCTCTCCAGCCACATCTGCCCTTCAAAATGCCTGAAAAGTAAACTCATGAATTATTTCAGGCCACCAGGGGGCCTCGTGCGGCTACCTGAGTCCAAAAAGAAACACCATGGAATGACTTAAATTGTAATAGCGGACATGGGATCGTATCTGGAGATAGAAAATCTCTCTCCTGCATGTGAGGACTCATCGAAGATGCTCCATTGAGCACCCCCCTGTACCCCCCCACACCACTTCACAGTGGCTATTTCTGGGTTCTCCTTGAAAGTATGGGAAAGGCTTGCCCTGTCTATGGAGCCTTTGGTCACATTAAAGGGTACACACCCCTGCAAACAGACAGTCCTACGCGCAGAGATAGTCCTAGTCAAACCCAGACTTAAATTATGCTATCACAATTATCTCACAACGTGTCTTTACCGGGCAAGGTTTGTCTTTATAAATAACTTTATTGTATAGCAGTAAGCAGATATGAAATGCATTCATAAGCATAATGGGGCATATATGTATTAAAATGATAACCTGGCCCTATCCTGGAGCATCAGAAACTAGCTGTATCACCAAGCAGGATTTTCCCTAAAACCCACATACCCCAGAATGCACAGGAACGATGCTTAACCTCGGCCCGTGGAGCAGGTCTCTGTCCAGGCGAGAACCACAGCCACACAGGTGAACCTGCTCTTTCCACCTCACTGTCTTAGTTAATCTAGGTAGTCTTGCCTGGAGAAGGTGGTCAAGGTCAAGTGGATTGTGCAGGTGGCTGAGCCCAGGAGAGCCAGGTCATAAATCCTCAAACTTACTTGTTTATACCACCGCCGCTGAGAGAGGGAGAGAGAGGAGCCCGGGGAGGGGCGGGGAGAAGGGGAGGAGATATCCTGGTCACCCAGGAAGGATTATGTTTTTGAACTTGGAAGATACGGTTATGAATCCCAGCTCTTCTGTTGAACTAGTCAGATGATCTTGAGAAGTGAAGCCTGGTCTTTAAAATAAGGTTAATTTTTAAGAAGTTATTTTGTAAAGTATAAATTGCTGCTTATGCTAATATCTAATGTGGACCTCAGCTCCTTTCTCTACTCATTGTTCCAGTGTGTCGTTTAGCATCAAGCAACCCCTTGTTGTGGATCAGAGGCTTTACTCAGTCCCCGGGTTTAACCTTGACATTATCCACAAGACTCTCTGGACCCAAGATAAACTGGGGAAAGCACCTGTTCCGAAGATGAGTCATAACTTACATTTCCTTAATTATAAGCTGCAGTGCTTTCACGTATACTGGAGTCCTTGCAAAGGCAGATTTAATATGGAAATTCAACGAGGTGCCCTCAACAACAACAACAACAAACAGCAACATCAGGAGAGTGAGAAATCCCCCTCCCCCCCGCCATTAAAGCCAATTTTTTCCTGGGCTGCCCCACAGAAAGGAAGACCAGGGCAGAGATCTAAAGAGAAACAAAAGAAACAAATTCCTGGTTCCTGGCTTTTGAACCCCCAAGGGCACCCCAGTGATGTACGGCTTATCTAAGGAATTTCAAGGGAATTTTGTTTATACTTGATTTTTACATCACTCCCCAACTTGAACACTTAATCTTGTGCTCAACAGACTCCACTGCACCTGATATTACTCCATACTTTCCACCACAATTTCAGGCTGGAAGTGCTAATGTCCACCCAGCTCTGCAGAGGAGCAAACTAGGGTTCAGAGAGTGTCAGCGACCTACTCCATCGAGGTCTCACAGCAAGTTAGTCTAGAGCCAGGGCCAGCAGGCTGACCAGATGTTACACTTATCCCAGATGTACACTTAGTCATAACCTACGGTATCATTTCCAGGATATCTCTTTAGGAAAGGGAGACAATAAAGGTAATCCATCACCTACTTTTGAAAAACTCTTTTTAAAGTAGAATATATAGAGAAAAGTGCTCAGCTCAATAAATAAACCTGTGGAAGTAACACTCAGATTGGGAAACCAAACATTGCCAGCCTCCAAAAGACGCCCCGCCCCTCGCCCCTTGAATCCACATCCAGTAGCTATTTTTTTCAGGGGGAACCACTATCCTCACCTCTCACATTAAGAGTGGTTTTGTCTATTACTTAACTTTATATAAATGGAATCATATGGTGTATATTCTTTGCGCCTGGCTTCTTCTAGGCAATATTATGTTTGTGAGGTGCATCCATATTGTTTGTTGCACATAGTTATAAATGGTTCATTCTCACTGCTGTAGAGAATCAATCCATCGTACAAATTACACCATCTTTTCTTTTTTATTATTACTTTTTAACCCTCAAGGATATATTTTTATTGACTTTTAGAGCGAGAGGAAGGGAGAGAGAGGGAGAAACATCAAAGTGAGAGAGAAACATCAATTGGTTGCCTCCCATATGCACCCTGACTGGGGATTGAACCTGAAACCCAGGTATGTGCCCTGGCCAGGAATCGAACCTGCAACCTTTTGGTGCATGGGACGGTGCTCCAATCAACTGAGCCACCCTGCCAGGGCATACACCATCATTTATTTATCTTTTTGACTGTTGATAGACATCTGGATAGCTACTAGTCCCAAACTATTAAAAATCATTCATGTGGTAGCCAGCCCCTCAAATGACTCTCAATGGTCCCTGCCTCCTAGTATTCACAGCCCTCCTACATCACCTCAGGGTTGGCTGGTGTGACAGACAGAATATGGCAGAAGTGATAGGTAGTATGGACAGCATGTCACTTCTAAGATCAGGTTATAAAGTCACTGAGGCTTTAACCTTAGTCTCTCTGCTTTGGGGGAAGCCATCTGCCATACTCTGAGGACACTCAGGCAGCCATGGAGAGGCCCATGTGGTGAAGAACTGAGGCCTCCAACCAACAGCCAGGCAGGGAGAGGAGCTGCGACCTTCCAGCAACTACCCGAGTGAACCTGGAAGTGGATTCTCCCACAGTGGGATCTTTTGATGGCTGTCCCCAGCAGACAGCTTGACTGAAACCTTGTTGACAACCCTCAGCTAGAGCCACCCAGCACTGTATGACTGGTGAGCCCTAGGCATGTTTGTCCCATGGACCCTTTGTCCACTAAAAAAAAAAAAATAGAGCAAGAAGGAAATGGTACTGACAAGTATTATGGCCTTAGACACTGGGCGGGCAAACCGGCCCTGCGTCCAGCGAGGTCCTTGCAGCGCCTGCAGCGCCCACCCACAGCGACCACGAGATAAGGAGCGTTGGCTGCTTTACGTTGCTCAGCTCAGGAATGACTTGTTCACCAGCACTGGCTAACTAACGTCGGGCTACTGTGAAATCCCTCCTGTGTGATTTTTGGTGCACACACGTACACGTTTCTGCTGAGTACAGACCCAGGAGCGGAATTCCTGCACTAAAAGGTAAGTGTGCGTTTAGCTGCACCGCCAGACAGCCTTCAAAACTGCCTGAGTGAATTCTCCTGCAGGCGCTACAAGGAAGAGCTGATGCATCCCATAAAAAAAAAACTGACTTTTTTTTTTTTTTTTTTATACTTTCCTTCTTTTTTATTTTAGTCATCTGGCCAGTGTAGCACTTACTTTTCAAGTACCATATATATTTAAGGAAGGAGATGCAGCAGCAAAACCTGGGCTGCAAAAGGGCAGAACGGGCTAGGGCTTGGAGAAGAAATTAGAGTGGGAAAAGAAGATTTATATCTGGGCTTTGAAGAAGCAAAGCGACAGAAGATAAATCCTCAGGGAAGTGTTCTCTGGGGACCAGGACCCCGGACTAGAGGCTGGGCGTTCAGCTCTTGGTGCTAACAACAGCATTTATCAAGCCCTCGCTGGGCTCCAAACATCATACTCTGAGTTTTGCAGGAATAATCCCATTTGATCCTTACAACAATCCAATGCGGTAGGTACTAGTACTATCTTCATTTTACAGATGAGGAAACCGAGTCACAGATTAAGCCCGCCGAGAGCACACAGCTAGTGGAGTGGGATCTGAGATCAAACTCTAGAACCCACTCGCTTCACCATCACTCTCTACTCCCTGGTACCCGGTCATCCTTCAAGACCTGATTCTTGAGTAAATGTATTATCAGAAGCCGAGCAGCACAGGGTCAAGAGGGAGTCAACAGTTTTGAGAAATCAGGACTCCACCACAGATGAAGACTGAATTATTTGCCATCGGAAGCCAGGTCTTCTTATCATCACCTCCATATATTTGTAGCATTTTACAATCGTCAAGACACTGCTCTCAGTGAACATGGGACTGACTTGGGACCTTGGCTGCATTTCTGCCACCAGAGCTAATGCTCTCATCCTCTGCCTCCTTGAGTTTCCTGTGTGGAAAATTCAAGACTCAGAATATCAGCCAGCCTCCGCCTGAAACCAGAGGCAGGGTGTGACAAAAGTGCATAGCAGGAAAGCTTAACACACTTTAGGTGTAATCAAAGAAGCCTTCCCGCAGGTGGTGACTTGATAAGACCAGGACAGGCAGGGGAGCCATCCATGTAGAGGGAGTAAGGAAGAGCAGTCAGGGACACTCCCAGAGGGAATGCCATGGGCGAATGACAACAGGCCCTGGGGAAAGCCAGCCCCCAGCCTCTCCACCTGCCTGGATCGTTGTAAGGCTAAAATGAAAGAACTTCTTAAGGGGATTTATCAATTGCAAAATTCTGTCCAAGCAAAGAGACTCATGACTCCAACAGGCACAGGGCACAAACCTACAACTACAGAATCAAATGTTCAGGTTCTAACTGAGCAGAAACACTTCACTTCAATCTATGAGCACTACGAGGCTCAGGAATAAAAAATATTATCTCCCTGGCCGGGGTTGCTCAGTGGTTAGAGTGTCGGCTCTCACACAGAAGGGTCACGGGTTTGATTCCCGGTCAAGGGCACGTACCTGGGTTGCAGATTCAACCCGCCATGTGCGGGAGGCAACCAATCGATGTGTCTCTCTCACATCGATGTTTCTCTGTTTCTCTCTCTCTCTCCCCCTCTCCTTCCCTTCCACTTTCTCTAAAAATTAATGGAAAAAATATCCTCAGGTGAGGATATGTGTGCATATATATATATATATATATATATAATCATAACTAAACTCTTGGTCTTCATCGTCATAACAAGAGCTATCTTCCCTGCAGACAGTGAAGCACTGTGATTAAAGGTATGGGCTCTAGGGAAATTCATCCTTACTGCTTATTAGCTGTGTGTTTCTGTACAAGTCAACTTCTCGTTGCCTCAGTTTCCTCATCAACAAGATGGGAAGACTAATGGCACACCTGCGGTAGTAATGGCATAGGGTGGTAGTAAATATTCATTAAGTTAATAGATAGAAACCACTTTATGTCAATGACTGGGACTCAATACATTAGCTAGCCATATTATTACCTATCTTAAAGTCAATTGTAAGTTAATTTTTCTAGCTGATATGTGCCTCGAGTGAGTTTGCAGGATGTATAGGACTACAGAAACTACACAAAAATCAGTTTCAACGGGATATTAGTAGAAAAATGGCAGTTTACCTCATGAGTGAAACTGCAAACACTGAGAGAAAATGAGCTGATGCAGAAATTTTCATTGGGCCATATCTGGCAGGAACCTACCGCTTCCAAATCCACGTACCCATCAGTGTTTTGTTTTCTCAATCAGGAGTTATGCTCCTTGTAGCCATATTCAAATTCTCTTATTTCATAAATAATCCTGAGGCTGTCGAGCTCCCTAAGAGAGGCCAGTTGGTGCTTTGATGTAGACATGGAGTTTCCACCTGCATTGCCTTTCTCCTTCCAGAGCTCTAGGAACTATTGCCTTCATTTTTAGATAAAGACACCGAGGTTAACCTTGGAGAGGTTAAATGGTTTGCTTGTGCAGTTCATACATGATAGAAATGAGCCTCAAGCCCGATTCAGGTCTTCCGTCTCTGTTCTATCTGGCCACCGCCTCACCCGGGACTGGGGGTTCCCCACAATGCCGTCCCTCGGCGTTCTATGCTCCTTGGCCTCACAGCTAACGATGGTGTAACAAGTCATGAAATTGGTCATACCTATAGCTATGCTTTATTCTCCTTCCTGATAGGGTACACACATTTAAAAAAAAAGTTAAGGTAGAGAATTCAGATTTTCATCAACATCTGAAATAAAATGTATAGTTTTAAATAGTGCAGAAAATATACCATGTTTATGCAATGCATATTTTTCTCTAACCAATTTTTGTTGCTTTTGAGGTGTGTTTGTTTGTTTGTTTCTTTTAAATAACAGAAGCTTACACCTCAGTAGAGCTCACGCCTCAGTCATGAGACAGCCAGTCGTTCCCAAACGCCTTGCCAAATGCTGACTGCATTGGCCTCACCTGGCAGCTTTATAAAGACCCAGATGCTCAGGGCTGACCCAGGGATTCTGGTTCAGTAGATTCAGAGTGGGACCCAGGATCTGTCCTTACAAACAGAAACGAGCAAAATGTCCCAGAAATGCAAGTTAATAACCACAATGATACCTTTTTATTTCTCCATGGATTTATGGTAACGTGGAAGATTCAATAATGCAGTGTTGGTAGGGGCGAGGAACCAGATAATATGGTTATATTTTATTAAAACTTAAATGTGTACGGACTTCATTCCAACTTTATTTCACTTCTGGAAACTATCTGAAAGTCATAGATGTAATACAACCACAGGAATACTTATTTCTTTGTTGCCAGCATCTGCACACACGGACACAGAAACAGCCTTTGAATGAATGACTGCGCATCACATATTACGGATGCTACGTAGCAAATAAAACAAATATTGGATGTACCAACATTAATTTGAAAGAGCATCTGCAATATATTATGTGGAAAAGCAAGTTTTCAACTAATATCAATTCTATAATATGTTTCTTAAAAACTAAATTGGAAGTGTGTTTGAGCCTGTTTAAATAAAGAAAAATTACAGAACTTATGGTGAACTGTTAAGTGTTTACATCATTGGGCTGTTATTTCAAGGAAAAGGGGACAATTTTTTAAGACTTCTCTATATTGTTTGAAGTATGATAATTAGCAATAATTCACTTAGAGTGAAAGGGGGAAATAAAGTGGTACCCGGAGAAACATTACAAATGAAAATAAAGAGCTGACTGATTCTGGTGTACGGCAATGCCAGGGGCTTGTCGATTCCAGCCAGCTCCGTCCTGAGACGGGTTCCTCTCCATTCATCCACTCGCCCTCTCATCACCCCGTATTTACAGGGCATGTGCAATGTGTTAAGCATGTCTAGGCGATGGAAATTCAAAGAGTAAAAAGAAACGTTTTGTGATTGCATTAAGATAAGTCTGGCTGAGGGAGTTCAGGCATAATCCTAACAAAGGATAGAAATCTAAAGGGTCAACTTCCCAATCTATGTATTAACCTCATATATTTGGATTAATTTCAATACCTCTGATATTAAGACAGAATGGGACCAAAATGCCTATGGTCATTTGGAATAAATACCTGTCAGAGTGTTAAGTGTAAAAGTAATGGGAGCCCAACATATTTTCTGTTGGCTTCTCCTTCCTTTCTAAGAGAATCACAGGTTTCCAAGGGCTATAGCATTATGTGTGTTTCGGTCTCATTGCAGTACTTGTGGTACAACATTGGTAAATTAATGAATCATTAATCATTGAGGCTCTTCACTCAGGAGTCAGACACATCCTAAAAATCGCTTTTACAGGAACCTTGAGGAGTAATGGAGATAACCCGAGCAGGGGGTGTTGAGAAGGCCCCCCGTGTTGTTCTAACACGGAGCAGATCCTCCAGCCTTGGGCACAGTGGCTCTGACACCCACGGCTCTCAGGTTCTCAAGCATTTTCATTGGGAAGTGCGGGCCGTGTCCAAAAAAAATAGAATTACACTTTTGCTCCAGCTCAGCCTCCTATCGAGAAAAGCAAACACAGATGATTTTCCATTTCAAGTTCAAATACAGAATGGATCGCTTCTTGTTTTGCTTGACTGGGGTAGTTAATGAGAGTTTGGGGACTGGCAGCCTGCCAGTCATAGACCTGCTGTGATCACATTGTCCTATGAACCCAGAAAAAAGAAACAGACAAGCAGGGAGGGGTCAGAAAAACTGTACATTTGGAGACGGCGTGACTGTGACCGTTGGCGTTTCACGTGTCCGGCCCAGGTTGCCTTTCTGTGCAGAGTGGCTAGTCCAGAGAGAGAGGGAGATTCGGAGGCAAGACGTGCGAGCGTTGCCTCCCTCCCCTGCAGTGAGACTCTATAATAAAAGTGCTTGCATCAGAGGAAGGCTGACAGCACATTTTCGCACCCTCACGGTTCCAACCTAATCATGGCAGGAAGCTTTCCTGCTACTGGAAGAGCAAGTTGCGTCACTGGGAACATCTGACTCCAGGATCTGGTGTCAATCACTGTGCCTAAGGTCATTAAAAAATTCTAGGGTGTCTCCTTACAACATAAAGGCTTTGCTGGAGTGACAATTAAGAGGAAACACATAGCATGATAAATAATTGAACAGGTGGATTAAAGAAATGTCTTTCCTGTGCAAAATGAGAGGGGTGATGGACAGTTGTAAATCCAGCCTCTTTGGCCAACATTGTCCCCCACAGCCCAGGGTTCTAACCAGCTGGACTGCTCTCTCTCTCTCTCTTTTTTTTTTTTTTATACTTTGCAGCTTTCTTGGTTGTTCAAGGAGTCTCTTTGGCCTCGTGGAAACAGACGAGCTGTAGGGAAAGGCAACGCCTCGGGAGAGTAGCTTTCAAGGGACGCCCGCCAGGGACTGATGCTGGAGGGAACCGCGCGCTGAGCGGAATCGTATTTGGATGTGGTCTGCGGGAGGCTAACTCTGCTGCGGGTCAGATGGCAAGTCTGCCTGCTGGTTTGATTTAAGAAACACTCTGTGTGACTGGCTGGTGCCAAAACACCTGTGAAGCACAAATTGAGTGTCACCTTGTCACCCAGGGTCTCACTCTGGGGCTCTAAGCATGTCTTCCCCCCAGACCAAGAATATAGTTTACGTCTCCCAGAAAGGGGACACAGGTACCGATTTCCTGTGTCATTCACAGCAATCCAAACGGCTTTGCTAACTGAGATCCTAGAAATACTTGACACCAGGGAGTTCCTGTATCCTTGAGCTGGTGGCTGCCCACCAATAGAGGCTTTTCCAATAGAGGGAAAGGGGAGAGACAGGAGGGATGAGCGAAGAGAAAAGAAGGCAGCGACTTTTGCACACAAGCCACCATCCTGGTTTCTATTTGCAGCCCAGCGGCAGTATTTGAAGTTCCCAGTAAAAATAAAACCCCCGTTGGAACTCCTGCTACCATGGCATATTTTTAAATGGTTACGAAAGGAGTCTGAGCATTCAGGCTGGAAAGGCCCAAGATTCTTGGGCCGCCCTGTGGGTAATACTTGAGATTCACCAAGCAGACAGACCTGCTTCTCCAAGCCAGGGCGAGGAGAGAGCGTGATACGAGTTGGGCTAAGAAGAAAGGCAGAGGAGGGAGATGACCTGACTAAGTGAGCCTTACCTTCTAAAGAAGTTCCACCACGCTGGAATTGGGCGAGGGCAGAATTTGAAGACAAAGTAGATTTTTGAAAGAAAAAAATTATAAGGAAAATTGCAACCATAGACTAAAATGAGAGAATGGCTGAGGGAACCCCTAGGAACCCCTCTCCCAGCTTCACTGACAGCTATCAACTCCAGGCCTATTTGGGCTCATTTGTACCTTCCCGCCAGGCCCCATTCACCACCTGTTTAGTTCGGAATGAATTCTAGACAACACGCAACAGATGATTTACAAGGCAAATTTTTATAAGGTTTATGACGTGGCTGAAGATTCATTAGTGAAGTTCAACACTACAGAAGACCAATTAGGATAGTTCCTTTTGGACACGTACTTTAAGAAAAGTTTCAACAAACTTTCTCTGCACTTTTATGCTAACTGAACATTGGTTGCAGGTTATTAGTTCTGTAAAACATTTCTTGGTGGTGCTGATGGCTGGACAGCGGGTTATACGCAGATAAACAGCAACCTATAGTCTTGCAGAAGGCCAAGCTTTGGAGAAACAAGGGTGGGGTGTAACTGAGCAGGGTGCTGACCCCAAGTATGAGTGCACAACGCAGTGTGAGATTACGGGGGTATGGAGGAGCCTGGAGATCAGAGAGCCTCTGCCGGTTACTACGGGGTCAGCAGCCAACGCTGCTCTTTCATCTTCATCTTTCAGACCTTATTACTAATCTCCCCGGAGGGCTGCCCTTTCCCTCCTCAAATTCCCAATCCAGTCAGGAATCACCAAAGAGCAAGGGAGCCTGGGGGTGAGCCTCTGAATAGACTAACCTCTGTAGCTCTGCCTTCTACTAGCCTCTACTTCACCTACGGGATGTGGAGAACACTTTGAGCAGGACATTCAAAACACGGTAGCGATTCAGCTCCCATGTGTTTAGAAATTCAGATTTAACAGAGACATCCATTTTGATGCTGCTTAAGGAGTTTTTGTTTGACTTGCATAAGGACTCATCACTGGGTGAGTCCTTTGCAGCATCTAACTCCCCTTCTATATTTAATTAGATTTCGATAAATGAAAACTAAGTGATGTATCTGATATATTTGATAAATGAAAACTAAGTGTGTATTTCAGGATTGCATACATTCAACTCAAGAGATTTTTTTTTTTTTTAAGCTCCTACTATGTACAAAGCACTGTGGTAAATGCTGCAGGAAACCAAAAGTTGAAAAATAAATCATCATTGAGGTCAAGGAGTTTGCGATGTAAGGATTCTTAGGGCAAGAAGACACACGACCATGACACCACGGTAAGAAAAATACAAGAAAAGGGAACAAATGTGAGTGACGGAAAATGTTATTACTTTTATCAGAATGAATTGAAGATTCAAAGGAGCTCACTTTGATGAGAGGGGCTCCTACAAGACTTTGAAGCTGGAGCAAGATTTAAACGAGAGCAATTGGAGTTGAGGGGAAAAACAAGAGAAAGGAAAGGAACTGTGTGAGAGCCGGTGGGACGAGCTCAGGGAAACGCGCAGGGCCCACTGGCTGGGGTACAGGTTACCTCTGGCAGGAGGAGCAGGATGGAATATAACAGGCAAGTGGGCTGTCTCAAGGCAAGAAACAAAGAACCTCTGAGGCAGTTCAGTGCTCAACACCTGAAGCAAGATGACCTGATCCTAGCTTCACCCTGAGCTGAGTGGTCTTGGATAAGTCATTGAGACTTAAACTTGAAGGTCTCTGAAAAATCAGGACACGAACAGTGCTCATCTCTGGCTATTGTCTCATTACCTTAGCAGTGGGGTACAATGAGGTTTCCCTGGACTGTGCAGGAGAGTCCAGGCCACTGCCATTCACAGTGTATTGGGAAAGGGGTGGAATGCGGCCACTCCATCTACCTACCCAGGTGAGCTGATCCCAGACTGGTCTGAAAGCTGGAACTGTTCAAAATAAGGAAGAGATCCCCCTGGAAGACCCCTTCTCTGTGCGGCGGGACAGTGGAGCTTTGCCTGGGTGGAAAGCATGCTTGCAATCCCAGGGAGCCTCAGCCAGGCGCAGGGTTTTGTGTTGACTTTGCTGGGAGCTTCACCTGCCTGCGGGTTAACTGCTGGAGAGGGGGGACCCAAGTTCTGAGAATCTACGGCCCAACCTTCCATTTTTAGTTAGTTATAGACAAACCCTGTCTTTATCACACACCCCAGGGCCTAGGGCACCCTCCAGTTGAAAAAGTCTCCGAGTGGAAAGAAAAGGGGGGTGGGGAGCCTGTGAGACGTGATTTGGCCTGACAGCCCTGGATGGTCAGTCACCTCTCTGCTCCCTCCCCTTCCAGGGTTATAAGAGCCTTTCCTCCTGGAAGGGGTGGAGTGAGAGCTGAGGATGCCAATTTATTGGGTCACAACTGGGTGTCTCTCCCTTCCTGGAAGGCCTGGCAACATCTCTCCTACCATTGTGATTAGGAAGAAAGCCCTTGCAAGGATGATTATCTAATCAGGGAATTCGCCTTCGTTCACGAGGCAAGCCTGAGAGGACTCTTAGAAAATCATTGGAAAAAACGGCCCAGGTCAGGAAATAGTGCCAGTAATCACACCCTGAATGAGTATTATACACAAACACTATTAAGGTTTGGAGCAATTATTTGTAAACAATCATCCAATCAACCTGGGAGATGTATATCTTGAGCACCGACTCTATTAAAGACACAGCAACTTTCTCCTATTTGATTTTCTCCTTAAGTCAGTGCGCTGGCTAGTCAAATTTTCTCAAATTATGGTCTAGGGGTCATCTGATTCCAAATTCCCTGGGGCACTTGTTAAAGGGACATCTGTAATATTTTAAACAAAAATAAAATTAAAAAACAATTTAGATTTCTGAGCACCACCTTACATCAAAGTCATCCTTTCCGACTGCCGGCTCTATTAGCAGGTTTTCTGCCTTAAAATCCAGTTGGGCCAGGCCCATCCCATTCTGGCTCTGCTTGCCCAGAACTGGAAAGAGTGCAGCTCTCCCTTCCCTGACATTTGTATCTTTTCCTGTGTCTCCTTCCTGTTGTTGCCATGGCATCTGTGTGCCTCCATCTCATGTCAGCCACACCACACTGCAGTTTAGCCACCGGCGTGTCTGTTCTTCTTGCCTGCGAGCTCCGGGGGGTGGGGGCTGCTACGCAGTTTCCCATGGCCCCCTCCTGCCCTTCCCCTCGGTGCAGTGCAGTCTGCGCTAGGTGCTCTGTTAAAGGGCCCCTATGTGGTAGCTTCAGGGTTGCTTTCAACCGCTGAGCCTCAAGCAATACCCTGTTGACAAGAAGTGTTAAGTGATTATTTGTCCTGTCCTGATCAATGTGGCTCCACGGTTAGGCCATAGACCCATGCACCAAAGGGTGGCGAGTTCGATTCCCAGCCAAGGGCATGTACGTGGGTTGCAGGTTCGATCCTGGGCCCTGGCCAGGGAGTATGCAGGAGGCAACCAATTGATGTGTCTCTTTCACATCGAGGTTCCTCTCTCTCTCCTCACTTCCACTCTCTAAAAATCAATGGAGCCCTAGCCAGTTAGGCTCATCAGAAGGTCAGACATGATTAGAATCTCCAGCCTCAAAAGGAGTCACTTCTTTCTCTGCACTGACTCTGGCTCTCTGCATTCTACTGGATCGCGGATGGAAGCTGTGGTCTGGTTTTGCTCTTCCCCAGTCCCCCCTCCCACACTCAGATGACTAAACCACCCTAAGACTTTTCTTGCTAAAGCAGTGGGAGGCCCTCACACTCCCTCACTCTCAGGCTCCCCAGTGGCACTTGTCCTTCCCTCCAGTTCTCAATCTCAGGTCATTGTTTTGGGAACAGAGCCCTGGAGAAGCACTTGAAACCCTGGAGGCTGAGTAGGGAGTTGCTTGTACCAGCTGAAACAATCACAGGATCCAGACTGGAGACAGAGGGGAGGGGGAAAAAAAAAAAAGCCAACTCTGCCCCATTCAGCTGGCTCTCCATTCAGCCTGGGTGGAGGGGACGGCTTCGTTTGTGGATCTGGTCAGCAGCAGCATTCCTGGAAAACTGGCCCATTGTGCAGCTTTCTCGTGAACTTCATCCACCTGTCATGCCGGGCTGGAGGCGAGCCAGGCCAGGCAGGAAAGAATCGGCTGCAGGATACTGGTGTGTGTCAGCGGCCCCAACCCTCCCATTCCTGAGCGCAGATGAGCTAGGAGCCCGGAGGCCTTGCTGTGCCATCTGGGCTTGGGAGGCCACAGAAAGACATTGAGGGAGGGGCGGCCCAGAAGGGGTGACGGAGCTTTTGAACTCTCTGTGGGCCCCTCTTTGGGACTTCAGATTCATCTCCGCAGGGAAACGGCCTGGCTCTTGCTCAGACGCGTCTCTTTGTTCCCCCTGACCTCATCCTGCGCGCATAAGGCCGAGCCTCAGTCCAAATGATGATGTCCAGGTCCTTCCCGCCTCCACAGCGCCCTCCCCTTGGCCTCTCCAGTCGGTCAGAGAACTGGCCGCGATGACATCAACCGGCTAGAATGATATAAAACTTCCCTTTTCAACTCCCAGACTCCTGGATTCATGTTTTGTTTTGTTTTTAATTTCCAAACGATTTCCCTTTTTCCACCTGGGTTCCAACCCCCCTCGCCACCCCTATCTCCATCAATTTTCATTTCCTATTTTCCATGAGCAGGTTTCAGGCAACGAGGGAGAAGAAATATGCGTTCCCAAGGAGCTCCAGCTCCTGAGGATAGCCAACTCCGGGCAAGTCGGAAGACTATTCCACAAGCAAAGGACTCCAGCTGGTGGGGTCATGCCAAAGCAGTGTCACCTTTCTGTCCTGGGAAGAAAGGTGTCAGACAGTTCCTCCTCATGGTGAGAGGTCTCACAGTCACTGCAGGTGATGAAAAATGGGCATTTACCTGTCCAGCTGGATGTTGGGGACAGAGCACCTACAGGGTCATCCATAGATTTGAAGTTAGCAAGGCCACAGGCCAGACTGTCTCAAACTGTAACATGCATGTGAATCCCCAGACACTTCTAAGATGCTGGAGATTGGGGTGGGGGCTGAGTCTGCAGTTCTAACGAGTTCCCAGGGGATTTCGATGCTGCTGGTTCTCAGACCGCACATTGAGGAGCAAGGTTGCACGTACCTGGCACATTGCTCTTCGGAGCTTTATCCCAAGGCAACATGGATCTAAAGCTGTATTGGGGCAGGAAGTTTTCATTTAAGAAGGAGGATTGTGTAGTGGAAAGAAGACTAATTAGGATCAAGGAAACCAGGGCTGGATTCCAAGTTACGCAATGAGCGAACTGGGTGCGTTCGGATAAGCTGTAACCTCTCCGAGCTGCAGCAACGAGGAGGAAGTGAAGGCGGGTTGGACAGGCCCCAGGCTTTTCATACGGGATGTGTGTTCGGAAAGGTTTGGGCCACTAAATACATTGCAAACAGCAGAGTACCCTGGGTGGTCTCATCCGAGACAAATGAATAATTTCCATTTCACCTTTTGAAATTTAGAAAATGTATCAGGGCATAAACAGAAACACCCATTGAGAAACCTCTGGATTTGAGGGTGTCATCCTGTAACCTCAGTGATGAGCATAAAAGGGAAAGAGGAATGGATTTTCGTTGTGTGTAACGTATAGATTTCTATCGGCCATGGTTGGTTTTAATGCTGTATCTCTCCCTAAAAATCATTAGGAGAGGAGAAGACAGGAGCATGTGAAGCTATTGAAAGGGTGTTTCTGCCCAAAAACAGAGGAAATGACTGTGTGGTTGGGGATGCTCTGAGTGACACCTGCCTTGTGGTTCCCAGTTTGAGACCCAGCAGGAGACAGGAAACCCACTTACATCAGGATAACTTGAAGAGACCCGTAGAGGGTCCATTCAAAGGTATGTGTGGGCTTCCTAGGGCTCAAAGGTGTGACAAGAGAGGCAGTTAGGGCATCCTAGGAAGATCCTGCTCTACTTACCCAACTCTCAACCCTTTCCCCAAAACACTGCGCTGGCAACTTTGTCTTGAATTAGGTGACTGTGCATGTCATATGCGGGTCAATTTCTGGGTTTTCCTGTTTATAAATTTTCTATCTTTGTCCCTACATCCCATTTTTTAAATTCTGATAGCTTTATAGTAAGTCTCCATACATGGTAGTCCAATGCTGTCCTTCTTAAAGACTGTCTTAGTTCTTCTGGGTTCTTCGTAGTTTCAAATATATTTTTGAATAAGCTTGTCAGTTCCACAAAAATACATGTTGGGATTCTAATCAGAATTGTATGGACTCTATGGGTTAATTTGGGGAGAAGTTATAGCAATACTGAGTCATTCAATTCATGGTTCCCTTAGGTGAATACATAGATTTAGATCTTTCATTTCATTCCTTTCTGTAAAGTCCTTTTCGGGTTTTTTGGTCTCAAAGTTATACTGTCCTGTTCATTGATTCACTGGAAGAATTCTGTTTCTCCCCCACAGCTTTTTTGTACTGTTTGTATAAGTGCTTTACATTTTTGTTTTCACTTATCTTCAAATTACGTTGAGTTCTAACTGGTGTTACTTGCTGATGGCTTCCAGGGTATTTATTATTTCAGTCTATCCAATTTTTTTTATAACACAGGGTTGTTTATGTGAGTGAGTTCTTTCAGCTTTCACATTCTCATTCTAAACAAGAGAATATTGTGTTGACCCCTTATGCAGTGTCATTTCCTTGGAAATACTGTCAGCTTTGCCTGCAATCTACAGCTGCATTTCGAGGGGTATGTCCTTTAACATTCATGTTATAGAACCTCCTCAGAGGCCTCATGTTGATTTGATTCTATCTTTTCAATATGAAAAGGAATTTTTTATCTGTCTTTCTGTTTGCCTATCTATCTATCTATCTATCTATCTATCTATCTATCTGGTTTTTCTTTTAATAGTTTATTGATTTTTAGAGAGAGAGGAAGGGGAGAAGAGAGAAACATCGATGTGAGAGTGTAACGTTGGCTGCCTCCTGCACACCCCCTACTGGGGATTGAGCCGGCACGAGCTCTGACTGGGAGCTGAACCGGCAACCTCTCGGTGCAGGGGACGACACCCAACCAACTGAGCCACATCTGCCAGGGCTCTATCTGGTTTTTCTTACTGTCCACCTGAATTTCTCTCAGAACTTAAGCTAGCAAACTGGTTAACTAAGAATTTCTATCCATAGTTCAGTAATTCAGATACCATCTGAAAGTGGTAAGGTTTCTGTTACTCTTCAAAGTTTTGGCCTTCACATTTTTCTTTCAGAACCTCCTTTGATTTTAGTTTTAATCTGCTCCATTTACTCTCTGGTCACTTAAGGAAGCAAAATTTCACTTATCTTGATGATTATTTTCTCATAACTTAGCATTTCTTTCTCAACAACCACAAGTGGGCTTAATCTCCAACTATTTTTCCCAATTTTCAGGGCTTTAAAAAAATTGATGTGCCCTGGCCCATGCGGCTCATCAATGAGGCTCCCAGTTGGTTGGGAGTCATCCCATGCACCAAAAGGTTGGCTGTCCAATTCCTGATCAGGGCACATCCCCAGGTTGTGGACTTGATCCCTGGTCTGCTTTGTGTGAGAGGCAGCCGACTGATGTTTTGCTCTCATGTTGATGTTTCTCTCTCTCTCTCTCCCTCTCCCTTCCTCTCTCTCTAAAAATCAATAAAAAATATATTTTTAAAAATTCATGAGAATGGCAAGGTGTTTTATACATCACGAACTCTATTCCATGCATGTTCCATAAAGCCTGTCAGTTCTGCCTTTTTTTTCTTTTTGGTTAAGTAGATTCCAACAGCAAATTGAAGTGCTGTCAAGAAGGTGAATGAACAGGAAGGGAAATTATTGCTGGTGAGCAACAACAACAACAAAAAATGCAGGTACAAAGTATGGACTTTTAGTCTCCAATCTTCTCTTTCTTTTCACATCATGATAGATGCCCTCCATCCAGTTGGGCAGGCATTACTAGCTCAGTCCTTTTAATTCCCTCTCTTGGACGCTTGATACTGGATACCGTGCACCTGCTAGTGCATTGGAAAGAACAGAGATTTGTGGCTCGGTAAAGGTTGTGTAAGCCTTCTGAGCCTCATTTTTATAACCCATAAAATTGGGGCATGCTTCATATGTTTCTCTGAAGATTATGAGTGGTAAGATACAGTGCTTGACACGCAGAAGTCATCCAACAAAATATTGGTAGCCCCCCACCCCCCGCCACCTCTTCTTCAGATAATCTGCTGGGTAATTTTCACACTCATCAAGGCAGAGAGCCCTGCCAGGGCCTGGTTCTCCACGTCAGAAATGTTTTCCATTCCTACACTTTCTACGCAGATTATTTACTTGGCGTGCCTCTGGCTGTCAGTTCTACCAGCTAAAACGTCTCTGTCCCTAATGGAAACAACACGGCAGGTGTATCCTCTCCTTGTCACCATATTACTGCTCGTGTATTTTTCAGTCCAGATTTCAAATCCATCTGCTAAATTTACCATGTGCATGCCTCACTCTACCTCTCTGAGTGACGTGTGGTCTTTTATAAGGTCACACGATGCTGTCAGGGCTGCTGCCCTCTTTTCTCCTGAAATGAGCTCCAAATTAAGTGCACTGTCTCCTCCTGGGGACTCTAGGTCAAACTCCTTACCTAGGAACTGGACTTATTGAAAATATGGCCTATGATCTTCCAAAATCAATTCATCATCAGAGTCAGTGCCATGGGTTCATTCTGTAGCTAGGCAACAAAGCAGGAGATACCCTGGTTAGTAAATCTTTATAATAATAATTGGATTTTAGTGTCTATTAATGGCCAAGAGCACTTTGGTTATTACAGAAATGAGTAACACATACAGTTCCTGGCCTCCCATAGCCTACCATCTAGTGAGGGACGAGAGACATATAGAAACAGATCACAGATCGATTACTCTACGGTGTCATGAGTGGGGACACAGTGTTGGTAGCACAGGCGGGGCAAAGAGATGGGGGAAGGCGATCTACACTGAGGGAAGGGCGTATGCAAAAACAGTACTGAGAGAGAACAGAGGACGGTCAGGCGATTGTAAGTTATTCCGTGTGTCTTCAGTGGAGAGGGTGAAGGGGTTGGGTGAGGGAGGTGATCTTGAGACAATAGGGCAAAGGTCAGTAAACTAAGGCCTGCAGGAGGGCCACCTGTTTTCCTAAGTAATGTTTAATGGGAACACAGCCATACGCATTCATTTACACAGTGTCTGTGGCTGTCTTCCTGCCATGATGGCAGAGTTGAGTAGCTGCCACGAAGACCGTTTGGCCTGCAGAGCAGAACATATTTACTACCTGGCCTCGTACAGAAGAAGTTTGCCAACCACTGCCACAGAGATACGAAACAGTCAGAACACGATGATCCTGGGGAGCCACGCTAGAGAATCTAGGCTTTATTCAAGGGGAAAATAGGAAGGCTACTGAAGGATTTGAGCAAGGGAACGGCACGTTCATCAGATTTCTGTTTTAGGAAAATCACTTTGGCTGCATATGCAGAATGGATTGGAGGGGCCAGTCTGAAGGGAGGGACACCAGTTGGAAATTTATTGCAATCATCTAGACAAGGTTGTGAAGGTTGTGGCCTGAACTAATGTCATGTCCAAAACTGTGATAGAAGATACTTATGAAAGACAATAGTTGGAAATTTATTGCAATAATCTAGACAGGAAGGTTGTGGCCTGAACTAATGTACGTCCAAAGCTGTGTTACAAGATACTTATGAAAGACAATAATAGTGGCATTCTCTTTTCTTAGATTTTCCTTCTGTGACCGCTCCTCTTTTTTTTAAATTTCTCCCTTCCTGTCGCCTTCTCTCTCCTCCACAGTTTTTCCAGCATGATCCTTCTTTTCCCTTCTTCAAACACCCCCTTCACATCTGACACTACACTCCTTGTCAAGGTCAAACACACAAAAACTTTAGGAGTCTGCGTGTTTGAACTTCTACAGCTGTGTTGTTACTCTTACGGTTTATCTCTTCCCGAATCTCAACCACGGACCTGCGGCCCCACGAGCCCTCATGATTTCCCTCCTCCCCCTTTTCATCTAGTCCATCCACTCGGGCCACTGCAACAGTTTCAGGAATCTCTCGATGTGTCACCCAAAGGACCACGTGGCTGCTGGCCCAGCACGCACCATTCATCAACATGTTCAAACTTTTGAAGCCTGGAAGACTGTCTTCATTATGCTAGTTGTTACATATGATGACACTGGAATTGAGACAGGTTAAATTAGTTGGCCAAAGCCACAGCAAATCATTAGGAAACCAGTTTTCCCAGTTCTTTACCTGTGCTCTTTCTGGCTCAGTGCATCTAACAGCTGAAAATTCTTGTCAAATTAGAGAGAAAATAGCAATCACCATTTTCACTCTGTGATCCCATCCAATTCAACTACCTGAAGAAAGTTTGTCAGTAGCCTTGTAGCTGTCCCGGTGACTTGACTATAAATAGTTTTCTTAAAAAATTCCACTGGGGGGCGGGGGGCTTAGAGAGGGGTGGAGGGATTGAGCAAAAAAGAAAAGAAAAAGGGGAAAAATTCCACTGAGTAGATCAATTGCTTTCCGATGCTGAGATCCAACTGGTAGTGTCAGAAACTATCCAGAAATTAATTACGAAATAAAAAAGAGGTTACTACCCAGGCTGGAAGAAGGAAAATTACAGGTGATATTTTAGCCTTTGAAATATAAAAGTGTTAGGGATTTTATGATTTTCATTTGATTGCAGTTTCATATCACTGTGCTTTTTAAATACCCAATTTTCCCAGGTAAATCATTCACCTCAAGAAATGGTCTCATAACCCTTTTGTAGCCCACAAAAATGTCACATGATTATCACCATCATTTCCCAGCAGCTTCGATGCCACAAAAGAGTCATATGTGACATACTGAAGCCAGATGCTGTCATTTTTATAGCACAGGGTTTGAAAGAACATGTGGGTGTTGCGGAAAAGCTTGGTCCCTTCTAGCCAGTTCCACAAGCAAGGCCTCAGGCGAGCAACCGCCAACGATGGAAAATCTCAGGCCGTCAAGGCCATGGTCGCCGGAAGCTCCTTGATCTGGTTGAGGTCTTCTAAAGCACACTGTCCAATATGCAGCCACTTGGCACATGTGGCTATTCAATTTAGGTTACTTAAAATTAAATAAAGTTTTAAAAGACAAGAGGTAAGTGTCGGTGAGAAATGTGGAGAGAAAGGAACTTTTGTGCACTATTGGTGGGCATGTAAATTGGTGCAGCCACCATGAAAGACAGTATAGAAGTTCCTCAAAAAATTTTAAAAATAGAATTACCATATGATCCAGAAATTTCGCCTCTGGCTATATATCTGAAAAAAACAAAATCACTAACTCAAAGAGATACCTGCACTCCCATATTCACTGAAGAATTATTCACAACAGCCAAGACACGGGAACAACCTAAGTGCCCATCAACAGATGAACTGATAAAGAAACTGAGTTGAGAAGAAGCCCTAGCTAAGGGCCCCAGCAATCTTGGGACTTTAAAAAATGGAATACAGTAGGGACAGAGGTGAAGAGAACCTAACAGTTGGTGAGCACAGTATCAGAAAGGATTTCAACCAGCTGCAGGCAACTGAAAATCCAACTAACCCGTGACTTCAACCATTAAGAGGTTTATTTGTCAAGAAAATTATCACTGCCCAAGGCTCCTTCTAGCTTTCTGCTCCATTCTCTGTAGTGTGTGGCTCTCAACCTTACAGTTGCAATATGTCAACAGTGTTCTTCCGTATTCCTGGAAAATTAAAATGGGCTTCACCTTTTTATCAAGAAAAGGATGCTTCCACATGTACCTTCTTCAACAGCTCATTGAGCAGAACTTTCTGCCACCCGTGGCAGTAAAAAAAGCAAGAAGAGAGATTTTTGTTAGCTTTAGAGTGAACCACACGAAGTTGCCAATATTGGAGCATTTTTAATAGACAAAGAGGCCATTTCAGATGGTTCAGTCTTAGAGTTGGACAAAACTGAGGCTCTGTCTGAAAGAAAAGAGGAGAAGGGTAGACACTGGGCAACTAAGCTAGTCGGCTACTAGCTCCCATCTCGCACCAGGAACCTATGAGTGTCGCAGCCCCTGAAGGCAATTGTTGTATCATGTCTAAGAGAAGAGACTGCAAGTTATTTAGTGGAAAGATGCAGAACCAAAATGGAAAGCTAGACCCTTTTGTCTCAAAGTCTCCGTGTGCACCCCACCATTTTCTCAAGGGAAAAAGCAACAATGGAAAAGCTCCTTTATAAACAACATGAAGTTAAAACAAAAGGTTTGATCAGGACAGAGTGTGTGTTGCACAATACTTTAAATCAGTCACAGATGTGTGGGGTTCTTTTTAATCCAAGGTATCAGTCACCAAGGAGTGAAATAAGATTGTATATAAGTGAAGGAGAACTACATTGGCTCCTTCTGTTAGAATTTAATTCAATTTCCATGTCTGCCTCCTCCCCTTGGGGGAATGATGATCTGATTTGATATTGAAAGGACTAGGCAAAATAAGATTATTTCAAGACAATATTAGAAAAGAAATTGGTGTCAGATTTTTTGTTTTTGTTTGCTTTGCCTTTTGGAGAGGGGGACTTTTTTTTTAAAGGGAGAAACTTGGAAGTTAAAGAAAACAAATCCACAGAATTTAAAAATGCCTGTCTAAAAAATATAAAACCACTTCCATCTGGGTTATTGAATTCCACGGTTTACCTCTCCTAAGACATATTTTTCCACTCTTGTGGTTTTATATTTTGTTGATAATTTTCCAGGGTTTTTTTCCTAACTCTTTGCTGAGATCCCACCCTTTGTATTGAATATCTCACTTGCATGTCCCATAGAACACTTTATAGTCAACATATCCAAAACTGGCTTCGCAATCTTTCTCCTAAAGAAAACAAAACATCTGATTCCTCTTCTAGCACATGTCCTCTCTGTGAATAACAACAATCACCCCGTTGCTCAGACCCAAAGCCATTCTCAGTTCTTCATTCCTTCATTCCTTTCATCTCCAACCAATTCCCAAAGCCTGTCAATAGAATCCCTAAGATCGAAGCGCAGATGTGAACCCTGAAGATAAAATTCCAGCTCTCAAGTTAGGCACGAGGAGTAGAAATACCAATGTGGAATCACTGGATACAGGGCGGATAAGCCATGAAAGTGGACAAGATCTCCTGGGATTTGAATACAGATGGGGGAAAACAGAAGGCTCTTGACCATATCCAGAGACATGCGGACGTTCAAAGAGCAAGCGGAGAGAGTAGCTGGAAAAAGAGATGGAAGAAAACCACCAGTGAAATGGGAGGGTGCGGTGTCACAGAAGCCAAGGAAAGGGGTTCCCAAGGAGAAGGGAGAGGTCAGTGGAAGTGAACCCTGATGAGAGGTGGAGTGAGAGGAAGGCAGGGATGCAGACACTGGACTGTCAGCATAGGGGGGTTTTGTGCCTTTGACAAACTCAAGTCAGTGGAGTCACGGGGACAAAGTGGGTTATGGAGGTAATGAGGGTGAAGCAGAAATGACTGCAGCAGAGATAAATAACTGCATAGTTCTGCTGGGAAGGGGGAGATTGAAATGGAATAACTGAAGGCGGGTGTGAAGGAAAAAGACGGCTAGGGTTCTATACACAATTAAATGCCCAGTGCCCAGCGCAGTGGGTGGCACCTAACAGGAGACCCACAAACAATTTCTGAGGTGGCGACGTGGCTGAGTGGGTGAAATGGAAAACAACTCTACGATGTAAAATGGTGTTTCCAATGATAATTTGGATTGAAAGGGAAGATCTGGGGGTGGGGGTGGGGGTGGGGGTGGGGGTGGGGGCAAAGAGACCATTCAGAAGATTGAATAACCCAGTAGAGAGAAGAAGAGAGTTTAAAATAAGGGAAGGATAGAGGTGGTGGAGACAAGAAAGGAGAGAACAGATTTGAGACATGCTTAGGGGGCGACTATTTGAATGTAAAGGGTGATAAAGAGGAAATAGATGAAAAAGGTCATGGCACTTCGAGCTTAGACAACTGCATGTATGCTTTTATTACTAATCAAGATCAGAAATATCAGTGCTAGATAAAGGTTTAGGGTGTGGAGCAAGTAGGGGGTGGAGAACTATATGAGAAATGTCCAGTTAAAGATGTTGGGAATATACACGTGAAGTTCAAAAGGGAGATGGGAGGTGGAGGGAGGTCACTGTACTCAAATAGCTGTCTTTTCCATGTATCCCTCTCTAAATCAATTATCTGTGTCTGTTTCCAGTCTCAGCTTTAAGGTCCTCGGAGTCAGGTACCTTGTCTTCACTGTATGCCCGGTGTCGAGCACATAAAAGTTGCTCGATGAATGATCCTTGAACTTATGAATGGTTCTTGAACCCTGGGAATCCAAGGCTGAAGACAGGTATCTGCTGAAGCCATGGGAGGAGCGAGAGTGCTCACAGTCCCTAAGAAGGACACGAGGAGGAAACCTCCTGAAATACTAACATCTAACACGGAGGAAGAGAAAAGCTCACAAAGAGAGGACTGGGAAGCAGAGCCAGGGGTCAGGCAGAGGGAACATTCGCCAAGTTTCAAAGGAGGGGATTTTAAAAGGGGAATGGCAAAGAGACCATTCAGAAGACGGAATAATCTAGTAGGGAGAAGAAGAGAGAGGCTCGGTGGCTGAGTGTCGACCTGTGAACCAGCAGGTCTCGGTCCCATTGCCGGTCAGGGCACATGCCCGGACTGTGGGCTCGATCCCCAGCAGGAGGCAGCTGATCAATGACTCTCGCATCATTGATGTTTCTGTCTCTCTCCCTCTCCCTTCTTCTCTCTGAAATCAATAGAAACATTTTATTTTTTTTTAAAAGAGGAGACTGGTAGTGTTCCTGCCTTAGAGATATAATGGAAAGTGGACCTAACCGACTGATTCTGGCATTAGGAAATTAGGAAGTCTTTGATGAACTGTATTCAAGGAACTTTAAAAAAACACACCATAATTAAACATATAAATTGAGGGAAGGAGCCAATGAGATTAAAAGAAGTTGAAGCTAAGAGCAGGGAAGCCTGTAGAACAGTTTTAAGTTTCTATACTATTAGAATTTATAGAAAGTATATCATATTCTTATGTATATCTACTAGCCATTTAATATTTTTCTAGAAATCTGATCATTTGTAGGCTCATACTCACCCAAATATTTTAGCTGCTGAATCACAATAGCCAAGTCAGTGAAATGACTTTTAGTGCCACGGTGTTGGAGAAAGGCAGTCACTTCGCAGACTTTCACGAGACTCACTGCTAGGGAAAACATTTCTCATTCTCATTTCTCCTTTCTCATGACACCCCTTTTCTTGTTTCTTGTAGCAATAAGAGACTCCCAAGGATAAGCAGCCAAGGTAATCATCACTGAGTCTTGTTTCAACACAATTACAAATAGTGGCCCACATTATTGCTTACATCACCCAGCAAAAGAGCACGTCCGTTGGGCTTTGAAATTATTATTAATTTCAGTGATTTTCAAAATACTATTAGGAATAATCTTGTTTACACTAGAATCATGACTGTCTTCAAATTGGTCTCCACTTCATCGTCAACCTCATGTTTCACCATTGGAGAATTTATTCCACAATATTTTGAAAGAATTGGCTAATTGTAGCCAATGTTTACCCGTTGCTAAACTCTTCCAGAATGTCTCTCGAATCTGGTTTTGTACATAATCAGCCAGCTTGAAATAAAATGACATCTGAATGTTTCTTTTATAATAGACTGAACGACATCAAAAGCTTCTCTAATTAATATGACCACCACGGTAAATATTTTTATAAATGACTTGAGCTCTCCTTTTGGGATCCAGAACAAGTCAGCAAGGTAAGGTCACAATATTCGTGGGGGTTGACCTATTTGGACGTCTTTTCCATTTCTCTCTCCTGGGCAATGCGGCTGTTTTCCAATGTTTTATTTTGTTGGCTCAGAAGTAAACAACATTAACCTTCTTACCACTTTAAACTGTTCCAGATATTAGATCTTATTTGAAATGAAGAAACTATTTTTTTTCCAACAGAATAAGGTTTGGTTCATTCTGTTCTGAGTTTTAAAAGTAATAATAAGTAAGTACTTACTCTCTCATTCCTAATATTCAGTGAATACACTCATTGCTTAATTTTTAAATTCTGAACTGGAGTATAAACTCTTCTGGGCAGAGGTCCAATGGGTTTCAGAAGAACTTTTAGATTTAGGATGAAAACATTGAGCTTTCCGTAACCGGCCTGTGCTACATTCTCTGTCTTCAACTTGAAGTAGTTAATTAACACTGTATAGAACCTTCCCCTGGGCTACAGGGACCCAGGGCGAGCACAGCGCCGCGGTATCAGAGGGGAGATTGTTAGACCTCTGGTTGAAAGCTACTTCTCAGTGAACCAGAAATTGAACCCCCAACCCCCCAAACCATAATCTAATCAACTTGCACGCTCGGGTCAGGCTTTAGCATAATCAGACCTGTCGTTGTGGCACAAAAGGCTGCCGTTAAGTGTCAATCTTTCTATCACCAACAGGAAAGTCTACTTCCAAAGTGTTTACAAGTCCAGCTTTGGGAAATCTGGTCCTAATCCCAGACTAACTTCCTCTGTGATAATTGCTAACATAACACTACAACACAGTGGCCTTGTTAAGGGAGCCCTTATTTCAGAAATCCAACATCTACCCGGCTGCCTTCCTAGAGGGCCTTCTATTGACGCAGATGCCAGAGGCTGGGCTTCTTGGGACCCCAGTCGGTTCACGGGCCTTCCCTCCCCAGATGAAGGGATAAATTAAAATCTGGACCCAAACTCCTCATTCCTCATTTCCTGCATCTGGAAAATATTGAAATAAGTTTGTTGCGATAAAACCAGTGTAAGAAAACCAGGTTCTGGAGTTAGAGGATTTGCGGTGGCATGAGCTAAGTAAAGCAAGTAAGCCAGAGGGGTCCCTGCCTCTCTATCTTGGTAGCAAAGGTTTGCAGTGACCACAGTGAAGAAATGCATTGTCATAGGGGAGGTATCATTGGAAAGGAGCTTCCATTCGCACACTGGGCAAACATTTTTAAGAACATTCACCGGAGGGCATTTGTCTTGTCTAATCTTCCCATTGAACCACAAGTTTCTTGACATAAGAACTGTGACATTTCCTCAACTGCTAACACAATTCCTGGCCAATAGCAGGTACCCAGTACATGTTTATCTAAAAAATTAATGACTCTTAAGGATCTGAAGTTTAGGGCCCTGAAAATCTGGACATTTTCCAGAACCCAAGGAAATTCTCCAAATTAATATCATTTGTGTTTTAAATTGCTGGTTTCAGTATAACCTTACTATAACATTCATATGTACAGTCCAGTTCATTAGGGAGTAGTCGATGGTATCAGAAATTACACATTTCTGGATTTATCACCAAAAGACAGTAAAAATGCATCTTCTCGTTCCAGAAAATGCTTTTCTTATTCACACACATCCCAATGGATTGTGATATAAGTTTGAACAAGCTTAAGTCTTTCTTCTAGAAAGAGCCAGAAAAGACTGTGATGGTTAATTTTATGTATTCGCTTTGAGGGTGTGTTTTTGGATGAAATTAGCATTTAAATTGGTGGACTTTGAATACAGCAAATTGCTCTCCCTCTCTAATATGGGTGGGCCACATCCAATCAGTTGAAGGCCTTAATATAGCAAGAACTGACCTTCTCTGAGGAAGAAGGAATTCTACAGCAGACAGCCTTCAGCCTTGAACTGCAACGCTGGCTCTTCCCCAGATCTCTAGCCTGTCAGATTTTGGACTTGTCAGGCTCCACAATAGTGTGAGCCAACCCTCAAAATAAATCTCTTTATATATGGACATCCTATTGGTCCTGGTTCCCTGGTGATCTCTGACTAATACTCAGATCAATAGGCATATTACACAATCTATCATCCAGCAACTCTGGCCCATTTTCCCCTAGAACATTATTATGAGGAAGATTCACCGCACTGCTCATTTGCACAATGAGCTCACTTCTTTTCTGAGAGTAGCTTAAGACTAAACAAAGGGTGTCCTCATGGCCGTGTCATCTAAACCAAGCAGTGCACTAGGTGTCAGGAGACCTTGGTCTCAGTTACAGCTCTGTCTCAAGCTATCTGTGATATTTACCCACCTGCCTCTCAGTTTCCTCTCTGGACAATGAAGGGCGATGGAAGGAAAGAAATTGGGTCTGAACAGGTGTCCTTAACCTAGAGCCCATGGCTGGGCTTCAGGACATCGGTGAGCCTCCTGCATTATAGGCAAACACTTATATGCTTATTTTCCTGATAAGATGGTTTGTAGCTTTCAATAGTTTCAAGTAGGTCAGGGGACTGCAAAAAGGGGACTGCAAAAAAGGACTTGTAATGGCCATGGCTCTTTCCAGATCTGAGCTACCATAATCCTCTTCTCTCAGCCGCAGGTGGTTTGCAAGTATATACTAATATACACAGATATACCATGTATACATATATATCTTATCTACATATAAATATGCATTTATATATAAATATATACATCTAGCTATATATGCATATATGCTCTATGTGTGGCTGTATCTATTTTAATTTAAGTGGAATTAGGTTTTATATATATGCATATTAGTATTCCGTATTCATATTCATGGAAATATGAACTCTGTGTCATTCACATAGGCTGGTGGCTTGCGTGGTGGGTAAAATAAAATTTGGAAAATTTGTGGGCAAAGTTTACAAAGTTCCCTGAAAGAGAAGTATGATCGTTAAAAGAAAGAACAGCCTGTGGGTATATTTCTTAGGCAATCTCCCCTGGGGCCTATATCTCAAAAGGAGGAATCTAGGTCTGGGAATCTGAGTGTCTGCCAGGTCGAGAATAGTTGCATTTGGGGGAGACCTGTCTTGCATGGAATCGGCATTGTGAAGTTGAGATGAATGTAGAAAGACGCTTCTGTGATAGCCGGGGGGAGTGGGGGAGCATGAGAGAGATTTCTAGCTGGAGAGGAGAGGACAGTTACTGGAAGGGGTGGTGGGCAGATGAGGTAGGAGGTTGAAATGGAGACGATGGTGGAGCCATGGCTGTGGCAACCGGAGCTGAGGGAGCAGCAGGCCCAGGCATGTCATTACTCATGAGGGTGGTTATAGCTCGCTATTTCCACACACTGTAGTAAAGCGGCCATCTGACCATCTGGCCCGGGGCGCATCGGGGAGGAGTCACTCAGGGCCAGGGAGATATTCCCAGAAGCATCGCCTTTGAAGAATGACCCTTAATGGGCTGGGTGACAGCGACGACAGGAAGTTACTCAAATAACGGCAAAAGCATCAAAGAAATGTGGCTTTAGGGGACCTTGTTACATCCCAAATGTTCCCAGCATCGGCTCTCCTAATAGCTGACATTGTTGCCCACATTAGCGCCCAAGAATATTACCCACAGTCATTTTAATTTCCATTTTATACTAGAAATGCACTTTGGGTCATTCACTGGATTTACAAATGGAAGACCGAAATTAGAACATTTATGTCTAAAACCCTTCCAAATCCTGAGGTTCAAAGCCAGGCTAGTCTGAGAAAGTTCAAGATTTGGATGGTGTCCCGTTGCTAACACTGGTCTAGAGCATCTGGTCATAAAAAGTCACGTAGCCTTTTTTTTTTTTTTCCACCTGCGAAAGGAAAGCAGGATTTATTGACATGACTCCAAAGGTTTGGGGAGCAGTCGTGATTATTACAAAGCACTGAGAAGAGAAATGGGAAGAGATCCCCATTCCATCCCAAAGATTTCCAGGCGTAATGACAAGGACAAAGGTTATCGTCATTAACCTTCTTGTGTAATAATGTAGGAATAGTATAATTTGTGAAGGGATACAGGGCTGTGAGCATCAAAGGGGTCAGTCACTGCCTTGACCAGGCTGCTCAGTTGGTTGGAACACCGTCCCACATACCAAAAAGGTTGAAGGTTTGATTCCCGGTCAGAGGACATACCTAGGTTGTGGGTTCGATCCCCTGTCTGTGTGGTTATGGGAGGCAACAGATCGATGCTTTTCTCTCACTTTATTATCTCTCCCCCCCTTCTCTCTCTAAAAAACAATAAAAACATATCCTCTGTTGAGGATTAAAAAATAAAAAAGGTATCTGTCAGCAGTGCTCTCTAGGCATCATCAACCAAAAACTTTGGAATTGAAATACTTTAAAAGGAAGAGACTGGACTGACTCATTTTACTACCGAAAGTATCAGGAGCAGCATCTGTTTTCTATCCCCATTTACTTCTTCAGAGAGAACCTTCCTCCCAAGAAACATCAATGCATTTTCTAGTACAAGTCATTTGTCTTAACTTTGTATTCCATTCTCCCCAAGAGGGAGTCATGTCTGAACCCCACCCCTGGCTCCACAGCTCTTGGCAGCCCCTGACCACCTAAGTGGAGCAAAGGCAAGGCCAAGCCTGTACCAGACCCCGTCACGTACGTCTGGCTTGTGCCCGGGCAATGGGAACAATCTGTAATGAGCAGGGACAAAAACCAAGCCTGATGACAAGGAAACAGATGAGTCCACCAGGGAGTCTTTCCCCAAATGAGTTCCTGAATTGGGCTTTCCATCCCCAGAGGTTTCACTGACCTTTGAGCAGAGAGGCTGACGTTGCTCATCTCCTACGAGGGAGGGAGCTCAGAGATGGGGACCAGGCCGTGGTCTGGGGGAACAGAGTAGGTAGTGGAAGGACAGAGAAGATCGTCTTTGATCGGCTCCTGTTGCCCCTCCCCCTCTGATGCCTCCACACCAGCTTTGGGGACTGTCAGAACTGTTACGGTAACACTGAAATTTAGTTTCTATAAAATTGGAAGTGAGTCTTCTGAGAGTATCTGAAGATCCCATTAACTCTAGAAATTCAGCCCCCAAACAACCTAGAGCAAGAGCTGAGCTTATCTAAACTTGGCTCCCAAGTATACTCAGAAACCTGTATTCAGAAATACTAGCCTTTTTGTTTGTTTTTCTAGTAAACATTCAGTAGTTAACCTCCAAATCTTCTGAGTTTCTAAGAAGGAGATTTTTTTTTTTTCCCCTCATGCAAACGCTGGAGAGAGAAAGAGCTGAGTGTTTCCCAGAGCCAACGGGTGGTGTCAGTGAGAAACGGGCTACTGCGGTGGGACCCAGAGGCGCGGGTGGCTGGGGAGAAGGCGGGCTAACACCAGAAATCCACAGTCCCAGGGTGAAAATCGAACAGAAATTGCTCCCCTCTCTCTGCTTGGAAATGTTTCCAAGGGCCACTTGCATTATAAACCTGTTTTTTGTTTATTTGTTTTGTTTTAAAATCTATTTTTATTGATTTTTAGAGAGAGAGAAAGGGAGAGAGAGGGAAAAAAACAGGAATGAGAAACATCAATTGGTTGAGTCCTACATGCCCCCTACTGGGGATTGAACCCAAAACCCAGGCATGTGCCCTGACCGGGAACCAAACCAGTGACCTCTTGGTGCATGGGATGACACTCAACCCACTGAGCCACACTGGCTGGGCATAAACCTGTTTCTTAATCAAAGAGGATAACATGTGCTTTGGGGGATAACACCTATAGTTTTATGGGAATGTCTTAACAAAGGGGACCAAAAAATAAGGGAACTGGTGAGCCCAGCGTCTTCATTTTTGCAGACAGAACCCCGAGGCACACAGGGGGAAGGTGGCCAAGGACTCACAAGCGGAAAGCGAGGATTAGATCACAGGCTGATGGATTCCCTCCAGATTTCCATGCCCTCCCTCTTCTGAAGCCTACTCCTATGGCCCCTAGCGGGACTCCCCGGTGGCTTCTGCCCAACTTCTCCATGGGGAAATGATGTTAGCGGGGCGGCTAGAGGAAATATCTCGGGGTCCAGACTCATGATTCCCGAAGGAATGCACGCTGGCCTCTCAGGCATGAGGCACCTCTGGACCCTGATCAAAAAGAAGAGGCGACAGCCTAGATTCCGTTCTCTTGTGCCAACCTCTGCTAAAGTTCAGCTCTCTGGGGAGCAAGAGCAAAGGGAACAGGGAAAGGGGAGGAGAGAGAGGAAAGGCCCATGGAGGAGCTGCGATAGGAAGCGGAGAAGGAATGGTAGGAGGAGGTGAGGAGACGGAGCAGAAGAGAAAAGGCAAAGGGAAGGAAGTGATGGAAGGGGGGTGACTATACAAGATGGAACTGAGTGTGTCTTTTTGTCATTGGTTCAGGAACTCCAAAGCTGAGCATCATGTGAAATCGGCTGTAGAAAATACAGTCAATAATATTGTGGTGACTGTGCATGGTGCCAGCTGGGTGCTGAGAGTATCGGGCAGAAGGCTTTGGAAAGCGTATGATTGTCTGACCACTGTGCTGTGCACCTGAAGCTAATATAGAATAATATTGAATGTAAACTAGAATTTAAAAAAAAAATAATTAAGGAAAAGAATAAATAAATAAAAACATCCAAACTCAAAAAAAAAGAAGAAGAAGAAACCGACCCCGATGACACCTTGATCTTGAACTTCTAGACTTCAGAACTGAGAGGAATACATTTCTGTTGTTTAAGCCAAGAGACGAAGGGGGAGGAAGAGAAAAGACTCTGGGGTCATTGCATCCAAGGGTCCCACTTGCACCCTGAGCAGGCAGGAGGCCCCAGTCCTTGCCACCTGAGTGCCGAGAAGAGGGTAGACAGGCTGCCCTCATTTCTTGACCTTCAATACACCCCTTTCTGGACACTCCACAGATTGTACTAAGGGTGCTTCCCGGTCCGGATCCAAACTCAGCTGGGTCTGGGCTTGCACAGAATGAGGCAGGCATGGATTTTCTTCAGCGACTTTTCAGGCAGAGACTCCACCAAGAGGCCCCGAAGCCTCTTAAGCAGATGTGAATGCTGATGTCCTTGCGCAGCCGCGAGGCGCCCCCGCTTGGCTTGCTGAAGCCTGTGGGCGCCCCTGAGCTCCAGGTGGCTTCCAGGCCTCTGCGAGCTCCACGAGTGGCAGAGTCACCAGAACCGCCTGGGCCGCTTCATCAGAAATAGCTCCCGACGCTCAGGAGCAGCCACTCTCTCCGATTCTTACGGCGGCTCGCCCCTGGCTAGTGAGCACGCGGGCCCACGGGTGGGCAGGGACGCCAGCCCGAAGCCCTGGCCGCCTCTGGATTCGGACACCTCTGTGAGCGCCGGGCAGGCCCCGGCGGGGCCCACCGTGGCCGTTTGCCTGGGGAGCCGGAGGGAGGGAGGCAGGCAGATGGGCTTTCCCAGGGACAAAGCCCCAGTGTTCGGGCTGCACTGGCCTTTCTGATCCAGCTCCGCGTCTGCAGTTTGGATGCCTTCCCCGTGAGGAGGGATCCTATGAGCAGTGAAACAAAACAAAAGCGAAAGAACTGTTTATATGAAAAACTGCTCTGGTAAGCCTCTAACAAACTGTAAAGTGCAAGGCCAAGGCGGGGGAGGCATTCCCTCCTCGAGAGAACACAGATGAGGTTAGGAAGGCTGCTCTGAGGTCCTCCTATTAAGATACTAGGTGTCAGACATCAATTAAAGTCCAATATGACCTGCCGCCTTCCCATTGGGGAAACTGGGAGAAGTTGCTGCCTGTGTGTTTTGGGTCCAAGAGTCTATTTTGGATTTACTTAGTTGGGTCTTTTCAAAGCTCCAGGTAGTTCTAACAAAGTCTGGAGTGATACTATACACATCATTAACTACATATTTTATTTGATTAGTCATTTAAAAAAAAAAAAAAATCTGTCACCCGGCTGGTGTGGCTCAGTGGTTGAGCATCCACCCAGGAACCAAGAGGTCACGGGTTCGATTCCCAGTCAGGGCACATGCCCGGGTTGCGGGCTCGATCCCAGAGGGGGCGCGCAGGAGGCAGGCAGCCGATGATGTTTCTCGATGTTTCTATCTCTCCCTCTCCCTTCTTCTCTCTCTAAAAAATCAATAAAAACATATTTTAGAAAATAATAATAATAGTCTTCCCTTAGACAGACAACTTCTCTCAGGGATATGAGATTTTGAACATAAAAATTAATGAAAATGACTAAAAAAAGTTTTATGAGCCCCTAGATAATATTTATAACCACCAGAGACAGGAAAAAGGTTCATTTCAGAACTAGCCACAGGTAAATTGCCTGAAAGGACCCATAAAATAAAACAGAGCCCAGTGTTAAAAGAATGGTTATTTTTAAATGCATGTGATTTGAAATTCCATTATTCTTGAAATACTTTTTAAAGTTTAGTCAGAGGAATTAAAAACAATCTGGACATTTTTGAAGTGACTTATAAAAACAAACTAATAAAAGTAAATAAAGCATTTTTGTTGGTGAAAGTACCGATCAACTACAAGAAATGGACACCTCAGGAAAATAAGCTCCCCCTCCAAAAAAAATGACCAACAAACACGAAGAAAATCAACCTCATTTGGAATCAAAAGAAATGCGAATTTAAGCGAGACGCCCTTTTTTACCCCTGCCAGCAAACTGGCAACGTTTACATGAGAAACTATGACGTTTGGAAGGAAAACTCCAGAGATGAACAAGTTCTGGATGATACTTCAGATTCACAGGGTGTGGCCATGGGAATTGGTGGCTGAAGTGAGAGACTGAGAATCCAGGGTAATACTTTACCGCCAAAAAACAGAGCACAATAAATACTCAGCCTTATTTCTGGGACATAGCCTTAAGTGGCCCATCTCCACCACTTTGTCTCTAAAATCTCCACACAGTTGCGTTCTACTTTATACTCTGCATATTCTGCATCTAAAATCTGCAAATATTTCAGCTCTAGGTATATGGTATATTTTTATATGTTATATTTTTATTTTATATGTTATACGTTTATTTGTCCAAATTCTTCCTCCCTAAGGGGAAGCAGGGGGACCCACCCAGCCTGTGAGTGTATCTGGGAGAGGAAGCTACCTTATGGGGGGTCCTTAACCTGAAGCTATAGGTAACACTGATGTCAAGGGGACACAAAGAACAGAGAATAAAGGTGGGAGCAAAGGTCAGAGAAGGGTGATAGGGCAGGTGTCCAAACCTGAGAAGGGTCAGGAGCAGACAGAAGCCAGAATAAACATTGGGGTTGGAGAAGCAAAGAGAAGTACAGGGGCCCAGGGCCAAGGGAAGGAGCAGCAGGTTGATTTTGGATGGATGTTCGCAATGATCCGTTAGCCACAGATGGCTTTCCTAGAATCTCCCCCACCCAGCCCCAGCATGAGGTGTGGCCAGGTCAGCCATGTTTAAAGTTACAGGGGTGGGTTCTTTTTTACATTTTTGATCACTTACTCACTTTATTAAATTCCTACTCCTTTTCAGGGTCGTGCAAAGATGTAAGTTCCCAAGGGGTGGGGTTCCAAAGGACTTTATCACCCAGCTAGCAGCTTGGCTGACAGTGTGCAGGATCAGATATCGAGCAGCAACTAGTCAGCTATAAGATACGGGTGGCCTTCCTGTGTTTGGAAAAGGTAAGGAAATTGTTCATTCATTCTACAAATATTTGTCAAGGATGCAAACGTAGAAAAGAGCCATCGTGGAAGCTCAGATAAAATGCTGGGGGAGTTCAGAGGAGGAAACTGGCACTGGAGCTGAGACTAAAATCCACTGTATCATTCCTGTGTGTCTGTTTTCAATTCCTTCTTTTATAGGACTGACATTTGCACTGAACACACTGAATTATAATTATCCAGTTACTTGTCTGCCTCCCCCAATTAAACTAAAAGCTTCTAAAGGGCAAGAACTGACTTCATCATTCATAATCCATGGCTAAGTAGTAGTACACATTCAACAAATATTCATTGAATTTTAATTGATTTTAAATTGATAATCAGACCCAGAGTTTGGGAATCACAATTCCAGTTAGGAAGCCCAGCCCTAGGATTTGCAATCCATAGTTTAAGAATCGATATAGAAAGGATGGGGCTTACAAAAGGGTTTATGTTACCCTTCTGAGCAGAGTTTACACCACGGTTTTTCTGAGCTTCCTATAGATTTGTAAACAGTGCCACACACATGCGAAAAATTAAAAAGCATTTGCTTAAAACAATCAAAGGATTCAACTGACGGTGAAGCACAAATTAGTATGACTTCAGAAAAGATTGTCACCATACTCTTGTTGCTTTCTGCACCATTTTCTCTAATCCCCAGCAAGAAAACAGAGGACCTGTGGACTCTGCCTACCTGAGGATTCACATTCGCTTTATTTGACAAAGATGCTAATGCAGTGTGGACCGTCTATGTGAGAACCAGATGTCTCATTTGCATTTGGAGTTTTCCAGTAGAAATGAGCCTTGAAGCCTTGAAAAATGCACTGCGCCTATTTTAATTGACATAGCCCTAGAATGTTGAGACAAACCACTTCCCAGGCATCAGATGCAAAGGTCAGTGTACCCGCTTGAAGGGGTACAAATAACAACGAAGAAGCATTAGGACCAGAGGGATTTGGGGGAGATGGAAGCTATAAGGAGTCAGATATGAGAGGAACGGATAAGTACCCAATTTCAACTAATGCTTGAGACCATCCCATGAACCATTTGTTGCAAAAGCAACTTCTGTACTCATTTAATTTCCACAACAGCCACATGGGGAAACCAATGAAACTCCCTCCTGCAAATAAGGAAATGGGAGCTTGAAGATGCTAAGCTCACTTGCCCGTCACCTACAGCTAGCAATCTTCACATCAGGATTCAAGCCTAGGTCTTGGGGCTCCTGACCGGGCTCCGAAGCAGACGAGGCAGGGAGGAGCAGGCAGGTTCCTTGGTGTCAATAATGAGACTCCAGAGTCACCAAGACTGGCCTCACTGGCTAGAAGCACCAAGAGCTTGTTAAAGGGCCTGCTGAAGAGAGTAGCCAGGCAGGACTCCAGATATTACATCCTTGAGGCCCCTAAGTGAACCCTAAACCCTGAACCTTCACAGGGCAGAGATGCGACATTCCTGGTCAAGGGCTGACCTGGGTTTACCCTCTGGAGTCCTGGTCATCTTGGCTCAGAACAAACAGTGAGTCCAGATTGGAGAGTAAATGAGCTGAACTCCAAAGAGAACTCACACAATCTGATGTATCTTTAGGACGAGTACACTTCTGCCAGCTCGAAGAGAACGTGTGCCCCTTTGAGCAGAAGGAGCTAATCCTTTGGGAATGAGATGGGAAGCTGAGTTGGTTAGGCTGCAGAAAAATCCCAGCATTTAGCTCATTGAAATGGTGAAGGGGGCTGTGGGTCGCTGCTGCTCAGCCCCAGGACTAGGAAATGGTTTGTTGTAAAACATTCAGTGAGCATTTTCTCTGAAGGAAGTGCGCCATAAATGTGTCAAATGACCGTTAGTGATTGGTCTCTGGGGAGAGGTGTGTTGTGCTTGAATTGTGTTTCTTGAAAAGCTGATTAATCAAAGGCAAACTACTGCCCTGAACCATGGACCTAGAGGAGTTCTCTGACGCTACTCTAGAAGGACACATTGAGAATAAAATCTCCCTGGATTTGTGTGGTTCTTTGTGTCTTCGAGGTGCTTTCCTACTCTTGGTTCTTGACCATACTTGTTTCTTGGGAAAGGCAAAGCATTGTATCTTTTTAGGTAAAGGGACAGAGAGGAGAATGGCTTACCAACAAAACCAACATGAGATGGGGCTGCTCTCTCTGCATCATCACCACCATCATCACCATCACCATCATCATCATCATCATCATCATCTCTTACTGATCACTTCACACTCAGCACCAAATTTTGTACCGAGCACTTTGTCCACACCATCTCATTTAATCATCTTAGTCCTAGGAGGTAGGCACTATTATAATTTCCATTTGCACAAGAGAAAAAACTGAGCCTTAAAGAGGTGAATCACACGTAAAAGCACATCTTTTCTACATTTCCTTACTCAAGACCCCACAGCAGGAAATGACAGAGCTGGGATTTGAACCCCCGTCTGGTTTTAGGTGCACACACCCATCCATCACTGTGCTCTGCTTCCCCTCTCTCCCGATGAGGCAGGCGCCTCGGCCCCCTATCTCCCTCGTGAGGAAACTGAAACCCAGAAAGATTAATAATTTCCCCGAGGTGACATGGTGGAGCCTGGCGACAGGCGGTCTCTGCTCTGGAGGAATGTTCCCGAGGTGCAGCTAGAACACCAAGAAGGAGCAGTAAGCAGGGTGTTAAAATGCACACACTGTGCCCAGGCCGGGGGCACCTCCTAGATCACACATAAAAGCACATCTTTTCTGCATTTCCTCCAATGGTCTCAAGAGTGTCATCAGGCATAAGTCAGGAGAGAAAAAAGCTTTTTGCCTATTAATAAAAATGATCCAGTTATAGAAAAGCTTTACATCAGAGGGACATAAAACAATGAAATGGTAGGACAATGGCAAAAACGCTACCTATTTGGGCTACTATATTTCTATGCTCATTGACTGAAGTGAATGTGGCATAGACCCAGACTTCAGTGAAAGGGGAGACCTTGCCATCCCTTCTGAGCTACTCACGAGCTGGGGGACCTTGGGCAAGCCACCCGACTCTTCTGAATCAGTTTCGAGGGAAGACTCTAAGGTGAGTTTGCAGCGCTGTTCTCATTTTTACAGGGTGAATTGTGTGCCTGGCATCTTAGCTGGACTTCCACCCGGCTATAATGACAGTACTTTGATAATTATTAGTGTTTTCAAATGTTTCATCTCCTATTTAGACCAAAATAACTGAATTGCTTAATAGTTCACAGAGGGATTCACACACAGTCAGTCAACTGCTCCTCAGAGCCAGCCTGAAAGGTGGGGCCAGTAGGTCCTACCTATTCCTATTATTCCAAGGAGGAGAGGCTCAGGGAGATTCCAGTCGCTTCCCTAAGCTCACGCAGCTAGAACGTGCTAGATGGGAAAGCAAACCTGGCGCTTCTGCACTGGGTTCCAAGGTCAAGTGCTGGCTACGCAGAAGGGCACGGACCTTGCTCACACAGGACTGTTACCGCAGCTTTGCATCGCCTTCCCTTCCACCCACCTCCAGAGCCGAGCACCATCCTGTACGCAGAGCAGGCCCTGCACACGGATGTGCTGAATTCATTCATTCATTCACTCACTCACTCATTCATTCACTCACTCACTCATTCATTCGGTATTTACTGAATGTCTCTGCTATGCGAGGCCCTCTGCTAGGTGCTAAGATACTATGATGAGAAAAACAGACTTGATTGTGTCTACAAGGAGCTTGCAGTGGAGAAGGGAGAGAGGGAGGGAAGCAGGGAGGGTGGGGAGGGCGGGAAAGCACGCTGCCCATGAATAAATAGCCTTTATTTTTTAATCTGGATAAAATACAAAGGGTTGGGTCCAACCCAGGTCATTCTCCACAGTGGTGCCCAGACATTTCTTGGCTCCAGCCCGAGAGTAATATTTCTATCAATACCCTAAAGAGTCCCTAAAGGTAGCGTGGGGTGCGCTTTCTGGATCGCTGGGGAGGAAAGGTGACAGCGTGTCCCCGCCCCCGCTGTGGAAGGTCACGCGTCAGCCTGCTGTGAAGTCATGGGAAGCTTGCGAACTTCGTCTTCTGTGACTTCTCTTCATCTAGATGAGACGACTGTTTATTTAGGGAGGTCCCGCCTGCCCTTGGCTTAGAAACAAGCCATACATTTTACAATCCTCGTGGAAGACTTCAGGGTTTTGTGCCTTTTCTCTTTAGTATAAACTCACGGACACCTCCTCTGAAAGTCAGTCCTGAGTTATGCATCAGTGTTTCCCGTTACACTCAAGTTACATAAGGTGTAACAACTCCGATAATAATTTTCTTGGCATGGCAATTCCATTCAACAGCAAGGGAAGGGAAATAACACTTCTGAGCTTCCTCTTTCTAGCAGGTTCTCGACCCTCCTCTGTTTTGTTCGCTGTTTTATCCTTGGTCCAAGACGCGGCAGCCCTCAATAAATACATGTTGGACAAATCTCTGAATAAATGATGTTAAGGCAATACTATGACTGCTTATTTTACTTGAATCACCCAGATTACCAATCAGAAAATTGGTTTTCTACATTTCATGAAAATACTTATATTCAAGTTGAGAACTGAGTTCTCCTTTACGCAGAATGTTTCAAGAATTAATAAATTTGTATCTTTTTAAAAAAAATGTCCTGCTTTTCACATAGTAGCCATTGACAATCATTTATTTCTTCTAAGCATGTCCACCACTGCATACCTGTAAACGTTATGTACATAACCAGTAGATAGAAAAATAGCAAAGTACACATCTTCTAAGAATTTAGTGCCTGCCCAGCCGGGCATGGCTCAGCGGTTGACGGTCGACCTGGGATCCAGGCGATCGGGGTTTGATTCCCAGTCAGGGCACATGCCTGGGTTGCGGGCTCGATCCCCAGTCGGGGGCGTGCAGGAGGCAGCCGATCAGTGACTCTCTCATCATTGATGTTTCTCTCTCTCTCTCCCTCTCCTTTCCTCTCTCTGAAATCAATAAAGATATATTAAAAAAAAAAAAAAGTATTTAGTGCTTGAGAAGCTTGGGTAACTTACGAATCCAAATCATGGTCTAGGTAATTACTCATTTATTAACACTTTCTACTGATGGTGTGTAGATCTACAACAGTGAACACAGACACGAAAAACTGCCAGGTCTGTTTTGCAGTCTCCTGCGATGTCATAGTCCTATGTTCTACTGCATCCTCCCGGAAAAAATTATATTCATTATTACCGGAAATTAGTTACTCTTGTTGACATAAATTACATGAGCAAATCCTTAAACAATTTTGATGACTAAAGGACACAATGGGAAGCCAACACCAAAAGACCTATGAGCTATAATTCATTTTGTTTCTTAACTAGGTTTGTAAGAAAAAAATCTACAAGAAGAAATTTTTCTGAAAGATCATTGAGTTCCAGGATCTTTCTGTCTTGACTCATGCTCTGAATCAGTGTTGTTGGATGTTTTGGAGAGTCATACTCTCCTCTCAGAGTTAGAAACCCTCTCCTCAGGAGAATGCATTTCAGACAGAAATTGCATATAGCCTCCCATGGTTAAGTCCTGCATGCATCTCAGATGTCCAAACCTTGCTCTTGATTCAACAGCAACAACTAAACGGCAGGACAGAGAGGAAGTGGCCCATAGGAATTTGTGGAAAACCACCCAGTTTCAGCTCCAGGCTCCCACTAGCTGCTAATATCCAATGGGACCTTTCCTTTTGGAGACTCCAAAAATATATCGTTTCCAAATGAACAACTGTAACAAATGGTTTCCAAGGGTTCCTATAAAATATGTCTGTAAGAACTAGCCCCAAGACTCTGCCCTGGTTGGCAAGCAAACATCGGAGTATTATGAAAAATGTTACTACAAACATTTGTGTACAGGTTTTTGTGTGGACGTATGTTTTCATTTCTCTAAGAGTGAAATTGCTGTGTCCATATGGTAATTCTATGTTTAATCATTTGAGGAACTTCTGGACTGTTTTCCAAAGCAGCTACACCATTTTACATTCCCATCAGCAGTGCCTGGGGGTGTGATTTCTCCATGAAACATGCAGTCTTTGTCATGGTGTACCTTGCTTAGTCACTTCCTGGATTATTACTGGTCCAAAGTGCATGTGCCCAGTGCTTCGAAAGCCCCAAACTCAAAATGTCAGAGTTTGGAGAAAGAAAGGGTTTGTTGATCGAGAAGACTCCAACCGAGAAGACAAGAGCCCTGGTGATACCTCAAATCCATCTTACCAAAGTACAGAGTTTAGGCTTCTTTTATGTCAAGGGAAGGAGAAATGGGAGGGCCTGTAAAACTCGAGCCCCAAGCAGAATTCCTCTAATGATTGGCATGTCTACGTACAAGACTAAGCAGAGGTTAGTAGCCTGAAGGCCGTGGGAACAAAGCAGGCTGAACACGACAGAGCCAAAGAGAACCTGAGCATCTCACTCCGCTGCAAGATAAGGGGGCTGTGACGCACAGGCCTCATGCCTTTGCGTTAAAGTGACGCGAGAGTCTTGACATTGAATTCCCCTCAGTCTGCTAGAACCTTCCTGTTGTTTTAATGATGTTTTCTGTGCTTGGCTTCCTTTTAGGATTTTCAGTGGCGTGAAAACTCACAAAAAAGTTCACGCATAAACACAACACGCACAGATTCTTAGATGTCAGTCAGTATCGCTGCCTAGGGCTTTGTCGAGCACCCCCAGAGTTTGTCTCTGCCCCTCTCCAGTCAGCAAGGACTGACTGAGAACCAACAAATGTAAGTTGATTTATATTCGTACAAAACGTACGATTTCCAAAGGGGTAGGCATCCTCCCATTTAATCCTACCTGGCTGTTTCTTCTGAAAGGTTTGATATTGGAGATGCACATCTCAAATAGCCAAGTGAAGACAACTTCGGGTACTTTAGCTTTGGAGTTTTGTACCCTGTGTCCTGCTCCACCCACCTTCCTCTCCACCTAATATAAATCTTTCCCTTTTTAAAACCTGTAACGTTCAGAGGAATTCTCCTTCCCCGCAGGCATTCCTACCTGCAAATTGCGGTCCCTCCTTAGCAGCCCTGATCTCCTAGCTGCCCCGGGCCGGGCGTATTCCAAGTCTTTCTGCACCGATGTCACACCTCAAATGTGCCTGCTCCCCGGGCTCATGCTGGAGTGAACGAACAACCACAGGCTGACGCCAGGCCAGGCTGCGTTCCTGCCCGCGGGGGCCCTAAGGAAATATCCCAGCAAAGGATGTGACCACAGAACAATGCTATCAACAAACCGGGTCTTTTCTCCAACAGTGATCCCTAAACCTCTGAGCAGCCGGCTTTCTTCTGCTTTCTTTACGGCCTTGCTCTCCAATTGTTTGCACCTACACTCTTAAAGTTTATTTCTATGGTCTTTCTATTTTTTCCCCTCATTTCTTGTGTGCTTGCATTTTTTAAAGCCACTTTTGTCCATAAATAAATGTTTATCCTTTAGACCTGGAGCACCCGGGGGGAACAAAATAGACAGTAGCTTTGTTCTCACAGAGCTTAAATCTACATTCTCTGGTAGAATCCTTGTGTTTTAAATGCTGTTACTGCCACAAAGATTGAATTCTCTATGTCGTGTGTGGGACAAACCCGTGTATGTCTCATTCCTGTCCTTAATTTACAAGCCACTTCTTTGTGGTCTGATAAACCTAAAAACCACCCAGATGGGGAAGACCACTGGCCAGCTTTCTCTCTTGCCCTTTGCGACTTCAGTTTCTTCCCATGACTATTGAACCCAGACGTGCTAATGACGCAATATCAATGTACATTCACATTCTCTCTCCCAATTATAACTTTCTTGGTTTATATACTCATGCCTCTTTGTTTTGAAAAGGAACTGAGACTTCTTACAGACCTAATAAAATATATTTAAATCATCAACATTAAATAAAATAGCAGTCGGGCACTAACAAAGAAAGGAAACCCAAAGCTTAGGAATTTGCAGATATTGATCACAAGACTTTTCTCTGAATCCACATTGGCATATGACATCATCAAAAACCTCAGAGCCCACAAGGCACCAAGTTCTTTTTGCCTGGTCTTAAATTTTGTCCATGAAAAGCTTTTTTTTTTCCCTTATAATTTTTCCCTTCTCCATGATTTCTCAGAAGTTCCTCAACAAGACAATCTTTCCTGCCTGTTCCTTAGAATGTGTCTTCTTTAAACCAGTCTTTAAGTCTCAGATAGATGCTCCATATTTCCAGTCATATCCAAAATCCACTATTCTCGGTGGTACAGTGGAAAGAGCCACGTTTTGAAGTCCTAGAGAACTGAGGTCAAGTCCAAGTCTGCTTGTGAGAATAGCTGTGCCCCTGGGTAAGGCACTCGTGCTCCCTGAGTCTGCCTCCTTACCTAGAAATTCTATAGAGCATTCTACAGGGTTGGTTTGAAGTTCAAATGAGATAGTATATGTGATAGACAGAATAATGCTCTTCCTCCCCCCGCCCCCTGCTGCCCTAGCCCTAATATGTCCATGTCCTAATCCCCAGAACCTGTGAATAACTTAGGTTACATGGTAAAGAAAAATTAACACCTTGCTGACCGGTCATGAGTATGCATGTGTTTCCATGTCTGAATGTTGCTGACCGGTCATGACATAACTCATGTCTGCACTTACATTAATTTAAGTAATTTTAAACACCTTGCTGACCAAAGTAGCTGGCTGCACAGGCAAGTTCTGGCTCAAAATCATCCTTCAGCAAGGTTTAAGATTGCAGAAGGAATTAAGGTTGCTAATCAGTTGACCTTGAGATAGGAGATTATCCTAAATTATGTGGGCGGACCCAGTGTAATCACAAGCATCCTTATGAGTGGAAGGGGAATGTAGCAAAGTCAGTGTCAGAGTGATGTAATGTGAGAAAAATTGAACCAAGCATTGCTGGCTTTCAAGACAGAAGAAGCCACAAACCAAGGAACATGGGCAGCCTCTAAAAGTTGAAAAAGGCAAGGCTCTCTCCTAGAGCCTCCAGAAGGGAATGCATCCCTGCCAACACCATGAGGTCCATTTTGTATTTCTGACCTCTGGAACTGTAAAAAAAAAATAAATTTGTACTGTTTTGAACCACTACATGTGTGGTAATTTGTTACAGCAGCAATAGGAAACTGGGGTAGACAGAATACTAACCCCCCGCCCCTCAAGATGTCCACATCCTGACCCCTGGGAACCTGGGGATACCTATCCTACCTTAGATGCAAAGGGCACGCTGCGGGTGCGACTAAGGATCTTGGCAGGGGGAGCAATCGGTTCCACTGTAATAACAACCATCCTTACAAAGCAGGAGTGTCAGAGTCAGAGGAAGAGCTATGACACAGAAGACGCCAGAGTGGAGAAGGGTCACGAAGCCTCCAACACCCAGGAAAGGGCAAGAAAACAGATTCTCCCCCGGAGCCTCCAGAAAGAAACGCATTCCTGACAGCACCTTGAGTTTAATCTAGGGAGACCCATTTGGGACTTCTGACCTCCAGAACTATAAGATAATAAATTGGTGTTGTTTTAAGCCACTGGGGTTTTGTTGCAGTAGTAATAGGGAACTGATACAATATATATACCCCTTTCCATCAAAACTCTGCCCTATCCATCCCCTGAAGTGCATCCTCATGGACCGTCAGGTCCTGGTTTTCATATCTGGAACTGTGGGCTCTGCCCTCCATCAAGGTGGCCCTTTGATGACATCATCCTTGCCCTTCTCTTTGCTCCCTTTGTGACCTTAGACAAGTTCTGGAAAGAAGAAAGGCTCTCGGTCATCAGCAGATTATTTCTTGGCACGATTTTTATCCATTCTTTTTAAGAAGAACATCACCCTTTCTTCCTGTCACCTCTTGGGCACTCTGGAATGTGTCTATCGGGCCGAGCCCTTTGTCTTGCTTGACCTCTTTCTTCCCTCGTGGTCTTGAACTTGTCATCAGTACTGTTTCACTGGATTTCTGGTTTTCAATATTTAGCCTCACGGTTCTTCACCTTCCCCCCTCTCTTTTCCTCTGGCTGTTACCATGCATATCTAGAGCCTTGAGCATTTTTTTTGCTACTCACGTGAGAGCTTTCCTTATACCACCAGAAAATTCCTCACTTATGATCAAGACAAGAAACTCCAGCTGCCATGCTTTTGAGCTTGCCCTTTTATATATTTGCATTCTTTCCTTCCTCTACAAAATTTCTTGGCTTTCGAGAAATTAAAATGGATCATAATGTGGTCAGAGACTACAGTGGCTTTCGCTTCATGTATCACCACCTTAATTGTCCGTAAAACAGTGAAAATGCTACTGGCTCATCTGCCAGCAAGCAAATACAAATGAGTATTACTGAATCCTTTTTGACTATGAGCAAATTAGAAAAGATTTCAGTGTATATGTCTTAAAAAATACTTTATATCTAACCAGGACCTTGAGATGCTCAACATCTTAAATTTTAACTCCTTTGGCTTTGTCTACTATTTTTCCCTTGGGCTTCTAACTTTCTGAACGTAGCAAGTCAGAACTTGACTTGTGTCCCTTCCAAATCTTGGCCTGAGTACCAGGACAAAGAAATGAAGGCAGCCCCATGCACCTGATCCCACGTCAGCGGTGACCTGTCTGCCCTTACATTCTCGGGCCTGGCTTAGCGTCGCCTGGGAGGGAATGCAATGCATATTCCGCCTTTGTCTCCTCTACTTATCTCATGCTCCGCTCCCGTACTCCTCCCCTGAGCCGTGACTTAGGTCAGCACTTCACTCTTAGATACCATCTCGAATATTCCCTTTACTTGTGAGCACACCCCGCACTCTCTGGACCCTCCATTCTAAAGAGTGGGCAGCAAACAGAGACAGAGTCTCTGTCTGAGACACACGGTCATTGAAGCGAATATGCTTTCTGGCAACTGGGCCAGAACAGCAAGTAACCACTAAATGAAAATAGTCAGTGTTCCTTTTACTCGGGTATAAACACAGCCCCCCTGTCTTCTCGCTCCAATGCTCACATCTGCAGCTGGCAGCGACCATCCCCCAGGCTCTGCTGACAATGGAGGAGGGGAGAGTCTCAGGGCTTCGCTTATTCCCGGGATTCTGGTTTTCTGCTCTGAAGCTTTCTCCACAAGGTTCTGAAGAATCTCAGTGTCCCCATCTCCTCCCTCTTTCTAGATTATGGCATCTATGGCTGCTCACTCCCTCCTCTGATTACTAAAGGGCTCAAGCCATCTTCTCACACTCACCACACATCTGTACTGATGAACTCACTTCATCAGCATGCTACCTGGAGAAAGAGGAAGGGAAACCACTAACAACAGAGAGGAGGCATGACCCATCCAAGACTTTTCAGCAAGTGAGTAGCAGGGCTGGGATTAGAATTCCCCTTCCCTCCCCTCCCCTCCCCTCTCATTGGTGACTCTATGCTCTTCCCACTGTTACGTTTGTTTTCGATTGAGTGTTTTGTTTTAAAATGGGGTATTTTAGCTAAGAAACGAGTGCTGGATATCTTCCATGCTCCTGTCTGAGACATTTCTCCACCCTCTGGGGGCTACAGGCAGCCTCTGCATTTGCCCTTGTCTTTTGTCCTGTTGGGCTCAGCCAATGGGGAGGCCTAGCTGGAGGCTAGGGTGAGAAAACCTGAGGTTACAGCAGTCACAGCCCCACTCCCTGGTCCGTCGTTGGGTCAGGGGGTTAGTCGTTGGGTGCCTCCACCCAAGATCTTAGCTCCTATCGAACGTCTCTCTCCTCCAGCTCTCTCTGAGCTCAGGTAACCACTCTCTCCTCTTACCCCATCAGCTTTAGACATGGGAATGGCTCCCAGCTATTGATAGCTCTTGCCTGTTTCCCCATTCCCTGATGATGTCCCTCAACTTCACCCACCCTTTAATAAATAGCCATTTTATTAAATTTCCCTCAATTGCTCCCCTTGAGGGTGCCCCCCGTTTCTACCAGAACCAGGACTGATACAGAAGGCTTGTGAAGGAGTCTGTTTATCCCGTTCAGTCACAAGGCCCCTCTCCCCTGACCTCTTTTACTCTCCTCAGATCTGCTCACGGGCCTACTGTACATCTTGTGAAATGTGTTTGCTGTGGCTGAGCTCCTGAGAAATGAGTGGTACCCAGAGAAGCCCATTCTCCCCACCCGAAGATGAGCCATTGAGCCTCCGGAGGGGAATTCCACCAAGTTCAAGGGTGAAATACCATCCCCACACATAAGGCACAGGATGGGCATGCATGGGCAGGACCCTTACTTACGGGTAACAGAAAATTGGTGGATTAGTAAAGGAAGACCCTCCAGGACCTGCCTTTGAGAAAGCCAAGGTTGGTACTGTACCCACATGAGCCTTTTCAAGCCCATAGGAGAAATGGACTGAAGTGCTTGTTTTCTGTGGCCAGCATGAGTGCCCTGAACTGCGAGGTCTCTTTCAGGGAGGTCCCTACGGTCTGTGATTCCCAAGGCGCATCCCACTGTTACAGTGAACACCCTTGGAAGATCCTACAGGAATGTCTCCAGTGACCAACCAGCGATCTCGGGAAATCTGAGATGCTCAGAGGCATCTACACCCCACCATCGTCTAGTGCCACACCTTTCTCCTCCCCGCACTCTGTCTAGACCGCTTAGAAATGTTGTCACTGGATGCATCGCAGGGCCCGTCCAAGCACAAGGCCGGGGCAAGGTCTGTCTGCCGTGATCGTGACACACGCTTTGAAAAAACTCTGCTACAGGACAGTCACCTGGACTCGCCACTCTGGCTCAGATAACTCCAGTGTTATTGTTCTTCTCTGAAAAACTGTTTTAACTTCCCAAAGCTTTTCCAAGTCCTCTATTTCCTTAGATCCACCTTGCAAATCTATACTGTTGGCAGGACAACGACTGTTATCCTGTTTTCACAGCGCGATGAGGAAACAGATCGGGGTTTAAGTGCTCAGGGCTGGCTGTTGGCAGGCCTGGGATTAGAAACCCGGTCCTGCGTTCCCTGCCTCCCCGGTCCCTCCTTCCCACCACGTTAACTTTCACCTCATGACCTTCGTAAGCAGAGCTTATCAATGTTCTTATCGAAAGTGCCGAGTAGCATGTTAGCGGTGCTCCTATTCTTACCACCCTTATGGGAAATTCCAAATCCATGATGTATTAATAAGGCTTGTGCTCTTTAAGTTAAAATTTTATTCATAAAGCATTTTACTGTTGGAAGTGCAAAACTACGTGGCTAGTTTCAAAGTGGCCCGCAAAGCCCTGACGTAGAGGAAGCAGGGCCAGCAGTAGCCCTGAACCCTAAATTGCACTGCAGTCTACCCCTTGCTTAGATCCTGAACCTCCGCACAGCCCCGGCGAGCTCGGAGCCTCCCAGGGGGAAGCAGCCGCGGGTTCACTAAGGATGAACCGCTCCACGCACAGTCCGGGAGAGGGGCCTAGCAGCAGCCTTCCCGGGACTGGTTTCTGCTAAGGCGAGTACCCTAAGTGGATAACTAGCCTCCTTCAGTCAGGCCCGAGCTCCTGCCTTTGAACCCTCCCACCCCCAGAGCTGTGCTATCATGTGTCCTGGCACTAAGCGACCAAGGGACAAAGAAGCCTGCTGGCCACTCACTGCATCCGCCGTCGGTGATGCACAAGGGGACTAAATGCTGATGGGAATGGTGCCTCCGCTAGAGATGCTCAGTGCGTGTAAAATATCTGCAGGAGCTATGAGAGGAAAGAAAGCAGTTGTGCCCATTTACCACCCTTTTAAAATAGATGTTTTTATTGATTTTAGGGAGAGAGAGAGAAAACAAACATCGACGTGAGAGAGAAACATCGATCGATCGGTTGCCTCCCTTATGTGCCCAGCCGTCGCAGAGTAGCCGTGGCTCTCCTCCTAGGGACTTCCACTCGGGCCCAGCTCCACGCGCCTGGCCTTGACGCGCCCCAGTCTCTCCTGCTTCTGAAGGCTGGGAACACCTGCAGCTTTCCCCCCTTATTTTAGCAACAATTCTCGAAGCGGCCAGCAGCTTACACCCGGAAGCCCTTTCAACTGTTTGTTGTGTTGTTGCTAACGGAGCCTGAGGTCTAAAAGGGGTTCCTAGGATGTGTTGACTAGTTATCTGCTACCCAGGGAGCCAGGGACACAGTGTGCGTAGGGGCTGCTGGGCTTAAGAGCCAGGGTCAGAGCGGGTGGTTATTTAAAGCCTCCACCAGTGTCAATGTCGCATTGACTTTTTTTTTTTAAGATGCTTTAAGGGGCCAGGAGTAATGGCTGGCTGGTTTGCACACTTAGCCTTACTAATTTGGGATTTGGGCTGAAATTATAAACAGCTGTTGCAACATCTGCAGATTCCTAGGCAAAAAAAGTGGGGGTGACTTAGGCAACCAGCCTTTGGCCTGTTTGGGATTTGGGTAGTTGAGTTTTCTCCTTTGGGAATGATGTCCCATCAGGATTTCTATTCCATTTGGGACAAATGACATGTCTTTGATTGTGAAGAATGCATGTATTCAACCAATACGTATCAAATGTCTACTGTGGTCCACACAATGCAGGGAGCTTACTCAGACCCCCGAAGTTTGATAAATTCCAAAGACAATCACTTACAAATATGGTACCCAAAGGAGTCAATTCTCCCTTGACTGAGTTATTTCATCAGCTATCTGTGGGGCTCATTCTTTGTGCAGGCACAATATCTTAGATATACAACAAAGGAAGTGTACATTCGCTGACCTAGCAAAGCTATAAACCAAGGGCACAAAAGAACTTTTATACTATGAGATACAGATTATAATGGATCCGTCTCATATGTACAGTAAATAAGAGCATAGAGTAGAAGTTCCTAAATTCTCCGTGGGAATCCAGAACAGCTTTCCAGACAGGATTTGTTCACCGAGAGAAGAGACTATGTGTATTTTTATGTATTGCCATATTTCTGGTGCTTAATACTGTGCCTTTCACATTGTGGTCACTCAAATACTTGAATGAATGAATGAATGAATGAATGAATGAATGAATGAATGAATGAGGCGGTGATTATGCTGACATCTGGAGGCTCCATATGGTCTTAGCACAAAGAAACACAAAATGTCCAACCTCAAGTCCTGAATCTTCGAGTGGCCATGAGGACCAGCAGGGGCAACTTCAAAAATGCCAAGACCCCTAATATTTTTAATAAGCTCCGAACACAGTGAGCTGCCAAGATATTCATGTGATTATCGCCTCTGAAATAATTCCATAAGACAGTGTGCTTCTCATTTTGATGTTGTTATAAAGCCAGAGATCCTTTTCCTTGATTGCCTTGTCCTTCAAAAATAGAGCGTAGAAAACGAGTATGTGACCCCCTCAAAGCTCTGGAAAATGTGAGGTCTGGGACTTAAGGTCTGGGTATTACTCCCTTTGCCTTGACTCCGTCAGACCCCTCAAGTTCCTTCCTTTGCAGCAAAATTCTGCTCAAAGTACAAGCACTTCAGATCCTAACACTCATCAAGGAGGAAGAACTAAGGTGGCTAAATGACACGGGCCTGGGAGTTGTGAAGGAGAGTTTCCCTTCTTCCGTGAGCGTCGGCTCCCTCCTCCACCCTGCCTCCATGTCCTAGTCCCCGTGAGAATCCAATGAGATCGGGGCTGGGAACGCTTTGACGGTGGCCAAATGCTGTACAAAGGCTCAACCCAACAAATATGTACTGAGCGCTCCGCTGGACCATTTGAGGAAGAACAGTGAGAGAACAAGACCCCACCGCTGCCCAGCCGGCGTGGCTCAGTGGTTGAGCATCGACCTAGGATCCAGGAGATCGAGGTTCAATTCCAGGGTTGCAGGCTCGATCCCCAGTAGGAGGCAGAAGGCAGCCGATCAATGACTCTCATCATTGATGTTTCTATCTCTCCCTCTTTCTCTCTCTGAAATCAGTAAGATATATTTTTTTTAAAAAAAGACCCTACCACCAATGAACTTACTAACTCTTTGGAAAGACATGCATGGAAACAGGTACATACCTATTATACCTGGGAGAGTGGGATAAATCCCATAATTCTGAAAGACCCTTTAAAACCTGGAATGAGACTGACAAGAAAAAAACCTGGAATGGCTTAGATGAAAAATACGTTCTATTCGCTTCCTATGACTGCATACCTAATCATCACAAATTTAGTGACTTAAAGCAACAGCTATTACTTATTTCATCATTTCTGTAGGTTAGAAGTCCAGGCACAGTGTAGTTGGGGTCTCCACTCGGGGTCTCACAGTCTGAAATGAACGTATCAGCAATGCTGAGGATGATCTCCCTTTCCGATGGTTAATTGTGCCGTATAGCATACTGTGACCACAGGAGTGATTTCCCATAATATTCAGCCATCCCACTCACTCCTGAGGGAAGGGGATGATACAGGATGTATAAACTAGGGAGACTCGGAGCCAGGAATTATTCCCAGCTCTGTCTTTATGCCCATTCTCTCTCCACTGCACAACACTGGGAACTTGCCACGGTTAAAGCACCTGGGCCTCCGGGAGCACCTGCCTCCCCCCTCACTCAATATCCAGTGCTGCCCACGCTTCCCACCCATGGCGTGGAGACGATAGTCCCAATTTTAAGTAGGCGATTCCAATGTCAGCTCATGCCTTTAATGTTGGCTCTGAACATCTCTTTACACCACATTTAGAATTCAGGGAGCATGACCAGGAAATAGAAGAAAGGTCTCATTTCTCTTTGGACATATCTAGTATTTATCTTCTAGAAAAAGAGCTTATATCCACTGCATTTAAAAGGGCCATCAATATTGTCTCATGAGTATATGTCGAATTCCTTGGATACCCCTTGTGAGAGATGAAAGATCTTTTGGAAGCTGCAGGAGCTCCCCATGATGCCGCGAGATTCACACCCACACAACAGAATTTGATTGTGATCACCCCTTCCTCACGTTGGCATGTTTTTCTACTTGTGATTATCTGGGGTCTTAAGGAATGGAAATCTTCATAAAGAAATAGAGACCTATCGTTTACATGAGCTATAATATCAGTGTGTTATCTTAATATTATCCAGAGAGGGTCATCTAACCTAGTGCTTCTCAGCCCTTCCTGATCCTTTCCACATCCTGGCAAACATAAAAAATGATAGAAGATGTGGAAGGCACACTGGGGAGATCAGATGCGGCTGCTCCCAGTAGGAGGCCATTGCTAATGGGCGCTCACAGGCCATTTGCGGGCCGTGAGAACTGAACGAGACAGTATGTCTGCATACCTGTAGCCCATGGGACACAGGGACACGCCAGTTGGGAAGCTCTTCTCTGCTCAATAGAGACTGGTTAAGCAGTAATTGAGTACTGTCAAGTGTTCAATTTAATAACTAGTTACTGAGTGTTTATAAATGGGTCAAACACTGAGTCTAGGTGCTAGGAATACAGGGGCAAATAAAGAACCTCCGTCGCCCTCAAATAACAGTCTAGTGTCCAAAAATATATACTCCATCGTGAGGTTAGAAAATCACTTTTATCTCTTGTGCAAATTCATTTGGTTGGTAATGGCCACCTGAAGCACTAGCTGAGCAAGCTCCTGAAGCCTCCAGGCTGCAGGAGGAGGGAAATGGGATCACTTACCAACCCTTGCAAATGGTCATGGAAAAAAATAACATAAGAAACAATACTTGCCATGTGGGAAAACAGGGAAAGAACCGTGAGCACACAAGCCACACACGGGCCAGCCCTGTTCCTGTAACTGCGGTACGATATTAAGAATCCATCCTAGGCTCCGCTTCCAATTGCCGCGTTATTCATAGGACTATATTGTGTTTTCTTTAGGCTCCCTGGTCATTACCATTGTGTTTAGCAATCAACAGCACTGATTTACGCAAGTTGCTCTCAAGTCAATCACTCCAGCACTTGAAAACAATAGCCTCGAATGGAGTTATTTCCGGGGAGAATGTGAGATGTTTCCGAGCTCAGCTATCCAAGGAAAGGCGGCGCCCCGTGTGTAAGGAAAGAGAATGAAACGGTTTCTGGCAGCTGGACCAAGATAAAGTGTTCAAACAAGTGCTAGAGTGGCCTGGGAGTGAATGGGAGTAACTCGCTGTTTCCTGCCTAAAAATTGTGCTGCTGGATGCATTCAGCCGCCTCACGCAGTGCACTTTTAATTGCTGATATAAACCCTGATAGAGGCCTCCAGGGATCAGAAATAACCTTTAGCTATTCTGTCTGCAAACAATAGCAGGTCTGCAGAGGAAAGGTAGCGAGTGCAAGTAATTCCAAGGAAACTCCTTTATATCCGATTTCTTGTCTAAGCTTCACGCCGTTGAGCGGGTGGCCCACGGGGATGGGTTCCAGCCCCAGATCATTCACTTACAGGGGCAGGCTCTAAAGTCCCCCTGTGCCTCGGCAGGCTAAAGGCTGGACCTAAAACCTGCGAAGGGGTGGAAGGAAGGATCGGATCCCACAGTGGACAGTGCTATGGTTTTCACTGTAACTGAAGGAGACAAAGTAGGAAATGGCCCCTTATGTAGTACACACTCTGTACCCGGTGCTTTAGATCTCATTCTAAATGTAAAGAAAGTAACTTTTAGTACAGATAGGTGGCTTTTGGAGGTGGTCACAGACATAGGCCAGGAGGGAAACACAGCACGTATTGCTCACATTGGTGGCACAAGAACCCTAAAAGGCAGTTCTCAGCTGCTCCATGCAAAGAGAGAATCAAGTCAGGAACATATAGATCACCTGAAATCTGGACACCAATTCAAACAGGATAAGGGGGGGGGGGGGGAAGGAAGTTCAAGTTTGCAGGTAAAAACGGCAGGGACCCATGAGAGTCAATCCAGATCTTTCTACCTCACATCGTTCCAGACCTGACTCCAAGAATTCCAGCCAAGACCAGGGGTTGCCTTCCCAACCCCGTGTGCCCGTGAGAGATGTTCCACAGGTATTAGGTTCCAACCATTTAAACGCTTTTCATGAGGCTGTAACTTCCTCAAGGGGAAGAATGAAAGGGCTGACTAAATATGGCTTGTTTCATGAGCAAGGTCAAACTCACCTCCCCATTGCATTTGACCTCAGGAGGTTGAAACTTATTCTGTTTGAAACATTGGTAGAGATTGAATTTATTGTTTTCTTTTCAAGGGGCTGATTCTTCAAAGAGAAAATCAACAGCAACAAAAACCAGAGTCTGGGGAGAAAACCCTGAGCATTACATTTCTTGGGAGTTGCTTCCCCTCTGCTTTAGCCAAGACCCATAAAGTTGCCTTTCATTTTAAGTAGGAATCACATAGCAAGTCCACCCCCATCTATCACCAGTTCCAGAGAGACATCTGTTTATGAAAAGAGTTTATGAACTGGATATAATTGGACTTTCTTAAGAAACATGGTAACCTCAGCTTAGGAACTCTCTGTCCATTTATGTAATCTGTGATATGAATTATGATAAACAGAAACTCTAACTCTATGAACAAAGATCTGAACTATTACCCTACCTTTGAAAATAAACTAAAAACATCCTGTTCTTGGGCATAGACATTTGCAGGATACACATGCGTTTCTAAATTGCATCAGATGTAATCCTCAGCAGGATCCCCAACAATACAAATTAAGTAACCTGAGGCTCAAAGACTATTCAAGGTCATTCAAAGCTAGGACTCTAATCCAGTTTTTTTCTTGGACCCCAACACTGGAGCTTTTCCCTTCAAACCAGAGAGACCTGCAGAAATCTCTACAATCCCACCCTCCCTCTCCCTGGGAACACAAGCAACGAATGAAGTTGGTATCATGGCCATTTGTCATTTATGCTATACAAAGTGGATCTAGGTCCCTTCAGTAGAAAATTAAACATAGACTGAAGGGCTGATCTCCATTTAACTGAGAGCAGAAAGAGAAACATTGATGTGACTTATAGCAGCGGCGATTTGCAAACCATAGGGCAGACAGGCCTGAGAGGGTCCTGAGAGCATGGAGCACTGGAGGAGGGGTGGCAGCTGGATCCTTAGAATGGGATATCTGGCAAAGCGGAACACATTGGATCTTCAGGGCTGGAAGACTTACAGAGCAGCCTGTGCAGGCATTGGCAGGGGCAACTTAGGTCCCTTCGATTATTACAGTCATTCTGGAGCAGAGCAACCAACCAGCCAGTGAGGGTGGGTAGTGGACCAACTCCATGTCCTCTCTAACTCTTGAACTCTGGAGGGATATATCCAAATACCTTTCAGAACCACAGGCCCTCATTCCAAGTTCCCTTGGGCATGGAAGGGGAAGGAAGGGACAGGGTGACGGAGCTGACAGGCAGCTGGGAGGGGACATCACTTGGGAGTCTTCACTTCCTAGGTTTCTTAGGTGTAGGCCCCTACCACTGGAAAAACTATAGGAGCTTTTCCAGGAGAGCCCACATCCTATTCCTGTACCTGAGAACCAAGGCCCGGAGGGGATCCGGTGGTGGCAGGCCTCTCAGTCTACGGGGAGGGCATAGAGGAGGCTATGAGTCCCCCCTGCCCCTGGGCAGACCCAAATGACCACTTGCGTCTCTGAGAATGACATTATCTCCTACCCAGTGGAAACCAGGCTCCAGGCTCTAGATATGAATATGAAACCATCTCTTCCTCATAACTTCAAATATTTCTCAAATGCTCATGACTCCAAAATCTTTATCTTCAGTCCAGACCCTTCTCCAGCCCTCTAGACCGGGGGTCAGGAAACCTTTTCTGCAAAAGGTCACATAAAGTCTCTATTGCACAACCTTCCTTTTTTAAAAAAAATAGCCTTTGAAAAACGAACAGCATTCTTAAGCTGGTCCTGGGCCAGATTTGGCCCTCGGGCCATAGTTTGCTGACTGCTGCTCCAGATCTCCCTCTACATTCCTTATTTCTCCCTTTTCCACAATCTGAGATTTCCTCAATAGCAGGAAATCTTAAAATCTAAGAGCAGCATGATTTATAGAGAAACTAAATGTCACGCAGGGACATGCTAAATAAAATTGGATGTTTTGTATTAGTTATCTATTGCTGTGAAGCAAACAACCCGAAAGTTGCGGTTTAAAACCAGAACGAACATGTATTATTATCATTCCCAACAGTTCCCGTGGGTCAGGGGTTCAGAACCGGCCTAGCTGGCCGGTTCTGGCTCAGTCTCCCAGGAGACTGCTGTCAAAATATTTAGCAGGTTGACAAGCAGATCCTAAAATTGATTGTAGATGTTTTGCAATTCCATATAGACAAAACAATTTGTAAAAGAACAAAGTTGTAGGAATTGCATGTCCCAGCTTCAAAACATATTCTAAAGCTCTAGTTATCAAGAGCAGTGCGGTGCTATTCGATAATTAAATCCTTAGATTTATAGCCGGCTTATCTTTGACAAAGGTGCAGGGCGGTTCACTGCAGGAAGGGTTACTTGTTCAAGAAATGATGCTGAGAAAATTGAACTCAGACCCTTGCCTCACATGATACAGGAAAGTTAACTCAAAATAGATTTTAGACATAAACTTAAGAGCTAAAACAATAAGACATCTGGAAGAAAATATGGGAGAAAACCTTCATGACCTTGAATTAAGCAAACATTTTGTAGATGTGACACCAAAAGAATAGTCCTTAAAAGGGAAAAAAAAAAAAAAATAAGAATAAGTTGGGCCTTATCAAAATGCAAAACTTCAGCACTTCATAAAACAATGAAAATGAGAAGTCAAGCAACAGACTGAAGAAATATTTGCAAAACGCCTATCTTATAGAGAACTTGCATTAAGAATTTACAAAGAACACTTAGAACTCAGAAAGGCAAACAGCCCAATTATAAAACAGAGCAAAAAATATGACTAGATATTTCCCCAAAGAAGATAGACAAATAGCTAATACACACAGGAAAAGACACTCAACATCATTCATCATTAGAGTAATGTAAGTTAATATAATTTCGACTCACTAAAATATCTATAATGAATAATACAGACAATAAACACTGGCAAGAATGTGGAGAAACAGGAACCCTCATATATTTCTGGTGGGGATGTAAAATGATGCAGCCACTGTGGAAAGCAGCTTGGCAGTTCTTCAAACAGATAAACAGAGTTGTCATATTCAATTTTGCTCAGAAGTCTATACCCAACAGAAAACATATGTACACACAAAGACTTACATGTGAATATTCATAGAAGCTTTCGTGATAACAGCCCCAAACTAGAGACAACCCAAATATCCGACAACTAGCGAAACAAAATGTGCTGTATCCATTTAATGGAATACTATGCAGCGAAGAAAAAGGAACAAACTACTGATACGCACTATAACATGGATGAACCTCAAGCACATTGTGCTAAATGCAAGAAACAAAAGAGGCCACATTTTATGATTCTATTTATATTAAATGTCCAGAAAAGGCAAATTTATAGAGGCAGTTAGGTTGGTTGGTTGGTTGGTTGGTTGGTTGCCCAGGGCTGGAAGTTAGAAGAAGGGTTAAATTTTCTGATATGTAAAATATACTCCAATCATACTCCAATTATGACGAGGCAGGCTTCAGTCATTAGAAAGCTCAACTGAGGCTAGAGGACTATTTTCAAGGGGGCTTACTCACGCGGCTGGCACATTGGTGCTGGTTGTTGGTGGGAGGCCTCAGTTGTCTGCATTAAAGGCTCTTCAAAAGGCTGCTCAAGTGTCTTCACAACAAGGCAGTTGTCTTCTCCTAGAGCAAGTGACCCAAAAGAGAGAGAATCAGATACCATCTACCCTTTCTATGACCTGTCCTTGGAAGTCAGAGCTATAGTGGTCAAACTAAGAAATCAAGAAAGAAGGCTCAGTTGCCAGAGGGGAGGGGGTTAGGGGGCTGCGTGAAAAGGTGAAGGGATCCAGAAGTAAAAATTGGTAGTCACGGAGCAGTCACAGGGATGCAGAGTACAGCACAGGGAATCTAGTCGATAATATTGTAATAACTGTGTATGGGGCCAGGTGGATATTGGGAAGAGTAGGGCAACCACTTTGTAAAGTATATGATTGTCTAACCACAATGCCATATACTTGAAACTAATACAAAATAATACTGAATGTAAACTGTAATTAAAAAAGAAAAAAAAATAAATTCATACTAGTTGCTAAAAGAAAGGAAGGAAGCCTCAGACTGATTTCTGATGGACTCAAACTGTCTCTGGGGCATTTGTTAAAATTACATCCTAAGCTATTCTGATCGATGGCGGCATCACTGAAATGATGCCCAGGGGCTACAATAAAAAGACAAAACTCTTTTGTGTTTCCTAAAAGCGACTCCCTTTGTCCTAGGCTTGTATTTCATTGTCTCATCTATAGAAATTCATAATGAAAACTAAGTGTTTTTAACGTGAATAAACTGGAGCTGCTGGTCCATGGACCACACTTTGAGTAACAAGGCTCTATACCATCCACCCCCACCCCCGCCACACCACCATACCCTGTCCCCAGGATCCCACGCAGACCTTTCCCACTGACTTCATTCATAAAACAGACCTCTTGAGAGAGTCTGCCCCACCAAGTCATCTATATGCCCAAACATTTCTGTGTAGAAACAGTTAATATAAACTGAGTTCCTTCTACATACCAGATAATTTACACATATTATTTCATATTATTTTCACAACCACCCTAGTTATTAGCAGTCTCATTTCATGGGAGGAAACTGAGGCTCAGGTATTAAATCATTTGCCAACGTCGTGTGGCTAGCAGGTAGTGGACCTGAGTTTTGAGCCCCAGAAGTCTGCCTAGAGATTCATGCATCATTGTTTTTCCACTATTCTGAATCGCAGTGGAGGAACGCGGTTTATACTCAAAACTGAATCCGCGTGGCTGGGACCAGGATGGAGCCCCCCTAATCTGGGCGGCCGCTCATCCTCGAGTGAACAATCAGCTTCCCAGCCCGGAGAAGAGAGCACGAAGTGAAGTTCTCATGACCTTACCTAAGCACCATGAGACTCCCGAGCAATCTATTAGATGTTTAGTGACAAGGAAACACTGGAGGCATGACCCACTTGATAAAACAGGGAGAATTAAGATAAATTTTAAAGAGAGGGGAAAAAATCTTTTCAAAATTAAAAATTAGGTCATAGTATATAGCAAGAGTTGGAGAACTGTGACCCGCAGGCCAAATATAACCCATCACAGGTATTTTGAAAAGAAAACTTTATGGTAACAAGCACGCCCATTCCTGCTGCCTGGACGCAGCCTGTTTGTTCCTGTCCTCTGTCCTATTTACATTGATTGTCCTTCTCTGAAGGTTGCATGGGCTCCTCCGGAAGGGGCCGAGGACGGCCCAATCCTGTAGGGCCCTGCGAGCTACCTCGAGGGTTCCCGGCCACCCCGGTTCCATCCCAGCATTTCTGGAGCTGCAGAGATGCATCTCAGCAGCCTGTCTGGTCAACACTCACTTGCCTGATCTTACAAAGTTGGCCGTGGCTTGTTTGAGCAAACAAAAGTCTTTTGTTGACCACGGCGTAACCTACTTCTTCACTCTTCCGTTGGTGCATTCATGATTTCCTCTAAAGATCGAGGTGTCACCTGCCTTCTGTCCTCTGTGGCACTTTCTTGTCTGATGCTCTGCATGTTCTGTTCTAACCCGACACTGATCAGCTGCTTCCAATGTATCCGGGGGTCGGCAAGCTTTTCTTAAAGAGCCAGAGAGTAAATATTTCAAACTTGCAGGTCACATGGTCTCTTTTGCAACTGCGAAACTCCACAAAAAGTGGCTATAGGGGGCTCGGGACTGTGTAGGTCACCTCCTAATGAATGGACTGAATGGGACACCTTTCAATCAAACCTGAACAGATAGTAGGCTTTCGCAAGGTGGGTAAGAGAAAGGCATTCTAGGTTCAACAAACAAATGCAAAGGAACAAAGGCAGGTGTGTGAACATAACTATGGGGAAGCAGAAACAAGCAGAATTTAAGAAGAGGGATCTTATTACAGATGAGATTCTGAAACACTGGGTTGGGTTCTGAATACGTGGTTAGACTCTTGAAAAAGAATTAGCTTCTAAAGCAGAAGAAACTAATTGAAGAACGCCCTCCAGTTGATTGCCTTTCTCTCCAGGGCCTGAAAACAAAACCTAAAGCTTCAATTTGTCAGCTTCAGTGGGTTGATAGTATTGGCCCGTAGGGGGCCTTGCACTTGGCAGGAAGGTACTTATTACGCAGGCAGAGGAGATGCTTCCACCGGGAACTGCTGAGTATGAGTTTTGGGAGTTTGCTCGGTGGGGCTGAGTGGGTGGATGCCCGGGAGGAGAGCTTCATCCCCGGACAGGAGGAACCCACAAGCTGGTAGGTACCACGGGGCCCTCCCTGCTCCAAAGCCAGCTGCCCCCGAGTCCCTGGGAAATAGATCAGGAAGTTTAAGCGGGAGGGGCCCAGAAATCGTGATGACGGAGATATCATTGTGAAAGCAAACAAACAGCCCAAGATCCTCTAAAGACATGGCAGACAATGTTTTGTTTGCCTATTGACTGGCTTAGCATAATATTTTCTCAATCTCGGTCCCGTATCAATTTCTGACAGTACAATTGAAGGCTGAGGCAGGAGTACATTGTCTGCAGGGCCAGCCAAGGAAATTGGGAGCGCGGTCAGTGGCTGTAAATATCCTCTCGGTATTTCGATTTGTTTATTCTGAAGGGCTCTCTCAGGGCCCGAGAGGGCTCTGGGACACGCTGGCACCAGGTTTGCAGTGGGAAAGATCAGCCGCTGAGATAAGGGTTGGGGTCCCGCCTTGAGACGTGCCATGAAAAAAAGATCTGATTTAGCCATTAGATCCCTCGAAAGGGTGGTGAGTGTGACTATAACAATGGGTATTCAGAAGGACACTTGGTAGGCAGGAAAGGGATATTCAAACACAAATGTGACAGAGGCTTAGGGGACTTGCAGTGTCACTCCCTCTTCTTCCAGGGACACTGATTGAACCTCAGTAAGAAGGCTATAGAAATAGATTCCTACTTCCCATGACCCAAGAGATGGTGGAGACCAAAAACTAAAGCCAGAGGACAGCAAAATCTGCTGGAGATTTGTACCCAGCACAGATTGAGCCCTTGTCCGTGTGATGCACTGTGGGTGGTCCAGTCTGAATTTAAGAGGAATGAGCTCATTGAGTCTGTTTTTAAGTGTCCTTAATGGACTCGAGTACTCTAGGAGCAAGGTCATGGAGGGAGAGAGAGAAAAAGAGAGAGAGAAAGATAGAGAGAGAGAGACCAGCACATACAAAATAACATGTGCAGAAACAAATTTATGAACTTATGTAGAAGGAGGGAGAACCCTAAAGAAAGATTCACCAAGATTTATACAGAGTGCCAGGAAGATTTACACATATCCCTAGTAGGTTGTCCACTAAAGGTCCAAGCGATATTCTGAAACCAACTACACACACACACACACACACCAAGAAGTAAATTAAAGGATTCCTCAGTGTCTGGGATTCTTCAGCCTGAAATTTCTTGTTTGTATTTAGTGTGGAGTGTTTTCCCTAAAGGATATCCTGTTTGAGATTAGTATTGGCTGGTTCCTCTTAACATCCTTAAAGAAACATCCAGAAAAATTAAATAAACCCCCACCTCTCCAAATGCATGCCAAGTGATTTGTCTAGAGGAGGTCAGGGGGAGAGTTACATGAACCAAGACGTATTCCTGTCTCCTCTTGCAGGTTCCTGCTATAACCCAGAGTCCCCAACAGATTCCCAAAAGGAGGGGGAGTCTTGATCCCACTGTTGGCATCATAGAGGGAGGCAGTGTGGCATTGGAATCGTCCGATCTTAGGCCAGTTCCCGGCTTAGCTCTCAGCTGCTAAGATTCACATCAAGTAAATCTGTGCCTCAGTTTATTTGCCTTGTAAAATGAGGATAAATGTGTATCCTGGGGCCATTGGGAGACTCAAATGAACAAGTGTATGTAAAAGCACCCTATCATTTATAATGAACCTTAACACACACTATTATTATGCATAGTTCTTCCATCAACCTGAAGATATTATATTGACATCATAGAATTAATTCATTAACAACTGAGGATAATAAAACGATTGAAAATATTTTTGTTTATGATTTAACTCAGCACTAGTGTATTCTTCAGTGCATGGGCTGATGCTCTAACCACTCTGCCACACTGGCCAGGGCCCAGTACCTTTATTTTCAAATGTTAAAGTTCACCTAAGGGACATAGAAGACTGAAAGACTGCATGTTGTAAAGAAATCAATTTCCCTAAAGTAATCTATAAATTCATTGAAATCAAATCCAATCACCTTACAGAAACAATTTATCTCATAATATAAAAATGTCCACTAGTCAGGGAGATTCTGAAACAGACAAGCAATGAGTGTGCATTAGTCAAATGTAACTTTCAAAATTATACAACTACATGAATTTAAACTAGTGTTAGTGCTGGAAAGACAGATAAATCAGTAGAATAGTACAAAGACCCCAAAAATAGTCAAGGCAGGATTGAGAGTATAAAATGACACCATTTAAATAATCAGAATGAATCATGATCACGATACAGGAGAAAAAAAAAGTCCTGCATTGAAAACCAGACAACCTGCTACTCCCTGGCCTGGGGACCCCTTACTGCACCTCAATTTTTCCTTCTGTTTAATGGAAATGTTAGACCCTGCTATGCATTGAACATCTGTATCCTTCAAAAGGAAAGCCTAATCCCCAGTGGGATGGTATTTGGAGATAGGGCTTTGGGGAGGTAATTAAGGTCATGAGGCTAGAGCCCTCGTGAATGAGATGAGTGCCCCTATTGGAAGAAACAAGAGAGGTGAGGTGATCTCTCTCGGCCATATGAGGACACATACAGCAAGAAGGTGACTGTCTACAAGCCAGGAAGCAAGTCCTCACCTGACACCCATTCTGCTGGCACCTTGATCTTATACCTCCCAACCTTCAAAACTATGAGAAATAAATGTTTAAGCCGCCCAGTCTGCACTGACTAGGATAGAAATGGTCATCCCCAACCCTAATCCAACATCGAAACCCTCTGAGTCTGTTAATTTTCTGAAATTGCTAGGAAAAAAAAGGTTTTGTAATAAACTATAACATGGGTATTAGAAGTGGTTATATTTTGGAAGCCTCGTAAATCATTTCTGGAGCCGCGTAAGCCCCTCATCACTTCCTTATGCAGCATCGGCCAAAGGATTGCAGGACATCAGCTACTCAGCAGGAGTCCTGCATTGAGCACATCAGACAAATCTGAGAGGCAGAGAAAATGCCACCTCATTTAGCTAATTTGTTGGATTCAGAGTCATAAAGTATCAGAGATGGAACTCCTTAGACACCATCAAGTCAAGCTTGGTCTCCTGATTCATGCTCAGCCCGGCTCCAAACTGACACAGAAACCAGAAGTGCAATAGAGCAAGAACCAAGACAAACAGGGTTTGACATTCTCAAAAACAGTGAAAGCTCAGTTCTTCCGTCTGCCCAGCTGTTTAGGAAACCACAACACAAACAGCTACAAACACAAGTCATGACCTGGAGTTGTCAGTGCCTTAGACCCCCACAGAACAAGCAAGGACGAAAGAGAACAGGGAGTCATGAGGATTAGGTCACTGGACTCTGTGCTCCATGTGTCCCTCCTTTATGACCAGAGAGATCTGTGGAGACTGACCATCGAATGCACTTTCCATCCCGCCCTAGTGATGTTAAGCCACCCTAGCCCAGGTCACTTGGCTGGCCCCTAATATGCGAATGGATTCATCACTCTCATTCAGTTCAAACACTAGAGTCTCAACTATTTCACCAGCTGGTTCTCCCTTTCCAAACCTGATCCTGACCTCCTTGGCTCTAAAGCTCCTCTCTCTGTTTATGGAACCGAGCTCATCCCTTGAGCCTGGCGCTTGACACAGGTTCTAGCAGGGGAGAAATAAACGTTCCTCTACCCTCAAGTTTCGTTGGCTTTTCTAATATTCAAATAGGCATGAGACGGATTAGCAAGAGAAAGTAACCAAATTTAATACATACACATGTACAGGAATCCCACATATATGAGGAGTCAGAGACCCCACATGCATGAAAGGTTCAGAGACAGAAAGGGAACATGGGTATAAAAGACATTCTGAGCTAGGGATCAGGGAAGGTGCCTTGGGGGCGTCAAAGGGTCATCACAGAATAAGAAGAACAGATGTTTAATAAATAGAAGTTTGCCTTGCTACATATAGATTATTGCTGATAATCTCTTATTATGGGAAAGGCCCCTAATTCAAGTTCTTCTAGGAATTTTTTTTTTAAAATATATCTTTATTGATTTCAGAGAGAGGAAGGGAGAGGGAGAGAGAGAGATAGAAACATCAATGATGAGAGAGTCATTGATCGAGCCCGCAACCCGGGCATGTGCCCTGACCGGGAATCGAACCCTGATTGCCCGGATCCTAGGTCGACGCTCAACCGCTGAGCCATGCCTGGCTGGGCTTTTCTAGGAATTTTAAAGGAGGGGCAGAAGTTCCTCTTGAGCCTGAAGCTAAAATTGCCACAAATGCACATCTTGGGGTGACTAGCTCTGAACACCCACATTCTCTAGAACTGGCCTCCAACTTGCAGCCACATACCCACACCTGAGTTAATGCCGGCTCCAAGGAACTCTCAATAAACTTCCACTGAAATGAGCTGGTCTCCAAGATTGTACCCTGGGACGAGCCTGGCACGCTGCAGCAATAGTGAGGCTGTCCCTTGAACCTAATTTAGAGTGGGCTGGGACATTTGAGGGAGATTAGCACAGGATGTAGTAGGATATTAGAAAAGCCATTTGAGACCAACTTATGAAGGGCCTTGAATGCTAAGATGCTGAATTTTATCCTAAAGACAAGTGGGAGCTTTTTAAAGGTTCTTGAGAAGACAGAACCCTTGACCAGACCTGTCTGTACTTTTAAAAGACCACCCTGCAGACAGTGTGGAGAATGGATATGAGTAAGAGCAGAGAAAAAGCAGTGCCAATTCACAGGGGCATAGAGATATACAGGCGAACGTTGCTATAGGTGATGGCGGCAAGAATGGAAAAAAGTGAGCAAAATCTTAATAGAGTCGAAGTGAATTTGACAGATGCTAATCTTGAGATGATCTGAAAAAGAGAGGAGCCTAGGTTGGTAGCTGTAGAAGGTTTTATTGTCCTTCCAAATTTCAGGCCCACCCAGAAGCTCAGAATGGGACCTCATCTGGACATCGAGTCTTTGCAGATGTGATTAGTTAAGGCTCTCAAGATGATCTCATACTGGGTTTTGGGTGGGCCCTAAATCCAATGACTAGTGTCTTTACAAGAGTAGGAGAAACAGAAAGAAGGCCATGTGAAGACAGAGGTAGGCAGAGATTAGAGTTGTGTGGCCACAAGCTAAGGAATGCCAGGAGCCACCAGAAGATGGGAGAGGCAGGAAAGGATTCTTCCCTAGAGCCTTCAGAGCATGGTCTTTCCAACACCTTAATTTCAAACTTCTGGCCTCCAGCATTGTGAGAGAATACATTTCTGTTGTATGAAGCCACCCAAACTGTGGTACTTTGCTATGGTAGCCCTGGGATATCAACACAGTAGGAAGGCAAAAGCCAGGGACAGAAGAGATTTGTCATCAGCAACAGCTGGGCAAAAGGAGGGGCAATAAAAGTGGCTAGCAGAGCACTTACTATTCGTGAAGTATGGCATTAAGATCTTCACAGGTTAGCTTCATTTAACCTGTACAACAGCCCTATTAGATAGGTATAACCATTTCCCCCCTTTTCTAGATGAAGTAACTGGGAATTCATGAATTTAATCAAGGTTACATGACTTGTAACCCAATTCAAGATCTGAGCCTGACTCCAAATCTCATTACCCTTCCAGACGTGCAGGAGACAGAGGCTGGGTTCATATGATTGTGTCGGTGAGTCCCCAAAGAATCATGAGATCTGAAATCTAAGAGATGTTCTGAGGACATGTTATTACATGGAAAAAAGCTTTGGGGCAAACACAGGCACTTGGGTTTTATTAAAAATACAGTCCGAAGCCATTGTCTTTTCCCACTTACTGTTCTATGTTCACTAAGTAGGATTCACGGGCTGCCTCGAGTCATTCCTCCTCCCTCGGGGCACACAGCCTCCCAAACAAGGGTGGGCGAGTGGGGTTGTGGGGCAGAGTTTATGACATCAACAGGGCACAGTGTCCTCTTACCACATGGGCCCGGGAACTGGATTCCAGGAAAAAAGACCTCGACTAAACCAAGAAGAACTGTTCACATCTGCAAGCAATCCTCTTTGCCAAAAGTCTGGTCAGTTGTTTCTTTTTGTTTTGTTTGTTTTAGGGGGTGATTGTTTTCTTGTTTTTGTTTTTGGGGTATGTGTGGTTTTTTGCTGCATACATATCTACGATGATAGATAAAATAAAACAAATGAAATAAACTATAATGAAGTAACTTGGGGTTACCTTGTGGTAAGGAACAGCAGAAATGAGAGGAAAGGGGACCGAAGGGCTCTCATTGCCAACGCACTCCTCACATGACAGACATGCACACAAAAATTCACGTGCCCATTAAATGCACATATAAGAACCCATTGCACATACATACACAAGAGCATGTGAGCATGCGTGTTCACACACACACACACACATGCACACACACACACATCTGTCTCTTTCTTTCCTCCATGACAACTCCCCGGCTTGTCCCAGGGGAGGGGTGTTTCCTGATGCATTTTACTTCTCTGAAGGAAGAGACAGCTCTGACTGCAGAGCCCCACCAGTGGCTGGCTTAGGGGGAGGGTGGGGAGGGCGCAGGCTCAGCGTCCCTGAGAACCTGGCACAGCGATGCCCTCCGGTTCAGAACTCTGGGCCTGCTGGTGGCGCCTGGGAAACTCCGCAGAGTAACCCTCTCTGGGTCAGCATGGGCACTTCCTAGTTCATAATTTTGGGGAAGCAAGAAGAGGGAGGAGGTTGCCTCGTTGCACTAAGGGCTGACCAACAGCTGTCATTTTAATGGCAGTAACTGACAGGAACAGCTTGGTGGCATCATATTTAATGGGAAGAGACCAGCTCACCTCACGCCCTGGTTGCTATGTACAGAGCTCCAAGGAGGCCATAACAAAGGCTATGAGAGTCACTGCTCGGGGTAGAAGCGAGCAAACAGGGCCTGTCCCCAAGAAGGGGGCTTGCAGGACGGTATGAGGTCTGCACACTGGAGTTTATGGAAGTGGCCCAGGAGGCGGTCAGAGCCCCTGTGAATTGCTCCCATGCCTTTCACTCCAAGGAGCCTCTCTAAATAATTACAGAACTTGGAAGGATGTAACTAAAGAAGCCAGGTCTCCTGTGGCCATGTTTAGACATAGTGGAAGATTTTCTGGCATTTTTAAATAGCCTCAGCTTCCATCTTCTGCCCCCTGGGAGTTCACCGACCCAGCAGCACTTGGCGGATCCTCGGCTGAGAATGAGCCGGGTCAGGTTAGATGGAAATGAAAGCTGCAGAGGTCTCATTAGCCCCGGGGGGGAAACGAGGCCTACACAGCGAGAAAACACATGTGTGCGCTCAAGACATCAACGACCGTATTTTCATTGCTTCCCACCTCGCCCCCGGCCCGGGAGAGAGGAATTGAGGACACGTGCTGCTCAGGCCTCCCGGGAGGTGCAGCTTGACTACGACGTCGCCAGGCCTACTTCAGAAGACAATGCTGATGACCGGAGTGGTGGCCAAATGCCCGAGTCAGGGGGCTAAAACATCAAGCGGCTTAAGGTGAAGAGATCTGCCCCCAGGGGCCCTTCAAGCAGGAGAGATGTCAGCAGGTACGTGCTGTCGGCAGGCAGGCGGGCTGCGGGAGCGTGGCGATGCTGGCGTATCAGCATTCGGAACCGACACCGCCACGTGGAGGTCCTGGTTCTCCGTCCTACAGAGGGTCCCCATCTCCTTTACTGTCAAATTATAATTTTCCTCCCTCCTATCCTGCGGCTACAAGAAGCCCAGTCTTCTATCAGGTCCCTCACCCCAAGGAGCTCTGAGAGTCTCTGAGGCACAGGTCCATCCTATTTGTTCTTTGTCACCTCGGTCAACCGTCTGAGGCCAGATCTGCTTTTTATAGAATACATCACTTTATCTGCTTCTCAAAGACTCATCAGTCCAAGAATGGACATGATTCCACCCCTTTATTACCCAAGCACAAGCAAGAAGACCAGTCTGTAATGTATAATATCATTTCACCGAAGGCATTGGGCTCCAACAGAAGAGAATTACGTCTGGGAAAAAAGAAAGTAAATGCTAGGTCATGGGTATGACTAGTCCCAGTATCCACAATGGTCACCTGTCCCCTCCTTTAGGGTTCTCTAGCATGTTGCAGGGGGTCAATCACTTCCCTTCAATGAGACTTCTCCCTTTCTTATTTAAAAGACAGTCCATTTGATATAATTATTAATCACTTGGACCTGTTTTTACCAGCAAAGTTTTTATTTCAGTTTATCTCACTTTTTAATAATCCCTAACTCGACCAATAATAAAAGGGGAAAATACACCAATACCAGGAATATAAAAGTGGACATCATTACAAATAACACAAATATTAAAAGGCAATATAAAAAATATGATAAATAGCCCTGGGTGGTTTGGCTCAGTGGTTAGATTGCCAGCCCGCAGACTGAGGGATCCCAGGTTCCATTCTGGCCAAGGGCATGTACCTCGGTTGCAGGCTCGATCCCCTGCCCCAGTCGGGACACCTGTGGGAGGCAACCAGCTGATGTGCTTCTCTCACATCAATGTTTCTCTCTCTCTCCCTCCCACTCTCTCTGAAAAAGCAATGGAAAAAAAATATCCTCCGGTGAGGATAAATCTATATCTATATCTATATCTATATCTATAGCTATAGCTATAGCTATAGCTATAGCTATAGCTATAGCTATAGCTATATCTATCTATATAAAACAAATAGTTTTATGTCAATACACTTGAAATTTTAAGTAAAATGAGTAAAATCCTTAAAAATAATATATATATTTATATTGTGCCAAATAATACAAGAAGATACAGTTTCCAAACTAAATAAGAAGATATAGAAAATACAAATAGTTCTATATTCCATAAAGAAGTTGAATCTTAGTTAGTGGATTTAAAAAAAAAAAAAACAACCCAGGAGGCCCAGGTAACTCCACCAGAGAATTCTTCCAAACACTTAAGGAAGAAAGAAAAGTAATTTTCGCTTAACTCTTCCAGAGAACAGAGGAAAAGTATGCAATTCTAAACTCCTTTTTTGAAGCTAGTATAATCTTGATACTAAGTTAAACGCACCCAGACTTCCCGAAGAAGGAAACGTCTAGACCAGCCTCTGCTCCCTCCTAAACAGAGCGTTAGCGAGCGAGACCCGCAGCTGCCCGAAAGGAATGACCGGGCCGTCTTTACCCCGGGCAAGCGCGGGCGGCTCACTCAGAAGTCACCCACTGCGGTCCCCTGTTAAGGGGGAAAAGACAATAAGCGATATAATCGTCTTAATAGATGTAAAAACTGTTATAAAATGAAACCGTATTTCAATAATTTTTTTTTTAATTCATAACAAACTTCCTTAATGTGATATTGGCAAGAATGGAAGAGAGGGGGGGATATGGGAGAGGTGGGGTGAGTGGGGGAAGGAAGGAAGGAAGGAAGGAAGGAAGGAAGGAAGGAAGGAAGGAAGGAAGGAAGGAAGGAAGGAAGGAAGGAAGGAAGGAAAGAGAGAGAGAGAGAGAGAGAGAGGGAGGGAGGGAGGGAGGGAGGGAGGGAGGGAGGGAGGGAGGGAGGGAGGGAGGGAGGGAGGGAGGGAGGGAGGGGGGAGGGGGAGGGAGAAGGAAGGAGGGAAGGAGACACGGGAATGGGGCAGACGAGAATGGGGCAGACGAGAATGGACCAGAGAACCGATTCCAAATGCTAATTATGCAGCAGTTTGGAATCCTGAGGCAGCAGGGCCTCACTAAGACAACAAGCAGCTTTACTGGCCTCCCTTTTCCCCTCTTTGGTTCGTACCCCACAGAGAACTCGGGGTCCCTTTGATGCGAGGTCCAGTGGCCTGTTCACCTTTACGCCTCCAGCTGCCGTGCCCACAGCAGGCACAGTCCAGGTGTTAGGGACAGTAATCCGGGGCACCCTGATCCCTAAAGCGGCACTGGAAAGCTTGACTGCTCTTCCCACGTCCTCACCCCGAGTGGAGTGTTCTCCGCGGGCCCCGAGTGGTGAGAGTTAAATCTCTCATCAGAGCCGCCGTGTTGCCTCCACCCTTCCCTGTGCCCGCGAAATGACCGTGGCACTCGCTTCCCGCCCGGGAGGTAACGGGATCGCTCCACTGTCCCAGGTTCCCTCCCTCCCCTGGCCCGCTAGTGCGTCCCTTCTCCTGCCCGCGGCCCTCTATCTGATTTGGCTCGGGATTATTTTAACGGTTTCCCATCATTCTCTTGCCTTTATCTCCTTGGGAATCCCGGTTAACGGGCGTTTAAACGAATGCCAGGCTCGCTCGTGATCTGAAATGCTTGCAGGCTCAAGGCCTGTGCCCGGCATTGATATTAGATTTAAAGAAAAACAGCAAAGAGTTTAAATTTAAACTCTTCCATCCTAACCCTGGCAAAACACACGTCTTTTGTTTCTGATTCAAAATAGGAGTTTCCTACAGCGCTCCCAGCCTCACAGACCCACAGCTTCCCTGGGAAACCCCGGCTCTGGGGCAGCTCTATCCTGTCCCCCGAAGGCGGCTCTCACGGAGGCTGTGGGGGAAAATGGGAACAACAGAGTGCTTAAGGCCTTGCTTGTCCCTCATTTGCATAATTTAGAAATTATTTTCCATAATGTATAGTTACATGTAATTAGATAGATATAATTATACTACATAAAGATATTACAAAATTGACAAATTATTTTCCAGAATGACGAATTCTGAGCAACTCCCAAGGGTCTAATCTACTTAGCCCTTAACTCTGCTCAAGTTGGATGTCTACGTTCCCCAAAGGAGGGCCAGCCCATTGAAAACTCCTTGTGGAAATTTCCTTTTCCAGTGGGAGGCCAGAAGGATTTCTGGATCATATGACGGCATCACCACTTCTGGTTCCTCTCCCAGGGGTCAGTCAGATAAGGGGACCTCCCCCCCCCCCGCCAGGTCCACTTACTGAAATGATAACAAGTGTGTCCCCCAACTTTCCAGCTGCTATTAAGTCCTGAAATCATCTTTTTTTTAAAAATTTATTGATTGACTTTAGAGAGAGGAAGGGGGGGGGGCAGAGACAGAGAAACATCAATTTGTTGCTCCACTTACTTACGCATTCATTAGTTGATTCTTGTATGTACCCTGACCAAGGATCAAACCCGCAACCTTGGCGTATGGGAACAACGCTCTAACCATCTGAGCCACCCAGCCGGGGCTCTGGGTTCATCTGTATGCCTGTAGGCCACTGGGAAAGGGGGGGGTTGCCTCCTGGCTGTTTAAAGTGACAGCAGGGTGACATCTGTCCTCGAGTTTCTTTGAGCTCTGTACATTTGGGGCCGGGCTCCTTGAGGAGGAGAGGGCATGCAGTGGGTAGGCGGCCCCAACTCTGACGTCAGGAAGGCCAGCTGTCACCCAGGCTTCCTCAGCCCTCTTTCCATCTCCTCCGGCCGCGGGGAGGGTTTTGCTACAGCTTCCAATCGCCTCTCTCACGATGGAAGTCCAGTGAGACGAGCAGGTTTCTGAAGACACAATAGCTCTTAAGCAGACATGCTCACCTTCCGGAAAAGGCATACGACTGCAGCCCCCTGGCGGCCCCTGGCACCTCCCATGGATCTGGCCTTACATCAGGGCCTTGGGTTTGGGGACAGCAGGGAGGGTAACTGAGTGCCGAGGGGAGGGGAAGTTTGGATTTCATCCAATAGGCGCAGAGGGAATTTTGAAGCCTTTGTTCAGCTGCTTGGTAACGGATAATACACTTGCTTTGGAGCAAAGGGATTTGGAGCTTTCCAAGGGGTTGAGAGGTCCTGGAACACGTCTCCACGGCAGGCTACAGAATCGTGTCATCTAGAAACTTGAAATAATACAAACAATGATTATGGAATCCCCATGCGGCTTGGAAAAGGCACGTGGCGAGAAGAAAATGCGATGCTATCGGCGAAGCACTTAGACAGTGACGGGGTTAAGGACCAATAAGGGCGGCAGTAACTGTCCCCATTGTATAAGTTTCGTGTTTATTTCCCTCGGCTGTACCTCACCGGTGGTGACGAGGTCTTGCTATTTGGTCAACACTAACTCTTCCAGAGTCATCAAGGCACCTGACTTCTGTGATAACATCAGCCTCATTTCCTGGGGCACGTTCATGCATCCACTCAACAAAAATTGTTGAATGCCTATTATGTATCAGGCCAAGTCCTAAATGGGGCGTCCACGGGGGCGGGGCGGATGTGGGGTGGAGGGGATCAATGTGGAGGGGGGGAGAGGGGAGCATCGGTCATACTTTCAACAATAAAGTTAAATTTTAAAAAAATGGGAGGTCCGATGATGGGCAAGATAGGGTCCCTGTCCTTATGTACTTGGAGAGACAGACACATGAAAATCAACTCATCAACTCAGACATGAAGCAGAGAGAACAGTAAGCAGCCTTGCAACGAGGCAGCAGATCTGGAGTCCGGGTAAAGCCGGGCAGTGGAGCTGTGGAGGCCACAGCCCCTTGGAACTGGGCGGGAGCAGAGAAGGGGACGAGAAAAGGCTTCCCGCAGTGGGAGGAAGCTTGTGCTGCCTTGAGAGCCAAGGAGGGCTCGGCGTCCACCAAGTCACAAAGGGAAAGGGGGAGAGGTCCTTCCAGCAGCCTGCACCGAGCGGGACAAGCCACGGGGCCCTGAGTCACCCAGAAGTGTTAGCACAAGTAACGCGTGAGCCTGGAGCCAGCAAGGCGGGGGGTCCAGGCAGGAGGAGGGAGGGGAGCAGGCGGGAGCCGGGTCCTCACGGACCAAGCTTGCCCGCGGGCTCCCGCCGCTCCGCAGCCGGGCAGAGCGAGGCGGCCGGCCAGCCAGAGGCTAAGGAGCGGCTTGAGGCAGGAGATACCAGCACAGTCAAGACAGAAGCCCCGTCATCCAGGCCTCCGGAGGGGCCGCCCAACAGCCTGGAGAAACTCCAGCGCTCAAGTCCCGTCCTGTCACTCAGGAACCTGGGCTTTTGTTTTCGCCCCTGGACGGCATTCGGAGAGCACACAATGCTCGGTGTTGAAACTCCCGGTTTGGAAGGAAGAACCGCCGCACATCTGGGAGAGGTTAGGGTCAAACCTATAAACGAGCGGAGCCGAGCACATTCCTCTGACACTCCGTCTGTGACGTCAATGGCCGCTGGGCTTGGCCAGAGGCGGCTCTGGTGCAGTAGTCGGGGACCCATTAACTTCGCCCAGTGCCTGAGTGTTTATGTGGAAAATGTGAGGCCAGGAAGTTTCTCCTAATTATGATTTGGAGGTTGTCAAGTAACGATTCTGTAGCAGTTGGTTTCTGTCTTTCCTACCTCCCAGCTCCTCTTGTCTCCTATTTTCTCTTTTGTAGAATTTCTTTCTTTCTCTCTGTCTCTGTCTCTTTTTCCCTCTCTCTCCCTCCCTTCCTCTCTTTAATAAAAAAGAACTCTATATATATATATAGGTGGCCAGTTTGGCTCAGTGGTTAGAGCGTCAGCCTGCAGACTGAAGGCTCTCGGTTTATACCTCGGTTGCAGGATCGATCCCTGGCCCCGCGTGCAGGGAGGCAACCAATCCATGAGTCTCACTCACACTGATGTTTCTCTCTCTCTCCCTTCCACTCTCTCTGAAAAGCATTGGAAAAAAATATCCTCAGGGGAGGATTTAAAAAAAGAAAAAAAAGATCTCTATTGGCTCTCCCTCCCAGGAGCACGTCTGCACCTTCCCTTCCCCTTCCCTCCCCCACCGCCCCAGGCGTGTTGCTATTGCCTTCCTCAGGCCCCGGCTCCAGGGGCCCTTCCTTTCCCTCTGTAACTTGTTTCCTAGGCCTGTTTCTTCTACAAATTACTTCTACCTCTGTGATTTTTCCAAATAAATGTTCTCTTATAAAAAGAAAAAGAACTATATCTACTTTCATCCCTTCTCTGAGTCGCTCCTTCCCTCTACATCGGCAATTGTCAACCTTTTTCATCTCAGGGCACATAAACTAATTCCTAAAATTCTGCACTACTCCTATATATATATATATATATTTGCCGATCTGACAAAAAAATGGGTATAACTTTGATTCATTCACATCGGACGGCTATTGTGGTGTTGGCTGTGGTCGTTTTTTTTTTATTTGACAATCTAAGGGAAAAGAGGTCGGTGCCCCTGACCGCAGGCGTTAAAAATTCCTGGGGCGCGCCGGCTGAAAATCGCGGGTCTGTGTTACAGATCCTGCCGCTGATTCCCGCTGCCTCCCCCCACCCACGGCCGTGGGCCCTGCTGGGAAATGAACTCTCAGACCACGTGGTCACTTACAACACAGTGGTTTTGGCCATCAGCTTTCTTTGCTTTCAAACTTCCAGGAGCAGGCACCACCGTAGCCTGTCCCCAAAGCCAAATCAGGAGACAGGAACCTGGGCCGGCACCATCCCTTACCCCCCTGGGTGTCCATCACATGTAAAGAAAAAGACGGCAAAGGCCAAAATGTGTATGTAGGAAAGTGCTCAAGGCCTGGAATTTCCCCCTCACTTCTTATCCTCGTCTCATTCCTAACACTTCCAAGGCCATTACCATCCACGCAAAATAATAGCTTGGTAAACTAGAGACCTGCCTCTAAGTACCATTTTCCTATTTAATTCTGGGCCAAGGGGAGGCACCCCGGCGCTCTGTTGCCAACACCAGGGGAAAACGTCACAACAGCCTCATATAAGGAGCAGTTACCCACGTACAGGTCATTCACTTTAAAAGTACTGACAGTCCAAGTTCAGCCCAAGACTATTTTTGTATTTGCTCCACTGCTTTCGCCCCACCACCCGTGGATCATCCCCTTTCCCTATAATTACTGCTGAGAAGCTTGAGGGAGAAAGAGAAAAACCAAGAACACCCGAGGAAAACAAGATCATTTTAGTATCAGCCTCAGCTAAACAAAAACTGAAAGTAAACAGGCAAGCGAGGAGAAAAAAGATACATTGTTACATATTATGATTTACATTAAATGTCCCATATTAAGTTTAATATTACAACTTCAGTAAATAACCTGATACTTTTTACATATGTGAAATGTAAAATATATCAAGATGCAGAGAGAGAGAGATCCTTATGGAGAAAGACAGAGAGAGAGAGAGAGAGAGAGAGATTCTTATATCTATATTATCATCACCTAGATCACGATATAGGGCATTTCCATCACCTAGAATTTCTCTTGACTTGCCCTTTCCAATCCATATGTAACCCCCAGAGGTAACCACTATTCTGACCTCTATCACCATAGATACGTTTTGTCTGCCTTATGCGTCATATAAATTGAAGCATACAGTATGAATTCTTTTGTGTCTGGCATCTCTCGCTCAACATAACATTTGTAAGATATCCTCTTACATTTAATAAGTCGTAGTCCATTCTTTTTCATTGCTGTATAGTATTCTATTATGTGGCTCTACCACATTTATCCATTCTATTGTTCAATCACTTAATCTTAAAAATATTATTTGCTATTTAGAATTATCCAGACCACTCTTTCCCTTCAATTGGGTACTAACTACATGACATTAGACTATACCAATGATTTGCAACCTCAGTTGCATGTCAGAATTACTCGAATAACTTCTTTATCTTATGGCTTTTTACTGTGTGTAGCAGGATGCTCTTGGGGATTAGGGATACCTCTGTGATTCCTAAGAAGATTAAAGGATTTGTTTATTTTGATTGAGACCCGAGGATTCAAAATGTAATTAAATTTTTCTGTGCATTTGTAGCATAGCTCAGATATGAGGTTGACGACCATGATGAGGAGGATGATAGACACTATAGACTGAAGCTTCCTGTATACCAGGCACTGTGCTAAACACTCTAAAAATGCACTATCTAGCTGGCTCACTATTGGAACCCCAGTACCTACCATAATGGCTGGCACATAGTAGGTGCTCAAAATATAGTGAATAGGTAAATTTAATTGAATTCCCACAACAGCCTTTTGAAGTAGGTATCATTATCTCCATTTTAGAGAAGAGAAAACTAGAATGTCAGGAAATTTTAAATTTGCCCAAAGTTACCCAGCATAAATGTGGGGAAAAGTAGGATGCAAGTCTGGGTTTTAAATACCCTAATAATCTGTCTTTGGATGAGTCTTAAAAATATGGTTTTTCTGATGACGGGAAAGAGGGTAGGAGGAGTGTGGTGCTGGTTCCAGCTGGGAGTTTGCGTGACCTGGGCAGTAAAATCTTTAAAAAAAAATCAGAAACAAGGAAAGGGTGTGGTGCTCACTTTCACTGATCATCTACTACGGGTAGAACATCTTGATCACTGGTGTCAGAGGGACAAGGTATTTAAGTTGGTCTTACTGTACGTGAGAAACCGAGGCCTCGGGACATTGAGTGCCATAATTAGCCAGGAGTTACACAATATGTTGTGTAGCCACAGTTCTAAACCAGGTCTTTCTAACTTCAAAGTCCATGCTCTTTTGTTTTTTTATTTTAGAGAGGGAGGAAGGGAGTGAGAGGAGAGGAGAGGAGAGATTAACATTGATTGGTTGCCTCCCATACATGCCCTGACCAGGATCAAACCCACAACCTAGGTATGTGCCCTGACCAGGAATCGAACCCACGACCTTTTGGTGCACAACCAACTGAGCCACTCCGGCCAGGCCAAATCCATGCTCCTTTTACTGCATCCTGCTGAATAGAGGTGAAGGTGTGGAAACGAGTGGGGATTTGGTGGGCTCTGATATCAGGCCTACAAGAACAACATGGAAGGCAGGAGAAAAGCAGAAATTGAGATACATAAAAAAATAGTAGCTTATGTTTATTGAGAACAGATGTTGTTCACAAGGATTTTTCATGCATCATCTAATTAATCCTTACAACAACCTCTGAAGAAGGAACTATTTTTATTCACACATTATAGATGAGTCACTGGGGCTTGGAGAGGTCAAGTAGCTTGCCCGAGATCACACTGTTATTAAATGGCTAAGCCAAGATTGGAAGTCAACAATTTGGCTCCCAACTGCATACTCTTTTTTTTTTTTTTTTTTTAATGTTTTTATTGATTTCAGAGAGAGGAAGGGAGAGGGAGAGAGAGAGAGAAACCTCAATGATGAGTCATTGATCGGCTGCCTCCTGCATCCCCTCAGTGGGGATCGAGCCCACAACCCGGGCATGTGCCCTGACCAGGAATCCAACTGTGACCTCCTGGTTCATAGGTCGACGTTCAACTTGTTCATAGGGCCACGCCCGCCGGGCCCAACTGCACACTCTTAGCCCCAATGCTGCACTGACTCGTGAGGAAAAGATAGAAGAGCGGAAACCACACCGGCAAGAGCAACACCAAGGAAGAGCCCTAGGATGCTGTGAGGTCTACCAGGGCTAAGAAGATGCTGGTGGTCCAAGCTGACCCTACGGCATCCTGCTAAACCTGCGTATCCGTGGTCATGACCTGAGCAACAGGAAAAGGCCATTTTTCCAGGGATCAAGGCGGTTGAAATAGAACTGAAACAGTCTGAATAAATCTTCATACTTTAAAAGATAATGACCTTTAAAGTTAAAACTGGATGAGGAACCGGCTACCTGGTCCTCCCAAACAAAAGAAGGTCAGCAATAAACTAAAGAATATGTTAAGTCTAAACCAATGTATCGATTGCTGTGAGATTCCAAACTGAAGGCGTTCCCCGAGGCCGCTTCCCCGTGGAGGCGGACGTCTCCTGTCCCCGCCTGCGCTCTCAGACCCATTTCCGTGAAGGAAGATCCATCCTACCCCAGTTAGGCTACCTGTTGAGATGTGCATTTGTAATGGGAAACTTTGACAGCTGCATTCCAAGCACTTCCTAGGGTTTATAATCTTGGGGTAGACAATCCTGGGGAGCACATTGTTGCCAAATGTCTACCCAAATCATTCAGGAATGATTTTTAGAAATAAAAATAAATTTTCAAAAATCGTTTTAAAAATTGATTTTGAGAGAGAGAGATCAATGCACAAGTGAAACATCGATCAGCTGCCTCCTGCACGCCCCCTACTGGGGATGGAGCCCGCAACGCAGGGATGTGCCCTGACCGGGAATCGAACCAGCAACCTTTCAGTGCATGGGACACGGCCCAACCAACGGAGCCACACCGGCCAAGGCAACAAGTGCATTTTTAATTATTCTGATAATTATAAAACTGATACGCCCTTCGTGGAGAAAATAAATTCAACTACAGAAAAGTATAAAGAAGAAAGTAAGGGCCACTTGAGAGTCCATCCCCCAGAAAGGACAATTATTAATATGCCAGTAAACTTCCGTCACCTGTCTACGAAAGCACACACGCACGCCCAGTCCAGACGCCGGCTGGGCCCTTCTGTCGCTTAAGGCTAGAAAGAGATTGTCCTGAAGCCCCTCTCTTTGCCTTGAGGGAGACTCTGTCACCTTCCCCGTGGTCTCTGAATCACTGCAGGGCTTGCACGGTCGCGATCGCCCCCGCTCGGACCCGCACGCCCCTGGGCCTCGGCTCTGCGCTGTGTCTCACGGCTGCTCCTCTAGCCGCAGCCTGCTGCTGACCTAACGGAAGAGATCAGTCATGTTCTTCTCACACGGGTTCTTTGTGTGTGAAACAAACAATAATAAATGGGAGTCACATGGCAACAATGTAAATAACTGAAAACCCACCATGTGACTCGGTTAGGCTCATTTCTTCTTTCTCCTGGGCCCTCCCTTCCCTTTCCTCTACTCTCCTGCGGCCCCCAAATTCCTGTGCGTTTAGAAGGCACAGTGATTTAGCTGTCACCCTATCTTGCTGATCCAGGGTTTGGGGACCTCACCTTCTTCTCTTAGCAGCTTATAAAAGTATTTTACTAAACAAGTACAATACTCTTTCTAAAAAAGGAAATCCAGTGGTCTCCTGGTAGGATTCTTTTTAACCTCCCTTTATCATCACGCCAATAAATATAGATAGAGCTGCACTGTTAATCTTTAAGAAAATGTTTAGATTACACGAACTAGAAGATTTAAGACTAAAAGGAAATTTATGAAACAATGGTGAAAAGAATAAATGGATGGAAGACTAAGATGACAAGAAGGATTTCTCATAAAAATTAGTAGCTGTCATATACCAGAAATCAAGTATTAGCCCAAATCATTAAAATGCCCACATTTAAGGGGGGGCGGGGGGAGGAAAGGCCCATAGCATTCACACACAAAAAGCAAAGACAATAACTTATTTAAAATAGATGGGAAAATGTCAGCTCTCCCTACTTATTGAGATGCTAATCAGATATTTAAAAATATAGCACTAATATGCAGCCAAAACTTTCAGAAGTGCTGGGTGGAACCGTGAAACAGCAGTAAGTAGTTTCATGTGGCCGCTGCACATGGGCAGAGTGGCAGGAAATAGGACTAATACTTTCTGTTTTTCCTCTTTTCCGAAGCTTCCTGGCTCACATCTTATCTGCACAGGGTTTTCTACATCGTTACGTAGGTGAAACCAGACTGTGAATGTCCTCAAATGCCATAGGAAGGAGTTTAGATTTCACTCTCTAAGTGGGCAATGCAAGTCCATTCAGAGGCTGTTAAGTAGCAAGATAGCATGCTCGAATCTGTATGGTTGGTGGATTGAGGCAAAGCAAATATGTCAGAGGGTGTATTAATGAGATTCAATACATATTCATTCTATAGTCAATGACTGGGTGTCTAATATGAGCAAAGCTCCACCCTCCATGCTAAGGAATACCTGCAAAGAAAACAGATAAAATTCCAGCTCCTATGGATGTTAGTGTCCACTGGAAATATTTCTGTAGTCCATGGAGAGCTTAATTAAATGAAATGAGAAACCCAAGAATCTGAGAATATTTGACTAATCAGATATGTTTATTGATTTTAGAGAGAGAAGGGACAGAGGGAGAGAGAGAAACATCAAGGTGGTTGATATAATAGACCACCTTAACTGAATGAAGGGGGTGGGACACATGATCATGTCAGTATGCAGAAAAAGCATATGACAAAATTCCCAGGCAAGGCACATACCTAGGTTTCGAGTTCGACCCCAGGTCAGGGTGCATCGGGGAGCCTAAGCAGTTATCAGTTAACATTGCCAGTTCTCCTCTCATGATATGCCAAATGCCAGTCCTCCTGTTTTAATGGTGAGGACATGGAGCCCCACAGAGGTTAGTCAGCTGGCCCAAGAACACATACATAAAACTAAGAGGTGACATCAAACCCAGATCTCTAAGGCCTGTCCTTTTATGCCACTAGACTGGGCCCTTCCAGGTGACAGACTCAAAGCAGCAAAACAGAACTCAGAAGGTTACAGGTAGATGCTCAAAGACTAAAAATAAAAAACCCCCGATACATTAAAACCAAAACTTACCCTTAAAGGAAAACAATGTAAATACAAGAGAAGAACTCACAGCACTCTGGGGCCCTTTAGCAGAGGGGCAAATAGGAGCAAAGGGATACATATTTTAACCATATATGATGAGAACTACCCATTCTTATCCTGTAACAGTGTAATTAAGTTGGAATCAGGCCCTTAAATTTAGTCTCTTGTCTGTAGGGTAACAGTAAAAATTATAAGAAATTCGGGAAAGATTTTTAACAGATACTTAAAAGAAAAACAAAACCAAATCAGAACCCTAACCTAATAAAGCTTAGATTTTAGTGGATATAAATCTTGTATAAAATTTTGAAGTGTCAGATAAATAGACTACTTTGAGTTTTTTTTAATTCATTCATTTATCTTTTATTTTATTTTATTTTATTTTTCCACCACCATTTATCCCTTCTATGCCCCCTTCCGCCTCCAACCATTCCCCCACCCTCGCTCCCACAGTCACCACACTGTTTCCCATGTCCCTGAGTCCAATCTCTCTTTTTTTCTTTTTTGCTCAACCCCTTCACCCCCACTAACAACCCCCCCGACACACACACATCCAGAGCTGTCAGTCTGCTCCCTATCTATGAGCCTGTCTCTATTTTGTTCGTTAGTTCAGTTTGTTCCTTAAATTCCACATATGAGTGAGATCGTATGGTACTTATCTTTCTCTGACTGGCTTATTTCACTTAGCATAATGCTCTCCAGGTTAAACAGACTTTGCATCATGTTTTTACTATTAATTTGCAAGCCTCTGGACACCTTGTAACTCTAAGCTAAACTGTCTGTGAATCGGTCAGTATGTCCTTACTGTCCTGTTGCAGCACAAGTCAGGTCTGCAGTCCTTGCGACAGCCACCACCGCCTTCGGCCCGGCTCAGGGCCCCACACGCAATCTGAGCTCAATCGATGTTGTGCTGGGCTCCGTGACAATGAAAAGAAAAGGAGAGGCCGTGTTCCACCAGGCTTTATCCAGGACCGGGAAACCCAGAGGCCATTTGGATCAAGAGAGGAAAGCCCGTGGAGGGGCCAGGGACCAGACTCAGTCTCCAGCTAACATGTGGGGAAGTTACATAATTGCCCTTTCTTGGTCTTTCCACCTCCCCGACTCAGCTTGGCTTTAGGTGACCTGTCAGATGTCCGTTCCCTCTGCTTGGGAATTGCCCTGCTGCTGCTCCTGCGAGCACAGGGAGAGCCTGAGATAACATTGGGCCAGTTCCTCCAGGTCTGCAAACATCTTCTCAGAGGCCCACCCCTTCTCTTTTCCAGCTGCCAAAGACACGGGCTGCTCCTGCCAGTTTTCAGAAACCGTAGTCTTTTGATGGTGCAAGAAGCCAAACTGTGTTTTGGTAAAGCTTCAGAAAGCTGTGGGGATCCTTTTAGGAGATCGGCCAAAAGTAAGGGTTAGGAGGGAGGAGGGGGAGGGGTAAAGCTGTTGGATCCAAACATCAAATCCCACCGCTGGCTCCTTTACACAGGGGCTGTCAGAGGAGGCCCTCTCGCAGCGAGCTGTGTGACATCGCAGATCCCACTTACGTCCTGCCTTGTAGAACGAGACAGGCCTGTGGACAGTTCTTCCTGAGCCGGATGGTTTAGTGGAGCAGCGAGTGAGGGGCTTTGGAAGGAGGAGTGGGCTGAGCAGGACGCTTTCCACCCCTGTTTGTGGTGCTGACAGGGACAATACTGGCTGGGAGGTGGAGGGCCCTGTTTGCCAGGATTTGTGCTCTTTGCTGTAGAGTAAGCGGAGAGCCTTTGAAGAAAGATTTCCCCCCAACTCCACCCCACCCCACGCCCCACCCAGGGCCCGCAGAAGGACTTGGGTGGACACAACGACCTGGAAACGGTCAAAATACAGTTGCTGTTTGGCTCTCCACCTTCAGGGAAATATGAGCTGTCTGTTTTTGATTACTCTGCTCTTATCACATCAGCCTGTCCTTTATTGGAAGCAATTCCATTTCCAAGAAGCCCGTTTCGTTTCCCTTCCTTTGCAGTCTTCCCCTGGGCCTCGCCTCCTCCCTTTTCCACCCTTCCCTCACCATCTCATCCCGGTCCCCACCTCCTACGGCATCGACTCCTTCGGGAGCCAGGAGATGAGCTGCTGCGTGACTCTAGCTAACACCAGGCCTGGCCAAGGAAAAGACTCACGCTGGGCCGGTGGCTGCTGCAGACGGCAAACTGTTACCCCCCTACCTTCGCCTCGCCCGGGTTACTACCTTCCTGCCTCTGTTGTTAAAGGGACCCCAGATCTCAGTCTGTTCTGTGGTCGTAAGTCAGCAACGTGGCCGAAGCACCCAGGGTGTTTGCAGGTGGGGCTCCTTGTGAGATTCCTGGAGGGCCGTAGCTTGAAAGAGAGGGTAAGGCAGGACACCTGGGTGAACCCAGCTGCCGCTCCAGTGCCAGCTCCCTGGGAAATCATGGGTGTGCCCCAAAGGCTGAGCGTCGTCTCCTTGATCCACGGTTCCACGAGGACCCGGGGGTGTTCTCAGCCAGAGAGTGGCCTGCCCGTCACGCAGGCGTCCCCCCGTGAGGCCTCCCCTGGGGGCCTCTTGAGCCCCCCGCTGCTCCCGTGACGTGCTTTTCCTTCTATTTTCATTCCTTCTTTCTCTCTCCCTCACATGCCTGTCCCCCACCCAGCCTTTGCCAGTTTCCCCCGTCTTCTCCTAGAGTCTCATTTATAATGACTGCGGCTGAAAGGCTCCTCAATGCCACCTCCCCGGTGTGAGCAATCATCTCAGCCAGAGCCCTCTGAAGCCTCCCTGACGTAAGCTTTAGAGAAGATCCTCTCAAACCCCCGCCCCCTCTCTTTTTTTTTTTTTTTTACTATTTTTTATTGATTTTTTTTTTTTTTAGAGAGAGAGAGGAAGGGAGAGGGAGAGAGATAGAAACACTGATGTGAGAGTGATACACACACAGGCTGCCTGCTGCACACCCCCCACCAAGGACCAAGCCCGCAACCAAGGCACGTGCTCCGACCGGGAATGGAACCGGCAACCTTTCGGTGCCCGGGGACAACCAGCGGAGCCACACTAGCCCAGGGCTCCACTCTCTCATGCGCTGCCCTGTGAGACCCCAAAGCCCTCCTCTAGTTGTCTGTGAATTTCTCAAGAGACTAAAAGAGATGCTTCTAGTCAACTTTAGCTCCCAACTCCTGATTCCCCGGAGACGGCTCACCGTGTGGGGTGTGGGTCTCGAGCCTGCTGTGCTATTTCTTTCCATACCCGACACCCAGATAGGAACCTGGCGCCTTCCTCGGTTTAAAACATAGCAGCTCTCATGAGCGCGTGAGCTCCATGGAGAGGTTTATATCAGACGCAGATACCCCTTTTCTTGAAATCGTCAAACCACACCTGGAGATTTCCCACTGAGTTGGTGGCCCCCCTCCGAGGCTGCAGGGCCATCCCCCTGCACCGCGGTCCCCCTTCCTCCTTCCACCTCCCCGCTTCCTCACCACCGTGTCTGATGGTCTCTGTCCTTTCAGAAGGGCCACCCATTTTGTAACAGGCCCACCTTCCTGAGAAAGCAGTTGTAGGATTTCTGTAAGCGTTTAATCATAAAACACCTCAAGCGCTTAGAAAAGTACAGAAAATAATACCACTGATAACATTTTTAGATTAAGATGTTGAAATGTCGCCAGTTTTGTTTCAGCACCACCACCACCCAGCACAACCCCCCCCCCCCACCGCAAAATAAAATGCTTCCAGCACAGCTGAAGCCCAGGCCCATCCCTTTCCTTCCCTCCCACCCTCCCTGAGGTTAAGCGGTATTCAAGAGTTATTGCATCATTCCCGTGCATGTTTTTTGCTTGTATTACATAGGAACCTTTCCACAAACAATATACAGTATTGTTTGGGGTGTATAAAAATATTTGCTCAAGTGGCACATTGTCCTGGATGGTGCGAATGAACTTCCTGAGCAAGAGCAACGTTGCCTTTCTGGTTTCTCTCTCTCCCAGTCTCGGCCCTGAGCCCAGGGGCCTCACATCTTCTGAATGAATTGCTAAGAAAAGTTGTAGCCTCTTTCTCTGTCTAATAAGAGGTTGTATCTGGTCTATGTGATTCCAAAGCATGTGATCTCGCCTCTCCGTATGGGAACTCTCAGCTACAGGGCAGAGCTTTGGAGATAAATGGAATGGCTTATTACATGCAGTCAGAGCGATCTGTTCAGACACATAGACCTCATCATGTCCCTCCCCTTCGAAGCACACTTTCTGAATTAGCTCCTGCCCACCTGCGGGTTGTATACACACACACACGCACACACACACCCCACTCAGGGTTTTATTTACATGACTCCCTTCTCTTCAGCCTCTCCTATATCCCGAACTAGTGGTTCTTCAAATTCAAGGTGTTCACGGATTACCTGGGAAGGTTATGAAAATGTTCAACTGACAGGCCTCACGCTCAGAAATTCACCAGCAGTCGATGCGGGAGGGACCGACATCTGCCCGTTAAACAACCGCCTGATAAATGCTTCTCGCGCAGGTGGTCCCAAGGACGGCGTCCTGAGAGGTATTCCGGGTCCGAGAATGTCACCGCGCCCCCGCCTTCCTCTGCACAGCCCTTCATTCAACATCCTCTCATTCGACACAAACACTTGTTACGTACGTACCACATCCCAGCGTTCCAGGCATGTTTCTAGGCAATGGGGAACCCGCAGCACAAAATAGAAATAAAAATAAATCCCGCTCTTCCAGAGCTCATCATGTCTCACTGGAATAAAAGCCAAAGGCAAATCGATAGGCACACGGCATATTCGGTGGCAAGGAGGGGGCCCCATGGCATCCGTCTCCGTCGAGTCTGCACTTCAGGATCAGGGACTTAGCTCTCAGTAAGCATCTGCCGGGGTCGGCACAGGAAGCTTTACAGATGCTGCAAACAAGGGCCCCGAGGGGGCCCTTATAAAGCTAAGGACTGTGACGCGGCGCCTAATGCGGCCGCCTAGAGCGGGATTCCAAAGTAGGACAGAGCGGTTCAAAGCCAAACATCTGAAGTTTTATCGCAAATATAGGATAATGGGATTTCCACTTCTAGCCAAAATGGAGCAACAGGGGACTGGATTTGCCCTTCCACTAGATAAATGAGGAGGAGAGAGGAGGAGAGAGGGAGAGGGGAGGGAGAGGGAGAAGAAAGGAGAGATACATACATCTATGGTTTTCAGGCCCCTGACGTCGGTGCGGAACAGAGATCCCTGGAAGGCAGCAGGCGGACAGGTGAGCGCCGCTGGCCCAGTTACAACCTCAAGGGACCCTCGGCCAGCAGCAAAGGGAGGTGGGCTCAGGTGGAGCCCAGGCGTCGCCTGAATCGAGAAGGAAGAGCTGGGTGTTCAGTGCTAGTTAAATACTAGATAAATTCTGTGTAAAGAACTTTGGGGATTAGAGTTTATTGCATGAATTTATTTATGTAACTAACCTTCAGGGGGATGACTCAATGTTAAGAAGCAGGACCCTTGCTGTCCTATTTGGTGTTTTACAAATATGATTTTGCTTTTCTCTGAAAATAAGTTTAATTAAAAAATTGTTTCACCCTGGCCCGTTTGGCTCAGTGTTAGAGCGTCAGCCCTTCCGAACTGAAGGGTCCCAGGTTCTGTTCCGGCCACGTGCCTGGGTCGCAGGCTCGACCCCCGGCCCCAGGTGGGGCACGTGCAGGAGGCAACCAATCGACGTGTCTCTCTCACATCGATGTTTCTCTCTCTTTCTCTCTTTCTCTCCCCCTTCCACTCTCTAAAAAGCAACAGAAAAAATGTCCTTAGGTGAGGATTTAAAAGAAAATTGTTTAAAATTATAACCACTGAGGAGCTTATTCTTCCCCAAAACCCCCCCTTTTTTTATTTAAGAAAAAAAGATCTTTTAATTAATAATAAAGATCCACTTGAGAATCAAATAATTTATTCTGTCAAATTGAAACATCATATTAATGCCATATATACTTAAAACTTGGACAAATTACAATCCAGGAACTCAGAACTCTAGCCCCATGCCATTTGGCCGAAGAAGGCTGGCACACTGTGTGTAATTTTTTTTTTTTTGATTTCCTGTTTATTAGCATGTTTCATTTCCCATGTTATTTGGAATTGAGAGCGCATGTTGGAATTTAGCATGGCCACCTTTGGATTAGTACAACCTCTTTAGTCCTAGTTCCTCTTTGGTCATTGTAGACAATGAAAGGGGTCAAACTGAAAGAATATTGTGCACGTATAAATCTATGAGCCGGTTTTTAATCTTGAATCTAAAGCCCAGTTCTTGGAGCCTGCCTTCAGAAGCAGAAAAAAACAAAAAGCACTGTGGGCCATGTAGTCTCATGGTTTCAACACAGAGTTATAATCATGGAAAATTGTCCTTCCAGATTTCTTTACAATTTGTAGTAAACAAATTTATTCCAAATCACAAAGTGCGTATTTGCTGCTTTTCCTTCTGCCATTTAGAAAACTGAAACCTAGTGCTCTATCAATACGATAAAAAAAAAAAAAAAATTCTCTCCTATTTAATTATCTGGGCTCCTTGTAACCAACCGGTAGCCAGGAGTTATTGTTACAGGTTAGTTGAATTAGCGAGAACATTTTCAAAGCATTCATGTTCAAGGCCTGGAAAATATTAGACTGAACAAGTCCAAATATCGGAAAAAAGGAATTTTAAAACTGGTGAAAATATATCTGCCTAGTGTGCTGTCATGTTTTGTGAATCCACCTATTAATAGTAGAACATAATAAAAAGAAGACTAGAATCTGGGATTTTAGTCCTGGAGCTGCCACTCTAGTGCCATTTGACAAAGGACTAGTCAGTCCTCTCTCTATGCTTCATGTTCCATCTGTAAAACGAAGGGATCTAACTGGATTATCTCTCAGATTTCTTTCAGGTCTTAGAGAATACAGAAGTTGTATTAGGAGCATGACAAGGACTTCCTCTTTCTCAACTCATGCATCTCCCCTATTGATTTATCTAATCATATGCAGGCACTTGAAAACCCTTCAGTCTCTACAGATCTGACCACCAATTACCCCAGAAAATGGAGTCATCTAATTTAAACTAAATCTTTTTTTTTTTTTTAAATATATCTTTATTGATTTCAGAGAGAGGAAGGGAGAGGGAGAGAGAGAGACAGAATCATCAATGATGAGAGAGTCCTTGATCGGCTGCAGCCTGCAACCCAGGCATGTGCCCTGACCGGGAATCAAACCCCAATCTCCTGGATCCTAGGTCAGTGCTCAACCGCTGAGCCACACCTGGCTGGGCTAAACTAAATCTTAAACATCATCGGCAAGACTAAAAGCTTGGGTGCATCTCAGCTATCCCCCACAAACCAAGGGTGTGGCATCAAGAATAGTCCAAAACGCTTCCACTTAGCTTTAGGAGTCAGGCTATTTTTTGGCTTACTGGCAACTCAAATTAACGTTACGGTTTGTTCGGGCTGATTTTCACATTTGTTGACCTAATTACATACTCAACAACTTAGTCTAAAATATGGTGTGGTTGGCGTGGCTCAGTTGGCTGAGTGTCGCCCCATGCACCTAGAGGTTGCTGGTTCGATTCCCAGTCAGGGCACGTGCCTGGCCTCGTGGGCTCCAACGCCAATAGGGGGCATGCAGGAGGCAGCCAATTGATATTTCTCTGTCTCCCTCTGCCTTCCTCTCTCTCTCTAAAAAAAAAAAAAAAAAAAATCAATAAAAACATATTTTTTTTTTTTAAAGGGGGAGCAGGCACCCTAGTGCAAAGAGCACCAGAATGGGTGCCGGCAGATATGAGTCCAAGTCTATCACTGTCTTCACTTTTGTCAATTTCAGTCTCTCCATCGCCTCCACGGGGCCCACAGGCCAAATGCAGCCCAACAGGCCGCACGCCAAGACCTCCCTTTCTTGGACGCGTTGTTAAACTACATTCGCCTCTATATTCTCATCAATACAATGGGGATGCTAATTGTACCTACCTCATAGGGTTGTGCATGGCAGCGACTACACATAAAGTACTTAAAAGAGTGCCAGTCGCCTAGACATGCTCAGTTAATTATAGCTGCTCTGGTGGTGGTTATGATTATCCCTGAGGATTTTGTTAACAGACTAGCTAGGGGCAGGTGTCCCATTGCTATTATGCCTGACTACTGCCAACTATAAATTTCATGAGGTTTGTTGGACCAGTTTTTCAACTATAATCAAAGCTGAGTGGATTTCATGACAGTATTTTGACTCATTCAAGTTCAATTCCACTCAAAGTCGGTCATTAAACTAGAGTGACTTAAAACATTATTGATTAAGGAAGAACAAAGCTGACAAAAGGCGACAGGTAGCACCTGACTCATCCTTGATTCATGGCCAATATTCATGCTGCAAGATTAGCTTACCCTCTAGCCTGGCACATCTAGATTTCAAACCATGAGGATAAACTGCTGAAAACATATGGACAGGAAAAAAAGAAAAGAAAAGAAAACACATAGATATATCCTATTTGGCTGAGTTCTAATATCGCTTCCAAATCAGACATTCTGGGCTGCCATGTTTTTTGGCTCTAGAAAATTCTGAGCCTGGAAAGCAACTGCTTCTATGGTGATCCAGAAGAAAACTACTATTTAGAACAAGAGCAGGCTGGTCTCTTCTGAACACTTGCAGAGTAGCATCAGATGAGAGGAGAAGTTGTTTATTTAGAAAAAAATAATCACTATATGGAGCCTCATGGTGAACGCCCACCCCCCACCCCACCCCAGGCCATAATCTGGAAGGATATGGAAAATCAGAAATGAATTGCTCTGCACAATTAAGTAGGAAAAACTTTGAATCTCAGCAGGTAACCCAGGCAAGATGATAGGAAGAGATTAGAGATAACTGGAATATATATGAGCTACAAGAAGGAAGGCCAGCCCTCTACATAGCCATGTAACCAACCAGTAGCCAGGAATTTTAGGAATGATGTCCTCTGTTCAGTTTTAAGTTGCTGTCTATATGTTGCTATGCTGTAATCCCTTCCATTCCTGCAAAGCCTCAGTAAAAGAAAAAGAGGAAAACAGCGGAAACCAAGAGCAAGATTGAGGAAGCACAGTGCAGCATGGACAACGACATGGAAAGTCCACAGAAGTCCACAGGTGGGGCTTTTCCACCACAGTATCTCATTTGTAATTTAAAATCAAGGTTGAGCGTCGACCTGTGAACCAGGAGGTCACGGTTCAATTCCTGGTCATGCCCGGGTTGTGGGCTCGATCCCCAGCAGGGGGCGTGCAGGAGGCAGCCAGTCAATGACTCTCTCTCATCACTGATGTTTCTATCTCTCTCTCCCTCTCTCTTCCTCTCTCTGAAATCAATAAAAACCTATTTTTAAAAAATTAAATAAAATCAAGGTTGACTCCAGAAGGCGAGGAGACTGGGTCATTCCCATGGCTGACACTTGGGTTAAACGTGACTGATTGATTCCTACACAGTGGAGAAGTAGGTCTTCTACATGATGCCAAATATCCCTGAATGTTATCTCGTCGCCTTTAACTTTATCTTACTATTGTCTGGTTTGTTTAGCTCCTGCTTGGGTCCCCTTCAGGACTATTGTGTTCTCTTGGTTTATTATTACGGTTGCCTTCCACTTCTTAAACAATTGTGTCCACTACAGGCCCATGTTTATGAAACACAGTGACAGAGTACCGATGATATGCCATTAGAATAAAAGTTCCTACAAAACGGAGCTGGATTTCAAAGGAAAAGATCACTTAAGTGGTTTTTCCTTCGGCATTAATTTCTACCAGTATGTAGCCAATATGCAATGACATTCCTACTTTATCAAGACCAAAAGTTAAGCAGCAAGAAATTCATTTATCCCACAAATATTTACTGCCCATCCATCACATGGCTAGCAGGCAGGGTCACACAGATAAACACAAAACGGTCATCATTTAGTTAGGGAAAGAGAAGTGAAAACAAGAATGGAGGCCTGAGTGTACACAAGGCGAAGGCAATGTAACAAAAGGCAAAGGACTCTGGCTTGGGGAGACGCAAAAAATTCAAAGGAAGGTGACAATTTGGAGAAAGTTTTGAAGAGTAAATGGGGGTTCACCAAGGCCACAGGAGAGAGGGGAAGGACATTCTGGGAAGGCAAGGGCATGGACCTCTGAGCAATCGCCAGTCGACCAGGAAACAGCGGGAAGCTTGATATGCGGGGAAATCAACAGGAGAAAATCAAAAGGCAGGCAGCGCTGGGATTCAGAGAAGGTCCCTGCACGACAGAGCTGTCTTCCCTTTCATCTGAAGGGTGGAGATCCAGCAAAGGCTGGTGAAGATCAGAGTGATTAAAAAGATATGTTGCTTTAAAAGGATGGGTTGGAAAGAGATAGAAATGGAATCCCGAAGTCCAGAAACTCTGAGCTACAGCAATGACTAAGTGGGGGGAGCAGGGAAATTATTATTATCGGCTAGGCCTGATTAGGACGCCTCTGTTTCACCCCCTAAGCCTGGATGCCTAAAACTACTATTAAACTTGCCTAAGAGAGGAGCAGAGAAATACTTTCACTTTTTTTGTCCTGGAAAATGTCCAGATGAGGAGTTCTATATCCAAGCAGTTCTTTCTGCTTTCCTGGAGATGTCTGCGTTAATTAGGCCCGGAACCTCTTAGACTCCATCTCAGTGGCTAAGCAGAAAACCTTCAGCCTCCGCAGAGATTTCCACTGCCAAAAGGAGGCCCCCAGGGCTGGGCCTGTAAATGGCAGCGAAGGAATGAAGTCGACCCTGTTTTCTGATGTTCTCAGTTTGGAAATCAACACTGTTTTCAAATCCCTGAGCTGAACTGATTTACAGTCCTTACCACCACCCCCATCCCACTGACCTTTACTGCCCCAGGCAATCTCTGGAAAAGCCAGGTTGTATCCCTAGCATCTCTGCACGCAATCTATCCAAGTGATCTTCTGCCAAATCCCAGCGGAGTTTAGAGATTCTCATGGGGGATTTGCAACACTTTGTGGCTTTTAGATCAAATGTTCTGGTTTTGTTTCCCTTCCCTCACTCTGGCTTTGGGAGAGGGCTCAGCTTTCAGCTTGATGCTGAGTTATCCATTAAACACGTTGTCCCCAAAGGGCTGTCTTGGAGTCCTTTTGAATAACCTTGGAAACAGTCTCAGTCGGCTCAACAAGATGACCAATGATGAACTCGGGGAGCATCTGCTACAGCTGGGCTGTATCTACATATGCTAACTTATTTAGGAGGGAAAGTTAGGTTTCAATATTGTATGAAATGTTTTAAACAGAAAATTAGTTACGATTTGTTGGATGAAATTCAGCTGATTGTTTTCAAGACAACTAGCTTTTTAAAAAAATTAACCATATTCTGATTTTCAGTGTCTGTGCACGGATCTACCTTGGGTACCACAGTTAGAGGAAACCTGAAATGGATGACTCCTATCAATACTTCCCTTTTTTCTTCAGAATAAATATTAATGTCTGTGAGCTCTTCATTCAATTTTAAATAGTGGGCTTAGACAAATATATAATGTCAATATATAATGACAAATATATGATGGGTTTAGACAAATATATAAAAACATATATTTATGTTTTTTAAAAGGGGGAGCAGGTACCCTAATGCAAAGAGCACCAGAATGGGTGTCGGCAGATAGGAGAACAAGTCTTTACCTCTGTCCTTAGATAAAGGTTTTCAAACCTATGCTGGTTGTTCCCATCTCCAGTGATGTCTTTAAGGCTGGCCTACTTTTTCTGACTGTAGACTGGTCTAGGAGGGGAAATCCCTGCTCAGAGGGTGCCCTCTCTTGGTTAGCGGGCACACGAGGCATTTCTCTACAAGAAAGAAATACTATATATTTCGGATTAGAAATTGTCTACCTTCAGCCTCAGGCTAATCTATGACAATACAATTTCCCTGACTGGTGACTTTAGCTTAACAGTAGGAGCAGAGGTGGGAAAAACCCCAGGTTGAGGAAAATTAAGATCCAATAGACTGAGTGACCTTTGGCCTCTGAGGCTCAGTTTATAAAATCAGTGGATTTCACTAAGTGACCTTTGTTCCTTCTTTCTCTGACCTTCCCTGGCTTCTAAAAAATATGGACAATAGTGTGGTGATTGCCGGAGGGGACAAGGGGGGTACGGGGAGATAAAGGGTGATGGAAGGACACTTGACTTGGGGTGGCGAGCACACAACACAGCGTACAGATGGTGTGTTGTAGAATTTTGCACCTGAAGCCTGTATAATTTTGTTAACCAGAGTCACCCCAATAAATTCAATAAAAAGGAAAAAATAAAAACATGGCTTATTGCATCTTGGCTGAGTATAAAACGCTTGGTACTCAGACCATATTTGCAGGAGTTAATGGCTCTGAAAAAAAACTGGAGAATCCCTACCAGGAAAAAAAATGTTGTTTCTGGCTGTGGCAGCTTCGGTCTCTGCATTTTCCATAGCAGCCAGAGATAATCGGCCCAAACAATTTTCCCTTTCTCCCCTTCTCACATTTTTGGCAGTAGAAAGCCTAAATGAGGTGGCAAATGCTGTAAACACAGCAGAACCACAATTCATTTCGGCAACCCACTCCCACCAGCATTTCAATCACAAACCTGCCAAACTACGCACCAACCAAAAGGCACTCTTTGAGTACATTGTGGGATTCAGGGGCTGCCTTCTTCCTAAATGATTTCCTTTTTCAGGCTTTCAGTAAAATGAGCTTAAGTGTGTTGGGGGCCAGCCGACGAAGGCGAGGAGAGAGGAGGCCCCTGAAACCGGTGGTACCTTGGGATCTGGACAGTCCCCACAGATCATTCTAACAGCTCCTGGAAATGGGCAAGGAGACAGGGTATGAAGAGGGCAGAGAAGTGAGATCGAGGCGAACTGTGACTGGTCATGGGGGGGGGGGGGATGGTTTATTTTTTTCAGTTGTTGCCAAAGAATGTCACTGGTGACATAAAGACTTGGAAAATGGGGAAATGCCATTATCATCCAAAAACCACTTGTCCATGTCCTGTTCCACATGGTGAGGAAAGCTGCACCCTAAACCTCGGGCTTGGCGGGGCTGCGGTCTTCTGGTGCCCTCTACTGCCGGGGAGGGACACTGCGGCCACCTGCCCCGGGGAAGTGAAGCCAACCCAGAGCTGGCCTTAGGGCCCGGGCTCAGTAAGTGAAGTGATAACTGATAAGAAAAGAAAGAAGGAGAGACCCAGAGCGGTGCAGGAGACAGGAAAGTTCTTCCCAAGCCTGGAACCAGGGGCTGAGGCCACACTCAGAGGAGGGCACTGCTCTTTTGAACAGTCCCACGGAGCTGAAGGATTAAACGGGTGGAATGCCTAGAAATGCCTAAAGGGGGGCCGCTCTTGATGTCAAATGGGTTCTCAAAGAACGTCTGACGAATGAAAGGGGGGCGGGAAATGGGAAAGACCTTAATTGTCTGAACTGTGTTCCCCTCCAGCCTGTCACCTTAATGGAAATGTCTAATTCTGTTGCTCATCTAAACGTTTTTCTTAAATTGTATCAATCCTCCAGGTATTTTCAAAAGTCTCTATGTTTGAACGGCTAACTAAGGTGACAAGAAGTGCTGTGATTTGAGTTTTTATGGAGTCTTACAAATTCTAAATTTCAGGGGGAGAAACAGCACGTGCTAAGGTCCTGAGTGGCTGGCAGGGTCCACGGGACAGCAGCCTGGCTGGGGTAGAACAGGTGGGGGGGGGGCTTGGAAACGAGGGGAGGGAGGGCTAGGGCACTGTGCAGGGCCCTACTGCCGGGTGGGAAAGCTGGCTTTTACTGGAGGGAAATGGGAAATCACTAGAAGGTTCTGAGCAAAGGAATGTCATGGTCTGACTTCTGTTTTAAAAGGCTCACTCGGGTTGTGTTGAGAGTAGCCTGGGTGGGAGGCAGTGGGAAAGACGGACTGATGGACTGGTTGTAATGGTCAAGTCAGAAGCAACAGGGCCCTGGCCAGTTTGGCTCAGTGGTTAGAGTGTGGGCCCCGGAACCAAAGGGCCACAGGTTTGATTCCTGATCAAGGGCAAGTGCGGGAGATCAGCCAACCAATGTGCCTCTCTCACATTGATGTTTCTCTCTCTCTCTCTCCCCCACTCCTTCCTCCCTTTCACTCTTTCCAGAAGTCAATGGAAAAATTTCCTCAGGTGAGGATTTTTTTTTTTTTAAAGAAGCAACAAGGGCTTGACCCAAAGTGGAAGTTGTGAAGATGGTACAAGGAAGGCTTCCATCCCTGAAATATTTTGAATGCAGAGCCGCTGGGGTTCTCCATTATTCCACCTGGTGCTCAGATCTCCCCCTTGGTTTCTTCTGGCATCCTGAAAATTGGCACCATCCAAGTCTCAGTTGCATCTGATCATCCGCTACATCTTGGTGCCAAAGACTCAACTTAAATCCACGCATGTCCTCCCGAGTCCAATCTATATATTAAAATAATATGTGATGTGATACGTAATGTAGGTTCTGTAATGAACGTGAACATTACATAAACCCTAGGTAGGAAATTGGATAAGGTAGGCATCTTTAACAGTCTATACCCTGATCGCAGGTTATAAAAAGTCTAAAGCCAACGAATGCAGAATGCCTCCAGATGGTATGAGATTCAGTTAAAAAAAATACACAGAATGTCATCATGGGTATGAAACATCTCTAACCAGAAAGGGGAAAGAGACCAGAAGAAAGGAAGGCAGCCCAGGGGAGTGACAAAATCTGCTATCCTTAAAAATGGGTGACTAGCTTGGTGCAGTTTTTTTGTGTTTTTTTTTAACACTTCATGCCAATACTTTCAAAAGCAAGTTGAAAAATTGTTTTCTCTCTAACTGCTAAATTAAGAAGTGGTATCTTTTGAGTTTTTATTACTTAAGATGAACTTAGCATAGCTCTACTCATCCTTTCTTCCCTGACTTTTGTTCATAGAGCCTGAGACTCTAGGTCAAGAATTTTTATTAAGTAAAAAATTATTATTATAATTGCTATTACTAGTATTATTTTCATTGAAAGTCAGCCATCCCTGAAGATACTGGTTCCCCCATCAATCTTCTCAAACAAAAGCTGATTTTTTTCCCCCCCAGATTCCATGTGGTCCACTGAAAAAGGGCTTCCAGGCCACATCCTAATCCCTGGAACCTGTGTGAATGTTATCATATATGGCAATTTTTGCAGATGCAATTAAATTCAGGATTCTGAGTCGGAGAGAATATCCTGGGTTATCTGGGTGCGCTCAAAATGTAATCACACCTGTGCTTATAAGAAAAAGGCAGAAAGATTTTATACACACAGAGGACAAGGCAACGTGAAGACAGAGCAGAGGCATTTGAAGACGCTGGCTTTGAAGATGACAGCGATGTGACCACAAGCCAAGGAACTGCCAGTCGTCTCCAAAGGTGACAGAGACAAGGAAGAGAGTCTCCCCTAGAATCTCCGGGCAGAGCGCAGCCTTGCCAGCACCTTGATGTGGGACTTCTGGCCTCTAGAACGGTGCGAGAATAAAGCTGTATTGTTCCAAGTCACAAAGTTCGTGTTAATTTGTTACAGCAACCACAGGAAACAAATACATGTCCTAATATAACAACAGACGTCCAGAACCAATTTCGGGGCCTACAGTTTAAGCGGGTGATTAGTTACCCCAGATTGTTACTTCTAAACATACGTTTTCTCCATCAAAGTTCTGAGCTGGCGTGTTTACACTCGGGAAGGACGTGTCTTCAGACCTGACCACCAGACACCACTTCTTTTTACAGCCGGTCATCTAGCAACCTCCCACCCACCCCACTCTCAGCAGGAGCTTTAGTGTTCAGCTCACTCTATTTTCTCCATTTGCTCTTTCATGCTTCTTGGCAGTTTCGACAATACTCTGCCCCTATGGACTTCTTACGACCTCAGTTGAAAACATAAGCCCTTCACCCGACGCCGGCCACACCCCACGCACTCTCATGGTCCCCCCTAAATCACATCATCGCCAATAACTACAGCCCGTCCAAGATCTCAGTTTCAATCCTGCCCGTCTCCAACCACCGCCTGCAACCCTCCCAGGGCATCTCTCTAATTCTCTACTCCAACTCTTGACCACACAAGAGAGTCCACTATTTATAACTATCTACACACATATACCCCAAATGTCCTCATGGCAAGAAGTCCACCTTTTATAACTATCTACACACATATGTCCCAAGTGTCCTCATGGCAAGAAGTCCACCTTTTATAACTATCTACACACATATGTCCCAAGTGTCCTCATGGCAAGAAGTCCACCTTTTATAACTATCTACACACATATGTCCCAAGTGTCCTCATGGCAAGAAGTCCACCTTTTATAACTACCTACACACATATATCCCAAGTGTCCCATGGCATGGAGTCCACCTTTTATATCTACACACATATGTCCCAAATGCCCTCATTTCCCCCTCATATAGCTTCCAAGCTTTGATCTAGTATTAGAACCATCTGCTCCCTAACACCCCTTTTGGCCCCTCTTCTGCTTTGTACATCTGATTAAGCCTCCAGTCTGCTTAACCAGAGAGATAATCTGCCTACTTGGAACCCAACGCCTCACTTGAAGTTCATAACAACAAATCTCAGACGGGCACTGATCACTACCCAGCAGTCCTGCCCTACTTCTCCGGGACACTTGTTTTCTCTTTCCCCAAAAGAAATATTTCAAAACTTCTTCTCATTTTTAATATACCACACATTTCTGTCACTTAATCACTGCTAATGGCTTCAACTCAGTCCTGAGTGGGGGGAAAAAAAAAGTCAAGAATCAGATGGAACCAACCTCATCTTCCTACCCCTAAGCCACTCTACACCCACTAACTTTCGCTTCTCTCCTGATACAATGGAAGAAGTGTCCCTGTTCCTGGCTGGGACCCGTCCTTCCATGTTTGTTCTGGGTCTCATTCTTGCCCAAGGAACTTGCTCCTACCATTTTTTTTTTCTCTTTCTTAAATAGATTGTTCCCTTTGGCTCACATACATGCTCCAATATCACTCATCTATTAAAAACAAAAATCTTTCCCACCCACACTGCCCTCCAGCTACTTCCCATTTCTCCACCGTCTTTCACGGTCAAACTCTTCAAAGTTACCTGCAGTCACGGCCTCTCCTTTGTGTTCACCTTCTAGTCCTTTCTCAGCCTACGTTCTGAGTTGAATTTTTCACCCACCCTCTCCACGAAAAACTTCTGTTTTGCTTGAGGTCTCAAAACTATTGGCCAATTCTCTAGTCTCATGCTACCTGGTCACCTCGCAGCTTTTAACCCACTTGGCCACTTGCTTTTTGAAACCATCTCTCCCTTGGTGTCCCTGATTCCACACCCCTGGTTTCCCTCCTACCTCGCTGGTGCGTGGGAGAACCAAAGGGCCTTCGCGGGGACATAGGGACATCAAAGCTCTTGTTATGTCCCCTTGGGATTCCCCTTCCAACCCTTCTTGCCTTAAGGGCAGAACAGCTGCTCACATGCCTCGCTTTCTCTTTCCTATATTTTGGCCTGTGGTATAAATTCGATGCCCTTGGTCTCTCGGTGCACAAAGCCAGTATTTTATAATTTAAAAAATGGCCTTTGCTCATCCCACGATGCCTGGCTCTAAGTCTAAGTCTACAGACTTCGGTGTACATTTACAGAAGTCTACGAAGGAGCTCAGGAATGATGCATTTGACTCCCCCAGGCTTCTGTCTCCGGAGAGTCACTACCTTTAGAGGTCCTGGGTGAGGAAGACGGGAAACGGGGTCCAACAATTCTCGGGGAGGGAGAGGGGAGCAGCAATGCCTTCCCTTAAAAGTACTATCTCCTACTACACTGGTTTTCATTTCTTTTGTAGGTTTTTATATTTGTGTCTTCCAAGGAATTTTACTAGGGAGATATAAAAGGCTACACCAGAGACTGCCAGCCAGTTGCTATTTTAAACTGAAGGTCCTGTGTTTATTTTTTATGGAAGCACATTTCACCTACAGGAATTTTCTTTCATCTCAGGCATTTTGTTCGTGGAGCTGCACCTGAGAAGCAGCAGCCAGGAGCGAGGCTCAGGGCTAGAAGGGCCAAAGGCCAAAAGAAAGGAAAGGGAGGTCTCCATGAGCTTAGTATTTCTCACAATTTGTTCCAAGCCATACCTGGCTTTATATAGTCAGTAGATAGATGGTGTGTTAGTTTCTTAGAACTGCTTTAACAAAATACCACAAGCTGAGTCCCTTATAAAAAAAGAAGTGTATTCTGTCACAGGCATGGAGACTAGAAGTCAGAAATCAAGGTGTCAGTGGGGTTGGTTCCTTCTGGAGGCTCTGAGGGAGAACCTGTCCCTGTCCCCTGCCTCTCTCCTGACCCCAGTGGTTGCCAGAAACCCTTGGCCTTTGCTTGTAAATGCCCTTGGCTTGTAGATGCCTCAGGGCAACCTTTGTTGCCAGCTTCACATGGCGTCTTCTCTCCATGTGTCTCTGTCTTCACATGGCCTTCTTATAAGGACTCCAGTCGTTGCGTCTAAGACCCATCCTTACCCAGTATGATCTCATCTTCACTAATTATATCTGCAAAAATGCTATTTCCAAACAAAGTCATATTCTGAGTTTCCAAGTAGCTATAAATTTGGAGGAAGACTCTGTTCAACCAAGTGCAGGTGGAAAAAATATCTTGAAGTTGTTCTGTGATGAAATGTGGCAGTATTTTTCCAGAAGCTCCAAGATGAGCCACTCAACTAGATTCTAACCAGGAACTTGAGAGGGGCAGTGGGTGGGGAGTAGAGTTATGTTCTCTTAGTGCCAAATTTTAGGTCAAGTGGACTTTTGAAAATATAGATGGCTAACATTTGGTTTTTATCATCATTGCCACCCTCACTTTTGTAGCATCTATAGCACCATGCCCTCTTTCATTTTCCTCTCTGGCCAGTCAATAGCTCCAGTGGAAAAAACCATTAGACTGGAATTCAAAAACCTTGGCTTAAAGTCTTATTTTTGTCATTTACCATCTGTTGGCCCTGAGCAAGTCACTTCCTTGAGCTTCAAGGTCCTCAACTGTAACATAATTAAACTTACAATTATTTTTTTGTAAGTTTGTGCCATTTTTACCTCTGAAGTTGTTAAAACCCAAACTGCACTAAGATGTTTGGGATACTGCACCTTACTGAGGAAGCAAGGCACTGTGTCATATCAGAAACCAGTTCATACCTAGAGTAGTTGAAAGACGAAGATATTTCGGAGTTTATTTGCCTAGAAATGCATTGACATGTTGCCTGGAAATGCATTTACAGAGAGCACATATTAATATGTCATTATTCAGTGATTTCCAGGCCAGAAAATGGACTAGAGTGTACGCACATGTGTATATAACTGGGAACCCATGGGACAGTGACCTGACTGGGTTTCGAATGCCCCAGAGCCCATAGCATAGGGCCTTCTATGTAGATATTGGATTTATATTTCAGTCAGTAGAAAAGAGATGAACAGGCGAGAGGGAGAAAGGGAATAAGAATGAATGAGCCATTAGAATTCCATCCCCTCTCCGAGCTTCACGTTCCTCGTTCCTTCAGTGGGGTTGGTAATTCCTCTTTTAATTAGTGCTAACAGGGCATGTAGTGCAGTCTCGGTATCGATCCCACTATCAAGCTCCCAAGAGCCTCGCACCCCCCAGCATGTGGTAAGTGCCCAATACAAGTCTGTGAATGAATGAATGAAGGAGTGACTATGTCCTGACTGCCTCCAGGGGTTGTTCTGAGATGTGGCTTGTTGTTACTACCCGTGGCACCCTCTCCTGCTGATCAGACATTGCTGCCTCAATTTGTCTTGGGCTAAGTTTTGTTCTTTATTGAGCAGCCTCCGCTCTGGCCACCAGATGGCACAAGAGGAAAGTTCCTTAAAGACAGAGACCAGGAAAGGCGCTCAGGAGAGGTTGGCCGCAATATAAATAAAGCAGCCACCCTGGGGTTAATGAAGCAAAACAAAATAGCCAACATTTTACCAAACACATTGGAAGGAAGCAAAATCTCCACAAGGCTGGATTTAAATGAACCTTTGAGCGCTGGTAGGTACAAAGACAAAAACACCTTCTGCAGATGGTGATAAGATAGGGATCCAAAGACAATAGCCTCGAACAAAATACTCTGGGGCACCGTGGAGAGAATCAGCAGAATCTAGGCAATGCAAGACGAGAGGAGGCCAGACCGGCCCAACCACCCCGATCAAGGGTGATCACTGTTGCACAGAGAAACCTGGAACCGATGGGAAAACTCCACTTGATAGAACAGAGTTGCTGCACATACATTGCAGTTGAGTTTCACGTGGACTAGAATGTATGTAGTTCTCATTTCAGAGTCAATGTTAGCAAATCCTTGTGTCATCTATTGAACATCAGAGAACTTTCCTAAAATACTGTTACAAGGAAGAACCTGTGCTGTACAGACATCAGTTTACTCTAAAGGCAAGGCTCTAGAGTTCAGAGTGGGCAAGAGAAAGGAATTAACTGGAACACAATGCTGCCTCTAGAAGCCTTGCTGGGATCTGGGAGCTCTGTGCACAGAGCACTAGACAAGTCCACTCTCTGAGATCCTGTGTTTACCAAGAAGCTGGCTGGTTATAAATGGACTTTAGAGATCTGCCTCCCGGGACAAAAAACTATAGTCATTCCAACACAGGCCCTCCTGACCTGTGGCAGTTGTATTTTTCACTGTAACTTAATACACTGGTATTCTGTCCTAAACATTAGTCTCCTAGGGGGTTGGTAAATGTGAATTGCCTCCAGAAAAAGGATTCCTCTTGACAGAGTGAACTAATGAACCTGCTGGACTCAGAACTCGGATGGTGTTGAATTCTGTGTTAAATGCCTCCTATGACATTTCTTGGCTGCCAACCAAGGCTCTGGTGGCCCGTTTTCTACTCGTCCTTCTTATCCTCTTCTACGACCATGATTCTCCACCCTGGTTGCATATCAGAATGATCCAATTCGGCTTCCCAGGCTCCAGCCCCACAGATTCTAATTCAACAGATCCAGGGGTGATCCGGAATCTGTCTTCCTAAGAAGTCCAATTGATTACAATGAGGTTGGCCCTAAACCTGGGGTGTTTGGGAACCATTCATCTTCTTGAGTGTAATTCCACAGTTAATCCACAGAATCATGGAATACGTTATTTGAAGAAGGCCTCCAGATCAATTAGAGCTCCTTTCTACAGTATCCCCAAACACTAGGCTCCCAAGGAAGCTGGGCATAAAGGAGCCAGGCCAGAAGCTCCTAGGCCATTAAAGCTTCATGAGGACCAGAAACTGGCAGACCTCTGGGAGCTCTGGCCTTTAATCAATCAAAAGAGTCCCATTAGCTCTTGGAGAAATGGCCCTGTCTGGCCAAAAATGCATATATGAGACAAAGTACAGGTATATAACTGGTGAGGCCAGTGCAGAAACAAACAAACAAAGCTTCTGAAAAATTGCAAGATGGTGACAGCAGAGTGTTAACCCAGGTGTGGGGCCCTTCAGAGCACCGAGCCGGGTGCAACCGGCATGAAGTTGGTTCTATCCAGGACTATGGGCCAGGGCTGCAACTGAGGTGGGACGATGATTTATAAATCAAGGTGATCTTTTTAAAATGCAAATCTGATCACATCACTCCTCTGCATAAAATGATTCAATGGCCTCCCATTGCTCCGGGCTCATGGGCTTACTAGAGCCCACCAGTTCCTTTCTGATTGGACCCCTACCTACCTCTCCCCCTTCTGATCTGACCCCTACCTACCTCTCTCCCCTCCGATCTGACCCCTACCTACCTCTCTCCCCTCAGGCACCTCATTCTAACTCTCTCCTCCCGTCACACTGTCCTTGTTTCAACGCCTCCCATTTTCCAGACTTCTTTCTGCTCAGATCTTTCACAAACGCTGTTCTGTGTGGCCAGAAGAATCTCCCTCCCTGTCCCAACCTAGCTAACTTCTGCTCATCCCTCAGGTCACAGGTCAGATGTCTCTTCCTCAATGGAAGCTTTCTCTGACCCACCCTGGACACTCTTCTTGCCCTTAACAAACTTATGCCCACTGTTCTTAATCGGTGGCCGTGCTATTATTTGTATAACATCTCTCTTCCCTGCTAGAATAAACGCTTCTCTTATTATCGCTTAGCACAGTGCCTGGAACATAGGAGGGGCTCAAAAAGTACTTGTGAATGAGTGCATTTTAAAAAAAAAACAAGAAAGAAAGAATGAAAGTGGCAGGCCCTAGGTGTGCTCCCCTTAGTAAAGAAACTCATTTGCTCCCAAAGCCCCTGGCCCTGATTGCCCAATCCCTCCACATGTGCATGCGTGGCATTCCAACCTCCTTTACGTAAGAGGCGACCGGACTTCCCAAATTTTCCAGGACAATCCACTTTTTCAGTGGGGTGCCTATTAACAGCACCCACTTTTGCTCACTGCATGGACACCACACTTTGGTAACACTTGGCTCACCTTTCTCCCTCTTTTTCTCTGCAGAGCTGAACTGAGGAGAGACAGCTTTTGTGTTTTGGTGGCTGCAGTATTAACGTCAGGAGCTTAAGTTATTAAACCGAGCAGCTTCAATCTGGGAGGTCTCCTGGAGCCCTGGGGATTAACGTTATTTTTACCCCAGAGCCAACGCAGCTATGCCAACGAGCTAAGGGGTGCTTCCCCGCCACCCCCAAACTGGCCCCGCTGCCTTTTGCTCTAGACCCACTTCCCAGCCGCGAGAGCCGTCATGGGGTTTTACTTGGAGGTCGACCCTGTCACCTTGAACCTGATCATCCTGGTGGCGAGCTACGTCATCCTGCTGCTGGTCTTCCTGGTCTCCTGCGCGCTGTACGACTGCCGAGGCAGGGACCCCGGCAGGGAGGGCGCGCCCCCGGCCCCGCGGGACGCCCAGGCCTCCCTGCGCCTGGTGGTGATGCCCCCGGGCGAGCTGGGTGCCCGCTGGGCCAGGGGGCCCGGCCTTCATGCGGGAAATCCCGCCCCACCGGCCAAGAAAAGCACGCTGGTGTGAGGCTGGCAGAGGGATCCTGGGGAGAGAGCACAGGGCAGTCGGCCCACACCATTCTGCGGGGGGCCGCGGGCCTCTGGGCACCCAGGTCCTGCTCGGCCACGTAGGCGGGAGCCCCGTCTACCATCAGCTCCCTCGGCACCCTCTATGGAGAAAGCAACTGTTGGAGGTAAGAAAGCCAGCGTGGCGTTTTGGTCAGGTTCCCCGGCGAAGCTGGTTACTGGGACCTGCCCAATGATGCAGCTTCCAGGGGAGATAGGCATTTGAGTAGGGGGGTGAGAAGAGAGTGCAATAGTGTGTGGGGGGGGCGGGGAACGAGACTAGCTGCAATCTGTATTTCTACACACACCAGCTCCTGTATTTCTATACACACCAGCTCTTGTATTTCTATACACCCCAGCTCCTGTATTTCTATACACCCCAGCTCCTCACATTGTGCCCCCTGTGAGTCGGTGTGGGAACACAGGAACTGGAGAGCCTTGTGGTTAATGCAAAAAGCCTGGAGCCTGCGTGCAAACCCGGCCTCCTCGCCCTTACTAGCTGTGCCACAGGCCAGGATACTGGCTGTGTGACCAGGCTCACTGCTTTGTGGCTCAGGGCTAGTGGTAAGACCTGCGGGCGGGTTGGGTTATTTTAAGCGAGTTAGCTCACTGAAAGCACTAGAGACGGTGCCTGGTGCATAGATAGGATTAGCTGTTATGATGATTGCTCATCAAGAAGCTTAAGCTCCAGGCCTCAAAACGGACCTTGTCCAGTGCAGAGTTACTGACGACTCATTGAGTGTCAGTGTCCCCCACCCCACCCCTGAGCGCTGCTTACGCTCCCCCCTCCCTTTCCTTGTTGCTATTAACTAATTAATGTGCTTCCCTGTTCATTCATCTATTTCCACAACTTTGAATTAGTTTGTCCATTCTGTACGTGTTTCTGTCAATCCTCTCTTCCCCGAGCTTAGGGCACTTTTATGGGCTCGCACGGTGATTTACTGAGCCTTTCTTCCAAGGAGGCCTTGTGTAGAAATACAAAAGAATGAGTGTGCCATGACCTTGACCCCTGCCTTTGCTGCCTAACAGGGAGAGAGGAGTCAGGCATGACTCAGACCATGAAGGACAAGAAAGCGTGGCAGGTGTTCTGCTCGATTCCACACGGAGTGCGAGAGTCCACGGAGACACCAGTGCCCAGCCTGCAGGAGGCACTCAAGGGACGTTTGAATGATGATTTCATCTTAGACTCGGGCCTCAAAGATAAGATGCTTCGTCTTGGAAGATGAGCAGCTATTTTGTAGAAAGACAAAAGTGTGTTGGGGGCGTGGAGTGTAGGACAGGAGATGGCATCTTAGAAGAAACAGCATAAACAGAGCTTGGTAGCAGAAATGGTAGAGGTCCTCACTCCAGTATGACCTCGTCTTAATTACACCATGATAGTCCCATTTCAAAATAAGTTCCCACTCTGAAGTACTGGGGGCAAAGACTACCACATATGGATTCTGGGGGGACACAATTCAACGTACGCTCTCCTCTTTCCAAATTTCGACTGCATGTGGCAGGTCTCCAACCTCAGACTTCTCAACACTCCCATAAACGACCTGGACCTGCCCGAGCAATCTCTGGCCTCCAGGTGATGAGGCAACTACTTATTTTCATTGCATCTGCCAAGAGAATAACAGTGGCTTTCGTATTGTTGAAATCCTACTATATGCAAGACACTTTATGTATAGTATTCTAAACCTCACCCGCATTAACATGATACTCATTTTTAAGCTGAAGAAAAAGACTTGGGAAGTTAAGTGATTTATAAAAGCCTCAGTAGCAGGTAGTGACAGAAGGAGATTTGAGCTGGCATTTCTGGTGGAAAGCCCTGCCGTGGCCCACTCCACCCCAGCGTCTTATGGGACACCAGAAGACACTATTCTGGCCAAATTACAATTCATTTATTTTTTTCCTGCTGGAACTCATGGTCACTTTATTCAGAGGAGAAAATCGGAAAGACCAGTTGATTATTTAACAGACATGACGGAGCAGCTGCCGGGTTATGCGGTTCTAGCACGGGAGAGAGGTGGGGTGGAACAAACACGTGTCTGCGACTGCTCTTGAACAGCTGTGGGGAAAAAACCTGAGAGCAGAAGGCGGCCCGTCTTGAACTGACTTCAAATCCTGCCTCCCACGTGGACCAGCTGTGTGGTCTGGCGCCAACTCCAGAGCTTCCCTGAGCCTCCATTTCTGCATCGGTAAACTAGTTTGAATTGTGTCTACCTCATAGGCGAGGGAGGGTTAAATGAGATAGGAATAGAAAGCGTCTGACATGTAGCACACTCCTGATAAATCTCCGTCTCGCCCTTCCTTCCCTCGCCTGGGAAGCGGTTGGTTTGTGTCCTTCCCGCGGCTGTCATCCAAATTAGGCCAAACGCTGCATTTGCTTTAAGAACAATTGTGCCTGATGGAAGAATGATGAACTAAAAGGTGAAACAGGGTATCCCACGTCCCTAAGGAAGCGGAAATAGGCAGTATTTGAACGTTCAAAGGAACGCCTTGCTTCTCGCTGTCAAGGCATTCCACCAGGTTTTAAAATGTTGGTTCGAATGCCACAGCTGTGCAACTAATAATCCCATTGGGAAACAAAGCTTTATTTCACAAGAAAAAAATCACGAAGTTTTAAAATACAGGCAGGTAAGAGATAGGGCTCTAGAAAGAGGAAGGCAAAAAGGGGAAATCTTGACACAGACACAACAAGGCCATGTGAAGATTGGAGTTGTGTGACCAGTTGCCAAGGAACTACCAGAAGGTGGGAGAGAGGCCCGGAGCAGACCCTTCCTGGGGCCTTCAGAGGGAGCACAGCCCTGCCAGCACCTTCATTCCAGGCTTCCAGCCTCCAGAAGTCTGAGACGATACATTCTTGTTGTTTAAGCCACTCGGTTTGTTGAACTTGGTCAGGACAATCCAGCAAACTAATACAGTGTCTAAAGGGGATGCCTAGAGCGTTGGTGGGACACTTAACATTTCAAGGCCCTTTCTGGGGCAGCCACCCGATCCTTTTGGATGTGATGGCTTGCGGACTTGGGGCCCTGGACAGAAGCTGGAAGCGCAAGCTTTATCAGAGTTGCCTCGGTTACAGATCCTGCACGAGCAGAGTAACCATTTGTTGTATTTTCAAAGATGATGGACTAGAGTGTAAACATCTTTAGGAGGAAAACAGCTTGTTGTTGTTTTTTTAAGATAATAGGTAAAAGATAATTGCAAGGAGCCGGAGCGAAAAACTCCTAGTTCTATAAAGAGGCATAAGGCTAAGTTGCAAAGAAAAGATGCCATGGAGTCCAAGTGCAAACCTATGGGGTTGAAGCCAAAAAACCCCTCAGAACTAGCCCTAAAAAAATCCAAGTCCCTCCAGAGAGCCCACAGATACTTCAAAAGCCACTTAGTGAGCGCAGGGCTCATCATTTCATCCGCCTGAAAATGCGTAAGGCGAGTTTCGGCTTGTCTTGCACAAACCCTTCAGGTGGACAGAATCTGATTAGCAGAACCTAGAGGTTCTGACTTAGTCCCGAGTTCGCCCTTTAATTCCGTGGCCGCCCGGAATCCACGCAGCCACAGAGTGATTCTGCACGCTGGAGGCACAAAGCCCACGCGTTTGTGGTTTGTCTCTCACGGCCTTAACTTTGGGGGAGCACCGGATAACACAATCCCCTCGATGAGGGCACACTTCCCTGAGAACCAGAGGGGAGACACAGTCCAGTGTCACTCAAGAGCATCAAGACAGCCATCCCCTCATTACTCCATCTCCCCTGAGAACAGTGGTGGTCGAACTAGAGAAAGTAAGAGAACATTTATCATCTCCCTCTATTGTAACAGCTCACTTACTCTCTGGCCTTCTTGGGCTCTTGACTTTCAGATAAGGTTTTTGGGACACCAGGATTAAGAAAGATCGTAGCTATTCACTTCCTCCCAAGAGAGTGGGAAGGTGGCCACCCACGTTTATTTCTTGCTCAGGGGTTCTCTGTTCTCAACTGTTATGGAACTAACCACTGGCCATACGCTGGCATCTGCCGCTGCTTTTCGGCACAGCTACGGCCTGGTGGCCTCAGCTGCAGTCTGAGCTTGACAGGCCTGCAAAGCTCTGAAGATCCCAGAAAGATGAGGACCTGGTTTGGAAAGATAAAGGGGACCAGGAGCGAGGAAAGCATGCTGCTCCCAGGGAGGGCTTAGAATTGCCCAAGAGCGGCTCCGTGGGAGAAACGTGGCAGTGGAATTTGGAGTCTGAACCACTGGTCAGAATTGATAAGGACATTCTCAGCGTGGAAATGTATCAGTGACGTTTGCTTGCTGCGTTGGGAGGGAGAAAAGCTAATATTGTGGTAGAATTTTGGAGAAGAGCTTGTATGAAAAACAAGTCATTATACCCACGCTCAGAAGGACAAACAGATCCAAGCGAGGAAACAAACGGATTCTGAAGTGGCAACAAGACTGAATTGAACGCCCCTCATCATTAAGAAGGTCTCCCTTTCTTTAACCCAGCTCTCTTCTGCTCTTATACTTTGCATCCATTTTCTCTCCATTTCCCCTTTCGGGTTTTATAAAGAAGCGGTGTTTACATAGGGATTTGTATAAACAGGCCTCGTGGAAGAATCCCGTCCAATTAGATCATGAGGTGTGGTTAAGTTTGGTAATAACAGTAGGTTCAGGCCCCTTGGCTGCATCTGGGGCCTCATACCCCTGCACGGTGGACAGTGTGTTAGAGGATCACCGTTAGTTGTGAGGCATGCTGCAAATCATTTGTTACTAAAAATAAATCACCTGCGTTTGTGAATGATTTACCCGTTTTTATATAGGGCGTAAATCACGATGCCATTATCACTTCCATGTCCTGCGCCGTTGTTGCTGGTGCAGCCCAGATACAGGTGGAGTTACGTCAACGTGGAAGCGACTGCGTGTACCTATGGACCACCATCCGTCCATTCGGCAGATATTGTAAAGCACCTACTGTGTGCAGACCTTGTCCCAGGGGTGTCACTCAGCTGGCTCCACAGGCACAGTGAGGGGGAGGGCCGAGAAGCTGGATCAGCAGAAATGAATCCTTCGGCCTCCCTACCCCTTCTGGCCCTGCGCCACTCAGGTCACCCTGACTTCCTCTTCTCTGTACTTTCTCCTCTGTGGAGACGTCTCTACTGAACCGTCAGGACGCCCGCAAGACCCTCCTGACTTGGTGGTACCGCCGATGGCTCTGAGCCCCGAGACTCTGCGCTTGGTCCCCGTGCACCTTCCTCATGCTGCGTGTGACTTGGCTCAGCAGCCTGGAGGCTGCTGCTCCGGGTTCTAATGGTAACCTCGTCACTAGCCCCTGGGAGGCGTTAGGTGTCTCCTGTTCCTCCACCAAAAGAAAGCCTTGAAGCTTATTAAGAACCCTCCGAGGCCCTTCTGGCTCTGGCATTTTTGACCTTGTACCCTCCCTTTTTCCTGACCTTTCCTCTCTCCCCCCACCCTAGCCCTTTAGAATGAAGCACTGAGTGACAGGAGGATTTGTCCTGAAAAACTGCTGTGGTTGTGGCATCGTTGTTGATCGGGGAGCTGAAAAAGGAAGCTTACAGAGGGGTGAGTCTGTCTCTGTGACAGAGGCTTGCGCGTACCCCATTTCCTGATGTTTTCCATCTGACATTTCAAGTAACTGTCCCCACGCTGGTGCTTCTCCATGTCAGGTCTGTTTTGCGCTCTTTGGAAAGAGCAGCAGCCATGACAAATAGTCTCAGTTCAGGCATATGGTGACGCATTGATTTCCTAGCTGCTGGGATCTATTAAAAACTTATTGTCCCCAAATGTAAAATCAATGAATGTACTACTGTGCATGGAACGTCGGCCATGTGAAACAGATTTGATTTATCGGAGCCTTCGAGACCATCCTTAATTTTTAGCACAACATTGCCTTTTATTTCCATCCTCGGTGAATTTCAAGTGACTTCCCCCTAAAACCTTGTTGTGAGATGGTCGCAGTGATTAGGAATTAAAAAGTTGTTTGTTTGTTTTTAAGTTGTGTATTAGTTAGAAATTGTGCTTGACTAACAAAAGACACTAAATACAGTGGCTAAAGCATGATGGGAATTTGTTCTCTCTCCTGCAGCCTGAAGTTGGGAGCGAGATGGATTAGCCTGGTGCAGTGACTCCCAAGTGTCCCAGGCACTTTTATTTCTGCTCTGCCGCCTTTACCTCATGAGGGTGTCCTCTCATTACAAGAGGGCTGCTGCAGCTCCGAACCTCACATCTAAGTTCCAGGCAGGGAAAGGAATACGAGGGCACATGCCAGTCAAGTCAGCTGAGAGGCCCACTCAACAACTGGCTAGAACTTAATCAAATGTCCACTCTACCCCCATCTGCAAGGAAGCATGGAAGGTGCAAAATTTTGCTGGTACACTGACATTCCCCGCTCCCCCCAAGATCAGGGTTTCATTAGAAAGAAAAAGGGAGAGAATGAATTTGTGGTAGGCCAGTTGTGGATTGGTTTTCTTTCCAATATGAATACACGTTTGTTAAGATAAACTTGAAAACTATGAAAAAGAAAAGAAAGAAATGATGATGATGATTTTAACTACCCAAAGTGATTTCTAATAGCATTTAGTGTAATTACATGCTTGTTTTTTTAATTAATATTCATAAATATTTTTCCGATTGTATTTTTCTGATTATAAAAGGAATTCCTATCCATTGGGGAAACATTGAGCAAAGAAAATAGGAATCACCCATAATACTATTATCAGAGACAGTCACCATATGATGTTGTTGCATTTCCTAACAATTTAATGTGTATTTTACATGTTAATAATCATAGTGTATGTGTAAGTTGGTAGCTTTTTTTCACTTTCTAAATAAAATAAGTGAATGTACATATGACCCTACCTAGTATATCCCTGCATTCCAAATCATGGTTGCAAGGCTGGAGGGGGCTTTAAGCAGCAGAGAACAAATCGCGTGAACTGGTTTTCTCCTGCTCTGCTTCTGCAAGGCCATACGGCAGATTTGGCTCACTTCTCACTCTCACTCTAAGCCTGTATCATATGCTCTCCTTTCCGTATTTTTCCATCTTAAAAATGCCAAGCATTCATGCCAAGAGTTAAACTGACTCTTCAGGGAATACTAGCTGTCGCGCCCGTTCTTACCACATGGCTCACAGAGGTGGATTTTGCTCTGACTTGTAAATTTACATGATCTCAAAGCTGGACAGGACCCTCATGCCCCCCCCAGTCCCAGCCCCTAATGCAACAGCAAAGAGAAGCAGAGAGGAAGAGCACCTTGCTCAGGGTCACAGCTGGCGTGGTCAGTACCAGAAGGCAGGCTCTCCAAGGACCTTCCTGGTGATTTCCCGCCCTACTTGAGATGCTGTAGCTGACTGATAAACTTCAAAGGCGTTATGACTCCAAAAAATACACACAACCAACTGTAGGCAGTTGCTAAAGGCATTAACTGAAGCCGAGAGATATATAACCTGCTTAGGGTTGCATTTCTCAGATTGGCAATTCCATTGAATATACCCAGATTTTCAGAGAAAATATGCACTCTACAGAAAGTAACCTTTCCTATTTAGTGTTCACTTGCCGTGAGCTCAGACTTTGATAAGTGCCGTAGGGATGTGCTGTAGATTCACAAAACGTGCAGCCTGGTTGAGGAGTGAGAGACACATGAGCCAATATTCATAAAATGGAATGTCATTCAACTATAAAAGGGAAGGATGCAAATCTGCATGAACTCTGATGGAGAGATGGCCAGGATGTATTGTTAGAAGAAAATGCTGATTGCAGAGGACTTTAATGGTATATGAACTGTGATCCCTTCTATGTTTAAAAAAAAATCCATTCATATACTTTCATATTTTATTATGCATAGAAAATATCTAGAAAAATACATCCAAACTATTAACAATGGCTATTTAATAGAGTGGGATTTTTAAATGGGGGCAATAACTTTTTTTTTACTTTTTAACTTACATACTTCTATTTTTTCTCTAAATAGAATCATGTATAATCAGGTTCCCTATCATACATTTTAAATAATCATTGTGTCTACCACAGAGGAGTTATGACAATTAATTAAGTTGCTATGAATAAAATGCTTAGAACTTTGCCAGGCACATACTAAGAGCTCCATAAATATTAGCTGTGGCAGCGATGATGATGATGGTGATGGTGCAATGGTGATGATGATAATTATGATGATGGTGATAGTGATGGTGATGATGATGGTGGTGGTGATGGTGATGGTGGTGGTGGTGATGATGGTGATGGTGATGGTGGCGGTGGTGGTGGTGATGGTGATGGTGGTGACGGTGGTGGTGACGGTGGTGACGGTGGTGGTGGTGGTGATGGTGATGATGGCGGTGGTGGTGATGGTGGTGATGGTGTTGATGGTGATGATGATGGTGGTGGTGATGGTGGTGGTGGTGATGGTGGTGGTGACGGTGGTGGTGATGGTGATGGTGGTGATGGTGGTGGTGATGGTGATGATGATGGTGGTGGTGATGGTGGTGATGGTGATGGTGGTGATCAAGCCATCCTAAAGTCCTTTATCGACTTTTTGTCTCATGTTTTCTCCCACTGTTGGTCATTGCCTGAATTATTGCATTAGAAGTTAGAAAAGAGTTTCAGCTCTATCATTTCTTCTACATTTATTGGCTGGAATTCTTTCATAGAGAGGAATGTCTCTCATAATTAGGGCTCAGTTACTCTCAGTGTCATTTATATAGGAAGGACAGAATAAATGCTTAACTCTTCCCTCTTAATGGTCAATTTTCAAAGTAAGGACTTGAAACCCTACTTACCTTCAGTGGTGTCTAGGGTTCTGTTTGTCTGTTTGTTTGTTTGTCTTTGAAGTCTCTGTTTTCTTGTTCGTTGGTGGGGAGATTTCTCTTTTTTCTTTTTAGAAAAGTTTGATATCATTATGGATTCATTGAGTTCTTATATGTTAAGTGTAAATACATTTATAAAACAAAGTAGCCTAATTAATTAGGAGCTATCTGGATTAGTCAGGGTTCTCAAGAGAACCAGAACCAATGGAATGCGTGCATGTATGTATATGTATGCACACATACACATACAGAGAGAAAGAGAGGGGCCATCACTCTTGGGCCCCACATTTTAAGAAGAGGGAAAGTTGTTACTGCCCTCAGGGAAAAAGAATCAGCGTGCTAATTTTCCACATGAATGCCTCCATCTATATATAATTCATGTCTCTCCCAGAGTCCCCAAATTCTCTGTGTCAACAATATAGCCTTGGCAAATGCAAAGGACAACTAACTGGCGGGCTGGATTCCCTCATTTAGCCATTCAATAAGCATTTATCAAACACCCATTAAGTATAAGATACAATGCCAGGTGCTATTGGGGACACAGAAATGAATCAAATCCAGATTCTGCCCGCAAGCAATCTATAGATTAAGAGAAAGAAGCCATAATTTAAAGAAAAAGAGAAGGAAACCCCTGTAATACAGCATAGAAACTGAAAGGTACAGTGAGAGGGATCAGTAACATTCCATGGAAGTTTAGAGGAGGGATCGCTTTCGACTGAAGGTTCCACATAGCTCCTTGGAAGGGGTGACGCTGAGCCAGACTGAAGAGGAGGAGATTTGGGCCTGTGACGTGGGGCAGGACGGAACAGACGGAATGGGCAGGGAACGTTGCAGCTACTGTGGGAAATACAGGCACTTCTTTGAAAGGGAGAAGTAGGAAGAATGTTCGGATGTGTGCTTATTGTGGCAACTCATAAACTATCTTCTTTCCCCTAACTTCTTTTTACACTTTTGGAAAGAATGTTAAGATGCATCTAACACTGGGATGGCAAAAAGACCTCCTCTGTCTAGCTTGCCAACTTCAACTAAAGGGCAGCGGAAGGCCACATCTGGTCGGTCAGCTCAGTGGACAAAGTTATTGTCAAATACCTGCTCCATAAATTATAATTTCATTGTGATTCAGTGCTTTCCAACTCTGATTCTCAGAAGCCAAATCTTGTTGGAAAGTTTTTAACATTTTAGATATAAATCTTCCTTAGCTAGAGTGCCCATGTCCATGCTTTCTAAACAGAAGAGACAGAACGTAATTTAGCCTCCCTGGTGATTCGGAGTCATCCTGGAAACAGAAGGGATCAGACTGTGCTGCGTCACAGCCAGTCAGGTCCGTGGAGGCCCCAACAATCGCTTATCTCTAAATTCAGTGGCCCCAGATTGCTCTGTTCAAATTTTTTCTTTTTTTTTTCTCTTCTGCCTTGTTGCTAGGCATTCAGCACTCAGATTTTCGTGTTCTCAGCATGTCTACCTCCTTTATCCCATATTTGTTTTGTCCGTTTGGTGCTTCTATTTTACATGAGGCTTGGAAGTTAGAGAAACAAGTTCTGCTAGAATTATACATGAAATAAGAGTGTAAGCTCTCAGTAAGGGTCTAAGAGGATTGCCTATGGGTGAAGTATCTTGAGAGGTAGTGCCATCTGGTCTGGCTGTTTGGCTGTTTAATTAAAGGCATGTGTGTGTGTGTGTGTGTGTGTGTGTGTGTGTGTGTGTGTGTGTGTGTGTGTGTGTAAGGGGGAAGAGAATGTATGTCCGCATACGTGGGCACATGTAAATCACTATGTGCTTTTCCCTTCTGGTTTTCTTACTGTGAGCATGTGACATCTAAGTTCAAGATAAGTAAAAGGTGACCGTCTATAGTTTGCCTAGAGAAATGAGGAAGCATAGGAAAATCAAAGATAAGAAGAAATTTTGTTTAAATACTTAAGCATCCAACTCCACCTTAACTACAACAGTTCCCACACCAGGTTCGACTTTAGGACAAACCCGAATTGTCTTTGTGCTCCCAACCATTTAGTGCTCAAGGCCTAGGGTTTCTGGGTAGTCCGAAGGTCACTGGTCTTTTTCAGAGCACACCTTTCTTCCTGCCCCTGCCTCTCCTGTTCAGTTCACTGTGTACTTCTCCCACGCCTGTGCCAAAAGACCAGAATACTTGGGCATGCATGAGATCCCACCCAATTGCTTTCTGCTCTACCTCTGCTTGGGGTGCTTGGCTGGAAAGTGGTGATGAGGTTACTACAGGGCATTCTGACCAGCCAGGGCCTCCCTCGAGGGAAGTTTGAGGCTTTTTCGCAATGGTCATGTTTCTGAAAGAAGGAAGGAAGAGGCAGAGAGAGAGACAGAGAGAGAGATGTCTATGAAAATGCCCTCTCCTTCATCATTTGCCAGACACTTGGCAAACACTATCTCCTTTTAGTCTCATAACCACCCCGTGAGGTGGTTAATAATATGGCCCTTATTTTAGACATGAGGAAACTGAGGCTTAGAGAGGTAAATAACTAGACCAAGATCATGTCTAGCAACTGGTAAGGCCAAGATCTGAACCCAGATCTGTATAACTCTTGTTATGGATTGAATTGTGTACCCCTGACAAGATATGTTGAGATCCTAATCCCCTCAGAACGGGACCTTATTTGGACGTTGGGTCTCTACAGTGATAAGCTAAAATAAGGTCATTAGGATGGGCCCTGATCCATCATGACTGGCATCCTTATAAAATGGGGAAATTTGGACACAGAGATAGACATGCACAGAGAGAAGATGATACGGAGACACACGGGGAGAAGATGGCCATGGAACTGGAGTGAGGCATCCATAAGCCAGAGAATGCCAAGGATTGAGGAAAAGCAGCAGAAGTCAGAAGAGACAAAGAAGGACCCTTCCCTACAGCTATCATAGTGACCACGGCCCTGCTGACACCTTGATTTCAGACATCTAGCCTCCAGAACTACACAATAATTACTTTCTGTTGTTTGAAGCCACCCAGTTTTAGGCACTTTGTTACAGCAGCCCTAGGAAATCCATCCAACTCCCAAACTCTTCAGTACATTTTCATAATGCCTCCCTGAAAAGATGCAGATTTAGATACCTTTGACTAGGAATCCTACTGGAATAGCAAAGACCATCCTAGACAACAGTGGGTGTCCTCATGAAGGCACAAAAGTAGGACCACGCAAATTATGTGTGAGCCCAGCCCGAGAGCCAGGTTGCAGGGGAGACCATCACAAACTCCACCTGCATTTATCAAACTCAAAGAACGGTCAGGGGCTTCACACGCAAGGCTCCCAACACCCTGCGAGGTTGGCGTCTCTACTCTCGTCCTACGGCTGATGGAACTGACTGGCCCCAAATCCCACCGCTGAGAAAGAAAGGCAAGCCTGAAAAACCTACAGCTTCTCACAGGCCCATTGTCTTTTCTGCCTCCTGTGATTTATTCCCACAGGAAGCTATTTTCAGGGACATTGGCTCAGGATGTGGGCAGACACTAGACGGAACACTAAGGACAGTGTTTGCCTCGTGTTGTGCACATCTGCGTGCCGCTGGCTCTCTGAGGATTTGGGAATAGGTTTTGGTTTTAGACTTGGGTTTTTTTTGAGACTTAAATTGGTCCTGGTCCGTGTGATCAGTTGCAGTCCCTGGCTCTGCTGTCTCAGAACATAGCTGCTTCTCCCCAGTGGCCTCATTTCCCCCTCCTCTTATTGCGGGCTCTAATGCGGCAGAGGGGAGAGCTGCCACGAATGAAAGAATTGCCTTGAGATGAGAACAGAAGCGCTGACGTTAAGGAATTCAGTGGGCTGGGCTTAGGGGGAATTTGTCCCTGTAGATGAAAACTCTGAACCTGGCTTCCAGCCCTTGGCACCTCTCACGTCATCGAGACTGTGATCTTGAAACTGTTGCTTTTCAGCGGCGCAGCCCCATGGGTGCGGCCTCTGCTACCCGGGAGAACCGTGGGAGTGAAAGCCCTCCTTTGCTTTCCACGTGCTGGGGCTGGAAAGGAACATCAATGGCATGGATCAACTAGGCACTGTACATTGTCTAACTAAGAGTAGCTCTGGAATGAAGCGAACGGAAGGTGATGATTCATGTCACAGGTTCCAAGACGGTGAACTCCAAGAGGGAAGGACTATTGTGTCCGGAATTGCCTTTAGTCTCCATTTAGCTCATTCTGTTCATTTATCATGGAACCGTGCCTGGTAACCTCCAGACTCGCGTACCTAGCATCTAGAGCTCTCCACAAAATGGCCCTAACTTTTTCCAATTAGACTCCCAACTACTCTTCAACTTCATACCTCCAATCCATTAAAAAAACAAAATTCAATTGAGTAAGTCTGAAGATCTAATTGGGTTTATTAAGCAATTAATAAATAAGGCAGCATCCCACCTCGCAACTAGAAGGGTGCTCTAATGGGTTGTACAAATGGAAGGTTTTTATATGAAGAGGGTAGGGCGAGGGAACTATTAACAAAAGAAAAGAAGGGATTGTATTTGGCCCTGGGGACATCACCTTTTTGGGGGAGAAGAGAAAGGGAAAAGTTTTCATCATGCAAATTGCCTCTTCTTTCTTTAGGGGATGGAAAGGGCCCATGTAACAGATGACTGTACTGATGGTTGACCAGAAAATTTCAGACTGGTTGGTTAAGATCACATTTCTGGGAGAGGCTGAAGCAGCAAAGAGGTTAGGTATTGAATCTAGGTTTGGTATCATGAGCTTTTAGCACAAGTGACACCATTTTGAGCCTGTGGTTTTTCTCTTTAACGATTCTAACCAAATGTCTCCAAAATATATTTTGTACTTTCTTATCTTTGCATCTCCTTGCTTGAAGCGCCTTCCCACCAGAATCCCATCACAGCCTAATAAGGGTGAAGGGGACCCATCCTCTAGTCCAGTGGGTCTGAATTGCCTATGCAAGACAGGTTTTATCAGAACCACCTCAGGTGCCTATCAGAGATTCCTGAGCTCTACTCCCAGATGATTCTGAGGCACAGCCAAGTTTGAGAAGCCCTGAGAGCCCAAACTCCTTCACCAAATGCAGGACTTTCCTCTGAACCATCCTAAGACGTGGACATCAGCATCTGCTTGAACACCGTCTGTGGTCTTGAATTCCATTTTTAAACAATGCTGATTGTCAAAATTTCTGCCACATGTCAAGGCAATATCATCTTCTTGGCAAATCCTACTTTTGGACCTAATACTAATTATATGAATCTGCCCAAAATAAGTCCAATGCCTCTTCCCAATAGCAGTTGTTCAAATATCTAAAGATGGATATCACCTCCCATTCACTTCCCTCACAGCTCCCCCTCATTCCTAAGTCTTCAAATTTTTTGGCTAAACAACTCTAATTCCTTCAACTGTAAATCACAGTTTGTCGTGCTAATCATAATCCTTGCCATAACTCCATGAGAGGGGTGCTGTTCATTATTTCTACCGTATAGATGAGGAAACTGAGAGTGTTGGAGGTTAAGTAACTTTCCCAAGGTCACACAGTATCAGGGCTTGGACCTGAGTGGTTCCATCTAACTTTAAAGTGGGTGGCCTTAACCCCTTTGCTATACTACCATCCTTCTTTGGACAGTTCTTTGGACTCTTCTTTGGAAAATCTCCAGCTTTAATATCTCTCATTAAATGTGATATCCAGAATGGGACACAATGTTTGTTGAACGTGTTTGCCCAGCACGGAGTGCAGAGTTCTCTTAGAGCCCACTACGCGCTTCTGTTAACACAGCCCAAGACAGTTCTGGTATTTCCTGGCAACTCCATCACGTGGTTGGCTAATACCAATGAAAACTCCTGGTCTACTTTCACAGGGACTGCTGTAAAGTCAGGTATTATTTATATTTTATTTATTGCCTATCATGTGCAATTCAAAGAACTATGGACTATGGATACAGGATTGGATTCAATGTTAGATAAGGCACACCCTGCTCTCAAAGGGGAAAATGAAAGGAAAGGGAGGGGAGAGTGCTGAGTGCTAGAGATGATGTCACTGGTTCCCAACCATATCATTGGCATGATGACACTGTCAGGTGGAGAGATCTTAGGGAGACTCAATTCTTTTCCAACTCTGTGACTAATGTTACTTTGCAACTATCAATCCCTGTTGGCTGAGCAGAAGGGCCAGTCAGATGCTTACCAACTCTATATGTCTTCTCCTGTACCTGTAAATTTAATTTATTTTAAACCCAAGTTAAGGGTTTTCCTTCTATTTGTACTTATTGTATCTTATGTATTTATTTAGTGAGAGTGGCTCCATCTTTCCAAACTTTAGAATTTTTTTATTTTGGCTCTCGCCAGGTAGCTCAGTTGGTTGGAGTGTCATCCCTATAGGCCAAGGTTGCAGGTTCGGTCCCTGATCAGGGCACATACAAGAATCAATCAATAAATGTAAAAATAAGTGGAACAACAAATTGACATCTCTCTCCCCCCTACCCCTTCCCTCAAAATCAATAAGAAATTTTTTTTTTAAATAAAAGTATTTTATTTTGTTGTTTAACATGATTCTGTAAGAAGCAAATTCTATGATGCCAATACTCCCAGCTCTGACCCTTGCACAAAGGGAATTAACATTCCTGCCATGTCACTGAAAGAGTTATGTGGGAAGTGACCTTGGGTAGGTAGCACTGCCGCAGAGATACGAGCTCAGGCTGGGAAAAGCCAGTATCTAGCTTGTTTGTCACTGACTCCCCAGAACATAGCACAGGACTCAACACAGAGTGAAGGCTACATCAGGCCTTGCAGGAATCAATCAATTAATTAAGATCCTTCTGCAGTTTCAAACCATAGAATATTAGAATACCCTAGCTGGCAAGGACCTTAAAAGTCATTTAACTCAACATCTTCCCTTCATAGAATCAGAAAATGAGACCCAAAGAGGAATAATTATTTACTTCAAGTCACCTACTTAGGGGAAAAAACAACAACAAAAAAACACACAACCAGATCAATGGCCCAGGCTATTTGCTAACACTTTCCACCCCACCAAGCAATGGACTTACTAATCAACACTCTCTATTATATTACCGGACCCATAATTGTGCTACTATTATCTAGCCTCAGGGATCCTGGGGGAATCCTCAATTAAGGTAGAAGAAACACTTTTTCTTTCTGACTCAGAGGCCAAATACTCCTGGGTGAATGAAGATAAATTCCCAGCTCCTTAGGTACTCAATCTGTCTTCATAAGAGGGAAATAATTTTAACAGGGAGTTCCAGAAAGTAGCTCTGGGGTCTTACGAGGAAGGGGCAAAAAGTCTTCCATCATTCCTTAGACATAGCAACTGGCCCCCAAAGTAACTCTCCAGGGTACGAGACCACATCAGAGGTCCATGGCCCCCAGGCCTGAGCATGCTGAGTATTAAATGCTGTAGATTGCTGAGTGCCTACCAAGTGCCAGCTTTCCATCCTGGGGTTTCACATTCTTTATATCAAATCCTCATGCCAACCCTGCATGCTAGCTTTTATTAGCCCATTTTCCTGATGAGGAAATAAAGATCCAAAGGGATCAAACAATGTTTCCAAGGTAATATATGGAGAAGTCAAGATTGAAATCCACGTCTATCCATCTAAATCCAAGATTTAACTTGAGGCCATACATTTTCTGCAACACCAGACTGCTTGCCCCAAAATCTGTCCTAAATTATTTTAAGTTTGACCTCAACTAGCCCTAAACAAGCTACCCAAAAAAATATGAATTTAGCTACCCGCTATGTGCAGCCTTGCCCATCTGCTACTCCAGACAGCACTCCCCACGGATTTCTAATGCAGCCTGTGTTTGCAGCCTTCTGCAAGACCTCTCTGCCTTGAATTGTTCTGTTTACTTAACCATAGTCCACAATCAAAAACAACATGACTTCAAGAATACATTTAACTCATTCAGTACTATCACAGCCAGGGAGGTGTCTAGGGTTTCTTTTTTTCATTACGGAAATAAGGATCTGCCCGGCTGGTGTGGCTCAGCGGTTGAGCATCGACCTAGTATCCAGGCGATCGGGGTTCGATTCCTGGTCAGGGCACATGCCCGGGTTGCGGGCTCGATCCCCAGTCAGGGGCGTGCAGGAGGCAGCCGATCAATGGCTCTCTCATCATTGATATTTCTCTCTCTCTCTCCCTCTCCTTCCCTCTCTCTCAGATCAATAAAGATATATTTTAAAAAAGAAAAGAAAGAAATAAGGATCATAACATAGACAAGTTATATTTTCCTGGATACCCATAGAAATATATTATTCCCTGTTTTTAAATGGAAAGTACAGTTTTATGAGCACCATGCTCTGACCAGCTGAGCTAACCAACCACTGCACTGCACAGTACAATTTTTACATAAAGGAATATTTTTTTATTTGTTTTGTTTATTGTGGTATAATTAACATTGAGTTAAAGGCACCCTTTTAAGGTACACAATTCTATGGATTTTTATTACGCACTTGTTATTATTATCTAAATTGTGAACTCCCAACGTCCTAACCCTCAATATGGCTGCATTTGGAGATAGGGCCTCTCAGGAGGTAACTACAGTTAAATGAGTTCAGAAAGGGTGGGACTCTAATGCGACAGGACTGGTGTCCACATAAGAAGAAAAGAGAGGAGTGGGCACGCACAGAGGAAAGGCCATGCAAGGACGCAGCGAGAAGGGGGCCATCCACAAGCCAGGACAAGCAGCCTCAACAGAAACCACCCCTGCCAGCACCTTGATCTTGGACTTCGAGCCTAACAGAAAATTAAATTTCTGTTGTTTAAACTGCACTGGCTGTGGTACTTTGTCACAGCAGCCCTAGCCTACAATTACAATTGTGTATCCACCATCATACTCAAGATACAGAAATGGTCATCATTCCAGAATGTTCTCTCTTTGTAGTCAGCCCTCTTCGCTGACTCCAGTCACTGGCAACCACCTGATTTCTGTTCCCATCATTTCACCTTTCCAGAAGGTCAGACAAATGGAATCATACAGGATGGAGCCCTTTGAGTCTGGCTTTTTTCACTTAGCAATGTTATGCTTTGAGATTCATCCATGTTGCTGTGTGGATAAGCGTTGCTTTTGATAAAGATGTCTTGAGAGTGTATGAGGCAGAAAAAAGGGGGGGGTAGGTTTTAGAGGAGTACAGTGATGTTGAGTCAAGAATCAGGTATTTGAGAAATTAAATGCACTCAAAATACGGTAAAAATAATTACTTTAGATTTTTCCAAAATTTAGTCTAGAAAATCTTTCCCTTCTCTCTCTCTGTGGCCTTAGATCAGAGTTGAGATGATCCTATTTCTCTGTTCCCAGTGTCCTAATACCCTTAGTCTGTGTGAGGCCTCACTACTGCTTAACTTTATTAAGTTTCTCAGTTTGTTCTTTACACCACTGCTCTTCTCATCCAAGGCTCTCTCATGTGTTCATTACATGTGCTTAAGCATAGAGTGATCCTGAAAGTCTGTATGATGCTGATCTGTGTATTTGTGTGTTTTAAATGTATGTAAATGTATTGCGGCTTAGAGCTTGCACTGTTGCTTTTGCACCCAGCACTATGTTTTTAAGACCTATCCATGACGAGTTCACGTGAAGTGCTTTGTAAACTGTCAAGAACTCTATAAATCTTTACTACTAGTAGTAATAATCATGGTATATTATTAGTAATAATAGTATTTATTCAAGAAATCCTTTTGAGCACCTACTATAGTCTAGGCACTTTTCAAAACCCTGCATATAGCAAAATAATTTTGTAAAAAACACAGTTCTTTAGACAGATGGTTGCCAGAGGGGAGGGGTTGGGGGACTGGGTGAGAAAGGTGAAGGGATTAAGAAGTACAAATGGGTAGTTACAAAATAGTCATGGGGATGTATAGTACAGCTTAGGGAATATAGTCAATAATATTGCAATAACTGTGTATGGTGCTGGGTGGGTACTGGAGACATCAGGGGGACCACTTTGTAAAGTATATGACTGCCTAAACACTATGCTGTACACCTGAAACTAACAGAAAATAAAATTGTAAACTATAAAAAAAAAAATGAATGAAATATCTTTGGATAATTAAATGACTTATTTGAAATTGAAACAAAAAGACACAGTTCTTTGTGGAGAAATACAGTAAACAAATAATGCATAATTAACCATGTAAATATGGTTGCAATAACCCTAAAATTGTAAAGCACTAAGTGGGATGAGAGTTTCTAACAGGAAGGCCTAACCTTATCCTGAGACTCAGGGACAGCTTTCTGAACCGGGGACACTTATGCCAACTTTCCATCCCTTGAGCTCAGACTCATAAAAGACCCTTATAAACCAGTGTACTGTGCATTTACCAGATGAGTTTTGCTTTTTTTTCCCAGAAGGGTAAGTTCAAACAGAAGAAATCTAGGACTGAGCTGCAGAAAACTGGGTCCAATGACTGCTTCGGAGAGATGAGTCAAACCCAGGTGACACGCAGATGAGTTAGAGCTACACAGCTCATTGAAAGAGTTGACAGAGTGAGTCAACTTCTGACCTCATGCAAGTGGGTGTCATCAGCAGCACAGCAGCATCACCAGAAGAAACATCCGTTAGACGCCAGTGACCATGCATTGGGACTCTGCTTGGCTGGGGGAGCAGTTAGAGACGGGGACAGCACGCCCAGACGCAAGATCGAGTCATCGCTCTCAGCTTTAGTACTGATTTGCGCCCAGAGAAAAAAAGGCCACGTTCAAAACAAGGCTGATGCCCTCAAACTGACTAAGCAGGTCACACCGCATGAATTTCAATTTCATATAGAGTCAGAAGGAGGAACAAAAGAGAGAAATGCACAATCTAAAAGCAGGGAGCACTTACCCAACCTGGCCAGTGCGGCTCAGTTGGTTGAGCGTCGGCCCATGTACTGGGAGGTAGCTGGTTCTGTTCCCGGTCAGGGCACATGCCCTGGGTTTCGGGCTCGATCCCCAGTAGGGGGCGTGCGGGAGTCAGCTGGTCAATGTTTCTCTCTCATCAATGTTTCTCTCTCCCTCCCTTGCTTTCTCTCTAAAATCAATACAAACATATTTAAAAAATAAATAAAATAGAAAAATAAAAACGGAGCACATACCCAAGTGTGGATGTTCAGAGAACAGGCACACACAGCTCTCACCCATCCTGTTAGTTTCAAGAACGAGCACTGCCCTGTGGGTTTACTCATAGACAAATATCTTCCCCTTCAGTGAGGGAGCCAGATAAAGATCTTGAGAACTGCTAAGATTTATTTTTAAACAGAAGCGTATATGAACACTGTTCTTCATGTATGCATTTTGTAATAATCTAGGCTTATTGGAAAACTGCCTGGGTAATCCTCTCCCAATCTACTCCTACCCCATGAATTAATCTCTTAAAAGTCTGTGTCCTTGTGTTGGAGGAATAACATTACATTATAGCTGCTTACTGATCTGCAGTCCTCTGACTGGGGAAATCTGAAATCACAAACTGCTATACGGAATTGACTAAAATACTTGATGTTTAGTGGTGCCTACAAGACCAAAGGTCATGGTTTGCTCAAACGTGTTCCCAAAGCCTCTCAGCTTGACATTTTAATGTATTGATATGAGTGGAGATTTAATACCAAAGGTGGCTAGAACGTAGTGAAATTTATCCTTAAGCCCCAAGGCGTCAACTTAACATAATTATTTTTTAGTCTTACCACCTCACTGTTTGAACATGATTCACAGGAACAAATATTCAATGGGCCTTCTTGGTATATTCAAGAGAGAAGCAAAAATTAACACAATGCACACAAGAAAGAAATTATTTTCCTCTATCCATCTTAGGTTCATTGGTTGGGGCCATGAACAGGAGACTGACAAAGACAGATTAACAAGAGAAAAACAAACAGAAGTTTATAAACATGGGCGCCACGCATGCACGAGGGAATATTCAATGATAAGTAGCCCAAACAATGGTTAAAATTTGGGCCTACGTAGCATCTTCACAAGGGAACAATAGCTTTGTAGAGAAGTGACAAGACAAAGGCAGAAGACTGAGTTTTTAGGGGCAGCAAATTGTGGAAAGGTAGAACTATATGGGAGAAACAATGGAAAATAAAGGCTGGTTAGAGAAATCTGTTCCATAGGTACCTCTGGAGTCAGCTAGGAGCTGGTGGGAGTCTGGCGTTGTCTCTGTTGATTAAGAATCACCCTGTCCTTCCTGGTAGAGGGGGGAGGGCAGAGAGTTTTCCTTGGGTCTGTTTTTTCTCAATTGCCATTAGCTTAAAATAATCCTTATGGCAGAGCAGCACATTGTGGAGTGGCGTACTCTGAACCCCTGCAGATTCAAGATTCACTATGTTCTTTCTGGGGATCCTTTGAAACACATATTTCTTCTAAGTTCCAGAAGGAACACATAGCCTTTGCCCTTTACCCCTGCAGTGTGGGGGTACGGGGGAGCATCTGCCCCAGAAAGAAGGAAAGGGCAAAGCAGGTTAATCTTCATCTCCAAGTCCTGATGGCCCAGATCTGAACACTTGAGGCTTTTGCAATGAGGAGGCTCGGGTTTCAAAGATCACTATCTCTCTGAAGCTCCATTGCTGTTTTGGAAAAAGTTAGAAAATCCTCAGCTAACAAATGTTCTTAGGCTTAAGCAACATATAACCAACTGAATGCATGTTTCTGTCCGACCCTCATCCTGTCCCCCTGGGGATCCCCTTCCCACACCCCAGCCTATCTTCAGGAAAACTTCCTCCCCTAAATAATTTAAAGAGCCAAGCTATTAATTAAAGAAACTGTAAGAGAGGATCCCAAAAGGCTGATCATGCCCTCGTCATCACAGCCCCTTAAGTTCTGAAGGAAATGCATGAGCTTTTGCACTAGGGAGAAAGGAAGGAAATCACATTAACTGAGCACCTTCTATGCCCCAGCCCTTTATTTTTAGTTCTCTGCACAACCACCCTGTGAATTAGATGTTATCAAGCACTTTAAAAGATATGGACACAATAGCCAAAATCTCCACCCCCAGGTGAATGGATAAACAAAATGTGGTCCCTACTTAACACTGAAAGATTATTCAGCCTTAAAAAAGGAGTGTGGTTCTGATACATGCTCCAACATGGGTAAGACATTAACACGTTATGCTAAATGAAATAAGTCAAGCACAAAAGGACAAACACATGATTCCACTATGAGCATAAGAAACACCCAAATCTGTAGAGAATTTTTATGAGAGTTTGAGTCAAAGTGACAACATGTGCCAGGCAGCAAGACCTCAAATGCTGTGGAGAATACAGTTTTACGGCTTCTTTTATGCATTTGAACTTAAGTATGGAAGATGACATCGAGATGGGGAAATGCAAGGCAGGAAATCAGGTTACAGGATAGGTACCGAGATTATGTGCTCTCCTGAGGGTCAATACCCTCTTCGAGGGGTATTACTTCTGGTATTTCAAAGGTGTGTTGACCTAGATGCACAAGAAAAATGGACAGAGCCGGCCTAAAACCTTTCACTAAAGAAGTAGGCCTAGGGGGTGGCTACCCACCATGACCTACCTGCCCAGTTAGGAATTTATGATCTTTTTCTGTACTCAATGCTTACATGAAGTACCTAGGCTAGGCAAGGCCATAGAGACAGAAAATAGAATAGAGGTTACCAGGGGTTGAGGGGAAGGAGAAAGGGGGAGTTATGTTTTAATGGGTATGGACTTTCTGTCTGGGATGCTAAAAAAGACTTGAAAATAGTGGTGATGGTTAGACCATACTGTGAATGTGCTCAATGCCCCTAAACTGCACAGTTAAAAATGGTTAAAATGGTAAAATTTATATCATGTATATTTTATTACAACTTTTAAAAAGGATATGGAAACTGTGAGATTTATTGGCCAAAGCCCGCGGCTATCATGAGGAGAAGCCAGGGTTTGACCCTATCTGTGTGACATGTGATAAATTATCATGTGAAGGGGAAAAGTCAGTAGATAGTGATAATACTGATCTCCAGGCAAAGCAGAAACTGTTGAATAAACATTAGCCTCTCATGTCTACTCCAAGCTAACTTCCTGTGGTGGTTTCTCAGATAAAGAGTTGGTGAGTAGAAAAAATGTAAATACATCTCTCCCTGAATATTACCTAACCACATCCTCATAAGACTCTTATGCGGATGGCCTTGTCTGCTATGTTACCCCCTGGTTCCACCTCTGTTTGAACTTTGACAATAATTAAAGAACAAAATAAATAAATATGGCACCTAAAGCCTATAAATTAGCCTTAATGAGAGTAAATGATTGACCCTTGAACAGCATGGGAGTTAGTGGCACCAACCCCCAACTCTGCACAGTTAAAATTTAACTTTTGACTCCCCAAATCTTAGTTGCCCCTCGGTATCCCTGAGGGATTGGTTCTAGGATCTCCTGCAGGTACCAAAATTCATGGATGTTCAGGTCCCCTATATAAAATGTTGTAGATCAATGTATACAGTTTCATATCTATGAACTCCCAACCATGCACAAAAACAGTACATTTATTGGTTTTTTAATTTATTTTTTTTCATCCTCACTGGGGGACATTTTTTCCATTGCTTTTCAGAGTAAGTGGAAGAAAGAGAGAGAGAGAAATATCAGTGTGAGAGACACACACCAACTGGCTGCCCCCAGCACACACCCTGACCAGGGCTGTGGGGATCGAGCCTGCAACAGAGGTGCATGCCCTTGGCAGGAATCGAACCCCGGACCCTTCAGTCTGCGTGCTGACGCTCTAAATACTGAGCCAAACCGGCCAGGGCCCAAATTAAAATTTATGTAAAAAAATAAAAATAAAAATGACAACAACAAAACAGCTGATGTTTACTGAGTGTGTTAAGTGCCAAGCGATGTTCTAAGAGTTGATATGAACCGCGCATTTGATCTCTACAGCAGCTCTAGGAGATGGATACTAATATTCTCACGTTAGTGGTGAGGAATATACTCAATTATATTGCACAGATCTTTTGAAGAGAGAACATGGAGCCATTCCAAGGCCAATTCCTGACAGTTCTAACATGAATTCTTCCACTTACCATAAAGGCCAAAAGCAAACATGATGTGATGCAAGCTCAGATGGAAATCCCCACCCGCATTCCAGTTTATTCAGTGCTCTCCTGACCCTAGGAACGCATGTCTTCCATTTTTACCCCTTAAACATTTACTAATGCGGCTACTGATAGTGCTTAAGCTCCATCCCTTAGGAAATTGTGCAATAAAATGACCTCAGTCCTGCCAGAAGATTGTTCAATCTTTAATCTAGGGGCTAACTCATTCAGTTTTGAAAGCAGGAAGGGGAAACAGTCAAGGGGGCTCAGCACCTAACAGCTCTGGGACCTAGAAGGTATAATTTTACCTCTCTAGCCCTTCTCTTGAGAAATGAAGAGTTTGCCAATAAAAAGTGTAAGATTCTTTCCAACCTCATCTCGCTGTCACCAGAGTTTCGAATAATCAGTTGCACAACTACACTCTCTCTTCTATGTCACTGAATTATGAAAATTTTTTAAGAAAGCTGCTCACAACTGGACAAATCACTTCTAAAGTTTTATGGTTCTGTTTTAAAAGTGTTCTCCGTGGCCATGCCCTGGCCCGTTTTACACCCCATTGGTCTGTCTATTTAATAACAAGGTCAGAGACCCCCTTGGGACCTGAGGCAAGAGAGTCAAGGTTTGAAGAGTGGGACGTGTTGGGGGGATTTTAAGTTGCAAGTCTGCCCCTCAGGTCAGAAAGGGGCTGGCATGCTAAGTTCAAGTCTCAGCCACCTCACTCCCTCCATGTCCTATCCCACCAATGGGAGCAAATGCACATGTAAACCTCAAACTACCTACAGGTGAGAAACAGTCAGATTGGTGAGCGGAATGCACAAGAATTCTGCTAAACTCTGTTTAGTCTCCAGAACTGTACCAGCCAAAGAGCCTTTTCATCTTCAGTTCAGCGAGAGTGACCAAGGCCAACTCCTCTGAGATGTTAGGGATAACACGGATTCTAATCCTCTAACTGAATTGTGGAAATGGGTCTTGGGCTTGATTTCTACAAGCTGCATGTGGGTGTGTGATTAGCCCCATATCTCATGTGGAAACCTGGAAGCAGACTGCAACACGGGTGACCTGGCTAGAACCCGGCCACGAGAGGAGCGTCGAGGCCGGAGGCTGCACCCCCGCGCCCTGGCCCGCCCCCTGCCCACCTGCTGTTTATCTTGTGACCACAGCCCCACCTAGCTCCCCCGAGGAGAGCTGTGCATGGAGATTGATTTTTTTTTCCCACCTTTATTTTACACAAACACTAAAAAAGTTTTTAAGTGGAGGCATTTCGAACTTCTTTTGGAAGGGATTTTAGGTTGTCAGTATTGTTGGCTGTCACTGGAGTTTTAAATATATAGGGTGTCCCCCCAAACATGCATACACATGCTTTGAATAATTTTAAAGGCTAACCTCCCTCCCTCCATCCAACCTCCCTCCCTCCATCCAAGACATCTGGCACCACTATTTCTAAATCAGGGCAAAAGGCAATAAAGTATAAACTCTACATTCCTTTCCTTCTGCAAGAAAGCTCTGTGCAAGTTCCCTTCTTGGCAAGAGAGAAAGTGAAGGAGTGTGGGGGAGCTGCCAGCGGTGTGTTTAGAAAGAAGACTGGTGAGGGTAATGCGTCATGTCCCAAAATGTGGTCCATGTACTTTCTGCTACAAACAGTTCCATTTTAAAATAAGGTTCCATTTTAAAATGGGGAGTCATGCATATGAATGACTCTCTCGGAAATTCTCAGTGCTCGTTGGCGTGTTCAAGGTTCTGAGAAAGCCTGCTGCAAAGAAACCTGTTTACGTTTAATGCAAGATTTCCTAAAGCTATTTGACCATACAAATAGCTTTTTTAGAAAGTCTTTTTGCTCTCTTTCATGTAACACCTATGAACATTTGTTCTGAGGAATACAAATTGGGAAATGCTGGTTTAATGGAAAATCATGACCTTAGGTGCTAGCAAGTCTAGATTGGACTCACTTCCTTGCTGTGGGGCCTTGGGAAATTTATTTAACCTCTCTGAGCCTCTGTTTTGCCATCTTTAAAAGTAAGCTAATAGTTCCTACCTCATCGGGGTACTGTGAGAATGAAATACCCGAGGATATTGCCGGATACCTGTTGGGAGCCTGGGAAATGGTGACTGCCATTTATAAAAATGACACCTCCTGGAATGAAGGCTGGGAGGCCCCTTCCAGATCCCCTTTCTGGAATTATTTCCCCAGCTGCTGGGAACGCTTGAAGACAGCCCACAGCTCTCAGCCCTCTTCAGGAGTTGAAAGTTGCCTCGCCCAAGGACATGCCCCATCCTTAGGACAGCTCTGCAGGGAACAGAGGTCTGACTCTAGCCCCATGTGGGAACAAGTATGAAGGTTTATCTCAGTTCCAGAGCTTTCCATGGGGTTGGCTAAGACCTGCCTTGTAACTGTACTGTAGCCTATTTTTGGAAAGCCCCCTCCCCCTGAAGTCTTACTTCCCTCCCTTCCTTTCAACAGGTGTTAATCCAAAAGGACTCCCTAATAAACCTCCTGCACAAAAATTTCTACCTCAGAGCCAGCCTCCTGGGGACCCAGCAGGCACCACTGTGATTCTAAGAACCTACCTCTCATTGGGACTTTGATGGCAGAAAAGAGAGGCATGCACGGCTCAGAGGGCCTCAGCAGACCCAGACGTATGCATCTAAGGAAGCGTGAGTTCCTTAAATGCATCCCAAGCCAGGACAGTGGGCTCCCCATCAATGACTCTGACATGTTCCCTCAGGAAGACAGGTATGGGCTTGCTCCTCAAAGTGAGGTCCATCGGCATCACTTGAGAAGCTTAGAAACAATGGGGCTTGCCAGGCCCAACCCCAGACTGTCTTAGGAGTAGGTCTGGGATGATACTGGGAATCAACATTTGTAACAAACCCTTCAAACGATTCTAATGCAGGCCGTCCTTGGACCACCCTTGGAAGATCGGTGTTGCAAACTTTCTCTGTAAGGACAGATAATAAATATTTTAGGCTTGACAGGCCATATAGTTTCTGTCACAACTACTCCACTCTGCTTTTGTAGCATGAAAGCAACCACAGACAATGTGGGAGACAAATGAGCATAGCTCTGTTCCAATAAAACTTTATTTATAAAAACAAGCAGTGGTCGGATGTGACCATAGGCCATCCTTTGCCAACCCTTGCCTTAGACCCTTACTTTTCAAGGCATGGTTCTGAGATCATCAACATCACCTTGGACCCTCCCAGAAAATGCCAAATCTCAGCCCTAGCCCTAAAATTACTGAAATCAGAAGCTGCAGTTTAACGCGATGGCCAGGTAATTGTCTAGTCAGCCTGAGTTTGAGAAGGAATGCTATAAAGTAAGTATCCACTGGAGCAAGATCACAGATCAATATCGCCAGGAGCTGGTTAGCTTCTCTCTCTTCTATGATTACAGGGGAAAGACTGAAACCTAGGCTGTGCCAGCTCTCTTGCAAAAGTGGAGCAGCTCAGCTCCATGCGCTCCTTTACTGGGCAAACCAAGTGAATTATGATTTTCTAGCTGGGGGCCAGTGCTTTATTCATATAAAAGGCACACATTTTATTAAAAACAGATAGTCAAGCTGATACATAGAGAAGAAAAAAATAGAAACCTTCTTCTTTTTGAGGGGAAGTAGAATGTAAGAGATTATTTTGATTGCCAGGCGGAACTCATCTTCCTGATTCATGCAGTCCTGTTTTTCCAGTAGAGACTTTGCAATATTGTATTAGTCAAATGATTCTGCAACATCATTTAAATGACATAAAAATGTCTGCTTGTATGTGAGCATGAATGTGAGGGCGGATTTGTTCTGGCCCATCTGTTTCTCTGGAGAATATATCCAGAATGAATCCTGTTAGAAACAGGCTCATTTGGCAGAACCCTGATATACGTGAATATAAAAGGCCTGTTCAAAAGAACTGTCCCTTATGGGAAGATCACTTTGTCCTCTACCCTGACAAAAGCCAGACATGCTTTCTTGGTTGGACTTAATCACTCCATCCTCAATGGTTGGCAAACTTTTTCTGTAAAGGCCAGATAGCAAAATTGTAGGCTTTGTTGGCTAAAGGGGCTCTGTTACAACTGCTTGGCTCTGCCACGGCAGCACAAAAGCCGCCATAGACAACATATAAGTGAGTGGGCGTGACTTGTTTAATCAAACTTGACTTGCAAAAGCAGGCAGGGAGCTGGATCTGGCCTACTTTAGTATGCTGGCTGCTGCTCTAGAGTCTGGTCCAGATCACTGCCTCTAGAATTTTAATGTGCATAAGAAACACCAGTATGTCTTGTTAAAATGCAGATTCTGATTCAATGGATGGGGCCTGAGATGCTACATTTTTAAGCAGCTCCCATATAATGATGATGATGGTGGTGGCCTGGGCAGCGAGGACTGAATTTAAACCTATAGTTCCCAACCTCGGATGCACCCTGGAATCACCTGGGGAGCTTTAAAAATATTGCTGCCTGACTCCTGCCTCCACACCCTGGAATTCTGAGTTCACTGATGTGGCCTGAGCACCAGGAGTTTTCAAAGCTCCCAGGTATTTCTGATCTGCAGCTACAATTAAGAATACAACAGAGCAGACGAGTAAAAGACTCAGGAGTTTCCTTGGTAATGATGAGATTCGCTACTCAAATTTCTAAAATGGCACGTTTGCTCAGAGTGAATTATCCTTTGAGGATGGAAAATTATTTCTACCTAAGAAGAATGACACTTCTTATGTGTAAAGTAATCATGCCCATGAATTAGCCAAAGAAGACTAGATGTGGAGCCCAAGTGGACAAATAAGCCTTATAGATGGGACGAGCCCCTTGCTCTGAGATTGGGGCCAGAAGACAAACATAAGATATTGGCAGCAGATGCCCTAATAAAATTGCCTTTACCTTCTCAAAAAAATAAATAAATAAATAAAGATATTGGTAGGATAGAATTTAAAACTTGGGTCATTCACATCAACTGTTTTGTACAGGACGAGATATTCAACCAGTGAACAATTTCTGAGCACTTAGCATGTCCCAGGGTCGGTCCTCTGCTGAGCATGGGAAATGGAAGTAGAGTGAAGGACTTGAAGAAAATTGTGAAGTTTCAGGATAGGTTCTAAGAACACAAGAAGGGGCAGCACAGGGGAAAAATGCACATCCCAGGGCTATCATGGAGCAGTTCCCCCTGGAGACATTTCCCTGCTGAATAAAGGGAAGACTCTGCTGGCAGTAAAACTGTCCAGAGTGACCATGGATGGAAATGGTGAGCGCCCAGCCACTGGGTGATTTCACCCACTGGTGAAGTCGGCACTTTTCACTCACCAAAGTTACCTATAGAGGACAGCAGAGGGGGTGATACTAGCCATTTTGGCTATTAATTAACTGCCAACCTTTGCACATGACTGGCTTTTAAAATACTCTTTAGAACACAATCAAGCCTCTGTAACAGCATCCCTCCTAATTATTTGCATTATTGATTCGCTTGAGTGGAAGAAAAAGGCGTGGCACAGCTGGTGTGCCAGGAATTGAGCACAGCCCACCAACGGACTCATCTCGTCAGCAGAGGTCACCTCTCTGACGCTCGAGCATTACCCACCGAGTGTGGGGCAGTGGGAACAAAGGGGCTGCGAGCTGCTGAGACAGATGGTAACGTGGTGGTGAGCGAACCAGGAGCTGAATTTGGAGAGGAGACGAACAGCGGTGAAAAGTCCTCCCAGCTCTGCTGCTCGGTGATTCTAAGAAAACACCTGTGCTCCTTGTGGTTTAAAAGTAAAAGCTTCATGCAAGAGGCGAAGGAGTCACTGCATCAATTATTCAGGGCTTGAAGTCCTTTAGAGAATTGCTCTCCGGTCCCTGAGGCAGGGATCTTTTTCTCTATCCCAAGCCTGGGTCAGGGCTGCACTTTTGATCTCTCACATCCAGAGGCAGGCTACCCATGGGTGGCTAGGCCGTAGGTGACTAGGCTTCCTCCATCTCGTGTCTTTTTGATTATCAAGAGCATCGCCTGTGTACAACTTGCAATAAGTCCTTTTCTTCAAAGCCCAGAATTGTTGTCTGAGCTGCACGAGGTGTAGCTGGAGAAGAATTTCCACGCTAACGAGGGGCACAGTATGCCTGGGCCCAGGTATCAGCTCTACCACTTTCCAGGTGGTGACCTTAGGTGGGTGGTTTTCTGCTCAGCGCCACCCTCATCACCGGTAAAACGAGAGTAATAATGCTGACCTGGGAGGATTATTATGAGCACATAAAACAAGCCAAGTGCTCAGATTAGCACCTGGCAGGTACAAAGGTGAATACTGGGGCTACGTTAGTTATTACATAATCCCTATCTTCCAGAAGCTGGGGGAAAGGTACACTTAAACGGACATATTTTTATAACACATGCAACCAACAAAATAAGCACATACAACAAACAAAATTAGGTAGCAGCAGTTTTATTATTTCTCTTTTGTAGGCTCTACTTGTTTATAAAATCAAGCACCGACTCTTTAGCTTGGTATCAAAGTCCTTCATGATCTGATGCCAACGTTTCCTCTACACACAGAACATATTTGTCTTGTACAGGAGGCAATTTTATGCTCAGAGACTGAACTTGTCCTTACCAATAATTTACTTAACACAGGGTCACTGCAGGAATTATAATAATTTCCCAAGCCCATAGCATAAATACAGGATAATGTTTCTTAGTAAGCCAATAAGGAAATAACATACTCTAAACCAATGACAGATTAATTACACTATTGTTCCAGGCAAGGGGAAATGAAAGGGATAGAGTTCAAGTTTAGTTGAGTTGTATCTTTTGACGAGTTAGTTGTCAGGAGAGTCAGCCTAACTAGCCAAGAGCAGCCAACGCAAATGTGAAAGTCTGTCGCTAGAGCACAGTTGCTAGGGAACGAAGGTACCACTGTTGATGGGCAAGATGATCTCCTTCGTGGGGCTACTGTGTGGTTTTCACCACTGTCTGTAAAGAAGCACCTTGCCGTAGCAGGAGCTAATGCCCTGAGGTCTCTGGAGAGCTATTTACGTTGGCAAAGGGTAGCCTTGCCTGGACTGAACACTCTCCGATGGGCTCACACACTCTGGGTATTTCCATCTAAATGTCCTCTTACCACAGTTGCTTAGCTCCCTATGTTCTTATCAATAAGCCCCCAACAACTCCGCCCGGCAGCCGAGCTGATCAGCAACCACGGGTACATCCTGATGACAGCTTCACTCTGATATCAAAACAACCTCACTTACAGAAACATCCATTCTTAGATCAAAACAACTCTGCTCTTACAAACAAGTTCATTTTTGTCATAAACAAGTAGATCTGAACTCCTATCAAACCACTGCACAAGAACACTTTTAAGTAAATAATCTACACTTGAACCAAACCAGAGGCTCAACCGTGGTTCCCATGGGCTCTATACCTTCTCGTCTCTGAAAACTTACTCATGATATTTACTTAAATTGTATGTAATTTTTAAAAAATATGTCTTTATTGATTTCAGAGAGAGGAAGGGAGAGGGAGAGAGAGAAACATCAATGATGAGAGAGTCATTGATCGGCTGCCTCCTGCAGGCCCCCGACTGGGGCTCGAGCCCGCAGCCCGGGCATGTGCCCTGACCGGGAATCGAACCGCGAGCTCCTGGATCCTAGGTCGATGCTCACCTTTGCTGGTCAGTATCTTCCCATCGTCACTATTTAGCCAAATGACTTTCTCCAAAGACTTTCTCTAAAACCCCGGCAGACAGGGTGTATCTACCCTTTTCTATGGTGCTTCACACTCCATGCCTCCATTACAATCTCTCTCATACACTCCCTTGGTTTAGATTATCGTGTGAAGCCCACCAGATTTTAAGCCTCTCGAAAGTCAGACTGTCCCATCCTCTGACCCGACGCCACCATCGGGACCTTTACAATAGGCGCTGTGCAGACCACGATGCCTTCACCCTGTAGCAGGCATTTGACAAGTGCTGGCCAGATCCCTGGGTCTCTGGGATACAGGGAAGGCTAGAGCTGAGATGGAGATTGGGAAGAATTCCCTCTCTGGCCCAAACTGGGCAAGAAAGAGCAGATGGCTATCATCTCGGGACTGCAAGCATTCATTAAAATTAGATATGTAATGTTTGAGAACAAATTCTTACACAGTAGTAGGCATCTCTTAGGTGCTAGCTGCACTCATATCAGCTTCCAAAAGACTTGCCCCACACTCACAGCCCCTGATGAAATGGTGGGTGAGTCAACTGTGTTCGATCTACCAAAGTCCATCTTCCAGCCTGGGTTGACTGGATCGGGGCAGCCGATTTACAGAAACCCTGGTAACCTATGGACTCACGAGACTGGCCAAGCTCAGTCCATGGTTCTCTCCACTGAGAGTCTCACTTTGGGACTTGGAAATATCGACCAGGAACTATACATACTAGAGTTGCTGTAACGATAAAGAAAACACAGCTGTATTTATTGAGCATGTAGTATGTGACATCACTGTGCTGAGTATTTAAGGACCTTACTTTATTCACCCCTCACACTGCCTTATGAGGTGGAGGCTGTAATTAGCTCCCTTTTATAGAGGAGGAAACTGGAACCAGAGACGTGAAGTGATAAACCAGGAGTCAAACTCAGGCAACCTGTCTCTAGAGTGTGTGCCCTTAACCTGTGCGCTGAAATACTTGTTTCCCCAGGGCAGAAGAGGGCAGGATGGAATGTCCTGAAGATGGGGGCAACCTTTAAAGGTCACGGACAAGCCAGTGCCTGAGCGGAGGAAGCCCGTCTACAGAGGAAAACACAGCAGCAACAGGAGGAGGGGCAGAGAGAGAAACATAAATAAAAGATTACACAGCCTCATTTCCCATCAGCTGTAAAATTCCCAGGGGCTTGGCAATACTGTGTTTCCTGCCTTAGGGTTTTGTGAACGGGACAGCTTATGCTAAACTAACCTTTGCAAGAGCTAAACCAAGTGGGGTTTCTTGGCAATGAAAAGAACCTGTGCACATCTGTTCAAAGCCTGCGTGTCCGTGCTGAATGCTCAGCTTGTGGACTCAGAAGTCACGCTCCTTGCACGGTCCTCAGCTCAGCTCAGCTCCAATGCTGCAGACCCTGCGGCTCAGGAAAGAATTCCTTGTTGGAGTTCTGACTCCTGACCTTGAACTGGTCCCTGATGTGTCTGAACGATAGCAGCTTCCTGGGTGGGGAACCTTTTTTCTGCCGAGGGCCATTTGGATATTTATAACATCATTCTCGGGCCATACAAAATGATCAACTTAAAAATTAGGCTGCTAGATTTAGTCAAACATTTAATTAACTCACCCCCAATGTGACGGCTGGAACTGCTTCTCTTTGGTGAGGCCTTGGCAGGGCCAGACCAAGTGATTTTGCGGCCCATAGGGCCATTTCCCACCCGGCTTTATAAAATGGGTGTGGGGGAGGGGAGGGCCCATGACAAAACATTTGCCCCGCCTCCTACTTCCAGCCAAGAGTTGTGGCTGCCGCTGCACTAAGAGTTATGTGAATTGGCTGTGTAAATAGGGAGCATTTTTTTAAGCTTAGCATTCCTTTGGGCTTGTGTGTAAACCATTGCTTTTATCAGTGGCCCTAGGCCAGTCAGTAAAGAAAAAGGTAATGTTATCAGCATTTCCCTCACTCTGTCTCTGTTTACAAAGTCACAAGTATTGCCAGAAAATACTCACATTCCTTTGTTCTCACTAATTAGTCAACTCTACTAATACCAGTTTCTTATCAGTGAACGTATCTATTTTTCTACGGCTCTGTTTTCACATCAGCAGAAACTCTCTCCTGGGCTGGTTCACTATGGTCTTGGCTCTGAGTCTTCCCCATGTTACCCTGCTTCTCCAAACCTCACCGTCTCTGCCAACTTGGGCCTAGATGCTTCCTCCCCACCCCCAACGAGGGCTGTGATTTCTGTCCCAGGGACTCGAACTGGATTGTTTGGGGAGAAACTGACTTGGCAACAAAGAGATGGGCCAGATAGATATCAGCTGGAGAGTCCAGCCAACTGTGTGATTCTCTCTGATACAGCTAAGCTTACAACACACAGAGGGTTTTAAACTTAGTTTAATCTTTCCGGTGGGTTTATTTATAAATGAACCATGCCTCCCTCATAAATATTATTTTGTGGGCTTTTCCCAACTTTGGAAAGGTTTAGTGTCTCATTAAAACCACAGAACTCATGGAATCATAGTCTCCCTATCTTGTAACTCACGCTGACATGATCAAAAGTTCCTACAAAGAAATGATTAAATAGTCGATGCTTGCTTTCTTAAGTCACAGAGTGGAAGGACTCCGGAAAGGAGAAGCCCTGAGATAGGGTTGCCAGATAAAATACAGAGCATCGGGTTAAATTTGAATTTCAGGCAAAGCATGAACAAACAACCAATTATTTATTTCTTAGTATATACTTCCCCATGAAGTATTATAAAAACAGATTAAATACTAAAAAATTATTTGTTGGCCTTAGCCAATGTTGCTCGATAGTTAGAGCATCGGCTGCACCAAAGGGTCGTGGGTTCGATTTCCAATCAAGAGCATGTACCTCGGTTGCAGGTTCGATCCCTGGCCCTGGTCGGTGTGCCTTTGGGAGACAACCAATCGATGTGTCTCTCTCACATCGATGTTTCTCTCTCTCTCTCACGCCTTCCCCTCTACTCTCTAAAAATCAATGGAAAAAAATATCCTTGGGTGAGAATTAACAAAAAAAATTATTTGTTGCTAACAAATTCAAATTCAACTGTTGTCCCATGTTTTTATTTCCTAAATCTGGCAACCCTGCCGAGTTCTGACTCTTACAACATACATTTACATATTCCGGTCCTCAGAATCTTTTATAAAATGAGAAGGCAGAACAAGATGAACCCAAAAGTTTCCTGCAGTTCCATAAATATGTAATTCTGTGGCTCAAATACGAATGAACTACAAATGTGCTATTGGGTGAGCTAGTGAATCTCTAGGATGATCCATTTCCTCACCTTCAAAATAGGGGCGGTAAAACCAACGTCACAGAATTGTTAGACCAACAGCCCTGACTCATGCCTTTGTCAAAGGGAGACCAAGCTGGACATTACATAAAGTGGCAAAATCGATTTTAGTCAGTAACTCTTGATAATAAAGGGAAGAGCTGATCTCCATTCCTATTTGTGCAGCCGTGGCGGGGTGTTTAAAGGCAGGATGAGGGAGAGGGGTGAGGGGTGGGGGGAGAGCCAGAGCCCCAGCACAGTAAGGGAAGTGAAAAATCACCCAAGGCTTGGTTCGTGTAACTGGGATGAAGCCAGCTGGGTCTGCCGGCTGGAAATTGCTGAAACAGGATTCTGTCCGCCCATAGAGACTGGGAGGCAGAGGCCCTATGGTTACTGACGCTCACATTTCAAAGGAATGGCTTGCAGGTCCTTGAGAAAGACCCTCTGGAGTTGTAGGAGATACATATACATCTCAAAGAGACAGAGGAAGTAGTTACAACTCTAAGTTGTTTTTAGTAAGTGCTCGAAGAAAGGAAGGTCAGGGGCCTATTGTCAGGTGTTGGCTAGAACAAACGAAATTGTTTTGACAGCCTGGACCTTTTCCGGACAGGAACTCAAAGGGGGGCTGGGTCCTCCCAGGGACGCGGCCTAAGGCTGGTCAAGTGCAGAGGTTTGGATAGAGTCCTTCCAGGCCCAGATTTCTTTTCAGTCCCAACCTTCAAAAGTGCCTGGCAGGGGAACTTATGCTTAACGAAGAATCATTAGTCTTATTAATCCCTTCCCTTCTTTCACCCAGTCACAAACTGGTAGTTACAAAGCAGTCACGGGGATGTAAATTACAGCATGGGGAATCTGGTCAATAATATTGCCACAACCATGTCTAGTGCCAGGTGGGTACTGGAACAATGAGGGGTGGGGGGGGTCACTTTGTAAAGTATATGATCGTCTAATCACTATGGTGTACATCTGAAAATCTTACAAAACAAACTGAAAGTAAACTGTAACTGAAAAACTAAAAAAACAAACAAAAAATCATTTGGTTTTTTAATTCAAAATCCTATAAGATCTTTCATAAGCAAACTGCCTCCAACCAGATTTAGTGTAAAAATAGGAATTTGAACCTTGCTTAAGATATTATTAAGTCTTAGGAAATTGTTGGCAAACAGTGGACATGCTGTGGTTTGAAATGAATCTTAATTTTTTCATTAAGACATCTATTAAGACTTGTCCACATTTTTGTTGACAAGAAATCCAGGCACAAAATACACCTATTTAAATCATTCTGGAATTTATACTGTACGTTAGCTCTTAGCTCGCCCTCCCTTCATTTAGTCTGAAATAAAAAGATTTCTCAGGTTTCGAATGGGCCAGGGTACTACGTTGATGTAATGATGTCTGTATTGCAGCAGATCTAAGCTGGGCCTGGGGAAGAGCATAAGTCCTATTTTTCTTTCTCTTGACTCATTGGATTTCTATTTTGAAATGGTACTGAATTGTGAGTTTCACATAATGCTCAGAGAAGCAATCATGATGGAATTGTATTCTCCGAGTTTTCACAGATTTAGGCTTTGTATAAAGAACCCTTCCACCCTTCCCAGCTGAGTTCCTTTCGCGCCACTCCCACTGGCAATGCCTTAGTTCCACCTCTATCAATTGTTGCCTGGATTATCATGTTTTAACTGGTCACTCTACTTCCAGCTTCACTCACAGTACGTGTTAGGATAACCTGATGTGACAGAGTCCCAAATAAATGAAATAGAAATTTACTTCTCTTGCACCTAAAAGTCTGACTGGCCTGGCAGCTCTGGACCAAAGCCATCAGGCCCAGGCTCCTTCTATCTCAGCGCTCTGCTGTGCTACATAATCCGAATGCATCTCTTCCACGTCCACATTTCAGCCTGTGGAGAACAGGGATGCAGATAAGCAGAGAGCACCACTTACCTTTAAAGGCGTAACTCAGAAATTTCCCATCAGCTCACATCCCATTGCCCAGAACTTAATCCTACGGCCCACACTTAGCTATAAGGCCAAGTAGAAAATGTGGTCTTTATTCTGGGCAGCCATGTGCCCAGTTTAAAAACTGCAGTTTCTACTAGTACAGATAAAGAGGAGAAAGATATATAGTGGTGCTGTCCAATATGGTAGTCACTAGCCATATGTGGCTATTTAAATTTAAATGTATTAATTAAATAAGAGTAAAAATGCAGTCCCTTAGATACATCGGCTACACTTCAAGTGCTCAGTGCCTTATGTGGCCAGGTGCTATGGGACTGGGCAGCACAGACATACAACATTTCTATCATCATTGAAAATTCTGCTGGACGGAGCCGATAGAGGCAACCATGAATCTTCTCTGCACCTCTCCAAGCTACTCTCCAGACAAAGTTTATCAGAGAGATCTTTCTGAATATGAAACTGATCACCTCATTTGTGCTTTAAATTTTTCAATGCATCTCCACTGCTTTCAGCATAAACTCCAAATATTGATCCAATGAGTTTTTTGTTTAATCTGGACCCTTCTTACCCCTCCATCTTCACCTGCCACACTTCACAAATGACTTCCATTTGTATCATGTAGAATTGTAGGTCTTCAAACATATAGTGCTTTTGCATATGCTGTATTCTCTCTCCTCTGAACATCAACTTTTAAAAAAAATCTCTTCTCTCTCTTTTTAAAAAATATATTTTTATTGATTTGAGAGAAAGAGGAGAAAGGAGAAGGGGAGAGAGAAACATCAATGGGCTGTCTCCTGCATATCCCTACTGGGGAATCTAACTGGTGGCCTTTGGGTGCATAGGATAACTCTCAACCAATGAAGCCACACCGGCCAGGGCTAAGTGTCAACTTCTTTATCACTCACTTATTTACTCTCTCTCATCTAATCACTGGGTACTAAGTCCCAATGCCACCTCATCTTCAAAGTCCCCCTTCCCTGCCCCGCCTTAGTATCATTAGAGATTCTTATTTGCCACTAAAGCATCATAAACAATATTCCATCATAGCACTTGATACACTGAACAGTGATTTATGGTCAACTGTTTTTCTCTCCCACCACCTGGAGGTTCCTTGAAGATAAGACATCTGCATCTAGCTCATGAGACTTTCAATAAATATTCACTGAATAAATGTGTGAAACAGAAAAATAATATGTCATTAGTTATTTTCAACCCCTTCCCTTCCTGTATCTTCTAAAGAAAATAGATCGCCATGAAGGCCCTTGGTTTTGCTCAGCAGAGTGATTGCTGGGATGCAAATGACAGAAGCCAAAAGTCAAAGACCAAATTTCTTTTTGTGAGAAAATGTACAGACAGACCTTCTGGAGGTGGAGGGTTTTCCCAAATGGCATGGAGAAGAAATGTTGGGTGGGAAATGGGTTGTTTGGCAGCTCACATGGGATGTAGAATTTAGGAGACACAGATGTTTAAGAGTGATGCACAATGTAATTCCCTTTTCCATATTCACAAGAACTTTAGTAACAGTCGACATGACTTGCCTGTGCTTTTAGAGAATCTTTTAGGTTTGTGTTTCTGCTAGGGGGAAGACATGCATGTAGCAGGTGCCAGGAATTTGAGTCTAGGTTGTCTGACCCCAACTCCAGGGAGGGCCGGAGGGGGAAAGCCCTGGACTTGGGGTCAGACAGCCTGGGCTCAAATCTTTACGTTTTTATTTACACTTACAAATGTTAGTAACTCACAAAACCTCTCTAAGCTTTCACGTCTTTAGCTATAAAATAGACATGATATTATCTACTCCCACAGAACAGTCTTAAGGATAAAATGTGCTAATAGATGTAAAATTTTCAAGCCCATGTTAGGCACTCAAAAAGTTGAATCTTTGCAAACACTGTACATCCCTCTTCTATCTGGTCCAGTCTCTGAAATAAGTCACTTTCAAATAAATACAACCAAACAGCCAAGAGTTATAGAGAAGGGGAGCTAAACGTTACTTGGAAAATATTAGGATATCCAACTCTTAGCCTTAGCAAAACTTCTCACAATCCCTTTCCTATTATCATCTCTCACAATTCCATGAATCCTCTTACTTAGCTCATTTCTTCCCCTCACAAAATACCTTTACCAATCAATGTCCCCTAGATTATGAAATGTGTTTTTTTTTCTTACCCTCATCATGTAGATCAATATAGCCTATCTACCAAGGCCTTTCCTTCCTCTCCAGATCTCCTTTTCTTCCCATTGTTTTCATCATGAAAGTCCAGGAACAAGGCATGAAAGAGACAGGTACTCCTCAAAGGTCAGGTGTCTTAGTCTATTCAAACTGCTATAACAAAATATCACAGACTGGGTGGCTTATAAACAATAGAAATGTATTTCCCACAGTTCTGGAGACTGGAAGTCCAAGATCAGAGTGCCAGCGTGGCCAGGTTCTGTGAAGGCTCTCTGGTTGCAGACTGCTGACTTCTCCCTGTGTCCTCACATGGCCAGGGAACTCTCTCAGACCTCTTTTATATGAGGGCATTACTCTCATTCATGAGCATGGTGGCTGCCCTAATCTCCTCCCAAAGGCCCCACTTCCTAATATCATCACATTGAGCATTAGCATTTCAACAGATTAATATTGGGGGGAAGAGACACAAACATTCAGACCATACCATCATGGAATGTGGACAAAAGACTAAGAAGGGAAAGACAGCATTCCTATTTTTTCAGGAAAGGGGAAAGGCTGGGAACACTTACATTTTAATAATTGTTTTACTTTGTCGTCTTTGTAAAGAGACCAATTGAACTCCAGCCACAGAACAAGACTTGCAATCAGAAGTTCAGGCAACTTTCCTGGGGCATCTGAAATCATAGGAGCAGAGCTGCTTTCTGTTTGGACGATCACAGCCAGAGAGCTGGGTTCCAGGTGCTTCCTAGTGTGGTCAGCGTCCTGCCTGGGATCTCTGTGCGCCTCAGCGAACCAGGCAGGTGTTCTCCCAGGAGTTTCCTCTGAGCTGGCATCTGCTCCATTACAGATCCTTTCTTCTAGGCCTAGGTTGTGCCCATGCAGATGTGTCTGCAGTTTTGCAGAAAGAACCGTATCTCTGAGCTCAACAAAAATGTCACATCCTGCTAATTTGAAAAAATGTCCACGTTCTTCTGCTCCACTGCACACACTAATCTCAAAGTCAAATCTAGGACCTCTTTTCTGTGAACATACTTGGGGCTCTTCCTCAGGAACAGATTAAAAAAGGACACCTCACTAAAAATGTGGCAGGTGTTTAAAAATTGATTCAAAGCTGTTTTTTGTATTTTTATCTTTTGAGGATTGCTTTTACTTTTGGGGGGAGCATTTCACCTACAATGAGGCTGATTTGAATTTGTGATCACATTGTTTAAACAAGCCACTTTCTGTTAATATTCCTGCATTTCTATGGAAGAGGCCACTGTAGGTCAATGTATTTTATTCTATCAGTTTAATCTGATTTTTATCTCATACATTTTTTCCTTGGGTCAATACCATTCACATTGGTGTTTCTAAACCTAAGTAGGCTTTCATAAGTTTTCTCCATACTGACCAGTTCTCATCTTTGTTCAAACCATTCTCCCCATATGAAAGGCTGTGCCAAGTCATGCCCATCATCTCTCAAAATCCATCTCCAGACTTCCTTCTCTCCTGCACCCTGTTCCCTAATTAGCTCCACCACACTCTGACAGCTTCTTATCCCAGCACATTCCAAAAATCATTGATAGGATATGACCTGGCATCTGTTGGTTCACTGTTATTGTTTTAACCCTTCATATGTTCTTCCATACCATTAATTGTAATCTATTTTTACTAGTTATTTCCTTTGTAACCTTTCCCTTCCCCAACAATTCATTTTGCCAGTGGCCTGACAGAGCAGATTAGTGAACTTTGAATCCATGCTCATTTTTCTGACTTGGTGTAGGGGGAAAAAAAGTGTTTTTTGTTTTTTTTTAAAGAGATATATACTACAGTACTTTAAAACTTAGGGTGAGGCAGTCAGGTGTACTGAAAGGATTTGGGGGCTTACGTGTTAGACAAAGCTAGGTATGAATCCTAGTTTTTCTTTTGGCAAGTTTCTAAACCTCTCAGCTTCCTTATCTGTGGAATAAGTAAGATAATGTCTATCTCCTGGAGTTCTGGGGGAAATTAATGAAATAACCACAGAAAGCACCCTTCTAGAGCAGGCCACTGGGAAGGAAAGGAAATTAGAATTATGAGTGAAAGAATTCCCAGCTTTGCAATGCTCCATCCGCTGCAAGCACAGTAAACACTCCTAATGGGCCGGCCTTATGTCCCTTGGAGAGTCTCCAGTTTGGAGGTTGGGGGAAAGGGTGTGGACCGGCTACCTGGAGGGGGGAGCACCCCGAAATTCCAGGACAGTTAAGGGAAAGGAGTCACCCATCGTTCGCTTTCCTTTGGACCTCTCTCCCAGCAAGCCCTCTGAGTTTAGGTTCAGCAGCAGGATTCTGATTCAGGTCTGCTTTTTGGTTTATTTGGAAAATGCTTGGATTTAAAAAAAAAATTAAAAATCGGAGGACAACGTGGAAGGGTCCCTGCAGAGGATACCCCCGTTTGCCGTTCTCATGGAATCTTAGAGTAAGTCAGTCTCAACCTCCTTACATGCCAGCCAAGGGAAGGTTTTCAAAATCTGCCCTGGAGCCTCGCACAATAGCCTAGGGGAAGCTGGCCCTCAGAATGCTGGAGGAATAAATGAACGGAGGCATGAAGAGATGAACGATGAAGAATGAATGAGTGACAAAGCGGGGGCTAGAATACAGACGGGGGGGAGGTTCTTGTTTGTTGCTATTTTCTTCACAACTGCTTTCCAGATTCTTGGCCCACCTCCTCCTTTATGATTTCTCTTTCCCTCCCCTCCGCCTCTCCTGTGTTTACAGCCCAAGGAGACCCTTCCTAGCAGGGTGCGGCTCTGCCGGCCCTCCTCTCCTCCCCCACAGCCCTGCACCCCCGCGCCAGGCCCCGCCCCTCCGCCCAGGCCCCGCCCCCCCGCCCGAAATGAATGGCAGCGTTGCCGCCGCGCAGCTCGGGGTGCTGATTGGCCGCCCGGCGCGGTGACGCGCTGGCCGCCGGGGAAGCACGCAGGTGGGCGGAGCCATGGGGGTGGAGCCGGGCTCCCGGGCGGGGCGCGGGTGCAGAGGGCGGAGAAGCCGGGAGGCGGGAGGCGGGAGGCGGGAGGCGCCGGGGCCGTTTAAGCGGCGTCCCTCCCGCCCCCAGCCGCCCGGTCTGGCCCCGGCCCCGTCCCGACCCCAAGCCTGACCCACTCCGGCCTGGCCCTGCCCTGCCGAGCGGTCCTCCCGGCACCCGGGCGGCCTCCGGAGCAGCCCAAGCTCATGAGGGCCGCGCGCCCGGCCGCCGGCGCTGACGAGACGGAGCTCCCGGCCCGCGAGGAGGAGCGGAGGATCAATGCGGTTCCAGAACCGATTCCAGCGGTGAGAGGGATGGAGCCCCCGCGCCGTCGCCCGTGCCAGGAGCGGGTCCCAGATCCCACCTCCTCCCGTGGGGGTCCCGGCTCCTCCGCCTGGGTCCATCCCTCGGTGGATCCCGCGCCTTGGCCGGGGACCAGCTCCCGGGGGATTCCCCGCCTTGCAATCGCTGGGCGATCCCCTTCCTCGGAGGACCGGGATCTGGTGCCTGATCCGGCTCCCACTCTCGATCTGCCGACCTCGGATTTCCAGATCCCCATTGCTCACCCGATTTAACCGCCCGATCCCCATCCAGGCGGGGCTCTTGTCTGCTCTGAGACCCGAACCCCAGCCTCAGGCGCCGCCCCCCGGGGACCTCAGACCCTGGCTTTGGCCGCCACCCCTTTACCCACAGCGTGGGGGGCTCCGGGGGCTCGAGGAAGGAGGGCCGGGTGGCTGCCGCGCCCTGCAGCGAGATTTGTCGTCAGGTGGGGGTGCTGGGCGTTTCTGGTGCTTTGTCTATAAACGGCCCTGGCAACAGGGAAACTGAGGCACTGATTAGCCTGCCTGGCCCGGCCGGGCTTTGGAGGTTCTTCTTTAGCGCCCAGGGCGGTGCTATTGTGGCCGTCGCGAGGGGCCAGGTTCGCGCTCGGTGGTCGGTGAGACCTGCTGCTGGGGCGCCCGCGTGGGGAAGGGAGGAGGACCCGAGGCGGCGCCGCCGGAAGGATGGCGGGCTGCGCGCCTGCGGGGGCGCGGGGGGCGCCGGGGGCCGCCCGCCGCCTTGTCCGGCTCGGGAGCTGCCGCGGAGCAGGGGTGAGGCCGGCCCGCGGTTCCGAGGGGAAGCTCCGGGCCTTTTTCTCATTCTTCGTCCCTTAAGCGGGTGGAAGTTCGCCTCCCCTGCGCCTGTGGTCATTCTCCGCCTCTTTGTCTGATCCGGCCGCTGTGCCCGTGGCCAGACCTCACCAGCAGGCTAGCCGAGTTGCAGTGACGGGCATGAAATCTTTCCAAGGAGGTTCCTGTGGAGGTTTTAGGCGCAGCCTTTTATTTTTACAATTTTAAATGCATTTGTCTTCTTAATTTCCTAACCCCTCAGTGCCCACTCACCCATTATGCTCATTTCATTCCTTCCCCCAGGCCCACAGGCTAAAGAAGCCAAACATTCGTAGGAAGAGTTGTGGACTGTGCCATCAGAAGGGCCATCAGTTGGAAGACTTGGATTCACTTCTGAATTTGGCTCAGGGTGTTGAAATGCCGGGCACTGTTCCCCCAGTGGGAACAGCAAATCAGTGCTTCTAAAGGCAAAAAGGAACCATGATGTTCTCTGGCTTTTTAGACCATGAAGTCGGGAATGAAGACTGGGGGGCTTTTTCATGGAGAACGTAACATGCGTTCAGGCATGACTGGCAAAGCCCCGTGCATGTGGTTTAATTTGTTTTTACTTCTGCACATCTGTGCTCTTCCTGTTTTCAGAGAACAGTGGCAATAGTCTCTGTGAAATTACCCTTCCTTATTTGATTAAGAGTCTGTATTTCTTTCCTGTCCTTTGAATTCTACTCTAGAAAGAAAAGGGCCTGTTTTACTCTTTGTTGCACAAACATTAAAACAGTGTTAAGAGAAATGGGGGGGGGGGAAACAAACCCCACTTCATTTAGGATTATACTATCTCACCGGATTGAAATATACTGTTTTTGCTGGACCCTAATCTATCATAGATGTAATGTGATTTTGTGCCCTACCGTATTCATTTAAAAGTGAAAAATACAGGCATTTTCTTTTGGTGTGGTATAGGCTTTGTCATTTTCCCAGTGGCTGCACAATACCAATGGCTATTTAACAGTTATTTTCTTGATGACCTCTAGACCTACCCTGATTTTTTCTTTTTTTAATTTATTGATTTTGAGAGAGAGAGAAACATCAGTTTGTTGTTCCACTTATTGACGTGTTCATTGGTTATGCTTGTATGTGCTCTAACCGGGGATTGAACCTGCAACCTTGGCATATTGGGACGATGCTCTAACCAGCTGAGCTACCCGGCCAGGGCTACCCTGATTTTCTTTTGAAGACTAAGTGATCCCATAATTTCTTGTTTTTGTATTATAGACTAGATTGGAAAGGTATTTTTAAGGGTCAGTTTGAACTTAGAAATAAAGCCTGAAAGTCACATTGAAATGTTAAAGAGTACTATTCTCTCATCATTTAAAGCTGAGTTCATTACATATCTTTTGAGCATTCAGGATAGTTACCGGTAGGAAATTACAGAGGAACCAGAGGGAAGGGTACACTGTCTTTGAACTCATGTGCTCCTTCTGATAGGTTTATCAGGACTCAATTGAGTATTTATTCACAGTAAAAACATTTCATTAGGCTATAGTTTGTGGCTCTGCCTAAATCACTAGAAAACCTGAACACCCTGCTGGTTTGTGCATAATGGAAACTTGGCAGTCACCGTAGCTTCAGATCAACTTCCAGAGTTCTGCCATTTCTGTGGAGGAAGGCTGGGCTGTAAGGAAACTTAGCCCACCGTCCTAAGTGGGGGACTTTATGCATGCATGGCTTCTCAGAAAGCTTAGGATATGAAAAACCCCACTGGGGCACAGCATTTTTTACCTTATTTGCTTTATCCCTTCTACATTTGAGTCTCCTCCCCTCTCTCCCCCCCAGTCATTCTCTCCTGGCATCTCTGGCTGATAGAAAAACTGCTAACATGAGTGCCAACTTTCGCCAGGCTGTGGCTGGGTATTTGTACAGGGGTGGGCAAAAGTAGGTTCACAGTTGTGAGTGACATTTGAGTTAATAAAGTGATTGTAATAATCATAACCTGCATGTCTTTTTCCACACAAATGTAAAATGATTTTTACCACCCCTGTATATTACTCATCTTTTTCCATATGCACATCTGTAAACCTATTCCTGCCTATCCCTGTATATTACTCATCTGATCCTCAACTGTAACCCTGGAAGACATTTTATACCCATTTACTGGAAGAACAGATGGGGTTCAAGAATAAAAGGGAACTTGCCCTAATCACACAGCTAGGAGAGGGCAGAGCCAACGGTTCAATTTCATATCCCTCTTATCACCCGTGGTGCCAGCTCATCTCATTCTGCCTCGCTGCGCACACACACTGCAACATCTGTGTGTACAGTAGAGGCCTACGACCCACAGTAGTTTCTACTGTATCTTGTTGGTGCATATGCATTTCTCAAGCCTTGCAACTGAAAATCCGAGGAAAGGGATGCCCATTTCCTCAGCCCCAGCCTTGGGGCCACTCAAATTGAACATGAGGTAAAACGCCTTATTCTAAAGCATCAGAAAGTCTTCCAAGACTGCCTGTTGTCTTTTTTGCACATGTTCTCAGAGCACTGAATCATAGGCATGGAGTAGTGTCCTTATATATGCCTTCTCCCTTATTTAATAACTAACTTAAATTCCCCCCCCCCACTATCACCACCTCTGGCAACATGCTCGTTCATAAAGGGGAACCCATAATTTACTGTGTACAGGGGTCAGCTTATGTTGCCCCATCAAGTAATGTTGAAGGAGCCCTTGGAATGTCCATGATCTGAGCCTTTAAGAATTTTACTTACACAAGATTCAGGGTTCTTTTGGCTCTAAGACAGTCTGTTTCTCTGTTACATACAGAACCTGCTGCATCCCCAGTGAAACCAGTAACAGTGGGATATCTCTCGGTCAAGATAAAACAGTCCAGCCACAATGTCTTTCTATTCATTCATTCAACAGCTATTTATAAAGCTCCAGCAATAAACTGGGCATTGTGCTTGGGATTAGACATGAAATGGTGGACAAGTTGGCTTTCATGGAATTCACATTACAGTGGGGGAAGATGAAATAAACAAGTTTTTAAAATCCTACTAAATGTGATAAGGGCTCTGGTGGGGGGAGAGGGCTGAAGTGATACTTTAGGTAGGTTGGTGAGGAAAACCTGAGCAGGTGACATTTGAGCTGAGCTTGAAGAGGGAGGAGAGCTGAGCATTCTGGAGAAGAATGTTCTAGGGAGAAATGAACAGCAAATGTAAAGGTCCTGAGATAGACAAGACCTTGGTGGTTTGAAGAGCAGAAAGGTGGTGTAGCTGGAGGTGGGGAATGAGAGGAAGGTAGGACCCTAAGGCTGGGAAATTAGTGAGGGCTGGGCCACCCAGGGCCTGTGGACCACTCATGGACCACTTTGAGAAGCCAAAGGCAAGCTTTAAGTTGGAGTCGGGGTTTGTGATATGATCTGGTTTTAATAGACTATTGCAGCTGCCATATAAAGAGATTCTGTATGGGGACAAGCAGGGAGACCGATTTATAGACCAGAGATGTCAACGTCTTGATTTAAGGTAGGATCTGTGGAACTATAGAGCGGTGGACTGCTGTGAACTATATAAATACATATATATTAAACCAAGGAGTCATCCTTGACTTTTTTTTAAAGATTTTTAAAAATGTTTTCATTGATTTGAGAGAGAGAGAGAAACATCGATTGGCTGCCTCTCCTCCACACCGCCTTCTGGGGATCAAGCCTGCAACCTGGGCATGTGCCTTGACCCAGAATCCAACAGGTACACGGGACAATGCTGAACCAACTAAGCCACACCGCCAGGGTGTGAAATACAGTTTGAAGGTAGTGTTGACAGCACTTGCATTTGGAGAATAAGACACAGAGGAATTGAGGACACCTTCCAGGATTGGATCTTAGGCCTCTGAGATCTGCTGGTGGGGCGCAGATCTACCTTCAGAAGGCACAGTGCTTTGGGCTAAGTTTAAAGTGTGCTAAGGAGTGTCCCTGGGTCCCTACCTGTTTCTCCCACAGTTTTGATGGAGGTGGGGGTAGAGTGGGCCTAAGGAAACTTGGCCAGGGGGAAGCAAGGGAGAAAGTTGAAAGAGAAAGTGAGGAAATGAATAAATAAACCCTGCCTAAATAATAGCTTTATTAGGTTTGGTTTCCATACCCAGGACTAAATCACCTTTCCTCAAACCCACTAAAGCAGGCTGATGATACTCGACTCCAGCACTGGGTGACCATTAGGGCTCCACCGCCTTAAACAGAGGTGCCTTGCATGAGTGGGTTTGTTTCCTGTGACACTTGAGAGCTGTTCTTTTCTGGGGGAAGAGAATAGGCTCAGTGTGTGGGAGGTGATTTGCATTTTACATCACTTAGGTCTTAGGTGTGATTTCTTCAGGAGGCTAGATTGTACCCTGGCAGATCAGGGAGAAATGGAAACATTGCGCTGCACATCTCGCAGTAAAACATTTGTGCTCTCCTTCCCACCTAGCCCCAGAAGCGAGAGATCTGCTCCCAGCACAGTTGCTCTTACCTGTCCCTATTGCCCAATTTTGGCTTTGCCCGTCACAGAAGCTGCCTGAAGTCACATGGGGGGGGGGGGAGCTATTTATCTCCACAACTTCTGAGTTTATTTTTAACCTGAGTGACCCCAGGTGGGCAGGGACTAAGCTGTGACAAATGGCCACCCAGCTTCTTTGCTTTTAGGAGAAAATGTGAAAGTCTATCCCTGGTGCTGTATAATGGTCTATTTTTAGATTGGGCTGCCAGAGATATAAATTGCTATTTTAGTCTGCAGCCTGGTGGTGGGTAGACAAACCCTCATACTGCGCCCTGCACGAGCACTGTTTTACTCCAGCCTCTGCCATCCTGGGGCCTTGCTTTGTTACAGTTCCTAGGAGGGTGTGCGATTTCTAGCTGTTGTTGTGTTTTGGCGTGATGACGTGGCAGGTCCTTGAGTGCTGGGCCACTGTTAAGCATTCTCCCCAGGAGTGTCACTATTTCCTTTTTACTAATAAGGGCTGCACAGCAACTCTCTCATCACTTAGGAAATTAGTAAAATTATTCACAGGCTTATCAGGGGAGGAAAGATTTAGTTCTGTGTGAACGTAGCTTAGATAAACTCCAGAGCTGTTAACTTCATGTTTCTCTTAAGCAGTTTTCAAGCCACCTGGTGAATTCCATCCGATGAATGTGTATTTACACACGAGTTAGCTAGCTAACCTGTTGGTGGTCCTTCACTCTCCCAAATTCATTCCCCAGTGGATTTTCCTTTTGAACTCTGTTAGGTCAGCAGGGACTGCCATTTTATTTTCATTTATTTGCTCCAAGGATAGTGGCCCCTCTTAATTCAGAGAGAAAGTGCTAGTCTTTTTGTTCATAAACTGGGCACTGTTTAGAATGGCTTAACCATGTGTTTTAGCTTATTTTGGGCCACCTGGCTCTGCCGTTTGGTTCAGCCTGGTACCATTTTTCGGTGTGTTCATTAATAAGGCGTGACTAGTCAGAACCCCTAATGGCAAATAACCAAAGCCATCCTCCCCTCCCCGCAAACTAGCTCAAGCAAGAGGATAATTTATCGTGCAAAGCCTGCTGACGTTTCTTTCACAGGCTCTGAGCATAGGAGGGCAGCGGGGCCCTGATGCAGTGAGACCAGAGTGCTGCCTGGTTCTTTCACCTCCGTTTGCATCTCTGCATCTGGTTCTTTCAGGCAGCTGCTTCTTTTATATTTCTGAGTTTACATCTCCTTTTCCCCAGAGAACGGACAGACTAAACCGGAATCCCTCGTGACACCTGGCACAGGTATGGGTGGGGCTTGGGGGCCCTCACCTACACACTGAAATGGGGGTGCTGTTGGTCTCCCCAGGTTCTTCAGTGGTCGTGCTTGTCACTTTATTGGCAATTGCCACAAAGTTAGCCCCAAGGGAAGTATGGAAAATGGGTACATGCATTTGTGTGTATATTTGAATTTTAGAGCCAACGTATCAGCTACTAGTCATATATTGGGATTTTGAAGCAAACTTTTAATTCAGGAAGGATGCAGGTGAAAGCGTACCTCTTGTTTAGGTGGCCTAGGGGCAGCCATGCATCATTTATTTAAGCTGTCTGGTGTCAGAACAGATAACACAATAGAGAGAAACTAGTTGGGCAAGCTGGCTAATCATGGGATGCAGGATTCAAAGATCTGCACTTATAAAGCCTTCTGAATTTTGAGAGAGGAAGCAGAAACCCTTCAAATGCATTGTAACCCTTTCACTTAATGGCTCTTACTGGAACTTGTAAAGTTTAGAAAAGTTCCCTTGGTTTGTTTTCTGTTAAGGGTAAAGATTTGGTTGTGCCTTTTTTTAGTGTGGTGGGTACTGGTTGAAGGGCGTGGAGGTGGTTTCTGTTTGTTTTGGGTTGGTAAGTTTTTCTTCTGAATGAACTGAAAGAATAAACTAGGGCATTTGCTTTGGGATCATTGCTGTGGGCTCAGTTTACACCTGCTTAGTGGCTTTGGTTCTGTGCCTGTAACTAGGTGTTTCCAGCAGTCGCCTCTCACTTAGAATAGACCACACAACCATTGGCAGGCCACCCACTGCTCTTCACACACTCTGAGCTGTTCTCACATGATGTCTTTTTGCTCCTACAGGTTCATGAACCACCGGGCCCCAGCCAATGGCCGCTACAAACCAACTTGTTACGAACATGCTGCTAACTGTTACACACATGCAGTGAGTAGGCGTCTTCTGCCTTTTCTATCCTTCCCAGAAGGCTTTGCAGGGAGGAAGGGGCAGTTATCTCTAGTAACTTCCACCCTCTAGGCTGGATTTACCCATCTCTGTGACCTTACCCAGGGTATCAGTGCTGGCTCATGTCACCAGAAACTGAGCATGTCCAGTGCTCTGCCTACAGTCACCTCTGTCCATCCTGGACTTGCTTCCTCTGAGAAAAACTTCTTTAAAAAGAATAATAGGAAGTAACTTAGTCATAAGAAAACTATTTATGAAGACTGTCACCTTGGAATGAAATGAATCGCCTTTTCCAGACAGTCAGCTGTGTTCATTTGGCAAGGAGAGCTCACAATTGGTTGAAAAATATGCTTTTTATTACTAAATGATCCCCTGAAACTGGGAGCTACTCCTTCCCTGCCCCCACAGTGGCAATGCTCCTCAATACAAATGCTTTTTCTTATTGTTGAAGAAGAAGCTAATTAGATCTCTAAATTCTTTTTATTTATTTAATATTTTTATTGATTTTTAGAGAAGGAAAAAGAGAGAGGGAGAGACATTGATGTGAGAGCAGAACATTGACTGCCTTCTGCACACCCCCTACCGGGCATCCAGCCCATAACCTAGGCATGTGCCCTAACCTGTAATCAAACCGGCAACCTTTTGGTGCCCTGGACGACACTTAGCCAACTGAGCCAAACTAGCCAGGGCTGATCTCTAAATTCTTAATTTTTTTCTTTCTTGTGAAAGCAAAACATGCTCATTATAAGAAACTTAGAAAGTACTGAAAAATGTATAAGAAAAATAAAAAGCAAAACATGCTCATTATAAGAAACTTAGAAAGTACTGAAAAATGTATAAGAAAAATAAAACTACCCCAAAATAATAAACACTTTGGTGCATTTCTTCATTTTGTGTGTAGTGTTTGCCACTATGTATTTTCATAGTTTTTCTATTACTGGCATTTTCTTGTGTCATTATAAATTTCCCTTTCTCGTGGTTTCATTATGCCCTTTGTAAGTCACATTTAGTGAGAATTTCAAGGGAAAAACTGGTGGCTGGTATATAGTCTGAAGACAAGAAATAGAAAAGGAAGCCAATTTACTCCTTTAGAGACGTGTGTTTAAAACAGACTATTTTATACAGTGTTAATAGAACATGTACGGTCCGTACATATGTCATTAGAATAGAATTTGCTTGAAATTCCTGGGCCCTAAGGAGCAGTACCTATTTCCAGCACTACTGACTACTTCATCTGGCCCTCCTTATGGTCACCCGGGAAAGGCAAATGTTGGTCCTAAAGCGACCTTTCTAAGATGATCCCTGATAGCAGCTCTCTCCATGGAGGCTCTTGTGCCTTTCCCTACACCCTCCCCTGGGGTGCATTTTCCTTGCCCTCTCCTCTCCTCAGCTCCATGGGCCCGTCTTTGGCCCCTCTAAGTTGTTTCCTGAGCCCGTTTCTTCTACCTCTGTGACTTTCGAAATAAACATTCTCTCATAAAAAAAAATTATCCCTGATAAACTTACGTATTTTTAACAAAGGTCTGGATTTGGCAAAAACCAGGATATTCCCTTTTTGCCCTCCCCTCAGTTCCTCATCGTGCCGGCCATCGTGGGCAGCGCCCTCCTCCATCGGCTGTCTGACGACTGCTGGGAGAAGATCACAGCATGGATTTATGGAATGGGCCTCTGCGCCCTCTTCATCGTTTCCACAGTATTTCACATTGTGTCATGGAAGAAGAGCCACTTAAGGTACAGCGGATTGCACCCTCTTTCAGAAGATCAGCATAGTTGACTCAAATGAGTCAATTATGGCATGTTTGGGTCAAATGAAGCGAGAGAGTAGACATTCTCCTGCCTTACAGACTATAAGGCTGTCCCATTACTTAGTGGACAGAGTTTGAGGACTCCCACATGTACCTAGGAACCACCAACAAAACCACTCTGCTTCCCCAGGACTTAACACCTAAAATCCTGAGCCCTACTTGCCAGTGCTGTTAGCACACTAGATACCGTCGGAGCACGGCCGCTGCAGGGTAGTGACCGAGGGCACTGATCTTGGAGGCAGCAGCTGGCGTCGAGTCCCAGCCCTGCCACTTTAGCCTGGTGTAAGTGACGTGATCTCATGGAGCCCATTTCTCCATCCTGAAAATGAGGATAATTTTTGCCTTACAGGGTTATTGTGACAGCTGAATGAGACAATGCATGTGAAAGTGAGTTGAAAATTACAAAAGACTATAGGACTGTGAGATGTGAGGAGGTATACCACAGCTTGGGTCCACTGTCCTGCGAAGTTCAGTTTCCCAATTAGGTCCTGTGTATGATCTATTCAGACACAGTTCACTTATTTTGCTGCTGTCGGGCATTTTTCAAAAATCCTATGGCCCCCAGCCTCTCAATGAGAAGGACATGAAAGCATTCCTCCTGCAAAGGGTTAATTTGGGGGAACACAGAGTGAGCAGCATACCATTTAGTTGCTTATGAAATAGATTCTGCACGACCCAAAGGGCAAAATCTCTTCTCCAGAAAGGAGAATTCAGAGCAGACTTAGAGTGACTTAAAATATTATTAGAATATACCTTTTTGTTTTACAGAATGTCCAAAAATATCTCTAACTGTTCAAACAATCTAATACGAAAAAGACATGCTTTCTTTAAGAGCAGGAGTTGGGATTTCTGACATATTGGTTTCCTCACATGGGAATCACAGAAGTCACAGAGTTTTAGAGCTAGATGGATCCTGAGGGATCATCTAATCCAAACCCATTAATTTTCACCTGGGGAAACTGAGGCTTGGAGACGTGGGTTGACTCGCCTGAGTCAGTGATACCAGCAGAATCTGATCATCCCAAGACCTCTGGCTCCCAGTCCTGAGGTGTGTTTTTTCACCCCATCCTTCACAATATTGCTGATAGTATGCAGTCTGCTACCTTTGCCAGTAAGGTGACAGTTCCCTGGCTTAAAATAAAACCACAGGATTGAATCACGAGGGAGCCGTGGGACACACTCACAGGAGAGCAGCAGGAGTACCTGCCCCAGCTCCTCAGGACACACCGACAGAGCCCAGAGGCCAGAGCACTTCATTATCTCCTTGGCACAGTCCAGTGCTTGTGGTTGCTTCAGCCGCCTTGGCTCTGATGTCTAGATTTCTGAATCAATAAAGAGTTGTAGATGCCTATACTTCAGTATTCAGGGCCTCCCTGCCAGGGGCAGGAGAAGACAGTGTAACAGAAGCCAGACTCCCTTGAACCACGAAATAGTGCTGCTACAATCCTAATCCATATGTGAATTTTTGCTCTGCTTTAATTTAAAATTTTTTTAAAAAAATATCCTAGTATAGCCTAATTTAAGTAAAAGAGGGCAGGGAATTATCATTTGTCGAGTACCTACTATGTGCTGGGTGCTGTGCTAAACACATGGCTACCTTATTTAATGCTCACACAGACCCGATGATAGAGATGCTATTATTTCTCTTTTACATTTGAGGAGAGTGAGGGTCAGAGAGGCGGGTGGAGGATTTTTGACTTGTAGGTTTCACTTTACCTGCTGTCATGGTACATAACAATCTAGAATATCAATTTTCAACCTATTTCATCTCGTGGCACACATAAACTAATTACTAAAACTCTGCAGCACATCAAAAAATATATTTTTGTCTATTGGACAAAAAATAGGTATAGGTATGATTTTGATTCATGCACATCAGATGCCTATTTTGTTGGCTGTTGTCATGTTTTTATTTGACAATCTAAGGGGAAAGAGGTCAGTGCTCCTGACTAAATAGTCAGATACTGCATGTTTTAAAAAGTTATGCGGCACACCAGCCGAAAATCTCTGATCTAGAAAGCAAAATTAGAAAGGCCAAACCTGGCTAGGAATCAGTCATCTGGGAGTTAAAAACAAACAAACTCCCTTCTTCCCCCCATCCTCTACCCCATCTCTGGCCCTTTTAAATTAGAATCTTCTGGACTGGAGTCCATGACTATATGTTATAAGCGCCCCACGTGATTCTGAAACATGATTCTGAGAAGCATTAATGTATTGTTTGCCTTTTGAGACCTGTGAGCTCAGTTATTTCCACTTCTTAAGTAACACCCACCATGACTATAACATCCTCAGCCAGCTTTGGTCGCCCCTGCGTGTGTGGCGAGGCAAAATAATACTGGTGCTTCACCAAATCATAGCTCCTACCCCTTGGACACTGAAAATGGGTTCGAGACAATTCTGTTTAGTTCCATTTTGTGAACAGACCTTAGTGAGCCACATCTTTGCATTGCTCCTGACTGTTCTGTTTTGGAAGGAGGAACTAGCATAGAAATCCAGGTGGTTGCCCTCTTAGCAGATGTGCCTTTTAGAAGTTTCTGAATTTCCTTTATTATAACTCATTTTCTACACCAAGATATTTAAGTAAAAGCTTCTCTAGAGACATTCTAAAAAGATATGGAGAATGTGACTTCAGGAGTGTTTGCTGAGCATCACTGCCTCATGCCCTGCACTGTGATGGGGTGGGAGGGATGACCTGCCCTTCAAGAATTTCACTTTTCTGTTAGGTAGGATTTCAAAAACTGGAAAACATCAGAAAAAGACAGATTTTGTTTGTTTGTTTGTTTGTTTGAACCACTTAAGAGTTCCTGATGATGGTGGGGTCTGTCCCCGCATCTCATTCATAGTGAGTATCTCTTGTATGTGCAGTCTTAAAAATAATATAGAGCTCTTACTTGTGGCTTCTTGTTGTTAAAAATAGGTGCTTGACTTCAAAGGCCAAGCTATAAGTGCCTGGGGAAACAAGTACAGGAGTGGAAATTGCAACATAGTGTAGTGATAGCCCATACTTCCAGCCTGAAAGTGGTCTGTAAACTTTGTCTAACCTGGCTTTCTCGCCCTTTAGGACAGTGGAGCAGTGTTTCCACATGTGCGACAGAATGGTCATCTATTTCTTCATTGCTGCATCTTACGCGCCATGGTGAGATAACAGTCTTTGTGTTTTTGAAGATAGTGTTTTTATCATAGAATTCCTCAGTGCTTCTTCCCTCCTTCCTCCTGTCCCTGTGTCTGGCCCCCATGCACATATGCACATACCCAACCGCTCTCCCCCCCAACACACACACACACACACACACACACACACACACACACACACTTTTTTTTCCTTCCATTTTGACTTTTTGGGTCAGATTGCAGAGTTTAAGGGGATAATGTTGCAGCTGTTCAGAACGTATATCTGGCATTGGGTTGTTCGAGAAGTGTGCGCATGGGTGTAGGGAGCACCCCCACTTCTGAAGCCTATTGCGTTTGCCTCCCATAGTCTCTCTACCTCTGCTGCTGTGCAGAATGCTTAGACATCAGCTGTTTAAGTGGAAATACTCTAAATATGTATGAGGAAAACAAGCTCGGTTTTGAAATTTATACTGTTTGTCTTCAGTTCACTTCACAGCACAGTAACTACTGTATATGGAGTGCATTTCTCATTTCTTTAGCTGTATGAGTGAGAGAACGAGCTTATTGGCTATTTAAAGCTTATTGGCTATTTAAAATACCTAGTATTCGGGTCAGTTTCCTTGATCTACCCGCCCTTTTGGTATAGAGATCAGATAGAATCTTTTGTTGCTTTGAAAACTGTAACTAAAGAAACATTTGTTTTCCCTATCAAGATGTGGTCCAGTTTTAAACACTCAGACATTCATATTAGGCCATCAACTCCTGCAGCCCTTAGAAACAGCAGCCTCTAGATCCCGACTAATGCCACATCCATCACACAAGAGAAACCTAATTATCTGTTGGAGGTCAAAGTAAGCGCGCTCTCCCCAGCACCTGTTAGTAAGCTATAGGCTGCATTCTGTTGGAGGGAGACTGCTCAGAGCCTTTGTGAAGTGCACCTCAATTTAAAGTAGGTCAATAAACATTTTAAATGTAGGCTCAGGAACCAAACCTTTACAGCAGACGGCTGTTCATGTGTCGTCTTTGATGTGCAGGTGGTACTTTTTCCATTTGGAAATACTAGTTTTATAGTAATAGCCAATCAGAACAAGATTGGGTATTTTTCCATAGATCCTTAATATGAAATTCATACAAATGTATTTGCAGCATTTTAACATTCAGGCCTGACAAGAGTCCATGGTACAATTCTAATAAAATGTCTTCTATAATAGATGTCGGGCTGATTCTTCTCATGTTCCCTCTTGGAAGAGAGACTGATAGTGGAGACGCTTGGTCTGCATGCATATTAGGTATCTGCTGTGGTTATGTGATCCCAGTTCAGGGGTTTGGTCAGGGTTCTCATTAATGTAAGTAACCTGCTCTCAAATACATTGTCAGAAACAGTAAGACAAGCAGAGTTACAGCAGCCTGCCTAATAAGGCAAGCTGGGCCTCGCAGGTGTGCTGGGACTCCTACGTATCTCCTTTTAGCAAGTTGTTTTTAAAGCACGTTGGAACTAATTCTGAGTTTTAAGGCTGACTGATAGCTTTATCTTTGCATTATTAACGTTGCCAAACCTACCCAAATGCCTCCCTGGGCATTGAGTGCCTTTCCTTCCTGGTTTTATTCCTGTCCCTGCTCTCCTGACTTTAAGGCTAGAGGAAAACACAGCTCTGTGAATTCCCTTCATTGATCACTTCTGTTCTTTGTTGTCATGTTTACATTTTTAGGTTAAATCTCCGTGAACTTGGACCCCTGGCATCTCATATGCGTTGGTTTATCTGGCTCATGGCAGCTGGAGGAACCATTTATGTATTTCTCTACCATGAAAAGTAAGAGCAAATAATTTACATGTGATCGTTTTTAAATTAACTGCCTAAATTTTATCTCTGCCACAATCTATATTTGCACATCGTAATAGTAGAAATACATAAATAGAAAATATATCGTTTTAGACAAATCCTCAGAACCATTTGGTATTCATTGCCAGTAGGCAGACTGCTGTGGAAAGAATTGAGTGGCACGTGTGTGGCATGGTATAGTTGGGGGACAAGGGAGACATTTTAGACTTAGTTGGACCTCATTTCACATCCTCAGAAAGACTGGCCTTATCCTCTGTGATTTACAGTTGTCACATGAGAAAAATAACTCTTTTCAAGGTTCCTATATTGATCGAAGAGAACAGATATTAAGTGCCCAGTACCTAGATAGGAACCTAGAGGATGTTCCTAGGATTCCTCGAGAAGGGTGTTTGGAAGGGCATCTGAACCTTTTATATCCTAACCATGGGGCACAGTTTTTTAACTCACTGCTCATAGCTCCTAGCCTTAAGTGTGAAGCAGTATCAGAAGGAAAGCTTATTGAAATTGAGCATCTTAGCTCTAGAGACCTTCAAGGTCATCATTCCTGTTTCATTCTTAAAAAATGCGAGCATTTAGGATGTACCTAATTAGTGACTCATCTGCAATTGGGACCCAGGTGTCCTAGTTCCTCGTCCAAGGCTCTTCTCATCATTGCACACACCTGAATTTGAGAAGCTCACAACCACGACAGCATTGTCATTGGACATTTTATTAAATTCTCTATTGTGGTTGGCAGAATGGTTCTCAGAACGGAACATCATTTCTGTTTACTACAAAGCATTAAATTGTTTTCCCTTTCAGGAGAAAATGGTCAGTTTTGCTAACTTCCCCCCAACTCTGAAATTCACTTAAATGCTTATTTCACCATAATTAGCAATTCTGAGCAGTATTATGTAGTATATATAAATCTAAGGAAACTGCTTCTTGGACTCAAACCCCTAGTTTATACCGTTGGGTGAAATAGGGAGTCAAGTAAGACAGCTGTCATTTCTCCTATTCCACGCCTCCTAATGTAAACCAGACCTGTGAACCCCTTCCCCAGTTCCCTGATAGGATTCCTTCACAGGGGACCCAGAATATCAAACACTAAGAATGGGATGTGAGTCACTCTTGGCCATTCTGCTTGGCAGGTATTAGGGAGTCCTTACATTGTGCCAGGTACTGTTCTAGGCCCTGCAGTCCAAACACAAAGTCAGCCCCTGCCTTGGAGCAACTTAAGGTCTAGTTTGATTAGGCAGAAACATAAATGAAATTTCAATACAATTTCTTAAGTGTCAGACATTCTGTAGCCTAATGCGATGATGAGTCTTACAAACTGGAGTGTTCTGTGCAGATGCAAAACAGAGAGACAAACAAAAACACGTGCCCTTTGTGGCTACTCTCCCCTCGCCACTGATAAGCTGGGCCCCAAGCGGCATCCCGCCCATCTTCATAATTTCAGTTTCCTAGAGCAGTGGATGGGAACGGGAATGGAGGCAGGCACGCTGGGATGAGAGGGGAAAGTGCGTGGCGGGTTGGAGTCAACAGTAACTGCTCTGGTAGAAAACATTTTCCAGGTGGTATACAGTCTGATGCCTTTTTAGTCCTAAAAGAAATGCTGGTTCATTGTCACTCAACTATAGTGTTTCACTTAGAGGTCTCCTCCTGGGAAAATATATTTTATTTGAATAGCTGAGTTTACTGTGTGTGTGTGGTTTTTTTTTAAAGAAAAAACTGATATGGAAATAGGCTAAGTGTTGCAGGGGATTGATACATTAAATTAACTGCATTCCATCCTGCAGGTATAAGGTGGTTGAGCTCTTTTTCTATCTCACAATGGGCTTCTCGCCAGCCTTGGTGGTGACGTCAATGGTAAGAAATGTCTTCATCACTTTAGTTGTTTCACCTTATTTCCTTTTAAACCTCTAGGACTCTTAATAGGCCCATAGATATAACATGTAGCTTTTCTCTCTGAAGTTCTATGTTCATTAACTAGAGACTCAAAAGAAAAAATATATATACATTACAAAGTGCCAGGGACTTGTGCTGGCTACTGGCCAGTTTGGAAAAGTTGTACATTTGTGCGTGTTTGTTCCCGTATGATAACCTTCTGTGTCTGTTTCTTTTGAGTAACCTTTCTGTTCACCCCACCCTCATCCCTCTCTTCACCCCACTCATGTGTGATGTTGTGGGAAGGTGGGTATTTCTGCTTGAATTACTTAGTCTCTTAACCCCAGATCCATGGAAGAGGGTACGTTCTGAGGTTTCTTACAATGAGGAAAATATAAATTACCGACTTCTTAAATCTTAAGGATTGGAAGGACCTTAAGAGGTCGTTTGGTTCAACATTTTATTGGGTATTTCTCAAATCTCCTCACCTTACTTTTCCCTTCACTTGTTGGGTGTTTTTGTTTGTTTGTTTGTTTTTTGCCTTGCCTGAAAATTTCACTTGGGGCTTGGATGGGAAAAGTGTAACATCACCTGCAGTAGGCAGTTGCATGCATACGTTTTGAACTCCCATTGAGAAATCCAAAGTAATCTATGTGTATCTGTCAACCTGAAGCAAAAACATGTCATCACAACCTCAGGATCCAATCCAGCTGGTTACTGTGCCTTTAGCGTCTATACCCAGTGTCTTACTCTCTACATTTCCACATTAGCCACTGTGTTAATTACAGAAGTCACAATGCGTTCAGTTTCAACCTCAGCCTGCCATGGTCAGAACTATACCTCTAATTTCACTCCTGAGCTCATAGGTACACTATTTTTTTTTGTTTGTTTGTTTGTTTTAATTTTTAGAGAGAGAGGAAGGGACGGAGAGAGGGAGGGGGGAGAGAGAAAGAGAAACACTGATTTGCTATTCCACTTATTTATACATTCATCGGTTGCTTCTTATATGTGCCCTGACAAAGGATCGAACCCACAACCTTGGCATATTGGGACAACTCTCTAGCCAACTGAGATACCCAGCCAGGGCCAGGTACATTAGAACAATTCAGTTTTACTATACATATCTTGCTCTGGTCACAAAAATACCTGTAAAAGGTTTAGGAGTTACAGGTTTAAGCTTTTTTCAGAGACTATGTCTTAAGAGAATGTAATAAAACATGCATTTTGAGATTGAGGTTTATGATGGCTTGAACAATTTCCTGGTGCCAAGAATGCATATAATTTACTTGGTCAAGGCAACAAGAGACTGACAAGGGGAGGGAGGTGAAGGACTGAAATGAGAGAATCTGTCTTGAAGGCCGTAGAGTTAGAGGGCGATTGAGGACACCCAAAGCAATATAATAAGCAAGGTCTGTGTAGACAGGCCATCGATCGTTAAGAGAAGAGCTTCAAGTAAATTCCCTCTGGGTATCATAAGAGCAGGTTTAGCCAGTATTTTCATTAGCCTAAATCTTTAATTGGTATTTTTACAAGTGGCAAGTAGCAGGTGACTAATGTTGTAGCAAACAGGATAACCCCACGCTTGCCCCCACAGCACTTAGAACCAAGCATGAAATACGTACATCGTGTATTACAGAACTGTATACTTGAAACCTACCTCATTTTATTAACCTATGTCACCCCAGTAGATTTACTTTTAAAAACATTGTAGTTTTCTACAGCATTGCGTTTGCCAAAGATTCATTTACTATTTACTATTCATTTACTATTTCATGGTTGGTTTTTCTTTTATTCTTCTCTGTTTTCTCTGTTTCTACATGTTTTCAGGTTAAAGATAAGCAGCTTAAAGTAAACCATTCTGGAAGTAATAAACTGTTATATAAAGTGGTGCCTCTAGTAAAAATATATATATATATTTTGAGAGTACATTTATTAAGGCTGAGGGCGGCAAAACACGAAAGGAGTTAGGACAGAAGCAGCAACAGGAGAGAGCCTTTGCTTCACTGAGAGGTCAGAGAAAAGGGGCCTTGGAGATAGGGGGTTAGCCCAGGACAAGCTGCCACTGCCCATTGCTCCCCGGATTCCAAGTCTCATGGGGACCCTAAGAGTTTAGGAGATGCACACCTGAGAGGGCAAAAGGCCTGGGCGTGGGTCCCGAGAGGCAGAGTGTGCTCTAATAAAATTCTATCTCAAAAGAAGAAAAGGCAATTCATATTAAATAAGAAGCTATAATAACATTTATTATAATGTTATTTGGGGAAAGCAGAGGCTGCTATGGGAGCACATGTCAGATGTCCTACAGGAAATGTTATTTAAACTGATTCAGAAAGGCAAGTGGGAGCCTGCAGATAGCAGGAGTTATGCAGGTGGTATACGTCAAGGATGCAGCTGGGGCGGGGAGTGCACTAGCATCTTTGAAGAATTGAAAATAGTTCACTGTTTGGAACATGAGTGTGTATGTACTTGTTTGAGTACATATGTGCATGGGGGAATGGGTAATTATGCAGGTAAATTGTGATAAAGCTGGTGAGCTAGACAAGAGACCAGACCAAAAAGAACCTCAGGCCATCTGAACCAGCAAGGAAACAGTAGGAGTAAAGACGTAAAGACGCAAAGCTTGCATGTGGTCAGAATCAGGAGCCTCAGACTGACCCTTCTGCCATAAAGAACCATAAAACTGGAAAAAGTATATGAAACAACTAGAGTTTGGTATTGGACAGTACGGGACTGTGATCTTTGAGGGAACAGAAACCAAAAGATGAGCTTCGAATTCCCCCGTTTTCTCCCTTGGGACACTTTCCAAACTGCGGCAAAAGAAAGTGGAGCCAGAGAGCAGGGGTCAGAAGGGGAGGAAACAGGAATTGCATTTCAGCTGCTCAGCCGGGTGCAGTTTGGGGCAGGGTCCCGAGGAGGGGGGAGCTGCACAGAGGAGAGTCTCCAGAAACTTAGAAAGGGGTTTCCTTGAGTCCTGGCCTGAATGCTAAGCTGATTGGTACAGGGCAGGACTGGGCATGGCCTGGCCAAGAGCAGCTATTTGAAGGCGGTGGGATAAATGAAGATCCTAGGGGCTCAGTTGGAGTGTCATCCGTGCACCGAAAGGTTGCTGGTTTGATTCCTGATCAGGGCACATACCCGGGTTATGGGCTTGATCGCAGTGGGGGGCATGCAAGAGGTAGCTGATCAATGTTTTGCTCTCACATCCATGTTTCACTCTCTCCCTCTTCCTCTCTCTCTAAAAATCAATTAAAAAAATCTTTAAAAGTAAATAAAATGAACTACGGTGTCCGGATGCGATTGCTGTCTGTAGACACACCCTAGATGAGCAGGATGTGCTGCTCTTTACTGTGGGCCTGTAACCTGACTGCCGCGTGATCAGGACATTCAGCCGGAAGGGTGATCCAGGTCGATGCGGGAGAGAATTTACAGATCAGGATTCTGTCTGTGCAGAGCTACTTCACTGTCTAGAGAATCGGGAGGCTTAGGGGATTTGCAGCGAAACTCGTCAGCCTGTCGCGTCAGAGTAACATTGAAACCTTTCCATCTGTTTCCTCCGTTGACAGAACAACACCGATGGGCTTCCCGAACTCGCCTGCGGGGGCCTGATTTACTGCCTGGGCGTTGTGTTCTTCAAGAGCGACGGCATCATCCCCTTTGCCCACGCCATCTGGCACCTGTTCGTGGCCACGGCAGCCGCGGTGCACTACTATGCCATTTGGAAGTATCTCTACCGAAGTCCCACAGACTTCATGCGACATTTGTGACCAGTCTGTGCTCGGTATCCACACCAGTATTCGTTCAGTGACAGCACTTGGGGGCGGGGGGGCGTAAAAGCTGAATATTGCACAGAAGGAGGGGGAAAAAAAGATCACTGCACTGACTTTCTTAATATAGTTTGACTATAATTACTGTGAAAGTATAAATGCTGTGTTCTGGAATGTTCCAGAACCAATAAATAAGGTAGTGAATTAACTCTTCATTCCATTCCACTATCGTGCAGGACTCTGGATAGACTTGGCCAACTGATGTTTACAACCCAGGATTTTGTATTTTAATTTTTCAGACTTTACTATGTGGTTTTTTTCTAAATCACTAGGTCAGGTTGTCAATGTCAGTGCGACAGCGAAGCTTCCTTTTTAAGAGAAAATTGTTTCTATCACTTTCCCATCAGCTGCATAAAGAATCATGGGCAGAACTGACACTACTTTCACCATGTTTCATCTTGGCACGACATGGTTATTTTTTAAACAGTGACTTCAGTTTTTTGTAAATTTTTAAAAACCTTCCTGCGGTTCCTCGTCCATGTGAATTTTTGCAGCAACCTGTCAAACATTCCACAGACGAACAAACGTGATACCTCTTCCGGTGGTTTTACGAGGCATGGAGACATTGCCAACTTTTAAAAACCGCGGTTTTCCAGACTTTTTCTGCCAAGCCCTGACTCCGAATTCCATGCTGCTTCGGCCGCGTACTTGACCTAGTTTTGTTTCCTAACGATGGAGAAGTATTTTGATATCATTAACTTTTTCAAAAGGTTCCACTTTTTCTCTGCGCCTTTGCCGTGCTTTCTCCAGGGTCTTTTCCAGCAGTGGACGAGCGCTCAGGCTGTTCTCATGTCATTGGGCGGGCCACCTATCTGCTGAAGCTCCTGGGGGCGTCCGGAATTACCGCGAGTGGTGTTGCCTCCTTGGTGCCTGGCGGTCGAGTCATTGTCACTTAGCTCCGTATGATCAGCTTCATACTCATTTTTAAACTGTGGAATTAGATGCATAAATTCACATTTCTACCTTTCTTCTGTATCTCCCGATACACTTTTTTTTTTTTTCTTTTAGATAGAAAAATATTTAAAGTGTTGTTTGACAGATAAAAACTCATGTATCTGTAGCTCACGGGTTCTATCCTGGCTTAGTGGAGTGGTATTTAATATATTACCTTTGGTTTTCCCTCAGTGTCTTATATTAAGATTAACATATTAGCTGCTCTGTTGATTAATCTGTTGGTGTTTAATGAATGAGACCACCTCGCCTTTAGATCAGGTGCTGATGGCGACTATTTTCTAGAAATGGGTTTGATCAATGGAATTGTCGGTTGATGATATATTTAGACTAGTTCATTGAATTTTTGTACTGATGGCTTGAAAAGAAGGTTTATTTTGAGTGTGTGTGTGTCTAGAAGTCTCTGGTTTGGGTGAATTATATGGGGGTGAGAATAGAAGAACTGATGCTTACCGGTGAATCTTAAACAGGCGAGGTTCCCAGTCCTCACACCACCCAGGCCACCTCGACCCGCATGACTCCCAACATCTGGATGCCTGTTGTTTTACTGTGTATGTTTTATTTTTAATATATTAACTTTTGTGGATTCATTTAAAGTCTGCTCACATGTAACATTGTCAAAACCACTAAAATGTATGTAAGAACTTGTGCTGTAGACTAGAATAAAATTGTTACTTGGATTTGTTCCACCGTCTCTGAGTTATGTGACTGTGAACACGATCGTGCGTTTTCGAGAGTTGAGCTTGTCTAGTTGGTTATCCACATACCAGGCTTTTTTTTTTTGAAAAGTCAGGGTGGGAAGAAAAACAAATGTGCCCTGTCATCTGGAACTTTCTAGTCCACTTTCTATTAATTGGAAAGCGAGAGCCAGGGCCAGCATTAACCAACACACATTTTCAGTTTAAAATACGCTAGTCGGGACCCAAAGAGTATAAATTTTATAAATGATGTATCTTTACCAAGGAAAGGCCTTGGTTTAGCTTGTATAATACACTGCGGGGCTGAGGTTACAAGCTCTTGTATCACCAACCAGATGTACATTGCACTGCAGGTCTGACTACTCTGTGAGCATTACATGTGATTCTTTCACTCCTACCAAGTAGGAAACAGTCGGGGCGGGGACAGGGACCCAGGTCGGTCCAGTTCCAGAGCCTCATGGTTGCCACACCCCATTGCATTTTCAGTCAGCAAAAGCAAACCCATCAAAAAACTTGGTGTGAAAATTCATCAGGCACACACGTGGAAAACAAAACACTACGCACGCAGTTTGGAGCCTCGATAAACCCTCGGGCAACGTGCCGTCCGCTCTGATTTTGAGGATTGAGTGTCGCGAAGCGTGATATTTCCCAAGAATTCTGCTCCCCAGTCCATCGGGGTAACCTCGCCTATGTCTAGAGCAGGCGCCCACTGTCCCTGTCACCTTCCAGATCAGCGTCTCCAGCCTGAAACTTGTCTGAAGGCCAGACCTCTTTCATCAGCCGCCCACATGTCCCTGGCACGATTTATTCAACCTGCCCCCAACTGAGTTCATTACCCTCTGTCATTCCCCCACCAGGCCCACGTCTGTGAAGTTTCCTATCTTAGTTAATGGCGTGGCCAGAGCCGTCCACCCGTCCTTGATTTCTGTCGCACACACACGATCCAACCGGTCAGCCAGAGCTGTCAGCGCCACCCCAGTCACCACCCCTGACCTGGCTCCTCACCCCCCTTGTCACTGCAAGACGACTGCCGCCACCTCACGTGTGCCTTTGCCACCGGTTACACCCCTCCGATGACGTCAGCCCCACACTGCTCTCCGTGTTACCTTCCTAAGGGAGACGCAGCAGGTCCCCCTGCTGTAAAGACAGCCATCGGCTGGAGGTCTATACCCGAGCCAGCCTTCTTAGCAGGGTCTCCTCCCGATCTCCCCCCTCTTACTGAACCCCACAGCACCCCCCCATGCCCTCACGGCGCCTTTGCACCCGTTGTTCCTGGAATGCCCTTCCCCCAGCCCTGCTCCTACCCTGGCAAACGCTGGCTCCCTCCAAACCTCCGTCAGAAGCCACTTCTGCTACGCGGGTGGCCCGGGCCCTGCACGGCCAGCCCAGCCCTCTTTACCTCGACGGCACCGTTCTTCCCGGGGGACTGAGTTTGCTCGCCTGCTGTCTGAGGCAGGAGCTGAGCTCCCAGCTCTGTCCTCGGCGCCCAGCGCAGCCGGGGCTCGCAGGAGTGCAGAGAGCGACGGAGGGGTGGGTTGCAGGGGGGAGACTGGGAAGGAAGTGTTTTAGGACACGGTGACCACCGAGCACGTGGACACCTAGCAGGCTCTCTGCACTGCCTGGGGCCGGATTTACAGCTTCCTGTGTGTCGTTCCCCCCCCCCCCGCTCCCCAACTGAGGCCCGGCTAGAACATTTACAGCGACCACAGGAACGTTGATGAGAAATCAATATGGAAATATTAGTGGGTCCTAAACAAAGCTCGTTAACCGAAGTTTCCAGAGAGCCAACGATCAAGAACATGTAAGTCTGGAAAATGACCTCGCCCCCCCTGCTGCCCTCTGGCTGGCCCTCTTCTCTGAACATAATAAACCACACTCAGTTCTGCCAACGCCTGAGCCTTAAGGCAGATGATGCTCAAAAAACAACTTAAACATAATTTTAAATATTTCATATACTTTTACTCTAAAAATATATAAAACACTTTGGAAAACAGAGAACAGAAAACTAAAAATGATCCAGAGTTTACTCATCTGAGGCTTTTTCATGTGTTTCCTGTGCATTTAGTCCCCCACTTTATGGGATTTGTTTTCTATTTTATACAGTTGTAAATATGACGTACAAGCAGTTTTATTTTATTTATTAAACCCTTGCCCGAGGATATTTTTTCCATTGGAAAGAAGAGAGAGAGAGAAACACTGATGTGAGAGACACGGCGATTGGTTGCCTCCCGCACGCGCCCCGCCGGGGATGGAGCCTGCAACCGAGGTACATGCCCTTGGCCAGAATCGAACCTGGGACCCTTCAGTCCCCAGGCCGACACTCTACCCCGCCCTGAGCCAAACCAGCCAGGGCCACACATGCAGTTTTATACAATGCTTTTTTTCTCACTCATTTTATCATAAGCGTTTAAAGATATTACATCATTTTCAAAGCCAGAATTTTCAGTGGCTCCATCAGCTTTCTGGACTTGGATATACAGCCTATTTTGCTTAGTCGTTCACTCAATTCTGGAATTTTACATTGTTCTGGATGTTTTATCCCCTATAAACAGTGCTGCATGAACACTGTTGCATAGCTTGTCCGTGTTAACAAGCGGGTCTTTCAGGTAACAATAAACCACTGAGAGCTTCCTCTATCGGACACTGGGCTAGTGTGCATGAATTATCTCAGTTAATCTTTATAAAAAACCCGACGGGTAGGTCATTTCATTATCCCCCCAACCAGGAAACAAGCACCACTGGAGGTGTTTCCTTGAATGAGGTGAGTGGCAGAGCCCAAGTGAACCCAGGAAGCCTGGAGCCTACTTTCATTCTCAGAAGTGCAATTCCTGGGTCAAAGATTTATTATTAACAGGTTTCCCCAAAGGAAGACCTTTAAAAAACAAGCAGCCCAGCTCCTTCCAAACCTCCACACTTTTACGTGGTATCTGGGGTTCTGTCCACTCCTTCACGCATGAGTCGGAGGCCGAGGGGAAGCGGGCACGCTCCCAGTGAGGCCGACCTGGAAGGCCAGGCCTCACCTCTTTGCTCCGCAGCAACAGAAACGTCCCCAGAGGACCTGAGGAATGTTTTCCGTTTCACAAGGTTAGAATTGCTGCATTCGTGTCTTCCTGCCGCTTCTGCTGTTTTAAACAGACACTGCTGCCCTGGCCTGTGTGGCTCACTGGTTAGAGCGTGGGCCCATGTGCCAAAGGGTTCGGGTCCGATTCCCACTCAAGGGCATGTCCCTGGGTTGCAGGTTCCGTCCTGGGCCCCAGTCGGAGCACCTGTGAGAGGTAACCGATCGATATCTCTCTCTCCTCTCCCCCTCCTTCCCTTCCACTCTAAAACTCAATAGAAAAAATATCCTCGCAGAGGATTAACCAAATAATAATAATAATAATAATAAAAACAGTGCAAACATGCTCTACGCTCGGAGCCGTTCCCACCCCCACCCCCGCCATGTGTTGGCGGTGTTACTGCGCCTCACTGCGCACTGGGCCGCTTTGCGAGCGGCTAGTTAAGCCGTTCTCCTAGGAGCCTCCTCAACGCAACAGAACGTGCTCCTTCTACACAGCTCTCCTCCCTCTGACTTTCACTGCAGTTGGAAGTCGTTAGGCTGAAACAGACCGGCCAGGCCTGAGGGGGCCTTGGGGAAAAATGCTTTGGAGCCTTACCTTACCTCCCGGGAAGGTCTCAGGTCCTCTTGCCGTCTGTGGCAGGCCAAACTAGGACACCCGATTAAACGTCCCTGCAAAAATTGAGAAAATGTATTGAGCAAAAAGATTTCAAAAGAACCTTGAAAATCACTGGTATTTTTCTGAATCCCATCTGGGGGCCACGACGGGCAGGTGAGCTTAGTTAGGCAAGTCCCTCGTCACGTTTGAGCCCCACTTCCTATCTGCAGAGGGGTGTGGTGTGGCGCCTCCCTCACAGTGCAGCCGTAAGGACTCAGTAATATACCAGCAGTGTCTGGTGTATCCATCCTGGCCTGCGACTGGCACTAGATAAATGTTAGCTTCCTTCCCATATGGTGAAGCTTTTAACATTACAGTTACAGCCCACCTGCAGAGATTTTTCATACAGAAACAACCTGAAGGAACAGTTTAGGAGCACAATTTTTAAAAAATCTTGTGAGCCCAGCCAGCGTGGCTCAGCGGTTGACCATCAACCTAGGATCCAGGAGATGGCTGTTCGATTCCCGGTCAGGGCACATGCCCGGGTTTCGGGCTCCATCCCCAGTCGGAGGCGTGGAGGCAGCCGATCAATGACTCATCATTGATGTTTCTCTCTCTCTCTCTCCCTTCCTCTCTCTGAAATCAATAAAAATATATTTTTAAAAATCTTGTGCATTTTTTTTAGCTCTTCAAAATGGCCCTGGCTAGATCAAACCACGGCTAAGGCTATGCACTGAGGCCTGTGGTCACCCCAGGCTTTCTAGTCATTTTGTCTCTTTTATAACAAATGCTCTTTAAATACTCAGTATTTCCTGAGACAGAGGCTGAGCACCAGATGGAGAGAGGGCAGGAAAGGAGGGAGCTGGAATGGGCCCACCCTCTGGACAGCACCTTGGTCCCCATCTGTCATTATACGAGCTTGCCTGTGGAGGGACTCGCCCACCAGACCAACCTTCAGTGGTTTATTAGGGTCCCCTCGTCACATGTTCATTCAGCAAATGTTAATTGGGTATCAAGTATGTGCCAGGGTCTGGCCTAGGCGATGGGGATGCTCTAATAAAAAAAAAAAAAAAAAAGACAAAAAGCTGCGCCTGTTGCTCAGGCCGGGTGATTCCCTGGCCCCAGTCCTTAATCTGGATTTGAGGCCTTGGTGCGTTCTTGCTGATCTGCTCGGCACCCAGGTGCTGTGGCCAGTGACCGTGACAGCGTGTGCAGGCCAGTGGAAGGCGATGCCGGTTTAGCTGGCCTTTCACCAGGGGGGCTTCGCTTCGTGCAGAGCCCTGTGTGAATTCGGTCTTGCTTTGGAGGGCACGGAAGAGGCTCACTGCGCTCAGGGACCTCGCGGCCCACTCTGCCCTGGGGAATGAGCGACGCGCCCTCTTGTTCACGTGGGTCAGGTTCCTCTGAAGTGGGATGATGGGTGAGGAACCCTGTCTAGGCCGAGGGGTCTCCCTTTCTGTGGACAGTGCCTGGTCTGCCCTCAGCCCATCCCGGGGGGTGTCATCCACGTGATAGTGGCCGGGGGTACAATACTTAGTAAGGCTAGTCTCTGCCCTCCAGGCTCCTGCAGGTGGGAACAAATCAGCGATTATAATGCAACATAACCGCAGTGTTTGCATCAGGCGCTGGTGTTGGAGGAGGGAATGATTAACTCTGCCCAGGGGCGTCAGAAGGCCTCCCTGCAGGGGTCATTTCAGTTGAGGCCTGACTGACGGGTGAGCGAGGAATTATTAGGGGGACAGGCAGTGGGTAAAGACAGGGCAGGGAAAGGACAGCACAAGGGACAGGAGAGAGCCGGCAGGTTTCGGGGACGGCATGGGGTGCACTGGGGAAATGCTGCCTGGGCTGTCTGCAGGGAAACATGACAATGACAGTGACGTGGGTGCAGTGCCCGCGAAGGGCCTGTCATGCATGATGTATGTGCATCAATTCATCTGTTATTCTGGGGAGGGGGGTCACTCGCATGACCTCGTAGGCATGTGAAATTTTCCACAGCAAACTCTGAATCCTAGGGGTTGTTTTTTTTGTCCCAATATTTTTCGGCTTCCGTTTCCCATTTTTACCCGTCATAACCACGTAATACATAGAACTCATGTGGGAGGCAAGTGTGTCCAGGTTCGTCTGAGTCCATTACTGCGTTTCTGTATTAGGTGGAAATAACGGACGGTCAAGGTCAAGGGCATTATGGATCCGTTGGACGGATCATCCACCCTTGGGGATTATTACCTTCGCTGTTGACCCAGATCATCAAGATCTGAGGGCTGTTCATAGAGACTTTCATTCAGGCCTCCCATTCATTCAAAGGACAATGAGTCCCTCATGTGCCAGGTGCTCTTCCAGGTATTGGGGATACAACAGGGAACAGACAGACACACATCCCTGCCTCCCGGAACTGGCGTCTTCGTTGAGGGGGGGGGGAGAACAGAACTATAAGCCCCATGTATACGTAAAACCTATACGGTGTTAAGTGGTGATCAGTGCTATGGAGAGAATGTCATCAGGAAAGAGGCAGGGGGAGGACAGACATGAGCTCATCAATGGGCCGCTTGGGGAAGGCTGGGTTGAGAAGGGGAGGCTGAGAGGCCCTGACACCTACTGGGAAAGGAATTCGGGCAGAGGCCACAGTGAGCCCAAAGGGACGGAAGGAAGGAGCCTGCCTGGGGCAGGAGGCCCTGGTTTGAGTGTTTCGAGCCAGGGGAGTGCAGTCTTGGCCGTGAGGACAAAGACTCTCCTTTGATCAAACTTCTGACTTGTCCCTCCCTCACCTGGGGCTCTGTCCTTGGCCTGTTTGGTTGTTTTACCAAGAATCCCGCTAAATCAGCTTAGTGAAAATTCCCCCACCCTTGCCAGCTAATGAAGTCCCTCATCCCCATGGTTGGTATCTCCGGCCTGCCTTCAGCAAGAATCCCCCCCACCCCGCCCTGGCGTTTCCTCTTAGTAGTTTTCCATCCACTGCCCCCTCCCTGCTCCTTGGCTAGAATCCCCACTTGTCCTTGTGGTAATGCAGTAGCCCCACCCCCACCCCTTGGCCGCCTGCCTTACCATCTTTAACAAGTGTCATGAATAACTTTTTCTCTTTTAAAAAAATTGACTTGAGAGAGAGGAAAGGAGAGAGAAACATTGATTTGTAGTTCCACTTATTAATGCATCGTTGGTTGATTCTTGCAAGTGCCCTGACTGGGGATTGAACCTGCAGCCTTGATGTATCGGGACAACGCTCTAACCAACTGAGCAACCGGGCCAGGGCAGTAGTTTTTTTGTTTTGTATTGTTTTTTAATGGGGATATACAGGGCCCTGGCAACCACTATGAGGCACATGTGTGGGGTATTGTTACTAATGCTGAGATTCCCTATGGAATCACCCATCCCCGGGTAAAGATCCCAGCGTCTGAGTACCTAGTCGAGTCCTGGCTCCTAGATCCCAGTAAGGACATGGGCAGGTCCCCAAGTCTCAGTCTGTTTATCTTCAAAATGAAGACGACAGAACTATGACCACCAACCTCTGAGGGTAGTGAAACACTATAAAAATATTAATTTAAAAATGAGCACCAATCGTAAAGATAGAAAGTGGGCCAGTGTATTCCCAGGCAGCCTGAACGGTCTAATTGTTCAGGCCTGGGATTCGCAGCCCAGTAACTGGGAAGGAGCTGAAGTCACCCCTGCTGACCTTCCTCCCTGTCCACCCCGCCCCCACCCCTCCCGGGCTGTCCTTGGCTCCTTTAAAAGAAAGCTTCTTTGTGCGGTGTCTTCTCTCTCTTCTGCCCATTGATTTAATTTGTTCATTGGAGGCCTCAGTGGTAGAAATCGTATCCTATATTTGGCCCAGGTCTATCATTTTTTTACTTATTACCTTTAGGAACTTGACACAGTGAGAGACAAAAGGTGGGCTCTTCACAGATGTGAAGCCGCTGGTGTGGATTCCCAAAGATCTGCTTTGGGAGGTATAACCTGGCAACCAGTGAAGACGACAGAGACTTAGCCTTGGCCATGCTGAGCCTTGATTTCCTTCTCTTGAGAGAGAGGATTCTGCCAGAGCTACAGCGAGATTGTTTGCATCATGCGTCCAGCACAGAACCTGGCGATCGGCAGGTGCTGAATTCCATTTCCAACTCTCTTTTTTAAATATATTTTTATTGATTTCAGAGAGAAAGGAAGGGGGAGAGAGAGATGGAAACACTGATGAGAGTCATTGATCGGCTGCGTCCCGCACGCCCCCTACTGGGGATCGAGCCTGCAACCCAGGCATGAGGCCTGACCTGGAATCGAACTGTGACCTCCTGGTCCATAGGCTGACGTTCTAACCACTGAGCAACACCAGCCAGGGCGGACCGCATTTTTACTCAGCTTCTCCCATCCCGTGTTAATGACCGGTGGCCGGGTTCCTATCGAAGGCTGTTCCCCAAGCCCATCAGCTCCCTGGGCCTTGCTCCCCTCTGGCCTCTGTCATACTTACGCTCCCTGAGGGACCTGACAGCATGCTCTGCTCTCCCCGACAACATCTCCTGTCAGCCTGGGCCTCCCTGGCATTGCTACCTCCTGGTTTCCTCGTGCATTTCTGGCCTCTCTGTCTTTTTACCTGCCACCCTGTGGATGGAAAAAGACGTTCTATGGGAGGTAACCTCACAGGGGAACCTGGTCATAAATTCCTGACCGGGCAGGTCACGGTGGGTAGTCACACTCCAGGACTATAAATTCTTCAGTGAAAGCTTTTAAACCAGGCCTGTCCATTGAGCACCTAGGTTAGCTCGCCTTTTAAATACAAGAACACTGCCCCTGGAAGGAGGGCACATAATCTTGTTCACTGTCCTGTAATCCAGTCCCCACCTTCCTTCCTTCCTCCCACCTTGTCACCATCTGTAGTTCCCTCCTCAATTTCAAACACATAAAAGAAGCTGCAGACCTGTTACTCTCTGGGGCATGGGAGAGCTTATTTTGGGCAAGACCCCTAATTCGAGTTCTACTAGGCAGTAAAAGGAGGGGCAGAGTTTCTCTTGAGTTCAAGGCTAATGCTGCCTTTTGCTCAGAGCAACCTGCACATCACAGAGGCACATCCCATTCGGAACCTGCAGCAGCCTAGTCGAGCTCTAAAATGAGAATCTGCTCTGATTCTCCAAAGCAGCTCCCCTTTGCCTTCAGGAAAAGTCCAGGGCTGGGTCCGGCACCCACCTGCCTGCCTACCTGTCTGGACCCATCCCCCGCTGCTCCATCTCCAGCCATTCGGAATGCTTGCCGCCACCCATCCCTGGCTCCGGGCCTCTGCCCTGGCTGCACCCTCTTCCTAGAAGACTCTCCCGTCCCCCACCCTCACTTCACCCATCCACACTGAAGATTCCTACTCATCCTTGAAGTCCAAGTTCGAGCATCGCCTCCTCCAGTAAGTCTTTTCAGACCCCACTGGGCATTCCACCACCGCAGTCATTAATCACATCATTGTACTCATCTGAATGACCAAATGAAGCCCCGATGGTCAATGGCACTGAAGGGAGCATTTGTTGAAAGAACTTCAGTCCCATTGAGAAGACAAGAAACCGGGAGAGCAGGCTGTCAGATGAGCCATCGGCATGTGTCCCGAAGTTTTCAAAGGTGACAGCAAAGAGAGTTGAAGTCTTGAGCTAGGCGTAACCCCAGGTGACCTTCCTCTCGCCACCCCAGATCTACCTGGGCCACCTCTCCCTTTCAGCTGGCAAAGCTCAGCCCAAACAAAACAAAATTAAGGATGTAAATTTTAAAAAAAATGATTGCAGTGCTGAATTAAAGTGATCTGCACTCCTTGAGAGTCTCTGCTCTTTGGGATTATGCCCTGCCCCTTAGCATGGATAACCAAGGACTGACCCCCATCTCTCTCCCTGGAGTATCAGAGCAAATTGATAGCACCTTAGGGGATGAAACCATGTGGAATCAATCTGGAGGCTTCCTGGAGCTGCAGAGAAAGCACCAGCTTCAGAAAGTCTAAGGTCCCAGCCAGGTGGATCCTGGAGGTCCTTTAGGCTTTATTTCCAGGGCAGCAGAGGGCCCTGGACTGTAGGAACCCATCAGCCCAGGTGATTCTGGGGGTGCTCTAATAATATCTCCCAAGCTGAGACATTCTGCCTTGGAAATTTCCCAAGGGCCTTCCTGCCTTCTTGCCCAGTTTTCTTGGGAGACCATGGGATGGGAAATGGTCTCATTCCCCCGTTATAGCTGGAGAAAGTGCACCTCCTGGGAGGTAAACAAGCACCCAAGATCACACCATGAATTGGAGATCAAGCCAGGACCTGCACCCGGGCAAAAATAAATTCTGAAAGGGCATGCCACCAAGTCATCTATGAAGCATCGTCTGTTCTTTACTTAAGTCTGGGGGGTGGAAATTAAATTTGGGAAAAGAAGGGTAGGAGCATAATTAAAGGATCCGGCAAGAGACTATAAACCCAGAGGGAGCAACTCATTCCTTTGTGCCTTTTTTTTTCCAGCTGCTTGAGCTCACACGTGATTTTCCTTATGCCTTGTTCCCAAATGTCCTTGTTTCTTTTTGCCAAGTCAAATCCTAAAGTGCTGAAGCCCGAACCCTTCGTCACCTGACTTCCTTGGGGCCTGACCCTCCCTTGATTGACTCCGCCAGGGGCTGACCAAGCAATGTCCCTTATTGTTTTCATTTTTTTTTAACTTTTTATCATGGAAAATTTCATAGGTACACAAGCATGCAGAGCAGCTCAACTCTAAACAGGAAAACCAACGATGCAGAACTAAACACCTGGGCCCCAGGGGTATACGCGTATTTCCAGCTCAGGAAATCGTTAGCTGACCCGTCCACTGCACCGAGGTGGGCTGGACCCCAGGCTTACAGAGACTGTCTGCATCCAATGTCTCCTCCTAACCGTGTGGCTCCTGGACAGTCACTCCGAGGCTTGTCGGGCCATTTTTGGTTTAGGTTTTCAATGCCCAACAACCAAAGGCCTCGTCACTGCCACCTGCCTCCTGCGGGTTCCAGTCCCTGCCCCAGCAGCATGTCCATCCAGCCACGCACCACCCTGCCAGCAAGGACGCTGACACACCTGAGGTTCACCCTCTTGCATTTCCAGGACGCATTACCCAGGTGAGGCACCTCTGGATATCCCTGACCTATTAATAATACGTGACAAATGCCTGGTGAACTGAACTGAGTGACTAAGCCAGGGCACTGCTTGGAGGGAGACAGGACACGGGGTGGGGGTGCGGGGGAGTCCACGTCTCCCAAGAGACAAGTACGTTCCAAAATAAAACTGTGGCCCTTTCTAGGTCACAGGAAGCTTTCAAATACCTTATACCATTTAACCTTGTCCCAGCCCGTGGACCATCGCTGCCTTCATTTTATGGCCGAAGAAATGCAGAGTCAGGTCAAGCTAGGGGCCCAGCGGCGAGGGGGTGCTCAAGGGAAGCGGTGGAGAAGGCACGGAGCCCAGGTGTGCCAGGGGAACACGTCTCCAGCTCAGCTCGCCCCCAGCACGTTCACAGGCATCTCAGGTGGGCCACAGTGTGCAAAACCCCAGGCTTGGGGGGGGGGGGGGGCAGGGGGATACACGAGACCGAAAACATGCCCTCAGGGGATCTGCAGTCCCGCAGGGATCGCAACATACAAACATCTATTCACAGAGGATGTGCGATAGCTCTTGGGCCTCAGAAAGGCATCCGTATTTTATTTTCTGTAACTTAACCTCTATAAAAGTCTCCATTTGCCCTGCCCCCTCCTGGCTGAATTCCATTTTTTTTTTTTTAATCCTCAACTGAGGATATGTTTTTCCATTGATTTTTTTTTTTTAGAGAGAATGGAAGGGAGGGAAACATCGATTGGTTGCCTCCTGCATGAGCCCCAACTGGGGGGCCAGGGATCGAGCCTGCAACTGAGGTAGGTGCCCTTGACCTGAATCAGACCCGGGACCCTGCCGTCCGCAGGCCGACGCTCTAACCACTGAGCCAAACCGGCCAGGGCCGAATTCTTAGGCCAATACCAGGCTGTCTCAGTCAATTCCATGTTTACTTCTCTTGGGACTTCCTGGGACGGTGTCAGAATCCTGAGCACCCAGTGGGTGTCAGAGGTGGGGGACGCCCCATGACCATTGTGCTGGCCTCCGCCTGACCTTCAGATGTGGTTACCTGTGGTGTGGTCACCTGGCCATTGGCTTCATCCTGACGCAGACACCACCAGGACCCACCTGCTGGCGGACGCTCACGGCCCTCCTTGGGGACACAGGGAAACCCGAATCCTCCCCACTGCTCTGGAGCCGGGGAAACCGTGGCTGCTTCAGCCCCTCTGCTCTCAGCCTCCTGCATAACAATCTCTGCCCCCCGTTCGCAGGCCACCGAGGCATGAGGAACACCTGGCACTGCCCGGGCCCAGACAAGAGTCGGGACAGGGCTCCTCTACTCCTAGATAGTCACGCTCATCTGGGGACACGCGCATCCCACCCTTCGGAAGCAGACCGGGGAGGGGGACCCCTTCCCTGTGCACTCACCTGCCTTCTTGCCTCACTCCGACCCTCCAACAGGCTTCCTCTTGGGAGACCGCGGGCGCCGGGAGCCCTGCTCGGCCCTCGTGTCATTAGAGCTTTACAGCCCCCACCTGGGCTGCGACGTCAGCCGTCAGACCCAGCGCCCGGCCCTGCTGTTCCTGCTCCGTAGTCGCACCCGGACTCTAGCAGCCTGTGCGCAGAAAGGTCTCAACAGAACATAAGACTTGGAGGGGCAAACGCGAGGACACAGCAAAAGCAGAGAGAGTAGAAGGCAGCACCTTCTCCCTCGGGGAACGTGACGTGGTTAAGAAAACAGGCCGGGGGGGGGGGGGGAGCCCGTCTCATCATCGGGGACTCACCCCACGTGCAGTTCCACCCCTGCAAAGACGGCGATCATAATTATTGCAAGTTTAGAATCCGGAGGGGGGAAAACAATTCACCGAAACCATTTTCTCTCTCACCCTCGCCTGCGCTCCTTTGCTCCTGGAGGCCCAGCCCCTCCTCTGCTTTGCCCGCTGTCTTCCCCGAAACAAACCCTCCGGGCCTGAGAGCAGGCGCCCTCCTCACAGCGCCTCTGACCTGGCCGCTTCGATGTAGACGTGGTCTGGGGCGGAGTGCAAAGGCTGCCTGGGCTCGGCTGCCAGCTCTCCTATCCCGTTAACGTAAGAAATCCTTCAAACCTGTGAGGAATTTTTGTGAGTTTATTTGAGCCAAACTGTCGACACACATTGGGAAGCAGTGGATTGAGATAATGCTCCGGGGAATGGCAGTTTTGCACCGTTTTATACATTACAATCAAAAGAGGAGACCTAGGTGGGTTGCATGAAATCCGTTGGTGACAGATTAGGGAGGGGGGAGAAAGCAGAGCGGGGAAACCTCTGGGATTGGGTAAAAAGTAAAATGACAGACATACTTCTTTTACTTAGGTGGGTGCAGGATAGTTAGGTCAACAATTAATAACAATGAGGGGATTTGTGGTCTCCGCAGAGCAGTACCTGAGCTTTGAGGCTCCAGAAAAAGGAAAATTACTTTGACATTCCAAAGATACGTTATCATAGATGCAAAAAAGACAACAGGCTCAGTTAAGGTAAAGACTGGCCTTTGTCAGGGAAGATACCGGCCTAGGACATAAACTGCTTTTTAGTTAAAAGGTTTTCATTTCAGACCATCCTTTGTGGTGCTCTTAGGTCTCCGAGTCTGCAAGGCCGCCACGCAGGCCTGCCCTGAGCTTGTCAGGTTAGCACGTGGCCCCTCTTTGTCCACACCTCTGTGCTCCCCTTTCCAGAGAACCCTCCCTTCTCCCCCGGTCCTGGTGCGCTAATGAAGAAGACACTCTTCTCCTGTGTCTGCTGGGCACAGAACGGGGCCCCAGTGCATTGCCTAATGGTTTGTTTTCCAGCCGGGCTGAGCAGAATCAAAGCCACAAACCACCACCGAGCGCCAGAGACGTCTGCGAGAACAGAGAAAGCCACGTAAAATGCTAGAAAAAGAAAGTAAAATAAAATCCCAGGCCAGCGGGATTCTCTGTATTTTATTAAGGAGGAGATTATTTTTATATACATATACGTGTATGTCACTTACAAATTATGCTAATGTTATTTAGTAATTTATTGAACATTCATTAACGATAATGCTATTTTAAAAAAAATAAAAGCATATATATATATATATATATATATATATATATATATATGTAAATATATAAATATATCTCCCCTCATGGAACCAGCCCCTTACTCCTTTCCTCCCTCCTAACCCCAACTACTCTGCCACCAAGGGATTAGTAAGGGATCAGCACACTGATCTATATCTTCTCTCTTGCAGCCATGCCATGGAGCTCAATACTGTCTCTGTGCAGGTAGCTGGTCACCGGACGCCTTGTGCATCCACTCACTGACCTTCAGCTGTGCCCATGCTTCTCCTCTAGGTGTTGTCATCTGCAAATACCCACACCCCCTTCCAAAATCATGATTTTGCAAATCTGATTTTTAGACCACATCTTATTTTGCTGGGAATTCTTCAGCCTCGTGGAGGCCCCTAACCTATCAGCCCAATTATTTTTTTCTTTTGTTCATTTGCCCTCTCTTGACATTACTTACAACTTTATGACTCGTTTCACGATTCATCAGTATCATCACTGCCCCGCCACTGTCTTCAACTATTTTACCTTTCTTTCCTTTCATCACACTCATCTTACAAACTGAACATGTTCTGTGCCAGCACCTCCGGAAATGGCTACAGGAAACCCCCAAAATGAGCAAACTGTCGTCCCATGAACAACTCGCTTTAAATGGGGCCTCATGATGCCTGGGGTTCCAGCTCTCGCGCGGGGCAGCTTGATCTACTCTCTCCAGTGATGTTTTCATACCTGTTTTTCACTCTTCTTATTTCCCACTCTTACCTCTTACCTTTCACTTGACGGTTGATGGAAAAGCCGCCGTGTGGAAGCGCCCACCTTTGTAGACCAGCTCAGCAAACCTGCTCGTGTCTGCGGCATCCATCTTTCCTCCCGCTCCTAGTTCAAGGCCCGAGGGTCCCCCTCCTTCAAAGGCCACTCTCCTCATGTGCACCTGGTCTTCCCTCTAAGGCAAGGCCCCGTCTCGGTGGCATGTCACTAACTGCCCCCTTCTTAAGGGGATCAACCCATCCACACACAAGCATGGTGCAAGAGATCCTGTCCTCAAAACCTGCAAAACTTCTCTGGGCCCCTATCCTTCTAGAGCTCCATCCTGCTGCCTTTTGTCCTGTGCCGGCTTCTATCTGTCCATCTCCACTTCTCTTCACATGCATACTTTCCCCCTTCGCTCTTGTAACCATTCTGGTCTGGTTCCTTCTGTCACCGAGGATCCTTCTGTCCGTCTGGTTACCCCGTGCACGCTGACAGAGGCCCACAAGGGGGCGCCAAGAGCCAGGTGTACCGGTGAAGTACTGGAGCACTGGGCTCAGCTCCGCCGGTCAGACTGGCCGGCCAGCCAGGAGTAGGTATTTTCCCAGACAAGAGAAGACGGCAGTCAAAGGCGCTTCCTAAACATCACCGGGCCCTTTTTCCAACTGGAAGCCTAGCCATGCGCCAGGATACCTGAAGAGGAATGTCTCATCCCACTTACGGGACACTATCCCTGTGCACAGGTGTCCCCCTAGGAGCTGGGAGGACTCAACGGGTCCCGTAAGGAACAGCCGGCTACAGTAAGTTGGTACTGACATACTGCGTGTCTGCCACGCACGAAGGATACTGGGGCACAAGGCATCACCCTACTCCTTCTGCTCTGATTGCAGAGGGCCCCAGAGGCTCGGCTGAGGACTTGGCCTTTGTTCAGAGGCTGATAAAAAGTCTACGGGTCTCCCGGAGCAGGGAGGAGGTAACGTAACAATGAAGGCACCCAGCATGACTTATTTGCGTGGGGTGTTGGGAAGAGGGGCAGGTCAGGGATGCCCCTGGCCATGGTGCAAGAGTCCGGGGGTCCCTAGCATTCCAAAATCTATCAGGAAGACTTTTTAGTCTACAAAGGAAAGTTGCTTAATTTTACACGATTTATTCATAGAAAATTTTCCCAAATTTTATGATTCACTCTCTCTCACTGTTCAGACATCATTTGCTCCCAAGGAATGTTATGCTTCGTGAAATAGCAAGGCTCCATCATTCCTCCTTTTTGAAAATGGAGGTGATGTTGGTCTAGCCTCAAATTTCTAGCCCCCCCCCCTTTTTTTTTTATTTCCACACGTTTCTCTAAGGACGCGAGTGGACAGAGGGAGGAGGATCCAGCATTCCCCACGCCCCAGGAGAGGGGGCTGATGAGAATAATATGGGATAAAAAGGCCCAGCTAAGCTGACAAATTCAGAGCTGGAGCCGCAGACACAGTCTCCAGGGCAGGAGTCCTCTTCTGAGAATTGGGCCAGCGGTGGGCACAGAGGACAACAGCCCTGCTAGACCCACCGCTGACATCTCTCTGCCTGTGTCGGGAGTGTGGGCGCATCCACGATCCCAGCTGTGAGGGGCTGGGGGAGGCAGGGGCTCCCCAGGAAGACCACCTCTGAGGGTGTGCGCAGGACAGTGGCAATCAACGTTGAGGGAGGCTGAACAGACTGTGATCAAAGCTCTTGCCAAGCTGTTTAATACTCTGAGTTCCGAGTTTCTCATTTACAAAATAACGATATCTCTTTGCGGGCTCGGTAGGAAAGGAAAGAGATGCGTATTCAGCGCTCAACATACAAGGAGTCCAATAAATCGGGAAATTTCACTTTGTTTCATTCTCGGAGCCGTTTCCCGCCTTTACTGCCAGATGGCGCCAGTGAGCAGCGCTGCCCTTTCCCAAGGCTTCTCTTTCCCCGCCGGGCGCTAGGTAATTAGCTCCCTCCCGGAGGCGCTCGGCTGGCATTTAAACCCAGCACGGCACGCAGACTCTGTGGTTCCCACCCATCTGCTCCACGAAGAGCTGTGAAACTCAGAAATACCTACTTCTAGCCAGACACCCATTTCTCCAACAGGGCTTGTCAGAGGAAAAGCCTTGGTGATATATAACCAGGCAGTTGGGCCTTCAAAAGAAGTCAAACATTTAATTAGGAATCGTTCTTTCTTTCTTCTTTTTTTAAATGCTTATCTCTATTATAAGTGAGAGAAACTGGAAAGAGCGCAGAAATTGGAAGTTCAGGCCACGTGGGTTTGAATCTCAGTGAGCTGAGCAGCCTTGGACAGATCACTGGGTCGTCCTGAACCTCACTTTTTCCATCTGTATAATGGTTATAATAACAGTCGCTGCTCCACAGGGTCCTTGTGAGGATACGGGAGATAATACACGGAGGACACTCAGCATAAAGCCGGCTACACCGGAAGCACTCGCTAAGCATAAGCATTTCTGACTCAAGAACATGAGCTCTGGAGCCAGAGGGACGTAGATCGGACTTGTAGCTCTTCCGCTTCAACCTCGCATGGCCTTGAGTAAGTTATGGAGGGTCTCTGAGCTCCCCTGCCCGTGAAAGTGCCAGGATGAGCCTGAAAATCACAAGGATGTTTATGGGATACCTTTTAGGTTTGTATCACCACCCATTTCGGAGGGGATTCGAGTTACCCACTCACTCTCTTTCTAAAGCAGGTAATAAACTCGGGGTGAAGGAAAAACGAGAGAGAAGGTTAGGCCCTTGGCTCCCACTGCTACAGCCTGTAATCGCTAGCGGTGGGTCACAGACTTGGCCTTGAGCTTCTCAGCACCAAGGCGACGAAGGACGGCCGCCCGGTGAGTGAAAGGGTCCCGAGTGCTGGGGAGGCGCAGAGGGGCCGAGGGCCAGTCCCCCTGCTCCTGTCCTGCGGCTGAGGGGACGGCGTGGGGCTCAGGGTGAACCCCAGTGGAGGCAGAGATGGGGGTGTCCTCTCCAAGCACAGAGGAGAGGCTGAAACTGGACGCAAATTCGCCAGGTGCCCGGGGGCTGGAGGAGGGAGGGCGACCTCGTAAGGGCAGAGCCTGACTGCGTCTGCATCCCCATCAGCAGCGGCGCGGTGACCGCAGAGCCAGGGGGCTCGGGCAGGCCCGTGACGGGGAGACGACGCTCTCCAGGGTCCGGCACAGGGACCTGCACCGTCGGAGCCGCCTGGAAGCGCTGTCCACACGGCTGCGTCGGTGTGGCGCCTCTTCCTCCCGCAGTCGGCTGTTTCGCGACAATCCCCAGGGGGACGTTGGTTGTCCGTTTTCGAGTGTGTTTGGCTTTGCTGTTTCCCCGAGGACTCGTCCTCGTGGATCTTGAGGGCGGACAGTGGTCAGGACGGGCACAGGGAGAGTGGCGCTCTTTCTCCAGGTCTCTGGACTCGGGACGTAGCCGACGGAGCGGGGCTGAGGCTGGGAAGACGAGACCGTGAGGTTGCTCGGGAGCCGAGTTCCTACCGTCCCAGCCACACTCTCTGCTCTCCCTCCTCCTTCCCTCCTCCTCCGTCTTCCTCTCCCTCCCTCCCTCCCTCCCTCCTCCCTCTCCGTTCCCCTCTGACTCCTCCTCGCCCTCGCCCTCGCCCTCTGCAGGACACAGTGGGACAGGCCCGGTGGAAACCTGCGCTTCCTGGGCTTTAGCCGCCCGGGGCCAGGCTCGGAGGAGCAGCCAGGTTCCCGCCCCCGCTGGGGACCTGCCCCAAACAAGCCCAGGCCCCACGCATCCCTCTGCTGCCGCCTGGTGTTTGTGCCCAGGAGGCTGAAGATGAGCCGGCCGGTGACAATGAGCCTTGGGTTCCTGCACCGCACTTGCTCTGACTTCCTTGCTCTCGGCAACAACTGAGTCGTCACTCGTCTCGGGCCTTAAATACCCTCTGGGCTCTTGGCTCCCCGCAGCCCAGGGCAGTAGCTTCTTGTTCCTGCAGTCATCCGTTTTCGAAGAATCCTCCCGGGGCCAGTTCCTGGTACGGTTCGGACGCTTACCTTGGCACCTTCGGTGTACATCTGCGACAGGGACCACGTCTGAGCAGCTCCGTCCAGGCCTGGCGGGCGGGGCACAGGACAGGCGTCAAGACGTCAGGGTCACAGGTGTGACTGTCACAGACAAGTGGCTTTGGATACGTCACTTCGGTTTTCTGGTCCTTGATTTTCCCGTGTGTAGAAAATAAAAATAAGGATTTGTATGTTGAAAATAATTTTTACATGTGGATTTTTCTGGGGAAAGGGTCCATGGCTGCCGTTCCTTTCTCAAAAGGGTCGTGTTGGTTTATAAATTCTTGTCCTGCGCCTCGGAGTGATTCTTTGGCTGCGCGTTTCTGGGGATGTCGTACCTCTGGCTTTCAGCGCGTTTTCTCCGCCTGCCTGCTGTGTACCAGGGCCTCTGACAGGGTCCGAGGACGCAACAGGAAATGAGACAGTTTCCAAGGAGACCACTCTCCCACGGGGGAAACGGGCCCGCAAACAAAGGACCGTGATTAGGTGTCCGAAGTAAGAAGATGGAAATTCACACCGGGCGTGTGAAGAACACGGGGCGCCTGGAAGGGTGGGCACCGTTTCCTCTTTGCCTCCAGACGGGGCATGAACGGGTGAAATGAGAGAGGGGCCCCTTCTGGTTTGCACAGCGGAAGGCGTGCTCCCACCCACTGACCCTGTCCCTCCCAGCACCCTCCGCGCAGGGCTCTTGCCTCATGCTGCCGGGGTGCCTGCTGGTCTACAGTGGCCGTGGGCCTCCTCCTTGCTGGACGGTAGCCCTACTGTGTACTCCTCGGACCTTCTCCTTCTGGACAGGAAGCCCTGCGTCCTGCAGGAGCCCCGGGTCCCACCAGCCCTCACTGGGCTCCCCTGGGCCCCGGTCACGTCTAGCACTCCTGAAGGGTGAACCTTACAGGCACAGGGCTTGCTGCTCTCAGGTGTAGACCCGAGCAGTGCCCAGCAACCCCCTGGCTCTGCAAGGAACACTATTCAATGGTAAATCTATTCTTTAAAAAAAGAAGAGCAGGAATATTTGTATCGGCACATGGTGAACTGGAGGGGCAGACGCTGCAAGAGGCCCGGGTTCTAGTCCCGGTTCCCTTACGTACCAGCCGGGTCCAAGTCCCTCACCATGTTGGTACCCGTAGTCCGGGCTGCCACCACGTCTGCCCTCAACTGTTCCACTTCACTGTCACAGATGCCCCGTTGTAACTCAGTCCCCATAGGGCAGCCACAAATGTAAATCAGGGCGTGCCACTGCTCTGCGAAAACTTCCCACATGTTTTCGCTGCACTTGGAATAAAATCCAAGCTCCTCGCCAAGTCCTGTGACTCCCTCCATGAGCTGGCATCTGCCTATCCTGGACCCTTGTCCTCCTCACTCAATAAGCTCCCTGACCTTTGCTATCTCTGCATCGCAGCAACGTCAGTCCTGCCTCAGGGCCTTTGCACTTGCCGTTTTTGTGTACTGGACTGCTCTTCAGTGATCCAGTCATGTCTTCTTAGGATTCAGGTCTCAGCTTAAAATGTACACTTTGTGTGTGAGAGGTCTTCACTGAGGATCTCATCTAAAATTTTCCCATCCCACCCCCATCACAGTTTTTTCACTCTCTTTTACTCTCTCATGTTTATTATAATCTGAAATTATTTATTGTCTGTCTCCTCCGCCCCTTGAATGAGCCTTGTCTGTCCCATTTACTGTTGTAGTCTCAGCATCTAGAGTAGGGTATAGCTCATAATAGTCAACTATGTGTTGAATGACTGAGTGAGCCATGATGATAAAATCATTTAGTATATCTGAGCCCCAAGTCCCCGGCTCTATGTCTGATCTTGGATGATCTTAAGAAAACTCTCCAAGGTAGATATTACTTTACAGTTGAGGAAACAGAAAGCCACATGAGTGAAATAATTTGCCTAGAATCGTAATTGTGGCCTGGAAGTGTACCCCCTTTGAGATACCTACAAAGATTCAAAGGAGAAAAGCAAGGGAGAGAAATTCTCTCCATTCTTCCAAACTTTAAGTCCTACCAGAAAGTTACCCATCCACTGGAACAAGATGCTACCTATCTGGTCCAGCCGAGCAAAATCTGCGGCCAGGACTCAGCCTAATGGGTGGTAGGTTCCGTTCCCACACATAGTTCTTCTGCGTCTAGTTCATTCTGAGCACGCCCAGAACATTCATTCATTCATTCATTCGTACCTCGATTTACCACGTGGGTACTGTTAGCAGCCAGGCACTGTGATAGGCACAAGACAACTCCAGGGAGGAACCCCTGATTTTTGCTAAGGGTCCATTCCTGGTCTTCCCTAGAAGTGTATGGTCCCTAATAAGGTCTATTGGCCAAATTCTAATTCTTTTAGCTAAATAAAATATTGGATATTAAAGCGCTTGTTAGCCAGGGTTCTGGCACTCAAAGACTGTTAGTGATGATGACGTGAGGACCTGGACCTCCTTTCTCAGCAAGGTGGCCCGGAAGGGGGGAAAGATATTTAAAATGCCCTGGGCATTCTTGTCCCCTTCGAGGGCCACCTTATTAAAAAATTCAGCGCACATGACTCTCGTTGCCTTTTCAAAAATCCAAAGCCTGTACAAGCAACTGAAAGTAATAAGCATAATTTAAATGCTGTGTCTTTCCTAATTAAAATCTATCCAGGAGGGGATGCCAGAGCTATTTGAGTCCACTTGGCAGAGGAAGTTCCATTATAGTCATTCAGGCTTCTCAACAGAGCCCAAGGGGAGGGGTGCGTGTGCGTGTGTGTGTACATGCGTGTGTGCATTGCATGTAGGGTAAGTTTGGGAGGTGCCACCAGAACGGATAGCTCTGAACAGGTGGTGGGATGTGAATTTTCAAAGGGAGCTGAGGAGGGAACCACTGGAAACTCCTCGGGCTGGTGAATGGCCCTGGAGTTTGCCTGGGCCGTTGGAGGTGGTTGGGGGGAACCCACGGGACTGGCTTTGGCGGGGGAGACGCCGCGTGTTGGTGGCTCTCCTTGGAAACACGGGTTTCCAGAGCAGCTGTGTCTCCCGCTTCCCCGCGAAAGGCCGGACAGCAAGCGGGCGACTGCTGCTCACCCGGGGGCCCCTGTCCAGGGACACCCCCCTTGAGCAGGTCCAGAGAGAGCAGGAGAGGCGGACAACAGGGAGGAAGGGACGAGAAGGCAGCACGTGGGTTTAAAAGGTTCAGGGACGTTCTCCCGAGGGAGGGCCCGCTTTTCAGGGGGGAGTTTGTCTCCGCGCCGAGGACAGTGGGCGGAACTACGAAGGCAGCTGGGGCCGCGCTTTCCCCTTTCAGGGATCACCTGGCCCTGGGCCTTGGCTGCAACCGCTTATTTTTTTTTAAATACATCTCACGTATTGTCTCGGGTTGATAAATGTGTTTCTCTCCCGGCAGCCCTCTGGCTGTGCCGCCCGTGGGGGAGGAGAGCAGGGCTGTGGAGCCGGGCGGGGGACGGATGGTGCGGATCCGAACCGTCCACACCCCGCAGGGAAGGGGAGCAGAGCAGTGACAGGCCCGGGAAGGGGCTCGGCAGACAGCAGACAGGGCAAGAGGGATGAGAGTGGGAGTTTCTGCTCCCAAATCAAGGTCAAGCCCAGGGTTGCTGGGGGTGGGAGGGGAGGAAAGATGACTAGCGGGGGGGGGGGCACCAGGTAGGGACATGGGGTGACTTACCCCCGGAAGGCAGGCTGCACCCACTCAGTGTCCCAAGATTAGGTCCTTTCCTTGTTTTTTAATCTTCGAATACGAGAACACAAAAGCGCATGAAACAAAGGACACGCTGAATTCCGTAGTCAGGGCTCGTTTCGGGTGCTGTCCCTAACGTGCCTCCGAGGTGCCGAGGACATCTCTGCGGAGGGGCTGCGTTGCAGACATGCGCGTCTAAACCGCACTGAAGGAGGTTAGCCATCGGCGAGGGGGACAGATGGGGCGCTTGTGTTGGAAGTGGGGGGGGGGCTCGGGGGAGGGAGTGACTGCTTCCAACCAGGGGACCGGAGAAGATTTAAAAAGAAAAGTGACATTTCCATTTGTCTTGAAAAAATGGGTAGGATTGGATCCTTAAGGACCACGCTCGGGCCTGGAAGACAGTGGACTGAGCAATGAGACTCTTCAGGCCTCCATTTCTCTACCTGCAAAACAAGTGTTGGAGCATCTCTGCCCTTTGGGTCCAAGTGGGAAATAGCAAAAGAGAGGGCAGGGTGCCCCGTCAGACAGCACCTGGGGGGCAGGGGTGGCCGCACTTGCCCTGAGCTGTGTGGGGCGGTCAGCAAACCACCCGCCTTCTCCAGGCCACAGTGTTCCCAGCCGAACATCAAAGGATGTATCAGATGAGATATCTCCAAGGCGTCCTCTGACTCAAACCGTGCTGTGTGATCCTGACAGAGCCTTGGGGTGGGTGGGTGTCTGAGAATGGGCTTCCCGCTCACACGCACACTTGGGTGAATGGGGACCCAGAGAGGCAACTGCGGTGTTTCCAAGGTCAGGGCCAGGGGCCGGGAAGTCTGGGCTTTTCCCGTCCCATCCACATGCCCGGTCCTTGGATCTCCACCCCCACTTCCGCTATAGGTATTCCCACCTCTCATCCACACCCCCAACTCATGCCCCCCTCTTCCACCCAAACACAGAAGGGAGAGAGGGAAGGAGCAGGGGAGGGGAGAAGGAACTAGAGAGAAGGGGTGCGAGGAGAGAAGGGGCGAAGGGAGGGGGAGAACATGACCATTTCGGTGCACAAATAGCTCAGATCCTAGCTTCCCACGGAGAACTGTAAGACCGAGGGAAGTCTCATCTGTCTGCTTTCCCACCCCTGTCTCCTCTTTCAATTTACTTTTCCTCTTTCCTGAGATTCATCATCATTCAAAAGAAAGAAAGGCGCTTTGGTCTTTTAAGGGTACCTTTTCATGAAGCTTCTGTGGTGTTCCTTCCTCTGTAGTTCTGCGAGGAGGGGGGCCGGCGGGGACCTGAAGGAAGGGTGATGGGGGTTCTGCAAAGCTGCCCGTAGGAGGTGGGATGGGCTGGAGACAGGGAGGGGCACCTCCGGCTGTCACAGGAGCCTGGTCAAAGGACACTCATTTCCTGGCCTTCCAAGCTGTGAACAGAAACGTTAGGAAGGAGAGGAGGTTATAGGTGGGGAAGATGCCTTTTGGGAAAGGCAGTCCTGTCTCAGATTAAATGGGTTAGGCCCTGCTCCGTCCCCCACATTGTAATCTTTGATCTCTGGGGCGGTGGAGAGAGAAGCCCCAGGGTGCAGGCTGGGGAGTCAGCGCCCAGCCAGGGGCATTTATTTTTTTCACATGTACTCAGAGCTCATTAATGATAGCTGAGGAAGTTGGGGTATGTTTGTAGGGCATTCAGGAGACATAGGGATGGGCTGGGGTCGGAACGCAGGGCAGTCAAAACACAGCCCCGCTCCCCTTCCTCTCTGAATTTGGACAAGGCTTGCCTCAGTTTCCTTTTTGATCCAACCCCGAGCACCTCGCAGGCTGCCGAGAGGGCCGCCTGAGCAGCAGGGGAGGGAATGTTCAGCTGCGCCACGGTGCCCAGAGTTGGGGTCCTTGTCCCGTGGCGGGGAACCATTCTCCTCCCCTGAGCGCATCCTCGAGCGAGAGGTTCATGGGGAGACCTGCCCTTTTCTCCCCTCCTCTCGCCCCCTTCTCCAGTCCCAGGGGGCGGCCAAGACAAAGGACAGAACTGATTTTTGGAGAAGAAGCCTGGATGGTTGCGGAGCTCGTGACTCGGGCTGGAGCCCACCAGGTCTACCCCGCAGGAAAACGGCACCGTTCCCGACTGGCCGGCACTGCAGGCTCCTGCCGACGGCTCCATCCAGTTCTTTACATCCTGGGACTCATTTTCAGGAGTGGCCTCAGAAAGTCTAGACAGATGTGGCTTAGGGGCTGCCATCTGTTTGGGAATGGGGTGCAGTGGCAGGACCCTTGGGACGCACCCCGAACTTCTCCCCCGCTGCAAACGGCAGCTGCTTGACCGTTCAGCACAGGCCTCCAAAATCCCAACGGCATCAGAGGCAACAGCGGTGGCTTAAAATCGGGAACGCTCCATGAGTTTCATGTTTCCACAATCAACTTCAGAAACGCGCGTGGCCCATAAAGTGTGTCACCTCTCCCCGCTGGTTACTCATCCATGAAACAGATGGGTCGCCAAAACACGGCTGCGGCTCTTAAGTCAAGTATTTGAAGAAAAAAATGCATCCGCCGAAATGTCCTACACGGACTCGATTGTAAGACATCACGAGTGAAATCAAATCCACCAACGTGCAGGGGGCGGGGGCAAAAGCCGGCGTACAGTCGTTGGTATGGAAAATGATACATGAATAATACAGAAATAGGTACTATTATCATTCTCCTTTTGAACATGAAGAAACAGGCTCATGGAAATGAAGCGGGCAGGATTTAACCAGCCCAAAGCCTGAACCCATCCATGAAACAGACATGTCTCCAAAACACAGCCGTGTTCATATAATTCATAAATAACACAAGAATAATAAGCTTTGTTTCGCGTACTCGCAACTGTGAACCTACTCTGCCACACCCTGTATGTTGATCCTCGGTAGTATTATTACAAAAAGCAAACATTCGGCGAATTCCTCTTACACTCTGGGCATTCTTCTAAGTGTTTTACATACACGTTCTCACTTAATTCTAACAACAATTCTATAGAGTATTATTACGCCCATTTCATACATAAAACTCAACGCAACTCAGCAAAATTCCCACCGTCGCACAGATGGTGAGGAACAGAAATGGATTCAAGGCCAGGTTTGCCTGCGCCAGGCTCACCCTCCAACCGCAGCAGTTGCCTTTTGCTTTGCTGGGCGCCTCCTAGGAAGCCAGGGGGCGGAGGGGTCTAACTCCCAAACTCTGGGTCCAGGCTTTGGGCCTGGGTTCAATCCTGTCCGCTTCATTTCTACGAGCCTGTTTCTTCGCGTGCAGAAGGGGAATGATAATAGTGTCTACTTCATAGCATTGAGAATCGAATGAGACGCGGCAGGTACAGGGTTTAGGGCTCGGTAACTTAGCTTTTCCTGTTATTTCCAGGCATTGTGCCGGGCTCTGTGGGGTGAAAAGAAGTCAGAGAGACGGGGCTTGGGACCCATGTCCTCCCTGACTCAAAGCTCAGAGAGGCAGCCTGGCTGGAGTGGCTCGGTTGGTTGAATGTTGTCCCATCAACTGAAAGGTCACTGGTTTGATTCCTGGTCAGGGCACATGCCAGGGTTGTAAGCTCGATTCCCAGTAGGGGATGTGCAGGAGGCAGCCGACCGATGTTTCTCTGTCTCCTTCTCTCTTCCTCTCTCTCTAAAATAAAAACATATTTAAAAAACAACAACAACAAAACACAGAAAAAAACCTGGAGAGGCAGAGGCAGCACATTCCCTTCATTTACTCGGGCCCTTCTCCTCCGAAAGGTCCTTTTGATGTATCACCAAGAAGTCATCTCCTGAGCACTAAGGCACAACTTCAGCAATTCTCACCCCGTGCCTGGCTAAGAATGCCCAAAGAGACTTCTAAGCCAATTATTTTCAAAGAGGGAACTGAATCCACAGGCTTCGAAGAGAGGCTTGATGGTTGGGCTCCTTTGTTATGATTTAAATATAAACAGAAGAGCCATCCCACAAGGATGGCATACGATGGACCCTGGGGACTGACGGCAGGTGAGTGACAGGCCATCTACAGTTTGGCTTCACATTAGTTCCTACCACCGTGGAGTCCAAAGTCTCTCCAGGCCGTCATTTCCTCTAACTGATTTGAAGGTGCCCAGTGTAAAATCAGCTGCCGAAGGAGGACCTTAAGTTAAAGCCATTGTCCCTGTTCTTCTGAGACAGAAGAAGAAGGTGATGAACACAGAGCTGAAGCCCTGCTGTAGCTGCTCGGTCTGAACTGGAAGGCGGACGCCCACCGATCTGTGTGCCAAGCTCTGCTCTGTTAGGAAACCACATCGAGGCTAGAGCATCACTCATTCCCACACCCCCGGCAGCCACCTGCTCCCCCTTCTGAGCTGGAGACCTGTTTTGTGTCCTCTGAAGGAACAAATGGTCTGAAATATTGAACTGGAAAGAGTGCTCCGGGTGCACATTCTCTTTCCCGGGCTCCCGGTGACGTTACTGATTGAGGGCCCGGGATGGGCCGGCACCTGGGCATTTGTTATGTCATTATTTCTCCCCACCGCCCTCAGAGGTGGAGGTGATGACTTCATCTCACAGATGAGGAGATTTAGCTTCGAAAATGCTTAGCAGCTGCTCAAGGTCACATACCTGCTAAGTGACAGATTTGAGTCACCGAGCTCCTCACCACAGACCTGTCTCTCATGCCAGAGATGCTGAGCTCCTTGGCCCGGGCTGCAGCCCTGCGGTGCCGGTGTTTCAAGTTCCCCAGGTGACTCTGCTGGGCTGCCTGGGTTGGGAACCACTGTATGACATCAGCCTTCCTATAGATCAGGGGTTTTATTCCATCTTGCATCACAGACACCTTTGGGGTGGTGGTGGGGGGAGCTATAGATCTCTTCTATGAAAAAAAATATAAATTCAGTTATACACAAAAATTGCATGCACTTTCAGGTGATTATGGAAGCTTCGGAGCTTCTACGTGGATTCCACCGAGTGTCGTGAACTCAAGGCTGAGTCTATAAATCCTTGGCTCCGGGTACATGGCCACACATGGGAGTTAGCTGAGCCTTGAAACAGTTACTCCTGGTCCCCACCCCAGATCTGATTCAGCAGGACCGAATCTATAGTCCTATAGTATGTTCCCAAATGATTCTTATATATCCAACCAGAAAACAGTCTTTGGACTGGTTTTTTGAGACCACAACTCTAAACGATACCCATTCCATGGATGAGAAGTCATTTCTGTCCCTCCTACCTATGTAACTTAGGTCAGCGGTTTACCTCCCCAATCCTATTGTCTTCTGTCAAGTGGGAATAACAATTGTCCCCACCTGATAGGGTTGAAAAGGGGATTAAACTGAATATTCCATGTGAGTGTTTAGCAACGTGTCTGGCACATAAATCTCTGATGTTTATTTATCGCTAATTATATAGCAGTATTTTATCATCTATCTAACTCATCTCTGTAAATGATCTCTTGGTGATTGAATGAGGAACAGAATGTAATTCCTAGCAGGATGTCAACAAAAATACATGAAAGAAAGGAAAAAATTCAAAGTTTATTAAACATTAAGAATAACAAAGGTTTGCTTCCACAGCATAAACACCAACCACATCATGGTACACAATTAAACTGACCTCAGGTGACCTTTTACCTGTTTGGCGGATGCAACCTTTGTGGTGTTGCCCAAAAGATAACGGTGAATTATTGTGATGTTTGGTAAGGTGCTCCAAAATCAAAGATTTTTATGTCTTGACTTAAATATTTGCACACACGCACACTCCCCTACATACATTTGGCCCTCTGCAAAATGTACTGACTTCAGTTGCCAAGTTCAATCCACCAAGATCTAGGCTAAAGCTTTGCTCATTTTTTAAATGGCATTATAAATTGTAGAGAAAATCTGTAGGCGACCTTGGCCTCCCCAGTGGGGGCCTATGTGCCCTGAGCAGGGAGCTGGCAGGTGGAGAACAGGTGTCTACCTCGAGGAGGGCAGAGAACACAGTGTCCAGTTCCCTGCAGCTTGCTGGCCCTGGGTTAAATCTAGGCCTCCACACCCCCGGCACAAGCAAGCAGACCAAGCAGGCCAGCCTTGGAATCACTCTGATTAACTTTAATAAAGTCTGAGTTTTCCTAAAAGGAACATCAGGGGGAAATTAGATTAATTACTGGAAAAAAGTATAAAGTCATATTTTATAGACATTTGTTGTTTTACCCTGGGACAGTGGGGGAGGAATCCACCTAAAATTCTTCCAGAAATAGATCCAAGACCTTGTCAATGTACATTTAGAATTATTTCGAGCTCCTTTAAGAGACTAGGGAATTGAAATGAAGCTCTGGGTTCTCTAGTACAGCTTCCTGCCCAGCCAACACCAGGATCACATATGCACTCTCCTCGAACAAACGGTCCTTCTGCAGATGAAAGGCCTGTCAATCTTGCTCAACGTGGGGTTTTAAAAGGCGGCCACTTCTTCAAGAGAAGGACATGATCATCTGCAGCCTTCCCATTTCCTACCTGCCCCCACAAGGCAGCATGAACAGAATGGTAGGATGATCATTTCTTGCCTTTCTTTGCAAGTCTGGTCAAAAGAAACGATGATGTGACCTTATCAGGAAGCCCTGGACCACTCGTTCCAAATCGCGTCTAAATGATGTTGGCGCGATATGATTGGGATTCATTTTTAATGGCTAAGTAATTAATCTCTGAAAGATGCTTATGATGAAACGGTGAAAAATGACAACAGGACTCTTAGAATAGCTGCGGTCTGCAGAACTCATTTGACTCTGGTTGATCCGAGTCACTCCAAACTGGGCCATGGCCTCCCACGCCATTTAGCAGAACTGCCTTAATCATGAGTTAACTGCCCTGGATGGAAGGCGGTAAGTCTAGGAGCGTGTGCTCACGTGTGTGTGGTGACAATGACCTACATATAAGGCACGTGTACAGACTCCAAAGTTTAAACATTTTTAAGACGAGGTAGGTCTTCCGAAACCCTTCCTGGCACATGAAAGAGTAAGTTTTATTATGACCTTTTTATTTCTTCTGCAGAAAGTATTTGTGATGCTCACTGGATACAAACAATCTACTTCCAAGAAAGACCAGTGCTCAAACACAGGTTTTCCTTTTTCCTGGCTACCGTTTTATACATCAATGAATTTGGGTGGTCCAGGGTACAATCCCTTCAATGCGTCTCCACTTAAAGATATCACTGGTCTCTGCTTTTGTGAATACTGCCATTTAACAATTCTGCTGCTATTAGCCTCTTTACTGATCAAAAGGCCAATCCCGGGCTCACTTGTGTCCCTTACTGGGTATCACTTCTTCAGTTCTGCTCGAGATTGCCAAAGGCCTTGTTTCTTTTATTAGCCGTTTACCTGAGCAATGCATTTCGGTTCCAACACTCTTCCACCTCCCACTGTAATATGTAGTTTGGGACAAAATGAACACCTAGCAGGAATATCCTCCTAGTCGGGTTTCCCAAGACCCATGAGACAACTGCTGACGGACTGACAAGGAGACCACCCGGTCCCTAAAGAATCAGATACTCTGGAGGCAGGAAACTAGGAAATCCCGTGGATGAAAGGGTATTTTAATCTAGCACAAAATGTTTCTTGGCAATAACAGCAGAATCTCTTGACATTACACAACTTAGTGAAACGAAAGAACAATCTTTAAAGTCGGAACATCCATCAAATTATAAGCCACGCACATAGCACCGATATCGACCGTACAGCGCCGGAGACGCCCGTGCCCGCGGGGAGAACAGAGCTGTTTGGGGTGTTTGCCGGGCTGCTCCGTTCCAGGAAGTCATCATTTTGAAGGGAACATTTTTGTGGCAGATGCTTTTCCTGAAAAACACTGTAGCATCCAATAAATATTTGGTTAACATCCATTTTGTGCTTTTGGGTGACGTTAACTGACTTCTTTCTGAGACCTCATAGGAAACAAGAAATCTTGCATATTTTAGAGCAGGATTCGTCGCAGCAGCCTCGATACTGTCGTAAAATTTCGAAGCAGAAAATACGCTGATGTGTCAGTGACAGGCTTAAAATATTAAAGACTTCAAAACCCCCAAGCCCTTCTCTGTACATCGTTGACGAATATATATCTTTGCTATATAATTTCAAAACATGGAATAGTTACCCTTTTCTCTTTGCTATATATAATATATGTCTTCCAAAATACATGGTCAGTATTTATATCTGAAAAATACTGTACAAAAAAAACAACTTCCTATAATTACTCTGTATAAACATTAAACAATCTCATAATCTCTCCTTTTGGTCTATAGTAAACATTATTTAAACTGATTGGATTAACCACAGTTTGCGACAACACCATCCCCTTCTGAGATACACCAGTGTCTTTTACATTCATTTTTTTTAGAAGTCCACTTTATAAAAGCACATACGTTCAAAAGCAAACAGAGAATAAGAAACGTGAGCTCCAGAATCATTAATTTATGAAGCATTCGAAAAGGACGCCACTAGGAAGAGGGGCCTTACAAAACACCAACTCATTAACTTAACTGATTTTTTTTTTTAAAAACAGCAAGGTATAATTCACAAAAATAGATATATTACAAAAAATGGGGAAAACTGAATCTTAAGCAATTGAGTTGTTTTGAATATCAAGAGGGCTATGGAAAGAGTTAACTATAAAAGTAGGGGGTGGGGGGTGGGGGAAGGGAGAGGGCAAAACCAAACGTATGGATGTCAAAAGCTGTTCCAAGATGCATTTTGTTTTGTTTTGCTTTGGCTCCTACACTGATCGATGAACCCCTCCTGCTCAGACCTGGCACGTCCCTCTGCTTCCCTGTCCTGGGGGTGTTCTGGGCATGCTCCAATGCATTACTGTAACTTCTGTTTTTTAAAAGAGGGCGGAAATTCTTAGGGAGGGAAAATACCCTACGTCCACTAGTAATACTCAGGCAGCATGCTCTAGCGCACAACAGGATTATTGCTTGAGGTACAGACGGTGCAAAAAACACACTCTGTGTTCTATAATAGTACTTACTTATCTGGGGTGGGTAGAATGGAAAGGAAACTTAGTAGAGAGCGGGAAGTAAATACGGGCTCTAACAAACCTAAATCTGAGGACGCTCAACCACCCGAACGGCAGGAACCAGGAAAGCGGCCTGTAACTGGGGCGCGCGGGGGAGCAGTGCCCGGGACCCTGCGCGCCGGTCTCGCGCGTAACTTACAGACCGAACAGAAACAAGAGCTGTCGCCCCGAAACCTCGGAGCTGCTGTTCGTTCTCCCAGGGCCCCCCTTTCGGTGGACCCCGGCACAGGGTCCTGGGAAGATAGGTGAAGAGCGAACGGGAACGAAGCCACGTGGAAAGGGCGCGCGAGTGGGGAGCAGGGGGAGCGGCAGGAACACCCGCGAGAGGGCTCCGAAGTCTAGTAAAAACACGGCACCTTTCTGTGTTTGGAGCTGAAAGGCGAGAGGGTTCACCTGGAAACGACAAGTGCAAAGGGCCCCGCGCGCGCGCCCCGCCGGCCGCGCGGGGAGCGCAGGCACATGCACGCGCGCGCCCCCCCGCCACGGAGTCGGGGCGCTGGCGGCGGCCTCCGGTAAAGTGCTGATGTCGGGGTGCGGCGCTATGGGACGGGAAACGAAGTGTCCATCTAGTCCAAGGCCAGCCCCCCCGCCCGCCCACGCCGTCCTACAGGGGCCCGTGCCGGGCCTCGTACTTGGCCAGAATGTTCTTGCACTTGCCCAGCTCCTTGCGCAGGTCGGCCACCTCCTGGCGCAGGGCCGAGTTCTCCTTCTCCAGGAAGGACGCCCGGATGGCGATCTGGTTCTCCTTCAGCCGGCGCGCGTCGCGGGAGCGCTTGGCTGCCATGTTGTTCTTTCTGCGCCTTGCCCAGTACTTGTCATCCTGCTCGGTAGTCACAGAAGGAAAAAGAAACGAGATATTAGATTTCAGCAGCGGCGCCCGGGGTCCGCCGGGGCGCTGGCAGGCCTCGGGGTGGCGCCCGGGCCCCGGCCCAGGCGTCTCCACGCGCCTCTCCTTCCTCGACAGTCTCTGCGCGTCTGGGAGGAGAGTCTGTGCGCCCTGGTGTCCTTCCTGGAGCAAGGACCCACCTGTCACCACACGCTCCGCTCTCCTTGTGCCCCACGGGGAGAGGTCGGAGGCGGAGCGAAAGCCAGAGGCGCACCGCACACCCTAAACTGCATTCCAGATTTCTCCACTCTTTTTGCTAAAAGTTTTATTTTAAATGAACTCTTCTCTTCCATGGGCACTCCTATGCTTTATGATAGAAGTTGATACAATATGGCTGGAAGGCCACTTGGCGAGATCTGTCAACTGTTTAAAAGCAGGTACCACTGACCTAGCAATTCCATTTCTAAGATCTCGGCCTATAGCAATCTTCATGTGTGTGCACACAGACACAGGCACAGAATTTTCACTGCAGCACTGTTTACAATAGGAAAAAAACAAAAAACAGAGGGAAAATCTATCGGTGGGAGATTTAATAGCCATGGAGACTACTCTGCAGCTGTTAAAAATAATGACCCAGCTGAACCGGAGAGGTGTTCATGACATACCTCTGTGTGGGGGCACACCGGCCATCTGCAGATAAGTATGTGTGGCCTCATCCCACTTTGGTTAAAAAAGTCGTAATATTACGTATTCATAGGAGAAGGCCCAGAAGGACTTATGCCAAGCTGTTAACAGTGATGCCTTTAGGAGGGCAATTCAAGGGAGGGGCCAAGGAGAGAGGCAGGATCTTTCACTTTTTATTTTATATCCTTCTTAACTATTAGGAGATTACATAATGGGCATGTACACTTTGGTAATTAAAAACAGAAATTAAAAAAGTAAACTTCTGCCTGCCACCGATCAACATACTCATAGTGGTGGCTAGTATCGAAGTAATTTACTCTAGTTTCCTGTTTAACTGTCCTCTACGCATTAATTAGCCTGAGTAATGTTTAACTGTGGTCAGCAAGAAAGCAGTCCCTTCTTCCCCCTCCCCTAACGACATCGACATCGCTGCTCCCCCTGCCAAAAGAAAGGGGAGGTTTCCTGGGAAGACTAAGAAATGCCAGCCTTCTTTTAGACCTTCCTAATTGATTTATGGTGCCACCTGGTGAATTTTGCCACCTCTCCTTTTTTTTTTTTTTTTTTAACAACTTGCAAGAGCAAATCCTTCCATCCTGGCAAGCCTAATACCTGCAGGCACATGCCACCCAGAATACGTGGGTGAGGCCAGTTCTCACCCTCCCCCAGGATTCCAAGGGGCAGCTGGCACTGGAGGAGGTCACATGGGTTGGGGCCAAGGCTGCAAGCCAGGTCCAAGGTCAGTGGTCCACCTCCATACCCGCCCATTACCCTCAGACGTGTTTCCTAAACAAAGACCAAGTGTGAGACAGACAACTGTGTGCAGGCCCCTCTGCCTTTCACATGCTGGGGCTCTTATTTACAAAGCACTTTCAGCTTTCTATGCATTTCATAATAATAGGTAACAAAGTGAATAAAAAAGATCTTCCTAATAGCTGGTACCAGAACTCTTCTTAGAGAGGTGTTAGCTTGGGGCAGGTGTGCAGTGGCTGTTGGTGGGATTTGGGATTTGTGCTTCCAAAAGGTAGCAGGGAGCTGGAGGAAGGGGTGGGGCCAGGCCAGCTGGATGAGAGGCTGGGGGAGCTGGGGGCGGGAAAGACTCCCCAGGGGTGGATGGGCCCATGTGAAGTCTCCAGTTCTGAGACGGGAGTTGTCTGTGTTACTTGGATGGAAGCCCCAATTCCACTCGACTGGGGGTGTCAGTAAGTCTACCCTACTCCTGGGAGTGTGGCTTCCAAGAGCATTCGAGAGAGGGGCTGACTTCAGATGTGTCAGAACCTGCACCCAGGGGAACAGGAGCCCGGGAGGTGATGATGCAGGAGCTCGGGGGGTGATGAGAACAAGCCTCTGGGAAATTACAGAAGCTGTGTGTGTGTGGTGGGTGGCAGACGGAGGTGCAGGCCTGGTGGTTTGTGACCAGGTCGTAGGGACCAGGGAGTCACCAGCTGACCTCGGGGTTAACAACGGCATTCTCTGTCTCAGAGCTCTTCTCGCCTTTAAGGCGTGTACACTGCCCAGCCTCATCCGTCCACACACGCAGACGAGTTGTGAAGGGGGAAGAATGGGGACGTGGGAACAGGAATGGGATAGAGAACACAGAAGGCAGGAAGGATGGAAGGACTGCCCCCCTCTCCCCCCAGAGAAAAGCCAGGGTGCCGCCCACTGTATCACAGGATGGCTGGGGGAGGGGAAAGCAGGATACTCAGTGGGGCTACATCCCCTGTCCCCTTCCCTTCTGCCTCCCAGGGGCAGATGCCATCTGGCTGCCCAGTTTCGCCCACCCGGCAAGGATCCTCTCAGTCCTGTCCCATCCTCCTCCTGAGGGCCTCATGCTTGATGCCCCCTCCCTGTCCCCCCGCCCCCCCCCCACCAGACTAGAAGTTCCTTGAGGGTAAGAAACGACGTCAGTACTTACTGGCTCACCTCGGAATCCCAGCCCCTGGTACAGGGCTTGGCACACACTAGCATTTGAAAAATATCTGTCCAGTGAATGAATGGACTTTGAAAAGTATTAAGACATCGAAGTGATTAAACTGATTCTCAGCTAGGAATGCCGCTGTGCCACCCCTTCATCTCCCGGGGGATGCATGCTGACCAAATGGTGAAGGGAGGGCGTTTAGGCAGCGCTGGGAAGCCCATTTCACTCCGGTTTGCTCAGCCAGGGCTGGGGCCACAGGCACCTCTCGCACCCAGCCCAGCTCAGAGCTCTGTCGGACAGAGAAAGGCATTGCAGCTCTGCTTCTCGCTTCCCACGAGTTGAAGGTCTGTGGCCCGAGGCCTCACTCCCAGCTGAAGAAACCCAAGGACACATGGCAGGAGCATGTTCCTGCCTGCTCCCCACCTGCCGTGTGAAAAGGTCACGCCTGGCTACGACAAAAGTCATAGGCATGATCCCAGCACATGCAGTTTTCACGTGGTCCCTTTGTTGCGAAGGTTACCTGGGATATTGAGTAGGTTTGCTCTTTGCTTTAAACTTGTAAATCTGGAGACCCTGTGAAGGTCTGGCTGGAAGTCACATCTATTACTCAGCAGCGTCCTTTCAAACTACCCTCCATTCAGAAGGAAATCCACGCTGCCTGGGGCCTGGGTTTAGTGTAAGAGGTGAGCTCTAAAATACAGCAGGGCGGCTGAGAACACAAGATGAGAAAAGCCATCCGGCCGGAAGAGATGCCTAATCGCCCAAGGACCTAACCCTGTGGTGCCCCCTTCACACCCAGGCTGACCGTTAATTCACTGCGTAGTTTAGATTTTCTGGTGTTTTACTGTGCACTTTCCTCTTTTGATTCCCAGGGTGACACTACTGGTCTGTCACCCAAGAGCCCCTGTTGTAGCCCTTGTCAGGGCCAACATCCTGCAGTGGCCTTTCTGGAAGCTAGGAGACTTGGGACCAGGCACAGCCTTACTCTACCTAGCAGTGAGCAGCATTTGCCTTATTTCACCTTTCTGCCTCTCCATCTATCCGACTGCAAAATTATAATTTACTTAGCCTCGTGAATCTCTGAGGTCCCTTTCATCTCTAACACCTGACAGTTCTGCATCACTTGTGGTCATCTCAGGTGCACAGATGATGACAGTGATTTAAATCTGCCAGAGACTCTTCCTCCAGTGCTCTTTATAGACAGGCAAAGTAGAGGTAGCTAGTCTAAGTCGGTCCCAGGACAATGTCCCAAACTCCCATTTTCCCATCCTAGGAGCAACTTTCCATCTGAACCATATTTAGGCCTGGAAAATGGGGGTCAGAGAAGAGGAAGGGGCTAATTACGCCTGGTTCCAATACCTTCAATATACATAATCATATCTTCATGGTCCATATGATTGGAACAAAGCATAAACCCAGAATATTCTAAGCAACAGCTAATCAAAAGTGGTTCTAATTTAATATCAGTGGACATGGAATCATTTTGGAAAAAATTTCCTTACAAGGTATTATTAAATGCATCAGAATAATTTTAAGCTGCACCTGACTTCCTAAGATAAATCTATTTTCCTGTACAGATAATGTGTCCCTTCAACACAGCAGGGAAAAACCAACCTGGAATTAACCTTTTGTTGAGATAGTCAAGTGATCATTGTTTGAGGTACAGGGTGAACATTACATATAAATAGTGTCAGGGAAACCACCAGCGTCCTTAACAAAAGCCCACTCTGGTCATCCAAAGTTGGCAATGTGGAAGGGGGGTCTGTCTCCAGCTGTTGTTCCCTGAGGACTTCAGGGAAATGGCAGCAATTAATTATCAATAAATTTCCAAAGGGAATTTCCCTTGGAAGACTAAGAGGTCAGGATGCCCTTCTTCAATACTGTCCTTTCTCTTTCTAACCTTGAAAGGTTGTAGTTTGATTGTATTAGCCTTTCATGGGTTTCCTTGCACACAGTAGGGAGTTTGACTCCTTCATGGGCTGCAAATCATGCCAACATCTTACTTCTCCTTATTTCTGTGCATTATCAAGACATGAAAGGAGACGTTTCAGAAGACACCCAAAGAGGAAGCAACTTGCCGAGAGTCACACGCCAAGAAATAGGACCAGAAATCAAGAGCCCTTTGGTCGCCCCTTGTGTGACCTTCCTGGGGTCCCCCTTTTAACCTGCCTCTTGATCCTCGCACTCTATGTGCCCACGGCCTCATTACCAGTTCCAATTTACCTTCAGATCATCAGGGATGAAGACTTTGCGAGCTTTCTTAATCATGGGCTGCGGCTTCAGTTCTTCCTCGGAGAACTTGCGTTTGCGAGGGTCAAACATTTCCTGGCCAGGGATGCTGGAGAGGGCGAGATCTGCCGGGTCTGGCTCATAGCCCACCGGGACCTGGATGGTGTCGGGATCAATGGGACTCGGGGTATTGCGGTTTGCTGGCAACAGCTGACCTGGAACAACACAGGAGTTTCAATTCATCAGCACCCCAGGCAGACCCACAGACACAACTTGGTGATGCTCCCAGATGAGTGACAAGTCTTCACACTGCTGACATCTGACCCTAACATTGTTCATATTACTCAGCCTCACCGCGTCCCTGGGAACACAGCAGGCTGAGCAGGACCTCACTCAGATCGTGCACAACCAAGACCCACAAACACGTGGTCGCAGACTAAATTAAGAAATGCCTGCATTCCTTCTTTTCTGTCACACACCCACGGAGCACCAGTTATGTGCCAGGCACTGTGCAAGGTGCAATGGGTAGAAATGCATGACTGTTACCTTCAAGGTGTTTCCCAGGAAAGTCAGGGAACCAGACCAATAACTAGCCAGCGAGGATATAGTGACGGTGCTGGGATGAATGTAAACCTCATGTCCTTCCAGAGTGTGGGGAGCAGCACATAACAGAGGAGGTTAGGGGACATTTCCTAGAGATGACACCTGGTGTAGCTGCATCTTGAGACAAACGGTAATTAGCCAAAACAGTTAATCTGGGCATAAACACAAGATAGAAGGTTGCATTTCTGAGGAGCCACATGTAGTCCTGGTGGCTGTAGCACTGAGAGCACAAGACGGACAGAGGGGAGGTATAAGTGCAAGAAATGGGATCGGGAAGTGGGAATATGATGCAAGGCCCCACGATGACGTCAGTGAAGGATTCTGAGCACCGAAGTGAGGAGCAGAGCTGAGGTTTGGAAGGAAGACTTGGGCAGCGTGAGGAATGGACTGAAGGGGGCAGGGCTGGGGGAGGGAGATCAGCTCCCAGGCTGTTGTGATAACCCGAGCGTGCATGACAACTGGCAGTGGGGAGAGCTCAAGAAATATTTAACAAGTCGGTAAGGACACAATGGAGGCGATCTCACTTCCACTTGAGGGTTCCACAAGCCAAACCATGGAAACGCACCAACATCCCCAGGGCAACAAGTTTACTGAGTTTCGTAATGCGACTCACTGGTGAAAGTGAACTTCTGAACAGACCACACTGTTTACGTGGGGAGCTCTGAGTCTTCACTTCTAGCTTCACCTGAGGTTTTCAATGGCTCCTTTCACGCCCAGAGTACAGGAGCGGACACAGCTCCGCTGTTTGGCCGGGCCCCTCCTGCTCACTGCCGGTGGCTGGGTGGCCTGGGCGAATCCTGCAGGTCCCACTAACCCCCCCCGCCCCCCTCCCGGGTGACGCGCGGCCACCGGCTTGCATTCCAGCAAAACTGCAGCCAGGCGCGTCCGTTTTCTGGAAAGGCCTGGTGGGGAGCTTGCAGGATGAATGCTCTGGGTGACCTTTTAGGTCCCCACGCTGCTTTGAGCTCTCTGTCTCTTGTTTGCCAGAGAGGAAGCGAAGGCCCCCGAGGCGCTGGCGGAGGAGGGAGGTTCTCACCAGCCGAGCGCAGCTCTGCTCCAGCATCTGCACACTGCTCAGCCCTGTGTCGGGCGGTGTCAGGCTGGACCGGACCTTGTGCCTCTTGCCCTCGCCTCGGGAAATGAACCATGTCTGGGGCAAACAGGGATTTTATTTTCCCTTTGAAGTCAGTAACGAGGCTACCCCATCTCTGCAACCACCACTCCACCCCAGCTCCCGCAACACACACACTCACACAGGCGCACGCACGCTTCTCCTATCCTCTGGAAGCACCTCTTAATTAATAATTCCTAAATCTAATTGCTCCAAGTTACTTCGACTTCCTCCCTAGAGCCTCAGGATGCTGTTTGTTATGCTATATTAAAAATATTAAAATGTTTGCCTTTATTGCTTTATCAATGTTGAGCTACACACACACACACACACACACACACACCCTTCTCTGCCAGACATCCTGGTCCTTGGCATTTTATCTTTTAGCCCCACCCCTCACCGTGGTGCCTACATCAGAGTTTAGCTTCTACAACGCGTATTCCTCACTTAATGGTGGCCCTTGGAGACGCTGGGCTGCAACACTCACTCACGGGCTTTCTAACAATAACACCTCCCGTTTAGGCAGAGCCTTCTCGAGCATTCTTTCTCTCCAGCTCTTTCTTCCCATGGAAGTAGGTCAGCCCTACCTGCAGAACGGGGAAGACCTAACTGGACCCCAGACGAGGCCAACGGCTTCCCCAGGGTCAAACAGCCACTGGCAAAGGGCCTGAGAAACAGAGCCGGGCTCCCCTTCTCCCCAAAGCTACCCTCACACCATCTTGGTTATTTATATTTTCTACTGAATTAATTTGGCTGGACTTATTCCCCCCGACTTTATTCCAAAATGTCAAGTGTCACTGGGTAATGGGGAGCAGGGTCATTACTTTTCGACCTACCTTCTGTGGATTTGCAAAATTGGAATGTAAGAATTTTCAATTTAAGAATGCATCATTACATAATTTTTAAAAATTGCCAGAGACGTTCATTGCAGAATTTTAACAAATGCAGAAATGTGTGGGCAAGCCATCCCCTCCCTGGCCTCCAACCCATCCTGCTGCCCTTCGGAGGTAACCACCCTTCACTGCCTGTGTGAGCCTTTTAAACCTTGCCTTCTACACATACATGATGTAACTACATATATCTCAAATAACGTTTTCAATATACCATGTACAATTTCCTCTGCTAGTGTAAACAGAACTATTTTGTTCTGTTAAAGCTTCAGTAGTATTCCCCTAATTACTCTCCAACTGACAGAATTTTAGGTATGTGAGTATTTTTGTAGAAAAGATTCCAAGAAGTGGCATTGCTCATGGGAAGGCAATGTACGTTTTATGTTTCTAAACAAATTGCTAAGCTGTCATAAATGTTGCACCAACATTTAAGGAAATGCATGTCCTTAAGTGAAATATTACTTTTTAAAATGTTCCCAACCTGATACAAACAAATATCACTATTGTTTTAATTTGCATTTTGCTTGTTACTAGTGAGACTGAACATCTCACATTTTTATTGGGTATTTGTTTCTTCTGTGTACCACCTCTTCATATCTTTAGCCCCCTTTTTAAAGAGATTTTGTAGCTTTTCATTTGAAAGAACTCTTTATAGACTATGGATATAATCTTTCCATCTGTTTTATGTACAGAAAATATTTTCTCCCAGACTGCTGTTTGTTTTTTCACTATTGGTGAGCTCTTACATTGTACTGTAGTAAAATCTTTAAATCTTCTTATGGCTTCTTCCATACCTTTTCTACCTCCAAATTATATTATATACACATATATGTATACATGCATATATATACATATATGTATGTACATATGTATAGTACTCCATACTTTTCTCTAATACAAATATAATTGAATTATATTTTTAGAATTTTGAATCTCCTAAATTTTATTTTTGTATACAGTGTAAGAAAGGGTCTTTAGTTAATGCTTTCCAAATGTCTTAATATAATTGTATCGGTAAGGTTTGCTATTTGATAGGGCAAGTTCTACCCCTCAGCATTGTTCATCTTAGAAAATTTTCTCTGATACCCTTTTCTAGATGAATTTCAGAATATATTAAGCTACATTTAAAGTTATTATTGGGATTTCTGAGTGAAGACTGCATGAAAGCCGTTGGTTAATTTGGGGACAATGGATATCTTAAAAATATCGAGTATACCAGAATATATTCTCCGTTTTTATTTTTTGGTCTTTTTCTTCTACCTAGAAGTTAAGTCTTATAGTTTTCTTCATTTCAATTTTCACATTTTTGCTAAGTTTGTCCCTTAAGTGTTTTGTAGTTGTTCCTAGTGTAAATTTCCCCCATTATGCTTCCTCATTGGTTATTGCTGGCATATAGGAAGCTACTGGATTTAAAATGCTGAGTTTCTGATCCAGCCACTTTACTCTATTAGTTCTAATACTTCTAACATTTCCAACTTCTCTTAGTTTTTCTAGGTGAATAATCTTATCTTCTGCCTCTAGTGACAGTTGTTACCGCCTTTCAATGTTTATAATTCCTACTTTAAAAAGAAAATCTCACTGCATTAGCTGGGCTCTGCAAATGAAGAGTAAAAGGGATGAGACTAGGGATCCCTGCTTGTCCCAGACTTTAATGGAAAAAGCCTGGGACCCTTCATACCCTTAGGTACGAAGGTCTGTTCTAGAGTCCTAGTAGATACAGTTTGACAAGGTAAGGCAGTTTCAACCCTCCCAGTCCTATTTTACTGAGTTTTGTTTTTGTTTTGAAATAAGAAACGATGTATTAAACTTCCTCAAATGCCTTTTTTGAAATTGTGGAGTTAATCACGTGGGTTTCTCCAGTATTTGTAAAGTCTGAGCTTGATATTTCTCCAAGGCTTTCTTTGAAAGAACCAGGGTGGACAAGATCAACCCCATGATGCAGACTCTAAAACCTACTGATGAAAGTCACCTCCAGGAGGGCCGCGGGGAATTTCTGGAGGAAAGGGTGGAACAAAGGACTCAAATCTGGAAGGGGGATTAGATGTCACCTTCAAACCCAAAGCTAGCCTCCATTTTTGTGACAGTCTAGGCATGACTAAGCCTCCAACCACTATAATTGAACCTAGGATGTTTCTTACTCTTACATACTTGAACAAGAATTGAACATGTCCTGTTCAATTAGCTGATTAGCCAGAAGTCATCAGTGAATGGGAACAGCAGCGATCTGTGTCTTGTGTCCTAATCTGTTTTCACGTCAAAGGATTATTTGATTTATGGAAGCATCAAAGGAATAAATTATAGTTGCATTTACCATTTAACCCTCAAGGCTAACTGGAGTACCTCCAACCTTTCTGAGGTGTTCCTCACTCAGGAACACATCAGTTAAATAAAGCACTAGATTTGCTGCAGTAATGTCCAGACCAACACCATAGCCTAGTGTTTTCACAGATGAACAGGAGCCAGCTGACAAATGTTATTCTCTGTACAGAAAGGCTGAGGAAAGAGAAAAGTGATTCGGGTTTGGCCAGAGGGTTCTCTCTTAGAACCGATGCATGCGATTCCTTATGATGCAAAGTTCTGTCCCAGATCTTGGTTCAAGGTCTTCCTTCCATAACCAGTTTGTGGTCTGTTTGCTTATCATGACCTCCTGGACCCCAAATAGTCATTATTTGAGTTTGAAATAGAACCATTTACCTTCTTTGCATCCATTACTTTCAGGAAAAAAACCAAACCACCACACACAAAAAAAACCACCATCAGGGCTCACAGCCTATTTCACTACAAAACACCCCTGCTTCTCAGAATCCCTTACATTACAGGGAGCCAATAAACTCAAAAGACTGTGGGAACACAAAGGGGCCAATAAAAAGTGCTCACAGTATGTACAGAGATTGAATAAAAATCTTACAAGCATATCCTAAAGATACAGGCTTCCTGGACTCTGGGGCCTATTAGCCGATCTCTACTCCAATGGCAGGACCCCATTACCTTGTCCAACAAACACAGCAAAGGCAGCCATGTCTTAATGGCCAAAGCTCGCATCTATACATGCCCTGTTCCATGTGACTCTGCAGTTTTAGACAATCTGTTTCCCCACTCCTTGAATCTGGGTGGACCTTGTGACTCGCACTGGCCAACAGAATGTGGCAGAGGTGAGCGTGTCAGCTTCGAGACTGGGCCTGAAGAGGCTGTGCGTGCTCCTGCTGCTTCTCTCCAGCACCGCGAGCATGCTCAGCCTCGTCTACCGGGGGCATGAAGGACACGTGGGGCAGGCCAGCCCAGGTCAGCCTAAATCGCCTGCTCCCTAGACGCGTGAGTCCAGCCAAGATCAGCAAAGCCACCTGCCTAACCCATAGCAATTTCAGATGAACAAATACTCTCATTCGTGGATGTTACTGAGTCTTTGTGACTGTTTGGTAAACTTTATCATGGCAAGAGATGACTTATCTACAGGCTGAGCTACTGACTAGGGGGAGATGCTTGTACAACAACATGGACATGACTGCAGCGTTTTTAAATGCACAGGGTAGCCGTTAGGCTGTGAAGTGAGTCAGACTTGGGCTCGAATTCTGAGTCTGCCACCTGCATTTGTGACTAAAGGACCAGAAAGTAACAGAACCCGTTCCTTAATATGGTCTGTTTTAAGGAACGGGGACAATTTAATGATTTTTCTCCTTTTTATTTTTTATCTACCTCTCTGAGTTCCAGTTTCTTCATTTGCTAATGGAGGTTACTATTCATAGGGTTGTGTGAAAAATGAATGAGGTAATGCATATAAAAATAAAGTGCTTAGCATAACACACAGTACTTGGAAAGTGCTCAATAAATATAAACACAACCACAAAATATAGCTATGTGATTACAGATACTCTAAAAAAATCAAATAAGCAAATAATGGCCCCTTGTCCAGGCCAGCAAGGTCTCTCCCCTGATCTACTGCCACATCCTTTGAATTGCTCTCCCTCCTCCCGCTTGAGTCGCTGAAATGCACTCTTCAGGCAGCCACGGGAAGGTGTTCTAAAACTGCAAGCCCACACAGGTCACTCCCCATATTAAAACTCTCCAAAGTTTACCATTGCCGCGCATGATAATTAAGGCGGCTCCTCACTCCGTGTGCCAGCCACGCTGGCCCGGGGCACACACCCAAGCAGGACCCTGCCCAGGCCTCCGTACCCTGCAGTCCTTCCACCTAAAACCCTCTTCCCCTGCTCTCTGCCTGCCTGGTCCCGTTGCATCATCCAGACACCAGCTCAGTGCCACCTCTTCTGATCCTCTGACTTTCCTCCATCATTCTGTTTCATTTCCTTTATAATATTTATCTCCACCCAAAATGATCTTTTGTGTTTGTCTGACATGTGTTGACCACCTCCCTCCACTCACATGTAAGCTCCACGGGACGGGGACCTTGTCCTATTTGCTGTGGCATCCCCGGCTTCTAGATGAAAACCACATGGAGAGGACACTCAGTATAAACCACTGAGTAACCAGAAATAAACATTCCCAGATCCTAACAAGGACAATTTTTGGAAATAGGGGCAATTTTTTCTTTGTATTTATTATATTTTGCAAATTGTCTATAACAAGTATCTTTAACTTTAAAAATTGGAAGGAAGAAAACCACTATTTTCCCAAAAAATGGACTTTGCTTACTTTGCACGTAATACTCTGGGCTGGGGGGGAGGTATGTCAACTATTGCCAAGGAAAGACCCAGAAAGGAAGCGGAGGAAGGGGAGACCAGAGAAAGGGCATAAGGGGGCGGAGGAAGAAAGCAGAGAGAAGAGGAACTGAGAAACCAAAGGAGGACCACAGGAGTGAAAGAACTGAAGGAAGGGGAGAGGGAGGGAGGGGAGGACATACAGGGGAAATCAACGGAAAGAAGTGGCACAGACAGAGATTAAATTATAAAAAGGCCTCTGGATCCCAGCAGCTGGGGATCTGTCCCACTGATACTTTCCAAGTGTCCCCAGCCTCCCACAGCTGGTGCGCTGACTGCAAGGCAACAAATCACACACACGCTCCTCCTTTGTGCCGACTTCAGACGCGGTGCCCAGGGAGCGCTGTCCCTGATTCCGGACAGACACACTGAAGGGCCTGCTGTAAGGATCGCTTTGATCCAAGCGGCTCTTTTCCAAGCCCTCTCTCCACACAGTACGAGCTGTCCACAGAGACTTGGGTAAAACAATAAAGGCCGCGCAGGCCTTTCTGGAAACATTCGGAAGGGGGTCGTCTGTTCCCAGGTACCCAGGGCGAATGCCACGAAGCCCGGGAGCCGAGGAGCAGCTGCTGGGAGTCAGGTCGATGGGTAGCCAGGTGGAGCCCTCGCTGCCCGCCACGCCCTTCCCGAGTATTACCTCATTTAATCCTATCAACAGCTCTCTGAGGTGCGATTATTAGTATCCCCATTTTCCAGATGTGGAAATAAAAGAATACAGGCGGACAGTTTAAGACAAGCTCAGAAGCGATCTTTTGCCCAGGGCTGCCCAGCCAGGAGATGAAGCAGAGATAACCTCGGGGCCTTTCTGACTCCAGGGCACAGTCCTTAATCATGCAGACGATCAGAGCGAAAGTGGTGGGGGTGAGGCCGAGTGAGTCTTGCATCACCACCTGGGCAGGAGCCTGCCTAGACCATGCCACTGAACCATCAGCCCACACCACAAGGGGGATACCACGCCCCACATTCTATGCAGGAGGAAATGGGGGTGGGGTCAGAAAGCTGGAGGGTCACCTGCAGTCTGTCTCAGGCCCCTGGACCCATAGCCCATGTTCTTTCCTATTCACTTCACACTCCCCTCAAAGGGGCAGGAGAGACAAAGGGGAGGACCCTGCAGGTCCCACCTCTCTAGACCAACATGTTCGTGGGCAGCAGAAGGTCCCTCCAAAAGGCAGGAATAGCTTCCTGTGATGGACAAGGGCCCCCAGGAAGTTATGGGCCACCAGCCACCCCATTTCCTTTTCCCCTCTCCCTCTTCTCCCCACCCCTCCTCCATCACCTCGATCTTCCTGAACGGTAGGCAGTGCCACGGCTGACCACAGGGCCAGGGCACCTGTCACCACTACGTCTCACTCGCTGGCATCTGTAAAGAGCTTCTGATAGCCTGGGACCATGCCTCTTTAGGAGGAGGGTGAGGATTCCTGGCAGAGAGAATGTCTAATACAGTATCTTAGGTGGATACGAAGTAGGCTTCCAAGGACATTTCATGGGGGGGCATGTTTTATATCCATACCCTTACATTTTCAGTGTGCCCATGAATGCCTGGTCGGGTTTGGGTAAAGAAAGGCAGCTAGGACTCTGTTCTGAGGGTCTGATCTGGCCTCTGTCCCTCCACTCTGACCTGTCCTGAGGCAGGATGGCCCATCAGAAAGTGCAGACAGACTTGGACTCACCGTAGTTCTGCCCCTAAACAGCTCTGTGGTCCAGGGCCCTTCGCTCCAGCACTGAGAATCTTGTTTCCTCATCTGTTGAGTGGGAAATAACACTCACCTCAGGGGGCTAGATGGGATGGGAAGTGCATGGGAGGGCCCCTCGTGGGTGTGGGGTGCACACCTCCCCCCAACACTCCCCAGCACCCACTCTCCTCTACTGCAGCCTGAGTGAGGCCTGTGGGACGTCACTCATGACCCCGCATCCAGGACAAGCACTTTGCCCTGCGACTGTGCAGCAGTGCCCAAGACGCCCGGACATGACTCGGCAGCTCCTACCTTGGCAGGAGCTGAGCTGGATTAACAAGGCCTCTCATTCCAGGAGCATTTATCATCCTGCCCTGGCTAATGGTGTCAGCAAGAAACCTACCGCCTTGACCTGACTGAGAGGTGAGGCCAGGGGATCCCAAACCACAGGCTTTTAGACTCAGTTACATAGCGGTGGAGCAGAAGTTCCAGCTAGTGGTCAGGGCACATGTGGGCCCACTGGCCTTCTCGCCACTGCCCGAGACACAGCACCCTCTCCCCCTCTCCCCTGTGCATGGTGCTGACACGATCACCTCCACAGAGGAGCAGGGGCACAGGGGCTCCTGCTCTCATTTACATGCTGCGCCTGGACCTGGGTGGACTGTGAGCTGCCCACCTGCAGCCTCGCTCTGCCCTCCAACATCCCCGAGAAGCAGCGCCAATGGGTACATCTTACCTGTGGAGAAACTGAGCCACTGAGCAATTCACCTGGGTACCCCGAGGATGGGGATACCTTCTTTTCCAGAAGGGAAACAAGCTCACCCATCCCTGGAGCCTATTTTCACAAGCTCCTTCCACTTTTAACAACAATGTGCGCCACCTGAATCAGCACCACGCGGGCCCCTGGGGTCTCCTTAATTGTCTGAGTTGGTGGGAATGTGCAGGTCTAGCCGTTTGAAACCTGCAGTTTTTAAAGTGCTGCCACGGCAGATTATTAAACGGACTGTTCTCCTTTGGGCGATGTTAAATTTGTGTCTGAATTTAAGGGAGACAGTGGAGCAGGAGACACAAGATAAGTGACACGCTCCTGATGTCCACTGTGAACCCAGGAACCAGCTGCGAACAAACAGCCCGCACTCTGCCTGAGCAACACCCTTCCTCCTCTCCCCAACCCCCCAAACCAAGCCAAACAAACATAGGAAGAAAAACAGGATTGTTTTAAAGCCCCAGCTTCCGGATGAACATGAATAGGTTTCAGGTGTGTCTGGGGTTGTGCTGTCTCTCAAGGAGATCCACAAAAATGCCTTCCTGTGCGCGTCTCCAAGCTGCGCGCCCGCGAGCAAACACGCTCTCCCGGGGCTGCCCGGCCTCGGCCCCCGGCCAGCGCGCTCTGCCATCCTCTCCCACCACAGCTCACGGACAGTCCCAGGGGCTCTGTGCCCTGCTCCTGATCCCTGCCTCGGCCTCGCTGTCATCGCTGAGCCAAGCGCATCCTCCAGCCTCCCGGTGACCACCGGCCTCCCCTCCGTGTGGCCTCGTGCCTGGGAACTATTTCTCCATCCTTTCCGTTGCCCACACGCCTCTCATGCAGGAGGGAGACAGGAACCGAGGATCAGAATCCAAACACCCCATCCATTACGGGGACTTTGGTGAGGTTGCCTGGCTTCAGTCTGGCCACCCATTAAATCATGGGCTGACAGTCTGGGATGAGAGCAAAGGCTCGTTCTAGCTCTAGCAATACATTTTCCTGGAAGTTCAGGGGAGGTTTTCCTTTGTGGTTCAGATCCCGGTCACGGGCCATTCCAGGAAGGTCCTGGACAACTGCAATACCTTCCAAACTAGTCTCTCTGCCCCCTGCAATCCTGTCCGCCAACACAGCCTCCAGGTGACTCTTCCTAGGACATCTCTACCACAATCAAAGGTAGCCAATGGCTTCCTGCTGCCTTCCAGTTCATACTCTGTCTGGCAGGTGAGAACCTCCCCTCTCAAGCGTATCGCTCCCGTCTTGTGCTCTCTGCTCAAGCCAAGCTGGTCCGCCTCATTTCCTGGGCATTCTTCCCTCACATCTGCTCCAGCCCCACCAGGCCTGCTGTCCATCAAGGTCCAAGTCACGCCTTCCTCCTCCTGACTGTCCCAGTGTTGTTCACAACCTCTAACTTCTCTTACCTTTAATATCTATATCATCTTGCACTTAGCATAGAAGTTTTACCAGATTAAGTGACACCATAACTTTGAAGAAATATCTGTTCTCAAACTAGATGGGAAATCTTTTCAGGCAAAGTCCTGGCCAATGACCTGCACGTAAGATTATTAACAAAGGCTTGTTGATGAAAACTCATTTGTTTAACATTTGTTGAGCACCTACTATGGCCTGGGCTCTGAGAATATATAAATAAAATCCAACCCCTGGGAGTATACAGTCTGGAAGTGGGAACAGTGAGCAGACGTAACTATAGTGCGGGTGCTAAGAGCTATGAGAAAGCTTCCCCAGGGAGCCAAAGGTTGGAGTTCGAAGGTCAATCACTAATCCAGATCCTTGGAGGGTGTACAGGGACACCAGGAAATGCTTCTCAGAGGAAGGTGGCATCTTGGCGGATTTGTGAAATTGGCCAGATAGGTAAAGGGCGAGAGGTGATGGAGGCGAAGGGACTAGAAGAGTGACGGGATGAAGATGTGAGAAAATTCATGGGCCACTCAGGGAGTTGAAAGGTGATATAGTTGGAGCTCAGAAGACAAGGAAGGGGGTAGTAAGAATTGTGATCAGACAAAGGGCTTTAGATAGTCAGATCTTCCTCTCAAGGGAATGGAGAGTAATTGATGAAATACTGCTATGGCAGCCAAGTGGAGGAGGGATCAGAGGGGAGACTGGAAAAGGCAGGCGTCTACCCCGCACCCATGGCAGAGGACTGGGTAGAGTCAAGTTATTAATGAGGTGGGTTAGCAACTCAATATGGGAGAAAGGAGGGGACCGCAGGATAAACTTTTAGGTGTTAGGTTTGGGGGCTGGACAGCTGTTAAGGAGATGTTGAAATTCATTGAAAGAGGGAAGCCAGTGGAGTGAGCACATTGGGAGGAAAACGCAGCATCTGACTGTGGGCCCACAGAGCCTGGAGACCTCCGGGCCCTGGAGTAAGAAACGGAGGGATGTGGATCTCAGCTCCATACTTGACCAGGCTTCAGAAGAGAAATCCTAACTAGAGAGACAGATAACCTTGAGATCCCGCAGGAGAGAACACAGAGCAAGGAGAAGACCAAGGGAAAGGCCCCGGGAACACTGGCATCTCAGGGACAGACAGAAGAAGAGTGCTCCCGGAGGCTGCCTCCAAGAGGCCGGACAGGCGGGAGGCAGACTAGCTCTTGGGCAAGCTGGGAAAGCGGGACTGACTGTAGAGACGTTTCTCCTGACGACACTGCCAGTCCCTCATGGGCAGTCACTGGGCCCCTCATCCAGGAGCTGTATTCTCACCTCCATGAAGCAAGAGAAAAAAATACGATGGGACAGATGAAGTACGTGCTCGAGATCAAAGAGCTGGAAGAGCACACCCCAATGAAGGCTAACTCCGGAGCCCCAACGTTCTTCCCATGCTTCCAACTCTACCCACGCACGTCCACCAGCAAAGTTAGTGCCAACGGCTAGTGTCTGACCATTTCCTGCAAGCAACACGCACCGGCTTCTCCACGTGCAGGAAGCCGGGGGTTCTTACATGCTTCTCGGGACGTGGGGTGCCCACACTCCGTCCTCCGTGGGAGTGTTTTGTGAGGCACAGTTGCATCTTGAGATGTTGAGCAACCCAGCCCAACCGGGGTCATTCCCTCTGCTGTCTATTGCACCAGCACCCCAAGTTCCCACGACGTCCTTTTACTTTTTCATTCTTGGTCCGGCGAGTGTCTGTCCGGGGTGCAGGGACTGCAGGGGAAACCTGGAGAGATCCCCTCAACCGCCTGCAAGTAGAGATGTCTGCGCATGGGCTGTGTGATAACACAGAACAGGGATATTGTCTCCTGATCAGTTAATGATCATTCGGAAAGGTTACTGAATAAGTGTTGCTAGGCAATGGCGGGGGGGGGGAGAGTAACGCTAAGTCAAGGATATGGATCCTGGGGGGGAAATCAACTTAATTCCACCAGGTCAGCTGGTAACTAAACACAGTGGATTCTGTGCCCCCAGCACCTCATTCGGGGGAGGCGCGTGATGTCCTAATATCGCAGCCCTGGCGGCCGCCGCCGGGCACTCCAGCTCCTGGAAGTATTCACTGCACCGGGCTAGTCTTGCCCGACTGGCATGTACCTGTGAGATGAGGCATCGCAGGAGGAATTACATGACAAAGAAGTGGCAGCTCGGGCATCAGTCATTTAGGCAGAGAGAACGGGAAGACCATAGAGCAACGTGCAGAGTTTACAGCAAGCCACAGTCTGGATTTACATTTAACGGGCCTGCATCTATCTGATGTTTACGTTCACGGGCAAGCCAAGGCGTGGGGAAAGGCGGACACTCAGGTTTTCTCAAATAAATTCAGGTCCCACATAGGAAAAATTTGCCAGTTGCTGGTTTAGACCAGGAATAAAGGTGGAGGGGCTTCTTAAATCTAGTTCTTACCACCTTCCCCCACTGGATGGGGGGGGGGGCGGGAAATCAGGTAAATTTCCAGACATGTTTCTAAGCCAGCCTACGGTCATCCAGTTCCCTAACATACACCAGAATAACACTCTAGACCAGACAATTTCTTAGAAACGCGTCATTTGGGAAAAGCTGAAATTTTCCAGCTTGCACTGAGGTTAGCCAAGCTACGCCCATCTGGCTCTTGCCTAGTGCTGTCTAAGGAGAAATCCGCCTGGGACCAGACTCTGCCTCTGTATCTCACAGGCACGAGGTGAGGTCTGGGCCTCCTGGGGAAGCAGAAGCAAGGTGCCAGGCCATCATCCAGCACTACGCAGCATCGCAGCTTGGCCGCACTTTCTCCTTAGCTGCTGAAGCCAGGGCCCACTGCGAGTGCGCACGAGGAGGGAAACCCCAGCACGCTCTGCAACCCTTAGGTGGACCAAGGATATCCCAACGCCTCTGAGATCCTCATGTGCCTCGGCTCAGGCTTCCTAACACAAAGCTCCCTACTGGAAGCAGCTCTCGGCTAGTCCGGGGGGTGAGGGGTTGGTTGGCGGGGAGACCTGCTGAGAAGCTAGGCCAGGCAGGTGGGAGCTGGGCGGGGGCAGGCCTCAGCTTCCTCCAACAGGAAAAGTTAGGCGAAGACGAATGGTCTTCAGGTGGATGGAGAGTGTCTGGGGGGCAGGCGGAGGTGTCACATGGCTAACCAGTTGGGGACACTGTCCTTGGCAGCAGCTCAGCAGACAGACACACAGAAGAGGAGGGCAAGGGATGGCCTCAAGGGAAAGGATCGAAAACCTTGAGGGTCAGAGAACTTTGTCTGAAACAGGTCGTGAAGATCAACTACCCGAGTAACTCCGTAAGGTGGGTAATTCTTAGGACAGGTTTTCTGGAGAAGAAAAGTCCTTTTTTTCCCCTCCCCCCCTCAATCTACTGAGGCTAAAGTAGCAAAGGAAAGGAGACACTTAATCCCAGAACTGGCAAGCTGCGTGTCGGCCCCGGGACTTTTCATACTGAAGTAAGACAAAGCGGTATTGAGTTTTCACATCCACAAGCTGTACCTGCTTCTAATGGAATCCGAGGCAACACCCAAAGAAACGAAATAATTCTTCCTTACATGCCTGTAAGAAGAAACGGATTCTGACCAAGCAGTTACAGAAGAGTTGAGAAAAGTATCAAACTGTACCTAGGTGTTACCTCTCTGGCTCTCGTAGCTTTAACCTCGCAGTTTTCATAAGTACAGAGGCATTAATGTTTGTGTCTGTCTAAATAAAGATCTCCAGTTTAATAGGAACCGCAGAGGAAACGGGGGGTCCCATTTCTCCCGACTGACCACGGTAAGGGAAGCCTTGCTGTTTGGATCTGAAAGGACGTGGCCAAGGCATCACCATTGAGCAGCACTGTCCCTTCATTTCACCCCTCCTTCCGAGGACAACGTTTTCCACCCTGGTGAGAGACCAGCTCCTCTGTGGAGCTTTTTAACCGGACAGATGATTAGCAGCTCTCCCTTGTCCACCAGAATCTCTGAAAATGGGGCCTGGGCCCCATATTTTCTTTCTTTTTGGATTTTTGTTTGTTTAATGAAAGAGGAAAGAGCCTCCTCACACACTTGTGGTGGGGGTCTGAACTAGCGCAATTCTTCTAGAGCTTACACTCTTTGATCCGGCATCTAGGAATTCCACTTCTGGGAATTTAAACATTAGATGTGCCATGCAAATATACAAATGGCATCCGAGGGAGAAAACAAGCTAACGGCACTTGTGAAATAAATTACGGCGCATCCAGACAGGATTTCATGAAGTTGGGAGATCTACATGCACTAATATGAAAACGTATCCAAAAGATATTATGTAAAACAAGGCAAGTTGCAGAACATCACGTATAGTGTATATTCATATGTTTCCATATTTCTATATACACTCTATATATGTGATCATTGTAAAATAGTCACAACTATGCATTTTTATAAACATATATCACTTTTATAAATATATGTGCCTACGAACACAAAGAAAATGTCTGGAAGAGTATCCAAGAAACTGTTAATAGGTAAATCTGTGAATGGGATATAGGCACAGTTCTGATTTTATTTTTAAATGATCATATATTACTTCCGTAATTTATTCCTGGGTAACGTTTTTCGAAAAAGGAAGAGAATTCACTGATGAGTCTCACGTGAAGTCGCAGCTGAGAACCAGTGGTCTAGAGGAAACAGCCCCTGTGGGTGCCAGCAGCTGGCACACTGGGGCTCCTAAGGAACCCACCCCCCACACCGGAGGGGAGCGTTCACACGGTCATACCTCTAACTTGCCAGGAGGTGGCGCGCCCGAGGAAATCACCCAGCTCCGCAGCCAAAACTTGTGAAAACCCACTTTTCATTAGCCCAAGTCTTTTTGCTCCTCTAAGGCCTATTTTACTTATGCCCAACGCATTCTTTCCCATTGCTTCCATAAAGAAAGGGAAGTTTACACATATTTATGCCATATGCATATTTTTTTTCATAGAGAACCACTGGTCATTCAATATATTCAAACACAACGCTGGGTATAGGTTTTCCTAAACGGAGCTGGCAGTGCTTGCTCAGACCCCCCTCCCGCTCTCCACTGTTTTCCCTGCTGTCTTGGCTCTGGTTCACTCCTCTCCTTATCTTATTCCAGAGTCAGTTCCACAAAGGCAGGCGGCAATCATCCGTGTGGGGCATCTGTTCTTCTGAATCTGTCCACACCTTGGGCCCAACACGAGCTGTGTGAGGCCCAGAGCAGCCTAGGGCAAGTGCCATGAATTTTCCTGCCCTCCCACTAACACTGATTTTCTGGGAGTGGGTGTGTTGCCACAGTAACTGTCAAGTCCCATCAATTATGCTGCCTCTAACCTCCCAACGTCTTCTTTAAACACTCCACGTTTCAGACACGTGACTCGGCCGCCCCGGGTGTTCAGAGCCCAGGCCCCTCGGTGCACCGATGTTTCCTTTATCTGGGTAGGAGGGAGTCAGTTGCTTTGTAGATTAATCACCATATATATTCTTTGTAGTCTCTTTTTTCCTTTATTTATTCCAGTCCCATGTCCCTTAACACTATGGTCTGAATTATTCCCTGTGCATATTTAATGGAAAAGAACTTTAATATCAGCCAAGGAAGACCCCAATGAGTCACTTAAGTGTATCCTTCCTATTGATATAATTTTCGCTCATTCTTTGAGACACAGTTCACGGATCACCTCCGATCTTCCCTGCACACCTCACTCAGGTCAGACCATCCCTGCCTTCCCGGTTCCAGCTTGTACATACCCTGTAACGCTCTTATTTATCTACCTCTCTGCAATTCCTAAGCGCTTCCAGTTCCAGGGGTGACGTCTTCCTCATGTCTGAATTCCCAACACCTAGTTCAGTGCCTGGTAAACATGTGGTTGGCCCACGGTGAATGCCTGGTGGTAAGAAAACGGATGAATGCACCTCCAAACCAACGTCCATTTGCTTGTGGTTCTCCGTGAATTCTTATTGTTGTTAAATAACGAAGACAGTGACATGAGGACTGTGCATCGGATGAGAAAGTGAGATCCAAAAAACAATACACAGAAATGCCTTCTTGAAGGGAGGCCACAGAAGGTTCACGCCCTGGGATTTTTCTACCACCCTCTTTTGTGTTCTTGTTTCTCAGACCCCAGAAGTGCATTGGAAGGGAGCCTCTCCGTCTGGGGAGGAGCCCCGAAGCCCGCAGGAGGAAGCCGCCGCGTTCCTCGAGTCCTCAGCAGCAGCCCGACATCTGGTCCGCACTCGGCAGAAGGGGCCGCATCCTCACACGATCTATTTTTGCATCGCAAACTGCTGATGCTTCTCTCGCACAACTTGCCTCCGGCGCAGGAAGGGGAAGGGAACTAATATTTACCAAGTGCCGCCATGTGCCCTGGGCCGATGCTTCACATACACAGCTCCCTTGAAGGCATTTCCCCGTGTTTTGAATCTGCGAGGGGCTCTCACCAAGCAAGTCTCTGAAAAGTGCACAGAGGTGAACGCTGAGTGAGCACCCCACCTCCCTTCACTCATCCAATGGGTGGCCAAGTGCAGAGCTGGTGGCCAGCCTGTCCATACAATCATGCGTACTTTTTTTTTAAATTTAATATTTTTTTATTGATTTTTTAGAGAGAAAGGGAGAGGGAGAGAAACACTGATGTGAGAGTGGAACATTGATCGGCTGCCTCCTGCACGCCCCCTACTGGGGAATCGAGCCTGCAACCCAGGCCTGTGTCCCGACTGGGAACTGAGCGGCACTGGCCAGGGCTGATGGATGCTATACTCAGAGAAAAATTGGTGCGCACTGCTGAGTGCCCGATTCTCAGGATTTCCCCATTCGGGAGAGAAAGCACACAGTAGTAATTGGCCATCACAGCCCCCACTCAGGATGGCCATTCTACGGGTGCCCCGATCACCCCACAGTCCTTGGGGGGAGCTGGCATCACAGCTCACGGTTGAGGCCTTCAGGCTGCATGAAGCCCCCCCTTTAAGGTCGGCTTTGTGCATCTGTCTGTTTTTCTTTGGCATGGAGGAAAGATCACTGCGGTGATCTGGCTTCTCCTGCGGTTAAGGAGTACTCCTTTCACATTCCAACAGAAACATCCAGGGAATCTGTGCAAAGAGCCACCTGCCCGCCCTCTGACAAAGTACAACCACCGGGAATGCAGCACTCCAACGAGCGAGGCTGCCTAGTTTTTTAACTGCACTCAAAATAGGCGCATTTAATACAAGGATGGATTAAGACCTCAGAAAACAGACTTGGAATTAGTACCGTTCACCCTTATGAGTGAATGAACATATTTCTCTTTTTTAAAAACTTCTCCAAGACCTCGACTGGTCTATAATTTTAAATTCATAAACAAGTAAGTTTATATATGAATATATATAGTAAACTCATCAAATTGCTAACTCTGGGTGGTAGGAAGAAGGGTGCTTGCTATATATTATTTTTATTTTTTTGTATCCTAAATCTTTCTCAAAATAATTTCTCAAATGCCTCGGTTGTGTGAATAACCTCCTGCACGCTTCTATCCGGGACCCTTGCTATCTTGCCCTGGGAGGAGGGATGGTTTCCCCTACAGACTGCTAAACTGAGACGCAGGAAGCTGGGGAACAGCAGCGCATGTGGGAAGGGTCAAAAACCTCCGGGCGTCGCCGGGGGGGTCACAGCATTTTCCCTGGTGTGGGCACACAGCGTGGAGGGGGCTTAGGATGAACTCCACCCAGGGACAACTGAGGACATCACAAATCCCAGGATCAGCCTGTCCCAACACATGCCCTGCTGCCCGGGCAGTGAGCCAGAGGGCAGGGCCTGCCCTCAGCATGCATCTCAGTGGTGGGCTAGGACCGCACACGCGTGGGCCGTGGGGGCCGTGGAAGCCCCTGTCCTCCTCGGCAGGGCCGTGTCTGCCTCAGCAACCCCAGCCACCGGCTGCTAAGGGCAGAAGCGCCACTCCATAAACCAATGGAAGCCTCCACTCGAAGTTAAGTCACGCCCCGACATGCCGCACGGAGAGGCATCCTGTTAGCCAAACAAATGTAAGTTGGTGTTTCCTAATACACATCCCTCGGCATTCTGCCCTTCGCCCCACCCAACGTGCAACTTCTCAACTCACTCAGTTAAAAATCACCCCTAAGAAGGTGCTCGATGTGTTTTAAGAACCCTTACAGGTGATCTTGGAACATGTAGGCTGGAGCTACTGACTTCCAGTTATGTCCGTCACTGAGGAGCCACCTGTATTTGTAAGAACCTGAATCCTCTTGTCTGAAAACACTCTTCCTCTCTGACTATTAAATAACCAATGAGAAAGCAGGAAAGGGTTCACCTAGGAGAGCAGCTCAGTGAAGCCTCGGAGGAGCCCTGACCTGTCACATGCCAGCAGGGGCCTGTCTGCACTTTGCCTGCTGAGACCACCCAGCCCCGAAGCTCGTCCTATCATCACGACCCTTCGCAAAGATGCACCGTGTTGAACTGAATTCTGCCAGCATCACTGAAGATATAAAGTGGGCACAGGAACTCTTTTAAAGTTAGTACTAATGAGAGTAAGGTCTTTGTCATTTCATTCACTGCAACAGTATGGATGGACCTGGAGAGCATTGTGCTAAGTGAAACAAGCCAGTCAGAGAAAGCAAGTACCTATGATTTCACTCACATGTGGAACCTAATGAACAAAGTAAACAAAAGAACAAAATAGAAAAAGACTCGTACAGAAAACAGACTGACAGCTGTCAGAAGGGAGGGGGATTATTCACATACCCAGACAATGGAATGGTGATTACCAGAGGGAAAGGGGGTGGGGGACGTAGAAGGTGGTAAAGGAGAGATAAATGGTGCTGGAAGGAGACTTGACTTGGAGTGGCGAACACAGAATACAATATACAGATGACGTATTATAGAACTGTACACCTGAAACCTATGTCATTTTAACCAATGTGACCCCAATACATTCAATAAAAACTGTTAGACTGAGTACTAACCGGGGTGCAAATCACATGCTTCAGTGCTAGAGATAAAAACCTCCTTAGTCCCTGCCTCTGAGAAACTTCCTGATAAAGTGCAGAGAGTCAACAGGCACCTACTAAGAGGACACAGAAACCCTTGGGCAGTTTGGAAGGTGTGTTTCACATACCTTCATCTGTTTTATGCAAAATGGAAAGATCCTGCAGGATTGAAAGACTCACACTGGCAGGGGGATAGTCCAAATTCAGGTCCAACCATGTAACCTATTTGATTTTCACAGTAGGCCAGACACGATGCATTCTGAATGCTAACTGTCCTGCCATTATGATGCACTAAGAAATGCACTGTGCATTGCTTCAGTTAATTATAAAATGAATTACATTCCCTGAACTCTTCCCCAACCGAGGGCAGGGTACAAGCCTCGCGGTGTTGTCTCCTGGCTGGGTGGCAAATGGCCACCAGCCAGGGCTTACACATTTACCGCGGGGAAGCGGATAATGTACAGTGGAGACCGGACACCCGACGCTGACGACAGATCATCTCGATCATCTGTCCCTCAAAAAAGAAACGTGCCTAAAAAGTACCAATCTCACTTATAAGGGGGAAGGGGAACAAAATTTCCAAATAAGCTTCTGAACTTCAACCCTTTCTCAATCCTTTCAGGAGAGACCTCTTGGAAACAGCAGGGCGGCTCTCATCTCTCCAATAACCTTATCTCACCTCGCCAGGGATGATTAATGGGATTGCAACAGTATTAGGCTGTGAAGTAGCCCTCTTTCCACCCCGCACTGAGCTTGTGCATCTACCGGCTATGTGAGAACTTGGCATTATTTTTAAAGCTAATTACCAGCAGGTTTCTGAGATGGGTGGAATGGGTTTCTGTCACCTCCCTTCTGCAGCGTAGGCAAGAATTTCACCAGGTGATGGGCAGGAGACAGCACCCTGGTCCCCGCAGCTCTGGGCAGCCTCCTCACTGTGGGGGCCTCCCGGGGTGGCCTGGCCCGAGCAGCACCAGCCTGGTATACGCACCTTGCCTGCACAGTTCCTCTAAGTCTTGATTCGTTGCTGTTCGGCTGGGTCATACTGACAGCAAAAGCAGCTGTCCAAGGCAGTCAGCGCCGGAATCGGCATAAGGCCTGGCGCTTGGGAGACCCCTATGGAATCCATGGGGAAGGACAAGTCTGTCAGTCGTTTCTTACAAGAGGGGTCTGTTTCATTGAGAAAAGAGCAGTCATATTCTTCCAATAAACCCTTGTTTTCTAGCCATTCTGACCTTTCTTAAGCAGGGTTTTTAAATTCTAAAATCAACTTTATTTCCGAACCCGGGTCCGGCTTCAGGCAGCCACCTGTGAGGACCGAGCGTGAGGGAACGCTGAAGTAAAAAAATCATACCACCTCCTCTTTTTGAAATGAGATATTTGCTTTACTGAATGTAAGCCAGTCAGCTTGCTCCCTGAGAAAAGCGAGAGGGAGATGGGAGTAGGGGTGGAGAGGGGAGGCTACTACAAAATCGCAAAAGCAATAAAAATAGACCAGTGAGGGAAAACTGAATGGAAGAGGTCCGTTTGTTTACTTTAACAGTTTGCCGCTCCAGGAGGCTTGCTGAAGTCCCTTCCTTCAATGGTTGGCCTCCGACCAACATCTGAAAAGTCTCAGATCTTTGGAAACAAAGATTTGGACAACGACGTTGTTTTATCTGGGAGGGTAACTCGTTGACTCAAGAGTTCCAGGACTTTGGTTTTGATGTTATTACCTTGGCCTACGTTTCTCTGTCCCGGGCGGGCGGTCCCGGGTGTGTTTACTGATTTAGCAAGGGAAACGGGAGAACCTGGGAGGGAGGAGGCATCTCTGCAGAGGAGGCGGCCACATTTAGCTGGATCGCCTTCTTACCTGGGCACCTTGAAGACAACAGGGATGGGAAAAGGTCACTGTGTTTCTAAAGGTCCTATCTCTCGACACTCATCAGAGGGAAACAACACTTCTCTAACTTACTCCCCAAATAGACACCACCGTGGATGTTCTGCCAAGGAGTGATGCGAAAGCGTGTTCCAGAGTGAAATGTAAGCTTGGCCCGGTGCCTGGCTCGCGGCTGTATTTTGCACAGAGAGCTGCAGGCTGGCGTAGCGAAGGAGCACATGTCTCTCCACGTGCCCGCAAGAGCCAGGCAGCCCAAGCAGATCTCTCTGTTTTAATAAAATAGACTGTACACACCAGCAGCCCTGGAAAAACGTGAGCCAGAGGGAAGGACCCGAGGAAACCCATGGCCCCGGCTGCACAGGGACCACGGATGCCTGCACACTTGGCTGTATCGGGGCCAGGCATCTCAGGCCTGCCAAACGCAACGGGGGAAAGGAGAAGGGGGTGAAAAGACATGTCCGTGGCTCAGGCGAATGCTGCTTAAGACGTAAAAATAATCCATCGAACATGATCCCATGCAAATGTTCATTCTTTCTCTGTAGGTAGGCCACGGATTGAAGTCCTTCGTGCACTTTCTCAGGATTTGCAGAAAACATGGGAGCCAAGGAACCTTCCCCGCAAAATGGAGATCACTCCCAATAAGGCAGGAGCTTGACCTCTAGGTTAAATTGGGTGTATTCTGGTCTGGTGTGAGGTGTGGCAAATACACATATTTCTACTCCCTTGTCCCACCAGGACCCGGCAAACGCAGTCAACTTTCTATGAACCTATGTAGCCATGGGGAGGGGCTCATAGCAACCCAAACAGTCACTGTGGGAAGGCCTGGACCTCGAGGAGCTTGCTTTTGTAGGCAATGCATGCCTCACTGCCACTGTGGCCTTGGCCTCCTCTGACCTCAGGAGGGATCCAGTGCTCAGTGTCTCAATCTACATTTAGGAGGGTGTGGTGCGAGGGTGAGGGAGTTCCATAGGCTGAGAAGGAAAGATGATTAGCTGCCCTGCTCATGGGGCTTCATTTCAACATATTAGGTCACCAACCTCCAGGACTTTCAAGTTCATTGTGCCTTCTAGCCAATCTGATCTTCCCAAGCTGGAGAGTGTGTTGGGGCCGAAAGCGGCTGGGGCCGACTGCCAGGACCCCAAGGGCCTTCTGAACCTCTTAGGGACAATGTTGGGGATTGCAGGATTTCAAGCGCCAATGGGCTCCTCTGGTTGAGAGGAGTGGAAGATTCTAGAAGACACTGCTCCTTTGCTCCCTGACCATGGGTAGGGAATCAGCCCAAACCAGCTAAATACCAAGCAGGCCGAGTGGAGGAGCACCTCCCAGGCCCATGGTGAGCCTTCCCCATGGTTAATCTGCAAACCGGTTAACCGACCTCAGGATATTGGAAGGTTAATCTTATGCAGAGCTCAAGTGCAGTCACTGGAAACAGTAGGAAATCGCAGTAGCAGAGGAAGTAAAAGATTCTCCGTAGCAATGTTTAACCCCGAGCCCACTGCACCTCGCTGCCCCACACGCTCCTAGACCCCTCCTTGTCTCATAGCAACCTTGATGCCAGGGAGCACATAGCAAGCCCATCAATAAAATGCAACTATTACCTCCCACTGATGCAGTTCATAGATGTAAACTCAGGTGACCTCTGGGGCATTGGGCTGGCTGTGGGAAGCATATTGGGGGAGCTGTGAAGAGCACCAAGTCCCCCCCTCAAGTGTTCTTTACAGAAAGAAACATGTGAAGAGTTTGAATATCACCAGGAAGGCAGATCAACACGAAGCACATTCCGAAGGTGACGAGAAACAGGCTTCAGAGCATGGGTCCCATTAGCATGGGTAATTGAAGGTCGCCCCAACCCTAAGTAGACTGGTGAACTCCCCAGTGCACTTCTGCCTTAAATAACAAGGAGCACAGGGTGTGCCGTACTGGGGGCCAGCCTCCTGGCCCTTCCAGCGGCGGGGTTTCCAGGGAATCCGCAGCTGTGACCACTGGCCACAGCCGGTGGGCTCTGTGGTTTGTCGCTGGAGCAGTGAGCACCGAGCCTGTGCTCCGCGGGACCCAGGGGAATCCTACGGGGCTGCTGGAATTACAGCTTCCGTCAACCTCGCAATTCCTGTCCTGTGACCAGGGAGCAGAATCAATAGGCTGCCCTTCTTCCATTCTCTCTGTTCAGCTAACCAGAATAAGCCTCACTCAGAGAGCAAAACAGGACGTGCCAGGGGCTTGGAAAAACACTTTTCCAGGACACAGGAAGTAGCACTGCCTGGGGCCTTGACTTTGTGCCCAGTGGAGGGACAAGCACTGAAGGATCTTCCCAACCTGCTCTGTCAGGACAGCAAATTACCTGGCACAAAGACTGTGCCACCTCGGCCCATGGCAGGCATCCTAATTAATCACAGAACTCTCTTCACTGAGCCCAGACCAGGCCTCCATCTGACAAGATGACATTCCAGGCACCTACGAGTCCACTGGCGACTCAGCTGTGAGGTGAGACAAAACCTATCCCGTGGGAGGTCCTGCAACTAGCCACCCAGGGGAGCAGCCCAGGAGCGCGGCTGGCCACACCCTTCCAGAAAAGCCGCCATCAGAAGACTGAGCTAGGGGCCTTGGGGGTTTTCCTTTTCTTGTTTAAAAATTATTTTCTCTGTCTAACAAACCACTGCTAAAAATTCCAAGCCTTAGGGCACTGATCCCAGCGAGATAACTTGCTTTCAGGGCTAGTCTGTAAGGCTGAACACCAGATGGAAACCAGTGGCCTCCTATTCAGAATGAAGGCCATTTTAAAAGAAATAACTTGATTTTAATGTTGCATTTTTCCCTCCAAAGATGTCAGATGTCTTTTGCTTTGCAGCTTAAGTTTCTGTGTGTGTGTTTTTTAATCCTCACTTGAGGATATTTTTCCCTTTGCTTTTCAGAGCACACGCGCACAAGTGAGTGAGCGAGCGAGCGAAACATTGATGTTACACATCAACTGGTTGCCTCCTGCACGGATCAAGCCTGCAACTGAGGTACATGCCCTTGACCAGAATCGATCCCAAGACACTTCAGTCTGCAGGCTGATGCTCTAACCACTGAGCCAAAACAGCTAGTTTTGGCTTAAGTTTTTAAACCCTGTCATACTTTATGGGAGGTAGAATCCATCCACTTGCTCGGGAGCAGTATCATTGCCCTATGAGGCTTGATAGTTCTGCACCAAAATTTGAATGCTAGTCTTCCAGTTCCTAGTAGTCGTAGGACAGAGCTAAAAACAACGCCCACGTTTTACAGAGAAGAAAACAGAGGGCCTGAGAGATTCAGTGACCCGTCCAGTGACACACAGCCTGATCCCGGCGAACCTGCCCTAGAGCCCAGAGCTCTTTGTGGATGGCCTACCTTGCGATTGTTGCTACAGGGTCTCCCCTCCTGCCACCTGAAACCCAATGGCAATAATAATGCTAACCCAGTTTATACTTTGATTGGACTTTCACTTTGCCAATTTCTAACTGGCTCTCTTATTTTATGTTGTGACATACTTGTCAGTTAGAAGGACACAGGCTGTTCCCATCTTGCAGATGAAGATGTAAAATCGAGACAGGCTGATGACTTACTTAGGGTTATACTTCTAATGAACACCATCGCTGGGACTATAAGTGAGATCCCTCCGTGGGCCTGAGGAAGCATCGGGGGTCTCTCAAAGGCTCAGCCCTGCAACTCAGAAACCTGGAAGTGAGGCTCCAAAGATCGAACTACAAGTATGTTTTAGAAAAGGATCTTTAAATACCAGATTTCCACTCTGAATTAAAACTTGCTGGGTGACAACTCTGCCCAGGCACAGTCCCGGTCAGTTTGCTGGTTAGCTCACTCAATGTCTTTTAACCCTCGTGACGACCCTGTGAAACATGCTGCCGCGTCCCAGGTGAGAAAGCGAGGGGTTCAGAATATACGTGACTTGTCCCGGGTATAATGGCTTCTCTGGAGACCTCTGACTCCAGATTCCATTTAGTTTAGCACCTAAAGGGTCTGACAGTGACGTGCTGATGCTATCAGGACTGTGTGTCTCTGAGTATCTCATGCAAGCTTGTTATTTCTGCCTTGAAAATGATTTCGTTCTGATCTCCATGGTTTTTGGCCACTGAGACAGGCCCAAATGTATTTTTAAGCTGCCTGTAATCAGAATGGAAGAGCTGATGAAGGAAAGAGGAAACATACTCTGGCAATGTTAGCCACACATTCAATCCTCTTGGGAGCAGACTGAAGTCCAGAACCAGTATCATTTCTAATATGAGCTGATTTCCTTCAACCTCGTACACTGAGCGCTTAGCACCATCCGGGCTTTAACACACAACCGGTATCGCTATGGTTTCATGTGTATTAGCTGATTTAACTTAGGCGCACTGGGTGTACTCTTTATAAAACTCAGAGACATTCGATTGGATGTAAAAATACACTGAGGGAGCTGTAGCTGGAATCAAACCTCCCCCTTCGTGTAAAAACCATGTCCGCACTTGTCTGCCAAATAATTTATTCCTGTTTTCTCAATTTCCTCATGGTTCCATTCCACTTCGACGGAAGGGTCCACCAAAAAGGAAAAACCCTGGTCACAGATCTCATAGCATGTTGGGAAAAGCTGAGCGCACCCAAGGAAAGGTAGAAGTTCCCTCTCACCCATGACCCAGCCGCGCAGGTCTTTTGGGCGCGGAGTCAGAGGGTGGGGGGGACGGAGATGAGAGGCGTCTCAGCGACGCTACCCAAGGCAGGGCCACGGACGGGGCGCGAGGCGCGGGGCATCTGTTCAGAGGCCAACACACGGCTGCTCGCCGCTCTGTCCCCCCCTTTCCCTACAGCGGCTTGGAAGGGGGGAGCAGTCCTGGGCCATCATTCCACAGCAGAAGATGGGCTCCCACCCACGCGTCCACAGGTGACTGTGTGGCGGAGGAAGGGACGAAGCAGTAACTGCCGCTCAGAGTAAGAGATGAAGCTCCCGTTCACCTAGTGAGCGCCCTTCGTGGGCTGTCCGCGCAGCGCCTGGTGGCTCCCCAGGGCGCTCGGAGCGGGTATCATCAGCCCCGCGCAGAGGAGGGAACAGGCAGGGGGGTCCCAGGGCGGGTGAACGGCGGGCCCAGGTCTCAGCGAGGCCGAGGGGTAGCCCCCGCAGGCTGCTGCCCGCCGGGAGAAGGGCAGAATGAGCGGAGGCTGCTCAGACAGGCCATTATTTCATTAGCGAAACTGCAGAGGAGACGGCATCCTGGGGGGTTGGTCTATGGCATCCTCTCTGATGGCAGGTAAATAAACCAAAATGCTCTTTTGATTCCATATAATAATATGAAAACTGAAGCTTGCAGGAATCAACGAATGAATGCATAAATGAGCTGAACAACAAACCGATGTTTCTCTTTCTCCCTCTCTCTCGAATCAATCAACAAAACATTTTTTAAATATGAAAAGTTAGTGGGGTGGGCAAAGTAGGGGGAGATACGGAGACAAGCTGCAACAATTTCATGGGAATACTAACCCAAATTACTGACATGCAGATGACAGAAGATCTCTTGCTGTTCAGTAATGTACACTGTAAACAACAGCATCAATTCATATGCACACAATTAGGGCTTTAATGCCTGTTTTGTACTCAGATAAGTGTGCCTCCCAAAATTATGTGTGCATAATTAATGTGTTTGGCAATATCTTTCTTTATGTAGGGACAATAATTTCAATGTAATCGATTCAAGATCAGATGATCACAAAATCTGAACCAATGCCATGTTACTGCCAAGCAAGCTTGCAGGTAAAAACAGAAATGGAATATAAATCAAGTCACATCGCTTCGTCACACCTAGTTTTCATAATCCTGAAACTTTCTGTCATTCATCTTCAAACTTCTACGGCATTCAACAACCAGGTACCACTACGTGGCTTGTTAGGTTTGGGTAAATTTCACTTACAATGCTAAAAAAATAACTTTTTTTTTTTTACATGGATGTAAATGTTTTTAAATTCAGTCAGGTGTTACTTGCCATTTGAAATAAAGATACTTTATATTCTACCAAGAAAAAAAGGTACCCATCTCCCCAGGGAAAGCACAGTAATATAAAGAAATTAGCTGGAATCAAATTCTATGAATTTCTTACAAAGTCAGTTCTACAAAATTATCTTTTCCTATTCTTAGAAGCTCTACTGGGGCTTTATTTCTATCTTTACATTTTATATTATCTATTCTTCCCTCTCTAAATCTTTCCATGGCCTTTGGTCTTTTAAAAGCAGTATTATTTTGATTGGCTCTGAGATGTCCATTCTACTTTTTTTTTTTTGGTAAGTTTTCTCTAGTAAAGGCCTCCATAATCTCCTCCAGCGATACGGAGGCCATGGCATAATGAATCCATTCTAAGGTGAATGAAGTCTTCTGTTCAATTCCTGGGGCAGGCAGAGTTTAGCTGCTGGCCACTCTCCTTGGAAGAACTCCGCCCCTCCTGGGGTACTGTGAGCTCTACTCTGGCTAATCCGATTACCGCACAGCAGAGGACCTTGTTCATCTGGTTTACAGCATGGATTCCCATTGGTCAGGGCCTGGTGGCGTCCTTCCCCAAGCAAGCCTTTGCCGTTCCCATTCAGTTCAAGTCAAGAGGCATTTATTGTGCATGAATGGACAGCCTTGCTTAACTCTTTCCATGAGGGGCAGAGCACCTACAGAGCAGCGATGACTTTCCTTCTCTGCTCTCCCGACCACGCCTGGGTTTCGCAGCAGACACCCAAGCACACTGCTTCCCAGAGCTAATTAGGAGAGAGAGCGTTGCTCTTTCCCACTCAGTGCGTTTCTGCCAAAGCATTTATTTCTGCCGATCCATTTATGCAATCCCACTTTCTGAGAGAACACTTTGTCACAGATGATTTAGTGTGGTGGCTCCCTCGAGCATCTCTCTGTAGCATGCACTCACTGCTTTCAGGAATCTAGGGTCTCCCGGGAAAGATTTGAGAGGGGAAGGGGTTTAATTAGCCATGAGCCATCTCTGATTATAAGACCCCAGATTCCACAGCAGCTTCCAAAAATCATTCATGAAAAACACAAAATCCTAGATTAAACTTCTCAAGACAAAACTTCTAGGAGCCTTGCGTGGCAGGGGAACTGTGTGACTTTTCAGGACAGAGAATGAGACTGGATCCCCATGATGAGTTGGATGGGTAGGGAGTTGAGACAATGACAGTATTTGTTAAAAGTCAGAAAAGAAGGAAAATGTTTCAGGAATTTTCACATTAAGTCATGGAGTGTGCGTATCCACCAGGAGCCAATGGAACAGAAACAAGTGCTGCCGATCTTTTCCCCCAACAGACACTCGATTCTGCCAGCACTCCTGTAATTGTCTACCATCCATAGCTGGAGGTGAAATTGCACACGTTGACTGTTATTTTTTATTTGAGTGAACCCGTCTGGGTTATGACAACTCCTCCAGCTCTCTGTCGTCTTGGCTGGATGTCAGAGCACACTTCAGGGGTACTTGAACAAGTCATTTCATGCTTGTGCCACTCAGCGGCTCCCATCCCTGCCCCCCAGGGCCTGTGCTCTCCCTCGAAGCGCCTTCCCTCCAGCAGCACCCCCGCCCCCACAGCTGCCATATCTCAGCGCCGTGTGCAATTAATTCCAGCTTCGGGAAAGAAGGAAGCCACAAATACAAGGTCAGGACTCAAGAATGCAAAACTGCAATAATGATTCCTTTGTCTCTCAGGAGTAAAATTAATAAGCTGGCCGGAAACATGGCTAAGTATTTTTAGCTTGATAGTCCTGCTGCAGGTAATCCTCACAGGCAAGTACTCTTTGTAACACCGAGGCAGCAATGCCTTCTTTCTCGCTTCTCTTTCTCTCACACAGACATACACACACACACCACACACACACACACTCTCACGGAAATCAGTTCCATATTCTTGTTTACAAACGTAGTGAGCTTTATAAAACAGAAGCATTTAAAAGTGATAAACGTTAGTGGGTTTGGGTTTATTAAGCTCTATTTTTCTACTCCTGTGACACCAGGCCTGCTTTTATAAGACTTTTAAATTCTGAACCATTCAAATCCTTCAAATTATTTCCTTGCCAAAGAAGTGTTTCCCCCAATCGCCCAAATTACGGGCTTCATAAGTGAAACCCAAACCCTGTGTTTTCACATTACTTTGTCTAGATCATTAGAACATTGTGTTTTGAAAAGCTGTTTGATGTTCAGGGCTGATTATTTATTTTCAAAACAATAATAATAAGGAAGTCCCGGTTTGCCAGAGGAAACTATTGTGAAGTATCTAAAAATGTTTCCAATCCAACCTTGAACCCAAGGGGAAATGTCCACATGCTACTTCCCTACTCAAAAAACCTTCCAGGGCTCCCTACCGCCTGCTGGATGGAGTTCAAGCGCTGGAGCCTGGCATTCCTGAGGCTGCCAGCCTGGCTGGCACCCACCCCTCCAGACTCATCTCCCTGACTCCCTCACATGAATTTCCTGCACCAGCCAAATTGGATCTACACCTTGTTCCCTAAACACCCCGTGGGCATTCCTGCTTTGACAACTCTGGCCGCACCATTGCCCACTCACCCTTCTGGCTCCTCCGCCTCTCACTCCAGGCCCAGCAGAAGGTCCAACTCTTCCAGGGAGCCTCGCCCCAGGCACTCTTGCCCTGGGCAGTAGCTGCTTCCTGTGAGGTCTGGCAGATCTTATTGTCTGAACTGCTCCCTTATTTATTTTGAACGTTTTTACTCACTTTCTTTCACTCTCCTCTTTACAATAGGTACTGGGGTCCTCCTTGTACCCATCGTTTGGCGCCGGGAACATGCTAGTTTGCCCTGTCACCCATCCTTTTACCTAAATGTTCTACTTTTTTCTACTACACTGCCACCTCCTTGAGACCAGCAGCCAAACTGTGCCCTTGTCTGTCTTCCCCGGGGTATGACACAAAGCAAAAGCCACTTCTGGGGACCGTCCAGAGGGCACCTTGCTCCAACAACTTCCTCTGTTATTTTCCAATCTTGATATCATTTACTAGAGAAAAGTAAGCAAACTGACTCGCGGCAGAGGTTGGCCTACTGTGTGCCAGGTGCCACCTTTGACCCTTTGTGTACGTTAGCTTTAGAAAGCTCACATAAACCCAGCAAAGATGCTGCTTTGCAGATGAGAAAGTGGAGGTTCAGAAAGAGCAAGGACTTGCCCAATAAAGGGCCATTTGGGGGAAGGAGGAATTATTGTTCTGGAATGCTATGCAAAGTCTTGCTAGTAAGCAAGACCTTTCTCCTCTCCCAGCTCCACCACGTGCCTTCACAGTTTCTTTACCATGAGGCCATTCCATTGCCTTCAAGCATAATTACTAATGCAACGGTAACATTGATTGATTGACTGACAGACTAGCAAATACGTCACGGAGAGATCTTCTAATCAGGAACTTCTTCGAATTGCATTTTGTTTCTTAGATTTTTTTTTAATCTCATGAGCCAGGAGGAATGAATAAAGATTACTGTTAGCAACCCACGGTTACCTAAACCTCAGAGGCTAAGAGGAGCAGACGAGACTTAGGTAGAGAAGCAGAGGAGAAGTTTAAATTGCTTGACCAAAGGCCCTAATAGGCTAGGAAGGGAAAAGCATGGAGACACTTGTGCTAGGCTGGTGCTAGTCCCCCCCTCCGAGAAATGCGATCAGATGGGAGCGAGGATGCCGGTACTGAGCACTTCCTGTGTGCAATCCCCTGAGGCACATCCAGCAATTGTTCCAAAGCTCCCGATGGGGAATCAGAAGCTCGGATCATTTAAACGGCCTGCCTGAGATCACGAGGAAGCAGGGTGGAGTTGGGGGTCCAGCCGGGTTTGCTTGCTTGTTGGATCTGAAACATCGCTACACCGCCCATATTCAAACTGTGTCTCAAACACAGAACAATCCGATGGACGCTGTGAAAGGTGAGCCAGCGGGCACCTACATCCTAAGAAAATTTAAGTTTATTCCAAAACACTGGCCCTGTGGCTTCAGGTCAACATTTGCTGGGGCAATACCAGGTATTATAATAAATGAAACATATGCTCACCTATTCCCATTACAGAATCGAATGCAGACCCTGTACCTCCCTGGCCCTCTCTCATATATTCTTTCCCAATGTTTTTTTTAAATCTTATTACTTCCCCTACTGCCTTCCCTCTTCCCTCTATTCTCACTGCTGAGACATAAAAAATGACTGCTGGGTAAAAGTGATTAGTGCTGGTTGGCAGCGAGGTTTCTGAGAAACCCAATAAATCACCGCTGTCTTTTCATCCCCTGGCTTCTACTTTAGGATGTTATCAAGGCCTTTATTCCTCCCGCCTCCCCCCGGCCTTTCCTTCTCCTCTACCTAGTTCTGTCTTCATATTGCTATTTTTCTAGTCTGGTAGGCACAGTGCTGAACTGGAAGGACTCTGCCAAGACCCTTGGCAGGAGCTGGCCTGCAGGAATCCTGCCCACCACCATGGCGCAGAGAAGACAGGGCCTCTGGGCAGACAGGCAGGAGAGAGGGCCAAGTTTGAGGTCTGGCTAGGATGCTGGAGAGAGCAGGTTTCCCTGGCATCTGAAGGGCCCTACAGAGCTCGGCTTTCTCATGCCAGGGTCAGCGTTACAGTTTCTCGCTGGCACTTGCTGCGCTTCGGTTCGCCTGGGAAGGGAAGCAAGCGTGGGGGCGGGGGGCGGAAGGCAGCCAGCACACCACCCAGAGCTGGGCGAGCTCCACAGGGCACAGCCACGTGCCTGAAGCACACGGGCAGGCGGGCAGGCAGCCAGGGCTGCTGGAGCTCTCACGAGAGCTGGGGGGGGTGGGCAGGGGGGCTGGGCACCAAGCTAGTGGCTGTTTCCACATGGGCAGGACAGGAGGTGCTAACCCAGAAGCAAGGTGGCTGGGCTAACACTGGAGGGGTGACTTGTCCTAATCCAGAATGAAGGAGGAAAGTCAAGCAGCTACAGAGAATACTGGGCATGCCGGAAAAAAAAAAAATGCATGTCCTATTTTTGCAGAGGGAAGGGGACTGAATGAAACAAATCCCAAATGAAGAGCAGAGGCTGGGAATGCAGTCAATCTTTTCCCTATGCCCATGCCACTGGCATCATAACAACAGCTCCAGGCATGGGGTATCCATATGCCACACACCACGCCATCCTCCGTCCTGTGCCATCTTATTGGACCCTGCTGAAACCCATGGGAGGGGGACCAGTTATGGTCTTCACTCTATTGATGAGTCAACTAAGGCTTAAAGAGATTGAGAAACTGACTCAAAGTTACACAGAAGGCCAGTGTGGGTCCAGGACGTGAACCCGAGTCCCTGGGTCCCCACCCTATGCTCTCAACAACCAACCTGACTTGCAGTTCACACACCTCTCTGAACACACCTCCTGCCAGAAGGCTGGGAACTACTATCCTGGGAGCATCACAGCAAAACAAAGCCGAGAGAACAGGGCCAGCCTCCTGCGCAGGGCTCGGTGGAAAAGATAAACTCTCAGAAGAAACAGAGAAAGGCCTGCCTGCCTCCAAAACAAAGCTGAGTGTCTCCCCTCGGCGATGGCCCTGGTCCCGATGCCCCTCCTGAGGCGCAGCTGTCAATCACGCCGCTCCCGGCCTGCAGGCTCCGACCTGCTGGACTGGACACCACAGACCCATCGCGTGGGAGGGGAGGGGAAACTGAAGCTTCGTCTCATGAGTTTGGGGAAAGCAAAAGAATGCTGGTCCCTCGGGAGGGCCTCCCTCATCCCAGAGCCACCAGCCCACAGCTCCCGCCATCACTCAGATCCCACGGCCAGCATTTACTTCCACACCAGAGCCCTCTCACAAGGAAGGTCAGCAGGGACGACGTCGATTCCCTCTTGCAAAGGTAGGCCGGGTTCTCCCCGACTTCCCCACTCTCCTATGCCCCCCCCTCCCCCCACCCCCACGGGAGGGTTTTCACGTCACTCCACCACCCACAGCCAGCCTCCACCCTAACCCAGGCTGTGCTCGGGCCTGGAGAGAGCCTCCTCAGTTCTCAGCTGGATGTGGGTGCAACGGTACAGGACACCCCCAAGCTATTCAGAGAAAAGCCACCAGAGAAAACGACCTCAACTCCGGCTTTACGAGCATGTGACGTAAAAAGAACTCTGCCCTTGTTTGCTATGGACGACTTTCCCTAAAGGGACTGCTGTCCTTAGAGCGAGTGCTCAGTCCTCGGGGCAAACAGACTCTTACTTTTCCAGAACCCCATGCTTCCCAGTACTGCCTCTGAAGGCACCTGAAACGCAATCACCGATGTGGTCAGGGTGACTCCTGCCGTCTCTGCTGGCCTGGGACGCCCAGGATGCCGCACCTCGATGACTGACAAGCCGTGCAGGCGGCGAGAGCACCGGGCAACCAGCACCCTTCTTCCTTCATCAGGACATCAGCCCAGAAAGCTGAGCATCACCCCAGGGCCGCAGGAGGTTCCGACGGGCCCCTGGGTTATTTCTTCAAGGAAAAGCACATTTCTCCAGATACTTGACTCATCTTTGATCAGACAGCTAGTCAGAGAAGTAAGGACAGGAACGCAGAACAGGAAAGGGGTTGGGGCAGTCGTGGTGGGTACAGTCACAGGGACGAGCGCCTTGTCGTTCCCGGACGCGTTCCGGGCAGACCCAGAAGTGCTTACTATGTCGCCTTACGGCTTCATTTCCTTTCAGCCAGGCAGGGAGCCCTAATGACACGATGCCACTGAGCATAACTTGAAAGATCCCAATAGCTGAAAACAAATGTTTAATAGAACTATTCTGAAATTGTCTCCCGATTAACCCAGTTCCCGAGTTTTACAAACTATACGTGTATAACTATGCTCTTATGAACATTATATTTCTTGAAACCTGATGTCCCCTGACAGTCTCGAAAGTGTTGCCACAGAGCATCCCAGGAGGTCAAAAGCATCCATGTGGGCGACAGGGTCTGGAATTAAGCCCCGAGTTTGCTGCCCACACTGACAGTCTACATCAATAGTCCTCAACAGGAGGCGATCGTGCCCCCAGGGGACATCTGGCAGCGACCGGATTCATTTTCACTTGTCACAGCTAAAGTGTGTGTGTGAGTGTGACTATGTGTGTGTGTTTATGTGTGTGAAAGTGAGTATGTGTGTCAGTGTGTGTGTGAGCATGTGTGTGTATGAGTTTGTATGTGTTTGTGTGTACGTGTGTGAACACGTCTTTAAACTTCCTACAATGCACAGGACAGTCCCCACAACAAAGACTTACCTGAAACATCAACACAGCCAAGGTTGAGAAATCCTGCTCTAGACTGAGATTATAATTCCCAGAACACTCAAGGCTACATCTGTGCTGTTCCCTTCTGAGGACTTACTTTCCTCAAGATTAACCTGGCATTTCTATTCTGGTCGCCACTGTGATTACATAGAACAGTAGGAACTTTCTCCTTTCCCAGGCTTGCTAGTGCCAGACCCTCCATCAGGTCCAGTCCCCTCCAGAATTTTATTCTGTATCATAATCTTTGTGATGATCAACACTGTGTAAACAGCAGAGGGGTATTTTATCTGCGTTTGGTATTTGAAGATGAGCTTTCACGTTTTTCCTCTTTTGTTAGGAGTATCATTGAGTTTTCAATTCAAAGAAAAAGATTATTTTGAAGTGTGTTTCCATGATAAAAAAACAACAAAAAAAAAACCCGACATGTAAATGAAGAGTTTGTTTGTAGATCCCAGGATCCCCTTTGATCCTAGTGCCTTTCCTTCCTCCGCAACCTAACAAAACACTGAAATTCAAGAGTCCTTCGCTATGGGCTGCAAATCTGACTGGGGCACCTCGCCTTCCTGAGTCAGATGAATGCTGATCCTAAGGAGCTCTGACAAATGACTGTTATGAAGCCTCCAACCCCCAAACCCTGGTTCTTGATTCTCACTAGGAAACCACAGTGTGGGAGCCCAATATCTTCATGCCTTTTGGGAAAAAATACAGTATCTCTAACGTGGTATATCTTGTATTTGGCAGAGGACTGAGACATACTTCTCAATTGACTGCAAGTGTTAGGGGTCAAACACCCCAACTCAATAACTATTGGTCCAAATCTCCTGATATTTCTCTCCAGAAGAAGTTATACACTATACCTAATTACTCTAAGAAGGTATTTCAGGAGACAGGGATTGAAATAAATGATGCAAGTTGACACACTTATCACAACTTTCGTAGCTGCTCTAATAGAACATGTGTGCTGGTCATTGGACTTATACCTATTACCTCTAATTTCCACAAGAACTCAATCAAACAGAAATGATACCATTCTCCACAAAGGGAAACTGAGGCTCTGATTGGCTGTCACTTCGTAAGGTCACGCAGCTACAAAACGGCAGGTCCTATTCTGCAGAGCAGAATGGCTGGGGCACAACTGTCCCTTCTCCCTGGGGCTCTGTCCCCTTCTCCTTGATTTCCCCCCACTTTGAATGGTTATTTCGCTGCTTGTCTGCTGTGGGGAAAAAGATGACAGTGACGCTGTATGTTCTTAGTAACAGGGGCTCAGGTTCACATAAAGGAGTATTTCCCCAAGCTTCTGCAGCCTCCTGGGTGGTCACAGGTTAAGACTTGATTCCATTCCAGCCCGTAGCCCTGAGTGATCATTCAGAGTAGGTGCTGGAGAAGGGGCCAGCACAGAGAGATATGAATGGGAGACCTTTAACCCCAATACTAATATTTCAAGGCAGGGGTGTGCTCTTCCTCCTTTGCCTCATTTCCTTCGTTTTAATCTTGCTCTGTGTGTCACAGAAATTCTACACGCGTTGAGGACGCCAGGTTCAGGAATGATCTCTCGCACAAGTCTCCCATTGTCCTGCTTTCTGTCTCCCCCGCAGCGAAGGCCCTCAGCTCCCCGACCTTCCTGGCAATTTATCTGGCTGAATCTTTGTTCCTGGTTACCTGTGCACATAAAACGGTCTTTCTTCCTGTTCATTTTGCACTACAGGGTGCTAAAGGCGTGAAGCCACAGCTGCCTCAACTTGTGTTTATGTCTCAGCATTCAGCAGTGGGTTTTGAAGTACTGGTCATTTTGGGTGATGGTTTTTGTAATATTTCAACACCATGTACAGCCGACCTTGTGGTCTTGCGGGCTTTGATAAAAAGTGGATTAAGTGTGCTAGACAGATGAAAATGAAAAAAGGACATGTAAGAACAATTTGGTTTATAGGAATACTGAAGAGAGAAATATGGGGCCTAGTTGCTGAAAAAGGCTAAGCCACGCTTAACATGAGAGCTGCTTTGAGAATCAATTTCTCAACCATGACAACACGAGATGAAATGATAAAAAACCTATCTGCTCCACACTCCTACCTCACATATTTTTTCCTTTAGGCCAGACAATAGTGAATGTAGGTAAACCACAGCTTTATAGACAGTCCACCCAAATCATTCAGCAGGAGCCTATTATCTGTGTAGTTGGGGGTGTGGAAAAGAGACAGGAGATTGGATGGATGCCTGAATTGCCTAAATCATGAACTGTAAGTTGGTATTACTTAACCTGCAGTCCTTGGATCAGCTGCATCAGAATCCCCCAGGGAGCTGGTTAAAAATGCATATTCCTGGGCCCTGACCCCAGACCTGAAAAAAATCAGCATTTCTAGGATAGGTCCATAGAATCTGCATTTAGCTGACTCTCTGGGTGATAAAGATGCTCACTGAAGCTGGACGACCACCGCAGTGGGCGAATCGCAGGGTGGGGGCAAAAGTAGGTTTATAGTTGAGAGTACACGGAACAGCCTATTCTTGTATTATTACTACTTATTAATTATTGCAGCATCTCCCACAAGAACAACTGTGCACCTCCTTTTTCCCCACCCAGTCCGAGGCTCCTCTCTGAGAGTGAGCTGAGCCCCCGTGAAGATGTCTGCGCCGCCCGCATCCTGCCCTCCTGTTGGCCTCCCCCCGCCCGGAGGGGAGCCTTCTAGGCTTTACCTGGTCTGATGGGGCTCTGCATGCAGGTCGGGGACGGGATGGCGGCGTGGATGGGCGCAGAGGCCCGGCTGCTGAGGTCCATGACGGAGGGGGGCGCTGCGGCCGGCGGCAGCCCCGGGGGGTGAGGGCTGTGGTCCTGCTGAGGGCTGGGGGGGATGCCGTTTTCCGACAGAAACTCCTCCAGGTCCATGTACTCCAGCTGGAAAGTGTCTCCGTCATAGGGAAGGGTTTTGTCCCACAAGGTGGGTCCCAAGAACGCCGACTGGGGGACGGGCGGGCTGTGACCCTCATCATCCAGCTTCTTTTCCTTGTCTTTGTCTTTATTAAACGCTGCAGGGAGAGAGAGGGGAGAGCTGGACTTTAACAAAGAAAACGCGCCGCTTTTTCACCACCTCCCCTGGCCTCTGCTACAAAGCTGCTGGTCACAAACACCGGGCTTGTCTGGCTGCTGCCTTTGTGGATCTAGAGTTAAAAGTTCAGGCAGGACATGGATCTCTGCCTGTTTTTCAACATCTTCCTATTTACTTTGGGAAGAAAGTGCCAGTCCTTGGGACAGGGCTGCAGACTGCTCTAGGTTTTCAACAAGACAGCAGTCTTCAGGGCATGATTTGAGGAGGCAAATAATTTAAATCCACAGTGGGAAAATAACACTTGCAATTACATACAACTGCTATGGTTTGGGTTTTTGTATTTTAAGAAAGCAGGCAATAACCAGGCATGATTTAGCATCTAGGAAAGTCATTATAGTAACAATATGAAGTTGTTCAGATGTGGAAAGCCGGTGAGTTGGTGATTCTAGTTCTGCTAAAGCAGGGACTCTCCACCTTTCTTTGAAACCATGTATTGAGCACCTACTATATACCTGGTTCTTTCCATATGTTATCTCCAAAAATCTCACAGTCAACTTGCAAATAGCAATTATCCCCATTTACAATGAAGAAATGGAGGCTCTGAGCCTTGAGGGAACTTGACTAATACCTCATATTGGTAAGGAAGAAAACATCTCCTGAGCTCACAGGCGTTTGCTTCTAAAGCCACTGAGCTACGCTGTATTTTACAGAAGCAGGTGTTTTTTTTAAAAAAAACACACAAACACAGAGTGTTTTCTTCCTCTACTTTCCCCAAACACATAAATATGACCCAATTCACAAACACTATACACATTTGCAACCTGTTAAAAGCACAACTGACGGGAAAGGTAGTTACTCTACATACCTATGATGGAGGTGCGCAGCTATTTCTACCTGGAAGCATTGCCTCACCCCATGAGGGCTTTAACCAGCGCTCTGGATTTTGCCAAGTCTAGTGCTCAGGCGCCAGTGGAATCTGGGATTAAGGAATTTGGTTTCTGAGTTTCTTCCCCAGAGAAACAGCCTCCACCGCCATCCACTCTAATCCCCTACAGTCTCATCTCCTGAGAATGTGACTTAAAACACCCACGGATGCAAAAAAGATTGCAGGCAGCACCTTCCTCCCAAGTGCTACTCCTTAAAGGAGAGTCACAAGGAAAGCTGTGCTCTGCAGGCGGAGAACCAAACCCCTCAACTTTTGCAATGCAACAGGTTGCATTTCTAGGCGAGGAGATGCCAGTACTCCCCGAGCTATGTGTAGCCAAAGGATCCTTCAAGACTTTGCACTCTGAGCCCCACGGCCCGAATTTGCTGCTGTGATAGAGAAAGCAAGAATCCGCATCAGCCCAAAGGACAAGTCCCTGGCGGCCCCGGCCCGTCCGTCCAGCCCCTCGGGTCCCGCTGCAGCCAAGGCTGCCTGGGGGAAGGTCTGGGACTTACCAAGAAAGGGCTCGAGCCAGAGGAGGCTCCTGCGCGGTTCCACGTGAGCCTGCTCCTCTCTCCCCTCCCACCAAGAAAGCGCACCGGGAAAGTGTCAGCGCTGGAGGCGTGCACGGCTTCCCGCCGAGAGACACCCCCTCCTGCAAGCACCCCCCCTTTCTCAAATACTCTTCACCGGAGAACGCGCGTCTCCGATCACACCTCGCGAGTGCCAAATCCTAACTAATAACAGAAGCAATGACAGGACCCCAATACCCGGCCTGGGCAGGGGGATCCCCCCTTCGAGCCCCCACCCCGACGGAAGCAAGCCCCCCGATTGCACCTCCCCAGCGGGAGCAGCTCTGCCCTGGCGCAGGCGGCTTCACCCCGCGGGCGGAGGGGCCTCGATGCGGGAAACACTGACCTGTCAAGTTCCAGCTCCCACCTGCGCCGCCGGAGCGGGACCCCGCGAGGCCCGGCCGGGTCCCCAGCGCTATTTTAAACGTTGCTCAGGGAGGGGGGGGTCCCCGTTTTCCCAGGAGGGGTGGGGTGATGGGTGAGCTCCTCTATTTCATCAAAGCAGGGCCAGGGTGCCTGGGGACTGAGGGAGATGGATGCTCCAGCGAGCGAGCTAGCTAGCGGGGTGCCCTGCGGCGACGGGGGGCCCACGGAGCGTCCGTCCATTCCCAGAGCGGGACGGGCGGGAGGGCAGCGCTCACCGTCTTCAGGATGAAGGGGGAGCTTCAGCGGGTTCTCCAGCAAGGACCTGAGCACGCCGTAGGGAGGCGGGATAAAGGTGGGGTTCAGGGGGAGCGGTCGGGACATTTTCTCCATCGCGATGCAATTTTTTTTTCTTTAAAAAAAAAAAAGCCCCCCCCAAAATGTTGCTGAGCTTTTTCCTCCGTCCTTTGCCAAAAGTACTCGTTTGGAGACAAGGGAAGAAAAAATTTACTTATATCTTTATAAATGCATCTGCATAAAAAAAAAAAATAAAAATGAAAACAAAAAACTTTCAGGTTTCCAGTGCAGACGGTCTCCGGAGAGCGCGCCCAAGGCCCGCCGGCTCCTCGGCGACGTGCGGGATGCTCTTACCTGTCTTGAACCCACCGTCTTGCAAAATGTTCAAAATTGCAAAAAAGAAAGACAAAATATGCAGACGGCCGCAGAAGGGCGGAAGACACCGCGCCGGCGCTGCCCGGTCGCGCCCGCACCCGAGGCCGCGCGCGGTCCCACCCCACCCCCCTCCCCGAGCCCGCGGCCGCTGCTCCCCCGCGCTCCGCGGCCCCGCAGCGCCGGGCTCAGCGCGTCCGGCCGCCCACGTGCCGCGGCCCTGACAAGAGTGACGTCAGGGCCCGCACCGCGCGCGGATAGGCGTACAGGGGGCGGGGCCGCTCGCGGCTCCGCCCCCCGCACCGCCCTCCGCGGAGGCGTGTTTAGCGTCGTCGCCCGCGCGGATTTTCCGGGACCCTGCGGAGCGGGCAGATTGCGAAGGGATAGGATTGACACCCAGGACCTAAGCCCTGGGTTGAGAATCTGATTTTTTCGGAAGAGGAGTGAGGGGTTTATGTCAGTAGTTTTCAACCTGCGAATAACCTGAGGAGTTAAAAAAAAAAATCCAGATGCCCAGGCCGCATCCCAGATCAATTAAGTCAGAGCTCTGCGCTGATGTCCAGGCATCAGAGCTTTTAAAGCTCCCCGGGGGTTCCAATGAGCAGTCGAGTTTGCAAACGACGTTGAAGGTAGATACTCTAAATATTTCTCCTGCCCCCAGCAAGCTTAGGAACCTCCCTCTCCTCACTCGGTCCCTAGATCAACAAAAATAGCTACTTACTGGCAGTTCTGATAAGATGCAAAAAGTAGAGTGGAGAGGGGAGCCCGGGAAGGAGCGCTTTCTACTGCTTCCCACGCGGTCAGGGGGATTAACCGGGACACACAGTTGCCCCAAACTGAGTGAGGGCAGGAGGAGACACACACACTGAACGGGATTTTAGGAATATTTGCTCCCGGAGAGTACAGATGGCCATCCGCGGTCTGCATGGTAATGAAATAATTTTGTAAAGTATTCCTAATGGGGGGGTCTCAGCGTTGACTGCCATAGCGCCCGGTCTCCCTCTGTCTGTATGACCAACTGCATGGCTGGTGGCCCTGGAGTGCTCTGTGCACCCCTGACCCTGTGTGGGTGGAACCCCCTCCCCACCTGAGTGGTCCCCAGCCATGGCATCCAGGCCTCAGAGCTCCAGGCAAGCAGGTTCTTCCCTTCACCCCCTGCATCTCCTCACGAAGACCCTGGTAGCAGGATCTGGGGAGGGTCTGCAAGAAGGAATGGGCACAAATGAAAGAAAATGTTCTTTCAGTGAGATATAAAGGCCTTCTCAATAGAGGCCTCCACAGAGGCTCTATCCCTGGGGTGGGAGTCTTGGTGCGTTCTGCTTCCCTGGAAGACCCACAAAGGATGGCCTTTGGTTTTACTTTAAAATGTTTTAGTACTTTCTAGGGTGATGAAAGTATTCTGGGTCTTGAAAGGAGTGCAGGTTACGCAAGTATGTATACATTTGTCTAAACCAACTAGACGACATACTTAAGATCTGAGCACTTCACTGTTTGTAAATCATACTTCAATAAAACAAAAATAAAAATAAAGCAACGAAAGAAAAAGAAGAAATCTCCTTGTTGGAAAAACTCAAACGAATAAATATACAAAGAAGATTTGACAAGTCCATGGAAAACCCTTCAATGGTCTCTTAGGGGAGGGAAGGAAGGATAGCAAAGGCCCCCGAGGTGTGGGGCTCTTCCAAAAATAGCAATGACCATAGAAGAAAGGTCTCTCAAAACCAAGTTCCTAAAAGATGCCAGCACAGCCCCGCTTTGCCCTGAAGCTCTGGCCCTCAGCCTCCCACCCAGTCACTGGTTTCCACCTGTCCCTTCCTTTGAGAGTTTCATTGTGAGGTTGGGTACAGAAGCCTTTTCCTCTGCCCAGTGGGGGCAGAAGTGAGGCAGTGTCTTGACACCGGGCCCTGCAGGTCTAGAGAGATCTTTGCAGGATCTCAGATCCCCTGTGGGTGTGAAGCCTAGTTGAGCACACAATGCCCGCCACTGTGCCCAACCAGGGCCGGGAGCCTGGGGTGGATGGAGGTGAACACGCAGGGTTGAAGGGCTTTCTATGCCAGTGAACCAAGCCTCTAGATGAACCTGTTTATCTTGTTGCCAGAGAGGGCACTGGATCGGGAGAATTAATTCAGAAGTGAAAGGCATCACGTGCAAGTTCAGCTGGATACGCCTAACGCAGCTTATCCCATCTCTCCCTCCTGAAACCTCCAACTCAACTAAAACCCCAACCAGGAAAATTATATTTAACTAGCTTAACTACTGGAGATATTCCAATCAATCTGCTTGGTGCAGGAACAGACAAGCCAAAAGCAATAAAACACGGGCTGGGAATACTGAGCTCTCCTCCGAAGGATGACTGGTGTAAAGGACTGTGACAGGCTCCCCTAGCCCTGCTCCGAGTCCCTGGTGCTCTAGCAGACTTCGGTGGGAACGGCTAAGACAGACGGATATAAAAGGTAGTAAGGCAGGATGCGTGTGCTTAAGGCAGAGGCCTAGCATGTGATAGGAAGGAAGGTGAAGGACACGTGTAGAAGAGAAAGAAAAGAAAACCCGTGTGGCTTAGTAGAAAAAGCATCGTCCCGTGCACCAGGAAGGCGCCGGTTCCATTCCAGGTCAGGGCACATGCCCGGGTTACAGGCCTGTGTGTCTGTTTATTTAGTCCATGATATTAGGGCTACCTTCCATCCTAACACACATGTCCTTTTTTTGTCTCGCCCTTTTCTCCCTCGCTCCAGGGCAGCCACCTTCCATTGTTCTCAGTCTCCAAGAGAAATCCAAGGTAGAAGTTCAATGAAAAGTCAAATACGGCAAATTCCAAACGGCCCCTTCGCCAGAGGAGGGAAGGGATGCCCACTCCCTGTACCTTAGTAAGGAGCGAGAAATAGAAGTGAGTGGGTTAATTACCACTTTAAAATTATTTCAAATCTGGGGATATAGCTGAACTAGAGACCGTTGAGCTAGAGAGACAAGGAATTGTCACGACTCAGAAGCTAGTCTTCAATTTGCTCAGGATCTGGGGTCCATCAGGCTGAGCAAAATCAATGTACCTCAACCACACTCTAAAATATAATTTCCAGGCTGCATGGCAGGTTCTTTTAGGTGCAAAGAAAATATCAGGCCAGATATCTTGAGGTGATGGGAATGTACTGTTAGGCTAAACAGACAAGAGAGGAAGCCTCCAAATCCCCACTAAGGGAATCCAGGCCATCACGGACCGAGTTCTTGAGTGGCCAGTGCCTCCTGCAGACCTGGGAGAATTGGCACAATGGCCTTTCTTCATCCAAAACTGCAGGACCAGCTTCCCTCCATTCATTGTGTCTCCATCCCCGAAGGTCTGACCCCTAGACGCTGTCACCATCTTACATGGAGTCCTTGCACTGGGCGGGGTTTCCCGTGAGCCATCTCACAAGTGATTGGCCAACCTTATGTGGGCATCTTTGTTGGGACATTGGTAACTGGTTCCATTACTAGAGGCCCAGGCATCTGGTTTAAATCCCGACACGTGGCACAAAGCAAGTGCAACCAGATTAGCTCGGCACGCCAGGGATGTTGAATTTCATGCAATACTTAAAACTTTGTGTCAGCTGGACAGTGTCCTCCCTGCCCTGCCCCGTGGGGACACTCTCCATGGGAGCTTTCTTGCTGACCACGGAATCGCAGCAAGGCATGTGAGCTGGATGGCCTTAATGACATCACACAGCCTCCCTGCGACTTCTTTCCAGCTGAGTGACTGTGTGGATGCAGACATTCCCATCACCAGGAGTTGGAGCTCAGGTGAGAGAAGTCGGAAAAGGGTCCTGCTTGGCCAGAGGTGGTTTCAGATCTTCTCTCTCACGCGAACAGACACGCTCTGGGGTTACTTCATTCCCACTGATCCCCGCTCGCAGGCATCACATCTGCTGGCCCTTGCACAGCGCTGGACACCGCTCTTACTGGGCTCCTACCACTCTCTTCCCCATCTGTTCAGGCCTTTTTGTGTGTGTCAGGCGGGGAACATTAAGATTGATGGGCTTTCCGCAGGTCTGCCTTCCTGAGACCACCCCCTACTCCCCTCCCCTCAGTGTAGAACACACCGCCGGAGGGCTGTGCTGGGCCCAGGGCTGTGCTGGGTGCCGAGGGGTAAAGCACAGAGAAGCCTGGGGTTCCCTGCAGTCAGGTGAGGAGACAACCACCTAACCAGACGCCCACCTCAGCGTGTTATGGATCATCCACAGGCAAAAAGGGAGCGTGAGCAGGGAAGTAACTAACCGCCTAGGGGGCTTGGGGAAGTCGTCACTGGGGGCCACAAGGAGGGCTTTGTAGAAAGAGTAGGAGTAGATCAGGGAGGTGAGGAATGGGAGAGACGTGTACAGGGCACACAGGCTTGGAAGAGCACAGTCGGAACTACAGCTGTTAGTTCTCTGGGATGCAAAGTTTACTAGAGGGGGAATAATACTGATGATCGTAACAATAACAACTACTAGCCGCAGAGCACTGGTGGGGCCAGGCCCTGTGCAAAGGGCTTCGGGTGCATCACTAAAGCCCATTTCAAATCGACCCTATGAGACAGGTGTTAACACTTATGGATGAAAGGTCTTGGTTGTGTCTTAAAGTAGCCACAGGGCCGCAGGCAAACGGGGAGCTCTGGAAGCCCACTCCTAGCCTCCCCTTCTCTTGCTTCTCTCTGCGTTGTCTTCTTTCTCTCTCTGCAAACAGGCCTCAACCACACACACACACACACACACACACACACACACACACACACACACGATCTGGCTCCGAAACATCAATAGTGCTGAAGCTGAGAAACCCTGGTCTACCTGAATACTGAGCCCCGGCTACCCTGCACTGCCTGCCTCGTAGGGGCTCTCACCTTGGCCGCTGGTGGGTCCCTGGTCTCCTGCCCACACTTTTACAAAGTCTTGGGTTATTTCAACCTCATTCTTTATATTTAGATTCTTACGGTTTCTCCATCAGAGAGTGGCTACCTTGTTTCCAAGTGCTGGGTTCAACTTTCACTAACTACATATGCTTGTTGATGAAATGCAAGACCGTGGACAAACTGAACTCACACCCTGCTGGGTTTGCGTTGTAGCCAAACTAAAGCTAGGGGTCCAAATAAAATGCTCTCACTGTACGAGGATTGCAGACTATGTCTCCCAAGACCTGTTCTTCCATGAAAAGAAATGGATTTACAATGAGATGATCATTTTCTTTCATCTCTCGCCTTGGTTATTTTGGCCAAAGAGACTAGGCCTATCTGTGGCCATGGAAAGATTCTTTGGGGGTGGAGCTGGTGAATTTGCCTCTGTCCTGTGTTCTTTTAGGTGATGGTCTGCCAGGTGTGACCGCAAGAGGAGACACGGGGGAGGCTCAGGGAAAAAAGCTCATTATACAGACGGGTCCTAGGAACAGGATGCGTGGCACGCCGCACGGGGCCACATGGGGAAGCACCAGCATCGGTCAGGAGGCAGAAGGGACATGGGCTCCGGGGGAGCCAAGGCCAAGGCCTTCGTTAGTTTCCACGGGAAAAGCAAGGCAGAACAAACAGTTTAGGACTGGCTAGTTTGAGTCATTTTGGGTGGGTGGTCCCCGGCTGCCTGGTGCCTGGCCCCGGGGTGATGAAGGCAGAATAGCATTGCCTCCTGAGATGTATGGCCGGATAGAAGAGAAAGGACCCGGGACTGGCTAGTTTGCCATCAAAGGCATGCTCCCAGCTGAGTCTTTGCTATCTCCAAGAACTGCCTAGTCCTGAGAGGGATAGTGTCCTCTGCCCGCCCCAGCCAGAAAGGTTTTTAAGATGTCAAACCATCATTATATACTTAAAATAAAATACATAAACAATGCGGCCTGGCTAGCACAATTTTCTAACGCAGCTGAGTAAGCTTAGAGGTCACAGTCACACAGCAAGTCCCAAATATCTGAGAATCTTTGCAATATAATCTTAATACAATCCCTCTTTCCTCCTACCCTCAAATAAACCAACTCTTCCTCTTGCCATTTCCCTCCCTCCCGTAGTGGCATCGATTCGCCCGGTCGTCGCGTTAAAAGCTGCAGATCTGGCCTTGCTTTCTTCTTCACTCCCCAAGGTGACGTTTTGAGAACGAAATGCAATATTTAACATCAAAGACGGAGCCTGACTATTCTCAGAAATATCCTCTCCTTTCTCTCCTGTCACTGCTTTTGTTAAGACTTCTGTTCAGCTCTCCCTTGGAGGATTCCAACAGCCTCCTTACTTACTGCTCTCTTTGCACTTTCCCCCTGCAGTCCCATCTCCAGACAGTCGTCCACCAGAATCATCTTCCAAAAGTACTGATTCAATGTTATCTTTTTCTTGCTCATGAGCCTTCAGTGTCTCCACACTACATGTAGAATAAAACCCATGCTCTTAGGCAGTAGATGACCACCAGTCTCCCCTCATTTCCAGCTCCTGCCCACTCCCCAGCCCCCCACCTGTACCCCACCCCACCAGCAGGAGGCAGCAGGCGGTGTTTGGGCAGCAGATGCCCGGAGCTCACATCCTGGCTCCACCACCTGTGAGCTGGGCGACCTCGGGCAAGTCACTTAGCTTCTTGGTGCTCCCGTTTGCTCCACTATAAGATGAGAACGGCGGTGGTACGGACCTCACAGGTGAGGGTTCGACGCGTTGATGCACGTAAAGAACTTACGCGACTGCCAGGCACAAAGTATAAGCTCAATAAACACTTCCATGCTTTCACATTTCACGCCTGCTCCCTTTCCTCCTCCGATAAACGCCCCCCCCAACCTTTGGTGCTCGGCCCAGCTGCCACTCTTAGGGGCAGCCTTCCCGACGCCTTCAGAAAAAAAATAGTCCTCCTGTGTGCTCCTGAAATGCTTGCCTGCATATCCAAGCCCCCCACCGCTGCCGGAGGGTGTGGCTCTTTCCCCTTGATGTTCCTCACGATGCCTGACACTTTCTCTACACAGAAGACATCCGATAGCTATTTGAAGGTGTGACTGTAGAGATTTCACGGGGGTAACACCGACATTTCGAGTCATCTGCCCGGGTCATCTGAAGTTGCTGATCACTTTGCCTACGCATCGTTTTCTCCAGCTCTCCCATTCTGACCATTCTGACCCGCCTTCCTTGGAAGGAGTGAACTATAGTATAGTTTACAGTTTTCAGTAGCTTGGTTCTTCCTCTCCGCCTGTCAGCTTTTATCCAAATCTGAACCTTAATCGTGTTTGTTATCAGCGCTTCCCAGATTCTCCATTACCTCTCCAGCTTGGGTTTCTGTTTACCTGCTGAGGCTAAACCTTGATCACTCAGTTCTCCTTCCTGGTTGGTTTCTGCACAGGCTGAATCGGAAAGCTTTCCTGTCCCATGAGACCTGTCACCATGTTTTCAGACCTGTCGCCGTGTCTACAGTTGCTACACAGTCAATGCTTAAGTAATTATAAGTTTCCAATAACCTGTAATCTGGGTATCTCATATCACTGCCTAATAAGCCTGGGCTGTTTGTTAAGAAAATTGCAGGCAGCCTTTGGGATTTCCTTTTTTTATTAAAAAAAATACATCTTGAAATATTGGGCCATTTCAGTCTTGAAAGACAGAAGCACACTCAGTTGTTCTTTATCAGTAGTTGTCAAACGTTAGCAAAGTTTAGAAGAATTCATTGAGATGCAGATTCCTGGGCCTGTGGCTAAAATTTCTCATTCAGCAGTCTGGGGTAGGAACTAAGTTTCTGCCTTCTTAACAAAGTGTACAGTTTCCTAGGACTGCCCCCAATAAATTACCACAAGTGTGGTGTCTGAAAACAACAGAAATGTTTCTCTCACAGTCCTGGAGGCCAGGAGTCTGAAATCAAGGTGTTAGCAGGGCCACAGTTCCTCCAAAGGTTCTAGGGGACACTCCTTCCCTGCCTCTCCCAGCTGCTGGTGGCTGCAGGCACTCCTTGGCTTGTGGCTGCATCACTCCAACTTCTGCTTCCGCCTTCACGTGGCCTTTGCCTCTATGTCTGCGGGTCTCAAGGATCCCTTTTCTTTCTCTTTTATAAGGACACTAGTCATTAGGTTTAGAACCCATCTTAAACACAGGATGATTTCATCTGGAGATCCTTAATTTCACCCGCAAAGATCCTATTTCCAAATGAGGTCAGACTCTCCAGCACTGAGGGTTAGGATTTGGACATATCTTTTTTTGGGGGGTGGTGGTGGTGATGGATTTAACACGCTAGAGAAGTTATTCTGATTTATGGGGTTCTGGGACCATCTGTAAAAAAAAAAAAAATGCTGCCCTAGATTCTAGATCAGTTTTAGAACTTACCTTGGCACTAGTTTGTGAGATATCTGGACAGTTCTACACTAGGGTACCAGTAAGTTAAAAATGTAAGGAAGAAAAAGGATCATGAGGCCTGCCTCAGCAGAGCACATCTTTCCTCTCCCATTGCTGTGTCGGGGGGAGGGGGTAGCAAAGGCAGAGGACTGGCTTTATTCCTCTGTTCTGCATTATGCATGGTGCCCCCAACCCGAATGCCTAATCTTTTCCTTTCCAGCCACCCAAATAAGACTTTGACTGTAAAAGCTCAGTTCTAGGCTCGGACACAGCCTCTTCATCAAATGCACTGAGCCTACTGCTTGAAACATAAATATTCGACGCATGAATGAATGAAGATACACACAAAAGAGTGGAAATATCTCCGCTTCTTCAACTCATTCAGAATTTTGTTGAATTATTGCAACTGGAAAAAAAAAAAAAAATCAACCTCTCCTCCCTCTATAATTCTTTCCAGGTTTTCTCCTCCCTATATTTTATCAGCATAATTTTACCATCAAGATAAGACTCCTCCTCTTTCTCTCCCTGTGTGTTAGTCACCTTCCCCACCCTGTTTCAGACCAAAGACGCCTTTGAAATCAAGGATCTACAATAATACCTGCTTTTTCTGCAAAAGTCTGGGCGTCTAGATTTCATGGCTGCAATCTGCCTTGTCTCCAGGCCTTGTCTCCTTTCCCATATGTTCATTCCCTGCACACCTAATCCTCTAGCTATCGATTACAAATCCTTTAGACATTTTTCACCTTTTGTACAGTCCTCTATCCCTTCTCCACAGCAGTTCAGGCCCTACAACCTCTGCAGAAGCTGTGACCCTTTCTGAGCCTGGGAGTGGGTCCAATCACACTGGGTCCCACCCCAAAGCTGGGCCTCCCGCTTCTAACTCCATTCTCAGCTATTACCCTGAGAGCAAAAACTGGCCAGAAGTACCTCTTTCCTGGTGTCCACCTCTCCCATCCTTGTACCCCTGCTGTTCACTCTCCCCTCAGCGAGTCCACTCCACACAACGACATGGGTGACTCTCACAGACACAACGCGGGTGGGGCCAAAGAGATCAGATCCGAAAGAATCTGCGCTGTACACAGGCTTTCCACGGGTTTAGAAGCCAGCTTAGTAGCAGTTACTCTGGGCCTGATAAACTGATAAGTGTTCAACAACTGGCTCTCCAAAAAAGAAAGTCATGATTTGCAGTACTGGCTGATTTCCCCGGTGTAAATATTCCTGTCTCAGCCAATTCCGAGCTCCTAACCTGATGTCACTTAATACGGAGCTGGGAAAAGCTGTGCTGTGGCAGAACACTGTGTGGCATTTCCACTAGGCAGATACAGTAGATGTAAGTAACCTCAGGAGCAGAAATCATAGTAAAACATAGTTGAATATTAGAAAGTGGTGGATTCTGAATATTTATTACCTTTCTCTGTGTGCCCAGTGGTCTTTCCAGCACCTCACTCACATACACATTTGAAAGCCCTGGCAGCTGATGTCACCTGAGAAAGCAGGGTTAGAACGACTTCGCATCCAACTACACTTGATTGCCACTGTCCTTGAACCTTCCTAGTCTACTCCATATTTATTTAGCTTTTCAACAAATATTTAATGACCAATGTTCAGGCGCTTTTTTTTGACGCTTCCATTGAGGTATAATTGACACACCATAAACTACACGTGGGTAAGGATACAATTGTATTAGTGTTCACATCTGTACACACCCACAAATCCATTGCCACAGTCAAGAGGATGAACATGGCCACTGCCTCCCAAATTCCCTCCCATCCTTCGTGACCCCTCTCTCCTGCCCCTCCTCCGTCTCCAGGCCACACTGATCCGCTGTTTCTATACTTTTGCTTGCATTTTCTAGAAGCTCTTACCTCTGCTTTTTTTTTTTTTTTTTTAATAATCCTTACCCAAAGATATTTTTTTCCATTGATTTTTGGAGGGAGTAGAAGGGAGGGAGGGATGGAGAGCGAAAAAGAGAGAGAAAGAGAGAGCGATCCGGGGCCGGTGATCGGACCTGCAACCCAGGTACGTGCCCTTGACTGGGAATCGAACCCGCGACCCTTCCAGGCATGGGCCATGCCCTAACCACTGAACCACACTGGCCAGGCTACAGTGTTCTCTTAAAATGATTAAATACTGATCGATGTGGTCACATAAGCCTTGTGAAGTTGCTATTGTTAAAGTGCCCTAGCAGAAGAGTCAGGTTTTAAAGGAAGAAACAATCAGGGCCTATGTCATCCACATATCCCTTCTGGAATGAAAAGATATCATCAGGGCCATTGAGCATAATTAGGATAAAGTATTTCTGATCCTTACATGCCTCAACATTACTACTTACAATAAATATTCAATGGTGAGCACTGAAATATCTTAAACATAACATTTAAATAATTATTATGGTTATAAAACATTGTAAATATTATGATTTTTGAAAGAAAAGCTATACAATGTAAAATAATAATAGAATATTGATTTGGAAGCTTTAACAGATATGAAATCCACTGTGGTTTAATTTAGATAGAAGTTTATTTGTCCCTCTCACAATGGTCAATTGCCACCAACGCGAGGCTAACCTGGGCTCCACAGCATTAGGAATCCGGGTCTTCTCTCCATTACTCCCCATCCGCTACAGGGTGGCCCTCACTGGCCTGTGGGATGTGGCTGGTCACATGTCCACTGGGGCTATATTCTAGCAGCCAGAGAGGTGAAAAGGGAGAAGAGGGGCAGAGGTTGCATCCATCTCTTCTACTCTCATCCAATTAGTTGACCACCTACTAGCAAGGGGAGTTGGGAAATGCAGTCTCTAGCTGAGCGGTGCATGTCCACCTAAAATTACTTTTATTGGAGAAGTAAAGAGGTGTGTGGGGAAGGGAGAAACCTTCAGACTTTGCCATACTCTTCAGGGGTTGTTGTGAAGATGAAATGAAATGCCAGGACATACCCTTAATACTTCTACCTGCGACACAGTAAGTAAGTATCCAGGAATTATTATTTTCTAATGAAAAAAATCTTATTTTTCTTATAAAAACGATATATGTTGGTTATAAAATATTCAAATAGTATAAAGGAACACATAAAAAAGTAAAGGCCACCTTCAGAGTCAACCACTGCTAATGCTGTGTCTGTACCTGGTAATTTATCAGGTGTTTCTTTGAGTCCCAGTATATAGTTATTCTTAAAAATGTTTCAACACACAAAAAAGAATATGTATTCTCTATTTACAGGGTGGGTAATTGTTGGTGTTCATATATGTTATTCCAGTCATATTATGTTTTACATTTTTATGTTATTTGGTGCAAAAAGATTTATGGTAGTTGTACTTCCATTTGATTTTGAATGTCTGATGTTAACATCACAACCCTTCCTCCCTCCCTCCCTTCCTCCCTTCCTCCCTCCCTCCCTTCCTCCCTTCCTCCCTTCCTCCCTCCCTCCCTTCCTTCCTCTTCCCTTCTCCCTCCACTTTCCTGGACACTCAGGTTGATGCAAGAATTTGCCCCAAGCAAGTTCAGGACTTTAACGGGTTAATGTTTTTTGAAGGGCTCAGTTTTCTTCTTCCCTGCCCTCATCATAACTGAGGTGGAGTGTACAGCCACCTGCTTTGTATGCACTAATCTTAGGGCCCGCAAGAACATGAGCTCCTGTAAATCCTGCATATCCCACCTGAAGCCACACTGCAAAAGATTGTGCCGAACTGTAGCAGCGACTCACCTGGCGGGGGTTTGAGTTTCCATCAGATTGCAAGTGAAGCTATCAGTTCACAGCTCCTGTGACGCTCAAAGGGAACTTAAGGACTTCTTTGGTTTCCCCCGGCAACGTCACACGCACTGTAGCATCTGCACACGCACCGTGTGCTTTCTCTGTAGAGAAGCAGCCACTTCTGCGGTGGCGTCCCTGCTTACCAACGGGCCAACTGGAGCTCCCCAAAGGTAGTCTAATTCCTTTTGAATTCCTCTCAATAAGAGGAAACGATGAAGAAAAAGTGAATTCTTGCTTATCTGCATCTCTTTCTCTTTCCTTAAGAAAATAATGCTGCTGCTGCCAGGAGCCACGCGAGGGTGTCTATTATGTGCCAAGCACTTTGCATGCACCACCTTGACTCTGATCCTCATAGCAACCCTGCCCCTCGAGTGTGGACAAAGAGCACTGAAGCTCAGGAGGTGAGGCGATAGGTAGTTACCCTGGTAGACCAGCTGTAGCAAGAGGGAGCTGGGCGATCGAGCCAGTTCTGCTAGACTCCAGAATGCCTACTTACTCCTTGCCTCCAAGAGCCGGACTTCTGGAGGAAACAGGCAATTCTTTGTTTTTCTATGTTTCGAGTAATGTTTTTCTCTCGAATGCTCCTCACTGGAGTCCAGTAAGAACAAATTCCATATGCAGCCATGGAGACGTGAGTCTGAAGGGGTGAAAGCTAGAGCTTGCTTAACCTACAGTTCAGCAAACAAATACAATTTCCTTCCATCAGCCCTCCGGGAGGGTCAATGGTATCAAGCCTTTGTTTTCTTAGCGCTGTAATACTAGACTGTACCCCAGTGATTTAACAAAGGACATTGATACCAAATATTGCTCTCCGTCTACTGCAAATGCCACACAAGGTTCTGTAGTTGTTTAGAGCATGTTGGCTCTGTAGAAAAAACATGATACCTGGTTTCAGAAATGATGACTGCATTTAGAATGGCAAAGTAGGCAAAATTTTATGAATTACTTAGATTTTTTTCCGTATAACCAACTAAAACTCTCAATATGAAACTCTGGGAAAAGAGTTGCCCCTCTTGATTGCAGGTGTATTTCCATCAGTGTGAGCTGTACTGGTAACACAAGGCGTTCTCGTATCCTTGGATCTTGGGGTGGTTTGATGGGAAGGAGGAACCGGTTTGGAACACACTCAGCCCAGAACTGGTGGTGCGTTATACTGGTAGACCTTTCCACAGATTCAGGTCCTTGCCAGACTCACTGATTCAAGATTCTGAGAAATGCAGCCACAGACCTATGTATTTTACAAATCTCATGGTGGTTCTGAGATGCATCCCTGGTTAGGAACCTCTGGGCTGGAGCATGCCTTCTAGGATGGCACGCCGAGTAGCAATGACAAAATAGTTTCCTTCAAATGCTGGCTTCCACTACAACAATTCTTCTTCCCTTCCCTTCCTCGCTCTAGGAAAAAAATAAAAGAATTGTATAATGAAATAAAGACGACAGATGTTTGAAGATGAACGAACTGGACCATCTCATTCTCAGAGAAACGTGCCTTCACGATCTGTTGTGGGTACTTGATGCAGGTGGGGTTGCAGAGCCATTTGCAGGCTGGGAGCGAGTTTTTGAGAAGAGTATCAGTTTTTACTCACAAAGTCCAACAAAGAAACCAAAATACTTTGTCATCCAAGTATGTGATGAATAGATGGAAACAGGAGAAATGATGGAGTCTGGCTGCTCTGTTTTACACTCAGAATGTGACTGTGTTTGGAAATACGGTCTTTAAAAACGTAATTTAGTTAAAACAAGGGTGGTCCCTAATCCATTATGAAAAGCATCCTTATAAAAGGAGGAAATTAAGACACAGAAACACAGAGAGAGGACTATGTAAGAACATAGAGAGAAGATGGACATCTGCAAGCTAAGGAGACAGAGAGGTCTCAGAAGAAACAAACCTTGCCGGCACCTTGATCTTAGACTTCTAGCCTCCAGAACTTTGAGAAAACAAACTTCTGTTGTTTGAGCCACCCAGTGGTGTTTTATTGTGGCAACCCTAGAGATCAACTACATTGGATCGCTGTATTGATCCTTTGCTTCTGCTGGCAACGAGCAGAAAACCCAAACCCAACTCCAGTGACTGAAGTAACAAATGAGATGTGTTCAGCTCAGGCAACTGAAATGTCAGGAGGAAGTGCAGGCTGCAAATCCAGCCTGATCAGGGTGTGACCTCCTCTGCCCCTTCTTGTTTACCAGGTGTGTGGTTGGCTTGGCTCGGCTCCCCTTGAGGTGGAAAGATGGCATCTATAGTTACAAGGGGCTTCTTCACCCCCATCCAAGGAGAAAGAGTGGCATCCCGCAACCACGGCAACAAGTCCAGGCTTCCTCTGATTGAGCCCCTCATTGTTACGCTAATAACAATAACAACAACAAATGTTCATTGAGTGTGTGCCAGATACTCTTCTAAGTGCTTTTGCTGAATCAACTCTTTCAATCCTCATAAAAAGACAATGGAACTACCCTGACTTGTTAGTTCAATTAAGGACAACCCCTGAAACCGAAGGGAGGTAAGCCCCACTCCCATCCCCGCTCCTAAAACATAAGGTCACTCCTTAGACAGCGTGCACAATGGGTGTGAGAAAAACAGCCAGGGTATGAACCACAGCAACGTCTCTGCAAAACCATAACTGCACCACGCTTCAGTTTTTCTTAAAGATCTAGCTTAACACAGGCAAAAAGCAACATATAGTCAGCTTTCATTGTCCACGTGTATCACCTAAATTACCATTTTCCTAAATGCCTTTTTTAAATTGAATTTTTGGGGGGGTGACATTGTTTTATAAAATTATGTAGGTTTCAAGTGTGCAATTCTATAACACATCATCTGTATATGGCATTGTGTGTTCGCCACCCCAAGTCAAGTCTCCTTCCATCACCATTTGTCCCCCCTTTACCCTCTGTACCCTCTCCGACCTCCCCCCACTCCCCTTTCCCTCTGGTAATCACCATACTATCATGGTCTGCGTCTCTGAGGGTTTCGTTTGTTTTTTGCTTAACCCCTTTACCATAGTATGGTTTTCTCCTTGCAGGTCCAGATGCCAGCAGAAACCTAGTTGGGGAGCTTAGGAGTTTCTGGAAATCTGTTCCCAAGCCCATGACCAGCCTTCCTCCTGCAAGTCAGAGTGGCCTCTTGGGTCCGACTCTGGGCCTCTTGGATTCTGCTGCTGTTCTGACATTCGCGGAGCGGTGTGGAAGCGTCTGGGCTTGTCCTGGCTTGTGTGGAGTTACTTTCCCCGTTGCCACTGACTCACAGTAAGAAGGGAGCAACCAGAGACAGGCATGCCGTACCCCTCTAGATGGTCTCACTCCTGTTATCCCCCGCCGGCATGGACACGCCAAGTGGTTCCCTTCAGGGATTTAATGCCTCCATCTGATAATTTCTATTTTTTACACTTGAATTCAATTAGAATTTTATCATGAGTCCCAAAAAGCCAGAAATGCTGTATTACGATTTATGGCATTTCTAGTAAACCAAGTGTTAATCTTATTGAGCTTCATTGATTTGAAATGAATAATGGGCTACTTACTGCCTGAATGCTAGATATGCAAATGCCACCTTGGTACAAACCAGTACAACTTCTTTGGAGCATAATTTACAAATGTTTTACCAAAAGTTGCAAAATATTTGTATCTTTTATCCAGCAACGCCGCTCCTGGAATTTGAACGTGGAGGGGAAAAGCATTATGCACAACTGTGTTCACTGGAGACTGGCTTAGAAGAACGTAAATGGAAACAATGTGCATTCCAACTGTGCACGGCTCGAGAGCATAGTAAAGAACTCCCGGGAGGAAACATTATGCAACTGGCAGCACCTCCCGTTGTTTGGAACACTTTCCCACCCCCTCGGCCTGACTCTTCTGCCGGCTCACTCCCACTTAGCCTTCAAGACTCAGGGTGCCCACCCCGCGCGTGGCCGTCCCACCCCGCCTCCTCGGCTTACATAAGGCCTGGGCGCACCTCGCCCATGGGTTTGCAGCCCACCGCGCGGTAACCCGTCGATGCTGCGCCTCAGTCTCCCCCACTGGACTGCACCCCACTGAGGCACAGCCTGTCCTTTGTGCGACAAGTTAAACATCAGCAGGGGAGTGGCAAGAAATAAAATTGTTCCTGATACACAGGACCCAGGCTGCGGGGCATTCAGAGCTGCCTTCTGCTCCCACCCTCCCCACCCCCACCCCAGCATCTCTGGAATCTCCCGTGGAAGGTGAGAAATCTGCTTAAAATCCTTCCAGCGGCAGTGTCTCTGTGCCAGGAGTGGGGGGGAAGGAGCTTAGAAACGGGGCCTGAGCAATGTCCCTGCAAAGTTCCACGAACCATTAACATTCTTTTCCGTTTCCTTGCACAAGTTCGTGTCCACGAATGTCTGAGACGCGCTACACGCAAGTGGGGCAGCGAACGGTCGCTGCGCGCGGGCCTCCACGGCAGCGGGGCGCGTTCCCGTCTCCCGGGAGCCCCGCTTCAGAGCATGAGAGGGGGCTCGGCCCGGGCCCCTGCCGGGATTCGGGGGCCTTGCCGCCCCCCTTCACTGCCAGCCCCGCGCCCTCCGCGCTGCGCTCCCTTTCGCCCGCCCGACTTGGGAGCTGAGCGCTCCGTAGGGAGGAGAACCGGCGAATCCTCGCGGCGCCCGGCGCTCGCGGAGCGGCCCCGCCCCCGCCGCGCCCGGCCCCGTCGCGTTGGCTGCAGAGCGCATCCCGACTGCGCCCGGGCGGCGAGGCGCCGGGGTAGCCGAGGGGAGCGGGTCACGTGAGAGGAGGAGTCTGACCTACTTTCCCGTCGGCAGGCGCACGCGCACTCCCGAGCGGCGCGCCGGCGGGGAGGCTCACGTGGAATCGCACGTGCTGGGTCCTCGGTCCCGGGCCGCGGCGGGGCGGGCGCGCGTCCCCGCCGGGTGGGGGGTGCGCCTGGGGTGCGGGGCACGGGGCGCAGTCCTCGCCCCAATAACCCGCCGCTCTGGCGCCCCGCGGGGCTTCCCGCCGGTGCATCGAGTGGACCGCTCGCGAATGCAGACACCGAGGGTGCCGCGCACGTGCCCTGAGCCAGCAGTTCCCGCAGCTCGGCGCCGACTGCGCGCGGGCCCGCCCGGGAGGCCCGCCCCGGGAGGACGGTCACTGCACACCGACCTCACCGAGGGTGGGAAGCACTCCACGTGCCCCACGATAAGTCGGCCAGGTGCTCGGAAACTTAAACGACCGTCGGGCCGGACTGCGGAGCCTGCAGCGTTAAAAACACGGACAGACCGCCGTGTAGACGGCGGTGCGGGACCTCCCAGACTCGGGTGATCTAAAAAAGTAAATGAAGCGGAGCGGGACGGTGTGCATGGGCTGCTAACGTTTATGCGGTATATATATATACACAAAAAATAAACACATGAATGTAAATGTGGATACATACACAAAAATATCCATATACACATTCGTAAATGTATAGGGTAGCTCTGGAAACGCGCGCAATGTGAGGCTACATTGGATAACTGAGAGATCAGAGGAGGGAAAGAGGCTGACTCTACACTTACACACTTTTGTAACTTAAATTTTGTGCCCATATGATTAATTTACTTTTAAAAATAAAATTTAAAAACAGAGTTACTTAACATTTACTCTGTGCCGAGCACCAGGTTTTATGTAAATCATTTCCATCTAAAGAGTTTGTCATGTATGGTATCTACCACATTTCCTATGCTGTTCAGCTTGTATTTTAAAATTTCAAGTTTTCTGATAAACTCTGTTAAGAAAAATGTTTAACTCTTAAGATAACACATCCTCTGCGTCTTTAAGATCCTGTCCAAGCCTGTCTCTTAGAGGGAAGGGCTCTCAGCAACAAACATTTGCATGGGAAAGCCTGCAAGGCAATTTTACGTGCATAATTAAGCTTTACTCTCCCAATTAATTACTCTGTGAATTTGTAATGCAGTTATTATTGCCACTCTGGTTATTACATTTATGTGCTATTTCTTCACCCACCTATCCCATAAGTATTAGACTCCTCTATGTGGAAGCTCAAAGGCTCTTGGAGAAAAAATGGAAGACATTCATGACCAAGACCCCGAACTCAAAGGGAATATAGTCAAGTTAGGTAGACACCTTGGAAGACACCTGGAAAACATTAAAATAAGGATAGGAAACAGCAGGTGTAAGGCTGTCGGGGAAAGAAGGGACACAGAGGGTGGGTAGCTCTCTCCATCACAGTTGGCCGTGGGTAGGAGGTAGGAGGAGATCAAGAGATGTTTTCATGCAGCATGTGACACCTGAGCTGGGTCTTCAGAGGTGAGCCCTGCTAACAGCCCCCTACCCCCACCCCGCCATAAGCCAGGCATTGCATTAAGCAGTTGGGGTAGGGAAGGGAGAAGTATTTAAATCTCAGATATTTAAAAAAAAAAAAATCTCACAGTTCTCTTAGGGACAGTCCAGACACCAGAATATCCCAAAGCAGTCAACAGAGGTGTCTGCCCAGTGCTATGAAAATACGGGAGAAAGGGCCAGGTGCCTAGTGTGTGGCAGTTGGGAGACAGATAGCGTGACAAAGCTACCCATTCCCCTGGTATACAGAGCTTAAAGATTCCTGAGTGGGGTTGAGCATATTTGCATAAGGAGCCAAGGTTTAAAAGGGCTGGAAATTCCCCTTTTCTTTCTCTTTTGATGTTCAGTAGTGTTTGAAAATTTCTGATGACTGAGATGGTACTGGCTGAAACCAGTAGGTAGAACAGGATACCAGAATGCCACAATGAAGGAGAGGCGTGTGGTCTGTGACCCTGATTGTCACACTGAGTATAAAGCCTGTGCTCGAGTCTGGCCATCTTATGGCCAAGGGAACGTTAGCAGGGATCACAACACTGGGAGCTCAGAGATGAGCGTAACACTTGGAGGAGCCTTATTTTTCCCTTCCCCCACATTTTCTCCTGGAAATGCTATGGCAGAAACAGCCACTGGTAAAGAGCCTTTTCGGGTTGATCAATAAGCCATGGCCTCCTTCTCTGGCAATGCCCTCGCAACACAATAGCTTGTTTTTAGATAATCAAGTTGCTGGTTGTATCAGTCAGGATAGGCTAGGGTGGGTCCCAGTAACAAGCAAACCAAGTTCCAGTGGCTTGAAAGAGTATAGGCTTACTTTTTGCTCATGCTCCATATCCATGGCAAACGGGCAGGGTCTTCGCTTCATCTTGTCCTTGATCTCAGCTGGGGACCGAGACAGACGGAGCAGCCATTATCTGTAACACAGGTGGTGTCCTTGGCAGAGTGAAAATAGAGCTCTGGTGGTGGGTCCGCCATCAACAATGAAATGCTCCCGCCCAGCCGGCGTGGCTCAGTGGTTGAACATCAACCTAGGATCCAGGAGACTGAGGTTCGATTCCCGGTCAGGGCACATGCCCAGGTTGCAGGCTCGATCCCCAGTCGGGGGCATGCAGGAGGCAGCCGATCAGTGACTCATCATTGATGCTTCTGTCTCTCTCTTCCTCTCCCTCTCCCTTCCTCTCTCTGAAATCAATAAAAAACCCATATATTAAAAAACAAAACAAAACAGTGAAATGCGCCGGCCTGGAGGTGACACACATTGCTTCCACTCACAACCCAGTGGCCAGAACTAGTCACCTGGCCCCACCCAACCACAAGTGGGTGAGTGAGTGCAATTCTACCTGGTTCCAGGAAGACAGGGGAGCTGGAATATTTGTGACCAGCTCTGAGCAGGTACTGCGCACGTGGCATGCTTCTCCTCAAGCTGGCTCCCCACATCCAGCCCACGGTGGGCAGACGGCGATGCCAGGAATGATGCTGACGGTGGGGACAGTAACAGGCAATAACATTTACCGCAGGCTTGCTATTCTAGGAGGAGAAAGCTGGACGCTCGTCTAAGCACGTTCCCTGTAAGAACTTCCTTATCTCTCCCGACAGTCTAGAATCACGGTCCCCTTGGGGCGGGGAGGAACGGGCTCTCAGCTAACCTTCCAGGCATACAGATTTCAATATTAACAGAAAAATGAACTTATTTTACAAACCAGCTTTACGAAGTGGAACAGAGCAACTTCGCATATATACATAGAGATTTGCTTTCGCGTTGTAAAGGATGGATTCAACTTAACCAAACCAGGGGAGTGTAAATTCAAGGGCATGAGCACGTGAACCGGGGCGTTGTTGCCTGTGGTCCGCTGTCCGCAGTAATCAGTTACTGTATCAGCCCATGCAGGACATTTCATGACAGGCTTTCCTCACCCCGAGCACCCACCGCAGGCTTCCCAAGGGAAACAGCGCCTAGACCCCCCCCTCCCCCCGGTCAGCTCGGGGTGTCCCTGCAGGAACACGGGCAAGAGCACTCACTGCAGCATACTGTTTGCAGAATTCTCTCTGAGGGGCGTCTGGAGATGGAGGAGGTAGGGGTGTGTGTGTGTGTGTGTGAGAGAGAGAGGGAGAATCATGCCTGTGTACCCCTTAGCAGTTCCCTTTTTACGTCTACACGCCTGGCTGCTATAGTCTGAAAGCTTGTGTTCCCCCCAAATTCCTATGTTGAAATCCTCCCCCCAAAGTTGATGGCACGAGGAGGTGGGGCCTTGGGGAGGGGTTTGGTCCTAAGGGTGGAATTCTCACCAACGGGATTAGTGCTCTTATAAAAAAGACCCCAGAGAGCGCCCTAGCCCCCGCCACCGTGCTGAGGACACGCTGGGCTATGAATGTGTCGGAAGGGGACCCTCGCCGGAAGGCTACCACGTTGTCACCTTGGCCGTGGACTTTCCGGTCCAACATGGTCCCAAGGGGCTCTCACAGGGGCAGATGGAGGAGAAATGGGGGGAAAGAGAAATGAAAAAAGAAACTAAGCCAAGTCCCTTGTCATTTCAGCCGGGACAGCTCTGTTTTGGTTTATTGTATATTTTCGTTGCCACTAGAATTGCACTACAGCAAAGGGTTACGAGGCTGGGAAAGATTTGGAAGGCACGGGCTGAATTTCACAGAGAAGAAATCTGGAAGACAAATGGCTCTTCAAGGGATCACAGTCAGAGAAAGCCAAGAGGGGACCTGGGCTTTCAACTCCTGGGCGGCTGCACTTTCCGCAGAGCCCAACCCCCTCGCCCTGAGGCCAGCAGTGGCAGAGGGGGCCTCAGGCTTCTCCCTAAAGTGATTGGACAGAGGTCAGAGGTCGTGCAATGGGTTTACATTGGAGAGGGGATGGGGGAGCTTGGAGGGGCTTGGAGGAGCTGTAGTTTACGGTGGGTCAGGCCCTCCCTGCCTGCAGGCCAAGGTGACGCTGAGTGACTCCTAGAGAGAGCAGGCAGGGAGAGACCCCAGGGCTCCTCTTCCCGATCCCGATCCCGATCCCGAGACACAGCTCACACGGAGCTCCCGGGAGCCGGGAGCCGGGAGGCGAGGCGGCGGGCAGTGTGTTTGGAAAGAGGGCCGGCTGAGGGAGTGGCCCAGGGGGCACCTGTGAGCTGCTTTTCGCTGGGGGCCAGGAAACGGACAGCGTCTGGGATGCTACATCCCTCTTCCGTTTGTTGAGTGCCTGTGGGGGAAATGGAGTGAAGCAGCCAGTGAGGATGCCCTAAAGAAGCCAACGTTGCATGAAGGAGTTAGGGGTGCACGTCTGTAAGTACCAGGGAAGGGAAGGAGAGCGGGTCAGAAGGGAGAGCAGAGTGGGTGCCAGGGAGCTAGACACGCGCGAAGGGGGAGCCACCAGCGCTCCCTGGGCAAGGCTGCTCTGAGCGGCGGGTGAGCCACCAGGAGATGGGACAGTGCGCTCCATGCAGGGGGCAGGGGCCGAGCAGGAGGCAAGGTGGGGAGGCGGGTCCTCGTTAGGTCTGAAGGGGGACTGGCAGGCCTTTAGCCTGGCTCGGTGCACACTCTCAAAGTGTGTTTTGAACTCTCTCACTTTGCAGAGTCTGGGGTGGTGTCCTCAGGTGGCCCTGCTCCCCGGGATACTAAGTGGCCACAACTGACATGCGTGGTTTTCGGGGGGTTCGGTTTGGCTGCTTCATGGGAGGAAGCCAGGATCCGATAGAGACGGTCGAAGGTTTCCAAATGACTTAACAGTGAGCCTCTTCCCGGAGAGAGGCTGCGATGGTGAGCGGGGCCCAGCGGTGAGCCCCGGACGCTGGTGTGTGGATGGCATCGCTACGAACGCCATCCCCTCCTGACTTCAGCGAGCAGCTTGGAAACCAGCCTGAATCACCAGGAATCACCAGCCCTCCTGAGCCAGTGTGGAAACAGTGCTTATTATTCCTTTGGCACTTCCCCAAACCCGCCACCTGACATAACTCAGAGAGGGATGAAGCGTGGCGAACAGAAGGCACCTTCCGGGCCTATAAAAAGAGGGTGGAGAAGTGCCAAAGCCGGGAGGGGGTGTTGTGAGAAGGAGGCGTCAGAGCAGACCTGGGTGAAGGTGGCTGAATTCTGATGCATTTCCGTTCATGGAAAATGAAGTCATTATCAAAGAAAACTTGGGGATAGCGACATGCTTTCCAAGATTGCCCCGCTGACAAAACAAACATACAAACAAAATCACTGCCTGTCCCACTATTCGATGTGTGACCACGTGGACAAGGGTCACCAGTCAAGAGAACCTTGAGCTAGAGAAGCAACTGAGTAGACTTCTTTTTGAGCCAATTTTGATCATTTATGACTTTCTTTTAAACACAATCTCTAAATTAGCACAGAGTTATACATGATATTTTCTTAGATGTTTAAAAACAAAAATCCCCTCTCCATGCTTTTGAAAAGTTCTAACGTACATTCTTCAACAAACCTGCCATGGAATACTATTTATTTCATTAGAAAAACATCTTAATATACTGCAAAGTACACAGAGGTATGAATCCATAGAGTATGAGTCCATGTTTATAAACATCTACATAGAAGGAAAGAATGAAGATACATATACCTTGGTGCTTACCTGTCTTCTGCTCTGAGTACAACTTTGTAATTAGCCAAGTTTCTTTTGCGTGTGTGGTTTTTTAAAAATAAAGAGCTAAGGCAATCCCTTGCCTTCCTTTTCGCTGGGAACAAGGGGGAACATCCATTCGCGGGGTTTGGTTTCAAGTCCCTCGCCTTTATTTGTTGAGATACACGAGCAGGGGCAATGCCCAGAAGCAGGTCCTATCTCAAGATGCGGTCTGACCACCACAGGACGAGCAGAGGGAGAAGCAGCAACCTCTCCAGCTCCAGGCGCCATGGGTTCGGCAACAGGACTCAGGTCTCCCACAGCCTGGCTCGTGGTTAGACCGTCTGCCTTGTATGTACTTCTAGCAGGCTAAGGGCCTGAATTTTGTTCAAGCAACCAACGCTGGTCAGCACCTGCGGCATTCCGTCCCGGAGCTATGTCGGAGAAGGTGCTAGTTAGTGTGGGTCCCGGGGACGAGGCTCAGAGGGGCTAGAGCGAACCAGAAGGGGTCCGAGCAGGGAAATGAGGTCCCAGTGGCAGAGGGGAGCCCATGGTCAGAACCAAAGGGCGTGTGTTCGGCCAGAATCAAGGGACAAAGCAAGAGCTCAGCAGATGAGGTAGCGGACTGGGTCAAGCGATGAGTGAATTGTGACCTTGGGCAAGAGGGTGCTATACTTGGGCCGTGCACGTGGTCGGGGACTGGTTTCTCCAGGATATTGACTGTGCAGCTTGAGAACGGCTTGGTTGATTTAGAAATAACTCAGCTGGGTGAGGCGCGGGATTGATTTGAGGACGCCAAGTGTAGACCTTGATCCTTTTCTCTGTTACATTCAAGTCGTGCTGTGTTCAGTCCACTGTTACAGCTCAGGAGGGTGTTCATGGGACCCGATTCTGTCACCTGTGTGTCAGCTCTTAGTCTTAGCTCCGTCTGTGACCCACAGATTTCATCCGTGTGCATGCCAGGTACTCATTCCAAATCCACTGAAATCCATCACCAGGGACCCCTCCTACATTCTCCGTTGACGGCCATTCAGTCATATGCCAGTTCACCCCCCATTTCCCTTCACGTCTGTGAGGATAACCCCACAAAATCCTTTGTGGCAGAGCATCCTCCCAAATCCATCAGTTTAATGACCCTAACCAAAAGACACACGAGATGAATTTGACAAGACTTGTTTTAGTGAGCAGATTATATCTCATCTCAGCATTTTCTCCTCTAGGCAAAGAAATCCCAAGAGCTCTGATCTTTTCCTGACACCAGGAATGGGAATAATGAATTTCAATATAATAGAGCGACAACGAGCTAGCTTCATCTCCTCAGAGGTGACGTACAAGCTTCCACTCCCACATGCTTTTATGGATGTATGGATTCACTTTGCCTACGGATCCCAGCTGTCTGGAAACCTGCACAGGTGCCCACAGAGTAAGCTGATTTGGTACCAGATGAACGCACCCCAGGAGACGAGAGAATTTAGGGGCCAATGATCCTACCGAGGATGTGAATTCAGTCCAAGCCACTATGGATTATTGCCTGTACCCTTAGCACTGGCTTGACCTCTCTCATCTCCTCCTCTCTCTGGTTCCCTCCCTGCTCCTTTCCTGCTCGTGTGATCCGGGAGAAATGAGGGTAAATCTGTGTTTTTAAATACTTGCCCTCCTAAAACTTAAAGTCTAATTCTGCCTCGTGGAACAAGAACCCAAAGTCAGTCTAATTATTTTTCCATGTTAGTCCATCAAACCGAGAACGTATGGTAAAAAAAATTCCATTTTCCTTTTATCTTGGGAAGATCCAGAGATTATTGCCCCCCCCATTTATATTATAGTTGTTGGAGAATTTTGTTCAGAGTCTCAACTCACCTTCTTGAAGCTCAAAGGACAATTTAATTAAGACGCCTTTAATTGATGAATGAACAGAAGTGGACCCTGTACCCCCCAGTTCACGTTCCTGACAATTCCAGAGTCATTTCAGGTTGGCGGCACATTCATCTGGCTTTGTTCATTGAAAAGTCAAATGTATTCACTGTCCCATACGTAGGGCCCATGGGGATAGAACTGTCTTCGTCATTTATTTCACACGGTCAAATTTATCAAATTAAACTGCATATAAACAAATAATTTTCTGAATGCTTCGAGCTGGTCCTGACTCCACCAATAATCCCATTTAGTAAGATTGCCTTTATTTCTCTCTTTTGTTTCCAGAGACACTTCTGATGCAGGAGAGCAGGGATCTGGAAGAAATCCCTCCTGGCTGACTCCCAGCAACTCACTCGCTTTGAAGTGCACTTTTTAGTAATTAAGGGCCCTGCTTCCGTCTGTCTGCTGCGTCTGGCTCCCCACCCTCAGGCTGGGACCCTGCGGAGCCACCGGCTCCCTTTGGTTGGCTGGCAGAGGGAAGCGGTGTCCCCGTGCTGACTTCTGTTAGGTAACTGGGGATCTGAAACTCGCCTGTTCAAGCCTGTTTCCTCCCTTCGCACCCTGGACCCATCTCCATGGACTTCGCGGTACTCAGGTCTGGGAAAGGACATCCGTTCGAGGGAGACACAAAGAACTTAGAATGGAGACAAACTATGTTTTTCTTTCCCCTTTTTTTTTTTTTAAATTCGAAATAGACTCTTGAGATTCAGGGCAGAGGCATTCGTATTGAAATCAAAGGTCTTTTATTTTTTATAGGGCAAGAAAGATGGAGGTTGCTTTTTTATTTTTATTATTTTTTAAATTTATTGATTTTTAAAAATCATTTATCTTCTTAAATTAAATTTATTGGGGTGACATGGGTTAATAAGATTACGTAGGTTTCAAGTGTGCGATTCCATGATCCTAAAACTCTGAAGGAAGCGGTGAGGGCGGGGTGCGATCGTGGCCCGCATCCCCTCTCATGGGAGCCACACAGTGAGAAATTTCATGGGGGACATTTCACAAGTATCTGAAAACCCTTAAAATGGGCACTTCTTTGAACAGAGAGATTGCATTTCTAAAAAATCCAAAGAGATATCAGACCCCAAATTTATATTTAAACATGGTTAATTCTCACACGTTACTTAAAATGGTGATCAATGGGAAACAGGGGACTTTTCACTAATTAAATGTAATGATTTTATGCCTAATCTCTGATGGAGAGTATGTAGCTATTTAAATTTTTAAAATCTTGTTTTCAAATAATATTCAGTGGTAATAATGTAAGAGTAAGTGGATGCAAAAGAGCAGGATACAAATTTATGCACAAGGTGTGATACTAATTTTACCACACATGTGTGTTTATGGGTTCATGTGTGTGTGTGTCTTCACAGAAATATACTAGGAGAAAACACACGCTGTCTGCCTATCTAGAATTAATTTCCTCTTTATCTTTCTAATTTTATGATTTTGTAACTGTTTAAGTGGAGAAACAAGTCTATCAATCAAGAATTAATGCTCTTCCTCTTTAGCTTTCTAATTTTACGACTTTGTAATTTGATGAAAACATAAATTGGCACATCAGGCAAAACCATAATCTTATTTTTGGCATTTGTTATTTCTCTTTGAACCCTATCAAAGGAAGTAATACAGGCCTTTGGGGTGGCAACTTGCCAACAGGACAGATCAGGATTTTAATGACTTCCCTCCTTCTGAAGCCTAATTTAAACCCAATTTAAAACAAACAAAACAAACATATCACTCCATAAAGAGAATAGCACTTCTTTGTCATGCAGGCTTTGAATATGAAGCTCTCTATGAAATGAGAAATAGAGCAGAAAGCGAGTTTAATAAGCTAGACTTCTCTGCTCGGGCCCTTCTCATTAAGGTTTAATAACATAAAATGCTCTTAGAAAAGTTAGACTTAGTGTCTCAGTGATTCGGTTGCCTTCTCACTGAATGTCGAGGACACGCGAACATTCTAAGTGCAGGCGTCAGCATGCTTGGGGGTGATCTGTCCATCACTGACCTCAGTCCTTTCCAGCTCTATTGGATACTTTGCCTTTTTATCTTTTCATTGATCTGTGCTAGAGTTCTTTCTCTGTCTCTCTGTTTTGATCTCTCTGTCTCTCTCTCTTTCTCTGTCTCCATATATATATGTCGATAGGTACATATGTCTCTCTCTCTCTAAATATCTGCCACTTATACCTTTCCCAGTTTATTGTTTACCTGTTTATTGTTACTTGTTTACCTTTTATTACTATTAGGGTATCTTTCGCCCTGTAAAAACTGTATTTAATGCAGAAAATCTGTTATTTGTTTTTTTACTCTGTTACCTAGGAAGGACTTCTCTACTTCAATATAATGATTGTTTGAATCTTTAGATCATTAATTCATCTGGCATTTATTTTATAGGAGGTGAAATGCCTTTTTATATATAGTACATAATAAATACATAGTATAGCCAACATTTCTTGTTTTATTTTTCTGTTATATGAATCTATTTTTCTATTCTTATCTCAGCATCATATAGTTTTATTACTAAAACTTTATAGTTTAAAGAAAAATTCCTATAATTTAAAACGTTTCCTTGGCTATTATCTGGCAGATAAAGTTTAAGATTTATGCAGTCAAACTCAAACCTCTCATACAAATACCTCAGCAGAATTTTACTTCTGGCAGTGGCAGACTAATTTGTTTCAAACAACCCCCCCCCGTTAAGGACTACTAGGAAGACTGGACAATATTTTTTTAAATGCCTCTTTGAAAGTATTGGAGAACTACTAAAATAGCAAGAAATATACATGTAGATATAGATGTAGATATATATTTGTGATGTGTGTGTATAACCTTTGTGAAGGGATTGGACAGCACATACCAAGGCAGCACATACTTGAGGGGGCAAGAACTCAGCAAATGACGTCTTTAGAGCTGAGACCAACTGGTATCAATTGGTGGCTGAGAGGCTGAGTTGCTAATGAGAGTTTTCTTTTGATTCATATGGAGGAGGCACTGCCAAAAATTGAGTACAGGGCCTGCCTAGGAGGACTGGCCCTGGTAAATAAATACCCAAGGCTTTTCGTTGAAATCCTCGAAGAGCTATGCTTTAGAAGTAGAAGTAGCCAGGAATCAACTAACCCTCACTCTCACAGAAACTGAAGCCCAGCTACAAAGAATCAGGTGATCAAGGTGATCTACATCTACTATAACTATTGTCACAAGCAAAATCAAATCTTTTCTGATGAACATAACATCTTTTATAGCCTTGAATTATCTCTAATTTTTCATACACAATATTTAGAATTTGATTAAAAAAAATGAGTCAGGCAAAGAGATAAGAATGAACAGAAAGATCAAAATTTAAAAAAGAGAAAATAGAAATAGATCTCTTAGAAAACAGAAATAGATGTTGGTGCTATCAGGTGTGAACTTTAAATTAACTGTGATTAACATGTTCAAGAAATTAGATGACAAAATGGAGAATTTTGGCAGAGAACTAGAGACTATAAAAAAAGAAGCAAATAAAAACTGTGGAAATGCACAGTTTATGGTAACTGAAATTAAGAGCTGAATGGTTTAACATCACATTAGCCACAGTTGGAGAGAGAATTAGTGAACTGGAGATAGGTCAGAAGAAAATACCCAGATAATACACACACATGAAAAACAGAGAGAATAGCATGACAAACAGGAGGAAAGAAGGACATGGTGAAAAGGTCTGGCATACATGCAGCTGGAGTCTAGAAATTACGGAAAGAAAAAATGGGGCAGAAGCATATTTGAAGACATACCGACTAAGATTTTCCAAAAATAATCAAGAAATCAAATCACATTTTCAAGAAGTACGATCAACATCATAATAAGTAACAAAGAAAACCACATCTATGCAGAACGTAGTAAAACTGATTTAAAAAACCAAAGACAAAATATTAAAACCATGTGCTTGATAGAAATTCCTTTCTTATATTGTGCTAAAATATATCTGCCTATAATTTTCACGGGTTTTAGTTTTAACTGTGAGAATTTCAGGGAATTTGGAATTTCAGAATTTTGGAGATAATTCTGTTTCTCTGTGGAAGATCCTTCTCAACAGCTTCTGGAGTTTGAGAAACAGTTTTCAAACTAAGCTCCACCTAAGATCCACTACCATCCATCTTCTCTACAAACAACGAGCATCTATTGTGTGCCTGTTATTTTCCTAAGTGATGTGAATGCAAAGATGACCATCACACGCCCACTCTCCACGAGAAGACCATCACAGAGGATGGGAAAGGCAGAAGGCAGTAATTGCAACACTGTGTGATAACTTTAATCATAGGTGTGAGCACAAGATGCTAGGAGAGGGCAGAGCAGGGGCATCCGACTCAACATGGGGAAGGACACACAGTTCCTAAAGGAACTGACAGCTGGGATGAGATAGGAGTCAGCTATATATTTTTTTCTTTTTTGAGTGGAAAAGCAAAACAGGTGTTCTAGATGCCGAGAACCATATGTACAAGAAGATAAAGAAGTGAAAGAGAGTGCCATCTGGTCTTCCTGCCTTATCCTCAACTACAGCAGATGAGCTCCTTCCTGCAGCCAGGGAATACAACTTCCAGCAGCTCCAGAACTGCATTAGCTGTTCCAGCTTAGCAAACTCAGTGGAAAAGGAGAGCTTTTTCCTCTATTCCACGTACCATTTTTCCAGAGATGGGTGCTGATTGACCTTGCTTGGCTCTTATGCCCACCTTGGGTCATTTAATTTAGTGAAGGAATGCAGTTCCAGGATCTGACAACCTTGAAGCACGTACCCAACCTTTGGAGGAGGAGAGGATGGGATTAGAGAAGAATCAGTAATTCCCACCTCCAAAGGAATCTCATGGAACAGGGGAGCAGTAGGATCTATGTTGCCATGGAAAGGGCATGGATTTGGAGTCTGAACTCCTGGTCGGTTTCAACACTTACTTCTTTTGTCACCCTGAGCAAGTCATTCTTTCAACTTCAACTCCTGTGTTTATATATATAAAAAAAGTGCAATGTTAGACTGGCTACATTCTTGTAAAATTTAAATGAGATCATCCATTTATAAGCACGCAGCACGAGTCCTGATATTCATACCTATTTAGATTTCCTTGGATTCCCAGGCATCTAAGAGACTGGGCCTGGGGGTGAGGATCGTATACGTATTTGGATGAGGTATTCCTGAAGTTGAAGGACCACAGGAGCTGACTGTGGAACAGGCTGAGTTGGTGAGAGAAGCAGAGATCTGAGTCACAGTGAAGAGGAGTTGGGTCAGGGGCATAATTCAACTTGGCTTTTGAGTTGACTCTGTCACCATTTGTGTGTGTGTTTGTGTGTCCGTATCTATGCGTCTTGATTATGTTGAACAAGTTTAAAGGTCAAGTACTGATACTATTACAACTGATGCTGAAGAATGAAGGACAAGAGAAAAAAGAAACATCTTGAGCTGACCATGTAATTCCACCTTTCCTGTGAATTGTTTGCCATTTACGCCGACTACTCTGAAGCATAAGAACTCTAAACTTTACGAACTATGCTTCAGGTTAAAATCTTTGCGGGTTGTGTTTGAGGACAGTCAACTGTGTTCACGCACGCCCGGCCTTGCAGCTTGGCTCTCCTCAGAATTTTGGAAGAGAAAAGGAAAACTGCTGAGGAAGCAAATGCAGCGAGTTCAGATCTCCTGGCGGGGCTTATGCCGGTCTTCCCTGTGTGCTGTGAACGCTTCCTTCGCTGTGACCTTAGCAGCTACATCCTGATTACACTTCTTCCCTGGAATGTGTTCAAATTTCCTAGGCATGCTGGGAAGGCAATTGGAAGTTGATGGGAATGAGAAATGCTGTAATTACCAAGCATCTTAATATTGAAAAAGAAATTGAATCTTTAAATTTATTTTCATTAATAACACAAGACGCTGGCATCCTGGAACATAGCTCTCCCCCTCCTCTCCTCTCCTCTGCTCTGCTCCTACCCCTCCCCTCCCCACCCCTTCCCTCTTTGACACTTTTATGTACCTTTCTCTTCCTTAATTTTGACCTTTGTTGTTTAAACAAAACATGAATAATAATTTAAAAATTAATATGTATTTAAATAAAAACAGTACAGTCATTATGTGAAATAAAACTTGGCTGACTTTAGATTTTGCTCTTGCAATTGCTGCTTTAAATACCAGTGTGACTGTGGAGGGGACGCTGATTTCTGCAGCCACAGCTTGCATGCTGCCATGGAAACATCTGGGCTGCAACGTTAACAGTGAAGCTTGTCATAAAAATCGACTTTGGCATGGGGAAATGACAGTGAGCGGAGCAATTCTGATGGTGGGGGTACTTCCTTTAGGCAGAGTGTGCACACCTGTCTCCAGAGAGAGTAAAAATATGGACGGCTCTCCTCCCTGTGGCCATCCTTAATCAGAGGGCAGTGGACTCCTACTGGGTCAGAGAGAGCGTGGCCTCTGTTACTTTGCTCCTCCCATTGTCTTGGGTTTTATTTTTCATGGTTTTGTTTTTGTTTTTAACATATGCATCGTGTTTGGTAATTGTTGGAAATGTACTGAAACTGCTGCTAGAAAATGAATTTCCTCCAGCATGTTAATTTAGCTGTGCATTCAATCAAATTTTAAATCAAACTATATTTCTCCTTCAGGGGAAATTCCTCCAAAAATCATCTCCAGATTTTGGCAGGAGTAACGTGACTGCAAGAGAGTTAATAATGAGGCTGGGAGGAGGCAGGGGGAGGGAAGGCCAGCAAACTGGGCGCTGCCCACCCGGGTCTGAATCCCAGCTTTGTCCTGTGTTAATTGTGAACATGGGCATCTAAGAAAGTACAGAAACTCCGTATTCCCCCCGTATAATGTAGGGAAGGTAATGGTAAGAGTACAAGGACGTGCTCTGTGAGTTATAAAGTGTTATACAAATGGCAGCGATTACTATAGAATTTAAGTCTGTTTGAAATTTTCTACTTCCTTTTTATAGAGGAAGGTTCTTATTTAGAGATACTTCCTAAGATAATTTTGTTACCAGTGACAGAGAAAAGAAAGATGTTTATCCCATTGCAAAGCATGATTAGGTCACATTGTGAATTAAAATACTGATTCACATTCATTCATTCATTCATTCATTCATTCATTCATTCATTCATTCATTCTTATAGATATCTGAAATTTACTGGGATGCTAGTAAGTAAAAGGGATTGTGCTAGGCAGAGGAGATACTAACTTAAGCTCTGCTTTTCTGGAGATTTCCTTCCATGAGAAATGAAGGCAAAAAAAATCCACACAAGTAAAAAATAAATGACAAACTGTGGTAAGTGGTACAGAGAAACAAAGGAGGGCATTGGAAAGCCTTTACCACACGAGGAAGATTGGGCTGGATAGATATGATTGAGGAAGGACTATCAGAGGAGGTAAAACTGCAAAAGACAGGAGTAGGGAAAGGATTCAGGAGAAGCAGCATGTGCAAAGGCCCTGGGGTAAGAAGATGTTGTCTTACTGAGAAAGAGAACTGAAATTAGGCCAGTGTGTCTGGGGGGCATATGGGCCAAGGGGAGAGATGCACAAGTTGAGAGTGGAGACACAAGATAAAAGCTTAATCATGCTGGGCCTTGGTAGTTTTATTTTATGTGAAACAGAAAACCATCGAAAAGGTTTTAAAAGAGGAAATAGCTTCTTGGACTATTCTACTCTGAGTCTTTGAGTTAGATTCTAGTTAGTTTGCTGAGCACCTTAGCATACTTGAACAAGATCAATTCTGGTTACCACCACTAAGGGAAATCTGAAGATGAGGCTGAGTCCATTTTCCTGTCACCTTATAAATTTAAATTGAAAACAAGAGATGGTTTTATCAGTGGAAGGTCATGCCATCTGCCATTTGTAGTGAGTGGCAAACTGGATGATGCTGTTGTTCTTTAGACTTGAGGAACAGGACAGAACAGATTGGGTCTTTTCAACAGGAAGGCTGCATATAGAACTGAAATTCTTTGAACTGAAGTGCATCTAGGAGGAAAATATATTGTTAGAAGGCTTTGTTAGCTTCCTACAGATTTTTCTCCTAAGACAGTCAAGAATTCAGAGCAGAGTTTTCAGCAAGAATATGAATAAAACTTTCTGTTCTGTTGTGCTTTCTGTTTTAGAATTTTTGTTCTGGGCAGACTCCTGTCACTGAGCAAGAAATGCTAATTGGACATTTGATTCATCTGGACAGCTGTGAATGGAATTTTTGCTAAGCAGCAGCAGATGCGGACCTAAAACAGCATGGCAAGTGGCCATTGGCATAGATGGGATGTTGGCTGCGTGTGCCCATGCTCCAACCCACAAGCATCTCAGAGTCTTTCTTCCCCTGAAAGATTTTCATTACATATTTCTATACATTAATCTTAGTAATTGTAAACGGCCAGCCCAAGCCATTGGCGTGAAAAGAGGGAATCTGTCATAGCATGTATAATACTCTGAAGAGTGCATTGGTGGAATTAGATGGGAAATACTTGCTTTCCAGTTGAAAATGCAGAACAGATGCTGGCATTATTAACAGAGCATGGCCTACTTGCAGTTCATGTCCTGAGTGGAGCTGGATGCCACTTGGTCTCCGAGTAATACTCTTCAGTTTATTTAGGAATGAATCCCTTTCAAAATGAACCACCCCAAAGCAGGAATTCAGTACATTCAGAAGATGATACTGATCTTTCTTGTCTCCTCTTAAGTTTGATGAATTGGGGAATGGATTTTATACCAGATGCTGGCTCATTTAAAGTAGTTATATTTAACCAGGACTGAACCCCGAAAATCACTCATGGAACTGACAATAATAAACAAGCAAAAACATGGGTTCTATCGCCAGAGATTTTAATTTCAAAATTCTTCTTGAATGATTTTGATGTATGCCCCTAGTTGAGAATCTCTCATCAAAATAAGTCTTAAAAAATGTAGTTTAAGCCCAGCTGGCGTGGCTCAGAGGTTGAGCATCAACCTATGATCCAGGAGATCATGGTTTGATTCCCGATCAGGGCACATGCCTGGTTGCGGGTTCGATCCCCGTAGGGGGCATGCAGGAGGCTGCCGATCAATGACTCTCTCATCATTGATGTTTCTCTCTCTCCCTCTCCCTTCCTCTCTCTGAAATCAATAAAGATATATATATTTTTTTTAAAGAAGAAAAAAATAATTTAAGATCTCTATGCTACAATGATCGTTCCTGTTGCAGTATGAATTTCTAAAGGAAATCAGGTCGAATTTTCCACTGTTGGTTCCCCCGTGGGCTTGGCTCCCACTGTGTGAAAGAGAGCCCTGTTCTCCCTCCTGTTCTTCGCAAGGCAGAGAACTTCCCACTGGTCACGTCCATGTTGAGGGGAACGACACTTTCCTGTGCCTACTTACATGTCTGCAGTGTTCCCCTCTAGGCAGAGCTCCTGGGGTCTACGGGTTCTCTGCCTGGCCCACACATTAGAACCACCTGGGGGGTGGGGGGTGTTTGCAGTGAGATCTGCCTCACTCCTCATTTCTAGAATGAGCCTTAGCGCAGCCTCCTGGGGTGGTTGCTGGGGTCAATGGGGGTGTATTCGTAGGTGTTCAGAAGGGGGCCTGGCGCCTTGGGAGCGTCGTGCCATTGGGATCCCTGACGCTGCATCGTTTCCCAAGGGCGGAGCGCCTTCATTCTTTCTCAGATTCCTCTTCTGTGGGCTGTTTGTGCCTGGATTTCTCTAATTAGGATAATTAAAAGACATCTTCTTTCAAATGTCAATGTATTTTCCCTGACAGCTCTGACGCCTTAGTCCTAGCCTGTCACACCCGCCTGGACGCAGGGATTAACCGGGCCCTTTCCTGAGAGCAGGCCTTGGATCAGGTGAAGGGGCTGGGGTAGAAGGCCCAGGAAGGAAAGCCGGGGCCCCAAAGCCAAATTTCTACTCCTCCAGCTTTTCCAAGTGATATTTTCAAGTTCCTCTCTTTCTTTTCTTTCTTTCTTTTTCTTTCTTTCTTTCTTTCTTTTTCTTTCTTTCTTTCTTTCTTTCTTTCTTTCTTTCTTTCTTTCTTTCTTTCTTTCTTTCTTTCTTTCTTTCTTTCTCTTTCTTTCTTTCTTTCTTCTTTTCTTTCTTTTCTTTCTTTCTCTCTCCCTCTCTCTCTCTCTCTCTCTCTCTCTCTCTCTCTCTCTCTTTCTCCCTCCCTCCCTCCCTTTCTCTCTCTCTCCTCTTTCTTTCTCTCTCTCTCCTCTTTCTTTCTTTCTTTCTTTCTTTCTTTCTTTCTTTCTTTCTTTCTTTTTCTTTCTTTTCTCTCTCTCTCTCTCTCTCTCTCTCTCTCTCTCTCTCTCTCTCTCTTTCTTCTTTTGTATATCAACTCGATTTGTATTTATTTATTTATTTATCTAGCTATCTATCTTTATATCAACTCGATTTGTATTTATTTATTTATCTAGCTATCTATCTTTATAATCTGCAATACCTTGGCTGCATTTTTAAATTTTTATTAAAATTTTATTTTTTTGCCATCACCTTTTATCCCTTCTATGCCTTCTACCACCTTCACCCGTCCCTCTCCACGCCCCGAAATCGCCACACTGTTGTCTCTGGCCAAGTCACACAGAAGGGGAATCTGCTGGGAGTCCAAGGGGTTACTCACATAATCACAGGAGAAGGTGACACACTGGACTCAGAGAGAACGAGAGGTAAAGACGCTGTGGTAAGAACCGGTGGAGGCCAGTCTCGGGGCCCTGCCGGCCGGGTATCAGCTCCAACTACTTCCAGTCTCCTTGTCACTCTGCTCAAAATCCAAATTCTAGGGAAAGAGTCTTGGATTCATTCGGCTTATGTCACATGTTCACCCATTAACAGACGAATCCAAGGCATCTTAGCTGGGAGCCCTGTTAGACGATGGCCAGTGGGGGCACATTGCCCCGTTCACCCCCTCATTCCCCTCAAAATGGGGAATGAATGCCAGATAAAACAGGCAAGATAAAATAGGCATACCAACTGATCTCTACCAGCAATCAACACGAGCGTAAACATTCTCATCGCCAGTTTCCCAACAAGATTTACAGCATCCCAGAGGGGAATAACTATGTCTTACATTTCCCCCCTTAACTTCATAGCACCGAGTGCATGTTCTTTCCACGATTACGTCCAAGGGCACACTCTGATTTGCTGTGAATCTCTTATTTCTGGATGCCATGTTTGTCTGGCCCCAAATCCTCTCCCGTCCCGTGCCTCCTGAGCTCCTGGAGCAGTCAGTGAGCACGCGCTGGCTGGCTGATTATGAAGATGAGCTGTCGTTGCCCATCCCATTGAAGGCGGCGTGGTAAGTGGGCCTGCGCTCAGAAGGCAGTCACAGTAGAGAGTGCAAAACGTGAACATCACTTACTGTGACTCAAGGACATCATCTGATAGTCAAGCAGGAGAGAGAGGGTAATAGAGTCAGAGAGTTAGAAACTGAGATAGGCCAGAAAAAGGCTAGAAGAGGCCAAGACGAGAGAGGACCGAGATAAATAACTATAGCAAGTCTTTTAACCATTCCAGAAACATCCAGGGGAACGAGGTATCATTCAGGTAAAAGTTGCCGAGGGAATACTACTTGGTATTTTGAGGAAGTAAGAAGGATCATCCACTGTCATAACCCATTGAAATAATGTCTTCTGGGAAACACAGACTGTGCACTGTGTGTTGTGTGTATAAACTCACGCGGGCCTCCCTGCACCACAGCAGGCCTCCTTTCACTGTGAAGCACCCTTTCTCTACCAGCCTGGGCATCACAGAGCCAGCCAGAAATGCAGAATGTCAGGTCCCACCCCAGACTTAGGAATTCAATTCTGCATTTTGACTCCCACGCGACTCACACGCACATTATAGTTTGCAAAGTACTGCCCTTGGGTGTTCAAAGATCCTTAGAGGAAAAATGGGAAGACTTGGGTTCTAATACTCCCTTCACCACCTTCCAGCCATGTGACTCCAGAAATGGCTTATTCCCCCCGAGGATCAGCTTCCCCATCTGTGCAGTGGGTACAACGTATCTGCACTCCTTGTTACCAGTACTCGATGGGTAGAGCCAATGAAATGTGAATGTGAAGGTGCTCTGAAGACTGGAAAGGGCGCTGGAAATGGAAGGTCACCAGTCGCTTAGTGCACGAGGCTGGAGGGGAGACAGACCTTTTGCCCGGCTCCCACGCGTGAGCTTTTCACCGCTGTATCCTTCCTTGCTGGCTCTCAGTAAACTCCACCGTGTGTGAACAAGTCAGCAGATGATGCATTTATTTTTGAACACGTTAATTTTTTTATCAGCTCTATTTATTTTCCGAGGGCATCACTGTATCACATTAATGCCTCAAGTTGTTAACAGTACTAGCTGGCACTGCAGCCATCACTTACTCACGGCGTAAAAGCTCAGGGGAGCAGCAGGGAGACTGCCATCCGAACCCCAAGGCTGAGGCTCCTCCTGATGTGCTTTTTGTCTCCCCCTGGGAGCAGATCCACCGCTCCCTCCTCTATTCCCAAAGCCTTTTATTCTCGATGTAACTTGGCATCTCTGCCATTTATTTTGTTTTTCTCCAGTGGTTTCTGAGGTCTTAGGGGGGCAGAGACTCTTCATAGTTTCTTTGTTACCTGTCTCCTTGGTGCTTAGCATGTAGTAGGAAGTCGGGCCAATTTCTTCCCAGTTTAGGAAGCTTCCCATTAGCTCTTCTTCTCTAGTGGCCTCCTGCCTGGAGAGGAGGAAATTGCCTTATCGATCGCCTACTTTCAAAAATATGTGATCAGGGTTACTATCGCGACCGACAGAAATGATGCCCAGAAGGGTAAGTGGCAAGACTAAGGTCACAGAGCTGCTCAGAGGCAGAACTGCAGCCCAGGCCTGGCTGAACGTACAGGTGCTCTTTCCGCAGGATCACATCGCCATTCCCTCTCTGGCATCTGCTCTCCGCGGCAGCAGCTCTGTCCGCGCAGGGGCCACAGAACTGGCCAGTGCTTGAGAGTTTCATCCCTTCTGTACATCCATTTTCAACAAAAATCACGTCGTAGCCCAGCCTTCGCTCTCCCCTGCTAAGCCGGCTCCGTGCGCCTGGGCCATGTCACCTGCCGTGGCCTCAGCCCATTGTTCTCAGATCCAGGGCAGCGATGGCCAGCCCGTTTCTCATGGATGCTTTTTGGATGATCCACTCGCCCGGCGGAAGGAACTGGGTTAAGGCTCAGAGTAAGCTCTGTGCAAATGCATTTGGATTTTCAAGAAATACGTCTTCCTCTCACTCAGATACACGGTCTCTCACTGGCTTCTACTTACACGGGACCTATTTAACTCACTTATTTCATAGTCTAAAGAGGAAAAATGGCCATGAGCGTAATTATTGTCTGGCTGCAGTTTCGCTGATAAGCATTATTGTAAAAATATGTTCTCATTATTTACATTTCATTTACTATCTTAATTTTTCTTAAAGAATTAAGGTGTTTTCAAAATTGATTTTAGAGAGAGAGGAAGGGAGAGGGAGAGGAACATCAATCGGCTATCTCCCATACGCACCCCAACCGGGGATCGAACCCACAACCCGGGCATGTGCCCTGACTGGGAATCGAACCGGTGACCCTTTGGTGCACGGGACAAATGCTCAACTGACTGAGCCACACCAGCCAGGCCTCTTAATGTTTTAACTGACTTTTTGAAGCATCCTTTCAACATTCATTCACAACATATACGGGGTGGGGAAAAGCAGGTTTACGGTTGCTCATATGGAAAGACATGCAGGTCAGGATGATTACCATCGCTTCATTAACTCAAAAGAACGTCACAGTGCAGCTGGAAACCTTTTGCCCACCCTTGTATATCGATGCACTTGGATCAGGCACTTTGCTAGGTACTGGGAATGCCAAGGGGAGAAACCATGGGCCCTGGCCTCAATATAATTCATTCCTACACAAAGTGCCCACGTCCGCCTGGACTCAAGGGCAGCTTTGCCGAGAAGGAGGCTTTGCTGGGGACTGGAGGGAGGAGGGTGAGCAGGTCCGGAAGCAGCCGGGGCAAGTGGGAGCAAATATAAAAACAACCAATTCCCTAGCCCAGTAAGTTCTGCTCATGCACTGTTATTTTGTGCCTTTAAGAAAAAATTAAAAAAAATTTGAAGGCGAGAAAAAGTATGTCTGAAAACACTCAAGGTCATAGTTGTGCTCCGAGCAGACTCTAATAGGTTTTTCCTGTCCTGATGCAGTCATTTTGTGGAAAAGAACTCTGATGGCCAGGAAAGAGCCGGCAGGCTGAGCAGAGAGAGAGGCCTTTCGTGGGCCCTTCAGCATCAGGAGTGGATGCACTGCTCTTGACTGAGACGAATAGGACAATCTGGTCGCCGGGAATGGAGTGGCAACGGTGATAAAGGGCCCTTCTGTTAATGGCAGTGTCCTCTCCAAACAAGCCACAGGGAGCTCTAGAGAGACACGTGTGTGCTTCTCTGGTTGAGACCAGACGGATAGCTTATTTTAAATGCTGGCTCGCCGTATGATTTATTCATCGTGTCATATAACACACAGAGCATCTAGTCTGAGCTTTTCTTTGTAGATGAGGAAAATTCAACCCAGAGAAGTCAAGCAATTTACCCAAAGTCACACAGCTGATTAGTGCCCGTATCTATTAAACCAGTGCTGACCTTTTAATAAATGCTGACCTGCCTTCTTCAACATTCATTAGTTTTCTCATCAATAATTGTTTACTGAATGCTTATGGTATCTTGTTAGGCGATGGAGAGGCAGTGTCCAGTGTGACTTTGAGGCTCACTGCTGTTGCATAGCCTCTCTAAGCCTCAGTTTTCCCATTTGTGAAATGGAGAGGCTAACAGCCCGTCAGAGCGACATCATGGGGATTAAATGAGATAATGCAGGTAGAGCTCAGCACAGTGTCACCGGCACACTCAACACTGAGTTCACTGTGATGTTTAGTCCTTCTGGGCTCTTCTGTCACAGCAAAGATATCTGTGTCCTGAAGATGGTTATGAAAGGTTCACATCCTCTGAGGGCTTCCAGTCTCTCTAAGTCCCTCTATGTCTCCCACTGACTACTCGGCAGGGCTGGGGCTTATCTCCCTCAAGGCCACGCCCTTCTTAGATACCTGGTCCTCCTCCTCCAGGCTCCTGGCAGCCTCCCGGGGAGGGAATTTGGATGTGTTCTCATTACAGTCCCAGAACCTGGGGAGGCAGCTTTGTCAATGGTAAGCCCTCGTTTCCAGAATCCACTGAGAGAGGAACATGGGCCGGCTCCCGGATGGCACGGCATCCAACTCCGAGCCCAGCCAGGTTTGGGTTGGCTTGCAAGACCTGGGACTTGTCATAATATGTCTGGCATTCTAAAAATGGGTTCCATACAGCCCTACAGCTAAAAAAAAAAAAAAAAGCACCAAAAAATAAGCAGCACAGCACATCAGCCCTTTGGCAAGAACCAAGGGAGGGGCTCCATTGAGCACATACTTGGCTGTGCACGTTCCTAACAGCATAAAAGAATTTCCTTGGTTCCTTCTGAAGCTTGATCACCCCTAATGTAATAAGTCATCTTCTGGGCAAGGGTTTTGCACATGCATGAACATGCTGCTTCTCTGGTTTCCTTTTGCAAAACATCCCCTATGAGTGAGTGTGCAAACTACTCCTGTGCACAACTCATTGGAGGGAAAGCTGGCCATTCGGGGTGCACTAATGATGCCAGTGCATTCCCCGAGGGAGGCGGCAGCTTTGGCAGAGCAAGAAACAGATGTGCAAAACCTCTACCCGCCTGAGCCAGCTCCAGCCATCGATGAATTCCTTAGCTCTGAGGCCCACTTGAATGGTTACCTTGTGTGGTTTCTTTGTCCCTTTTGATTTGGGGAATGAACTATTTTTATTTTGGATCCCTTAGGGAAATTCTGAAGGATCTTATCTTGATTTTTGTGTGTGTGTCACCCATGAAAATGAAGATGTAGCTTTGAAGAGAAGGAAGAGAAATGAATAGAGAAAGAGACAATTTTTTGTGCGGTAATTCCCTCTTATCCATGGTTTCACCTTCTGTGGTTTCAGTTACCTGTGGCCAACCACGGTCCAAAACTATTAAACGAAAAGTACCAGAAGTAAATAATAAGCCATTCATAGTTTTAAACTGCATGCTGTTCTGAGTTGGGTGATGAAATCTTGAGTGATGGGGCCATCATAGGATGTTCACCCCAAAGTACGATTTTTGTTGTGGATTTTTTTATAGGTGTCCTTTATAAGATTAAATAAGTTCCTTTCTATTTCGAGTTTGCTATGAGATTTTTATATCACAAAATGGAGGTGACTTCTGCAAAAACGAGAATATGATAATTAGCCTTTATTTTGTTAATGTGGTGGGTTAATTGTTCAATTTTTGGAATAGTAAAACAATCTCGTTTCTTGGAATAAACTCTTCTTGGTCATAATGCATGGATCTTTTTAAACATGGCTGGATTTGGGTTGCTAATGTGTTGTGTGTAATTTCTGCATCTTCATGGCTGGGACCATCCTGTGATTTTTCATTTCTTGTAATGTCCTTGTCAGATTTTTGGCATGAAGATTTTGGCCTCAAAGTAAGTTTGGGTGTGTTCCATTTTATGCTGGTCTCTGAAACAGTTTGTGTGTAATTGGCTGTGACTTCCTTAAATGTTCGGTAGAGTACACTGGCGAAGTTATCTGGTCCTGAGCTTTCTTTGAGGAAAGTTCACAATCATGGATTCAATTTCTTTGATGCTGTGATTCAGATATTCTATTTTTCTTTGCATTAGTTTGAACAAATTGTATTTTTAATGTAAATTTTTGTATTTTATCACTTTTAATTGTAATAACCTAAATTGGTATGTTTTCTTACTCCTTTTAACATTTATAAGATCTGCTATGATTTTCTTTTCTTCCCTTAACATTGTTTTTTTTTCTCTCGTTTTTCTTGGTTAGTCTTGGTAGACAGTTACCAATTTTACTACTCTTTCCAAAGAGTCAACTTTAGTCTTTGTGAGTCTAGTATAAGTTTGTTCTCTTTCCTTAATTTCTGCTTCTACGACTTTTCTCCTTTATTCTGTTTTCTTTGATTATAATTTGCTCTCCAATTTCTAATTTGTTGAGATGATTGCTTAGCTCATCGCTTAAGTCTTTTTCTTTGACAATGTACCTATTTTAAAGTAGAGATTTCCTGTAAGACTTATCCTATAAGTATTTTTATATATGTTTTCTTGCTCTTTCAGTTTAAAATGTTTTCTAATTTTTAAATTTTGATTCATTTCTTTGGATGTATCACTCAGGAGAATATCCCTTGATTTTCAAACACACTGATTCTTAGCTTCATGGCACTGACGTTAATTTAGTGACACGAGCTTTTTTCAGTTATTCTTTGCACGGAAAGGAAGCTCCCATTTGTGGAGGCCTCATTAAGTGCCAGACACAGGAGCAGGCATTTTCCTTAACCTTCCGAAGGGCTATGTGGAATTGGGCTTGTGCCCAGTGGAGGGAGCACCTGGAGCTCAGAGATGAGTGTGTGGCTCAAGGTCACGTGGCTGGTATGCGGCAGGGCTGCATTTCCAGCTCCGCTCCTTCCAACTCCACTATCACCATGGAGCTGGTGGGTGGAAAATCAGCCACCCCAGAAAATGAGATAGAGGTCTGAGTCCAGGAAAATGCCTTGGAACAGTTTTTAGAATGAATATATAGCTTTTTGCCTTCAGATTTAAACCACTTTTTTTCTTGTTATTTACTGTGATATGGGAGAGATTAATGAGATGCCTCAGCCCAAGGATGTGGCTTCTTTTAATTTATAGTCTAAGCTTTTCTTTGCTTTGTTACTTACACTCACAGTGCCGGCCTAGAGGGCTGGAAAGAAGCTGTTAATGACTCTGTGCGTGAGCGCGTTCTAGGGATTCCCCTATTTCTGAGTTATTAACATAGATTCCCGCTTTCTCCAAGGAGTTTTAGGGGAAACAGTCCCAGTGGTTAGAACCCTTGCCATAAATTAAATGTGTAAGATGTTGAAAATTTTCTACGGGAAGAAAAAAATTGATTGTGGCTTTTGATTTCATTACCATTACACGGATGGCTGTTTTTGGTTTTGAAGCGATGTGATACGGTGCCTAGACAGACACAGGATGACAAGTGCAGTCCTAACAACAGCAACAGTATTGCCAACAGAGCACCATTCAGTGAGTGTGACGGTTCATTTTGTGGGTCAGCTTGAATGGGCCACGGGCACCCAGATATTTGCTCACACATTACTATTGGGCATGTCTTAAACACTGGGGGTGTTTCTGGGTAAGGGTAACAATGGAATCCGTAGACTGAATAAAACAGATTGATCTCTCAATGTGGGTGGGCTTCATCCGCTCACTGAAGCCCTGACTAGAATACGCGGCTGGTGAGAGCATTCTCTGTCGTTACCTGTTCTGGAGCTGGGATGTTGGTTTTCTCCTGCACTCAGACTGGAACTTGGCTCTCCTGGTTCCCAGGCCTTTGGACTGAGACTGAAATTACACCTCCTGGGTCTCCAGCGTGCGGATGGTGGGGCGCCTTGGGCTTCACGACTGCATAAACCTCTGGGTTTTGGGTACTCACAACCATAAACCCACCTTTGCCCCACCCTGCACGTATCTCCTGTTGGCTCTGCCTCTCGGGAGAACCCCGATGCAGTATGTGAGTACTGGGTAGCAGGCGCTGCATTGAGAGGGCTGCACAGGACATCTCACTTAGAGCCGTCCTCCAACGGTCTTACGGATTCGGTCTTCCTGTTACATCCACTCTGCAGAAGGGGCTCAGAACAATTAAGTAACTTTGCCAAGGCCATAGCTTGTCAGGGGACAGGCACCCCCCCAAGTCATGTGGCTTTGAGTTGGTCAATGACTTGATCTGAATTTATGCGTGAAATGGGGATAATGCCCACCTTGAGCGACTGTCGGGGGAATTAAATATGTGATAGGTGTGAATTACTTGGAACAGGGTGAGTAGAGACTCCGAAATAGTAGCATTTGCTAGTTTATTTCCTATTCTGTTACAAAATTCAGAGGCTTTGCAGCTAGTGGAATAGATGTAATTCCTTCAACTTAAAACATTGCTAACATCTGAATTCGATCATTTGTTCATCTCTATTAAGCCCCAACGATATTTCATGTTATCCTGTGGGGGAAAATGTGATTGCTGTGACATTTAAAATTCTGCATGAGCCACGGAGAGGGAGGAGGCACACTCCTGGAATGGAGGGGAAGTCCTGGCTAGACTGCTGTTCCAACAGCTCCAGGTCGCCACACCTGAGGAAGCCGAACAGCTGCAGAGGTCACCAGGAGGTGCTCAGTTTCCCCAAAAGGTGCTTGGTACTTACTTCCACTCGAGCATGTTTCTTCTGCTCTGATAATCATTGTCATCTTCAATCACAATAAGAGACACCAGAGGGATTTTTACGGGCATATGGCACTCATTTAGTTTTCCCTCTGCGGTCATAGAGCGCTCGCAAAAATGAAAACAAAACAACACAAAGCCCCGCTCGGCCATCCATCACTTCGTCTTTATTGGCCAGCGACCACGTGCGGCGCAGCGCAAGGCCGGGATCTCCGTGTCCACGCCGGGAGAGCACACGCTCCCGCCCGGCGCGCTCACTCTCCATTTCCTCTCCGCTCCGGGGAAGCGGCTCGGGGACTGCGCAGGCTGTCCCGGGAAATGTGACGAGAGCAGCCCCATTTTCTTTTCACCGCAGCGTTACTTGGAATCAGGAGTGAGCTCGACAGCTGCCAGGGCCTGTGCACATCCATCCACTGCTCAGCACGGTCCAGGCATGTCTGTCATGCGGGTGACAGGCAGAGGCTCAGGGATGTCAAGACACACTTTTTTTTCACACTTAAATGTCTTTGAAATTTTGATGTGTCAGACACTGCTAGTGCGCTTGGATCCCTCTGCCACTCTCACGAACATCGGCTGTGTGTTTTCACTGGAAGTTCCCATCTCCCTCTCGCCTCCCCTGGGAATGCTCCAGCCCCCTGCCCTCGGACTTGGAGAGTGGAGGTGGCACTTGCACTGTCCCCGGGGCTCCCGTGTGACTGCGCCCAAGTTAACACCCCCCCCAGTGGGCTTTGCTTGACATGATACCCTTGTCTACCCCCCGCCCCTCTTCCTTCGGTTGCTCTTATTTCTCTATTTCCCTACTGGTTTTTTTTCCTAATCCACACAAAGACTCACCTCAGGGGAACAAACGTTTTACAAGATGTCTTACAATCGATGATGTTGGCCCGGCAACCATGTGAAATAGTTCTTGGCCTGTGCTTGCATGAACTTGGTTGCGTTTCCTGTGGCATGAATGGGCTGTTACTCCTTTAACTTTCAGTGAGTAAAGCATTTAAGGGCTGTCTGGGGAAGGAATGTGAATCCTGATTGTTATCTAAAAATCTTCTATTCAATCCTTTTGAAAAGATTAAAGAAAGTGCTAGCATCAAAACTGCAGCATAGATGCCAAAGGCTTGGGGGAAACTCCGAGTCAGTAGTGGAGCTCTCTTTTAAGAGGCGCTTCATTTTGATGGTAGAAAGGATGCTACTGTGAAAAATTCGTCCAGCAACTCTCGTCCAGCAATTCAAAAAGGGCACTCGGCAGAGTTCCATTCTGAAGATGTAGGAGTTTCATGAATATCACGATGTCTTTGTTTTTTTAATTTTCCTTTATATATACACATGATAAAATATATGTTCAAAAAGCCCTTCGATTTACTTAAAGGACTGTGACACAAACATTCAAAGTACTGTCATATTTTAAATGCCTTTTTTTTTTCATATTTAGGGATATGTAAAATAATGATGAGTCTTATAATTGATGGGAGTCTGAAATTTAGTGAAATACTAATCAGGAATATGCTACTCAAAGAGACAGAAGGAATATAATCAATGAACAATCTTAGCAATCGTGGGAAACCTGAGATAACTTCATGGCTTCTCACCACCTGTGAGTCATACTAGGAGTTCCACCAGTGAGTAAGGAACCGCTACTTTAGTCATACTCTTGAAATTTTGTAGACTTTTAGACTATTAAATATTTCCATTCCTCCAAAGTGTGCATGTATATGCATGTGGTATATATATACACACCCATACACACACACACGGTGTGCACGTACACCCGATCTCTTTCAGATTTCCCTTATATTGAGCCTTTTACCACCCAGAGATGTACTCCATGCATTTAATTTGGTGCAAGTTTTTAAAAATTTTTGTGTGGTGATCATAAAACTATATATAATCCCTGGGATCACCATGCAAAAATAAAAAGCTGGTATTAGATGAAATGCATGGGGTTACTTCCCTCAATGATCGTACTACTTGGTCTATAGAGACAGGATCTGCCCACGGTTTTTCATATTCCATTCCAGGAAAGTACCTGACCTGCACTGTCTATCTACCAAGGTAATGTTACTATCCACCCAGTTTGTTCTGTCTTCCTGTTTTCCCTCCCCATATTTTGCTGATGAAAAATGAATTTCTCCACTGTGAAACGGCAACAGTGAAGCAGTTCCAGTGGGTTTAGCTGCAGATGGGATAATTTCTGCACTCGCAGAGTTCTGTAGCAATACGTGGCTCCCTCGGGCCTAATCCACTCTTCAGCAACATGACTGATTAACCTATAAGGACGGAAGTTTGAGCGCGGCTGCCTTGCAATGCACTAGCCTTGTATTTTGCTTTTGGGCTTTGTCTACCATCCAATACCCAAATCATTCTGCTGTATCTTTGAAAACCTTGGGCAAATCGACAATGTCTGAGCATGTGCTTCACCAACTCCCCACTGCGATCATGCTGCTTTATGGCCAAATTTAGGCGGCACACACTCCCTTTGTCAGCAGCACCCATTACACTGGTGCAACGTTAGAACTAGTCGGTGTAGACTTGCTTAACTCCCATCCCATTTCCCTTTGCACTCACTTTGTCTTTTCCCTGCCAGAAGCGGAAAACAGCCAAGAGTTTTTTGAAAACAAATCACTTTAGAAAAATTATTCTGTAAACATTTACTGAATATTACTATGCCATGTGTTGTGCAAGAGATGAAAAATAATCCCTGGACTCTAATTTAAAGGGCCCAACATCTAGTAGGAGAGACATACATCTCCCGTTCTCGTCCAAATTAATTGCAAATATAGTAGGATAGGGGCTTTATTAAAAGGTTTGCAGTGATAGGGGCTGAGGTAGGATTTTACAGCAAGGCTCCTCCCAGTTAACCTTCTCACCGCCCAGAGTTCTGGATGCAAACACCCCAACGCAACAGTGGACAAATAAGAAACAGACTATCTGAGCCAGCTGCCCAGCTCCCCACTTCCCTCCAGCCCCACCCAATGAACTCTCCCAGCTGCTGATGTCCAGTGGGACAGCCTCAGTGACAGAGACCAGTAGTAGTTGCCTTTAACCAGAGTCCCCATTTTTGTTACCACATGGGGATTTCAAGCTTTTCAGACTCAGTAACCCAGCTCACTGGATAGAAATAAATTAGCAAATAAATGTAGTAACCCAGTACGTATCTGGACAAGCAGGTCAGCGACTCTGGGAGGCTCATCTAGCGCAAGGCGCTCTGGGTTTGGATGGTCTGGTGTCACTGTCTGAACTGGGTTTCAAGGAGAGGATGTGTGGATGGGATGGAAACCCTCCCTCAGGACCAGTGGGTCTTCCTGCTACTCCTGTAATCCTGTTGGGCGCACGGCAATCAGTCTGATTCCCTAATTTGGACACTGGGCTGGAGGAAGCTCCCTGAAGTTGTCCAAGGCCCCATCTCTCTGGACACACCACGCAGCCATTTCCATCTTAGGGAACAGTGAGGAAGGGCCTCCTCTGCTCTCAGAACTAACAAGTATCATTGGGGTTCTGTTGCTCCCGAGGTGACCTCAGGAGGTGGGGCCCACATCTCTTTCTCTCAGCCCCACCGACATTTAGGTCTTTCTTCCCTCCCACAGCCAGGGGAATTACTTTCTAGAGAGGGAGTAGGAAAGCCTTGCGCGTCTTCCTACGTGTGCTCTCGAATCTTTGATCCAAATCATGAAGCCTTTCCAGTACCCCAAGGAGCCTGGCGTTTAAAACTCAAAGAGCACATGTTCCTCTGATTGCTAAGGTCACACCTCTTTCTGGAGGCAATGAACATTAAAGGGCTGGGAAGTTCAAATACAGGAGAAGAAGGGATAGAAAGAAAATAAATGGAAAAGCTTTGGTTAATTTAAGTTGAATGCTCTTTCCCTAAAATACAAATCACACAGGGGCTAGGATCATATCCCTGGTACACAGCAAAGTGTCTGGCATCTGCAGCACTTCAGTAAGTGTTTAAGAAGGCAGGAGAGTTAAGCTGGGAACTAAGTCTTAGTTGTGCACAGTACATTCCACATTCAATTTGACGAGTACGCACCGAACACCTACTATGTGACAGGCACGTGATAGGTCCTGAGGATATAATGGGGAACAACACAGATGAATTCCCACCTTCATGGACCTTACTCCCATTATTGCTCCTATTACTAAGGGAGACAATAAACAGACAAGAAAATTTATAAGGTGATAAATCATGTAAAAAATAAACAGGGTGAAATGGTAAAAAAAATATCTGGTGACGGGGGAATGAGAATGGGGGATCCAAACTATTAATCTGATTGCACTTTCCCTCAGAACCCCAACCCAACCCAAGAGTAAAACTCAAACAAACAACAAAAAAACAGTTAACAAAAGTAGTATTATTGAAATATAAAAGTCATATGAAGAGAGCAGTTACAGAACCACATTTGGTATCTACACAATCATCATGCGGGCGACGACATTACACATGGACAGCTGTGGTTAAAATATCTTGGGCGTTTTATTTCCAAAGTGAAGCTCCACAGGCCTATTCTGTGTAAAGTTCTTTCCACCTTCTCAAAAGTTACACGTGACAGAGCAAGTCAGCTGTTTTCATGCAAGTTCAGTTCTTTCTGTTCTATACCTTGTAAAATTCAAAGTTGCCTTTCATGTAGCAGAGAAAATCCAATGCCCCCCTTCACCCTAGATAAAGAATAATATTTTCTAGTCTTGCAAGCAGTTTATGAAAGTGTCATTCGACCCTGTATTTTTACAGCTGCTCTGCATTCATTATCAGAGAGGCCCTTCATACAGTATGTTTCTTTCATTTCTACTCAAGGGGTGCTATTATTTTGGAATTATTCAAATTTAAGAGTGATAAAGGGCCTCTCTTCGGGGGTTCTTACTAAACAGACCCCTAGCGTCTTACTCCTTTAAGGAAAAAGGAAAGGTTTTGGAGAAAAAAGCAAAGAAAGGAAAAAGGTGTTAGGTTACGAGCCTCTTGATTTGGGAATCAGTACTGTCCACCATGGTGGCTTGGAGACGTTACACCTTGTCTGGCATTTAGCAGGTGCTCCGGAGGTGGCTGCTGAGTTGAATTGGTTTGGGAAGAAGCAGGGGATTACGATCCTCCTTATACAGATGGGGAAACTGAGGCTCAAAGAACTTATAGGTGTGTTTCTACTTTACCAAGGGCTCTCACCTAAGTGAGCTCACTTAAAAGCTAGTCCTCATAACCATTATGTGTAACGCAGGGAAGGGAAATATTTTCGGGTAAGAAGCTAAAAGTAATGACGTGCTCGACATCCAGTGAATGAGTCACTGCTGACTCCCCTCTACAAAGCTTATGGGTCTCTGCTGCTAAAGAACTAAACCTACTGATGGCAAAGTTCAGGCCCTCAGGCAACGATGAAAAGAAAGTTGCTCTTCTAAGCACAAAAACAATCAGAAAGTTATTGGCCTTCTTAGGAGCTGAAAAAGTCCAGCAATATAGAGAAAAGCGGCTCTACCGCCAATACACTATTGGTGGTAGTGTAAACTGATCCTATTTTATGCGGTAAAATTTATTAATACCTACCCAAATCAGAAGGAATCTATCTCTGACATAGCAACTTACTTCATCAGTATATTCCCACTACAGACTTACTGGCACACAGATATATATGTAGAGTACAGAGATATATGAGGAAAAGGAAATAATAAATGTAAGAATACGAATATAAGAATGTTCACTGTGACATTTGTTAGTAACAGAAAACTGAAGACGGCCTAAGTGCTCATCAATAGCTTGCTGGCTACACAAGTTTTCTGGGTGGTAACACTTTACGCAGACATTTGAAATATACCATTAACCTATGTATTGCCATGAAACAAACAAACCACGACATAGTAAGTCAACAGAAAGCTGCTTAACAGTATGATTTCCTTTGAGTAAAAACACTCATCAAATATTAGTGATGGCTCCCTCTGGAAAGTGAGATGGGCTATGCTGCTGTTTTTTGTTTGTTTTACTTTGTTCAATTCCATACTCCTTGATTTTTCATGGAAATATATTTTTAAAATTCTAAAATCTGAGAGAAGCTGTCCGATTCTGGCTGCCTGAGGAGCTTTTTACGCTTTGCCCACCAGTAAGCAGAGCCCAAGGCATGGCTGGCTGGCTGGCTAGGGCCCTCCTGCACCACAGGGGCCTCACGCAGGGCTTGCCTGGCTCACCGCTGGTGCTCAGGAAACATTTTGAGAATAAATAAGGATGGCTCACCCTGGTCACTCTTTTTTGTTGTTGTTAATCCTCACCTAAGGGTATTTTTCCCATTGATTTTCAGAGAGAGAGTGGAAGGGAGGAGGTGAGGAGACAGAAAGAAACATCGATGTGAGAGAGATACATCAACTGGTCAACCCTCCTGTGTGTGGGCTGACACTCTGACCACTGAGCCACACAGGCCAGGACTATCCTGGTCACTCTTTAGTGAAGTGAGATGGAAGGACATCAGAACACAGAGATGGCGTCACCCTAAAAAATCTGTCAGTGGGTTAATGGAGAATAGTTCATAATGACCACATGGATAGGGTTGACTTACATGGAAGAAAGACTGGCTATGTGTCAACTCACCAAAAAATAATTTGGGGGCTCTATTTGCAATGGATAAAGATTTTTAATGAGTTCTGACCATATGTTACTTTGAGCATCCCTGAGGGCATTTGTCTGTTGGTTTAGAGGTCAGAGCAGCATCAAGTGGGGGGAATCTTGGACAATGCTCAAGGATCCGGCCAATTCAGTCCCTGAACCTTCTCAGCATGTCCCTGTAGTAGGGAGTTTGGGCTACTTGTATTCCAGAGGTGGGGAGGCAGAGAGGCAGAGTGGGAGGAGGGAGGGGAGAGAAGAGCAGGAGAGGACTGGAAGCGGGGGGGGGGGGGGGGAGATGAAGAGAGAAGAGGCCAGTGATGAATAGTAGCTTCTCTGTATTATCAGGTGTGATTTGGGGACAAGTATTCTGATTAATGAATGATTCTCACTCACTTTCTAAGTATATTACCTAAAAACACAACACTAGGTAAGAATAAATGCCTTTTTCTTATTTAGTTGGTACCTAACATGGCCAGGACACTGAAAACGACTTCCTCCTCCCACCCCCCCGCCCCCATTTTCTAGCCCAGGGTTTAAATCATTAGACTGAGAGAAAATCTTTAGGTCTCCAAGTCAGTGGCTCACTCCGACCAGAAATTGTCTAGCATCCTTTACAATAAGATAAAATAAGATCAGAAGCATAATTAGTTGGTGGGTGACATCGGTAATAATGAGGTCAGTCTTGAACTTGGAGCAGGAGAGTTCAAGGATAGCTCTCCTAATAGCGGACGGGATTCTGGACGCCCCTCTTCTCATCAACGCCCCTCACATGCTCCCTGTGGCGAGGGCAGCCTAAGCAGAGCAAATCCTGGACAGGAGCCCGCCCCTTTACTTTGGAAAAATGCGAGCTGCTGCAAAAAGCCTGACAAAACCATGCTCCTACCTGGTGAGGGGGTGAGGGTGGAGATGGGGGAAGGATTATGTGGGAGCCATGCTTAACTGAAGAGGCGCCTCCTGAACCTCAGTGGCCACCCAAGTGCACAGTGTGGAGCTCAGCTGTATCAACACAACCACGGTGCCCTGTGTGCTGGGCTGTGGCCTCCCTCTGCTGGGACAGTAGGGGGCAGAGGAAAGGGCTGGACAGAGCATCAGAAGACTCAGGTGTGAGTCTTACTTAGCTCCAGGACAAGGTGCCTCATTTCTTTGAACTGCTGTTTCCATAACTGAAAAACAAGAATAAAAATTACCCACTGGATCTGCCTCACAGGCGTGCTGGAGGGTTTAAAGAAAACAGGGTCAGGAAAGCATTATGTAAATTGGAAATCCCCATAAAATGCAGGCTGTATTCAGTAGCCTGTGAGAGAGTTGTCTAACTGTGATCTTTAAAAAAACACACAACAACCCAAAAGCTTGCCTAAGTCGCATTCCTAAGATACAAATACAAAAGGTTAGTGAATTACCAAGTAAATGAAGTATTTCACTACGTTCATATCACTGTCTAACCTACGTCTTAATTCTATAACTCACGGTACCAGATACTCCATAAAGAGCAGTATGTGAGATTACAAAGGTCTCGTTAGATATAAAAAAGGATACATAATAGAAAAATCTAATTGTGTATGATTTTAAAAAAATCGGACTAGGTTATTCTTAAAAGAACTACCATAGTGGCAACTGACCTTGTAAATGTGTAGAGTTATAGCAAAGAGTTTAAAAAAATAGCCTGAGTCCAGATTCCCTATTTCACAACTTCAACACGCAGTGTGTGTGTTCACTCCTATTTTAGACGGCTGCGGCTCGGGCCGGCCCGGAGCCTGAGCTGGGGAGGCCACGGCGCTCGGCTTCCTGCAGAGGACGGTCAGCTCTTCGGGTCGGGGCCGTCCCTGGCGCAGTCCTCCGCGGTCTCCTCGGAGCAGGACAGGCTCAGCGCGCTCGCCACGGGATGCATCCAGGACGTGGTCTGTGTCACGTGACTTGAGAACAAGGAAGGCAGTTACAGTCAGGAGGCGGGCCCACCCCGCATGCAAGCGCTCGTCCTAGCCACACTGTCTGCCCTGCCCGGCTGTGGTCCCCTGGGACAGAAGCACTTGGAACCGGACCCAACCTTTTTAATAAGTCTTAGATGTGTTTTAAGGTTCAACAAAACTGTTTCTGCTTTTTTTCTTTGGTAACAAGAAATGCAGGGAGTGATTCATCTTGGATTCCTCGCCTTTCCTGACCTGACCTTCATTCAGCCAGCAGTTCTGCGACTGTCTTGCGCTAGCATCCCTGGACTCTCTTCCTTCCTCTCCTTTACAATGCTCTTGCCTAGGTCACTGCAACTGCTTGTCTCTCTGCCTCTGTCTTAGTTTGTTTTTAATTCATGCTCCATTCCAGCCAAGAGGTCTTTCTAATGACAAACGGACACTGACGCTAATGTGCTAAAAATCCAGTGCCAACCAATGCCTTTGGGCTCAGATACACACTCCAGAGTAAGAAAGTTTTGTTTTTTACCTTCTTCAACATTGCTGTCCTCTCTGCTACACTCTTCCTCGCCCACTGTGTTAACCTAGTTTACTGATTCCAAGCCTTCCTATGATTCCTCTGATCTGTGCCCATGGTCTTATCTCTTATTATGCTATATCATAAATGCTTATTTTTAGGCCTTCTTATGACATGTGAAGCTCCTTGAGGGCAGGAACTGATTCTTTTCTCTGAGTTTACGGTGCCTAACATGTGCTCAGAATAAATGAGTAAGCTTTTCAGGGAAGGTCACAAGCAGAGGCAGGGAAGGGCATACACAAGGCGTAGGGCATGTTCGGGTAGTGATGAAACAACAGAGCATGCCCCTACCTGGTAGACGGCATTTCTCAGCACTAGTATCAACACCCACCTGGAGCTGGATGGGTCTCCTAAATCCACTGCCATCCGCCCAGTGCCTAGTGCTGGACAGACAGCTTCTGGAATTAGGGTGATCTGTTTTTTTTCCTTGGATGTTCTTTCTGGCCCTAGTTTACTCCACTGCCCTCATCCATCTCAGCTTAGTTTCCCCCACCCCATCCTCTCCAAACTCAACCTCAGAAGCAGCATCAGATCTTAGAGCAAATCTTTCTGGGGGCTGGCACTCCTGAGGCTCAAATAAGATTGTGGATCTAAAAGTATCTCCTAAATTACAGGATAATTTCCAAAGTGTGTTCCAAGGATCTTTAATAAATGCTATGTAAAGAAGATAATTTTATGGTCAAATCAGTATGAGATACACTAGGTTAAACACAGTTAGGCAGGTTTCTTTACTCTTGGATTTCCCAGGACCTTAAATATATGACGGTGTTTTCTGACTCTCCAAGAGTACGCGACGTTTCTCACACTAGCGTGCCCCCATGAGCATACACACGGGACTCGTGTTCTATAGGACACAAGGTAGGAATTATCACAAAATGCACTAGCTTTACTGGCTGCTGCTGCTGCTAACTACGAATGCTGGACTTAGTACAAAGGGTTACGTTCACTGTTGTTACTGCATTTGGTTTGCTTTCAATCCTAAACTCTAAATTCTATCCATATCGCCCTACTCAAATCATTCGACCTGTCTGTTTAAACATTACAAGTGCATCTTTCCATGGAAGAAGATCTTGGATAGGTTCATGATTGATTGGGTAAAAGGGTTAAGTTGTTTAAGAGTCAAGGTGAGGGTGGTAGGGCCCAGACATCATCATAGTTTCACAACCTTGGAGTGTGGTTAAGTGGTACAAAGAATCGTTATTCTCTGGACAGTGAGTCACGTGGCTATTACCTCTAATGGTTTAATGGAATTTCTCATTACGGAGGCTGAACTTACTAATGCAGATGGTTCTGCACAGGTTAGCTTCATTGCAAGGCCTTTATAAAGCTGGAAAGCTGCCTAAATTGAAAGCGTTTTGAATAAATACTGAGTGTAACATAAGGGGACTGGAATGCCACTGCAAGGTGGAATGAGGGCACATCATCCTGTACAAAGTACGTGTTTAGAACTAAAAGGAGCTAAAGTATATACACTTTAATATTTACATTTACAATATGTTAGAAGAGACTTTCAATTACCTGAGGGGTAAGTCCAGGTGCATGCTTTCCTATTTGACTTTTTAAAAAATTATATTCTCATGCTTGAAATATTATAATTGCCCATATACAAACATTCCATTAAACTGATCATTTAAATTAATCAAAAGCAAAATGTCTAAGAAAAAATTGTAGCTGTAGACTCTGAACAATGAATATTAGAAGGTTCCACTAGAAAGTCACCCTTGCCAGTGACCTTCATTAAGCACTTTTTATCAATGAAGCAACACCTCATATTACTCCAAATACAAAAATAATGCCATAAAATATTTACTGATCAATCTTATGTTCATAATATGCTTTTCTGTACATTTAAAAAACACACATACTTAAACACCAAAAGTGCAATTATAACAGCTGCTCACTAGAAAACAATAAAACTTTAGCAGCAGAGAGAGAGTGTTCTAGGCTGCAAGCACTCATTTCACCCCTGGGTCGTTTGTGAAAACATCCAGAGCCAACGCTTCTGAAACTCAGGTGAGGCATGCACAGTGCCTGGCAATGAGTACACATTCAATGATGATAGTGGCCAGTTTTATGGATAACTAGGGCTTTCTGATTGTTGTAAGAAAAACTTGGGATTCTTCCTGTGAGGTTGGGCTGGGCATTTGTGTGTGTACTGTTCACTTTTATGTCCTGGTGACCACTGCAACTAAAGAGCTTTGACATAACCAGTATGATGAGATCATCCCAGACTGACCGGCTTGGAGAACATTCTAGCACTAGAACTATTTCCTCTGTAATTTATATGCTTGGTAATTCAACTGAGAAGAGAGAAAATACATCAGCCCTGTTGATGCTGTTTAATTAATAAAGACCCCATGGTTCACAGAGTGAGGTGCTGCTACTGAGCATGAGAAATGTAGTGGTCCGGAAAATGGATGGGGCTGATGTGAAACACAAGCACCTTCCATTGGAACATGCAGCACCTCTGGCAAATGTTCCTGCAGAGCATGTATCTGACCTGATTTGGGGGGTGATCCACAGCAGTTCAGCTATATATGAAAATCTAAAAAGCATAATGCCACTTGCCTCTGAATGATCGCCAGATCTGTTGTTGGAAAACGTTAATATTTGATTTGGGAAGATGACTGTGTTGAGTTTTTTTCTTTTATAATAATAGTAAACTGAAAGACATAATTTAGAGCTTATTAAAAAAACCAAACCTAATAGAACATGCTTTATTTTATTGGCAAAGAAATGTAAGTGAATTATTTAAATTTCATTATAATTACCCTCCATATGTTTCTTACCTCCTAGTATGCAAAATGCTTTCTTTCAAAATAAAAATTTAGGACAGCATGTTAAGAGAAAAGTGGTTTAAAGATAAAAAGTGCACTAGTTTTGTAGAAATTCATTCTTATTACCATCTGTGATGATGAAAGAGGCCGTTTTGTTAATCTCCCATTGAGGACGGCACTAGTTACATAACATTGTGAATTCAGCAAGATTGCAAATATTTAACCACATTTAAGATAAAGCTGCAGAATAACGCGCTGAAGTAATTAACTTCCAATGCTCTTTTATTGGGGGTGGGGCTATCCTCTTTTTAATCCTCAACACCCAAAGACAGGATTCTACTGATTTTAGAGAGGGAGGGAGTGAGGGAGGAAGAGAGAGAGAAATATCGATGAGAGACAGAAACGTCGATCGGTTGCCTCCTGAACGTGCCCTGGCCGGGGATCAAACTCGCAACCTAAGTATGTGCCTTGACTGGGAATCGAACCTGCAACCTTTTGGTGTAATGGGACGACGCTCCAAGCAACTGAGCCATCCAGCCAGCGTAGGGTGGTGGGCTATCTTAAGTATATAACATTCATATGAACTAGAAAACAAGCACAAATAAGTAAATATATGTTAATTCAACCTGTTTCTGCCACCAGTAACTCAGAAACACTAGAAAATTTTACAACTGGCCATAAACTGCAAGTACTAATTATAACAGAAGATTTATACTTAAAAAAAAAAAAAATCCAAATTTAAAACAAATTAGCTAATAAGAACAAAAAGTGAATCATGACAATAAAATTATAAAAAAATCAGCATGTAATCTTGTCAGATACTGGTTATGAGAATCACTATAGATTAGTGATAGGAAGTATCCATAACAAACATGTGAGAGAAAATTACAGGCGGTTTGGAGTTCCCACTGACATATTAAGACCTCTCTCTTACATAATTTCGGAAATATACAGCTAAAATCGAACTGGTATTTCTCGGAACACTTTGAGCATTCTGTAATTAGGAATTTGACAATCCAGTGAGGCTCTGATGAAGTATTAGCAGGATCCCATCCAAATCTTTACAGTTTTGAAAACAAATTTTATTTTTATTATATACGTATGGCACTTTCTATAAAAAATACATAAGATATCTTTTGAAATTTTAAAAATCCAATTACAGTCGTGCACTGCCTAACCACGGGGATATGTTCCGAGAAGCGCACCACTAGGCGATTTTGTTGATGTGGGAACTCATGGAGCGCACTAACACAAACCTAGGTGGTCCAGCCGACTACACACCCAGGCCGTACGGTCTCGCCCACTGCTCCCAGGCTACAAGCCTGCGCAGCATGTTACTGCACAAAACAACACGAAGACAAACCCAGCAATCAAGAGACATGGAAACGAGAGGCAGGAGGCTGCTACAGGAGTAACGCTGCTTTGTTTTACAGCAAACTTACTTTTTTGGAAGTACAAAGAGTAAACTCTAAAATAATGATAAAAAGTACCCTACAGTAAGTACACACCCCAGTGGCATTTTTCACACAGCACCATGGCAAACGCAGGAGCAGTGTGCTGAGCTGCGACACGACAACGGCTGCATCACTAGGCAACAGGAAGCCTCTGGCTCCATTATAATCTTACGGGACCACCGTCATGTATGTGGTTCATCACTGACCAAAATGTTGTTGTGCGGCACATGATCTTAATTTAAAAATCTTCAGATCTCAGATATTATAGTACAAGAATCTAAAGCTCCAGTAAAATATTACTTATGCATAATAAAAAGTGCTATCTCACTAGACTTGCAAAACTAGAAAAAGAAAATTCCTGAAAAAATTTAGAAGTATCAATTATATTTTTTCAAATAATATACAGAGAAGTAGATTGTTGGCAATTTTGTATAAAGTCAAAACATCCCAGGTCCAAAGCTGATGCAATTAATTTTTCAAAGAAAAAAAGTGTACTATAGTCACAGATGACAGTTCTGGGTAACTGTTAAGAATTGCTATTGTTTCCGATCATGATAGGGTAAAAAAATACAGAAGAACTGAAAGAACTCGTCCTACTAACACCGATACTGACACACCGGACTATTATATGCTAATACACAACTATGTAGAATTTTGTAGTTGGTATATTTGTTACACACTGTAGAGCGGAGGCAGCTGCCCCGGCAAAGACTACATTTCCCAGCTCCCACTACACCCTTATGTGAGCATATGACTAGTTTCCACCAGTGCAAGGCGAGAGAACTGATGTTTGTGTCTTTGGGCCAGCGGTTTTTAAGAAGTCGAGTCCACTACCTGAATGCAGAGGACACTGAGGAGCTGGGGAATGGCAGAGCCATGAGCTAGAAGGTGCTGAGATCTCAGAAGAACAATCCACAGCAAAAACAAGCCACCCGCCCACCAGGAATCCCTGCACAGCTGGTACGTGAGCTGTGAGGGGCTGAAAGGCGGCCATCTGTCACAGCGGGTAACGCCACTCAGGCCACTGAAAGCAAGAGTACTTCGAGACGAAGCCAAGGCTATTACTTTCCCAGTCAGGATACGTACAACTTCTACCAACCAGAGATCTGTCTAAAATACAGAAAACAGGCAATAAATGTATATTTTCATGCTACTTTAAATACATGTCAGTAATCAAAATGCTCTGCCAGAACATAGATTCATGAAACTGAATTTAATTAGAAACAAGTTTGGCAAGACCATTGCCCAAGTTTCCACATTAAATTTCCACTTACAAGTGGAAGTGCATGAAATACAGAAGTTACTTTAATTTTTAATGTTCTTATTAAAATAGTAAGAATTATAATACAAACCATAGGGCTTTTACTTAATTTATCCAATAAAATACATTAATAAACATCTGACTAATTAAATGACAGAATTAGAAATCTTAAAAAAACTTAAAATTATTTGAAACATAAAATTTCAACTAATTTTATACTTATTCTATCTTTTTCTACCAAAGTTAAATCAACTACCCTGAAAATATAAAAATATAAATATACATACTGTATTAGAGAAGAACTGTATGGCCTAAAAATCACAAAGCTGGAAGGGACCTTGAGGAGTTCCTTACGAGACCATCTCTAAAGTCTTGAGGTGTTTCCTCAGTATTATATACTCCATCACAGTTAAGTGCAAAAGCCACTTGATAGCGAGTGTTATAAATTAGTTAAAAATTATGGGATAAAAACCAAACGTGCCATCAAGTTTGACAGTTCTCTCATGAGCTTTAAGTGCTGACTGTCTCCAATGGTGCTACCCTGGACTTGTGGAGAGGTGGACTTAACTGTCTTCTGTAACCTTAGTGTATGTTAAAGCAACGAAAGCATGACGCTCACTATCTTCATTTTCTACATGAGGAAACTAATACTGAGAGAGATGAATGAACTTACTCCAGGCCACACAACTAGTAAGCATCAGAGCCGGGATCTGGATCCCAATCTGACTTCTGAAGATGTAACCGTTGTTACCCTCCTCTCCTAGGCTCTGTTGGTTTCAACCATGTGTGTGGAGGTTCTGGGATGGATTAAATCACCATGTGAAAAGGGGTCTTCAGCTTTACAAGATGAAATAGTTAAAAGATATACTGACTAATTCAATGATCATAGATTATATGTCTAAAGCATTTTAAAACACTTGCCAAGAAATTCATAAAAATTTGATTAAGCATGAATAAGAAGTACTTGTGTGAAGCCTGCTTCCTCAGCAGTCTTGTATTACTCACATCACGTGGCAATGAATTCTTAATGTCTTGCTCTGTCTACTAGGCTGTTAGCTTCTGGAGCCCAGGCCAGCCTATACATTTTTACAGCCCAGTGTCAGGCTCACAGAAAGTGGGGGTCAATAAATGTTTGATGCATGGATTCCTTAGATATTCCACTGATATAGTACCACTGTTACAATACTGAGTAAAAAATGCTCAAAACTGATAGACTTTATAATCTATAATAATTTACTTATTTACAACGAAGGCTCAGATAAAACAATCTTTAAATGTGATAACACAGTCGACTTGCCCTGAATGGCTTAAAAAATATGAGTATAGAAACTCAACTAGACCAGGAAAAATGCTTCATCTATTTAAATAGTCTAAATGTCACCAAATAGGCAGGATTACTAGCCCTCTCCCCACCAATATTTTCATATCCAAGTAACTTGAAAAGCTCTATTCATACATTTGATGGTAATAACTGAATCACTGATAACAAACAATTCAGACCAGAGTTTATTTGCTAAATAGCTGGAGATATATGTACACTTACTCAAATCCCAGGCTTTAAAACTATTTCCATCAAATAAATACTTGTGTTAGCTAAACAAAACTTTTGTTAACTACTGGAGCATAAAATGCTACCAAAGACAAATAACTCCATGGCAAGTGGTCTGGCTAAGTGCTCACCTTCCCCTAATTCCCTGTTACGGGGGTGATTTGACCATGCTGGAATTTTCAGCCTCTGAAATGACTGAGAATGCAGCCAGAGCCATGTTTATAAACACCTGCCGCCCAACAGAAGGATGGAGATTTTCAGAGAGGTATGTACCTGGTTAATGCTGAGGCTAAGTCACCAAGTCAGGTATGATCCAAGAAGATTTCCAGCCTCTCAAAACCCTAGATCATTCATTCATTTGATGTGGGTGTCCAGGGAGGTGGCAGCTGGAGAAGACTTTACAGCAGACACACATTTTGTACTTTAGAATGCCCTTTGATTCCGATATCCCTATTTGCTTTGTATACCGATCTCATGAACCTTATTTCTCTCCACAATTTCTCCAATTGAAGAAACAGGCTAAGAGAGTTCAGTGCCCTGTCCTCCCTCGGTAGCAGAGCCAGAGCTTGGATGCAGACTAGACCCTTGCTCTTTTGTACAGACTACGCAGACGTGGTCTGAAATTCCAGATGGCCCATGTACTCACTGACTTGCTTACCTGTGTGTCTCTGGGAAAGCTACTTGAACTCTGAGTCTCAGTTTCCTAATGTAGCAAATATATATCTGCCTCAACAGTGCGTGAAAAAACAACATGTATAAATCCCCTAGTTCCATACCTGACACATTCGCGGTCTGCCGTAACCATCACCCTCTCCCCTACACCTCTAACTCCCTGTGTTAGTTTTCTATTGGTGTAGTTACAAATTATCACAAACTTAGTGGGTTAAAACAACACAAATTTACTGGCTTACAGTTCTGCAGCTCAGAAGTCCGACATGAATCTTAACTGGGCTAAAATGAAGGTACTGGCCAGGAAACATTCTTATCTGGCGGGGAGGTGTTCATCATGTTTCCTTGCTCTTCCAGCTTTTCAAAGACACCCACATTCCACGGCTTGTGGCCCCATCTTCAAAGCCAGCAACGTAGCATATCTCTGACCCTGCCACATCTCTCACTATCACATCTCTTTCTCTGACTCTTCTTTTGCCTCCCTCTTCCACTCTTAAGGAAGCATGTGATTAGATTGGGTCCCTCTGGGTTATCTAGGAGAGGCTCCCTATTTTATTTAAAAATATATATATTATTGATTTCAGAGAGAAGGGAGAGGGAGAGAGAGAGAAACATCAATGTTGAGAGTCATTGATCGGCTGCCTCCTCCACATCCCCTGCTGGGGATTGAGTCCGAAACCCGGGTATGTGCCCTGACCAGGAATGGAACCTCGATCTCCTGGATCCTAGGTTGATGCTCAACAGCTGAGCAACACCAGCTGCGCAAAGCTCCCTATTTTAAAGTCAGCTGATTAGCAACCTTAATTCCACCTGCAACCTTTACACCCCTTTACCATGTAACAATGTATTCAAAGGTTGTAGGGATCAGCATGTGGATGTCATTTGGGAGCCATTATTCTGTTTACCACACTCTCCTTCTCTTCAGCTGTTTCTTCCACTAAAGACTAGGTCCTAAGGGAAAAGGTACTGGTTTGGATTCATTCTTGCAATCTGCTTAAACTTGATAAATGTATAGGAATAAAGAATATATGCTGCACTGTAATGGAGATCATTGGATGAAGAAAGGGAGGTGCTAAGGATCTTATGGAAAGTAACTGCGATGGACTGAATTGTGCCCCCACTCCCTTCAATTCATGTTGAAGCACTAACTTCTAATGTGGTTATATTTGGAAACAGGGCCTTTGCGTAAGTAATTAGGGTTACACGAGGTCGTGGAGGTGACCCTGGTACAATGGGGTAGTGTCCTTGTAAGAAGAGGAAGAGACAAGAGTCACTAGAGATATCTCTCTCCCTCTCCCTCTCTCTCTCCTTAAACTCCCAGAGAAGAGGCCATGTGAGGACACAGTGAGAAGGAGCTGTCTACATCCCAGGAAGAGATGCCTCAACAGAAGCCAATCCTGATGGCATCCTGATGTTGGAATTCTGGCCTCCAGAACGGTGAGAAAATAAACTTCTGTGGTGTAAGCTACCCAGTTTGGGGTACTTTGTTATAGCGGCCCTAACAGACTCATACAGCAACCACATTTTTAAGTGAAGGTGTTTGACAAAAAACTTACTATCTGTTCATAAATTTAAATAAAGGATCCTGAAGGCAGAGAGAATTTTGCATCTGGCTAAATAAAATGTATAACCCAGAAAGGTGATGAATTTCCAAAGTATTTTACCCAGCCCCAGAAGACTGGCTACAAATGTACTTCCTGCTTCAGTTACACCTCCCATCGGTGAGGGGGAGAGCTTGGTGCTGGCTGTCGGGGTTGGATGTTTTTTCATTTCATTGGGCTTTGCTGTTCCGAATAACCTCAGCCAGCTGGCCGGCCTTTCGTTTAAATGACAGTTGCTCACACAGCGCTTCATATTGCTACCCGCTTCCTCGGTATTTATAGAAAACCCAGAGCAAGCTGTCTCGGGCTCCTGAGCAATGCAACCTCTCTGCTCCTGTCACAGGGCTTTGGACTGGCTAAAAAGTGGCATAAGTGTAGGCTGTGGCTACTGGTTTCTACGAGTAGCTGCGCACAAGTTGTCACTTAAAACTCCTTCATTGGCAAATAGCCATAGTATAAAATAAGAAAGGGAGAGGAACTAACATCTGTTAATCACTCACCAGGAGCAGCGTATTTTGCCGCGGTTTTATACCCCTTGTTTTATTTAATTTTCAAAACAGTCCTGAGAGATATAAACCACTGTCGTGGCTTTTGGATGAGAAAGGAGGTACAGACAATTGAATTAATACCAGTTACACCAAGGTCACACTCAAAAGTGGTGGCGTAAACATTAGGATCTAGTCTGTCAGAGACTAAAGCCTGTAGTTTTTTCTCACCAATTGCTTCTTCAAATTGCCAAGGACAGCAGCCATTCATTAATGAATATTTATTCAGTCCCTACACATACCAGGCACTGTACAAGTTACTGGATAGTCTAGGCCAGTGGTCACATAGATGGTTCCATCCAAACTAGTGATTTCAATACCTTCCAATTTATTCATAGCTAAGAAGTATTTGGGGACAAAATATTAAAAAGGTCCAGATTTCTTCCTTCATTATAGTCTCGTTAACAAAATGTTCAGGATTCTTATACATGCAAAACATAGTGATGGGCCTACATGCCTTCTGCTCGTCTAGGCTCAGATTAGGTGACTACGGATCATCGAATGAGCCTGACTTAAGCAGTATGCCAGTGGGTATTTCTTAACTCCTCAAAAGTCAAAGCAGAGGAATTAATGAGATCTTCAGTAGGAGAGCTCCTGACAATGTCCACTAAAGTAGAGTTAAAGTAACCTGCCATGGATTTACAAGTCAAAACTAGTAGCTTTTTATTTCCAGTCTGGAAACTATCCCTTCTTCTCCTCCCTTCTCACATCTCCTTAATTTCTAATTACATTAGAATTACCTATAATAGGCTCTGCTTGCAAAATAAAGCTAGTGGGTAAGAAAATATAACCTCCAATTTTTCTCCTGTTTTTAATTTTTTAAAAATGTTTTTATTGACTTTAGAAAGAGAGGAGGGGAGAGGGAGAGAAACACCAGTGTGAGAATGATACATTGATCGGCTGCCTCCTGCATGCCCCCTGCTGGGGATCGAGCCCGAAACCCGGGCCTGTGCCCTGACTGGGAATTGAACCGGCAACCTCTTGGTGCATGGGATGATGCTCGACCAACTGAGCCACACTGGCCAGGCACATTTATTTTTTAAATGAGATAACACACTAACTTAGCCCTTAATTAATATAGCAGGCTGATGACGACAATTTTATTCATCCACATTCTTTCCTACCTGGGAACAACCCAAAGGGCTGTCCTACCCCAGTTCAGACCATCATTTAAGAGGCATTAATGGACTCTGACTGGAGAGAAATGAGAATAGCTCTGCCTACTGGAAACCAGTTATCCTCCAGGGTCATAAAAACAAAGCTTTAAATACCGAACATCTCCTAAGGACTATGGGGAGGGAGGATGCTGCCATTGTTTCTGTTACTCCAGCCTACTGTTTGCGTTATTACTGCCCACCCTGGCACAGTTCCTGTGTTAGTAATGTGCTCTAGAAGACCGACAACTGCAAAGCCATGGCACACATCCTATGTGCCTGTTCCCCGCCCCACTGCACAGCGGGCACCTCTGGTCAGTCAAGGCACATGTCAGCGAAGGTGAACAGGGCCTCGGAAACCTTAACAACTACACCTGAGAGAGTGAGCTGGGACCCGCTGGCCTTCCCCGCTCTAGACAGAAACTCATTTTATTGAGAAATCACAGATTCCCCACATTCTACTGACACGCATCTCTGATGTCGTAAGTACAACACTTCCTCTGTAACAGAGAACAGGATTTATAACGTGAGAGGCCATGTCTCAGATTTTAGGATCTGATATAAAGGCATGTAAACACAATGAGTGATGGAGGATTATAAACCAAGTTTAAGGAACTTTTAAAAACAAATGATTATATCTACTTGAAAAATCACCCAAGTATAATTTAATGTTTGAAGCATCTGATATTGAGAAATTTGTAATGTTTATATAGATGTGTAGATGATATATAAAAATAATATGTTGTATACCCATTACATTATGAAACAGCACAGTGGTGGGCATCCTCTAAGATAGTTCCCCGGGATCTCACTCATGCCCTGGGCAGTTGCAGCCTACACTGTCACTGTACCAGGGCTGGTCTATGTGACCCATGGCACATGGCAGAAGTGATGGATGTCACACTTCTGAGATTGGTTAAAGAAGGCACTGCAGCATTGGTCTTGATGTCTCTTGCTCTCCTTTTTTCTCTTGTCCTTCGCTTTGGGGGAAGCAAGTGTTGTGCTGTGAGCAGCCCAGTGGCCCCATGGAGAAAGGTCCACGTTGTGGCGAGGAAATGAAGCTTCCTGCCAATAGCCATGTGTGTGAGCTTGGCACACATGCTCCAGCCACACTAAGCCACTCTGCAACCCCCAGCCCTGGCTAACAGCTTGACTGCAACTTCAGAAGAAACCCAGAGAGAGCCACACTGACTCAGCAAAACCATACCTGGATTGTCCACCTTCTGAAACTGGGTGAGAAAATGAGTATTTACTGTTTTAAGCTGCAAAATTTGTGGGAATTTTATTATGCAGCAATAGAGAATCAATATAATCATGATCACTGATCATAGTAAATCTGAATCTTCCAATAAAAAGTAAAAGAGTACAATGAAACCAATGTAGCAGCTAATTTGTAATATTTAAAATCACTTTTACTATCAAACATAACTCACATAATGATTTTGTTAACTCATATACGTATAAAGGATATGAATTTGTAAAGTGGAATCACATAAATCCAGAACGGTCTACAACTTCAAAGGGAAGATGAGAACTTAAGCAGGAAAATGGTCAAGATGATCAGATAACTTCATTACAAAGCCATCAAGATAACTGACACTTGTCATCAAATTTAAGAATGTTGCAACTATCTCTCTAAGGATAAAATAAGAACATTTTCCCTTGAGTGCTCATATGTATCAAGTGAGCAAGCCCTGTCTATATGCATATTGGTTTACACACATCCATGTATACAGACATACATGATTTTAGTTCTATGAAACACTCCAGCAAGGCCAACTGTGTGGTATGTGAGAACACGGGCCCTTCCCAAGCTCCTTCTCTCCCTCCCACCCTGTGGGAACATGGTGAAGCCATCTGTAGGAGGACTGTGAGACCTTGGGAGCCTGGCCAGCTCCTTGGTCAAGGGAAAAACTGCTTCTAGATGTGGGCCTGGGCTATCTATAAACAACTGCAGAGAAACAGCTTGCATTTTGGTTTCACACATCCACCCCGTGCCCCATGCCCCGTGCTTTGTTTTCTGTACTCTATATAACCCTGTACTCAGAAAGGTTGGGTGGCGGAAACTTCACCAGCTGGCCTCCACCGGTGCGCACGTAAGTCCTAGTAAACCCACGTCTTTCACAGCCAGTTCTCCAGATTATTTCTTTGGAATCGATAAACAAAACACTGAAGTTTTCTCAGACCTCGGCTCTTTGCATAACACCAATACTTTGAATAAATTTGTTTACACTAGGTAAAATGTCTTCTCCTGTGTGAGAACTTATGTAGATGACTACAGGGTATTAATAGCTGTGTGATGGACACATGGATGGAGGGAATATTCAGTGGGGACTATATTTGTCTGGGCACTCTTGGGACAGCACTGACAGGTAATCCTTTGCCTGAGGCTCAGCTTCCCTCCTGTGTAACAATTCCATTTCTGGGAAATCCATGACAGGTGTCAATCTCGGGGAGAAGACTACATGTATACAGACCGTCTCCTCCGGTGCTCTAGAGGGATGAATTCAGTCACTGTTCTTTTTGCGTAAAGGTGAGTGAGGCAGTAACCTGAATTCATTGATTGTTATTTCTTGCCTCCGAAGTACATTTACCTGGTAAGTGAACCACCTCTAAAACTAACGCAGGCGATCAAGGGTCAGTTTTTGGTTGGTGTAGTGGGAGGGTGAAGATTAAAAAGCAAAACTAAAAAAAACAAAAAAAAACGAAGTTCCAGGAAAGACACAGAGTGGACATGTGCCCATGCAGACAATGCTTCTCTGGTGATATCACCTATCCGAACTCAGCTAAGAGCCAAGAAGAGTCCCCATCAAATGTTACGAGTGAGGGGAGGGAGGGAGGAGGGCTCACCTTTGCTAGAAGGGTCTATTTTGGGCCAGGTGCTATGATAGACTCTTTTCATACATGAGCTCATTCATTTGGAATAGGAACCCTAGCCTGGGAAGCACTAACATTCTTTCCACTCTACAAATGTGGAAATTAAAGCTTGGAGAGGTTGAGTCCACAAGTCCAAGATCATTCAACTGTTCTATGGAGACATCAGCATTTGAACCCAATTTCTCCAACTCCAGGGCCCATGTTTTTCTTTCCCCTCAACCATACGACCTTCCTGATCAGGCGCACCTGCACCAGAACTAACACACCTGACTACCCCTGCAGACACGCACTCAGGGGCTCTTCACAAGCAATTCAAATTAGTCTGATTGTCTGGTGTCCTGTCCTCTCAAATAAGAAACCCTGGGGAAGAGAGTGAAGTGTGTAGAGAATAAAGGACAGGGGTGAGGGGTGGACAGGCACGTTGAGAGCAGAGAGATGATAGCCCTGTCTGTATTTCAGCTTATACAGCTTAATATCCCCCTGCAGAACTCACTGTATTATGTGTAAGATGGATGCTCATAATAATTTGTTTTTGTTCAGTGGTCTCAGTGTAAGATGGCGGGGAAGTATGTAACACTTATTAAGACTTTTATCAAGGATAGTTAAGCTAAAATTAGGGCAGGTGCTTGAACAGGGTTAACTTCCAGCATCCTGCTCCTCTGTGAGGCTGGGTAAAGGACGCTCTGGTATAGTGTGGGATTTTCTTATCTTTACCATTTGACCTTTCTGATCTCCAGGAGATAACGGATTATTTTTAAAACTAAGTTTCTAATCTGCTGTTTTAAAATGGATAAAGTATAGAGCTCTTTCTCAATGAGGATCTGTTTAAAATGTTTTTTGTCTCGTGACCATATTAAAACGAGGAGCTGGAGCTGGTGCAGTGTGTGCGTTTGTGTGTGTGTGTGCACCCGTGTGGTAGGGGCGGCGGCTGGAGGCCCAGACAACTCTGGGTCTGTGTAATTCTACTACTATGTGGCCTCAGCAGGTTCAGCCTCTTTTCCACAACCTATCAAATGAAGAAAGTATGGGACACATACCTAAAAGGGTGTCCTGAGGATCCACCAGGATAAGGTTTGTTCACACACGGTCTCGTTTATCTCTTCAGTTACTTATTTCCTGTCCTTCCTCACGATTATGTAAATTTCATGACATCAGGGAACTAGTGGGTATGTTTCACTACGGAATCTGCGAGGCATGGGCACTGCCTGGCACACAGCAAATGTTCAAAAAGTATTTGCAGACATATGAACTGTGTACATTGTCAAGCATCAAGTATTATTAAGAATCTTTAAGTGGAGTTTTCACTAGATTAACTTTCATACATATTAATACCTTAAGCCAGAAGTGAATCCAGGAAGTCACTATTTAAGTTCCAGTGATGATCCTGTTGCAATTTTTGGATGGTCCCCTTGAAATTGTTACTAGGGTTGTTTTTTTCTTTCCCCAAATGATACTTGATATTAGCATTTAAATCATGTGAAGTGAAAATGGCGAGCCTTCACTTCTTGTTTCTAATTTTTGTAACCTCCAAGAGGGTGTCTTGGTTTTGCTGATGATTCTGCAACTTCCAGGTTCCCTCCAGATGTGAAAGAATTGCTTACTTGGTTGAGATGCTTGTACTTACTTGATGAAGTACTTGATTCCATCTGCTGTGTAAGCTTCCTCCCATCCGTAAGGTAGACCTGGAGTGAAAGAAAACCAAAAATACACTTAATAAGACGATAAAGATAACTTCATGTCCTAGACACAGACTTCCTACATCTCTACAAGGATTTGAGTCTCTCTCTCATACAAAGTAATTTTCTACGAAGGAGGAATTAAAACAATTTTGATGAGCTTTCCCACTTAGCATCTTTAGGGCTTCCTAAATAAGTCCTGAACAGATAAGCTGCGTTAGCCCCGTTAACTGGGTTATAACCTGTCATTTCCATGTGGTGAACATGTTTGTCGCTGGATTCAAGTACAAATTTTTGGTGCAGGGGACAGTTTTTGCCTGGAGGCAGCCTCTGCTCGTCTATTCCAGTTCAGTTTCTTTAACTGGCTCCCTTTTACATCCTTGCACTCAGCTCCACGGGGAATGGTGCCTGAGTGCCAGATCAGCGCGGGTTTGAAAGCAGCTTTTGGACATGTCACAGTTCCTTATGAAGTTTAAGAGTTTAGCAAAGTGATTTACAATGGAGTGTGGTATTATATTTTGGTAATTAAGAATTTTGTGCACATAACATAAACGGCCAAACAATGTGCTAAACTTAACTTCCGTTTCTGTAACGGGACTGAGAACAGTCAGTCAGCTATAAAGAGATGCAGATTGAAGAGGGCAAGCAATTTTCTGGCCCTGTTTTTGTCAATGAGTACGTTTTTGTCCCCATTACACCAGGAGAACAGGCCCATACTGAGGCAGCCACCTTCTCTGATACTGCAATTAGAACCTTCTAGAACACAATGGTTTCCACCCCTCCACTCCATCCCTGAGTACCGCTCAGGATTTTAATTGACCTTTTGGATTCCGTCCTTGATACTGACTTATCACGGCTCCTTTGACAGGCATAAGACAGATTAACGCACTAAAGAACGGACTCCGAGCTCAGGCAGCCTTCTTTAGAAAGTTACTTGGCTGTAACCACAAACCACTGACTTACATTTACCCAAGTCTCAGCAGGAGGCAGGGCAAAAATGCAGGAACTGTGACTATTTGAATGAAATAAAACCTTAGTCTATCACCACTGCTTTGTAGAGAATGGTCTTTGAGAACGGCTCTAAGGATGTTTTTATAATGAAGGAAAACAAAACAAGCTTTATTTTATATTCATCTCCAGTCTTTTAACACAAGTTGTATGAAATACAAGACCCTGGCCAAAAATTCATAACTATTTCCTTCCACCTAGGAGTTTCTCTTCTCTCTCAATGACCAAATGTTCCTATATTAAGTAGAAAAGGAGCACTTCTGGGAACTGAGCATAAGCAGTTGACTGGCTTCTTAAAAGCCCCAGAAGTGACACCACAGGGCTCCTCCAGGGTCCACGGCCAGCACGTGCTCAGCCAGCCAGACCGTGATACTGCTGCTGCTGCAGCCGTTCGAGCAGACTTATTGTCTTCACGTTGTCTGTGCCTTTGCTACAGATCACTTCATTCATCACTGACAAGCCCCTCATCGGCAGCGAAGGATCTGATGACTGTACATAAAAGCCCTGTTTTCACGGCAAAAATGCCCAGAAATACCAGGGCTTCTGATCAATAAGCCAAAGACAGCTAGACGTTCAGTCAAAAGCCATCCTAACGTGACTGACTTCTGTCTACATGATTTATTTGTCTGTCCAGCACAATTATATCCATACTTCTCATTTCTCAACTCACAGATTTTAATGAAAAGGAGAAAAAATGTATACTTTAAAGATAGCATTTTTTAATCCACAGGCTCATTTGAAAATCGAGATTGACATTGAGATACCACATTCCCTATGCCATCAGAATAGAATTCCTGCCCAGGTGATTTTCTTACAATTATTGAACAGGGTCTACAACTTCACAATAGACTTATTAAAGGTAACAATTCAGATCTATTTAAGTCAAATGGTTATTTGGTGACTATAGCCATCAAGATATTCCTGTGTACTAAGTAATATGTATAGCTTATTTTAGAACAAATTTTCTGTTCTGGAAAAAAAAAAAAAAAAAAAAAGCATTTCTTTTTGAAAGACTGAATGGGTTCTTCTTTTAAATGCAGTTAATATAATTTGTAAAAAACAGACCTGGAGACTAAATTGAAAGTAACTATCTGTTGGTGACATTTTGGTAATAGAAAACACAATAAATGTCCAATTTTAAACTGAAAAACAGAATATACTGATAAACCAAGTAGTCTACGTTATACAAAAAAAAGCACTTTTGATTTCCACAAGCTTATGTGATTATGATGAGCTCAGTTTTCCATTAATAAAGGTTTCTTTTCTTCACAATAAGTAATTGGGGCATAATTACGACATATTAGCTAATTACTTTTCAACAATCATTATTGTTCCAAGGCATTAAATTTTTTCTACATTCCCCATATCTTTATACTTGCACATAGGTAATGCTTCTATTTTCCTTTTATTTTCAGATTTGTTTTAAAGTTGTTGTAACAACTATAACCACTTGAAATTGTTTCTGATTGGAAGTGTTTGTGAACATTCTCTCCATCTGAGATCATCTGTTTCCAATCAAACACTTTAGGGTGATGAATCCAAAACCTTTGTGAGTCTCTTGCCAAGTAAGAGTATTGTACGTATTCAACTTAGAACACTGGCTGTTGCTTAAATGTCAAATATCCCAAAACAAACTCATCACATTTCCATACAAAATTGCTCCCTTCCAATTTCCAATTCTACTTATGGACTGAGATTCTCTTTGTCACTTTTGGTCCATTCATTAAATATTTATTGATCATTTATTATGTGTTCAGCTTTGTGTATTGGTGTTCAATATACAATGAGGAACAAAAAAACATGGGCCTTGATCTTATGGAGCTTTAAAAATAATAATAAATGAAGAAATAATTAAAAATAGGAATAAGTATTATGAAGAAAAAGTATCAAATACTATGAAAGACTAAATCAGCACAGATGAAGGCACATCTCCCTCATACATAAAGAACTCCTACATCAGCAAGAAAAAGGTCAGTGACCAACAGGAGTCTGTGAAACATGTGGAACAGTTAGGACTCAGGGTACAAATGCACTTAAACTAATATGAACATATGCTTAGCTTCACTCTTTTTTTTAAAAAAAAAGTGTTTATTGATTTCAGAGAGAGGAATTGAGAGGGAGGGGGAGAGAGATGGAAACATCAACGATGAGAGAGTCATTGATCGGCTGCCTCCTGCACACCCCCTACTGGGGATCGAGCCTGCAACCCTTGGGCATGTGCCCTGACCAGGAATCAAATCGTGACCTCCTGGTTCATCGGTCGACGCTCAACCACTGAGTCACGCCAGCTGGACTTAATTTTATTTTTAATAAGCGAAATACTAATTAAACTATTAGGAGAGTTCAGGTTCATCATGTTAGCAAAGATTAAAAAGTAGTTTAGTGAGACACTGTGCTGAGGGTATGAAGAGGCAGTCATTCTCATGCTGACAGAGGTTTAAACTGATAACACATTTACGGGCAGAAACTCTAAAATCTTAAATACTAATAATAACAATTGATGTTTATTGAGAGGTTATGTGCTAGGCACTGTTCTAAGCTCTATATGACAATACTAAGAGAGGTACTGGTATTATGTTCATTTTACAAGTATGGGGAAAGGTTAAATCACATGCTGGCAGAGGTACAGCCCGGACTCTTAACCACAACATTGAACTGTCTCTATGTACCGTTTAATCCAGAAATCCTCCAGGAATTTATCCTCTGGATATGCTTTATATAAAAGATTATTATTTATAAAAACAAAAGATGAAAATTAATCTAAATAACCATCAAGAGGACTGATTAAATTAAAACAATAGATCCAGATAATGGGCTCTTGTCCAGCTGTGGAAAAAAAATGAGGAGGTAATTTATGCACCAAGTTGGATAGGGGGTATAGTATCAAGGAAGGGTCTTTGGGGGAGCTGGAGTTATCCGGGTACAGACGGGAAGGACTCTGCAGGTGGAGCCAACTACACGTGCACAGGCTCTGGGCTGGGGAAGAGCCTGGCACACTGCGGATTTGTGATCATTGTTTGGGGAGCGCAGTGAGGGTGGGGGGAGAGCGATACGAGATTTGGATGGAGAGGCAGGCAAATCAGACTGCATGGTTTTGCAGGCCATGCCAAACTTGTTTGAAAGTTTCTGAAAAAGGAAGCAGTAGATCTGTTCCTGTTTCCGATGAAGAAAACTGCGAGAGAAAGTTGCTTCCAGCATAGGTGGGGAAAAGCTGCACTACTTAACGTTTTTTTGAGTTCCTCAGAGCCTGAGTTCCTCGCCTGAGCTGACCTCAGGTGAACGGAATTCCAAAGAGTGCCAAGCCCCTCTGAGGAAAGATGGGGCACATGAACTCAATAATTTCAGTGTCCTAAGGACTATGAGGTTCATCACATGGTGTCATTTTCATTTTATCTGCAGTCAGAAAATCTAATTCTATATGTCATGTTCCTCGATTACAAGTTGGACAGCCATGGGAAAGTAACCTCGGGGAGTCTCAACTTTCTCCTCTGCACAGTCGCCGCACCAGCAGTCATCTTGCCTCGCTCATAGGGCTCCCACGAGACTCTCCGGAGAGAGCACATCACTATACACTGATACACAAAAGGGGGCCATCATTCAGAGTCCCAAAAGAATGGCTACTTCTTTGCAGCCTGTGATTCTACAGACAGAGAGTAATCTGGATGCTCAATATAGGAAAACAGCCTCTATTTCACCCATGACAACACTCAGCAAAACAACAACAGAAACTAACAGGACACTCTGGCCCTGGCTGAGTGGCCCGATGGTTAATGTTTAACAACCAGCTCTTGGCAGGGGGAGCCCTAATGTGTATCATTTGCTGATTTCATGGTGTAAATACTCCTACCATGACCAATTTTAAGCTACTAATGTGACACCACTGGCTGCAGGGTTGGGAAGAAATGCACAGTCGTACACCATGATATAGTATTCCCAGATATAACAGATGTAAATAAGCTCAGGAGCGAAGATAACAGGAAAATAAATAGCAAGTGGTGAGTCTTGAGTATTTATTACTATTTATTTTAACATAATTTCACTTTCACCTTAAACATTTTAATTTTTAATAACGACTACGTTTGACAATCAGCTCACAAAAATCTTGCAAGCCAGTTCCAACGTAACCACTGTGGAGCCCGCCTTTAGCTTCTTGGTCCTAAGAGACAGAATGTTCCAAACATCAAAGGATAAGATTCTATTTTGTCCATTGGGTGATTACATGAAGCTGATAACCGCTCTCAATGATGTGGAGAATCACTGCCCTAACAATAACGTATGTATTTGTCAAATCTTTACATAGAGTTTTCTATGCACCTGACATTTTTCTAGGTATTTGATACATATTAACTCACTGCATTCTCTCAACAACTATTTGGAATACGTGCTATTAACCTCATTTTATAGAGAGGAAACTGAGGAGTAAAGAGGTTTATGAAACTTGCCCCCCCGGCCAGGTAGCTCAGTTGTTCAGAGGGTCGTCCTGCTACTCCAAGATTGCAGGTTCGATCCCTGGCCAGGGCACATATAAGAAGCAACCAATGAATGCACCAGTAAGTGGAACAAAAAGAAACTTGTCCATCATCACCCTGCTAAATCAATGGTGCCGTCACAGTCTGAACCGGAGCAACCTTGTGTACAGCGCATGCTTTTAGCCACTGTCACGCTGTTTCCATTTCCCTAGCTCCAGCTTGCGTTGCCAACAATCAGTATTTTAAAATGGTCAAATAATACTTTCGCCTAATTGTTTGAAGAACATCAAAAAAAGAAAACAAAACTCCCAACATCCCAATTTCTGCACTATTACCCAGGGAAACTCTCCTTTGAAAGGAACAGAAATGATTTTTAGCCGTGAACACAAAGCAGTCTATTTTTGAGACACTGTGTGTCAGATTTACAACTGTACAAGTTAATTTGTAGGTCTGAACTGTAGTGCTGATTTTAAAACTGGCTGTCACCTATAAATAACCAAATAATGCAGTATTTTAAATATGAAAAATAATTTCTAAGGAAATAATTTCTTTAAAAACTATACAGGTTTCCTGAACTGTGCTTTAAATACTCATTAAAATTAGACTTGTGTAAACACTGTATTAACAGACATAATTTTAGATCCCTGACTTGATTTTTTTACCACACGGTTACATACATCATGTGAACAAGCAAAAAAAAAAACAAAACCAAATGTAGGGAGATTTTTTTTTAATATTTATATGTCTCAAATTCAGAAGTTAAAATGTTAACATAATTAGATATCTTATTTCTAGTTAGAAGTCACTCACTGAGGAAGTTAAAAGCTGTAATATATTCAAGGAATGATCTGGTTAAAAATATTGCTAGAGATCATTTGGTGGTTCATAGTCTTCTTTATCTTGTCACTGTTTGGGGGCAAATAAATACTACACTGATACCCCCTCAAGCAGAGGCAAAAAGCTAACATTCCTTTTCTACAGTTCTCTTCCCAACAGATGTAAAACTCAGTGATTTTACAGTTGGAGTTCTTTTACTCCTAGTTAAAATCATGGGGTCATTTCCTTGAACTTTAACGTCCAGATATTCGAGATGCCAGCTTAAATGTTCTTTCTTACACACCACTTACTCTCATCTCGTGACCCAGACTGAAGACGAGAACGTAGGATTTCATTGGCAGTTGTCTCTGGGCACTTATGCAATGCTGGGGGGTGGGGTGGGGTGGTGATCTGTTGAGGTTTGTTTTGTTTAAAATCAATAACATACAATGGACTTCATTCCGTGCACTAATGTAACTGCATAAAACTGCTGGAGCTTTCCTCACCAGAGTGAGATTTCTCTCTGCAGGCTCAGCCTAAAGAGAGGATGGTGTGTGCATGCTTCCTAACTCCTTTTAGTGTACAAAGATAAACAGGATTTCTTTAAAGCGCTGCTGTTATTACAGTAACAAAGATATTAAAGGGTCAGTGGTTGCTGAACATGAATTAAAGGACCTATCAGAAGGGAAAAAAATGAACTGCACCTTCTCTCTTCTACTCCATTCAGAACTGATTCAGTGATCAGCGGTGGTAAAGTTGCTGCCAGGCAAGCTTGATTTCCACTGGTTAGACTTGGAGGAACAGCGATATGCTGGGTAGTCCAAAATGAACACCACTATTTGTCAGCAACTAACAGGTTGCCTGAGCATAATAGATCAGACTTAAATAGGTACAGCAGCTCGTTAACTAGGCCAAAATGCTTGATTCACACTGATAGAGAAATCAGTATGTCTTAAGGTGTCTTCATGAGTATCTCTACAGAATGTCATTAGCTCTCTCAGGCTTCCAATCTGACTTCTCTGTCTGATTTCTAGACTCAGATTTGAAGGTCTTATGTGGATAATCTCCATCTGAAGGTCAGTTAAATACATATGCAAAATCTCTTCACAGTAGCACCTCAATTGGTATCTGGTTGAATAACTGGCAATACGCAGGGGCCTGGAGCTTGGGGGGCCATCTTAGAATTCTGCCTTCCACAAGGCTCATATTATTTATCTCATGTATTGTCACAGGTGGGGCACTTTTTTTTTGTCCCTGGGAAGGGAAATGTCACTGATGAAAATACGTCAAAGGCCACATACAAATAAAAAGAACTTCATAACTAATTTCAGTGTTTTTAAAGGAGACATATAAAATATCAACATAATCTACAATTTAAATTAGTCGTAGAACTCTAAACTTTTCCCCCCAATAAAAAAACAGCTTTGTGTTTGATCCTGTGGTGAGGGAAAGTAATGAAGAGGAGGAAGGGGGACGGAAAAGAGAAGGGAGGAAGCAAGCGAATCAGAGGCTGGGAGGCAGGGAAAGATGATAAAGGGATTTAAAAATGCTTACTGCTCCTAACTAAACTGGCTATGAAATCTTACAGTTGTATGTATAATTATAAGCCTCATAAAAAAAAAACACTAGAGAGAGAGAATACATGAAAAGGATTATAGCAAATAAAATTCAGGCACCATGAAGTTGGGCAGGTAAAGTGGGGTTGGAGATAGTGGACTCCCATCTCCAGATCCCATCTCTCAATCTGATTTGGCATCTCATCCAAGCTATCCCTGATACAGCTGGTCAAAATCTCCCTCCCCCTTGCCCAGCATGGTGGGAGACCTTCTCATCAGTGCCTCTGGCTCCTTACCTGCCCAGACCCTGGGTGTCAGAAACTCTACTCTACACTTTCTCTGCTCACATTTGTTGACTGCCTACTGTCTAAGGCCTAGCAGAGTGGCCACCAGATCCAGAACAGTGCTTCACATACACATGTGCGCACTCAGGAAACACTCGTTGACTGACTGCAGAAATCTGCCTCCCTTGAAGGCCGATGGTTCAGTGAATCCGGCACATATTTGAAATTTTCTTGTTGTTTTAAGTTTTTTGTACTCATCAGGGGAACCTTCTTACAAATATTTGTACAACTGTTATTTGTGGATTTTGACAACAGGGTAGTGGAGGGGCAACAGACATGCAACTTCAGAAATGCCGTCACACAGACCAGATGAAATTAAATCAAGATCACTTATGTTTCCTACCCCGAGGGTAAATAATGCAGTTCTAAACATCGCTAGTTCCTGATCATGTACTATTTTGCTGTTAACAGTCTTGTCTTAATTTTTTTTTATTTTTTAAGAAAACTGTGGTAATCTGAAAGTCTGTTAAGGATCTCACATTATTTTCAGGTAAAATTTGAAAAATATCATAAAAATTAAACTTCTTTTGGATAGTTGTCTTTAAGATTTGTTCAAATTTTTATTAAATGCATTTCAAAAAAAATTAATAAAGGCAATAAAAACACCTTACAGAGCAGGCAAAATTTTCTAATAACAGCTTTCATGCAGATAAACTCAATACTGATTACATCAAGGAGTTACAAACACAAATACAAATGATTGGAACTTTGTTTTTTTCCCTCTGCATAGAATATTAGTTCTCACAGTATAGTTGATTACCATTTAAAAATTAAAAAAAAAATTCAGAGCGTGGTATTCAAGGCCCTTTCAAAATACACATCTACAGAAAGACACATACTTGGATGTTCACAGAAGCTCTGTTCATAATAACCTACTTATTGCCTAGTCGCCGAGCTATTTCCTGAACATACTCCTGACTTCTTTCCCTCTATCCTTTTTCAGGTGCTGTTCTTTCTACCTGTAATGCATATCACTATGGAATATGTTCACTTAATAACCACTTTCAAATGAATTTCAAAGACAGCAACCATGTGCCAGACTCTCTTTGTCCAACTGTAGGCAGGTCTCTTATTTAGAGATTTCTTCATTTGGAAGCCTATCCAGAATTTTTTCCTTTGATGTCAAATTTACATCACAAATCTTAAATGCACATTCACTGAATTCTGACAAATGTCTACATCTGTGTAACTTCAAACACTATCAAGATATAAAACATTACCATCCTCCCTTTCTAGTTTATTCCTACTACCATTCCCTCAGAGGCCATCACTATTCTAATTTTAAAAAATATTATAATTTATACTTTTAGAATTTCCATTTAGTTTTAAAAAATGATTTCTATTTCTCTGTTTAGATATTCTAGCTTTGCATTCACTGGGAATATATTTTCCTTTACTTCATTGTACACAGTTATAAAAAGCACTTTAAAGTCCTTGGTCCAACATCTGGGCCTTTGAGGAATGGTCTCTGCTCATTGCCTTTTCTTTTGAGAATGGTCATATTTTCCTTTTTACACTGAGTAATGTTGGTTTATATTCTGGAAATTATGTTTATTGTAGACATTCTGGATTCTCTTATATCACTCTGAAGAGTTGGAATTTTTCTTTTAGCAGGAAATTTATTTGGTTGGACTCAAGCTATAAGCTTCATCTCTTGGGCAGTGGTTCAAACCTCAGTTTGGCTCCCCGACACCCCACCCTTGACTGAGCTGTTACAATTTTCCCTGCACATGTGTAGTTTGGGGTCAGCAGGACACTTGGGTCAAGTTCAGACACAGAATTTGGGGGGACTCTGTATCCGGCTATTCTCCTCTCTGGGCTTTCCAGCAGTGAGTGGTTGCCTCAAACTTCATCTTCTAGTTCTACAGGTTACCAGTTTTTTACCACCCCATGGGTCCTAACAGGCCTTGGAGTGAGGTGAGTCAAATGAGGTGTCCACGGTGCAAAATTTTGAGGAGGCGCTAACCCTCAGGCTCATGCAAGTGCAGAGTCAGCACTAAAGAGTGAGTGCCTCCTTTAGAGTGAGGCACCTTGGGGGCCTTGTTTGCCTTACCCTAGCCCCAGCCCCAGCCCCAAATGCATATCCCATGTTAGTCCCTTTTTCCAAGGTTTGACTAATGTCCAAAACCTGTCTTATTTTATTCACTCTCCAGAGGCTTTAGGTTGTTGTTTTTATATTTTGCCCAGGGTTTATAATTGGACTTTTGCAGATGGTTAGTCTGTCAGCCATACTGGAATCACAGAATTTTTTAGCGGAAAGAGATTTTAGGAATCTATTCAATTGTCTGATGTTACATATTAGAGACTGACGCCATAAAAAGTTAAAAAGTTTCGTCACAGAGTTAATTATAGGGAAAGAGTAATGCCACTTGTAATCTAGTGATCACCCATAACGCTACTCTGCAAAAATGCTCAAAGAACAACTTCTGTGCAGACTGTAAAACGGGGTACTCAGACCTCTCTTTCAACTGTAGATAGTGTTTTAAATCTCAATTACTAATTACTGCCTGCTTAACAGTTTGCTAATTTTTATGGACTGAATGTTTGTATGCCCACAAAATTCATATGTTTAAGGCCTAACCCTCAGTGTGGCTGTATTTGGAGATGGGGACATCTAAGAAAGTAATTGAGGTTAAATCAGGTCATAAGGGTGGGGCCCTGATCTGACAGGATTACTGTCCTTATAAGAAGAGACACCAGAGAGCACCCCACTCTCCTCTCTCTCCCTTCCCATGCCTGCACAAAGAAGAGGTCCTGTGAGCGCACAGAGATGGTGGCTGGCTACAAGCCAAAAGGCCTCAGCATAAAACCTACCTTGCTGTTACTTTAATCTTGGACCTTTCAGCTTCCAGAATTGTGAGAAATAAATTTCTGCTGTTTAAGCCACCAAATCTGTGCTATTTTGTTGTGGCAGCCCAAGATGACTAATATAGCCATAAAAATGGACTCAAACGTGTACACTGGTATATCAGGTTACTTGATGGAATTCCTTTATCTTGACTACACAAAGATGAATTCATACTCTTTATAAAACATCTTAAACTCAGAAAATAAAATCTGCCAATCAGTACAATAAAAACATTTGTTTCGAGGGCTAAACTCAGCACATTGGGTAAATCTGTTGTGAGGTTGGTGGGCAAACAATGTTTCTAAAACAATTTTAGCCTATTGTTTTTATGTTATTTTAAAAATGTTCACACACACAGACACACACACAGACACACACACCCGGGAGCCTGTCTCTCACACACACACACACACACACACCCACCCACCCACCCACCCCCTTGGTAGCCTGTCCTATCATTTAGACTTCCATCTTACCCCCCAGGTTCCCCATATAATGCTTTTACTTTCTTCTCACTTCCCTTTTCACCCAAATACCCTTGATAAATACCCTTGATAATATCTGTACAAGGTGACCTGGCCTTGGATCTTGTTATTTGTTTAGATTGGTTTAGCTTGACCCAACCCAGCACAGTCTAGGCTTGGAGTAGTAACTAATCATTATCAAATAATAGGTATTTTACTTAACACAAATTAGGGAGCACTGAGTACAGTTAGGAGTATATAATCCACTAGAATTTTAAGTCATATTTCTCATTTTACCCTATTCTTCTCTCGCTCTCGTTTATTGCTGCCTGCTGTTGTGATCAGTTGGTCTGTTCTGGTAACAATAGGTCACAATATTTCATTTCTGCATACCAGCTCTCTTTTATCCCTTCTCTCCATCTGGCAGCACGTAGTAAAGATCACCTCTATCATTAAAAGCTAAGATGTATGAGAACTGTCATTTGACCAGTGATGATAATGATTTCTAATATTCAGGATGAAGCCTTTCATGCCATCATGAACAGTCATTTTTATTTCTATATATTGATTTGGTTTGATGGATATACACAGCCATTCCAAGTAAGGTAGGTGCCAATTCTGCCAGCTCTCCCTTTAACTGTATACTGTCGTCTTTAGCTCTAGGAAGGCCCCAGAGTGATTATTTTCCCTTTCATTTAATTATCTTAACAGGTTACTGAACAAAAAGAAAAGCTTCCAAAGTACTACGTTGGAAATTGGGGTCCCTGAGCAATGCAAGTTTTGGGGCTGGAGATGGAGCAAACTTTTCAAAATTGTGTCTCTGCTTTAACAACAACAACAAAGAGGGATAACAAATAAACACAAGAAATATAAACTCATAAACCTGAATAAAACAGTAGCACGAAGAAGAGAAATTGGTGAATTCTTGAGATTTTTGAATTTAAAAAATTTAGTTTCCTACTTTCAAGTACACTTTAAGATAATGATCATTAAGGATATATCTTAGCGATGGGATAAAATATCTGTAACTAAAAACTTTATTTATAGTGAAATAAATGCTTCATAGGTGCTTATAAGTTTATTTTACTTTAAGCATTCCCCTTCTAACTCTAATGTTTTAATTTGCTTAAGAAATCATACATAAATATACAATCGAAATAGTAAGTTTACAATCCAGAGATAAGCTTCTGATTGGCTCACGTTAATATTTTTATAAATTCAAACTGGATAGAATTTAAATGAACTACCTTCTATGAATTGTACAACTAGCTGTATGGAGTAAAACATATCTTAATTTTTAAAATATAGTCATACCTGAATAAAAAAAGAAAACTTAAAATGTTCCGACTACTCTCAAGCTTTTCCCCAACATAGACCATGCCCCTTGGCTCATCGCCGCGTTTCACAGGCTGCTCCCTCTGCCCAGAGTCCCTGTTCCCTTCTCTGCCGCATGGAACTCCTGCTCCAAACCCAGCGCCAGCTTAAACGGTGCTTCCTCTGTGCATCCTGCCCCAGCTTCCTTGGCAGAGTTCATCTTCCCCTGCCCTGTGGTGCTTCTGTGGTTTGTACCAGTTTCTATCACGGCACTTACACTCTTTCATGTAAAACATGAGTTCCTTGAGGGCGATGACTCTATCTCATTTATCTCTGTATCACTTTCCGGTACACAACACAGTCTTTGGTGCATAATAAATGTTCAGCAATGGTTTGTTAACTATTCATATCCCACGAAGTAAGACCCAGTTACAGATTTTTTTAAAAAGCAATATTGCCTGGACAAATTTAGAAAAAAATGAGGCATATTAGGACTGCTTCCAGGTGAAAGTGACAGACTACCCAGCTGGAGGGGGGTGGTGGTGGTGGCAAACAAACACTGGTTTATTTTCAAGGAGCCTGGAGCTTGCTCACCAGTAACATCAAGGCCCCAGGTTCTCTCTCTCTCTTTCTACTGCATCCTTAGTGTAACCTTGTATTTGCAGAAAGGCCTCCAGAGCTGCAGACATCTATCCATACTGAAGGCAAGCAGGAAGGAAAAAGAGCTGGTCCCAGCTCCATGCGTTCCTATCCATACTTAAAAGTTTGCTGAGAAGTTTCTAAGCAGACTTTCCTTCATATCTCATTGACCAGAAATGTGCTGTGTGTATACCCCCAGATGCAGGAGGTGCAAAAAAAGAAATGTCTGACTTCACAGTTTTGAATGTGACAACCTGGTAGGGCAAACACTGAGTCTGCCACAGATGACAAACGCAGTAAGACAGACAATAGGAGGGTGGATTAGGTTAATTAATATATTAAGGTACCAGGTTTGTCAGGATGAGTGTGTCTGAGATCTTGGGGACCCTTGGGCATCAGTGCAAATGGATAGAGAGTTAATAATTCATGTTGAGATATTTTCTCAAGACTGTGGCTGCTTATAGTCAGATAAATAATGAGATGTCTGTTTCAATCTTGCATCTCATAATTCTTTGAGTGCTTTTAAAATTATGACAGTCTACCTTTATCTCCCATGCAGCCCAACTTCCTTTTGGTTCCATCACTGCCATTCAAAATTTCTCAGAGCCAAATCCTAAGTGATTTATTCTCTATAAACGCTTTCCTGATTTTAAAACAATTTCCCTCTATTAGTATCATTCATAAAATATTTAACATCTTTGACTTCACTTTGTGAGAATTTGCACAGTTATTTTACTCTCTCTTCCCGAAGGCTGCTAACTCCTTGAGGGTGCTGCGTCTTCCTCAAAGTTGGTTTCCAATTTTCTGAATTGAATATTTAATTCGTGTCCTTTCATTTGCTCACTCAGAGTCCTAGTGTTGGAAGGAAGGAAACAGAAGGGAAGCCTAACATGTATGAAAACAGAGCCACTGCTTGCTGTGGTGGCGGCAAAAACTAGATAAAAAGTTTCCATTCTGGGATGAGAATGGCCTTCCCCCCGTGTGCAAGGGCTAGAAAACAGTGCCTCCTCTTAGCTGATGCAACCCTGAGGGCATGGAGCTTACAAGGCTAGTGGTCCTTACTCTAGGAAAAATGGTCCTGTACTTGATGTATGCTAGAACTGGATACAGAGATACTTGGCTATAGTAGAATATTAACCGTCAGGAAGGTAGCATATATATATATAGGGAGTATAAGATAGCGGATATATTTTTATTTCATATACTTGTATTTATCCATTTTACTTTAAGTCAAAACATAAATATATATTCATTTGTCAGTTTTTATTAGGCCAAAGTCTTTTCTTCGTTGATTAGTCCTCTGATTAGGAGTCTGTATTGTTCTTGCACAAACCACACACAGAATGCATCAGCTATCATTTCCAGTTTTGGTTTCTTTAAAGTAGACTGAGAATTAAGAACAGTTATGAAACAATCTAAGATCTGAATTCTTGTAGGCTTTTATAACTTCCCCAGAATCCTTTACACATGATTCCCTCCCATCGAGTTAGCAGCATTACTAGCTCACCTTTATGAAATCTCTCTAGAGCACTCAACTTAGTTTTTCTAAAAACACCTTCCCCCCCGACATTCATATTTCATCACATTACAAATTATACAATTAATTTATACTAACAAGTACATCTGGCATTAATCATTTTGCAAACAAAAACGACCGACTCTCTGGTAATACACTTTAACTGGTACCAGTTAAGTGCAGGGCAGCAGAGGAGGCCTGTGAGGGGCAGACACCACCCCTGCAGAGCAGCTTGCTTTAGAGAGAGGCTGGAGTGACTTAGTTAACATAATTAAGGTAGTTTCTACTTTTTGGAGAAAGTGGTTCTAAAAAATAAAGATACGGAGTCTTTCATAATTTACTGAGAATTATGTTTAATAATTTTACTATCTACTATGACAATCACTTAACTATTCAAAAGCATGCTTTCAAAACCATTCGGTTTTTCTTGGTTTCCACAATCCTACACTAGCCCTATTTCCCATGTATCTTTCTGGCCACTCCTTTTAGTCCACTTTCTTCTTTCTCTATGGACCTCTAAGTGTTCTCAGGGTACAGTCTTGGATCGCTTCATTTCTCTACTTACATTCGTATCCTAGGGGATGTCAGGACTCTCAGCGTTAGAAACCCTACATGTGCCAATGGCTCTCAAATCTGGCCAGCCCAGCCCTTTCTTCTGACTCCAGACTAGTCTAAGCAACTTCCCGGTAACAGCTCTTCTTAGATGTTTCACAGACAAATTATACTTAATTTTTCCAAAAGTAGGTCCGATTTCTCAAAAGCTGACCCTCCCTGAAATCTTCCCCTCTCACTAAACGCATCAATTCTGGCCCCTTTTTGTTTCTCGGAGCAGGCAGCCCTCTGCCTCAGCCTGCAGTGCACTCTCCCTGCTCCACGGGTGGCTGGCTGGCTCCCAGTCACCTTTCAAGTCTTGAAGGTGACCGTGCAGAGCAACAACCCTGACCCTTCCTCTGTTGCTACCGGAGCAACACGTGCACGACGGCCACAGAGAGCACATGCTAAGCTTGAAATTACATATCTAATTGTTTTCCTGTTTATTGTTTGTTTCCCCAACTAAACCATAAGCTCTCTGAGAATGGAACCAGGCTGTCTCGTCCATCCCTGTCTACTGTGAACCTAGCAAAATGCCTGACACACAGTAGACCCTCAAAACTGATGGCTGAATAAATAACACTTTATTCCTGTTCTTTAGAACACTCACTATAATTTGTAAGCATATAATTAAACTTTTTGAGAAGTCCAATTACTCCCCACCAAGTGTACCCGCCCCCCCCCCCGGAACGCCGCCTGTTCACTCCCCCACTCAATACACAGTGCCTGACACAGAGTCCGAACTAATCAGTACTTGCTGAAAAAAGGAAGGGAGGGGAGGGCGGAAGGGAAGTGACATGATTAAGAGGGAGAGTAGACCCTAAAGATGAATGCTTAGAGGTAATACTCTGAGACTATGGTAACAACTCCAATACATTCAATCAATCATTCAGTTGTTTTGCCCACAAAATGTAAACATCTGTACTTCTGGAAACAAACTGTTCAGTAGATGAGTCAGTATTTCACTTGTAAGACAGATGTCTGATGCTATTTAGATACAGCTGATAGGATCATTTTATTTTCTGACTATCAGTGCAGCCAATTTGGATAGACCTGTTTCTCTAAGATGCATAATTCTTAAATGAGGGCTGTGCTGTTTAGTCAAAGCCAGAGTGTTGGCTGGGAAGCCTTGACCACGTGCTGTAAGTTCAGTGAAGTAACCTGAGATCTGTCCAGTTTCCTGAGTCATGTTATAGCATAGTGGTCACCTTAAGACCTTTGGTCACCATCAAATATAAATGGGCTACAGAGGAAAAATTTCATAATTAGTCTTTTTCATAGTAAGGGTTGAGCCAAGAGAAAAGGCTATAGTATGGCTGAAATCTTCCATATCATTTATTATATGACAGAACTGGACAGCTGTTTGCTTTCCAGAGTGTAAATACTTATTTTTTTTTTAAAAAGTGAGATTATAATAGATGTACTCACAGAAATGATTCTTTGAAGAGAACAGATTAAAAATATTTGTTTAGTACAGTATCAAATTAGAGAGTCAAGGTTTCTGCCTACCAAGAGTTCTAACATTACATCAGGCATAGAAATAAATTTCTGTATGTATATAAAAAAGCATAGTAAAAAAAGCACACCTTAAGAGTGAATCTTTAAATATTTACCTCCTGAGAAATTTCCCTCTAGAAAGATTCATAATTATAGTTAGCTTATTAGCTCATCTGCGTTATAATAGCACTATGTACTTGTTTTTCATTAACAAAAGGTTTTGATTAAAAACTTTACACAGCGCCTCTATGTAGCTGACTCATATATGGTGATGAGCGGTAGGTGTGCAGAAAGGGAATACATTGGTTTTATACAGGAAACACTACGGGGACCTGAAATCTAGGTCACATAACACAGCACTGCTATAACCAGAGAGCACAAAGGCCCAATGTTTGTTTGCCTTCTACTCAAATAAGAAAATCATGCTTAAGAGAAAGTTAACAATTAACTGCTTCGTAACTACACTTGGTTAACGTACATTATAACCAGTTATAACCATAATCGTGCTTTTTGACCTCTCCCCAGTCTTAATATGTTACCTTCACATTCGAGGAAGTTTATACTCAGTGTGCACTAAGAGCAGCCACTAGACAGAAAGTCAGATAATGAAATTTGTGCTCGTGTGAAATCTTTTATCTGGAAATCTCAAAACTGCTTTAAATACCAATTAAGTTTCTGAAGCATCCTAGGCAGTGGAGTTGAGATGGGGAAATCTGACATGTCATGTGTAAGTCAACAACTAAACAGAAGAGAGAGCCTGCTTGCTGCTGGGCCTAGGCCAACAGATTTTCATGCCTTCATGCTTTGAATGTGTTTTATGGTAAACATATTATCTGTGTGCTGTGATCTAGGCACTGATGGACTTTGGAAATAACACAAACACCACGAAATGCTTTGCCAATAAAATATTTAAGCTGTGTTCTCAGATGCAATTATACTCCCCAGCAGTGTTTGGAGAACATTTATCAGTCTTTGGAAAATGGTAATATTTCCTTTGAGCATTTTAAAAATTGTGTTTACAAATGTGTATGTTTCATGAAACGTTTAGTCCTTGAGACATAAAGTAGCTCAGATGTTTTCATTTAAATATAAACAATTGAACAAGGCATTATTTCCTGGAATCTGTCTTTACTTCTATATTAAAGTACCCAGACTAAGGTAGGAGACCCAAACTAAAGTAAAACCTTCATTAACAATTCAGAATAGAATTGAAGAAGTCTTACTCTGTCATTTCTCACTGTGGTTAAACCTAGGACATAAATCATTTCTGATTAGTTCAGATTTGACTCCTGAGTTGTAAATTTAAAAAATAATCTTCAGTGCTGGAAGATGACATCTGTACATCCTAACAGATGTTCTCATTATGTAGGTCTGCTTCCCTCTGCAACTGCTTTAGAACTGAGCTCAAATTCACTTATTACTGGCAGAACCCTGCTGAGGAATTAACTATTTCAAACTGTGATCGATTGGGGGTATCACTTCCTAAGTTATATAAATGTCTAACCACAATGCTGTACATCTGAAACTAATAGAACACTGAATGTCAACTGTAATTGAAAAAAAGAAAAATTTAAAAATAAAATAAAGGTAATTAGATAAATATTTTTTAAAAACTATGACTGCAGTAGAGTCAACTAGTCTAGTGAACAGCTTATTTTAATATAATTGTGTCATTGCCTTTCATTAAATAGAAAACAAACAGTGGTTTCTACTCCCAAGAATAAAAAGAGTGTGTAGTTAAAAACTCAGAAAATACACAAACAACATTTTCGCTTCTACTTGTGAAGGAATACATAATTAGTCATTCTTCAAGATGAGGAGCTGGGTCAAGCTGCCGCACAAATGCAACCTTCCTCTAAGTCAACTCCTAACAAAGGAAAACACAGAGAACATGAAACTGGCAGCCAGTGGATGAAGAGCATCCCGGCTCTGTCGTGTAGATCTCTAGGAAGTCGTATTACATACTGACAACTGATATCTTTTCCTTATCTTTGGATTAGAAAAGAGAGCTAGATGATTTAAGAACTATGTTTAATGAGTTGCATTTATATTTTTAAAAAGAGCCAATGTGTTTCCTAGGGAAGTCTTTGAAGGTTGATTTACTGCAAGATACTTAGAAAACCCTGTGGCAGTCTGTTTCCTTACGTTAATGTCAATTCACCGTCCTCTCGAGCAATAAAACAACAGCATTTGGATGTTTATAAAAACTGTCCAACCCAAAGCATAGTGATGCACTTCACAGAACCTTGTCGGTAGGTACCTTATGGGTAAAGGCAGATCCACCTATACTGCAGCCCCAGGACAGAGCTAAGATGCTTTCAATAAAGGCTAAGGTTGACCAAAACCTTGCTCAGAAAGAAAGGATATTATAGATACTTCACCTATTTTTTTTCTGAGCCCCAAATAGACAGTGTAATTAAGAGGGTGCCAAAACACTCAAAATCAAGATTGGCTCTAGGAAATGAGAATTATGACTGCCATACCAAAGGGACCCAATGAGTTCAATGGGGAGAGCTCAGAGCTTACATTTGTTTTCAGTAATGGATCCAAGAGAGAGGGGCTACATCTTTTATGACCATGTTCTGTCTTGATGCTATTGGACCAATTATTTTCACCAAGAGGCTAACAAGGCTATCTTTCTTAATCTCCCTTTCTTTAAAGATACTGAAAATAAATGCTAATCGTTTTCCGAGGTAAACCAAAGGAGACTGTTTTCCCTTGGGTCCTCTATTACTTAAGCAGTTCCCATTTAGCCTAGTCTTAGAAATGTTTCTGTCCCAACAGTCTGCACACAGACACATGGTTGTAATGTGGCTACCCTAAGGGGCATGTTAGTGCTAACAGCCCACCCAGTGATTTGATTGTAGTTGCATGGTTAATGGCTTTTCAGGATAATAACGCTAATTCAGATGAGCAAATGCTTTAGTTAGTTTATTACCCTTTTTTGTTTCAGAACAGACCCAGGCCATATCTGACTTAAATGTGGGCGCGCGGTGCAATGCAACTTTAAGGCCACGATAGGTAAGTATAAGCCTTAACTGGGCTCCTCGGTTGCTCATATTAGCCCAGTCTCTGGGAGTAGAGGTGGCTCCCAACCTAGATGACCTCTGTAAACAGTCTCAGCGTATCAGACAAATGGAGAAAGCACAGAATATCAGGAAAAATGAGAGATAAAATAACACAGGAATGCAAAGTCTTCCAGGGAGGGGCCGGGGCAGGGGGGAAACAGAACAGGTAAGCTCGGAAAGGTGGAAAGAGTATGGGATAAACCCTGTTTTGTAGACCAGATGTTAGGACAAACAAGCTTATAAAAGAATTAGTGGCTCCTACATTTTACAGGTGAGGAGACTGAGGCATGGAGGTTACGAAACTTATCAAGTTCGTGTTGCTCACAAGAGGCAGAGGTGGGATTTGAATCCAGGCAAAATGATTCTTGAGCCCGTGCTGCGGGCCCTATACTCTTCCCATTATATAAAAAGTAACACAAAAGTTTTAAAAAACAGAAATAAAGGCTGAAAGTAAATAAGTCAAAATGCAGACAATGATTGTCTCAGTGGCGAAGTATAAGCAGTTTTTCCTGCTTATTTATTCCCTTTTCGGATCTTCTCACAATAACGAAAATAAAGTTTAGCACATTTTTATGCCGGCAGACAACAAAATAAACACATTGCCGGCCTAAGTGACATGCTCCCTTTTATCTCAGCACTTCTCAGTTCAGAAAGAACTGTGCACACGCTTAGATGACACTTTGCTGATAGTTATCAGAGCACACCGCGGCCCTCGCTAGCAGGTCACAGGACCCTGGGCACAGGCAGGGATTTGTTCAAGCTAAGTAACTTCTACATATGTTGTAGGATCAGTATAGACGCCGTTCAACTTCCTCCGACACCTTTCCCCTTAATCCTACACCTTTTAAACTAGAGTTAGGTAACTGATAATTACAAAATGACCAGAAGGGCCTAAGAGATGCTGAAATGCCTTACGAATCATGGGAGAAACATTAAGCTAGCATTCAAGACAGGGCTGGTGTAAATGTATTTCTGCCCTCACCCCTCTACGGGAGCACCTCTCTTGAAGGTCACAAATGCTTACGACCGCAGCCAGTGTTTCTCACATGCTGTGCTCTTGTTATCAGCACTTAGCCTGCTTACCACCCACTCCGTGAAATTCTCTTCTCCCTGGGCTTTTTTTTTTTTTTATCTCCCAATAATCTATCTTCATTTCTACTCCTAGCATACTGACCGCTCTCCACCTGGCACATCTTCCTCTGAGCTGTCCCCAAAGGGCTTCCTTCTTTCCCTGTCACATCTTCTCTCTGTAATATCTGGGCTTCGACTGCCAGAACAGCAGAAATCATCCCCTAAACACCTCCGGTCCCGGCCCTCTCCCAATCTCCCTCCAAATGTCTAAGAGCATAGCTTTAGAACTTGTCTGTCTTCTCTCCTAAATCTGTCTTTCTTTCTGAGTTACTTGTGACTTCTGAGGGTTCTACCACCGTTCAATTATCCAGGCTGGAAAATTCAGCATCATTTTTACTTCTTTGTCTCCTTTAACTGTTGTCCTCTGCAGTCTACCCCCGAGACCTCCCTCACTCAGTTACTCGGTGGACAGGTTCTGGGTAACTGCTGCAGTGGCACCCGGGGAGGCCGTGGTGGCCCAGGCAGGCGGGCACCTTGCCTTCCTGTATTTTACGTTCCAGTGGTGCAGACAGTCTCAGGGAGCAATCGGTACGATCAGGAAAAACAAATTAGAGTAGGGGAATCAGGAGTGATACCTACTGCTGATGGGGCTAGCGGCTTAGAGAGGCCGGAAAAGCCTCTCAAAAGATGCCATCAGAGCACAGGCCGAATGAAGTGAGAGGGTCTTAGGAAGGTCTGAAGGAGGACTGTTCCAGGGGGTGAGGGCACGTGCAAAGGCGGTGGGTGAGAATGAGCCTGGTGTGTCTGAGCAGCTACAGAAAGACCAAGGTGGCTGGTGTAGAGTCAGCAGGAAGAGTGGCAGACAATGAGGTCAGACGGCTGGTCAGGGCCTGAAGCGAAGGCCTCCCTGTGCGTGGTAAAGAGCCTGCCTCTTACTCTAAGTGTGACGGGGAGTGAATGGGGAGGTCTGACGTGGGGAGTGATCGGGTCTGGTCTATGTATTAAAGACCACAAGAGAATGGGCCATAGGGGAGGAAGAAGTAACATGGTACTTGTTAACTTTTCCAACATTAACCATGTTCTCAGGCAATGCACAGGGCCGTTGAGCATCCCTTCACTCTTTGCCCATTCCCTTTTTTAAGATGGAGGTTTCAATTCAACGGGTACTTAATTTCCTAACTCACAAGTAAGGACATCGGGAGCTAAAATACTTTCCCCTTTGCTTAGTTTAGATTAAAACAATACCATGTTTCTGAAATGAACAGTAAAAGCAACAGAGCATATATTTTCACCCATCTTCTACTTATATGTTATAAATGAAACCAAATCTTTTGGGCATTTTGCCATCAGTATGTCCAACAAGGCAATGAGGAATCAATGACCAAAAGCATTAATAGAGAATTCACAAATTGCTAGTAATGAACTACAATGTACCAGGCATTCAATGTACCAAACAGGAATGAATAACATTGAGACTGTTCCACTAGAAGTCTACCAAGAAGGAAGTTAAAAATTAAATGAATAAAAGATAAAGGCATTTCCATTACTATCGGGTTACAAAAGGTTTGTGCTTTTATGTGACATGAAGATAAAGAGTGGAGACATAATGGATGAGTCCCTTAGGTCAGTGTCATTCGGAATCAGACAATTAAGCTTTTAGCATTTGCCAACACTGAGTGTGTCTCATAAAACTAGAGTCCTGCAGATTAAGAAGAAAACAAGCCCGGCCGGGTGTGGCTCAGAGGTTGAGCGTTGACCTACGATCAAGGTGATCCGGGGTTCAATTCCTGGTCAGGGCACACGCCCCGGTTGCGGGCTTGATCCCCAGTCAGGGGCGTGCAGGAGGCAGCCGATCAATGATCCTCTCATCATTGATGTTTCTGTCTCTCTGTCTCCCTCTCCTTTCCTCTCTCTGAAATCAATAAAGATATATTTAAAAAACAAACAAAAAAACCCCAAGAGGAAAACAAGAGAATTATGAAATAATCAGTATTCATATTAGGTTAAGGTTTTTTTTATTTACAAGATATAACTCACTCATCTCTGTACTCTCAGGAGTCATTCGTTTGCTTTCCTGTACACCAGTAAGTGTCCTGTTCGTTTTATCATTCCCAAAAGTCTAAGAAGGAAAAGCACCCCAGAAGGGAAGGGTGGCTTTCCTTTCTTCTTCCTGAATTTGTGGGTGAGGCAGCTTAACAACAAACTCACTCATCAGTCGGTTGCTGAACATTAACTATGTGACAGGCACTGGGAATGTTAGGCTGAATGAGGCAAGGTCACGTGGTGAGGAGGGACAGCTGCTTCTCTCAGGAAGATTCGGGACAGTGTTTCCAACACAATCTTAATTTAGCTTGTAAAGGAATCTCCTTCAATTTCCCCCAAAACTTCCTCTGATTGGACAGAAAAGAGTCAGAGATGGGCGAGACAGAAGGGAGTCATCTCCTGCAGAGCCGATTCACAAAGCTCATCAAAGCTCTAAGAATGTAATTTGTAGCTCTTACTCTAACAGAAGGAAATTTTTTCCCCCCGGGAAAATTCTAGCCTTTTGCCACCCTGAACGTCAGTTTCTCAACTGGGAAGACAGCGGCAAATGGCAGTTTGTTTTCCACAAACATACTAGACACTCTCCTGCCTCAGGGCCTTTGCCCTTGCTGCTGGAGCTTTCTTCTACCGGGCATCTATATGACTTACTCCCTCCTCATTGGGCGGAATGCCTGTGAAAGTCTAGTTTAAAGGTTTGCGATGAACTGGTGGCTACTTGAACCCATTCCTGGGCAATTTCAGTATTTCTACCTTCTATACAAGTTCAGCAAGGCCTCCCTCTCCATATACAAGACTGAAACATGGAGAGCCCTTGAGGCTGCTGGTTAGACATAAGCTTCTTTATTATTATTTCAAGCTTTATGTCCATGAAATAAATTGGAGTTGAAGCTAGGTTTCCTTGCAAATTTTACTGCGACTTAAAGAGCGAAATGTTTCTTGGCAATTGTTTTTGAGGTTTTAGCACATGGTTTCCTATGAGTTTTGGGTGGAGTAATTTAATAATGATACAGTATATAAATCTACATTAGTAGAGCCTTTCACCACCTTCCAAGGTTTCTGGCTCTCCCTCTACTCCTCCAATAAAGAGGGGGGAGGGAGAAAATATCGGACTAGGTTGCAAGGACAAAATACTCCTTTTACGTAATGACAATGAACGACGAACATTGTAATGACGATACATAATGAGTGCCTACAAGATGCGAGTCACTTCATAAACATTATCTTTACTAAGCTGGCCCCTGCAGACACATCCTATTTAACTCCTGCAACAGCCCTGTGAGTTGGTGACTTCTCCATCTTCACAGGTGAAGAAAGGAGACTGGGCGAGCTTAGAGACCCCAACACAAAGCGATTAGGTGGCAGAGCGTCTTTGAACTGGTCTTGCACTGCGCCACTCTGCCTCCCTACGAGTAAAAAGTGAATCTGTCTTTTTGATAAGGATAGCATTTAGGCTACAAACAACTCATTTTTATCTGAAAACTGAAGATGATTTCTCAAATGTTCCTTCATTTTATCCTGTAATGTAATGAGCCACTATAATGCCCATTCTTTCCATTGTTATAAATGGAGCAAAAGTGAGGCTGAGAAATTAACTCAAGGTTTAAAAGATCTCGTGCAAGAGGCAGGTTCTCTCACTCCCAACGCTCTATCTATTTGACTTTAGCTTTCATTAGCGTTTGGGAGGAGAAACGAGAAACACCAACAGCATCGTGTAGTCCCCAGACTGAATCATCTTTAATCTGACTGGTAATGTTGGCTGGATAAGTTCATACATTTTTGAAAAATATTATTAAAGGTTCAGTTCTTGAGTCTATATCCTGGGTTTTAAGGCCTTTGACCTTGGCACATCTGTTGTTCCGTCTTTATGCACCTTTTTGTAAATGATTCCAGAGAGAGCTTTTATTTCTTACTGTGAAGTTTCCATGATGTTTATTATTATTATTATTATTTTACTTTCAAAAGATGGTTTAAATTTCAGAAGTAACAAATGCTCCTTCTAAAAGAAATATTCAAACAATACAGAGGTTTCTAATAAAAAACAAACAAACAGGTACTCTCCCAATCTGACTTCCTGGGAAACTAATGCACCAAAGCATTAGGTACCCTCTATAATTGATGGAAAACTGGGGGAACTTCGAGAACCAGCGCAAGCTGTTGCTTTATTCTGAAGATTTGTAAGTCATGAAAGTTAGTTAAGATGAGGTAAATTTTGGTCCATGATTCTAATTAAAACAAAAAATGAACTCTAAACATAATCTTCTATTTGCATAGTGCTTTATATTTTACAAAGCACTTTAATACTAGTTCCCTTTGTTCTTGAAACATGTCATGGAGATTGTATTCCCACATTAGAGACAGTAACGAAGACTGAGAGGTCACTGTATCAAATCTAAGATCCCACTGAGTATAGGACAGCCCTCCCCCCATTTTATATATTCCAAGGAGGAAAAAAATCCAATTCAGTTGTGACGTAATGACAGCTATACCCCTGAGGGACCCATAGGGCTCATCAGAAGATCTGAGTTAGGGTTCTGGCATTGTCCTCTCCAAGCCTGTGACTGAAGGTACACCACTCAAGTTCTCTGAGCCTTCATCTTTTTGTATCTTTTAAATTAGAAATAATGCCTACCTCACGGGATTGCTGTGCAGAGACATACTGATGTAAAATAGTCCTTTTAAGCTTTATGTAAAACTGATAAAATTTAAAACTGTTCTATCTCTATGGTATTATTATTTTAAAATACATTATCTGTCATAGTAATAGTCACAGTCTGTTGTTGAAGGCAGGAAGTTCTGGATTGAAACTGAACTAGTTTATCATATTAAATTATTACTCGAGCTGTTACTGGTAGCACACCACTGCTGCTGCTGTCTTTTCTGAGATGAGCTGTTGATACTTTGTCCCCATATGACCTCTGGAGAACACCCACCCCATTAACCCCCAAAATTCACTCCATTTGGACAAGGACAGTCTCAGGCCTGAAGGGGAAAATATTTCATTTCTGGCCTCATTTGCATTTTGCTTGTCCAGTTAGTTATAGGACTAAAGCATGAACTACACTGCAGACATCCTATTATCACAGTCAGCTCTTATTGTGGAAGGAATTGGAGTTCCATTTTTTGGGAGACAGGTAATTTACTATACTTTACCACCAATGCCCTTCTGTGGTTTTTGAAGCAGTCCTTGTATTTTTTTCTGCTTTTGTCTCAGAAATCATTTCATGTTACGATCTGTTCACCACGTTAGTCCTCAGGTGTATCGGCTTTTACTTGATTAAATCCTAGATATTGGACATCCTGCAATCCCCTTGACAACTATATCCCTGCCTCATGGGGGAAATTAAGGACTGCTCATCTAGCCCTGCCTTCATATATTATGGCTGCTGGCAGGATATGTGATTAAAGTCTATATCAGAAATACTTTCCTGGTAATGATCTTCTGTGAAAATGTATACCACTTGGTAGCTCTGGGATCGATTCACAGTAGAAATTTGTTTGTGTATATTAAGCACTGGAAGCGTGGTGGCTTTCTAATTTTATGACTGACAAACTGTATTATGCTTGCTTCTTATATACCAACAGAGAATGGTAGAAGGTTACTGCAGATTTGGTATTATTAAATAATTTCAGCACTTTAATTCTCAGGAATTTGTTTCATGAAAAAGGCACACACCCAACAGTTGATTAATGTGCTGAAGGAGCAATAGGGAAACATGAGGTAGTCTCAGATCTGCGATGATGACAGGTAACTGCTTTATGAATCTGGACTCATGGACCCAATATGCACGTGAATATCAAGTCTAAACATGAGCATTGAATTTCAGGTGTCCCATTACCCACCCTGATATACCACTAGTCTCTTTTATAAAAAATGAGTATTTGTTCCTTGCTACTCCAAACCGAGCCCAAGTATTACCATCTCCCACGCCAACCACTGCAGCAGCCAAGCAGCCTTCCAGCTTTCTTCCCTCTTGCTGCTCTTACAGTCCAGTTTCAGAGAAATGCCTGAATGATCTTTTAAAATGTAGATCAGGTCATATCACTGCTCCTGCTTAAGGCCATCAATGGCTCCTATGACACAAAACAAAGTCCAAACTCCCAAGGATGGTGTTCGAAGCCTATGATCTGGCTCCTTTCTACACCTCTACCCTACCGCATGTTACTCTCCTGCTTGCTCAGATGTATCAGCTACCCCGGGCTCTTTTCTGTCCCTCGAATATGTTAAGATTGCTCTTTTCTCAGAGGTTTTATACTTGGCCTGAAAATCTCCTCCCACAGATGTTCTCCAGCTTGGATCTTGGCTCAAATGTCACCTTTTTATTTATTTTTTTGTTTAAATATATCTTTATTGATCTCAGAGAGAGGAAGGGAGAGGGGGAGAGAGAGGGAGAAACATCAATGACGAAAGAGTCATTGATCGGCCGCCTGCTGCAGGTCCCCGACTGGGGATCCAGCCCTAAACCCGGGCATGTGCCCTGAACAGGAATCGAACCTTCATCTCCTGGATCCTAGGTCGATGCTCAACTGCTGAGCCACGCCCAGCGGGGCTCAAATGTCACACCTTTAAAGCGGAGTAACATCCCCAATTACATTCCCTCACACATCATCTGGTTTTATTATGTTTATAACAGTCATTGTTTTCTGGAATAGTAATTCACTTATTTGCTAACTTGCTTGTCCATCTCTGCCCTTAAGCAACTTGATGGCAAGAATTTTGTTTATGCTGTTATCTCAGTGCCTAGGTTAGGGTCTGGCCTACTGTAGACAGTAGTTCAGGGGAGAATAGTCATGAATCTAAATAATTACATTTTCTAAACTGACATATTTTTCTGGAAATAAAATTGTACCAGGAAAGAAATTACTTACTTTTCTTGAAGCTAATAATAATTTGCCCATTTAAAACAAAATTAAATAACCCAGCATTGTTTCTTTTCCAGAAATCACCCAAGATTGAATCTGATATATTTTCTTAATGGAACATTACAGCAGTGACCTACTTTTTATTTGCAACGGTACAATACATAAGCTTGCCATTTCCCTCAAACGGTAAGACACCACAAATACTTACAGTCATTACTACCTGGCTCTCAATAATTGAGCCACTAGAGAACAGGTCTGCCTTTAAACACAGGTGAACTTGTCTCTCTGAAGGCACCAGACTCACAAAAGCTATTCCTTTACCCTTGGAACATTCTCCCAGAGTCCAGGAGAAGACAGACAGAGCAATTGGCATGGATACTTTATGGAGAAGTGAGCTCCATAATGCCCATTCTAAACGGTACAGCTGACGCTCACCAAAGATATATGGCTCTTCCTTTGATAAATTCATGTTAATAAAAATATGCTCTGGAGGAAATAAGAAAAGCAATAATGATAGTTTGAGACCCAGAATAAGTACAACGTTGGAGGAGGTGCTATATCAAGTCTGAGTTTTGGATCTAAACGAAAAATTATGAAGGCCTTCGAATGCATTTCCCCCTCTTCTCATAAAACCTACCCTCCATCTGCCTAAATAACTTCAAATTAGCTATTACGGACAGTCCAATTTTAGAAGTTAAAACACTGCTAACTTCAGACGGGAACACCTGAACTGATGCCGGAAGCTGGCACAGACGGACGCATGTAATCAGATGGTCACTGCTGGGTAGGAGGAAAGCACATCCTCTTTCAAACGGTTGTGAAAGAATTACAGAATGATGCAACTAATTCCTAACAGCTGAACATCCACCTTTCTATTATAAGAAATGCTGTGATGAAAAGACTTACATATACATTTTTATGCACATCTCTCATTATTTTCCTTGCAAGAAATACCAACAAGTGGGATTATGAAGTTAAAATATATGATCATTACAATATTTTTTTTAACTGTCAAAGAAACTTTTCAAACAGATATTTTATTTTTTTTATATTTTTATTTATTTATTTAAATATTTATTTATTTATGTATGTATGTATGTATGTATGTATGTTTGTTTGTTCAAAATATTACAGGTGTCCCTTTTTCTCCCCAATGACCCCTTCCACCCCTTCCACCCCCTCCCCAGTCCCTCTCCCCACCACTGTCCGTGTCCTTGGGCTGTGCATATATGCATATAAGTTCTTTGGTCAATCTCTCCCCCTCCACCCACCCGCCCCCTCCATCCCTCTGACATTCTTCAGTCTGATCCATGCTTCCATGTCATCGAATCATTCCTGTTCATCAGTTTATTAAGTTCTTTACATTCCACGTATAAGTGAGATCATGTGATGTTTGTCTTTCTCTGCCTGGCTTATTTCACTCAGCATAATTTTCTCCAGGTCCTTCCATACTGTCGCTGATAAAGGGCTAATTTCTAAAGTGTACAAAGAACTCATACTACTCAGCAAGAGGAAGACAAACAACCCAATTAAGAAATGGGCAAAGGACCTAAATAGACACTTCTCCAAAGAGGACATTCAGATGGCCAAGAGACACATGAGAAAATGCTCAACATTGCTCATCATCAGAGAGATGCAAATTAAAACCACAATGAGGTATCACTTCGCACCTGTCAGAATGGCTCCATCAACAAATCAATGAGCCACAAGTGCTGGCGGGGGTGTGGAGAAAGGGGAACCCTAGTACACTGCTGGTGGGAATGCAGACTGGGCAGCCACTATGGAAAGCAGTATGGAGGTTCCTCAAAAAATTAAAAATGGAACTGCTGTTTGACCCAGTGATTCCACTCCTAGGAATGTATCCTAAGAATCCTGAAACATTCATCAGAAAGAATCTATGCACCCCTATGTTCATAGCAGCACAGTTTACAATAGCTAAGACTTGGAAACAGTCCAAGTGCCCATCAGCAGATGAGTGGATAAAAAGCTGTGGGACATTTATACCATGGAATACTACGCAGCTGTAAAGAAGAATAATCTCATACCATTCAAGCAGATATTTCAAAAGCTCCTGATGTGTACTGCAAAACTGACTCCCAAGGATGTTGTACCAAGTTCCAGTCCCACCTGCAGTGGACAAGAATATTTACTTTCAACTGTAATTAGGGGCCAGGCCCAGATGGCTCTAAATCGGAGGGATTTTTTTTTTTTTTTTTTAGTGTCCAATATATGAATAACTTAAGAAAAGACAAACTTGGGCCCTGTGGGTGTAGAAGCCTTTGCTCCAGCTGCTCATCTAAATTCCATGAACCTCTGAAGCTTAAGAGCACACTTATCACTACAGTTTTACCTCCTGCTTTGGTGAAGGAGACACTCCTTTCTTGGTTTTCATCTTTTAAACACACAATCACATTTTTAAAGGTCACTTCTAAGTATAAGAGCAGAATGAGGAGGTTTTGGCATGAGATCATCAGCATCATTCCCAAAGTCTATTCTGAATCCTGACAGCTATATTTTCTAGCTTTTATACTGAGACTTTTTCATAATCACATATTGGTGTATTCAGGTATACAAGGTAGGGCAAAAGTGGGTTTATGGCTGTTGGTTTGGAAAATAACTAATAAATAATAACACAAGAATAAACTCTGTTTCATGTATTCAAAACTGTAAACCTACTTTTGCCACACCCCATATATTTGTTTATAAGAGCTTGGGTGAAATGTGTGTGTGTATATATGTGTTATATTTCTCTTTATAAAAGCTTGACTGTAGAGAGCTCTCTACTAAGAACCGGTTTTTGACCTCCGGAAGGGGGTGTGGACCCCCTGGTTGTCCCGACATTCACCAAGCTGTTGGAGTCACCCCCTCAAAGCTCAGGCTGGGGGATGGACAATGTGAATTTGCGTTGCGTGTACAAGGACATGCAGCAGTCTGAGGGGCGTGAGAAGCAAGCCAGGAGCAGAGGTGGTGTGCAGAGCAATGTGACACTTGGTGCAGAAGCCACTGTGTGGGACTCCCTTTACAGGTAAAGCTTCCTGTATGCCCCAGTGCGTGTTAGATCTAAAGTGTGTCTAAGCTGCCCCAAGGACCAAGCTCCAGGGGGCCTTCTGCTTGACACAGAATCTGTGTGAACCTGAGAATTTAAAAAAATGCCACTGGCTCACCAAGATAAAAGAGTGAAAAGAGTTTATGCCCCAGGCAGTCTCTGACTTTATTTATTACCCCTTTGAATTCGAATGCAGTAAGGGCTGCCCTCCTGCCAGGTTCCTCATCATTGCAACAGTGGTTCAGAAGGGGGAGGAACGAGTTGGCTCTCTGTGTTTTCCTTCTGTGAGGGCCTACTTGCCCAGTACTGAAAAGTTTGGGGGGGGGGGGGTCTGCCTGTAACTGCTAGTGCTTTTGAAAATTTTACCCTATTTTTAATATTGCATTAATCATTTCCATGGGAATCTTGAAGGAAGGTAGAGGCCTGTGTTTGTGCTATCAATTAATCAGGAAGTCGGTAAGTTATACTTTTATTAAAGACCTCCTAAGGGACTCTAGCTAGATTCTTTTATGATGCATTTTTAAAACAGAGCTAACAGCCTCTTCCTACTTTTGATACAGGATTAGTTTGTCAATCTAGATGTCAATCAAAGGATTACAGTTCAAAAGTAGTTATTATAAATAAAGATTATACTAAAGGATTACAATACTGACCATGTACATATTGATGAAGAGCAATAAAAGTGCCTCCAAGGATTCCAAAAATGATTGAAAGTGCCGATTCTGTCTGTATACTGTTTCAGTGGAAGTAATGTAACAGGACAGACCAAAGTTTTCTTACAGTTAGCAATAAACAAATGAAAGACATGGACTCAGACATTTAGCCACAGTTTCCTGTGATGATAATCTTCTGACTCAAAATCCACAATAACATTAAATGTTATACATTAAGAAAAGCTCTCGTCTATTGTATTTTCAAAAGTATCCAAATTGAAAGAAACTTTAGACAATAATTATCTAGCACTTAGCACAGAGAAAAAGTGCATTTAAATTAATTACTTTAAGTAATGACAATGTGGTGCCAGCTTAGCAGCTGTGGTGATGTCCATTTATGGAACCTCTTACATTACCAAGTGTTCTGTTAGCTACTTTACATGAATCTCATTTATTTGTCTAGTCCTACCACTTCCAATACGATCTCCACCTTTTTATATGAAGGAACAGGCCCAGAGGTTAAGTAATTTGCCCAAGAAAGTTGGAGCATCTATCTCTAGGGAACATCAAAGGTTCTGAGGAGCATCTTTTACATGGATTTGCGCTGCTGCTCCGGGCTGCCTCTATGGTCTCCCCTGCTAACGGTATTCTGCTGAGGGCTGGATGGCCATGTTTGCAATGCACTCAGATTCCCTGATAGTTTACATCAGGGTTCTTACGTTGGGGTTCATAAACACCTGAAAACAAATGCAAAAACCACACAACTGCACAATTCTGAGAGGAGGACTTTCTCCAGATTTTAGTGTAGTCTATGGTCCAGAAAAGGTCCACAACTGTCTTGTGGATATTCCTCTGAGGCTTGTTTTTAAGCTCTAAGACCTAAGAAATCTTACTCTCATTCCCAAGGAAATCCCACAATAGAACATCTTACAGTGTCCTTATATTAAGAAGAAAGTGGAGGCAATTACCTAAGAGAAAATTTCAGATTGTACCTTGAAATAACCAGATGGCCACGGCCAAGGACATGAGGTGAAGGCTGCCACTGAATTATCTACCTCATGGCAGTAATTTTCTGTTTTTCATCAAACATGCAGAAAAACACTACTGCGTAAAGAGAAAGAAAAGCGTGCTGGGTCGATCCGATTATTAAACTTAAAAAGATATGTCATATAAAATTATAAAAGTACTGGGAAAAACATGCCAACATTGGCAACTACATTTCCAAATAAAAAGAAAACACAGAAGCTATTTGCCAGTTTTAAACAACAAAGTATTTATAACCTTGCAATGCATAAAAAGTGCAGAGGGAATTTCTCACTTTTCTTCCAAAGAAGTTCTGCTGAATTTTAAATATTTTCTTTGAATAATCACGTTTGACAAACAAAAAGGTTAATGCTAGCAAGGTAATTGAAATTAATGATGGCAGTGTCCACTGGGCTATGTCTGTGAAGCTGTTCCTCTCCCATTCCCACTCTAACTTAAAGATGTCTGACATGTAAAATTCTGCACTTACACATAATACAGTAGGTGTGGCTATTTTTCAATCCCCCTTAAAACCTACAGGTTTTTTTCCTGGTTTTTGGTTTTTTTTACAGGATCCTTACAGTGTTTTTGAAATGTAATTTGAGTTTTTAAAAAGGTACTAAGTTATACAAAACATAAAAAAGCCCCATTGCATAAATTAAGCAGCTACTATTAGAGGCATGGTTTCCAATCCTCTATAACTGAAGTACAAAGTTACCCCAAAGGATTTCTGAATATTACTCTACACCAAGTAAGCCATTTACTACCCAGGACTTGACTTGAAATTTAGTATTTTTATACTTATTCAACACAGAATTTCATCTATATCTCTATATATTTATATCTACACATAGTTGATATCAGGTCCCAAGCACAGAAAAATTAAGAATGCGAAACTAGAGAAACAGTGAAATGTTAGAGGCCAGCACAAAAACAATCAGCAGACCAACTGACATCAAGGGAAGAGACAGAAAAACAAATGAGAAGGGAGTCCAAGTCCACGAGGAGGCAGAAGAGCCTGGGACGGCGGGAGGAAAGGATGGAAATGTCGGGTCATTTAAGCTTCTCCCCAAGGACCTCCTGCCCACTGAGATGCAGGAAGTTGCTTAGGGCACTGCCCGCTTCTCCTAGCTCAGCGGTGACTGGGCGGCGGCAGATCACGCATTTCCTGAAGAGCGGTGTTCTCTTGGCCCAGCTTAGGAGCAAATGCCTGAGCGAGCAGCTCTGAAGAGCGAGGAACTGCCCCACTATTCCACAGCCCTTTAATTAACTACCATGCTCACTGCCCCAGGGCCTCTTCCTGGTTTTCCCTCCTGTGATCCTGGGGATTTTTCCACAGTTCTGCTGAACTCCCTGACTCAGCATCTTGTCTTTAACATTTATTGTGTTTTGAGGTCTTTTGCTCAGCTGGGCTGTACCTTCAACACTACTCCATCTGTTATGTACATATATTTTTTAATTGATTTTATTTTCAGAGAGAGAGAGAGAGGGAGGGGGAGGAGAGAGAAACATCGATCGGCTGCCTCCCAAAGGCACCCCGAATGGGGATAGAACCCGCAGCCCGGGCACATGCGGTGACCGGCGGTTGAACCTGCCACCTTCCGGTGTACGGGATGACGCTCCAACCAACCGAGCCACCCCGCCAGGGGTCCATCTGTTGTCTAACATTTAAAATTTCCTCTGTGTTGATTCCACCTTTCCAGGTTTCCTATGCTGCTGTGCACTTATTTTTACGTTTATTCTTCCATTTCAAAGAAACTTTGGACATAAGCAAAGGCATGTCTTAATCGGCCACCTTCTACTGGAAGCCATTCTGGGCACCTCAGATAGAACAGACAGTTCCCCCACAATGCGTGCACTAAGATTGTTTTTGCTTAGCCATCCGTTTTATGGCAGTCAAACCAACACTTCAACATGGTTAAGCTGTCAAATTTGAAATTTTCTTTGGTTCTGTTAAATCAATTATTTTTAGAAAGTGAAAAAAACTCCAAAAACTTACAGTCCATATCAAGTATGGCACGAACAGACTTAACAAGTTCCTTAGACTCCAGGGCCAAGGTCGCTGGGGTGTTCCGGCCGCTCCTCCCGGGCAGCGTGAGGGATGTCTGAGAGGCCAACAAAGCTCTTCTGTCACTATGAGGGCCGTAAAAACAAAGCCAGACTTACTACACAATAAATAGCACCTATCTTTGCTAAAACTGAATTCTTATTAGTTATGAATTTGTACAGAAATATTTCTATATCTGGGAACACTGTATTCTTATTGCCATAAGTAAAGTAAGTCACACAAAACATTATTTCTGTTTTCAGTTCTTGACTGTGTAATAAACAGGCATATTTAAAAACTTAGGTTGAGCTTATTTACTGAGTGCCTGTATTACGTTAACACAGGGTAGCCTTTTATTTCGTTTTGTGAAAATTCAAGTGAAGTTCAAAAACATAAATTTATTAAACACACATTAACTATGACTCCTGGTGATACTAAGTTTAACTTCATTATGTATATTTACTCATGAAATTATCTCTAAGCACTTCCATTTGTTTCCCCTAAACCTAACAGCCTAGAGCACTTATACTACTATTAAAAATGCAAATGTCCCCTGAAATAAATGCATTCAGATATAATAAAAAATGCAAGGTTTTCCTGCAAAAGGTCATTACACTAAAACTTTTACTTGAAAAGAGACCATTTTAAACTGATGACAAAACCATTGTTACTTGCTTGTCCATCTTCTTAAGCATGATGGGATTAATTAACAAGGAGAAATTAAAGAATCAGTTCTTCAATTCAAATACAGAGCCTTTATTCTGTGTTGAATGACCAAGACAAATATCCACCACAGAAGATACAGTGTACTAAAAAGACTGAACCAAATTTTGCTAGTGTTTAACTTTCCAAGACATGGTGAAAATTTGCTTAATGTCACTTCTTAAATTTGTCTTTTTTCCATGAACTAGTTTAAGGCAAGAGCAGACTCTGGCCTTTAAGTAGTCATTTTACCTTTCATTTTTAATACCAAAGCCTTTGAATTATTATTCAGGGTCACAATGAGACCTTGAAGTCAGGGGTAGGAGACACACCTAATTCATACGAGGCAAATCTGATTGCTGAGTATTTTAACATCTTTACTAAAAATAATCATCATGGAATTCACCAACTATCTTACATCATAAGCAGCATGGAAAACAATTAAAAATGCCAAATTCCTTCATTAGAGGAAATAAAACATTACATAAAATGAAGTTAAAAGTGTACTACTATAGGAACTCTTCTGAATTCAAAAAAATGCTGTATAAACCTAAAATATAATAAGAATACAATGAATCATCTTCACTTTTTAAACTGCTGTTTTCATAGCAAACGGTAGAATTTGCCTATATTTCTGCAAGCACACACTACTGGAAGTCAAATGCTAGTGTCAGCTATTGTAAGATAAGAAAAAACAATTGCTTTGAAAAATGTATAGAAAACCTTTCTTTTGTATCACGTATCAAAATGACCATACACTTGCAGTTTGAAATAAATAAATGTTATTACTATGATTGTAGCTCCTAATAAGAAAGTTTAAATTGGAAACAAACTGTGAATAATAACAAAATCAAGGTGTATTCTCCAAATATATTTTTTAACTGATGTCTACTGAATGCTGAAAATGCAAGAAATTGATGGCATGAGCATGTTTCATAAACTTCCGTTTGCCACAACAACTAATATGTTAGGTTGAGATTTACCTTTAGCAGTGAACCCAGGACTAGTACAGTAACTTTTACTCATGCACAGGATGCTTAGAGAACTTCAAGTGAATCTCTACAGAATTCAGTTTTAGAGTACTAGGTTACAATGATTTGCTAAACGTCTCCAGGAATTCCTTTCACAGAGATGGGGTAAAAACAACGTCCTTGTATCTACTTCCACAAGGCATTAAAGACTGGATAGGAGTTATGTAGCATCTTAAGAGATTTTATTATTTTAGTTCCAATTACTAGATGCAATTATAATCAGTGGCCAAAGTCTGTAGAAAGCACTCAAACATTCTTACCTTAAAGTTGATAAAGGAGTAGAATTATCAGAAAATACTTCTTGAATAGCCTAGAAACAAACAAAATAAATAGTGAAGGAGATTTGTAAGTTTGATAGTTTTTAAAAAAATGTCATTTCTTGCTTAATATTTATAACCTCCTCCTTCATGCTCCCTCAAATGATTAAAAAGGTATTTCTGTTATGTGGTGGGAGGGGGGATCAATTACGTTAACATGCAATTCTACTCAGAAATATAACTACAGAAACACTTCTTTACAACTGGTAAATATTTATCAAATAATATTTCTGGATTATGAAGAGCTTTATTAAGAGAGTGTTCACTAAAAAACATAGTATGTATCTGGGGTCATGTTACTTTGTCTCACTCAATCATTTCTTAACAATCTATATTGGTCTTTCATTACCTAGGTAATTTTAAATCTGACTCTTAGTACTGCTGTTTTGACCCCAGAGAATGTTTCACTAGCTACCAAACACGTTTATCTATATGTTAGTTGCCTATCCATTTCTTAAAAAGAGACATAATGTAACAGGAAAATTTACCTCTACAAAATGAAGAAGCTTCTCAGTGGATGCCTCGAAAGTCTTGCGAGCCATTTCTGATTTTCGCAGTTGGCAGTCAAGTACGGTGATTCTCTTTCTTAACTCCTGGATACTTTCCTGCACCGAGATAGCAGAAAAGATCGTCTTACACCCTTCTCCTATTTCATATGAGAGGCTCCTATTTTCAGTTTTTGTTAACTAGGATCCAACATTGCCATATCATTTATTTTCCCTTTGTTGCGTACATTTTAGGACTTGGGACAGCACTTACAAATAATGGTCCATTTAACAGTTAAACTGCACTGGGGAGCTGAAAATTTTATGAGATAAGCCTCATATGACTTTATTGGTTCCTATAATAAATTACATTTAAATTAGTTCACAGTGTTTGTTTTTTGCAACATAGCTTACCAGTTGCATACAGAAACCCCTACCAGTGTGACAAAACCAAAAATGCTGAAGATATACATCTTTATTTAATATGATGCAATGCAATGTGAAGCTGAGCTGGCGGGGAAGTAAGGGGTTCCATGAAGCCCAGCACAGCAATGTGGAGTGGACACTGGAGTCAGAGCGCACAACAGCGTAATTTACTCTGCGGGTACATGCTGGGATCCTGTGGCCTACAGTGTGGGGTTTCGTCAGGCACAGGTGGCAAATGAGAGAACTTTAACGAATGAACTAGGAAAAAACAAACTCACAAGGTGAATAGGGTTTGACTTTGGCTCTGGTGAGCAGATTTTAAACAGCATCCCCTGAAAAAGTGTTAACCAGGTTTAAGGTTTACAATCTTTAAATTTGTAAGATGAAAATTTAGCTTAAATTGGTCCCAGGCTGGCAGAAGAAAACACAAAACTTTTCTGGAGGAATACTTTCTACACTCAGATCTTAAGTAATTCTCACATATACTGTATTCAAAGAACATGACCTCAGGAAATAAGCTACCATAAGTGAAAGTCCACCGAAGGAAACAAATTACAGGGTCAGTCCTATAAAGATAGACAGTGATCAGATACAGAATATAAAGTAATAGTGGATATGTTTTAAAAATTAAGAAGGAATAGGAAGCATAATAAAGGGTTAAGAAACTATCAAAGTAGATCTGATGACATAAAAAAATCAATCTTAAAAATAAAAACGCAACCATAATTAAATTAGCAATCCAATTTATGGGCTTCCTATCCAGTTAGACACAGTTGAAAAGAGAATGGGTCAGCTGGAAGACAGAGATAAAGAAGCTCACCATAATGAAGCAGAAAGATAAAAACGGAAATATAAAAGGAAGAGAGGAGGTAAGGAGGAAAGAATTAGAAGATCATGTATACATCCAATCTGAATCACACAAGAAAGACCAAAAAGAATGACAGAAAAATACCTGAGGATAACAGCTTAGTTTAAAAATAAAAAATAAAAAAATTGGCAAAGTACATTTCTCCTCAGGAAAGGCGTGAAAAAGCTCAATTAATCTAAATAATTAAGTCAACATATGACTCTTTATAGTCAAACTGCTGAACACTGAGGATAAGGAGATCTTAAAATCATCTACAAAGAAGCAATGGAGTGCAAACAAATGACTGACTGATGACTACTGTAACCATGGAGTAACAATACTGAAAAAAATTAAATGCTAACTCAACAATTCTAAATGCAGCAAAAACATATTTCAAGGACATGAGTTTAATAAAGACGTCTTCAGACAGACAAAAAAGGAGCAAGTTTATGAGCCAGAGATCCTCACTGAACAAATTTCTAAAAGCTGTACTTCAGAAAGAAAGAAAATAATTCAGGTGAGAAGGTCTGAGAAACGAGAAAATGTTGAACACAGAGAAAGGTCAACATGGCCGTCTATCTAAACAAAGGTTGACTGCACAAAGTAAACTGTAACAGTGTCTAGGTTATGGTGTCAAAAGTCAAGAAAGAACTAAAATAGTGACAACATTAGAAATTAAGTAGAAAGAGATGATTGGATTTATGTTCTAAAGTGCTTTTAGAAGAGGGAAAGCTAGTGGTTAGTTTTATATAATGTAAGTTAAAATAGAATGTTAAAATCTCCTAGCTAATCATTTAAAATTAGAAAAAGAGTATATAACTTAGGAACCAGGAGAGGGACATATGGAATGGGACCCGGAGAACACAGGAGAAATGTGAACCAATTCAAAAGGAAGAAGGGGAGAAAGAACATGGAAAGTTCCTTTCCATGAACCATCTCGGGCCTTGGGCAGAATTATTTAAACTTTCACACTTCCTTGCCCAGCTGGGTGTGGCTCAGCGGTTGAGCATCCACCTACCATTCAGGAGATCCCTGTTGGATTCTGGTCAGGCACCTGCCCAGGCTCAATCCCCAGTAGGGGGCGTGCAGGAGGCAGCTGATCAATGACTCTCTCATCATCGACGTTTCTCTCTCTCCCTCTCCCTTCCTCTCTCTGAAATCAATAAATATTTATTAAAAAAATAAAAAATAAATAAACTTTCACAGTTCCTTGAGTGTTTTAGTCAAAAAGCAACCCATCCCTAGACTCTCTTCCTCCCATCCCCACAAGACAAATTAGTTAAGTTTAGAAACAAAGGAGAAAAAGACAACGTAACAGGCTAAATGCTAAATGACTCCAGGATTTAATGCCTGAGCTGTATGTACAATGTTGACCAAGGATCCAAGTCAATGTGGGGCTCATGCTTTTCCATCCCGAAGCTGTCTGAATAAAGGGAGGCTGACAACCTCCACGGGGCCCCCGATGGACGCATCGCCCGATGGCTGAGCAAGGAGCAGACAAACGCTGACCTAGTTTGCAAGCGCAGATGAGAGAGAAATGAGAACAGGATACAGGAGGACGGCAGGGAAACCATGGTAACTGGCAGAGGGGACTGTGCTGCTTACTTTATTTTGGTCAGAATAATCAGCAAGCTGAGCCTTCAGCTCGGTGATCTCGCCCTCCAGCAGACGGATCACTTCTTCGTAGTCCATCTCCATCCCATGGGCCTGCCTCTGTGCGGCTTCAGCAAGATGGATCCGACTTCGCAGGGCTCTGGTTTCTTCCATGACTGCTTTGGCTTCCTAAAGATTTCAAAATGGGTGTCACTGAGAAAAAACACATGCTCCTCACATGTCGATTTGAAAATGAACAGTCATGTCATTCTACTGTATACGGTGGCTGCCTGATCTGGCTTTCCCTTTGTTGATTTCTGAGATGACATTTGGTACAGAAGCTCCAACTTCACACACCTAGCATAACGTTTTGAAAATAAGGGGAATACAAGAGAGCGGAACATGGGAAACAGAAGAATAGGAATTGGTTCAAAAGACAAAAAGAGCAAGTGGACTTCCACAAAACTCACGGAGGTGGTAAGGCTCATGTTCTGGGAAGGCTCTTAAAGCTTTATCAGGTGCTGAGAGATTTATAGTGTGGTGGTGGCTCTTCCAGGGTCCATGCCCCAGGAGCCAGAGCTTACTCCTAGACATCGTCTAACTGCTACTTCTCTGCTTTCAATTTAAGCCAAAAGGTAGAATCCAGTAGCAAAATATATAGCTATTAGGATGCAATGCTCACAAGACCTTTATTAAACATATGTTACAACTCAGGTGATTCATGTGTCTTCTCTCAGTTAACTTTTTTAACAAACTGAGAGAAAGGACTTAAAAATCATTTTATACGCAATCAAACGGAGGCTCAGGGAGGTTACAAAATCCAAGGACACAGAATAATGCCATAATTTAAACCTGACTCCAACCTTAATGCTCGGTTCACCATTTTGCTCTGCCACTAGGTGATAAACACAAAAACCCGAAACAAACAACACTATATATTAGCTCCGTTCTCCAGCTTAGCGAGAGGATGGGGAGGCCAACCACTTGCCCTCTCAAAATGCGCTGGGTGCTGGGCCAGCAACAGTCCCCCTGGGACACCAATGTAATTTAACATGGCAGTTTTATACTGTAAAGCATTTCTTTTTCTATACTTGATGCAGAAATCTCTTGTCTGCAACAGAATTTTCTGCTCCAATTGCCATAGTTAATATTCAACTATGGCTATTTTAATATTCTTGGAGCTATTATATTATAGGATGTGTTATTTTGTGTGAGCCTAAATATGACTGATGTTAGGGGAGGGTTGGGAACATGGACATACTCCTAAGGACCAAATTTTCATTCATACACTCAAGAACTATTGATTAAGTACCTATTTTGTGTCAAGTTCTGTTTTAGGTACTGAGGATAGAACACTGAAAAGAGACAAAAAAAATCCTCCCTTCTGCACCCCCCCCAGAATTTACACTCGAGTTTGAGGAGATAGTAAATTAGAGATTATCAGTGAAGATTTCATTGAGAAGACATCTGACGAGAGAGCTGCAGAAAGGATGGAGCCATGAAGATTTCCCAAGGATATCTGGGCTTTCTGGGCAGAAGGAACAGTGTGTGCAAAGGCCCGGAGATAGCACTGTGTCCTGCATCTTCAGAGAACAGCAGGGAAGCCAGTGTCGCAGGAGTAGAGAGTAGCAGGGGACAGGAAGTGAGTAGCAGGACAAGAGGGCACAGTGGTAACAGGAGGGAGAGCAAGGATGGAGTTGGGGTGGAGGGGCCAATCTTAAGGGCCTTTGTAGGCCTTTGCATGGACTTTGGTTCTACTCCAGGTGAGATGGGAAGGGAGTGGAGGGTTTTGAGCAGAGAAGTGATAGGATCTGACTTAAATTTTAAGCGGATCTATTTTGCTGCTGTGTTGAGAGTAGATGGTAGGGGGTGGGAAAGGGTGGAGCAGGGAGAAGGGGAAAGGGACAGAGAAAAAGTAATTGTGGCTGGGACAAGGGTGACAGTGGCAGACATAGTTTTTAGTGGTTAGGTTACAAATGCAGTTTGAAAGTAGAGCTAACTGGAGAGTTCACCGTCAATAACAAACTTAACTTAGCAGATACTGTATCCAGACAATCATGTTTTATTTGGGTCCTTTCTTTTATTCTTCATGAGCCTAGTTAAAGGTTTGTCACTCTTATCTTTCCAAAGAACCAGCTATTGGTTTCATTAAATTTTTGTATTTTTTTTAAGACTCTCATTTATTTCTGCTCTGATTATTTCATTTTTTCTCCTCACTTGGGTTTTGTTTGTTGTTCATTTTCTAGTTCCTTTAAGTGTAAAATTAGATATTTCATATAATACTGGTTTGGTGGTAATGAACTCCTTTAGCTTTTTGTCTGGGAAGCTCTTTATTTCTCCTTCAATTTTAAATGATAGCCTTGCTGGGTATAGTAATCTTGGTTGTAGGTCTTTACTTTTCATCACTTTGAATACTTCATGCCATTCCCTTCTGGCCTGTAGTGTTTCTGTTGAGAAATCAGCTGACAGTCTCATGGGAGCTCCCTTGTAGATAAGTATCTGTCTTTCTCTTGCTGCTTTTAAGATTCTGTCTTTGTCTTCAACCTTTGGCATTTTAATTATGATGTGTCTTGGCATGGGCCTCTTTGGGTTCATCTTGTTTGGGACTCTGCACTTCCTGGAGTTGTGTGTCTTTTCCTTCACCACATGAGGGAAGTTTTCTGTCATTATTTCTTCAAACAGGTTCTCCATCCCTTGCTCTCTCTCTTCTCCTCTGGTACCCCTATGATGCACACAACTCAGTCACTGGCACCCCCTGAGTCTGCCCAGACAGCTATACCCCGGCCCAGGCAGCTGACTCCTAAGCAAGGTGCAAGTTCCATAGGGAGTCCAAAGGGTGGGGCTATTGCTTTCCACCAGGCTGATGCTGAGGAGAGGGGATTGCTCCACCCAAGAAAGATGGTGTGGGAGAGGAACTCAGCTCAGGGAACCTGGCGGCTGTCCCTTCAGCTCTCTCCCCAGAGTCACGAGCCCCCGTCTCTCCTCACACAACTCTAGCCCACTCCTTCCTCCCTCTGCAGGAGTCCAGGGTGAGTGTCATCAAATGAGATTTTGTGCATTGGCCCTTTAAGAGGGCGCCTGTGTCTCTAGTAGACACCCGCCTCTCCCTGACAGACAGAATCCCTGCTGATTTTCACAGTCAGATGTTTTGTGGGTGCCTCTTTCTGGCTCTGGTCCTCTGGGCTAGAGAGCTCAGCTTGGGGTTCAGACTCCACACTCCTTGGGGGGGAAACCTCTGCAGCTGAGATAGCCCTCTGGAATCTCAGCAACCATGAGTGAGAATGGGGCCAGCCCTTTTTGTGTCTCTACCCTTCCTACAAGTCTTGATGTGACTTCTATAAATCCTTGGTTATAAGACTTCTCTTCAGCTAGTCTTCAGTTATTCAGGCTGATTGCCTTATATTTTAGTTGTAATTCCAGTTTGGCCCTGGGAGGAGGTGAGTGTAACATCCACCTACTCTGCTGCCATCTTGGCTCTCTCCAAAAGAACTTCTATCTGGGGAAGTCTTGACGCCTTCTGAGCAGAAACTGAGATAAGAACACAGTGCTTTGGAAAGCTAAATCTGGCAGTAGGGTACAGGATGGAGAGATGTGGCCAACCAACCGCCTACTATACCCTTGATTCACAGAACTTTATTTTCCTATTTTGTAAAGTAATTCTCTTATAATAAAAGGGTACTTTAAAAAAGAAATATCTGGGGAAATAATAGGACATTTTTCTAGCCACGTCAGTCACATCTAGTTAGTTCAGCACAGGTGATCAGGAGTCACCAGTGTCACAGCTGAGTCAACTCGTTGCCGTGCATACAGGAAATAATAGCTAAGTGTGCTGGCCCAACTCTAAGGGTTTTCCATGGATCAACGCAGTTCATCTAAATACTGCATGTGAGGTATGCCAATTATTACCTTCATTTAATGGACAGGAAACTGAAGCACAGAAAGGTTAAGTAACTTGCTCAGAATCACAAATCTAATAAGTGGATGAGCTAGGATCTGAACCCAGGCAGTTTATTTACAAAGTTCATGCTCTTGGCTATTAGGCTATGCTACCTCTCCAACTATAGAAAGTGCTAAAAAATAAAATAAAATCACCTGTAGATGACAATATCATTGGTGCCCCACCCTACACGAGCTTAGGATGTGGTCATTACAATCTACTCAGAAACATCCGAGGCAGCTATATGGTTCCCCATTTTATATTCAGTCAAGCTAGAAAAAAATATGCTGTCACTAAGAGGAAGAGGAGGGGCAGAGCATCCTCCGTAGCTGCGGGGAAATGTACCTAATTTGATGATTTGTCTCCTTCACACTCACTTCATACAGCTTTTATTCCCCTAAAAAAACAGCACTTTTATTCTTGCTCAAAGGATGCTAGTTAATTAAATGAAGAATCTGGATGGAATTTATATAGCCATTATAGTGCGCTGATGGTAATACGGTGTGAAATGCAGTTGGGTGGTAAAAGATGCAGAGGTTCTAATGCTGAATAAATTCATGCTAGTTCTTTTGTGAAGGTATAACTGTCAGGTTGGTAGATGTGACCCCTTAGCAAAGTTCTAGCCCAGCTCCCACTGAATGGCTGTTGAAAAGATTAGTGCATTGAAATGATGAATCTCAGAGGGAGTGGTAAAGAAAAGATAGCAGCACTGTGCTGTATTGAGCAATACAGGGTCGCATAAATCCATTTTTTCTTTTCCTCCTGGGCCTTCTTTTAATAATTAACTAACTGTGAAGCCTTCTCTGTCAGTAACAACTGATCCAGAATTTTCCCAGTACCTCACCAAGGAGCCTGAAATCCCACCAAGGTAAACACTGCAGCCAGCTCACTGGTTCACTTTGTATTAGGTAAAGAGTCATTCAGTTTACAAAGTTAGAAAATAAGAGAGAAACTAAGATGTAACAGTAAAGCAGAAAATTAATCTAAGTAGTATTTTTTTAATATGATGCAGCATGAGCAAATATACTAAAAGGGACTTGAATTCTGAAGTCAAATCTCTGACTTAAATTTTTTTTTTTTTTTTTTTGGTGACACCGAGGAACTGCTTTCCACCTCTATAGTCCCATTGTAAAATGAGGATTTTTCTACCCCACAATTTCACAATGAGTCTTCAGGGAAGATCAGACCAACTTCTTCTTGGAAAATACAATTCACGAATGAAAATCTTTGTGGGCCACAAATGCTTTGACCTTAGCTATGTGATTGTGTTGAGACAAAGGGCATTATAAACTCACAGGAAGGGCAGTAGGGGCTCGGAAGGAAGACAATATGCTGTGTGTTTCCACATGCAGCTCTTCTTCCCCATAGGGTGACATGATATAGAATAAAAAACCATGGGCATTAGATGAGCTATGTTTAGGTCAGAACCTTACTTAGATCTGAGATATTTTTTTCACTTTCTGGCAGTGCAATTCTCTAAGACCCCGTCGGTTCATTTGTATCATGGGAAATAACATTACCTACTTTATAAGATCAAAACAACTCTCACAAGAGGGTTAAAGAAACTATTATGGTTCTTGTTAACAGTTTTTCTCCTGTTCCTCTTTACTGCTTTTGAAAAATATGCATAATCACCTATGCAATTAGAGAGCTGGACTAGATGATTTATTAAGGACCTTCCTGAGGCGTTCAATTAGTGGTATCAGTTACTGAAATTTAGAGAAGTTGTTTGCAAACATAACGCATACGTCGTCTTTAACGTTCGCAACAATCACGTGAAATCTTCTCTTCTCTAGGTACGGTCGAGATGGCTCCCAAAGGAAGCAGAAACAGCCCTAACAGCAGTTGCAGGTTTGTAATTAGGCTGGCACATCCGCATCGCTAACCTTAGAAGTTCTGTAATTTTTAAACTAATCAGTAAATCTTTCAAAATGTCAATGGCTGACAGGAGAAAAAAGAGACTTCAGAGAGATATATGTTTTAGTGGAATGTAAGTTACGCTACCAAGCCCAAAAGAATGGCTTCTCTTATCAGCTTCCTACATTCACGCGCTGGAAACCCCTGCTTGGTCTAGGTCCCATTACGGCTTGTGAAAAAGATTAGGGTTACTACAGGAAGAGGGCTGTAGAAGGGAAAGGGTTTAAAAGCAAGTTATATCTGGTTTCCTTGTGCATAGGATTTAGTAAAATACGTATTATAGTCTTCTCAATGGATGAAGCTCAAAGTAATTTGCAGATATGCATAAACGAATCTACAATTCATCCCTCAGGCATGGACACCCTTGGGGGAGGAAATTAATCCACAGAACTTTATATGTGCCTCTGCTATGAGCTCTCTTCATTCGCTTTCCTGACTCCATCTCCACGCATGCATCAGGCCCATGGCTCCACCTCCCGACCTAACCAGTTATCAAGAAGCACTGTGTGGTCTTCATTTATGGTGTGTCTGCAGCCCTTCCTTAATGTCCCTTCTCACCACCACACTACTGATTTCTGTCTTTATTAGCTCACACGGAGATACTGTGAAAATCACTTAAGTGATCACCCGGTCTACTGTCTTCTTCCGCACACACCCGAAGGGCCAGTTTTCCCAAAACACTGCTCAAGTGCACCTTAGGTAATAAGCCTAAGTACCAGGGGACAAGATAAAATACTTCTTCAATCTCCACACTTCAAGCTTCTCCACTACTTGTTCCAAACCGATCTTTCCAGCCTTAGCAATTCAACCCTCCGACATGGTTACCACACCCAAGTACATTAGTTTACAATCTTCCCAGATAAAACTCTCCTACCCCCGCAATGCTTTTGAGCACATTTCTCCTTCCACTAGCTATACACACTTTTCCCCTTTTTTCTTTATCCAGTTCTCACCTATCTTTCAAAATCGACTCCATTGTACCTTCTCTAATCTTTCCAGGCAACTTCAGCTTACGATTTTTCCCTGTTTGTCTTTTATAATATCTGTAGTCTGTAATTAACCACATACTATTTAATATCTCCTACTGCTATCTTGAACTGACATTAAAATATAAATACTTTGCTACCTAACTTTGCAAAGTGAAAGGGTCTTGACTGCCCAAATTAGAACGCAGGCTGTCTGAGATTAAAAACCCTACCTAATAATATGAACAGGTGCTCCACTTAGCATAACTATGAGCTATACCTGAGTTGACAACAATGAAAATGACCGTTTTGTTTTTCCTATACTATAATAACTGCCCTAGAGAACTTCGTTAGGTAAGAAGCTTTCATAGGACAGTTATTCATGAAAGGTTGCAACTTTATGGGAGTATTAGTATAACAGTATTTCATTTAAATAATTATAATAACAATCATAAAACATGCTATGAAAAAACCACATAATAAAAAGCAAATTATTTCTTTAAATCCTCTTAATATCTAAACAAAAATCCTCCTGAATTCATCAAGCAAATGAGATGATGTCAAAACCAAGCAAAATGAAGAAAACACCAAGGTTGAAAAAAGAAGTTACACTTTATTGTGTTTGACAGTTTTACTTTTTGGTTTTTTAAAAAAATTGAAAAGATTTAAAAATTATGCACACTAGTGTGTATTTCCCTAAAAGTTACATTTCCCATCGTAAGTTAATAGAGTACATCCTCTCGGAAGAATTCTATGATCTTGGAGGTCCTTTCCGACTCCACCCACGTCCCTGACTCAATGATTTATGTGGTGACACTTCTTTGTAAACTGTGTAAAAATAATAGATATTTGCAAATCCAAGAAACAAGGATCTTCTTTAGTTTGCATGAAAAAGCAAAGTGCTCACTTTGCAAAGGAAGATTTGGTTAAGCTTTCTGGAGTAAGAGGTCAATCAAATTATAATTAGCTCTAATTAACCCTGCCAAGAGCTGCCTCCTAATCAAAGGCAGACACACAAGTGCATCTATCTGGTAAATTCTGCCACATGAACTCATTCACAATATTAATATTAACTCGTTAAAACCCTGTTTTGACAGTATGTTTAACCCTGAACATGTATTTTCCGATTTACTGAAGGATGGCATAAAGAAAACCCTATTCTCCGACTTCTCTAATTCTGGTAACAAATGTACCAAAAGGGAACGTTTATGGTATTGGAAACTTCCTTTCATGATAAGAGTTTAAACCCTGCTCATCAGAACCTGGTACAGCACAAAGGTTTTTTTTTTGTTTTTCACCTATTAAACATTTAGAATTAATCTGGAGTTCGGGGTTTAAGGGAGATCTCATTTCAAGACAGAAATGTATTTTCTAAATTAATTTTTAAAGGTTTAATCCCATTGGAATCAAAATTTTATGACATTTTGTTTTTTTTGGAGGAACTTGACCAAGAGTTCTAAATTTGAATCTAGATATACTAAGACCTAAATAATAAATAAGACTCTTAAGTTGATTTGTAAGAAAAAAAATCAGTGAGAACTGGTAAAAAAAACTTTGAAAACCATCACCACCACCACCACCAAGAAAGAAAGGGGGAAGGTGGGACATGGCCCAAGGATTTAAATCATATATAAGCCTACAATAGCTGGTACTTGCCAAAGAAGAGTTAGATAAAACATCATTCACCCAGTAAATATCTATTGACAAAGCAACTGGAAAGACCAGATGCCCCAAGCAGACCCTAGATTATATAAGAATTTAATCTACGACAACGGAGATACCATAAAACAGTAAGTGGTTGCCACAATGAACTATTTGGGGGGGGAAAAAAGTGTTAGGTGTAGGCCTTCATCTCATACCAACACACTAGATGAAGTAGTTTCTCAGATGGGTAAAATACAGACAGACATGGAAGGATGATTAGCTAAATATGTATGTGCAATCTAGCTAAGTATGAACCTTAAAGAAATTTTTAAAAAGAAATCACAGAAAAAGGTAGATTTGATAACACAAAAACACCTCTGTTTAAAAACTTAATTGCATATAGACGAAAATACTTATGAAAGATTTGGTAGGAACAATGTTAATAACTACATTAAAGAGATCTTTTAAAATGATGTGGGGAAAACAGGAAAGCAGTTATTAGTTAATACAAGAGAAGGGGTGAAGGAAAAGCAGGAGAGGTAAGGGGATATAGGTAATGTAAGGGGCACGTGGGTGAGGTCGGAGAAGGTCATTAGCAATCGCACTGGGAAAGCGGCTGCCTTCGATAGTGAAGAATTGTGGAATTCGCAATTTAATGTGAAACCCGTGGTCATAATCTTGGGCAACTAATGTGGATGACAGCGAATCAAAGTGTCATGTTTTCAAACACGGTGACTTATTCATGTAGGGTGAGGTAGGATTGGAGAAGTCTTGTTTTTAATTCTAAAATACTTTGTGAATATAAATCATGGAACACGATGTCATGAGTCCCAAACTGAGGTAAGAATACCAAAAGTGTTTCTCACATAGTAAGCTGCCAAGATAAGAACTTTACAGTATCAACTGCCTTATCACTACTTCCTCCTCTGGGTAAAATTTACTAGTTTGTCAGCCAAATTAATATATATTGCTCTAACACAGAGATGTTTGAAATACGCCCTGAAAGGTGCTCTCTTGGCAACTGACGAATGGAATCGGAATCAGAGAGATTTGTGTTTGTTTGCCTTTAGTTACATAAGGAACATTAGAGGGAGCAATGCCTACTTAGGAATACAAGCGTGCCTAGGAAGACTCGCCAGCTCTAGGGCACCTCTTCTGAAAAGCTCTGTCGAAAGTGAAGGATTTGTTCTCATTTTTTCTTACTAGAGTGAGAGCTCCTTGGAGAAAGTATGTCTAGCTTTCAGTGCATCCATACAAAGCAAGCATTAAATATTTCTTTTTATTTTTATTTTTTATTGTTGAGAGTATTACAGATGTCCCCCTTTTCCTCCCCTTACCCCGCCCCCCCACCTCCCAGCCCTCCCCAGCCGCCCCCCACTGTCTGTCCATGGGCTGTTCCTATATGCTTGTAAGTTCTTTGGTTAATCTCTTCCTGCCCTCCTTCCCGCTTTCCCTCTGAGATTAAATTCTCTTGACAAGTCCCGCCCTTAAAAGTTACTACAGGCACGTGTGAAACAATTGATTCAAGAATGATGAGTGTGGTCCCTGAACGGCCAGAAGACAGTGGCTCGTGGTATGGAACCCAGAACCCTGACATCAGTTCTAACTAAGCCAACCAACTACAGAAAATACTGTAAATCAACGCACTGCACAGTTCCTACAGCGAATGAGACCACTTCCCTTCCAGATTCTCCCAAAACTGAAAATTCTGTGACTCTAATTAATCTAACACAATTAAAATGGGCTTCGTGGGATGAATGGGATAATAAAATTTCTCTCAGAATTCTTAAGATGGCAAAACATTTTCCTACATGAAAAAGAAAGAACCAGGTGGAAATAGGGGTTCTGAAGCAGACGTGTCTGCCAGGGCTCGCTCAGAACGCCACCTCCACGTGGCTCCACTGAGTCACCAGGTGTGGCCGGTGTCTGCGCAAACAGGAATGCCGCTGGCGGTCCTCGTGTTCCACTTCCCAGCGTGCTGTCTTTAACTTGGGCAGTTTCTTGGGCAAAGTCTAATGGTGGAGAACACACTGGTCATTCTTTGAGTCACATAAAGGGAATTAATATTGAAAAATAAATCCAACCAAGTTTGTTTAATGTTTCTCCACTCAGATTGCTGTCTATCATTATAAGAGCTTTATAATTACTTTTCTCAGAGAGTTTTTTCCCCTTTTCTAAAATCATTTTAAGATAATTGCAGATTAAACAGAGTTGTAAGAAATAATACAGAGGCTCCCTGTACTCCACTCAGTCCCCTGCAACGGTTGTATCTTGCACGACTAGAGTAGGATATCACAACCAGGAGACTTCATGGATACAGTCCACTGACCTTAATCAGATTTCACCACTTTATATGCACTAGGCAATAAAAAGAAAATGTACGGATATATGCGGCAGCCCGGATGGGTCCCAAGGGAATTATGTGCCAATTATGTAACCCAAAAGTTACATACTGTCTGAAAACATTTATAAAACATGCTTGCAAAGACAAAATTAGAGAGATAGAGAAAAGATTAGTGCTGCTGGTGTTAGGGAAGGGGGATAGAAGGAGGTGGCTGTGGCTATAAAATAGTAAGGGACCTTTGTAAAGAGGGTTTTTAATAGAACGTAAAAGTTGATATCCTGAGGTCACACATGACCATCTGAAATGGAAACATAGGGACATTTTAGTATAGTAACCTTTTAGAACAGAAAAGACTGACAAATCAAATATATGTATTTCTCTTCCTTTCCCCCTCTAAAGATGAGACTGGCATCCTAGAATATTCACTCTACTAAAAAATTATAAAAAGTTCAGCTTACTAAAGAAGAATAAAAAGGGTGTGGGGACTCACGTCTACTCTGAAAGTTAGAGACGTTACTGTTTCTTTAATAAATGCAAAAAGAAACACAATCTCTGAAAGTGTAAAAACATGAATACTTCTTTAGTAATTACATATTATTGGTCCTTTCAGAGACAGTGTATTTACTCTGTCCTTATAGTTTCCTTTGTTGCTTAATCCATAAACCAAGACAGCTCGCATGCCAGCTGTGCCAGCTGCAGCTAAGTTCATGTTCAACCTCGACTATCCAGAGAACCCTGTGTGGATTTGACCTCACATTTCTGCCTCAGGACTTCCCAACCTCTGCACAGGTGAGGCCAAATACAACTGGCCTCATTTGAATCTAGAGAAGTTGCCAAATGAACAATTTCCCGTGTTTCTTTAGGGCAAAGGCTGGTTCAGACAAGCTAACTATTTTGGCTTTAGACTGTTCACCAATTCATTGCCGCCTTAGGTCAGAACACTGAGCTGAAAGGAACTTTAAAAACAGCCTAAGTGTAAGAGCAGGATTGAGAGAGTTGTTCATCAAAGGAAGTTGCTAGAAGATGGCCTACGCCTGTTAAAAGCTGTTAAAACTTGAAGAAAAAATAACAGAAGTGTAATTTCATGGGAAACTGTGCTCATGGTTTTAAAACAGTCAAGTTGGGTTATGCTGTGAGGCATCAAAACCCGTCAAAAATACTAAGATTTTAGAGAACAGTGCAGCCAATTATTGACAAAACAGTCAGTGAAGTGTTCTGGTAGCCATGCCAGGTTGAAGACAGTAATGCACCTTGTACTTCCGGTGAAAAGGGATCCCTTCACAGTTTGTTCTTTCATTTTATATTTCTTTCTTCCCTTCGTCTCCCTTATTTCTTCTAATTCCCCCTTCCTCCCTCTCTTTCTGTTCTTCACTGCTTTCTTTTGGGTCACTACACTAAATAAAGGTAAATGAATTTCCATGACTTAAAATAGCTAATGTACCTTTAAAAGAGATTATTCTGTTCTTAGGATCAGGCCACTGTCTCAGAATTATTCAATTAAAAGTTTCCAAGTGAGTGAACAAAGGATATAAAATTGTGTTCTCTTCCCCATTTGAAAGTAACTGGTAACCACTGTTATAAAATAAGTTGACAATCAGTCTAGTAGTATTGTAATAATTATGCATTTAAAGGAGTTACATGTATATGGTATGATTATTAGTATTGTACTGATTTCATGTCAAGATCTTCAAAAGGATACCAAAAAAGGGGGAAGAAACTTTGCCAAATTTCATACAACTCAAGTTTCCGGTTTTAAAAGTTTTTAAGAGAAAAGGTATATACACACTCTACTTGTAATTTTTAAAGATTCTTTTGCTAATTGTGAAAAAAGATATTAATCCTTTAAAAAATGCGAAGGTAGTTACTCTAACACATAGGAGCTCTTTCATTATCTCTGAAATGATGGTACTTACATACATAAGAGGAGCTGACGGCCTGCATGGTAAGTATGTTTAAAATGGACAGTTTTAAGGTTGACTTCGGGCAGCATATTTTTTATTTCAAGTGTGGGTTTCTGAAATGAGTAGTTGTATTAATATATATGCATGTGGGTTTGTAAACAGACGAATACATATATTTTAATTACTTTTGCTAAAACTGGAAAGTAAGTATACATTAAATAATACTATTGACTAAAACTTCTTTACTCTCAATCTCATTTCTGCTATTTTGTTAATGGCATCCTTACAGCCTCTCAATCACTGAATTACAGGGCCTTCGCTGCTCTCTCTCTGTTACTGTAGATTCTGTTGCTGCTAAGTCTGGTCATCTTTACCCTGAGAGTATCTTTCATCAGACCCCTTTAATACATATAATTCCACTGCCACTACCCAGTCAAATCCTCCACTGCCTATTGTCTGGACAAGCGCTTCTCAAATTTTAAGGTCTATGTAAATCCCTGGAGCACTGGTCAAATGCAGATTCTGACTCAGTAGGTCTGGGGTCAGAACTGAGACTGCATTTCTAACTAAGTTCCAGGTGCTGCTGACACTGCCGGTCCTGAACCACAACTTGATGAGCAAGGAGGGAGAGCACAAATCTGTACTTTCCTAGGTTTCAGCCACACTGTACAGCTCACTGCACAGCTCTGTGTGGCTACTGAGTACTTGAAACAGTTGACTAAAGAATTGAATTTTTAATTTTAATTAGTTTGCATTTAAATGAAAAGACTAAAGAAGTATAAAATATTTTTCCATTACACAGAACTTTATTGTTTTGGTATAATTATATTTCATTTAATCACTGTATCATCTAAGATACAACTGTTGAACTGTAGTGTTTGGGTCAGGCACGCAAGTCATTGGAGTACACACAAACACATAACTGATCTGGCTACTGGTAATGAATTAATTTCAAAATTTTTATATACCAGTGTAACAGTGTGCTTATCTGAATATTTTATGCAGATAGCGGGCGGTACAGTAATACATAAGCCATAACTGGTAATTAAATTAGAATATCATTAAATATTTTGTATTTTAAAAAGTAGGCATGGAAAATTGTTTTTAATTTAAGGTGAAGGAATATTGCTGATGTTCCTGGACCTCTAATAATGATGATAAAAGGAATACAAATCAAAACTATCACTTTTAGGAACCTACTATATTCCTGTCTTAGGTCTATGAACAAATGACAAGACAGATACTATCACATTTTAGAAATGAAGATACAAACATATTAACAAATAATAGTAAAAGTTAGCAACAAAGAGAGCCTATTTTGACTCTGAGGATAAGACCTTTCCTTTCACAGCAGAATTTTCCTGCTGTGCCCTCTGCCTGGGATGCCCTTCCCTTTCTAGGTCTGGACCACTTCATTTGCTGCCATCTCAATAAAAAGTCTCCTTACCCCTCAGCCAGAATTAGGCTTTCTTCCTCTAAATACATGGTTAAAACAAATCACTTCCACCTCTTTCTCAGCACCTAGTATTTCTTTTTCTGTTATTCATAAAAATGACCATAATAGTTAATATTTGTTGAGTGCCTACTGGGTGCTATATACACTTATAATACGCGTATAACCTTCCTTTCTTAATACTTCTTACACTCTTGTGAGCAACCCTACTGTCAAACTCATTTTACAGATGAAAAGAGTGAGGCTTAGAAAGGTGAATTCGTCTGCCCAAGGTCAAAAGCAAGCAAAGTGCAGGGTCAGAGCACAAATTTACATGGTCTGACCCAAAGCTCATTATTTACTACCCTACTCCTTATGCCAATTCACCTTTCATCAAGTAAGGTTCTTTCTCCTGTTTATATTTTTATCTATGTCCCATCTTCTCCTACCGAATCTTATTAAATTCTGATATAGAATTTAGATTATTTATTTATGCAGACCTGGACTACCTTAATAACAGAAACTAATCCATTTAGAGAAATAAATACAGAAGGGCCTCATGTGGAAAAAGCAGGTGTTGCTGAAAAAAGATTTAAAAACTGCTATTTTTCTTTAGATTCATGTCTTAAATAGCCCATAATATAATTATTATTTTATGAAATATGCTTATGTCAAGTATATTTTAAAGCTTTTCGGTTCTGAGCATTAAGGAGAAAAAAATAAATTAATTTTTAATTAGAGGGTAGGAAAAAGCACCACCCTCTAATTTATTCTACATGTAAAAATTAACAAAGATTTGTAAGTGTCCACTTTCAGGAGGCAAAGAAACACTAAAATGTAAAAAGGCCTGGCCATAGAAACTGATGAAAGTATTGAGGATACAGAATTCAAAGAACTAAAAAGGCATATCAACCAAAGTACAAAAATACTTCATAAAATGGGGATTTGAAAACTGGCCAAAAAACAGAGGGCTTTTGAAAACGCGTTTTATTTGAAAAGAATTTCAAATGTCCAGAAGAGCTGCACAAATAGAAACAGTACAAAGAACACCCTTACACCCTTCGACCAGATCTATTAATTCACCAGGTTCACCCTTTGCCAACATGTTCATGAGTGAGAAATAAAGTATTCCCGTAAGCCATTGACACTTCGAGGCTGTTGTTGCTGAGATTTTGCATATTTTCAGTCTCTCTCATATATATATATATACATATATACGTATGTATATATTGTGTGTATATCTCTCTACACACAAGCACATGCATACATATGCATATATGTGTGTATTATATGTATAATGCACATAATTATACACACCTAATTTTTTTCTTAACCATGAGGGTAAGTTACATACATCATGGCTCTTTACCCCTAAACACTTTAGTACTTCCTAAGTGGAAGGATATTCTTTTACATGCCACGCTACAATGACCAAATTTAGGAAATTTAACATTGATTCAATAATCAACCATTTCATTCCAATTTTGTCTACTGACGTGGTTATATCCTTTATAGCTTTTTCCCCATTTCAGTGCAGGATACTGTGTAAGGTCAGGATTGTATTAAGTTTTCACAGCTGTTTATCACCTTTTAATTTGGAACTTTTTATCACTTCTATTTTTTTCACAGCAATGACATTTCTGAAGAATACAATTACACACACACACACCCCTCTTTTAAAAGAAAACTGTCCCTCCTTTTAGGTTTGTCTAACATTACCCATGGCCACACTCAGGTTATACATTCTCAGCCATAACACTACAAGGTGCTGTTTTGTCCTTTTGAAGGTATCACATTTGGAGTCACAAGGTCCATCTGATATCAATTCTTAGCACCAGTGGAGTTGTTTGATTTCACTACTGTGTAACTACTATTTTCCCCTTGCAATTAATAAGCGGTTTCAGGAGAACAACTTTAAAACCATGTCAATATGTAAATATTCTGCTCTTCATCAAAATTTTCCTCTAGATTTAGCATTTGATGATTCTAGTCTGATCTGGTCTTTACTAAAACAGATGCAAAATGCTGATTTCCCAAATCTGGCAGCCACTCTGCAGTTAGTCTCTCAGTTAAGCACTCAACCGACTCTAACAAGCTAAGAGCCCTCCTTTCTTCTGATTAAAAATGGTATAGACTCATGAATTACTTATTTTTCGATGGTTTGTAATTCATTACTGTATTTAATTATCTTGGCCTCAAGTACTTCCAGATCTGGCCAATGGGAGCCCCTTCAAGTTGGTTTCTTATGATGTGCTCCCTTCCTTTTGAACACTTCCTTATTTTCTGGTATAACATGTTCCAGGCTCATCTTGAACTTACCCTACTCCAGTCCTGAAATTAGTCATTTCTTAAAGGATCCTGGGTTCCTTTTAGTGGGGAGCAGTATATGGGCACTTAGATATGCTACTGGGGTGTCTGCTTCTTGGCTCTTTCAGTTGACAGAGCTATGGATACACACATGCAAACACACACACACACACAGCCTCACACAAATAATATCTACATACATACATATATACATGTGCACATATACCTTCATATACACATATACATATATTTTAGAAATGATGCATTCACAATACCTCCACCCCACAAAATCTTTCTTGGCTTCATTCTATTTTCTACGTCTCTGCTTTTTCATTGAGATTCTGAACCTCAACAACAGTCAACAACAATACATCTTAAAATTGTTTCAGAATTGTTTTGACTATACCCCTGAAACAATCAAACATCCTTTTAAAAGTTCAAGATTTGTTTGCAATTCTTTCCCAACCCAACTCCAACCTGCCAAACACTGAACACAAATAACTGTAGTCATAAGTTACTTGAATTGGTACTTTCTTTTCTTTTCCTTCAGCATGGATATATTCATGTGAACTACAAATACATTCATTTACTTCAGTTTGCTTGTAGTTTTAAGTTCTTTTTGCTTTCCCTATCTACTGATTTCTTTATATATTTTTTGAATGTGCAGACTATTAACATGCACCCAAAAGTAAAAATTACATTAAATGGTATGCTTAGAGCGCTGTCTGCCCCTCCCACCCTTTCCACCCAAATTTAGATAATGAAGTTCACTGATGTGTCCTTTATCTTTCCTTTGACTTCTGTAAAGATAAAGACATATATTTTAATTTCTCTTGTTTATACAGGACAGCATCCTATACATACTCCTGTGCACTCTGCTTTTTAAACACGATCCTATCTCCTAGAAATCACTCCACATTACCTAAGAGAGACATTTCTCATTCTTTCTGGCAGCAGCACAGTACGCCTTTGCATGTATGTACTGCAGTTTATTCAGTTGCCTGTGCTTAGAGATTAAGGTAGCTTCCAATACTTTCTAACTACAAGTAATACTACAATAAATACTGTGCATGTGCATTTTAATATTATTGGAGGTATATTTTATTGCCAGGTTCAAGAGTAAGTGCTTATGTAGAAATGCCAACTTTTTCCTCATATAGGTGTACCATTTTGCATAACCACCAGCAAATGTGTGAGAATGTGTTTTGAAACAGCAACAGTGTAATATCAAGCCTGAATTTTTGCTAATCTGGTGGGTGAAAAATTGTGTAGGCATAGTTGGTTTTATTTATTTATTTATTTTAAATAGCGTTGAGGTAGAATTTACATAGAGTAAAATGTACTTATCTTAGGTATATAGTTTGATAACTTTGCTTCACTCAAAGCCATAAAAGCTTCTTTTAGAATTTAACAGTTTTAGTTCTTATGTTTAGATCTATGATCCATTCAGAGTTAGCTTTTGAGTATGAGGTAGTTGAGATTTATTTTTATCTCACATAAATATTCCCCTGTAATATCATGTATTGTAACAAGCATCTTTCCCCACTGAAATGTCTGTGAACTTCTTTCAAATATCAAGTGACCCAAAGTGTGAGTCAATTTCCACCAATACAGATTGCTCTTAGCTCTAGGTTATTATACATGTAATTGAGTTTTGCATATTAATTTTATATCTTGCTAGTTTGTGAATTTTTCATTGAGTTAGTTTTATCATTGATTCTCTAAGGTTTTCTATTTCTTTTGTAATTCATATGGCCCTACTTGTTTTTCTAGTATAATTGCATTTGTGTGTGTGTGTGTACTATTTTTATCAGGTTTAGGCATAGCTTGCTTCATAAAAAGAATTTGGAAATTTCCTTTCATTATTATAGACGTACTTTGGGGATTGACTGCCAAAGGTTGGGTTAAATTCTCCTGTGAAACCATCTGGAATGCTCCTTTTCTTTAGGCTAGTTTCTTGATAACTTTATTTATTGTATGGATATAGGTCTGTTGAGCTTTCTATTTCTACTGAGGTGAGTTTTGGTAAACTATGTTTTCCTAAGAAAACTCTTTTCATTTAATAAGTGCATTAATCCCATTCATGTTAATTAGGACAATTATTATGTTTAGTCCCGACTCTGTGATATTGTTTTTTGTTGAAATTATTGAGTACTTACTGCATTTTATTCCATATGTCCTTGTTGCTTTAAAATATATTCTTTGGCCATTTAGGAGGGTTTGCATTTTCATTCTCTAGGTTACCTTTGTATTATTACTTTTTATAGTGCCTGAAATCCTCTCTATTTTTACCTTATCTTTTACTATTTGATGTCAGTTTTACACGGTACCCTATTACCCTTTACTTAAGAAGACAAGGATCATATTCTATTCCCCCCCTTTTTCCCTCCCTTATCCTCTTATTTTTTAAATAAATTGCATCTTTTTATTTTTGCCAGACATGTAATATTTTCACATTATCCTATTACCCATCAACTCTTATTTTAGTCTAAGCTATAACATATATAAAATGCTTACTGTTTGGAAATTCTTGACAAAGTTGCTGCAGTTATTTTTTAGTCGGGTGAAACCCTATGTCGCTGGACTCCTCAGGAATACTGCGTGTATGTGTACAGTACAAGCTGTTCTTCGATGGCCTGGACATCTGAATGTCAGCTTGGCCGTACACCGTATTTTTAGTTTACACTTTCTTGCCTTTAGTTTCTTGAAAACGTTGCTCTGCTACTGTCTTACTTTACATGTTCTGCTGAGAAGGCTGATGCTGGCCTGTGTAAGTTATTCGATCTTTCCACTTGGAGGCATGTGCACTTTTTTCTCTCTTTCTAAAGTCTAAGAGTTTTACTGGATATGTCCTAGAGTTGATCTCTTCAGGTCCACTCTTCCCAGTACCCAATAATAGATTCAGGTCTTCTTTCATTTCTGGAAAGTTTTCTTGGATTATAGTTCTAAATATTAGTGCTGTTCAGTTGCTTTCCTTACTTTAAGAAACTCCTTTATTTAATTCATTCTTATTTCTCTGGTTTTCAATGCCTTTTCATTTTAATACATTCTTCCTCAGGCAACTTGTAATCTAATATTTTTGTCTTTTCCTTTTCTTTCTTTCCTAAGTTTTATCAACTCTCATTTCATTTCTTCTAGGGTTTTGTGTGTGTGTTTTTGTCAAATTCTAGTCTTGGTATTTAAATTTCTGATTCTTAATGCCAAATGCTTTCTTGAGGATTATTTAATTGTTTGGGGTGCTATGGTTCAGTTTTTGTCAGCTTTGTGGTTGAAGTGTTTTGAAGAGGAACATACTTAATTCATATTGTCTGAGGAAAGCTTTATTTCATATTGTTTGATTTTTACAGTTGTTTTGTAATGATGGGGACAGATTGTTTTCCTATTCCTTTTTCTTTCGTAGAAAGAGTTCTCAGTTCAACAGCACCCTCTTCTGTGCAATTTCTCTTATGGATCATGTTGTTGATGGTTGTGGAGGGGGTAGATGGAGGAGGTCTGGTAAGTCTTGTTTCTCTTCATTTATGCCAGGTCCTTAATTTTCCCATCTTATGCCCTCCTTTCTCTCTCCTCTCTCTCTAAATTTTCATAAAAGTTTATGAGCCAAACTGATGACATTGCTGGGAAGAGATCTTAAATGCTCTGGAGAATCTCACACACACACACACGCACACACGCACGCACGCTCGCTCGCTCGCTCACTCACTCACTCACTCACTCACTCACTCACTCACATACACACACAAATATAAATGTTTTTTAAAGATTTCTTTACTTTCTATGTTTCAAGTCATTTTTTCTTTTTTCCGCTCTTGGTGCAACCGACCAGTCTTTCCGTTGAACGTGTTCACACAGGCCAGGGCTGGTGAGGGGTGTCCAATGTCCTCCTCTCTCTTCATTTCCTAGTCTCCCAGGGATATCACTCCTTCTGTTCTCCTGATTCTCCCCCACAAGCAACGTCTCTCCAGGTTGCCACTTCTGGTTGCACATACTTCCTCAGGTCCTGAGAACCACCAAGTCATCACATTGCTCAGTATATTGGCATCAATTGTTCCATTTTCTCTTTCTGGGGGTGACTTTATCTGTATTTCATCTGTTGCTCTGTTTTTCCCAGTTCTTTTTCAGCATTTTGAGACCTCACCTCCTCTGCTCTTTCTGTTCCAGGTTCCAGTGGCAGACAAGCTGTAGGACTTTGTTGGATTTTTAAAAAAACATTTTTATACATTTTTATATGTACTCTGAAGGCTGTGGTGATCTGTCACAGTCATATTGAAGGTATGGGTCCTGTGTGACTTTATTTCCACTATAGGTTTTATGTTTTCTGAGAGGAAAATGTTGGAAAGATTCATAACCAGGTGACTGCCACTGATCCCTAGGAATGTTCTCTTAACTTTCTACTCATCATTATTTTGTTTGTTATCTGTATATCTAGTTTATGATAACGTCATTGCAATTGTTTTGTAAGCTACCTAAAGTTCTTTGAAGGATGATGCAAATTGAAAATTTATTTTTACTTTTTATTATTAAAAAATAAAAGTAAAAAATGCTCTGCCTTGCAGGGTTATTTAATTTATTGTTTGTTTTGTTTTATGTTTAATAATATTAGGTATGAATAACAGAAGAAAAACGAAGAGAGAATGTAAAGAAGAGAAAAGAAATGAGAATGATTGTTTCCGTCTGTGGATTTGTAAGAGGAGTTCTACCATTTCTTAGAGCAGTGGAAGTGGTACTTCAGGACAGGTGCAGCCTCTGTTACATCCATACACTCTAGGATATTACACAGCATCTTTGCCTTGTAACTACACCTCCTATGTTTATGCACACACACAATACACATATATAATACATCACTTACTTGTTTCACATTCTGGAGTTCTTCTGTCAACTGTTTCCTTTTCCTTTCCGATTCAAATAATTTTTCCTATATTAAAAAACCACTGAATTAATAACTTATTATGAAGGTATCAATGAGTATCATTTTTAGGGCTCTGTTTCAAAGCTTATAAATTCCCCAGATATCCAACTGCTAAAATCTGAAATGTAGTTCCACCACATTTCTGGCTTTATCTATACCATTTTAAAGTAATTAGTGATTCACAGTAGAATTATGATGAAAATGTATTTTCTGTTCCTTTAATTAGCCATTTTTGTAAAGCTCCAAAATCTGTGGTCCAGAGTAAGTTAATCGGGTTCAAAATGTATGAATATTAACTAAATTTTGGGTAATAGCTATCATTGCCAGAGCTTCCAAATTGAGTATTATTACAACTTAGAAGTCTCTCATGCTATATTGAGTTGAATACTCAGTTGAAACAGTTGAATATCATTTTCCTAATTTAGCTTATTCTTGGAAGATCATCCATAAAAATGAAGACATTACTGGTGTAACCAAAATATGAAATGACAGTTCTTAAGACAGAACAATATTACGCATGCCAATCAAATATTATCATCTTTGAACTTAAAATTAAGTGAAGCATATACCCTAAAATGTTCACTTTTACCTATATCATAAATAAATCTACATGTTATTGATCAAATCAGAAACACTAAGAATAATTTAAGAGCCATTTTACTCTGAACTTGAACAGAAGAACTGCTTGAAAATTAAACTGAGTAGAAAATTCTCATGGCAACACAATAATGTTTGTAAGAAGCAATGTGCTTTCTGGTGTATTTCAGCTCATTCTTGTCTAAGAGAGAAAATGCAGGTATATGGAGATGAATATACTACAGCAATCTAATGAATCTGCCACAGACCAGGAACCAAGAAACTGCTGGCTGCCATGCTTTTATGCTCTGGCAAGTCACCTTCATTCTTTGTGTGCTAGTTTTTTGCATCTGTAAATGGAAAATACATCTATTTCCATTCATCTTTGCAAAGCGGTAGCAATGTGAAGGCCGTAGAAAGGCTTTAAGGTAAATAAAGCCCATGAAAATTTTAAAATATTTCTCACAAAATAAAATTAGACTATAGCATCAGATTACCTTGGTTTCATTTTTACTTGTTCCTTAAATCAGACATAAAGATATCACAGGGTAATGAGAAGCAGTGAGAGACCATTTACACACTCTATGAACTTCATTTAACAACTTCTATTTTTGTGTATGTGTATAAATCAAGTAGAAAAACTGAAAGTACAAACATTATCTCAAATAAAATATTTATTGCTTTGTATACTCTTTTATATAGCTAAACAAGAGGGTTCTCTGACAATAGATAGGTTTTGAGGTAAAGAAAATTTCAGATTATGTCACAGTGAAATATGTTCAGTTACATTTCATAGACTTTAAATATGAATTTTGATTTATTAAATAGCTCCTCAGGGGAGCTTGTTTAAATGTTACATGAATACAGTTTTAAATTACAATTTTAATAATCAATGCTGATATTCAAATAAACTGGAATATAGCACTAAATTCAGCAATGATAAACATTAAGGGAATGGAAAAGATCTGAGAGCCTCTGGAAATTCTGATGAACCATACAACTTAATGGTTTATGCAGAGACAAATATATAAAAATGCTGTCTTACTAAGGTCACCAGGAGTGGAGGTGTTTTCTAAGAGGATATGAGGAAACTATTGTCAATAGATGTTTAAAACTGACTTTATTTTTAAAACTAAATTTATAACTCTTAATTGTTACACCACAAAATGTGGATAGTGGTTTCAAAGTTGTAATAAGAAGTGTATAAAATACTCTTTTAGTAATGGAATGATGCTCATAAAAATTTGGAAGAAACATGAATTGGTAAAGCCTTTTGAAAGGGAATTTGTTATTAGTCTATATTTTTGAGAAAACAATTCCACTTTTAGAAATTTATTCAATTTGTATTTTTACAACCATGCACAGATACTACAAAACTATTTATGATGGAATTATTTTTAATAATGTAAAACTGAAAATAGCCTAACTGTTCATCATTAAAAAACTGGCTAACTAACTTAGAACAGAACCATGTGATGATAAGAGAGCCAAGAAAAAGGATTTGGCCTATTTGTATATATTAACTGGAAAAGTAGCCCAAGATATAATGCTGACAAGGAGAAAAAAGAAGGGAAGTTGTAAAAAAGTGTACAATGTATTAAATGACTTTGCAAAAGTTAAAAAATATATAGTTCATATATATTTACATTCATTTTAAAAAAATATAATTGGTTATGTATAAAAAGTCTACAAAAAGATAAAATACATTTAACAATGGCTTCCTCTAGAGGCTGGAATTTAAAACTAAGGTAGCATGGAAATTTCTTTTTATGGGTGCAATAATTTTGCTTTAATAAAAATTAAATAAATAATAGAATTTCACATTTAAGAAAATAATTAAAATATATTCCTATTTTGAATTAATGGTAAATCAAGTGGTTATGCTGCTTTTCTTGAAGATTTGAGAAATATAATGGCTTTCTATAAAAATTTGTATATAATTTAAATTTAATATTCTTCTAAACACTGAATGAAAACATGAAGAGAATCAAAATCTTAAAGTATATTTGGGATATATTGTGTGTTTTTTCTTCCCTCAGATCATATTGCCTTAATTCCAAATTATGTTAGCATAACAAGATGGCCCTGAAGATGCCCATGAACGCGGTAGAAAATGTATTTTCCAATGAACGTCTGAGGACCCAGACTGTCATGGCCTTGCTCTGTTGGCTTCTCACCCTTGCCACCAATGTGAGAAAGAAAAGGGGGTGAGCAGGAGCCAAACTAGAAGGTACGAGTAAAAACCACTGTTCACACTGAATCTTACAGGGATATTGTGAAATATAAATAAAAAGCATGTGAACTAAAACATTAACTCGCTAAAGATCAACTGAAGAAATACATATAAAATTCTTTGATGTTAATATCCCATATCAAATTAATATTAAGCTATTTGAAATTAATATTCTTTAAATAATAATAAAACTAAGTCCCAATACTTCAGAATTCAACACAAGATCATTTTCTTTTCTTTTTTCTAAAGAAAATGTAAGAAAGCTAAGTTGGACATTACCTTCAGTGCATTCACTTGTTCCAAGGCATCATTTCTTTCACGCTTAAGCCTTTCCACGTCAGCTGCTTCTAAGGACTCACAGGCAATAAGCTGTTGACATTAAAATAGAAGAGAAAATGATGCTAATTATGAGAATTATCACAGAGATGCTTTTACACAAGGCTTAGGAGCCATCTGATCAGGTGAAAGACAACGTTAAAATAACCTGGGGAAACTCCACTCACGCTCACTCACTCTTACACTGTTGTTACTTACAACAGAATTTAGATGATTATCAGGTATATATACTGTTGTCATCTTTGTGATTCTTAACAATATAATTTTCCTTAAAAGTCCAAATCCCAAGACTGTGTTTGTAATGTTAAGAAAACGTTATGAGCTATTAACATAAACTATTCCCTAAAGACATCCACTCCAAGCACATGGTTTCCAAGGCTAACAAAATGCTGGGCATTATAAACCGAGACTGTTTACGTAAACCCAGTGAAGTACATTAACTGACCATGTGTCTTGTTTTAATTAAACACAATGTAATATAACAGTCAAGTGGCTTAAAGAGATTCCTGCACAGAAACTGTGTCTTGAAAATAATATTATTAATTCATGCACAAGTGAGTAACAACAAGAAATAGCCAAGCTGACAATCTCTCTTACTTTTGACAGTTAACTGCAAGGTAGATAACAAGGACAATCTTATCAAAGACAAAAATCCAGGTCTAATTACAGCTATCTTCTATGCAGAAGTTATAACAGAACTAACATTAACATGTAGAAAATATGATTTAAAGGATTAAGTAGAGAGGGCAATTGAGTGCAGAGTAGAAAAAGATCATACAAGTAATATCAACCATGCACTGGGAAGTTACTATGTGCAGATACCTTGCTAAGGACTATATGTATTCAATATTAAATCCTTACTATAACCTTGTTTCCATTTATAGGTTAGGAAATGGGCTCAAAAGGTTAGTAACTTACCTAAGGTTTCACGGCCCTCCCAAGATTCTCACAGAGGTCTGATGTTAGTTTGTGATTTTTACTAACTACTCAACAAAAGGCATGGTGGATATTAATAAAACTCAGATTTGCTTTCCAAATCCTAGAACAGCAGAGGTAGGGACCATTCTTCATATATGGGGGGAGAAACAGTTTTCCTAAACATTAGTGGTTCCTTTTACCCTGACATGTTTGCTTTTGTGTATTTATACGGCTATTGTCCATAGTTGACACCATCTCACGTTCCTCACCTGTCTGTTAGTCTACTCTTTTGTAAGTACTCAAACACATGCTCATAGAATTCATAAGTGCTCTTATCACTTGATGCTCACCTCTTGAGCAGAAAAAATCCTATTTATAATTCAAAACTCACTCAAATGCCAACTCTGTCATAAATGTTTAAGCTCTTTTATTATCATGGCCTTATCACACAAAAGGCACTTTTAAACTGCGATTATTTGTGTACATAACTTTCCTTACACTAAACTCTAAATTCCTTGAGGGGCAGGCTGGAGTTTTACTTATCTTTTTCTTTCAATTACAGTGTGCATTCAAAATGATTTTGTATTAGTTTCATGTGTACAGTATATTGGTTAGAGTTTTATTTATCTTAGTAACATGTACTGAAGCACCTAACACAACGCTATGTACATGGTCGTTGCTCGATATATATTTAATATTCTACAGATGAGTATATAGTGAAGTGGCTGTAGATTATTTACCACTACACACAGTGAGAATATCATTTATTTCATGACCCCAGCATAAGTGAAACATTGCTCACTCTTATCACACACGGTTCACTTTGGTATTTTCCATTCTATTCTGTTTCACTTGTTGAAAGTGGTTGCGATCCACTAACTTGATTTAGCAAGAACCCAAGTCATGAAAAGTCTATGTTAGGGAATTTAGAGTGTTCTCTCTGTAATTTTAAGATAATCCATTTATGGATTAATGTGGTAAGCCCATCATATTAAGGTGAACTTGAGTCTGCTGTTCTAAGTTTACAATACTGCTAAATGTAGGTTCCAACCTTGCCTTTTCTGTGTGTAACCTTGGACCAGCAGCAGGTATAGCAATATGTAAATTTTTCACATACCAATGATGATTAGAATCACAGTAATATAATTTTATCTTTGGTTCTAAATGCCATATTATTCCAAAACCAAACTTTTTTTGTCAACTGAACAAAAGTAGGACTGACTTATAATGACTCAGCAATTCTCCCTTCCTTCCTAAAAGATGGTATCTCAAGAAATCTTATGAGTCAGACGAAATGATAAGCAAAAGAAGCTAGTTACAAAAGAGTACATATTGCGTGATTCTATTTATTATGAAGTTCAAGAATAGGCAAAACTAACCTACGCTGATAAAAATCAGTATAGTGGCCAACTAGAAAATTGGCACGAAGCCGCCTTTTAAGTGATTACACGAGACATTAACAGAAATTCATCAAGCTGTACATTTGAAATTTTTGTACTTTATGCATGTACTTTTACTTTATGCATGTACATTTTGTACTTTATGCATGTACTTTTTGTACTTTATGTGTGTTCATTATGCATTAAGTGAAAATATTAAAAAAAATAAATTATGGAAAAGACCACCCTAAAAATGGAAACATATGAGTAAAATAAGCATCCCTAACAGACGGATTGTAAAATCTGACTCTTGCTTATGACAAAATGGTTGAGGAGGTAACCATAGTGGAATTTCCCCACCTTCACAGACTGTCAGCATCCTCAACCACAGATCAATCGATAAACTTCAGATGAGGTATACTGTTTTTTAACTCAAAAAAACAATTGGGAATTATACTACAAAATAATAAAATATTTTTTGTTTCTGGTGACCTGCTTGACAAGCAATGATTTTTATAGTATTTTCCCAATTGTGGTGCATGACCCATTATTGAACTGTAGGATCAAATATTTACTGACATAGAATTGAATATTAAATAAGAATGCCATGATGTAGAAAAGGTAAGTGATGCTTTGAGACTTTTGCTCCAAGTCTACATGTGAGTGTGGTGAAGTAAAATGTATTCTTATTGTGGATTCCTGTGGGAATAAATAGGAAAGCCAACATTTTGTGGGGATATCTTCTGTGTGCTGAAAGGTACAATACAACAAAGGAAATCTTATAAATTAATACAATGACTGTTGCCCAACATTTTGATCTGAAGCTACAAACAGCAAATTACTGGCATGCAGAAGACCTTGCACAATTACCATCAGCACTTTGCTTTTGCTGTTAAAGTATCACAGACTGAACACAATCTTATCTGCCCTAAAATCATCTTGGTGAGAAGGAAGTAAATTGCTAATATGGAGCATGAGTATTTCTTTGCAGCTGCTATGAAAGCTTCGCATGCTCATACAAAATACTCTGAATGCCCTACTTCACTTGCATGCCTTCCCTGAGCAAGCGTGGGTACAGTAGCTTTGAGGACTGTGTGGCAGTAAGAAAGCAATGGAGGAGATCAAGGCAAAATTTTACTTTTGATTTTAAATTAATCTACATTTTATATATTTATCCAAGAAGCATGTTTTATTTGCATAATTTATAAAACCAGTGAAAAATGAAAAAAAGCACACATACATGACACATGACATTGCAGACTTATGATTTAAGTACAATCAAGACAATTCTGTAGGGTATACTCTACCTGTGAATCTAATATTTTGGAAATTTCACATGCACCAACGTTTACTTCATCCAACTGCAAGCAAAACAAATTTCGGGCAACCTGGACAAAATCTAAAATGAAACACATTTCAGTAAGAACATACTTCGCCTCATCTAAATAAATCTCATCTTTTTCTATATGAAGTTGAAACTGTACTAAAACTAATGCTTAAAATTTAACTTAATAAATTGCCTTAAGATAGTATTAAGTGAAGTGACAGAAAGATATAAGTTCAAATAAAAAGTAAGATATAAGTTCAAATAAAAGTAAGATTAACTTCACTTCACTTTGCTGAAGTTAATAAATCAGTTAAGAAAATCAGAAAGCAAATATACACCTATTCCTCCAACTCCTAAATTGTAAGTAGGACTTTTTCTGAAACATGACAATATTATGATTTACAGTTTTTCTAGCTGGAACTGAAGATTTAATAATAACAATAGCAGCAGCTAATGTTTATTGTAAAGCCTCCATGTAGCTGGATTGCCTGAGAGGGGGCAGGGAACAGCATATATAATTGCTCCTTCTACAGGTGTCCAACAATCCTGTTTTAAATGCCCTGTCTACCCCCAGCCTTCAGAAGTACCTGGTGATTTGGGTCCTTTTCAGGGAAAAATCAGCTGTTCCTCACTGGATTCCCCTATCTCTTCAGACTCTTGGGTTCTTCCACCTGCCTCTGCTCACTAATTCATTTACTTTCTGTCCTTATATATTGTGGGTTAGTATACATGCACTTCTGTTTCTTGGCTCTTATTATTTTGAAGTGATTTTCAAGAGGAGAGGGGAGCAAATGTATCTTTTTTTCCATCACTTCAAAACCAAGAACTGAATTTCTGTTTTTGGCAATGCAGATACTTTTTAAAATGATGCAATGCTGCATCTGCTGCATAAGAGAAAAAATTAAATATGAAATGCTGTCAAAGGTACAAAACACTGACATGTAAAAAAAATCTCTGGAGAACAACTACTGATACATATCCAAAGTTCAAACCACTTGTGGGCATTTACCCTAAGTAAAAAAACCAAATGCTACGATATTAAATATAGATTTATTTATAATGTCACCTCCTGAGAAACCATCAAAATTCCCAATAGTGGAAAGGCTTAATATTACAGTATGTCAACTAAGTATGTCAACATCATGCTACCTTTAGTCAGAATAATTACATAGCATCATAAAAACATTTACCGTATCACATTAGCAAAACAGGATTAAAATTTCACCGTAGTGGAATCAGCACTTCTATATTTTGTACTTTCTTGTTATTACTAACGCAATCTTTAGGCAATAAATAAAAAATGAAAAAGAATATGATAGAACGACAATATTTTAGAGCCAAAAGATTCTAAGAAAGTTCTTTCTGCTGACTAGCAGTAATTCTAGCAGAGCTTTTAGAGTACCGACCTGGGAATTTGAAACAGATGCGGTCTTTTTTCTCTCCTAAAGAGGAACTCTTTATGAAAATAAGTCACAATAACTCTTCAAATAAGTTTCTGTGAAGATATAACTCAGTGATTTTCAACCTTTTTCATCTCGTGGCACACAAACTAACTAAAATTCTGCGGCACACCAAAAAATATATTTTTTGCCAATCTGACAAAAAAATAGGTATAATTTTGATTCATTCACACTGGGGGCTATTGTTGTGCTGGCTGCTGCCATTTTCTACTTTGACAGTCTAAGGGAAAAGAGGCCAGTGCCCTGATTAAGCAGTCGGGTGCTGCGTGTTTTACAGATTCCTGTGGCGCACCAACATGCCAGAGAACACAGGCTGAAAATCGCTGAGATAACACACCATATCTAATGTTACCTCCAAAAGACACTGTCCCCTTCGGGTCTACTGGCACTTGCTGTCTCAGGGCTTGGTGTTGCTCCTTTGTGGGCTCAATACCGAGATAATTTAGAGCCTGGAAGGAAAAGGACTCACATGAAGCAATTTTTCAAATCTCCAAAGAACAAAACTTCTCATTAGTACTTTATTCTACAACCCAGTGAAAAGATCAATATTGGGAACAGTGACCAGAATTAGATGCCCAAAGAAAGTCTGCTGACTATTTATGGATTAATTTTCTATAAAATACTAACTTTCTGATTCTACCACCACCTCAGTTCCCCCCCAAGGCTAGCACTTCAGCTGATCCTAACTCTATAAGCACAGCCTTAGAACCAAAACTCAAATTCTTTCCTAGTTTAAAATACGTGGTATGGAAGAAGAAAACCAGCAAGTAAATCCTAATAAATCTAATTCAACATTAATTTCTAGAAGCAGCACTCGAAAGAATATTTTGTTAATATCTTGTACTTGAGACCCAAAATAAAGTGGATGAAAACTGAATTAAATACAAAATACTCTAATTTTTTGGCTCGTTTGTGAGCAGGCTCACAGAAACAGTGAACTAAAAGCTTTCTCTAGAAAGCTGCTCTCCACCGTCTCCATTTAGCAACCATAGCTGGTCAACAATTCAGGGGCTGCGAGCTGAATCCCAACGCCCACTCTCTCCTTGGTCTTGACTAGCAGAACGGCAGTACCCAGCTAGAAACACTGTCACCCAGCCAACAGGTGTTCACCCATTCCCCCTTTGCTACTCGACGAGGCCCTGTGACCGCGCACTGGCCAGGAAGATACAGGCAGAGTGCTGTCAGGGACGCCTGGGGAGTCTCCCAAAGGCAGTGGGGAGCACTTCCTGTCCCCTTTCCTCCTCCCTTTGGGCTTAATTAAAAGAAAAGGAAAGGAAGCCGAATGGGAGGAAGGGAGGGAGGGAGGGAGGGAGGTGGATGGACTGCTGGAATTCAAGTAGTCATCCTGGTTCATGAGTGACCTTAGTAACGATGGTGGAACAGAAAGAAGACAGTTGGAAAGAAATAAATTTATAGCAAAACCTAATCATAGCCAATGCACAGGGCCTGACTGGATGCCCTATTGCTGAATTCTGGCAAGAACATATTCTGTGTCAATCATATCAAGACTAAAACACAGGCAAAGTTTAACACTGGTAATTGTCCTTTATAAATTTCTTCCTCCTTTGGAATCTGTTCAGCCATTCATCATTTCACTTACCAAATATTTACTTAGTGCTTACTATTTATCAGGCAAAGGGACCCCCAAACAAGATACAGTTGCTGCTACTGTCTTCAGTGTGAGGATAACATGTAAATAAATGTAATTAGGGTAATATGCAATTTAACAGAAGTGTATACAGGATACACTATGGCCAAAACAGACTGGTTAATGTACAGGTGGCTGGGCACAGTGAGGGAAGGAGACCAGAGGAAGGGGGAACATCAGGAAAGATTCCTTCAAATGTGACTCCAGGGATTCACTTAGCATTATCTATCTTGTCTAAAGAGTCATAAATATTTGCCTTGAATAACAAGGAATAAATGATTCTTAACTTTTGGTGTTCTTTGCCTTCAGTCATAAAAATTTTCCAAATTTTCCAAAAAATAAAAATAAAGAGAATAATACAAAGAACACCATGTACTCGCTATCATTAAATACTCACTGATATTTGTTTGAAATTTACATGAATTTTAATTTATTTATTTTTAAATTATGTATGTGTATTGATTTCAGAGAGAGGAAGGAAGAGGAGGAGAGAGAGAGGAATATCAGTGATGAGAGAGTCACTGATTGGCTGCCTCCTGCACGCCCCCTACTGGGGATCAAGCCCGAAACCTGGGCATGTGCCCTGACCGGGAATCAGACCACCATCTCCTGGATCCTAGGTCGATGCTCAACCGCTGAGCCACGCCGGCAAAGCAAAATTTATATATATTTAAAATAAATTTATTGGGGGTGACACTGGTTAATAGGATCAAATAAGTTTCAAGTGTACATTTCTATGATATATATATTTTTAAGAATAAACATTAATAACTTAGTTGAAAGCTTTCTCCATTGTTCCTCAACAAGACAGAACGAAGGTTAGTGTATCCCTCCTGTCCATGCTTTGATTCGATTACATGTATCCCCTAATAATATGTGCTCTTGTGCAACTAAAATTGTACATGAGTAGTACTGTACAATAAGATGATCTTGCAAATTATTTTAATTTTTACCTCAATGTTATGATTTCACAATTGCTCAATACTGTTTGCAAAACTAGTTCAATTATTTTAACTTGAAATGGTATCCAACTGTCTAAAGAAATTATAATTTGTTACCCATTCCTTGATTGATGGGTTTTTACAATTACTCCAATTTGGGTTTTATTACAAGACATTATATATGTCTCCTTGTATATATGTGTGAAAATTTCTCTACAGTATATCCCTAGAAGAAGAAATGTGGAGTCACAGGGTTTATAAAGTCAACTTTATTAGCTATTGTGAAACACCTCCCCAGGCTAGTTGGACCGAGCAAGTTATACACAGCACTAGTGCACAATAAGCACTCCTATTTTCTACAGTCTTAACAGCATTTTATGCTTTCACACTTTAATTTTTGTCAATATGTTGTATATGAAACAGAATATTTTGTATTAATTTGAAGTCCCCTAATTACAAGTGAGATTCAATTTCTTGTCCATGTTGATCAGCAATATTTTTGACTCACAAAATTACTTAGCAATATTTTAAAAATTTTCATACACAGAGTTTTAACAAGTAATTTTTATTAGTGATTTCTAATTTTGTGAAAACCAAAAATATCTCCAGACATTGCCAAATATCCCCTGAGGCAAAACTCCACATCCCTGTCCTTGAGAACTACTGTTCCAGGGACAAACACTATTAACAGCTTTGTTTATGATTTTTCTGATATTTTTCCTATGAATATAGCACCTATATATAAAACAATATATAAATTATGGGTTTTTTTTTGAAAAATTAAATTATACTATACAGAGTGTTCTATGTTTTTAAAAACTATCAATATATCACAGCTTTCTATTCTGTAGATTTTAAATCTTTTGTATGCTTTAAAAATTTTTTATAATAGTATATTAAAGTTTAGCATTTAAGTATATTTATATCATATTTTGAATGTAATAAAACATTGCAAAAGGCCCTTCTGAACTTCTCCCAGAGGTAACAACTGTCATCTATTTGGTTTAATATTCCCAAACATTTTATTATATAACATTTGATGTATACTAAAACAAGCTGGAGAAGAAAAATAAAATACAAACTAACCAAATAAATATAATCAAACCAAAGAATACAATCAAGAGGGGAGAAAAGAAGTGATAAAAATAGCAAAAACATTTTAAATAAGATGATAAAAATACATCGAAATGCATTATAATGAGACTGTAAAATATGAGGAGCAACGGGCACTCTTACATAACAGTAGTGAGGATGAAATTGATAAAACTACTTCAGAAAACAATTTAGCAATCCAACAACTACTTTCTGAGCATATATTATGAGCCAACCATTTTTCTGGGACCGGGAGAAACAAGTAAAAATTTGGCAACACCTCAAATAAAGCTGCAGGTAAACAAACTCCTTGACTTCATAATATTTTCATAATTAAATTTGAAAAAGCATGTAAATGGTAAACTCAAGGTGTAGAATACAGTTACCTCTTAGGGAGAGGGAAGGTATATATGATCAAGAAGAAACACAGGCAATTTCAAAAGTTCTCATTCTTAGCTGGGTGGTAGGTACATGTATTTTTCACTCTTTAAACTGCACAAGTAAAATATAATCATTTTGTGTATAATTGGTAAAGATATAAAAACAATTTTATAAAAGTAATGCAAATAAAATACCTATCACAGAAGGTACTCAGTATGTGGTGATTCTTATTATATCAGGTAATAATAAAGTTGCAAAATGCAATTAACTACAGTGTAAATTGATCTAGTGCTAAACTTCGTAATAGGTGAAAGTTTTGTTGCATGTGAAATTTATTCTAGATGAATACAGCATGTCAGTGAGGCAAGCTTATGAATTTAAATCGGAAGTAATTTATTTTTGATCAAAAGGTAGATTCTAATAATTTATTGAATAATGTCATCTTTTAGCCTTAAAATGCAAATGTATTAATTGGACAATACCTGTCCTTAATTTTTTCTGGTGTCTGAATGATGAATTTAAAAAATGTCACTTGTATAATGTTAGTCACATACTTCCCAGCCTAATAACAAAGAATATCTCATTAACTATCATCAGACATTGAGTGTGCATTGCTCACTACAGCTTTCTTCAAATGTTACAGAAATGGTAAGAGGTAAAAGTAAATACCAGTGAAATGGCATCTGTATCCCAAAGCATCTTTCCCAGGTACAAAAATATAGATAGTATAGAGGTGTTGTCAAACCAACTAATACATTGTGTATCTATTTGCTATGTTTACCATACTTACTTCTAAGTTTAACTTTTTAGGATCAAATGAGACACATAGTACTTATAAAAATACTTTGAAAAAATACGTCACTAAATAACTATGGTGAAATTATTTTAAAATATCTGCATATAAAAACCATTCTCAGAGTATTCATGAGAGGCAATCATTTTTTCAGACAATGAGTTAAAAAATAACTAGTTCAGTGTTAGAAATCACTTTTCAAGAGATTCTGATATAAAACTGTCTAGGCAGACAAGAAAAACAAAAAGGATTTCATGAGGACAATGCCATTCATGTATACGCCTTGACAGGTACTGCCCTTCATCAAATTGTAACCTCTCTGCCTTTCTTCAAAATTGGACTGAGTAGGGCAATTAATTAATACCCACATAATCGGTCAATACCTTTTCCTTGTGAAATCTCATTACAGCATCAATTTTCTAGATACTATATGCAATATATTTATAGAAGATAAAGATATACTTTTACTACATTTTAACTTTTTTACATTTTAAATTTGTGATCACATTGTCCTTGTTTATTACTGGATAGGAAATATGTTAAAAGTATAATAGATGATAAAGTTGAATTTGTCTACAAAGCAGCAATTAAAATAGGACCCATTTTAAGTTAAAATGATTCAGATATTACTATAGCAATAGCTAACTATACAAAAAAGGAAGAGCAGCTTAGGAAATATTTGGGCTCAGTGGCTGAGCGTCGACCCATGAACCAGGAGATCATGGTTGGATTCCCCATCAGGGCACATACCCAGTTGCAGCCTAGATCCCCAGTATGGGCATGCAGGAGGCAGCCCATCAATGACTCTCTCTCATCATTGTTTCTCTCTCTCTTCCTCTCCCTCTCTCTGAAATCAATAAAAACATTAAAATAATAATAATAATAAGACATTGCATATTTTTGCTGTCAGCTCCCAAGTAACCTTACAAGAACCAGTTTTAAAATGCATCTTAAGTTTCTTTTACATACAAAAGCTCTCAATGTTTTACTCTCCCCAGGGCAAGTTTTTTGTGCCTTAGTACATTGCTACCATCTTCTTAGTAGTTAGTATCTCACTACTTTGTATTTTAAGGTTAGTTTCCCTTTACTTTTTAAAAAAAGTTGAACAAATGTAGTATTACTTGCACTCATTGCTCTTACACATGAAGTATAAGTGTAAACCTTGTCATAATTGATTCCATGCTTCCTTGGATTCTACATTGTAAAACATCACATTTGTCTTATTTGTCACAGGAGGAAACAGATTAATTTGAATGTCATTTTAGTGACAAAAGTTTTCATTTCTATTCTGTACTAGTGAACAATATGAACTGCCCAACTCAAACATGAGTAAGTTCATTTAAATCCAAACTGCCATTCATTTAATTGCATAAAAATAACTCTTCAAGAAACTAATGGCTCCAGTCCTTTACCCTCTCCAAAAACCAGACTCCTCCCTTGCTGTTGTTTCATGGAAGAAAAACAGACATGTGAAGTATTTACCATTTCCAGTTTCTCTGCCTTAAGGCGAACGGAGGGATTTAGGGAAATCTTCTTTCCTTGTGGTCCATAATTATCAGTCCAGACAGGGGCAGTTTCTAAGAGACAACAGGGTGCACATTAATTGGAAATTTAATTGGAATAGAAATTTTCATTTGACAGGATGTGTCCTGAACTCCTGCTGTTCAAAAATTACTCTGGTTAATCAGTTGGCAGTTTTCAGTTTTGTTTTCATGTTTTTTTCCTTTAAATCTAAAAGGTATCATACAAACCAGCTTCACCTGAGCCCTAAAATATATGCTATAAAAGAGTGGTCGATTATGCATTAAGTCCCAGGGAATACTAATTTAAAACACAAACATACATCCTACCACCACTACCCTGTCATCGCAATACCTTACTAATTGTAAAACAAAAAGTCTTTTTCCCCCTTCCCAAATAAGTAAAATCATATGAGAAATTCAAAAAGATCATGCTGTTTCTTTGGCTGGCAAAAGTGGTTTTGTTATGTGAGTTCTGGAAAGACTTCAGAAAAACAAAAAAATGAAAGTTGTTTCAAGTTTACACATAGACTATATTAGACTTGTAACTTCCTGAACTAAAACTCCTATTTCTTATTTTACAGAAGGGTTGTTTCAAGCAGCATAAATGGACTTTCAAGAGTTGAGTTTATATGCCATTCTTTGGCTCTCTCTCAATCGACCCTGATTATTTAGACAAGCCTTTGTCCTTGTACAAGAATAAGGTGCCAACCAGGACTAAAACTTGAAAACAATTATTTGTTTTAATATAAAACAAATTCCTGTAAAAACAATCCTTATATCTAAGTTGTCACTATTCTAAATACACTTTTAAATGATATTTTACAAGTTCTACATAGAGACAAGAGGAAGAGAAAAAACTTTTTAAAATGTCACATCTTTATGCAGTGTTTTAATTTTTTTTACTTTCTCAGAGCATCTGTCTCTTAAGTACAAAATGATTTGCATTCTCTTAAGAACATAAGCGCCTATGAAAATAAATAGTCTTCCTCCAAACCTTTAACACATCGTTCGTTAACATTCTATGTAAAATCTTGAATATAGCTTATATGTGTCAAGATCATAAAAAAAAAAGGCTACTGACTTTTAGCTGCAAATGGAATCAAATGTTGAGAAAGACTGATTTTAGTACAGAAGAATTTTTACAATTCTGATAAAAGCAACAAAGTTTCCTTTGTTGATGTGATACCTAACTGTTGGTCATGGGATAAAAAATACCATATGCATATTTTTTTCTCTTAATGTAACTGCAGAGCAGCTTCCCATTCTTGGCTTGATGCCCTGCCAATAAAATGGCTTTATTTTCTCCACTGCAAACCTTGATATTCAGTGCTCCGCTTTGCTGTGCATGGAGCGAGCAGATCCTTGTTCGATCTGGTTCAGTTCGGTTCGGTAACATTAAGAGAAATTCTCTGCCAAACCTAAAGTGGGGCATAAAAGAGGAGCGTGTGGTGGCGTGGTATGAAAGAACAAATAGCAGATAAGTCCAACTTTAGTTTTCATTTTTAAGGATTGGGCCTGTGAAGCTTGACAATGACTTTCAGCTTGGTACCTGACTTACCTACAATTAAGGTACACTAACACTAGGTGGGTGGACCCAAGATGTCCTAATTATGGTCTCAGACGAAGACAAATCCTGGGCATGCATAACTCAGTTCAAGTTTAAGTACATACTTGGAGAGGGGTTGAGAGAGAGGAGAATCAGGAAGAGAGAGGGAGGCACAGGAACACACGCACCATCCACACACACTAAGGCATGCATTCTCACTTGTTTCCCTATAGCTAAGCTTAAAAATTTGCTGTGTAACAGTGGAAATAACACAAGTTAGCTCTTATTTATGCGTATTTTTAGTTAAGCAGTACACTAAGCACTTTACACATATAAGCTCACTAATCTTTAAAATAACTAGAATATTTGTGCAAGCATTATTTTAAAGGGCCTTTGAGTGGTCCACTGACCATGGAAAACATCTTGTGACCAACCTAGATTAAGCGCCACCAGATGGCGATCGTGAGACAGCTGACCACCTCCTCATTCCCAAACCTACACCCATCCCAAGTCCCCTGTATGAGCCATCCACAAGAACCCCTTGGGGAATTCACTTCTCTTTTCTGGCTGACTCTCTTGTGCACAAGCTCTTTACAATAAACTCTCTCTGCTTGATCTTACACTGTGTTCAGTGCTCATTTCCATGACATCGAGACTCAAGGACCTGGCATTCAAGGTCGGCAACGTAAGTTTCCATTCAGAGCCTGGTGATTAACCACTGTGCCTTCCCCACACCACTCAAGCCACTTATTACTTTCTTTCCTTAGTCCACCTTGTGCATGGCTTTACACTATTTGTTCAAATGTGTGATTCATCCTCAAGACAGTATAGATACTCCTTAGAGTACTAAAACCACCCATACTCTGTTCCAGTTCGCATAGAATACTCAGATAGTAGTCATTCAGTAAAATAAACACACACACACAAAATTGCACACACACATTTCTTTTTCTAATCTGAATAATGGTTTTTAACCCCTTGTTTTATTTCATAATATATGATTAAATATCTCACAGAAACTATCCTAATTCCTTCATAATTCCTACTGGGCAATGTTTTCTACACATATGACATAGTACATGCTTACTGAATAAATGAAAGGCTAAAAGAGGCAGTGAGGAGTAGTTCAATTACTTTAAAAATCAAAAACATGTTACATAAATATATCCTCACCATTGTTTGTTTCTTTATCTTTCTCACATGAGGTCACAGTTTAAAATAAAAATAATATATCACGAGAATGAAAATTAATTATATAAAGGGAATAAGCTAATAAAATTTCTAATAGTCAACGAATCCCACTAAGGAAAAAGGTATATTACCTATGGCTAAAGATTGCTACTACCCTACCAGTAAATACTGCTCCAAGTCAGAGGAAACTACTGTGGGATCGACTATGAATTCCTGTTAAGCAGTAGCTATGTGTAATGGTCTGGATGTCTGAGCCCTTGCAGAACTCACAGGATGGAATTCTAACCCTCAAGGAAGATGGTACGAGGAGGTGGGGCCTTTGGGAGGTGCTTAGGCTATGAGGGTGGAGCCCTCATGAATGGGGTTTATGCTCTTATAAAGGAGCCCCACAGTGTTCCCTCGCCCTTCTGCCATGTGAGGACATGATGAAAAGCCTGCAGCTGGGAAAAGGCTCTCACCCAGACCATGATCCTGGACTGCAGCCTCGGGAACTGTGAGAAATAAATATGTTGTTTATAAGCTACCCAGTCTGTGGTATTTTGTTAGAGTAGCCCAAACAGACTAAGACACTATGCAATTTATACTCTTTCTTATTTTGTAATTCTGATCTAAATAATGCTATTAAAAACTGAAATCCATAGGTAACAATTTGCATTATAATTTAGATACATGTAATTAACTTTTCTGTAAGTACAGGGCTGGGGCAAAAGTAGGTTTACCATTGTTCATATGGAAAATAATACAATAATTAATATAATAATAATAATAGAATAAATTACGTTTCGAATACCCACAACGGTAAACCTACCTTTGCCCTATCCTGTATAGTTTTTTGACTGTTGTGCTTATTTAACTTTTGGAGATAACTTAAGGGGAGGAATTTTTCTTCATATCTGAACCAATATACACTTTACAGCTTGATAAAAATCCTTTTCATATGGGTAGCTTACATAATCTTTTATTATTTTAAACAGTCAGTAAATCATTTCATGGTAATTAAAAACCAATAACACTGAATTCACAATACTGATGTTCTTTCTAATTTATCTCTATATAATCTCTTCCCCCCCCAAACCAAAAATATATCTTTTCTTAAGCTATGCTCCCTTCTGTAATTTCTCGGAAGGTGCATTTAATATACCTCACTGGTATTTCACTAAAAGGGCAAGGCAACATAATCTTGATTTGTAAAGAGTTTTCATTACTTGGTTTCAATAGTTCATTGATTATTGTGGCTTCATGGACACTGTTATGATAACACATCTTTGAAAATTTCAACCCTTTGTTCAGGAAAATTTCCAATAAAAGTGATTCTCTAACAGGGACCACTGCACAATGCGTTTATTTTGCTGTTCTTCACTGAAGGGAAGAAGACTTAATGCACCGTTTGTTAAAGTCTACTAAGTCACACTATGAACTCCTCACTGAGAGAGAGTCATCGAGAACAGTAACAGGAGAGAGGAATTAAATGTGCACGTACCTGTATTAGGCATATCCATAGGGCTGTGGTCCAGAGAAGTAATTGAAGTCTGTTCTATTTTCTTGTATCCAGTTTGTAACTATCAAAGTGAAGAACATGAAATGTCATTTTCCAAGGAAGGTCAAAGCCCAGACTAGAAGCTCACGTTAACGTAAGAATGGTCAGAGGGATGAAAGCGATAGTCCAAAACCTATAAAACCTCTAAAACTTTGGCATATTCATCTTCAAACAAAGCAATTCGGAATCAAAGGCACCAAATGCTTTCAGCTCTGCCATCCGAGGACAACAAAATATGAGGCCATGCATCTTCTCTTTGAAAAGGTTAATTATAACCCCATATGCAAAAGTATAAGGGGCTGCCAGAAAATCTTATGCTCTGTTATCTTATTAGCATGTCCTTGAAACTGAAGTTACCTTTGACAAATTATATCCCACTGGCTGAAAGCCTACTTGAGTTTCCTATTTTACTTTATAGCTAACACACATTTAAAGACTATATACTGTATTTTATAACTTCAATTTATTAGGGTACTGTAGCAACTAGTTATTAATTGTGTTGATTTTGATGAAGAAACTCCCCTTTTGTGTGAGTTTGAGCGGGTGAATGATAGTCTAGTATACACACATGAAGAACATACCCACCTACACTGGGTGGTTAGGATTTGCCTCACTGTCCAGGAAAGAAGCTAAGGAACACAAAGGACACTGCCTGTCTTCAGTAAAGCAGAGAACAGAAATAATAACTCACTGAACCATATTAAAGTCTGTCTGAAAATACATATGACTTTCCTAACATAGTTCTGAGTGACATCTAGGCATGTCTAGGCATTCCTGATAATGGCTTTCTGGCCAAAAGACACACTGTATTGAAAACAATTATATTTATTGATAGCACAGCATAAAAATCCTAAAAGGACAAAAAAACACCACCTTTCAAGGAAATTCCAGTTTGCTAACAAACTGTATTACCAAAATTATAATCCTCTATGCATATAACAAATATAAAAACATACAGGGGATCTATGAACTGCATAAGTGAACAGAAATTTAAGAGTAGCTGGTTTACCTTAGAAGATGGTAAAACAGCCTCCGTAGCTGAGGGAGCGGGTGAGGTCTTGGGAATCAGTATTTTGGGGGGAGAAGGAAGAAGACCAGATGTTGAGGCGTGGGGTCCATATTCTCCTGAGCTCTGTAAACGGGACGCACACGACGGCTTTTCTGGACGACTGCCGTCTGATTTTTGTCTTATGAATGCTATCTCCCAAGCAGATTCTCACCTAGCATTAAAAAGAAATGCTTTATGAATAGATTATGGATATAGTGCCACTGAATTGTAAGATCATGTTTCACATATTATCTAAAAATATTTCTTTTAGGGTCTGAAGTACTGAAGACATCATAGATTACTACTTTAAGGGACATGCTAAATGATTCCTTTTATCCTGTGGACAGAAGAGTTACCGTAACTTGGCTTGGGTAACTATGCTATTTTCTTCTTCAGATGATACGCCCATCATAGATCCCTTGTTTATTGAGACAAGTTGATCTCCTGGCCTCAAACATCCACCCTAACAAAAGTAGTAACATTTGTAAAGAAACTAAAGAGGATGTTTTTTAAAATAGTTAACCGATGCAATTAAAGCAAAACAAAGTTTTGTTTAGTAAAGAAAGAGTATAAAGGAAATCGTAGACAAAGAATCTCAGTAACAAGGTTTTGATTAAGCCTGGTTTGCTAGTATGTGTGAATGAATAGGAATAGTTCATGTATACCTTGAATAAACTCTCACTAAGGAATCCTGAATGTCTGAAGGCATAACCCCGCACACAAGGAAAAGAGACCTGTTTTAAAAGCTTGGTACTATGAGACAGATATAGCTCTGTCTCTGCAATAAAATAGGCCAAATAATCCAAGACTATGTCAGAATACAAGTCCCATTCACTTTAGTTTCTGAGCATTCCTGCGTCTTTCATCCCATCAAACCACTGAGATTCATTCCACAGTAAGAATTTTTAAAAATTCAATCAAGGATCATAATTAGATTGATACTACCCATATTTCCGCTCATGATCAAACATCTTCTTTACTGGATCTACTATCCCTCCTGTGACCCAGGACTAACTGGTTGTACATATAGCTTTAGTCATGTCCAACTAACAATGACCAATTCTAACTGGTTGTCTGGCACTGTCTTTGTTAAGTCCTCTGCCTATAACTAGCCTAAAGGAGTAAAAGCATATCTGCTACAAGAGCAGATGTCGTTCTTAGGAAAAGCTCTCAGTGCCCATCTGTCTTCTCCGTTAATTTGAACGGGGAAAGGAGAATGAGCTCTCTTCATTTCCAGTCTCAAAGATGCTTCTCAATTTATCATTTGTACAGGGACAGAGAGCATTATTTAAATAACTAAGGAAGGCGCTTATACAGTTAGAAGGCTAAACAGTCACCCTGATGCCACAATTCAAGGAAATACCTTTTTTCAAAGCGTTATCGAAGATATATCCCTCAGATAACGGATCTTTGATCCGAACTGCATTATATATAATAATGGTGATTTATGGTTACTTTACTGCAAAATAACAAGTTATTTTAATTTTTTAAAAGACGTTTAGTGTTGCCTTGGCTCTGTTGGTTGGAGCGTCATCCTGTATACCGAAAGGCTGTGGGTTCAATTCCTGGTCAGGGCACATACTTAGATTCTGGGTTTGATTCCTACTTGTGGCGCATACGGGAGGCAACAGATAGATGTCTCTCTCTCCCCACCCTTCCTCTCTTTCTAAAATCAATAAAAACATTTTTTTTTTTTTTTTGAAATACATCTTTATTGACTTCAGAGAGAGGAAAGGAGAGGGAGAGAGAGAGCTAGAAACATCAATGATGAGAGAGCCATTGATCAGCTGCAGCCCGCAACCCGGGCATGTGCCCTGACCGGGAATCGAACCCTGATTGCCTGGATCCTAGGTTGACGCTTAACCGCTGAGCCATGCCCGGCCGGGCTAAAAACATATTTTTAAAAAGATATTTAGTGTTACTTCTTATACTGAATACTGAGTACACAGGAAAAGAATTAAATAAATATAAAATATTTATCAAAAAAATGTTGTGGAAATGTTATCTCAAATATGGTGTAAAAGATATAACCTGAACGCATAATTACTCTATGACTTTTCTGAATTATAAACATTATAAAAAATTAAACCAAAAAAGGCAATTTAATAATATATAAAATTTGAAAACTAACTTGGATTTTATAAATATATGATTAAATATAACTAGCAAAGTCATGGATCATAACACACAATTGCTATATTCACAAGTGACTTTTTTCTCCTTCCATTTGGTTAATGTATGGGGAGTGAAACACAATAGTAGTGCTGGAAAAGACTAAGCAAAATGGAGAAAGCATTTACCATATGGATTCTACATGTTCAGTAAAATGAAAGAACTAATTTTGTAAGATTTTATAAACACAGTTTCGTATAGCCTGGGCCCAAATCTTACGGTCGTAGAGAACATTTTATGAACTTGACCCCAAAGGCAAGGGGAGTAAAGGCAAAAATAAATGAATGGGACTATATCAAACTAAAAAGCTTCTGCACAGCAAAAGAAACTGACAACAAAATAAAGAGGCAGCCAACCTGATGGGAAATGATAATTGCACAGTAGCTCCAACAACGGTTTAATTTCCAAAATATATAAAGAACTCATAAAACTCAACACCAAACAAACAACCCAATCAAAAAGTGGGCAGAGGACCTGAGCAGACTACCTCTACCAAGAAGACATACCAACAGCCAATTGATATATGAGAAGGTGTTCAACCTCACTAGCACTTAGGGAAATGCAAATCAAAACTACAATGAGATACCACCTTACATCGGTTAGAGTGGCTATTTCAACAAGACAGGTAATAACAAGTGCTGGAGAGGCTGTGGAAAGAAGGGAACCCTCATTCACTGCTGGTGGGAATGTATAGCCACTATGGTACAGCCACTATGGAAAGCAGTCCGGCAATTCCTCAAAAAATTAAGAATAGAGCTACCATATGACCCAGCAATCCCTCTCCTGGGTATCTACCCGAAAAACTCCAAAACATGTATTCGAAAAGATATATGCACCCTATGTTCACTGTAGCATTATTCACGGGGGCCAGGACATGGAAATAACCAAAGTGTCGTGCAATAGAGCTCTGGATAAAGAAGATGGACATGCACACAATGTAATGCTAACTATTCAGCCATAAGAATGGATGAAACCCTGCCATGTGCTACAACATGGATGGACCTGGAGAATATTATGCTAAGTGAAATAAGTCAGGCAGAAAAAGCTAAGAACCATATGATTTCACTCATATATGGGATATAAAACTGAAACTCGTGGATACAAACAGCAATGTAATGGTTGCCAGAGGGAAGGGGGTGGGAGGATGAAGGGGGTCTTAATACATGATGACGGGAGAAGATACGACTTTGGGTGGTGGGCACACAGAGCAATATACAGACCTTGTAATGTAGAAACCCACACCTGAAGCCTGTATGGTCCTATTAACCACTGTCACTCTAATACACTTAATTTAAATAAATAAATAAATAAATAAATAAATAAATAAATAAATAAATAAATAAAGTTGACTATTCTTAGACACTATGTACATTAGTGTGCAACTTAATGGGCTTAATTTTAGTTTAAGGACAGCCATTCATTCCCTCAAGGTTAAGGTGAAATGGTTAACAAACTAGAAAAACAACCTTTTGGCCACAGGCAAAATAATAAGGCTAAGAGTTAGGGAAGAATAAACAACATTTCTGGGCGGGAGGGTGGAGAATGTGATGGGGAAAGCACACAGGAAGTCTCAATAGTACTTAAACTTTCTACTTAAGTGCTGAACTCTACGGGGATTCATAGGTATTCATTTATTATTATGCTTCATAAGTCAGCTATAGTTTCCAAATATCCTTTCGTGTATGTCAAATTTTGCACTATAAAGAAGAAAGTAAATTTTCCATCCCCCCCCAAAATAAAAAGAAAGCTCATGTCATTTGCCCAACAATATGCATAACTACCAAATCTGGCATTCAAAGTAAGGGTCAAATAGAGAATTTTTATTCTGATTTTAAAATCAATCAATTAATTAATAAAATTAAATGTCATTGTTAAATCTAGCTATATAGACCATTTGGAATCTGCAAAATAATTCCTCATTAGAATCAGTTTAATAAGATAGATTGTAACTGAAATTTATTGACTACATTACTACTGACTTGGATCCCAAAGCTTGGAAACAATTTAGGGGTGGGAGATGGAGAATGCCCTGCTTCATTGGAGCAGATCAGTTAATGGAGACTGACAAAGAAAGGTTCTTTTAGAAGTGGGGTGACAGAGAGTAAATATTAGGTTACTTTGTGTTAATCTAAACATTCTTGGTATTCACACTTCCTTCTATTAAACTTCACTGAAAAGAGGAAATTCTATAATGATGACAATAAGTCAGATGGCAACTCAACTGTCTTTTGTTTGGGCAGGAGCTTTCAAAGGTGTGGACTGGAGTGGAAAGAGCACAAGGTTTGGCAACCAGATAGACCCCAACTCAAATTTGAGCTCTAGGACTTGCTAGCTACACGTTCATAAACATTAACAGAGAGAGAAGGCAGGGGATGGGGAGGCGCACAACATCCTCCACAAGGAACACAGACCTAAATTCTAAAGTGTCCCAGGCAGCTCCTGTATCTCTGTATCTCATAGGCAGCTCCTGTATCTCTGTATCTCATAGAAACCATAGTTGGTTGTCAGAGTTGCCGAGAAAAAGGCTACAGAAAACAGATATAGGCAACAGGGTTGAGGCTGACCTACCATCTCCCACATCCTCCTCTAAGCTGTACAGAGGGAAAAGCTCTCGTAAAGGCAATTTATCATATCTTACATTAAAGTCCTCTGATGTATTAAAGTAGCATTTTTAAGCCGGACAAGAGTCAGAGAAGAAAGGAAAAACAATGCCTTCCAACTATGGCTTCTGGTGTTTATATATATTTTTTCTTTCTAAAAAATATTCACAGCAGTGGTTTTTTTTTTTTTTCTTTGCTTCCTAGAATAAAATCTTAGCTGATCATGTGAATTTCTGAACCTGTTTAAAAGTCAGAACTTGCAAACTAAAACAAAGCTATTTTTGTAACTGTCTGGCACTGGGAACCAGTGACTGCTGCCCCAGCTGGATTAATGTGCATGTGAAGATGCTAACTTCAGAGGCGACTTCCACACCGTCTAGATTCTGATTCAGCAGCTACTGAGCGACTATGCAGCACAACAGGCAAGGTGCCCAGCTTCAGAGTCTGAAATCTTTCAGGTTGACATTTATAAAGATGTTGAAATAATGATGCATCCCTGACCACTTAAATACTTCTGTGAGAAACTGCCAACACTGTTCATTTCAGATTATAAAGACTATTACATAGTTTTCTAAATAATACGTTACCTTGTCAGCAACCATCTACACTGTCTGACTCTGCCTTAACTAGCTCATTACTCCTAAATACTAAGGGATGCTCTTGTAAGCCTTTGGGTCCTCTCCCATTCTGCCATGAACTGTCCACTGGAGGTATCCTTCTTTTATCATGTTATTTATGTGACGCTAAGTGAGTTGTTTAACCTCCATGAGACTCCACTTTCTTAGTTGCAAAGTGGGGATAAATACCCACCACACAAGGTTGATGTCACAATTAAATAACATATATAAAACCCTAGTACACGGTGGGTGTTAAACACAGGTGAGTTGACTCAGAATCCCAAATCTGTGATGGGCCATTTTCACCCTGATAGCAAACTGGATCCTGCTGCTCCTATATTGAGAAGCCGTGATGGCTGCCCACTGGTAGACAAGCTGAAACTCCTTAACTTCCCAAACCAGGCAAAACAAACTTGCTGCAACCTACTATTCCTAGCCTCATCCTCCACCTTCCCTTCTTGGCATATGAATTCTTCATTCTGTTTTCAGAAAATGTTCTTCAAACCCTAATGCTTCTACACGTACTAATTTCTGTCTGGAGTGACACCACCCACCCTGCCACTTCCCTAGCTGATGAACTTTCACTTAGGCTTCACAGCCCAGACCAAACACGATCTCTGCTGCGAGTTTCCCCCGACTCCCTAGATTTACTTAATTGCTCCTTTCTCTTTGCTCCAAAAGCTCTTTTACTTACCTATATTACAGCAATTACTTTGGACTGCCCTTGTTTTTTACTATCCTTATACCCTTTTCCTCCCATGAGAGCACATTAATTCAGCAGCTCCCAAGCTAGCAGCACTGATTCTCTCAGTACGCCAGAACTGAGTCCTTGTCACGGTTGTTCCCCTGGCATAGTGTCACGTACATAATAAATCTGCAATAAATTAGTAAGGTCCAGGAAATTAAGGTGGCTTTAACAGAAATAATAATGGCAAAGAGGAAAGAGTGTGGTATTGCAAAGTGAGCCCTCCTGGCTGCTGCTCCTTTTGTTCCACCGATGGGAGTGGTTTCTTTACCCTTTGCTATCCTGAGGCCTTGGTCCTAACTATCTAGAAAGCCTTGGTCCCAGTTTCCATGACATGCCCAGCATATTCTGAAAACAGATTTCCTCTGAAAGTTAAAAATGCCCCACTTCAATCCTCTGTGAACAATGACTAACATTAGTACCTATATTTTTGTGATCTTTGTCTATATCTATGGGTTTGACAAAAAAAGTCCTGAACTTACCAAACCTAAGACGACTTTGGTTGTAAGATATGCCATTGTTGCATCACTGAGAGAAAAAAATGCTGCCAGTTACATTATGGCATTGATTATAAGAACCACATTAGTTTCAGAGACAGAGAGAAAATAATGTATCAGGTTTCAAGGAAAACATTTGATTCCTGCCTGCTTTCTTTACACTATTAGCAGAAAACAAAGAAACAAACTAAAAACATTTAAAAACGTCATTGTTATCCAGAATCTGACACAAAGAGCTAGGGAGTACATACCTTGGGGTTGAGCACAGATGGTGACAGTAAAGTGGTAAACAGGCAGATCAGTAAGTCTCCGAAATGTGACAGAGGGACTGAAGCATCACTTGTTCATTCATAATATTAACTGAGCAATCAGTATATGTCAGGCACCACACTGAGGGCTAAGAATTTTACTGTGAATAAAATCAGGTAGGACCTTTGCACTTAGGGCGTACTGTCTTGTGGTTCAGGCAGAGTTGATAAAACAATCACAGACATCAGTTTATGATCACAAACTGAGATAGGTGATATGAAAGAAAGGAACAGGATCTAGGAGATATATGGAAATAAAATACCTGGGGTGGGGCAGGGAACACATATGCATTTAAGAATATTAATGTTCTGTTCAACAACTTAAGGAAGATAGCCTTATAGCCTGTGCTTCCTATTCTGAATACACCTACTATGCAGAAACTTTGTAAGGTGTTTATTAACATTCTAATCCAGTATTTAGAACGCAGTAAATGCTATTATTATCAATTTAAATTTTTAAAAAATGAAATAGCATCCATTTTGTACTCGCAGAGCAAACATGCATGTAACTCTCCATCATGAGGAAGTACACAGAAAGGAACATAAGCACTGCAAACTTACTTATTCTTCGTTCTACACCTTCCTTTATTTTGGCTGTTCTCTTGGACAGGACCAGGTATAATCAAAGAACATTACCAACTCTGTGCTGCCCTCTAGTGGTTACTATACAAGACAGTCTATTACAGGGTTTTGCTTTTTTAAAAGCCTTTCGAACAACGGAATTCTAAGAAAACCAGTAAGAGAAAGTATATAACTCCTTAGTTTGCTATCACTGACAGTTGGTGAAGAGTTGCTCAGCACTGCTATCAATTTATTACTTTAATTACAAACATCTCTCATGCAATATAAAAGCACAAATCGATACTTGTCTTAAAAGCAAATTCTTATCACTTATTAGGTTCCATGATCTATTATTGCATTATATCAAGTGAAGTCTAAGAAATACCCTAGTTATACTGAACACACACCCACACATATCTCAGCTTCGAAACTAAAATAGTACTAAAGATTTCAATTCTCAAGAAAAATTTCATTTTTGTTTGAATTTGTTTAAATTTAGCATTTAAATATGTTCTGATTTGGTTAATAATTTAAATTTGAGGGCCAAAAATTTGTATCATTATAATATCACAAACACTGTATAATGCTTACAACTCATATATTGGGAAGATACCTTATTATCTCAACAAGCCTGAAACAAAATCATTTCTACTATTTTGGAAGTAATTAGTAAAACTGGGTTTTTTTCCTAACAAAGAAAAAAAAAATCCAGGAGAACAGATAAACTGTTTGCTAAACAAGTGTTTGGGGTGGGAATGGGGACAAGAGTAGGACTATTTATTCAACCAAAACAAGTGGACTAAGAAAACAACAATATGAACAAACCTAATGATAAGAGAATCCTTTCTCATACTGTACAGCTTAACATTAATAGAATATTTTATTAAATTATTATTTATTAAATAAAATATATATCCTATATATTTTCAAAAAGTACTGGAGGCAACTTTCAATGAAAGACATGTATAATCACATTAGTAAAACAAAAATAGAAAGTAAAATCCAAGAGAAATGAGAATGCAAATATAGTAGCCAGTTTGTTAACTAAGTTGCTGGTATTGTGCTTCAAATTTGGGTCTCAGCTTCCTAGCAACCAGAAGAAAAAGGAACTCCTGATTTACATGTTTCTTATATTGAAAGGGAGAGCAAGACTTTCTAATTCCTAAAAAAGTATATTTTCTGGTCTTAATTCTAAATATAATCTCTCATGTGGGCAACTAATTAGTGACATAATTTACAAACTCAACAAGAATTACTGTAAATTCAGAAATGAATGAATTTTATCTGCTGAGTGTTTTTGTTTATTTTGTTTTGCACTTAGGAGAGGCTAAATAAATATAGTTCAAGTTTAAGTGATCCACCTTAATCCAAACTCAGAGCAGTGGCGAGATAACATGTCTTCAAATATAATTTTGCTCCACTGAAAATAGGATAAGAGTTGAACAGTGTATAATTAAGAATATATAACCTTTAGTTAGAGCCTGAAGTCTGTTATTTTCACATTTATTTCATATTCATTTATTAGGTTAAAGCTCCTTGAGGGTAAAGGTCTATTTTCCAGTTCCTTTGTATCTTTTAATGAGGAATGGTCACAGTAGACTTTCAGCTGGTATTAAAAATATACTGATGGCCCGACTGGCCTGGCTCAGCGGTTGAGCATCAACCTATGACACAGGAGATTGTGGTTCAATTCCCAGTCAAGGCACATGCCCAAGTTGTGGGCTCGATCCCCAATGACTCTCCTTCATCATTGATGTTTCTATCTCTCTCTCTCTCTCCCTTCCTTGCTCTCTGAAAATCAACTAAAAAAAAAAAAAATACACACACACACACACATTGATGAAACAGAAAAACAAACCTTGTCGCTACTGGTTTTGTTCTTTTGGTGAAGGTTTTTTTTTTTTTCTTTTTTCATTTTTACCTTGTAACAGTCTCCACCAGGAATGATTTCCTGAATGTAAACAAAGGAGCCTTCATTCTAGTAATTCCTCCCAGGATCTTTAGACCAAGAGCAGTGGTCTCAAAGTTAAGATACCCCTGTTTGAATTCCATTTCCACTGCCCCGAAGCCACATGACTTTGAGGAGCCACTCAACTCCTCTGTTGCCCAGTAGAAGGACAAGATCATTCATAAAATGACCTGTAATGGTTATTTTTGGCTCTAAAAATAAAAAAAAAAGTTCTATTGTGGGTTTATTAAACTACAAGTCCCCCAGTTTTTTTGGTTTTTTTTTGAGGGGAGGATTTTCTTTTTTAATTTCTTTTTAAAACCTCTAAGACCAGTCTGGTCCATGAATGGAATGGGGTAGCCTATAGTCAGGTCATTTGGGAGGAATTTGAGGGGAGAAAAAAGAGTACTCCTTTAGTGCAATTTTACAATAAGATCATCTCAAGAGAGGAGGAGGGCAGGATGGTGCTGGTACCCAATAAATAATCTGTGTGGATTCGGTGATTGACAAACTAGAAATACCTACTATTTATAGGTTCACTGGAACAGATATTACAGATGTAAATATTGCTTGTTGTAAAGTTAGACCTATAGATTCAGAATTATATTTGAGACAAAAAGTAACAGTGTTTAGAAACTGTTAATTTGAACACTTTATCACATTAGAGATTCTTCAGGAGAGCATTAACTATTTATATAATCCTACCATTGTTTAAGAACACTGGCAAAAAGCAGAAATAAATCTCTTCCCTGGGCTAGACTTTACTTAATTGATCTTTTTTAAATGACATTAAAGTTTCAGGAAATCAAGATATAAAAGATCAAAGGGTCCTTTTACTATCTCCTTTATTGTGTACCCAAAGGCAATTCTCCAGCTACTAGTGCATTTTTTCCTTTCAGGAATCTAAACAGTTCAGGAATGCTGCTCATTTGTTTTGGGGGTGGACCAATAGCATCTGTGTGTAACACACAGCCCAATCCTGTGGGAAATACCAGAGTGCTTCAAAGGAGTCCTAGATGTCTTGAAACATGAGCTCTTCATCACTGTTCTCAGAAGTTTCCCTAGACTATCTGACTCCCTTCTGCCTGCTACATTCATGCACTCATCCACCAGACATTTTACTCGGTGCAGTCATAGGCGGGCACTATGCTAAATGCTTGTGCTATTATGCTAAACAATCCAAGATCCCTGCTTTTACAGTATTTACTTTCTAGTGTTGGGAGAAAAACAATAAAAAAGGAAACAGCAAAATGAACTAACTTTCAGATACCAAAAGATAATATAATCCAATCTGACTGGACAGAGGAGTGCTAATTTAGATTGGGTAGTAGTGTCTCAGCCAAGATCCACATAATAGGCCAGCCAGGAGAAAAACTGAGAGACCAAGTGCTCCAGGCAGAGAAAAGGCCTCAAGGCAGCAAAATAAGTGTGGGGTGTTTACAGCACAGAAAGAAGTGTGGCTGGAGCACAGTGAATGCAGACAGATCGGAGATAAAGTTGGAGAAGTAGGCAGGGTCTACATTAACCGGTCTCATGGGTAGTGGAAAGGAGTTTGGATTTTTGCTTGACCTCATCTCATACAACCTGACTCTTCTCAGGGAACCTGAATTGCCTTTTGCCTTATCTCTTACCTTTAACCTTTGCTAATTCCAAACAGGGTGATTGTGCTTTAGCCTTGCATTATGTCAGAATGCCAGTCAGTTCATTTGGGATATAACATGTATATTGGGGTCAGCACAACATGAAAATGCAAGCCCCTGTTAAAAAAAAAAAAGAATTCAAGATCGCAACAGCAGAGTATTAAACCAAGTACAGGGCCCAACTAAGCTCAGGGCCCTTTTAAAAGTAGGGCCTTGAGCAACTACACAGGTCACAGACCCAGGAACCTCACCCGGATCTTGATAAATGTTACTTGGAAAAAAAATAAATGCCTTTTACTGATGAATGACTTCTGTTTTCATTTTATCTTATCTATCAATCATATAAACTTATCTAAAACCTTCTCAACGGAGTAGCCCCTGAAGCATGTGGCTTAAAGGAGGGTGCCAGGGATAAGAAGCTAGGACACCCAGACTGGCCGAGGCAACCTCACGTCATTAGTATGAACTAATCTAACTGGAAAACAGCGATTATTCAGCCTAGTCTCAAGCAAACTAGAATTCACTGTTCTTACCATTCATTCAAATGCATTACTCTTCCTCTTTCAGGTACAAGGAAAATCTTGTAATATATAGCTACCAAATAAGCAGCTGCTTGTAATGCTAGATTAACTGTTAGGTATTTCACATTGCCAAATGGACCCAGCAACTTTATTAGACAGACAGACAGTTACGAAATAAGCTCAGTGACTAACATACTAAGATTTAAGTTGCAATTTCCTTAATTTATATTATCCATTAAAAATGCCAAAAAATTAGAGACCAAAATTTAAACATAACACATCTTTATAATCCTTCAAGTCTTCATAAAGTCTGAACACCAATAATCAGATAAGAAAATACTGTGTGACTATCAAAATTTTTTTCCTTTTCCAACTTCACTAATTCTCTCACTTCCATCCCCAAAATGATTTGTATAAAAAATAAACTATTTTACCTACTATGTAAAGTTAGGCACGATCATAGCTAACTAGAAAGGGTTTACAAGGACTAATTATTTATGGCCGAAGAATGACATTACGAATTAAAGGTGCCAAGTCTGAAATCTCAGTCCAGCCCCTGATATTTTAAGTTCGTAATCAACATCTCTACCTGCACAAGGTTGTACTAGCCTTGCCCTGAGCTGCTCCCATTCCATTCAAGGCAGAATCCATTATTTAGCATTGGTTATCATAATGATTTATGCATTATCAAGAGCAGACTCAGATCAAAAGAATTGCAGCCAACATCACTTTATTGCTGTCAAGATTATAGTACCTTGGAAAGGAACAGTTTCATGTGCAATTACGAAACAAAATAAAATGGAATCCAAGATAAAGACACTATGACTGACATTTATATGTACTGCTACCTGTTGCTACACGAAAAGGTTGCCTAGAGAGAATGTTGGAGGGAATGTACTCTTGCTTTCAGTGACATTAACATTTGCACAGGGTTTGAGTCTATGCTGTAAGAAATTTAAAATACGACATCTTGTCCTGAAAGAGCTGACAATCCCTAAATAACTAAGGGAGATAGAGATGAAAAAGCTTTTCAAACATTCTCATGAAACAATACAAATAAGTTTGTAGAATCATAGAATCTTGAGATTTTTGTGCCAGAGCAGACAAGAGTCAGAAGGTGCTTGGATTTTATTGGCTTTACAATTTTCTGGCCTTGTCACCACAAGTTAATCAATCACTCACTCAAGGTGACCATCAACACTCACCTGGACTACTGCAATTGCCTACTTCCATTTCTGCCCTTCTCCCTTTAATCCATTCTCTATAGCATAAACAATAAAAATGTGAATCAGATCCTATCACTTGTATACTTCCTAATAATTTTAGACTAAAATCCAAACCCTTGGACATGGCTTAAAGGCTCTGTATTATTTGGCCCCTGTATGCCTGCTTGGCCCTCGCTTCCTAACCCTTTCCTTCCTGCTCTCCATGCTGGGAACACGTACTTGCTCTTCAATGGTAGGTAGCTCTTTCTTACCTCTGGGCCTTTGCATGGCTTGGAATTGTCATTGTACAGAGAGCGCTCATCATCATAAACTGGGACCAGGCTCAAACGTCAGCTTTTCAGTAAGACTTAACTCTTCCTCCTCATCATATAAAATCACACTGTTATCTAGGAATGGCGGCGGGAGAGCTCCAGCTACCTCGGCCACGAGACCCAACCTGGCCTGTGGCCGCCTGTGGCTTGAGATCGCCATCGGCCTCCCCGAGAGTGACCGGGGCCGCCGCGACCACCAGCCGTGCTAACCGCAGACTAACTGCCATCAAGGTGCCCAAGGAGGCAGCATGAGCGAGGCGGGCGAGGCCCCCACCGCCCCCACCACCTCCAGCGGAGGCGGCCGCCGTGATCCCCTGGGACCCCGAGCCCAGGAGCCCGGTGGGCCGTGGTGCGCCCCAGGCCGAGGCCCCGGCGACCGCAGCCCTCCCCGCAGGAAACCCCTGTGGCCCCGCGGGCCCTGCCTCTTCAGCCCAGCAGGCACTGAAGACGCGGAGAAGAAACTTCTCGCCACCAAAATCCTTGGCATGGTCAAGTGGTTCAACGTCAGAAATGGGTATGGATTTATCCATCGACATGATACCAAAGAGGATGTATTTATACATCGCACGGCCATCCAGCGGGATAAGCCCTGGGGAGGGGCGCGCAGCGTGGGTTGCGGACACGCGGGGCTCGAGGCGGTGGAGGGAGGGGAGGGTGCAGAAGCGCCCGCGTGGCCGGCGCAGGCGGGTATGGGCGCGGGGGCACCGCCACGCCGCAGCCCGGCGCCAGCCCCGGTGTGGCTACTACGGCAGACGCCCGGACCTTCCCCAGGGCTGCCGACGCTGCAACGATGAAGAACGGAATCCCAGAGGGCGCACGGCCTCAGGGGCCGGCCCATCCAAATCCAGCTTGTCTGAGCGGTCCCGTCGGGACCTTCCCGCCCACGACCGGCCCAGCTGCGGGGCAGGCTTTAGAGAACCCACAAGGGGCCTGTGGTCCAAACCGGCCATCCGTCCGCCGTGGACACCAGCGCCCCCACAGTACCGGCAACAGAGTGCGAGACGAATAACCAAGAGGCAGACACTGGGATGTTTACGATGATTCTTTATAAAACAAATTAACGTAAAAAGAGAATGTCAGCCAGTCTTTCCAGCAATTTTCCCAGGAATGCCTGCATAGAAGAGAGCAACGTGCCCAGTTTCAGCAACCACTGTGTGTGTGTGTGTGTGTGTGTGTATATTTTTTTTTTCTTCTGGTTTTTACTGTTTTGGTAATATGAATTGAATGAAGAAATATTAATACCACATGGGGAGAACCCCAACCAAAGAAATCTGAAATACATAGTAAATGTCGTATCCTCCCCCCTTTTCTGTTCATTTTGGATGCTGGCGCTAAACTTCCAAGTGTTGTGATTTAAGAAGAAATTGTATGCCCTTCTCATTTATTTCTAGGATGAGGAGAGGGTAACATTTTTGCTTTCTTATGTGGCTCTCTCTTTGAAAGCGTGCAGCATGAAGTTCCGCAAAAATAAGTTTTTTGCCCTTGAAAGAAACAAAAGAAAATAAAACCACACTATCATCTTATTCCATTGCCTTCCCTGCCCAGGTGGTTGTGTGAAATTCCCTTATTTATGTACCTGTTACTGGATGATCTACGGAGCGGTCAGAAGAAAACACTCTCCCTAACAGAAGTGACCTTGTTTGACTTTCTGTTGTAGCCCCAGGAGGCCGAACGGGGTCTGGCCCAGTAAGCGTGGGATAAATAAACGTCGAATGACTGAAAACCATGCCGCTTCTCAGGCAGCTCCGGCCATTAGAAAGCCTAACATTTACTAACTTTCACTACGCCTTTAGCGGGCACTGCGAAAACCACTTCACGGGCATCATCTCATTACTACGATTCCCATTTGACAAACGAGGCCGCGGGAGTCTTAGGGCCAACACCTGGCCGACGGACACAAGGCCACAGTGAAGAGCCGAGTGCGAATCCAGCCCTGACCTGAGTCTGAGCTCTTACCCGCTGCTTTGCAGTTCCTAGAAAGCCGCCTCCTTCCCTTTCGGTGACATGGGCTACGCCGCCTGTCCCCCCCCAGATCCTAGTCTGCCCTGTGGCGTGAGGGAAGGAAGCTCCGACATCCCCGACACGTCTCCTATCTCAGAGCAACATCCCCGGGTCCTCCGGCCCTCCCTTAACCGATCCCGGTCACTCTCCTCTACACAGACTTCAGCCGGGCGGCGCCTGCCCCGCTCCACAAGTGGTGACTTCACGGGGCCGGTCGTCACGGGCCACCCGGGCAGTGGGCCGAGAAAACGCGCGCGAGTGTTCGAGGGCGCTGGGCTTCGTGGTCACCGGAAGGCTTCCTAGGACGCGGGGTTCGTGAGCCCAGGTGCGGGGAGGCGAGCACAGGCGGGAGGCCCGGAGTCCTCCGGGTAGAAGGACCGCGCGGGACAGCGGGCGCGGAGGGCCGCTCGGCCGAGACAAAGGCTGATGGAGTTTAGGACCGTCAGGGACACAACCCCGAGGGCTGACGGGGCGCACGCGGAGAGGAATGGAGGCGCTTTCCTCAAAGTTAGTTAGGCAGGTTAGGTGCGGGAGGAAAGCAACGTGGGAGGCGAGAGAAATAAAACAAAACGCGAACTTACCCGTAACCTGGCAACCCGGCCGCCGTAGCTCGACTACAGGCCGAGAATCCTGAAGAGCCCGGTGGCCAGGGCGGCGACGGGCTCACCTCGGCTATCGCGAGACCGAGCAAGCCTCGCGAGATCTCATCTCGTGCGTGAGAGGCGTGCGTGCTTTCGGGGCGCTATGGGAGGGCTCTGGCGTCCGGGATGGAGGTGCGCCGCTTTTTGTGGCTGGCGCTGGAGTCCCCTTGCGCCGCCGACCAGCGTTGTGGAGAGGGTCGGGCTGTGTCTCGGGCCAGGGAGGAGCGGGACTGGAGGTGCTGAGAAGGGGCTGAGGCGGCTCGGAACATGGAGGCGCCCGAGCCTGGCCCGAGACCTCGCGTTGCAGCCGCCGCGGCGGCGGAAGAGCACGAATCCTTACGTGCGCGCGCAGCAGGAGGAATGGCGGCGGCGGAACAAGACCGTCCTCACGTACGTGGCCGCGGCCGCCGTGGGCATGCTGGGGGCGTCCTACGCCGCCGTGCCTCTGTATCGGCTCTACTGCCAGGTAGGGGCCGGCGCTGCCCCGGGAAGGGTCTTCCGAGATTCTTGTCCAGAGAGGAAACGGGCTCGGAAAGGTGACTCGTCCAGGGTCACCGGGGAACCTAGCGGCAAAGCTGCAGGCAGAACCCAGCCCGCTCTGGAGACCGTGCTCGTGCCAGCCACACTGCAGAGTGAAATTCCTTGATCGCTCAGCTCACCCGAAAGGTCCGCAGCCTACACTCCGGAACCGGCAGTCTGCCTTACCCTCCAGCGGCTCACACACGTGCCCGCTTTTAAAATGTAGTTTATATATTAATACATTAGTTCTGTGAGCCACATGGTTTATGTGCGAACGTTAACCCTGGAAATGGGAGTATGCGTGTAATTGGTGCTTACGCTGGGAGTAGCTTTTTATCCATAAAAAGAGGCAAGAATTATGCCTTTGAGGACCCCCCAGCCCCCATTAGTATCTAACTTTAGTGTGCTTGCCCTGGGCTCCCTTTTAGGTCAGACACTGGGTCGTTCTCAAAAGCGCGGTCCTAGGGACCAGCAGCATCCACAGCACCTGGGAACTTGAGTGCAAATTCTTAAAGCTCTTGGAACGACTGAATCAGGAACTCCAGGGGCAGGGCCCCACAATCTGTGTTTTTAATAAACCCAGTGGCTGATTTTGATGCAAACTAATGTTTTGAGAACCACTGGCAAAGGCAGACTTCACCTATTTCATATGTATTCTCCTTAGTTCTTAAGTAGTAATTTGCTGCTTTGGCTGGGCATTAGGATGACCACTGGAGCTTCTTGAGTAAACATGCCAGGGCTCTCCTATCCCCAGGGATTCTGATTAGGAGGTCTGGGAAGGGGCCAGGGATTTGTTTTAAAAACGTGCCACCAGTGAGAGCTATATATTGGGTTCATCAGTATGTGAGAGTGGTTCCCAAACTTCTTTGTACGGGGGATTCACCTGGTGAGTTTTTTTAAAATCCTGACATCCAGGTCACATCCCCAAACAGTTAAATTGGAATGTCTTGGAGTGGGAGGCAGGCATTAGTAATATTTTAAGGATTCCACTGTTAATGCCTGGCTTACCTCCCCAGAGTGTACAGAGATTACCTTGCCTTTAATTTTTATGATGACTGAAGCACAAATCAGAAGGACTTTTCAGTCTCCTAATACCAGCATTTATGTGGGAAAGTGCATTTGCTTGATTTGTGGGGGATGAGTGTAGAATGTGAGTTCTCATCAGAGGCCAGCCTGGAGGAAGCATGAATCCCAACACTATGAGTTGGTGAAATCAGTGGAACTGAATCCAAAACAGCACGTATGAGTCTCCACAAACCATATGGGGAGGGCAGAGTTTGATCGTATTCCTCAGGGAATATTAGCAATGTCCAAAGACAGTTCTGGTTGTCACAACCTGGCAAGAGGGTGCTACAGGTATCTGGTGGGTAGAGGTTAGGGATGCTGTTAAATATCTAACAATGAACAGGACAGATACACCTCACCATCACTACCACCACCACCAAAACAAAAAATTATCCAATCCAAAAAGTCATTCATCCCAAGGTTGAGAAATCCTGCCCCAAACTGAAGTGAATGACAATATTTTGTGCACGTGTGTGCAAGCACAGGTCAGAAAAGTAAAGAAGTAATTTGTGATCCTAAATTTAAATCACAGTTGAATGTTAAATGACATTTCCAAAAGAGTCTCACTTTTGGAATCAAAACTTTAGAGGCAAAAATAAGGGATTATGTAAACCACTTAATACGGTGACCTCATTTTATGAGTCTGCAAAGTATGCCCAAAGAAAGTAAGATTTAGTTAGTTCTTGGAGCCAGTTAGTTGCAGAACTAGACTAGATACCAGGACAGTTTCTTTTCAGTGCCCTTTTTAATTTCTCTAATCATCAAGCTTACAGATTTAAAGAATCTGTATTCAACGACTGCTTGTCAGAAAGAGTTCATTAAGGAATCTATATTCAAGTGACTCAGATTCTTCAGGAAAAGGAGTTATAGCTTAAAACTTAAGTATTATAGCCTTCTTGGGTAGAAGAATATACTTATCTATTACACAAGGATAAGGGCTTGCCTTCTGATGCATCTTTTAGGGTTATAGTGTAATTGAAGGATGTCTCATGGCGGTGAAGTGAAGCTGGCTGACCTGTGTAAAAAGTGGAAGCTAGTAATACTACGTTTTGCTGGGAGTCTTCCCCTAACCTCAGATTTGCTATTTTTTCCTAGTATAGCAACAGATTAATTACCCAGATGCCAGAATTCTGGCAACCTCAAGTATCAGAAGGATGACGACCCCGGAAAAAAGAATATTGTTTTAAGCATCTCTGATGATAAAGGAAATAATGGCGATGAAGACAGGGAAGAAGTATCATACACAGATTATTCCGATGCTTTATGATTAGTTGATTCAGTAGCCGAAGGGGTCAAGTTCTCTGATGGATATCTGTAAAAGCTGTACTGTACCAAAGTTATAGGAAATTACAAAAACACCAATGTGGAAAAATACTTAAGATGCTTGAGAAAAGCAGACTACAGAAGAGAAGCTAAAATTAATCTGTGCTATAAAACTTATAATATGAAAAAGGACCAGACAGAAATGTGGAAAATGGATTGAAGTAGTTTTACTAAAATGACAGGATTGTGTGTAAATTTTATTTCTATTAATAATAGTTGATAGGGAATACTACCAATAAAGGAAAGTATGTTTAATGCAAAGCTATTCTGAGCTGTATTATCAGTGGAGAGTCTGCTCTCATCCAAATGACATAACTAAGTGATTACTGAAAAAATATGACTTTAACCTTGAAACACCCAAAGTGGTTAAACCATTGACACATTCATAAGAAACAGTGAGAGTATAGACTTGGTTCCTATTGAATTATTAATTTTTTTAAAACTATGATTTTATCCAATGAATAGGTCATCCAGCATCTAAAAGTAATATGTAACATTGTGCTTTATTTTTCTAGACTACTGGACTTGGAGGATCAGTAGCAGCAGGTCATGGATCAGACCAGGTTGAAAACATGGTGCCCGTGAAGGACCGCATCATTAAAGTCACCTTCAATGCAGATGTGCATGCAAGTCTCCAGTGGAACTTCAGACCTCAGCAAACAGAAATATATGTAAGTGATTAAAGCGCTTATTAAAAGATTGCTTTTTTTTCAGTGTAAAAATTCCTTTTTTCACTTAAAATTGTTTCACAACCTAGGAAATACTCATTTAAATTTAATTTCAAAATGTTGACTGATTCCATTACTGTAATTCTTTCATTTCCACAAATTACGTTTTGACAATGCTCTATAGAATATACTTTAACTTTTAAGTTACATGGTACTACAGTAAAAGTCAGTTTGGAACAATGGGAAGTGATGTGTTTTTATTAGAATCATGTTAAGAGTTCACTAAGAAGTTCTCTGGTCTATACTAATCTTGAGAATAGGAGCTGTCCTGTAATATAGTTGACTTTTCCTCAAGTGTAAACGATTGGATAAGAAAAATGTTGAAAATCATCCCTTAAAGTGAAAAGTAGAATTTACTAATTTACATCAAAAGTATCCCTGTTCCTTAAAAAATAAATTTTGAGGATCTTTGAAGTAGCCATACTAGTCATGTTCTGCTTCAGAAAGACTGTACCTTGAAGGTTTCCTAAAATCTTGACTAAGTGGAATCCAGGAGGACTTACTGAAATTCTCTCTTGAATTGATGAATAGCCAGAAAAGCTTGATTATAACTCTTACTGGAAAAACCCTTATTAGTGCTCTCCCAGGTTGTAAACATGACTGAATCGCTTTAATGATTGAGGGTTTTGTAGGTGATAATTTTGAACATTAGTTCCAGTCACGTAGTAGTATATAAGGTATCAGTGGCTAAATTGTTACATGTGACAGAAATTGATTTTTTTTTAAGCCTTGCAACTTATCTGTTCTCTCAAATTATTAGTGCTTTTTGGTTAAATAAAAGTTGTATTCAGTCAGTTTTACTCTGGTTATGAGTTAAATTTACTCTGTGAGCCAAGGGTAAGGTTGGTAACCTTTTAAAAAGAATTTTTAGTAAATCATGATGATATTTAGGAATAAGTGAAGAAGTTAGGCTTGAGCTGTAATGTCCTTGAACACATTTTAAATTAATTTGCAGATTATTGCTTGGTGACTTCAGATATGTGAGAGGACAATCCATAACTAAGTATGCAATAGAGCATTGGTTCTTCTCTGTTATATAAGTAAAATTTGAAAATCAGATGTTCATGGGTAGTATTCACTGTTTTGCTAACTTTTAGCATTAGTTTAGATTAGGTATGATGGTCTGGTGGATAGGAAAAATATGACTGATTTAGTAGGAAAAGAAGGAGCTGTGTGAGATTTAAGGTATTGATCATGTATATATTTCTTTAAAAAAACAGGTAGTGCCTGGAGAGACTGCACTGGCATTTTATAAAGCTAAGAATCCTACTGACAAACCAGTAATCGGAATTTCTACATACAATGTCGTACCATTTGAAGCTGGACAGTATTTCAATAAAATACAGGTACAACTAAATGCAAACTATAGAATACAATAAAAGTACAAAAAACTGTTTAGTACTAAATTTACTGCAGTGTTTTAGTAGGTACTGATTTCTGAAAACTCATTTCTTCTAAACTTCAAACTGTTTTTCTTTTTCATTGCTTATAACAGCTTTGTGGAGGTTTAGAGCCAAACCAAATGGAAATCTGCTTTTAAGATTAGAATTTGTTGATTCTCAATCCTTAAAGCAGAACTCAATCTGAGATGAAAAGATGCTGTTACCCTATCACAGAATTTAAAGATTATGTTTAGAACTTAAAGATTATGTTTAACAGTGTGCTTATTAAAGCCAAGAAGTGCACCATTAGTATCTATGTAATACAATAGAAATATTAATAAGTAAATGCCTTTTTATAACTTCTAGTGCTTCTGTTTTGAAGAACAAAGGCTTAATCCACAAGAGGAAGTAGATATGCCAGTGTTTTTCTACATTGATCCTGAATTTGCTGAAGATCCAAGAATGGCGAATGTTGATCTCATCACTCTTTCTTATACTTTTTTTGAAGCAAAGGAGGGGCACAAGTTGCCAATTCCAGGCTATAATTGAAGTCAGCAACTAAGTCCTGCTTCGAATTTGTGATTTTTGAAAAATCATGTATCTTGTCTTCTCAGAAGAGACACATTCTACAATAATGTATTCTATTCTGTTTTATGCCTTTTATTTTAAATATGTACTGATGTCCCCCCCCCCTCCAACTAATTTACCCTACTTAAAATTGAGAGAACAGGTTCAGCTTTTTAGCATTAGGAATCCACGTGCCTGTTTAGAATGTATGACTGTTCAAAACCAAACTTTGCTAAGTATTATAAGAAACTGCTTTGTTTCTTAAACATGTAGGCATGGCCCCCTTCCAAATATTAGCACTACATACTTGTAGCAATAATTTTTTTTAAATGCCGTGTTGTCTTAGGTTCTAGGTCAGAACTTCTGGCTGTATTTCTAAAACAGTTGGTTACTACTTTTTTCATTGTGTATAGTCACTGTTTTAAAAGCTCAAGATGGAAGAGGAATCACTAAGCCCTGTTTGAAATTACTTTGAAATTTTGGTATCTTGAAATGAAATGCAAGTATCTACCAGGCTGCTAGTATTTCTTGTGATAGTTCCAAGTCCCTGAAATGTTAAAATGTAAGTGTGGGAAATGTGCAGATTACTGACATTAGAAGTTCTGTAATGAGCAACTCTATAAAAAAGATGTATTAAATTGTTTTAATAGTAATTTAATTGTCATTGTTATTTATGACATAAATGAATGCATAATTTATTTTTACTGTTTTCCAGTAGTCTTTGTTCCAAATGAAAGTATTAAATTGCATCAAAAAGAAAATAAAGAGAACATTTAGTATTATAAAGAATCATATTTAAAGGCAACTCGATGTAGTGTCCTGTGACCTCTTCAGGGTACCTGAAATATAAACTACAATATTAAGGTTTTTACAGCTCATAATTCTAAACATTATTATTTTAAATATGTTTTTATTGATTTTAGAAAGAGGGAGAGGGATAGAGAGAAACATCGATGTGAGAAACATCGATTGGTTGCCTCCTGCACACCCCCTACTGGGGATTGAGCCTGCAACCTAGGCATGTGCCCTGACCCATTGAGAATCCAATGGGTAACCTCTTGGTTCCTGGGTCAGTGCTCAACCACTGAGCAACACCAGCCGGGCAAGACTATTATTTATAAAGAAGTGCAAATTAACTTTTATATTCGGCTTTAGTTAAATGAAGGCACTCGCTATTTTTCCTGAATAATATAGTTTCTCACATTTCGTGCTTAACATCTATTCAGAATGATTTTGTAATAAAATAATACTTATCTACGCTCATCACAGCTGTGATGATTTCTAAATGTAGGAAAGCCTGTGAAACATAAGATGCTCCAATTAACCAGTTGGCTTCAGTACAATGAATTTTTCTTCTGTTGAAGATTTAAGTGAACATATGTTAAAACCAAGTTTTTTTGAGATAAAGCTTGCACTGTTACTCTTCTGTACTATTGCAGAGGAGAAATGTTCCACCATGGTTTTGATGTGCTGGTAGGTCTTGTCTTCTGGGCCTCAAAGCTGGACAGGGTCTACCTTTTAGAGAGTAGTTACCCCTAATGCAGCTAGTGAGCTGGTCCTTCACTCTCACCTAGAATAAACAGAAGAGAGTCAACCGTCCCCATCCTTCCCTTCCCCCATTCCTATATAACTCGAGAGCCACATACTAGTAGAGGAAAGGCGGGAATGTACTATTTCCATTGGGGGTGGGTTAGGCGAGGGGAACAGGTTAATAGGTTGTTAGTGGCCATGCATTCATTCATAAATAACGGGGTGACTAGTACAGCAAAAAAATAATCAGGACCTATCTGGACTAACAATAAATGGCTTCTAATAGTCCGTTAACAGGTATTAATTGCACATAAAAGGCAAATGTCTGATTCCAGTGCTAAAAAGTTTTTATTGGTCATCTGTTTTTGTTAGCATTGATATTTCTGTACATAAACCAATTCCTGCTTCCCAAGATTTACTGTTTTTAGTTAACAAGGTCACAAAGAATGTATTTCATTAGTGAACAAACAGTTCACTAGACTCGAGTGATTTGGAGGAAACTATATAATAATATTTCACTCAAAGTGTCAGAGACTCAGCTAGCTCTTAAAAACTGTAAATACTAACTAGGGAAAGTGATAACTACACTGAAATCATGCAGAATGGAGAATGAAGGTTGGATAAGTCAAAGTCTTTACCTCAAGAGTCACTGACTTTGAGTGCCCTTGCGGTGATGAACATCAATTTCTTCATAAATAGCTCTGAAACAAACAAGCCATCGTGGCAAAAGGGTTATACATCACTTTCAAAGTACTATTTTGGCTTTTATCCTTAACTAAAACTCGGGTGCCCTTAGCTGTTCCGTATAAGAGAATAAAACCAAAATCTCTGCCTTGAATCTTACATTGTAGCTTTCGCAGATCCCAGTGGTGGAATGCCTATGCATCTTAAAAATGTGTATATTATATAATCAATTCATTTTAATTGTGACTTAATGAAAAATATGGCTAAAATCTGGAAAGTTTGCTTTCACTTAAAAAAAAATAGTTCAGCTTTTCCTGATTTTAAGACATTTAAAAAATTTATTGACTTCAGCTTATTTAACCTGTTATTACAGTCCAAACTCATGAGCCACCTTTAGCTTCAATGTCAGCATACCTAGTTTAACCAATCTCTAATTCCTTAAACCACTAATACATTCAGTGACATTTTATAAAACAATCACCTAGGGAAATTTCAAATCCTATTAGGGGAAAATACTTAATGAGCACCTAAACCTATCAAGATTTATCCATTAATTATTCCAAAATAGATCACTACATTGAGGGTTTAAACTAGGGGTCAAAACCTCAGATGCCTCCACATTGCCAGGCAGAGCAAATGAATGGATGCAGGGGGCCAGGTGCAGGGCCTGCCTAATTTAAAGGAGCAGCCACTCCTCAGCCCCAGCCTATGGCTAACGTAAAAATGCAGGCCTAGCATCTAAAAGAATCCAGAGGTCCAGATATTTTTTTGAAATGTCCCAGTGTTGAACTGTTGGCAATTAATTTTTAAATGCATATTTTAAATTCTGCATGGGTCCAACAAAACATAGCTATAGGCAGAGATAGAGCTTGGAGGCTGCCAGTTTCTAAACAATGATTTCCATAAATTTGCTTTCATCATTTTTAACAATCTGGGGTAACCTTCAGTCAGTTGAAGTCTATGAAAGCTCTAATGAGCCTAACATCCCATAAACATGTATATACACTTGACCAGCAGGGTATCATAAAATAATGGTGCTTTAAGGATTTCAAATTAAACAATTTTTACACTGTTTTATTAATCCATTTTAAACAGACCTGTCATGTGTAGTGAAGACTAGAAACAAGTTCTTACAAGTTTTTTGGGGGATTACGAGTGAAAAAACAGCTAAAATATCCCATCAACATGTATGTCATTAATCAGTGACTAGTGGGTGCCCTTCTCAAGCTGGAGAGCCTGACTTTCTGCCAAGGCACGAGGAATCCATTAATGCACCTGATGGTTCCAGTTACTCTTAACATGCAACCCCAGCACTTTTTTTGTCATAAGACCGAGAACGGTAAGACCATTAAGAGCAACAGCTCCCATAAAACCTCATAAGTCATTTTTAATAAGGTCATCAATTTGTGCCAAGATCTAAGCAAAGTGAAATGGATAAGCAAGCCCTGTTAGCTCTGCTATCAAAGGGAACCAAGACAAATAAATTAATCATTTTGTAAATGACTTACTCTGTCGTGACAGCAGGAGCTAAGGGATCAAACTCCATTACCTCGTAGTAATTGGGTGGCTGGAGATCATTTTTTGTCATTGCTTTAGGTAAAAAAAAAAAAATAACAGTAAACACACATCGTGCTTTTTGAGGGAATATGCATGATTAGTATTCTCTCTGTGATTTACACTTCAAACATAAGATCCTAGCAAACACTAAAAACCGGAAACAAATACACTGGTGTTCTAATATTATTCCCATGTGCAACAAATCTATATAACAAAAAGATTTCCAACTTCAAATAAAGGTTCATTTACGCTCTGTGTTCAAAATACAATATTCAGCACAACCCAAGCATTTTTACAATTTCCTAATGTCAGTCATAATGGTATTTGCCCTGAATTTACTTCATGGAACTTAAAAATGCCAAGTAAACTCTAATTTTTCCTCTATATGTTTATTTTCAATGACCAACAAATCTCTGGCAGACTTATATAGTCACAGTTTTCCCTTATTTGAGGCGAATAATAGGGTCCCGAGTACCTGGGTGGTTGCCGGGCAAGGCTGGCAGGCTCTGGGTTGACGGTGTGGCTGGCATAGTGTGTAGACTCACGGGCTGTAGTAATACTGAAGTGGAATAGTCCGAAAACTGAAGAAAGCAGAGTGCATATTCAAATAAACATTTTATAATAAGTTTTCCTTTTTTCATTACTTAGATTCCTAGGCTTCCAAGGGGCACTATTCTAAGAAGAGTATACTCTCAACTGGACAAGAATTAGTAATTGTGAACTATTACTTTAGTTTTTTAGGTAATAACCACTTGTAAAATGTACTGCTTCTCTGTCTGGCTTCACGCCCATTGCACCTCGTTTCCCATGTAAAAGTAAATAAAACAAACGTGTTGCTTAAAAAAAATAAAAGCAGGAATATATAGCTCAATCTGGATTCTGTTGTTTCACACTAAATATGAAATCTCAGCCTCAAACAGGAAAAGAAATATCTTGACCCTACAGAAAGGCATAAAGTGATGGCATTTAAAAAGGACCAATAGAGATTTAAAGTCTTAACTGGAAATATCTTTCTTGTAATTTTCCTTATTTGTTGCACAAATAGGTCCTGGGCACCTAGATGCCAGGCACTACAAATAAAGCAATAAATAAAACAGGCCAAATCCCTGCCCTCATGGATGGAGGGTGACAAGTGCTCTAAGAGAAAAGCAGGGTAGCAGGGACAAGAAAGGCTGGGGTAGATGAAGTGGGATATTGCTGTGATCACAGTGGCCACTGCAGACGGTAAGTGGAGCCCCGACTCTGAAGTGGGCCTTGTGATAATGTGAGGGGACACACAAGGTCATGTGCTCTGAAGTGGGGAGGCCAGTGTGGTTGGAGTAGAGTACGCCAAGGGAAACAGGGTGAGAGGTGAGGCTGGAGAAGTAATGGAAGGGGTCGGATCAGCATTTCGGGCTTTTACTGAGTAAAATGGAGTGAAGACAAAAATTATGGGTGGGTTTAGAGCAGATAAGTGACATCATATATTAAAAAAAAAAAAGATTGATCTGGTTTCTGTGCTGAGACTAGATCGTATGGAAGGGGTGGGAGTGGAGTGGTGAGTGAAGGCTGAAGCAGGTCTCCCTTAAGAGACTGCTGTAGAATCTAGCTGGTGGCTTGGACTGGGATGTGGAAGTGGAGGTAGTGAGAGTGGCTGGACAATGGACATATTTTGATGGTAAAAGGTAAAAAGGTAGAGGGTCAAGCACTATTTTCCAAGGTTTTTGACCTGAGCAACTGAAATAGTGGCATGGTTATTAACTGAGGAGGAAAAGACTGCAGGAAGGGCAGGTAGGAAGCCAGAGCTGGGAAGAAAGCAAAGATGTTATGTGGAAGGTGGATGCATGAGTTCTGGGCTTAGGGGAGGGGTATGGGCTGCAGATACCAATGGTAAGTTGTCAGAATTTGAATGGTATGTCAAGATATGAGACCAAAAGTCCACAGAAGAAAGAATGTAGGAGTCTGAAGCCTGAGCCCTGGGGTCTCCAACATTGAAAGGCTGGTATAGGAGGAGGGGCCTGCAAAGGAGAAGAAGAAGTGAGATGAGAGAAGAACCAAAAATGAGTGGTGCTGGAAAGCCACGTGCAAAAAGGAGGAAGTGACTGGTTTTGTCTTGCTGATAAATCGGGTAAGAGGAGGACTGCAAACTGCAGTCCCAGATTGGGTAATACGGAGGTCACTGCTGACCTGGCAAAGAGGGTGGCGTGGTAAGGGTGAGAGCTTGTGAAGTCTGTCAAAGAGGATGGGAGGAAAGAAGTAGGGACAGCTGATGTGAACAACACTAAAAGAATTCTGGTCCTTAGTCGTCTTTCTAACAGAAGGGAGACTCAACTCATTTATCTGAAAAGATTTTCTCTGTCTGACTTATTTCACTTAGCATAATACCTCTAGGGTCATCTGCATGTTTTTGCAAATGCAAAATTTCACTTTTCTTTTTTTTTTAGATTTTGAGAGAGAGAGAAAGGGAGAGGGATAGAGAGATAGAAATATCAATGAGAGAGAAACATCATCGATTGGCTACCTCCTGCACACCCCCTACTAGGGATCAAGCCCGCAAGTGGGGCATGTGCCCTGACAGGGAATCGAACCATAACCTCTTGGTTCCTGGGTTGACAATCACTGTGACACGCTGGCTGGGCAAAAATTTCATTCTTTTTTATGGCTGAGTAATATTCCATTGTATACATGTAAGTCAGACAGAAAAAGATAAATACCATATGATTTCATTTATCTATGGAATCTAACAGACATACAAAACAGAAACACACAGATACAGAGAACATTGTGATGGTTGCCAGATGGAAGGGAGCTTGGGGAGATGGGTGAAAAAGGAGAAGGGATTAAGAAATACAAATTGCCAGCTATATAAACAGTCATGGGATGTAAAGTACAGCATAGGGACTATAGTCAATAATATTGTAATAACTATGTATGGTGTCAGATGAATACTGGACTTAGGGTGATGAGCTTGTAAGTTAAATAAATGTCTTATCACTATGTTGTACACCTGAAACTAATATAATATTGTATGTCACCTGTAATTTAAAAAATTAAAGATTAAAAAGACAATAAGGAAAAGTCCTAACAAGGGCTATATCGATACATTATAGATACAAAGAGACATTGAAAAGAACATCAGAATTAATGACCAGGAGTTCCTTTTAGGCCATGATAATCTGACTAGGTGCACTGCCGGGGAAGGGTTTTCATTACTTACACTCTCATATGTGTGACTTGAGGCGAGGTTGTGACTGGTCCTTTGGGCAAACCTAGGATAGTGTGATAACACAGCATGATTACCCTACAGTGAGAACACAAATGCAAAAAGTAAGATGACTTTCCTGGTCTAAAAACAAAACACAAAATGTACCTTCAGACTGTACAAAAGTCTTAATTTTACAAAACAATTCCAATTGGTTTCAGTGCCCAAAAGATCATGATGCCCAAACACCAAACAGAGTGACAAGAGCACTGTCCCTTGGCAGTGGCAGCCCTGAGACGCTGGAGTTTGCACAGTACACTAGTAAAAACACAGCCTTCGGTCTTTCCATCAGAGTAGCTACCACGCCATCATTTCCTGAAGGGATGAGAAGTGATGCAGAGTAGAGAGGAAGGGAGAGGGGAGGGTTCTGGTTCTGGTTCTGGGTAAGATGGAGTAAACACACTTGGCCTTGTCTCTCCCATTAAATGCAACCAGAAAACCTGGGCAGAATGAATGTATGGGGCAAGTGTTTGAAGACTGAAAAGTAAATAGCTACAGGCTGACTTGGACAGAAGACAAGAATTAAATATCACTGACTCGCTGGGGAACTGACCATTTTTGTCCTCTGGTATTTATTCCCCAACCCGAATGCAATGCAGCCTAAAACCCAACAGTGGGCAGGAAGGACACGCAGAGCTCTAGGAGAAGCCCTCTCATTCTCACTCGAGGAGCAGTGTGCTCAGAGTTGGAAATCCCTCACCCATTTTTCCCCCTCTTCTCTCTGTTCTCACACGCCTAACCCCAGACATTCCCAAGGTAGCTGCAGTGACATCAGGGATTACAGGGAACTGTAGGGGTTTAAAACTCTGAGTGAAGGGAACCTTCCTCTCTAACAGGTAGAACTGTGATCCCGAGAGGATAGGACAAACTTCCTTTGTTTTTTTCCTCTCTGTCCTGCCCTTTGGTCCCATGAGCACAGTGAGGAAAATGCATGGCATAGTAAACCTCCAGTTTCTGACTGGAGAACCAAAAAGGGAGGCAAAGTACCAGGGAAACCACAAAGAGGGACATATTTGAGAGTACAAACTCATAAAGTTGTGAAATCTCTGATCTGTAATTGTGGATCTGTTCCCAGACAGGGTGCCAAAGACAGTGAGACCTAGACACACAGCCTGCTGGACAGACCTTAGACTGACCACTGAATGAAGCATATGTGAGACAGATGTGAATAGCACTGTAAAGGCTTTGAAAACAGCTGCATGGGAACTGCAGCATATAAAAGGCAGATTAAAACTGTGGTATGAACCTACCAAGGTTGTTTGCCTTCTAATATCAAAATACAGACATTCTCAATAGGACTAAAATAAGAGCAAGTATCTCATAACATTAAAAAATATCCAGTAGACAATCCAAACTTACTAGACATTTGAAGAACTGGGAACATTGCAAATTGTGAGGGAAAAGACAAATAGACAGATGCTGATACCATGAGGATACAGATGCTGAAATTATCTGAGGTTTTAAAGCAGCTCTTATACAAATGCTTCACCAAGCAACTGCAAACACTCTTGAAAAAATGGAAATGCAGAAGCCTTAGCGAAGAAACACAAGACATTGTCAAATGGTAATTTTAGAATTGCAAAATACAATAACTGAAATTTAAAAATTACAGAATGAGCTCAACAGCAAAAGGGGATGACAGAGGAAATACTCAGTGAACTTGAACATAGATCAGTAGAAATTATTCAATCTAAAAAACAGAAAGAAAAAAAGAGTGAGGTAATGAACAGAACCCTAGGGATCTATGAGACAATGACAACAGATCTAACATTTATGTCAACGAGAGTCCCAGAAGGACAGCAGAAAGTGTGTAGTGCTGGGAAAATATCTGAAGAAGTAAAGGCTAAAAACTTCACAAATTTGTTGAAAGACATATATGCACAGATTCAGGAAGTCCAGTGGAGTCGGCTGAATGATGGCTCCCAAAAAACACATGTCCTTATTCTAATTCCTGGAACCTGAGAATATTACCGTATTTGGAAAAAAGCGTCTTTATAGATGTATTGAAGCTAAGGATTTTGTGATGACAATATCATCCTGTATTATTCAATTGGGCCTTAAATCCAATGACAAGTGGCTTGAAAGAGAAAAGCAGTGGGAATTTTAGACAGAGGAGAAAGCAATGGAAAGGTGGAGGCAGAAAATGGAGTGATGTGGCAACATGCCAAAGAATGCAGGCCTGAAGGGTGTGTGGCCCTGCTGAATCTGAGACTTCCAGCCTCCAGAACAATGAGAAAAATAAGTTCCTGTGGTTTTAAACCACCCAGTTTGCGGTGTTGTTGTTTTTTAATGGTAGCCACAGGAAACTAATACATTCAGCAAACCCAAAACAAAATAAAGTAAAATCCATGCCCAAAGACATCATAATCAAACTGTTCAAAATTAGAAAAAAAATTCTTGAAGGCACAGTCAGAGAAAACAACATACTATCTACAAAGAACAACAATTTGAATGAATGTAGGTTTCTCATTAGAAACCATTTAGGCCAGAAGGGAGTGGACCAGTGTTTAAAAACTGCTGAAAAAAATGAACTGTTAACCCGGACTTCTATATCCAGTGAAAATATCCTTCAGGAACAAATATGAAATAAAGATATACTCGAATGAAGTAATGCTAAGAGATTTTCGCTGCTGATAGCCCTGCTCGAAAACAATGGCTAAAGGAAATTCTTTAGAGAGAAGGGAAATTATACCAAAGGAAAATAAAAGAGCAAAAGAAATGGTAAGTATTGCGTAAATATAATAGACTATTTGTCTCTTCTTGAGTTCTCTGAAATATATTTGTGGGTTGCAAGCAAAATTTATAATATTGTGTGGTGATAGTTTTTTCCCCAATGTATACAGATGTAATATATATGATAACTATAATTTAAATGGGGGATCTATATGGTGATAAGGTTTCTACATTTCACTTTAAGTGGTCAAATACTGGTTCTAAGTAGACTTAAAAGTTATGTATATTGCAATCCCTAGAGCAACCAGTCCTTGCCCCATATATAAACTATACAAAGTTACAGTACTGACCTATGGAATACTGAAAACATTCAAATAATCCAAAGTATGCAGAAAACAGGAATCAGAGGGGAAAAAGGAACATGCAGAAAACATTACACAATGATAGATAGATCTTACTCTAAACATATAATTACATTAAATGGAAATGGTCTAAGCATACCAATTAAAGACAGAAATTACAAGAATACATAAAAATGCATGACACAACTATATGCTATCTGCAAGAAACTCACTTCAAATGTTTTAATATAGTTAAAAGTACAAAGATGGAACAAGATGTACCACATAAACACCAATCAAAAGAAAGCTAGAGTGGCCATGTTAATATTAAAGTAGACGTCAGGGCAAAGAAAATTACAAGGGACAAAGGGGGGCATCACATGATGATAACAGGGTCAGTTCACCAAGGAGAGAAAACGATCCTAAACGCAGAAGCCCTTAATAACAAAGCTTCAAAACACGTGAAGCAAACACCCATTTTACACAGCCTTTTCAAGAACTACTCCATACTGTGTGATTCTATTTAGAAACCATTCTCAGAAAGACAAGACTATAGTGATAGAGAAGAGATTGATGGTTTGGGAGTAAGAGGTTATGACTATAAAGTAACACCACGAGGGAGTTTTTTGGGGTGATGGAACTATTCTGCGTCCTGACTGTAGTGATGGTCACATGAATCTATACATATGTTAAAATTCATAGAACTGTGTATCTCAAAAAAAAGAGGGGTAGGTGTCAATTTTATAAGGAAAATTAAAAAATAAAATTAAAGGGCAGAAAAAAAAAGAGCAGGCATTCAAATCAGACCGCCTGGAATTTGAACCTTGTTTATGCACTGGTTGGGTAGCCTTGGGTTCATTTGAAAAATGAGAATCATGGAGTGCCTACCTCAGGCCTACTGGGAGCACTAGCAAGAAATTAATGGGCATTTCTTAGCCTGTTGCCTGATAGTAAGTGGGCTCTAAGTATGACCTATGACTTTATCCCGTCATCACTGTTTCCAAAGATCCTTTCTGTTATGACTAATCTCATCACTCATTTGTTTTTTGATGTGATGAACAAATTAAACTGCAAATACGGAGTGGAAAAATCTCAAGCTCAGAAGACATCAGGATGGTTGACTTTGCCTCTACTGCGGAATCAGAATTTCTGGGAGCCAGCAATTGTACTTTTCCATAGCCACCCAAGTGATCTTCATGCACAAGATATATGAGAGTAAAAGCAGCAGCTATTAGCAAGAACAGCTACTTAACAGCTATATGAACTTGGGCAAGTTTTATTCCCTAAGTTTCAACCTTTCAGCCTATAAAATGAGAATAATGGTAACAGCACTGACCCAAGAACTTCTGCAGAGATTAAGTGAAATTAAGAAACAGCAGCAGCTTTGCAAAGCACCTGGCACATAGCAAGTACTCGGTCAATGGTGTGGCCATTACCCTTCAGGATTCTGAACCTCATTTCTCTTACCCTTCCTTTGTCATTGTATTTCCTCTACTTCCTGTTACCACTTTAAAAATAACAGAAAGAGTCAATTTATTGAAGGTTTATTATCTATCTACCAAGGGCTATATTAGGAGGTGCATACAGCATCTCTGAGGATCTTTGTAAGACTCCTAGGAAGTGTGCTTAGAAGAAAATGAAGGCACACACTAGATAAGTATCTTCTCTAAGGTCACAGAGCTAGTGCAGAGAAGCAGGCTGAGATCCTAACTCAGGTCTGAGTCCTGTGTCTCTAGTTCCCCTGCTGTGTCATGCTCTCTGAAGTATGAGGAATCAGAAAGAGGTGGTATTAAGTTCTGGAGTAAAACTGACATACTTACGGGGCTGTGTCTGTATTTTCCAAGCCCAGCAGATCCACCTGTGGATGAACACTGGGCTGCAAGTTGTCCGTGACAACAGGACTTGGAGAGCTGACACCTAGAACACAAAATGGACTTGTTGCTTGGCTTTAACACATTCCGCCAGTAACTTGTTCTGTCGGCTTTTCCACAGGAAAAAGAGAGAGAGATTTCCGTCACCATATAATTAATTATGGAATTTTCCTCAAACAGAAATTAAAAAGCCTTATTTAGGGTAATTGGAAAAAGAGAAATTCCCTGCCATGAAGAGAGGTTGTTGAAAAGGTAACAAATGTTATCGTGCTGGGTTTTCTAAAATCCCAAGCTGATCAGGAATGAAAGGGATTTTATGTGTCTTGCTCTACCAACCTCAAAAGTGAAAATCTATTGTATATACATCTACTCTGACCTTCCTAAACTCTTAACTTCCCATCTTAAGTGAGACACCCCAAAGAGCATAATTATGTCCCGCCCCCTCTGAAAATGCCTGGTAAAAACTAAAGAAAACTCTTGAACGTAACGGACTCCACACATCCCACTGGTCTACATAAGCAAGCAGCCAACACTTCAGAAATGAAGAAAACTATAAGAAAACCACAAATTTGGTGATACCAAGTATTTTCACTCCGAAAAAACCTCCTAACATAGAAAAACAAACTGATTTTAGTTTGGGCAGAACTTCTGGACTTCAGCATTTTTCAACATCCGTATTGTGTCATTTAGCCAACCTTCTTGATAGGATAGTAGGAGATAACAAATAGATAGGTAACCCCAAGCCAAGACTGAATTTTATAAACATCCATTTACATTCAACAAAACCCATGAAAGTAACCACTGCTCTTACTTTATAAGGTAGGAAAGTCTCAGAGGTTAGGTGGCGGAACTGAGATTTCAACTTGGACTCCTCTGATTCAAAAGCCTGTGATTTCTCCTCTACATTTCACCACCATGTGGATAAGGCCTCATAATTCCTGCATTTCTCTACATCAAATATCTCCTTATCTGATGCTGTAATATGGTGAAGAAACCCAAAGACAAGAGTGTGTGGGTTCAGAGTGGGCTTAAGTACTGGCCATGGAATTGAACAACTTCTATGAAGCAGGCCCTGTGACTTCCAGGAGATTCTAAGCCAGTGGCATGAGTTTCAAGGACCTCCTCCCCCAGTCGCATCTCATTCCTGTACCGGGTATGACCCAACCGTTAGCCAAGAAATAATTACATCTCCTGATACAGTTCTGATATTCGAACTGACTTCAGCCCTTCTCTGGTTGCATTTAATCATGAACCCAAGGAGAACTGTTTCGCATTCGACTCTTCTGCTGGTCTGAAAGGCCTGTGCGCTTGCTTACTTAAGTCTGAAAGCTGAGCATTCACGGCGTTGACCTCTTCGGGAGTGGCCCTATGGTTCGGAGTGCTGGGACTTAGGTCAAGAAGATCACAGGATGGCGCAGAAGGTTCACTGGTAATCTGAAAACAAAGCAAACACGAACATAATTTGGAAAAGCTGTGTCAGGCAGTTTATCACTTAGGCTTTCTCCCCAGAAGCTTTCCTTTGGAAAAAGGAAGATCCTATTTGGATGCATCTCAAGGGAGAAGTCTCCATTCCACAGGTGGCATGAGTACCAATCACATCTCACCTTCTACATGGATTCCTGCTTCATTAGAGCATCTTCTTATGACCTCTTATTAACAACTTGATAACATCAAGTTATTGAGGCAAGTACTCTACACCACCAAAACCGCCCCAATCACTAAGGAATGTCTCATCTTTTTCAAGACTTATTTTAACATAAACCTTGCCCCATACTGTACAATTTGTAAACTGTTCAATTGTGTATTTGTTAACATTTCTATTCACTTACATTGGCATCTCCCCTCTGATTATTTTGCTCCAAAATCCTTTGTTGGTTTCGAGTAAACCTGTTTGAATTAGCAAATGTAAAAATTGAAAAGAAAATGGATATTAAAATGCTACAATATTTAACAAATTATTAATATGCAAATATTTAGGAACAAAGACAATCAGCTTCATCACTGCTCAATTCCCAATAAAGTACTTTAATAACTTTTTTCCAGTTTATAGAGGTGATAATGCCTTTAGAGAAAACAGCAAGAAAATGGAAAAGTATTAAAAATAATAATTCCGTCCCCTAGAAATGGTCCTTAACATTATGATGTATTTCCTTCCAATATATTTTTCTGTAAGTTTATCTATTTTAAACTTAGTTGAAATTATACTTTACATAATTCAGTATCCTAATTCAATTATTTTGCAAGCATTTTCCTAGTTATTCAGAAAGACAATTTTTAGTGGCTGCATATTTTACCTTATGAATGTATCACGTATTTAACTATTCTTTTTTTGTTGTTAATCCTCACTGGAGGATATTTTTTCCATTGATTTTGAGAGAGAGTGGAAAGAAGGGAGGGAGGGCAAGGAGAAGGGAGGGGAGAGAGAAACATTGATGTGAGAGTCACACTGATTGGCTGCCTCCCAAACCTGCAACCCAGGTGTATCGTGCCCTTAACCAAAAATCAAACCCACAACAGGGGCTGATGCTCTGACCAATGAGCAACACCAGCCAGGACGGCACTGGCTTCTTGATGCTAGTTAGTTATGTGCTGGGTATGAACACCTTGCACAGGTCAAGCTTTGAGTAACAAATTTCCTTATCCTTATTTGTACAAATATTCCCTGGATGTAATGAGTACAGACTTCTGGAGATGTTGGAATAGTGAATGTATTTTGCACGTGGGATGAATGTGAATCTTTGGAAACCAGAGGACAGACCGTGATAGGCAGAATGATGCCCCCCAAAGATAACCACATCCTAGTTAACAGAACAGTGAATATGTTAGGTGAGATGGCAAGTGGAACGAAGGTTGCTAGAGAGCTGACTTTAATATGGATATTATCCTGGAGATTATACAGATGAGCCCAATGTAATCACAAAGGTCCTTAAATGTGGAAGAGAGAGGGAGAAGAGAAAGCAGAATGATACCATGTGGGAAGGCTCAACATGTTGGCCTCCAAGATGGAAGAAAGGGGTCATGAAGCAAGGAAAGTGGGAAAGTTAAGAAAACAAAGGAGACTCTAGAGTCTCCAAAAAGAAACGTAGCCCCGCCTACACCCTGATGACAGCCCAGTGAGACCCATTTCGGACTCTTACAAAACTGTAAGATAGTAAGTCTATGTTGTTTGAAAGTAAGTGTGTGATCATTTGTTACAGCAGCTATAAGAAACTAATACACCAGATGTAACTTTTCTAGGAATTTCTCTCTGAATCTCAAGACTTAGTGTTTCTGTCTCACCATTGACTGCAGTTGCTTTTGGCACATGCACAGTTCAAAGAGGAAACAGAATGAGCCATTACAGCAAGTAATCCAACCTCCTGATATCTACACCAAATAAACACACATCCTCTTCAGAAGTTGTGTTTTTTTTTTAAATATATCTTTATTGACTTCAGAGAGAGGAAAGGAGAGGGGGAGAGAGAGAGAGAAACATCAATGATGACAGAATCATTGATCGAGCCCACAACCCAGGCATGTGCCCTGACCGGGAATTAAACCCTGATCGCCTAGATCCTAGGTCGACACTCAACTGCTGAGCCACGCCTGGCCGGGCCAGAGGGAGTTTTTAATCATTGGTCTTATGGTTTGTAACAGAATTCTCCAAAATAAAAACCAGAAGGCAGCACTGTACTGGAAACCATGTGGGTTTCCTTAGATATTTTTCCACATACAAAGGTTTATGCCACAGAAAACAAAGGGCAAAGGATTGTGAGTTTGTTCAGAACTAAGAGAACACCGATCACGGGGCTCACAGCCTCAGTCGATGCCTTGTCATCTCTTCCTATAAACGGCTGCTGTCTCTGACAGGCAGTAAATATAGGGTAGTGAAGCAAAGAGCTTAGGTGATAGCTCTTGGTTTTACTCCACTGATTCTCTTGGTTCATTCATGATCCATGGGAAAAAAACCCAGTCCATAAATTAAAAGGCTCAGTGGGGTGTTCACGGGGAGAAGACAAGAAATTAATATTTAATGAGTGTCAATGTGCTAGCACTCTACTAGGTGCTTTTACTTATATACATTATCTCATTTAATTCCCAAAAGAAAACCCTCCAAAGAGGTAGTATTATCCTTTTTAATAAACAGGGGGAAAAACCCTAAGTCTTAGAAAAGTTAAGCAATTTGTCTGAAATCATCAAGATTTGATCTAGGACTGTGCTGCCCCTGCTCCCATTATTTATCAGCTGGTTGGAAATACAGCCAGTGTACAATCACGTGTTCCCAGGAACTCTCAACAGAAACGATGCTGCTAAGGGTGTCTCCAAATGCCACTTGAGGAGGAACATGCAGGCATTTGGTGAGTCAGGACAGAGAACACTGTCCCACCCAAAATGCCAACAGCGCTTGTACTACGAAACAGGCATCTATAAAGGTTGGGGACCTCAGAGGTGCGGAATGTGTATGGTAGGAAGGCCTGGGGATGGGTTTGGAAAGAGATGGGGAGACCTGTCTGGAGCTACGTGTTCAGATGAGGAAAACGCCACAGGTCAATCAGAGCATGATGTAGTTTCCTGGGGCTGGGCCCTGGGTGTGAAAGCCCCCCCAGGTCTGTGGTGCCTCCCCACAGCTTCGCGAACTGTACCTGCTCTTGCTCTGCTCCCTGCTCATCAACGCCCACTCGTCCCGAGGTTCTCAGCTTAAATGGGGCTTCCTCATAGAAGCTTCCTTCCCCCAGCCTGGATTGCGGCCCACTGTGACTCTCACCAAATAGGCCCCCTGTGCTTTTGTTTAACGGCACTTATTTCAGTGTCTCAGTGTGCACATTTATGACTAAAGGTGTTTTCCTGCTCTAAGATTATAGGATTACTATTTTGATGAATGAATAAATGAGGTAGAAACAACATAAATGCCTAATAAGTGAACTGAGAGAGAGACACGGGCCATTTGTTATACAGCTACTAAAAATCGTTTCCCAAAAGCGTTTAAAAACACAGGATGCGCAGTCTTGCTATGCAGTGAATAAAATCAAGGGAGAAACAAAAGCATACTTTCTCTATATGAACATAACTAGAAACAATGTAGAACTAAAATATTAGTGACAAAATTATGAGTATTTAAAATTTTTCCCTTTGTACTTTTCTGAATGAAAATTAAAAAAAAAAAAAGTCTGACTGGCCAGGCGTGGCTCAGCAGTTGAGGGTCGACCTAGGATCTAGGAGATTGCGGTTTGATTCCCGGTCAGGGCACATGCTCGGGTTGTGGGCTCGATCCCCAGTCAGGGGGGGAGGGGGGGAGGGGGCAGCGTGCAGGAGGCAGCCGATCAATGACTTTCTCATCATTGATGTTTCTATCTCTCTCTCTCCCTCTCCTTTCCTCTCTCTGAAATCAATAAAGATATATTTTTTTAAAAAGATCTATGTTCATATAAAAAATTTCCTCTGGCTGCTCTAGTTTCTCCACATAAAATATTTCCCCCTCCTGTCTTCTCCATCTCAAAGTTAAGGTCAACCTCGCTTTTACTGAGGCTCTTTGGTTATGGCATTCATCTATCTGAGAGCCTAGATGTGCACAGCACAGCCAACAGGAGGTGGCTGAAGTCCAGGTCCGGCTCACAGGTTAGGGGTTTACGCAGCCCGAGTGCCCAGCGGTGCTCCTAGCACTGCTCATTCTTGCAAGCCGTGCCACAGGCTCCCGCAAGGCCAGGGCCAAGATCTCTATCTTGGGAGGAAGGCGACCTCGTTCTGAACTTGTTCTTGACCTTCCTGAATGTTCACCTCATAGGCACTCGAATCAGAATGCTAACTGGTGGTGCAACCAGGAGTGGAGGAGGGTTGAAGAGGGTGCCGCGTCTGCTCACCTCTCACATCCAAGGATGGCATTATTCAAATCCTCATTCACTTGAATGAGCTCAATAGTTACGTCTTCATTTTCCACCACCACGAGCAGGTCCATGATCCGCTCCTGCATCTCCCGACACGTCTTATAAAGTTTCTATCAAAGAAAGGAGAGAGATTTCTTCTTCCATGCTCAGGAACGTTCTATAAAGACAACTGGTTCCGCAGTCTGAATACACCTATGATCGTCTCCCTCCACCTTGAGTCACCTACAGGAGATTACCAAGTATTTAACTATGGACAGCTCATCCTTCCTATCAGAAGGCAGTGAGTTATAAATGATTCTATTTTCCTCTAAAAATCAAAACAGGTGTCATAAGGACAAATTAGTGCACTGCGTGTAACCCAGGACTAGAAATTAGAAGCAGAATATGGGAATTCTAGGCAGAGTGCTTATTAGGTGTACTGTTGGGGGGGCAGATCACTGGTTTTCTAAATCTCAATTTTCTCTTATTTTGTTAATCTTCACCTGAGGGTATTTTTTCCACTGATTTTTTTTTTTTTTTTTAGAGAGTAAAATGGAGGAAGGGGGAGGGAGGGAGGAAGAGAGAGAGAAGGGGGAGAGAGAGAGACATAGATGTGAGAGAGACACATCAGTTGATTGCCTCTTGCAACCCAGGTATGCGCTTTTGACCGGGAATCAAACTCGTGACCTTTCAGTCCACAGGCCAACACACTCTAGCCACTGAACCACACTGGCCAGGGCTCAATTTTCTCATTTGATAAATGCAAACTATACTACTTGCCGCATCTGTCTCAAGGGTTGACATGAAAATAAAATGAGGAGGGTGGGGGGGAGTGGAGGAGGGTACAGGGGGATAAACGGTGATGGACGGAGACTTGACTTGGGGTGCCGAACACACAATACAGATGATGTGTTGTGGAATTATGCACCTGGAACCTGTATAATCTTATTGACCAGTATCCCCCCCAATACATTCAATAAAAAGGAAAAAAATAAAAAAATAAAACGAGATGCGCATAACGAAGAACTCTATAGCCATAAAGTACAACATACAATACGAAATGTTATCGTGATTATCAGAGGTAGGGGAACAAAGAAGTTGTTCAAATACATTTATAGCAATGTGATTTTCCTATTAGGTTTTACTTAAATAAACATTTAAAATCTACAGCTCCAGCATCACATTCCAAGATAAACGGATCCAGAATTTTAAAGAGTCATGGATAATACCTTTATTTGGATGACCCAGAATCACGGCCATGAGCCACGACTCCACTCCCCAAACCAGCTGTTGCCTGTAAGCCTCAGAATCACCTACAGCAGACTTACTGATTCATCATCTCTGGGGCTGTGGGTCTGAGAAACTACGTGTTTTTTAAAGGAGCATCCCAAGTGTTTCTTAAATACACTGACATCTGAAAACTGCTGCCTTACAACTTACGTCCTCCTGGGCAAACCCTCACGTAAGCCTTCGGAGCGTAACGCTGATAGTGATATTTCTTCAAACCCACCTTGGCTGGAGTGTGTCCGTGTAAGTCTAGTAACATCGGGCAAAAACACCGGGATGCCTCCCCTTTCAAAACAAAAGCAGCAGAACTTGCTAAGTCACCGTACTGCTACAATATCTGATATTTTTTCCCCTCAAGAAGGACTCGCTGAAAAAAAGACGCTTCACACCACCATTTAGAGTCTCGAACAGTCTATTACTAGGCTCTGACAGGAAATCTCTAAATAAATAAATCAAACCATTACCAGCTGGCATTTAGACTCAGAGGTAAAAGCCACTACTCTCCACAAAATCATAACAAAAATATGTGCAAGATAAAGGGAAGTGAAAAGCGGGGAAGAAAGCAAGACAGACGGATCGATGCTAGACTCTGGGTTTTAAACCTGCAACGTGCAGCTAGAAAATGGTCCTATTTGCTAAATAAATATTTGGCCACCATCAGCTGTGTTAACCGATTTTTTTCTTAAAGGTCCAGGTCTTAAAATATTTTCTGCTTGGTGGGCCCTATGTTCTCTGTCTGCCTTATGACATGAAAGCAGCCATAGACTAAACGTAAACAAATGGTTGTGGTCATATCCTAATAAAACAAAGACAGGTGGCAAGCTGAATTTGGCTCACTCATGGCTCCTGGTATAGAGTGAGAAGAGACTTAGACTCAGTCGGCCTCTCACATAGACATACCTGTGGGATTCAGTTATATTTTAGCTTCAGGGTTTTTGTTTTGGTTTTTTTCATCTTTAAAACAAAGATAACTCCTGGCCAGGCGTGGCTCAGCCGTTGAGCATTGACCTAGGATCCAGGAGACCTTGGCTCGATTCCTAGTCAGGGCACATGCCCGGGTTGTGGGCTCGATCCCCAGTCGGGGGCATGCAGGAGGCAGCCGATCAATGACTCTCTCATCATTGATGTTTCTATCTCTCTCTCTCCCTCTTCCTTCCTCTCTCTGAAATCAATAAAGATATATATATTTTAAAATTTAATTAAAAAAACACACACACACAAAAAGTAACACCAACTATGGAAATGGTGTAGTTGGAATCCCCGGCAGTGTTCAGCATACAGTGGGTAGTCAATAAATGTATTATGATTGTATAAGAAGATATTAATAGAAGCTTAACTAGATAACTAATACCCTCCTGTAATATTCATGCCACTACCCAGGACCCAATATTATACAAAGGAAAGAACTCAGAATAGCTTTTAATACAATTCCATGACGAACGAGAACTTTTCCTTTGTTCTTGCATTCGTGAGCGTACAGAAATTATTCTTGCTCACCTGCAGCCTTGCTAGAGCAATGTCAAGATCAAGGAAACACAATGGCAGTTAGAGGCCTGTGACCCCCCCCCAAATTGTAGAAATTAATTTGAAATGAATTTGCAACCAACATCAATAGCTCCGGTCACATGAAAACCCTCCCTTTGCCCTCTGGAGAGACAGATGGAACAAAAACATGAAAGGAACACCGCATCTCTCGGCAGGGTTGCGGAGCAGAGTTGGAAAAACCTCTTCAAAAGCCAGCCCACTCTGATCTTTGCAATTGATGTCTGTCTCAGAGGAGGGCCGAGCCACCTGGAAAGAGCACAGATCAAGCACCAGGGACCAAAAGGATGGGTCAGACGTTCCCACAGCAGGCACCTGCAGGGCTGAGGATGTGGGAAGCCAGGGGAAGTGAGCAAAAAAACACAGAGTAACAGCTGCCGATGCATATGTCCAGCACGGAGCCCCTGGAATTGCCCCCCTTTACACCATATCAAAGCGGAGGCAGGCTTCTAAGTTAAAGTGAATTGAACGTTCCATTCAAAAGTCTTTGGAGCAAAACAAGGAGCTCATTAAGGGCTTCCTCTTCTGGCATCCAGATGGCTCCTACTCCATACAGTGCTCAGGAATTAAGGAAAGAGGTCCCTCTGCACTTTCAGCTCCAACTCCAACTGTCCCTCATTCACCAACACAGGACAACTCAACACAAAGGAAGGGAAAGGTGCCTGCACATCTCCCTTGAAAAAGTAAATACAGGAACAAACGTGTTTACTTGAAAGCCTTCTCTAGAAATAATATCTGCTCGGCAATACTCCTATTATCAGCCCAAACCATATTTCCTCTCTCCCAGGGTGCTGCCCCCAGGCTGCAAGAGACCCAGAGAATGTCTCTATCTGCTCAAAATAGAAACTAACCCCCACCCTGAAACTAAATACTTCTCAGCCTAACTGTCTCTTCTGCCTTACACAGGCCTCAGCTGAGTGAAGGACAAGTTAATTGTCAAGACGATCCCCGAGAAGGTCAACTCATTAGAACCCTTCCAACCTTGTCCCAACTATAAATATTATCAACGTCTGGCTTACCGAAGGCCTTTGTCTTCAGTAACTCCTTAGCCTTTCTTTTGTCCTAAATCATTAGTTAACAAAGAGCATCAATCTATTCAAGGGACATTTAAGGAACTCATTCATTGTACAAAGCATATACTCTAAATATGGAGAGTTGTGTGGATTTAGAAATACAGGACTTGGTAACTGCCTTCAAGTTCCTTCCAACCTAGCTAGAGAGCTAACACATACTCACAAAAAAGACAATTGGTTACCCATCTATACTAGAAGGTTAACCCTGGGTTCACTATGAGAAACCGGGTAGAATGGACAGAACACAGGCTCAGGAGGAAATTCTCACTCCAGCTGCATCCCCTGCCAGTGTGAGCAAACTGATCCGTTTCTGAATATGCAGCCTTATCTCTAAAGGAAGGGAGATGGTCTCAATGACACTGGAAAAGTCCCTTCCACTCTTAATACCTTACAAGCTTCCGAATGTAAAGACAGTCAGAGTGATCAGGGGAGGATGACTTTTTATTTCCTTCTTAAGTTTTTCCCCTCAGCTGCTTACAAATTACCCTCACAGGATCAAATTTTACATTCACATGATTTTAAACTTCCCTAGCAAGTTAGAGGGAGGCTTTCTCTGAACATACTTTGAAAACCAGAGCTCACTTTATTCTGCAGAAGAAAACATACTGTTCTTTCATTGTCCTACTGAGGCTAGGCGAAAACGAGAAAGACTAAAATGGGAGGTACCAGGGAAAGTCAGCTATTCAAGGTCAGAGTAAGGTGGCCCAGAGCCAAGTGCACAAGGCCAAGAAAGCAAATGCAAGAACTCGTGTGGCAGCATTTCATTCCTGTGACCAGAGCAGACATTTAACTCATCACAACACTCATTAGATGGGATGCAGCCTCGGGATCTTTGCACTCCACTCTGCAAAACGAAAAAAAATCCAGTCTCACCCTCCCCACAATGAAGTTCATAGTCCACAAGCAACACAGTGGTGGAGAAAAGTGTTTACTATGAAAAACAGTTTTACTGCCTAAGAGTCTAACAAAGAGCGAGAGCTCCGTTAATTAGCAGAGCTTCAGGATGGAACCGTCCCACGTGGATTTGAGAACAGATCTGGGATTCCCAGTAAGTACACTGGATCTCGGAAGGAAACAGGATGGAATGGGTTCCAAATAAACAGAACAGCTGCTAGAAGTCAGCGCCAATAGACAAAATAGGAAGCAATTCCAAGTTTAGAGGTTAGCTGTAATGTTAACAAACTGCATTAAGACCTTCCTGATAAAAAAAATGCCTAAAAATGTAGGATATGATATAAAAATGTTTTAACATGCACTCAAAACTTTCGAGAAAGTATGAGAAACCCTCAAAGGCTGAAAAACAAATAGGATCCAAAGATCTGAGAGTCAATAAAGGCATAAGGGCTCGAGAGGCTCCCATCTCTAATAATCAAGGTCAATCTCTAATAACCTTGAAAAGCAGGAGACAAAGCCCGAACGAGAAGGGGAGATAAATCAAAGACCCCCATATGCAGCCTGGACACCTAAATGGCCCTTCCCCATATGTGAAACAAGAAATACACACACACACACACACACACACGTGTGTGTGTGTGTGTGTATATATATATATATATATATAGGTTTCTGTCTCCAGTTCCTGAAACAGAGCTCCTAATTCCCCAGGCGACAGGAGCCTCTTTTGTTCTAATGAGGCAACTCTTGGTAGGCTCCCGGATAGCTTCAGGATGGGGGCTGGTCACCAGAAAGACCAAACTGTGATTAGAAGCCTGGAACTTTCAGTCCCACACTCCATCCTCTGGGAAGGGGACAGAGGCTGGCGATTAGGTTAATAATTGATCATGCATACACGATGAAGCCTGTGGGGAAGAAACTTTGCTTTCCTAAGGTTCTCTCAGCTGTCTAACAATTAAACCTGCACGAGACAGATGAACAAGAGAAAATAACCACATTTAATTACATACATATGCATAAGAATGCCACATACATGAGGGAGTCAGGGACAGAAAGTTAAAATGAGGTATATATGATATATATATATATATATGTATGGGCTTTAGCACAAGTGATGCCATTTTGGACTAATAATTAGATCAACATGAGACAGATTAACAAGAAAAAAAAGCAAATTTAATTACACGTGTATGTCTGGGAACCCCACATACATGGAGAGTCAGAGACCCCATGTACATGAAAGGTTCAGAGACAGAAAGTTAAAATGAGGTCTATATGGCTTTCAGTGCTAAGGATGAGGTAAGGCACCTTGGGGCTTCAGAGAGGGGGTCATTACCAGGAGAACAGGAAGAGAAGAAACTCAGTAATTAGATGTTTGCCCTGCTCTCTACATAGGTCATAAAACATTATCTCCAGTAATGACTTATTATGGGCAAGGCCCCTAATTTAAATTGTTTTTAAGGAAGAGGTAAAAGTTCCTTGTGAGCCTACAGGGTCCTGATTTGCCTTCAGTTCAAAATAATTCATATGCCAAGTGGCACATTTGGGGGAGGCCTGTTCTGAACCCTACACCTCCATAAAATGCATATAAACTATGGGGTTCAGAGAGCCTCTGGGTTGGTGAGTGCATCCATGTGCTAGGAGGGTGGTGTACCCCCAACTCCACAGGGACAGTAGCTCCTGTCCTCAGAACCCCTCTGGACCTCTTCATCTGACTATTCATTCGTATCCTTTGTAATATCCTTTATAATAAGCTGGTAAATAGAAGTGTTCCTAAAGTTCTGTGAGTCATTCTAGGAAATTATCCAACCCCAGGAGGAGGTCTTGGGAACCCCTGGTTTATGTAACAGCTGGTTGGAAAATGGTTTCAGCCTATGGGCTAGCTCTGGTCAGTGATGTTCAGTGGTTAGAGTATCAGCCCACACACCGAAGGGTCCTGGGTTTGATTTCTGGTCAAGGGCATGCAGTCTAGACATTCTTTGGTCAACAAGAGCCACACAAGAAGTTCCCTGCTCCTAAAGTTAGCAGCTGTTTTCATCTCCATGTGTGTATCCAAGGCCCATCCAATTTTACTCCGACTTGAGGTCTGTATAGGCTTTCTCTGGGGAAAGTCACTTGGGAAGGGTCTCTTTTTGCCTGGATGAGGCTGTCGGTTCCTCGCTTAGTCTATTGGACACTGAAACTTCTCACTGGTTTGGTCTCCTGATGGTCTGTCTAGGCTTTCCTGTCATCCAGGGGAGTTTATTCTTATTTTCATACTTCTTCTGTCATTTCAGTGGGATTTGAGCAATAAAGAGGCTCTAAGTTTATTATTTTAGTAAGCTTTCAAAAATTGTGGTTATTAGTGGGTTTTGGAAAAATAGATGTCTATTTTGCAACTTGCAACCAACTTCAGATACTATTACCACTTCTTCACAGTTGCACTCCTACCCTCAGAGTATGCCCTTGGGATGCTTAATGCCAGTGAGCCCTCATGGCTTCCCACCCTGATGTTCCAGCCAGGCTCATGCCAACGCCTCCAAAAGCCCCTGGGGTTACACAGGGGAGGCCAGGCAGGGAGCTAGCATTAGGTGGGGGTTCTAACTCCATTGATCTGAGTGGTTCAGGCAAGTGTGAGAGAGCCCCTGAAACACGCTAAAGAATTATTTTATTTCTCCAGTCTGATTTCAATTTTAAGATCCTTGTATCAGATAGGCTCCTTGTCCTCTATCTCCATAGCAGATTTCACCAATTCATTTAGACTGGCCATAGTGAGATATGATATTGTGATAAAACAAGAAATATAGATTTGATCTTCAATCCCAGTTCCTAGCATAGAAATTCTAAAACCCTTGGAATTTCCTGTGTGGTGGGGTGAGGAACATCTTTTGTTATTCATAACAAGCTCCTTTCAACCACACCAGAGTTTATGCTAATGAGGTGACTTGGAAGAGAGGGGCCTGCTGCCAGAGACCAATCCTGTGATAAGTGGGTTGGAACACTCACTATATCCCTGACCTCCAGGGAGGGGAGAGGGGCTGAGGATTGCTTTAACCATCAATGGCCAAAGATGAAGTCAACCATCCTATACAATGGAATCTCAGCAAAAACTCCAAATAAAGAGGTTTTGAGAGCTTCTGGGTGAGTAAACACATCCAGGTGCCGGGAGGTTGGTGCACCCCAATTCCACAGGGATAGAAGCTCCTGGCCCTTCCAGACCTAGCCCTCTGTACCTCTTCATCTGGCTGTTCATTGGTATCCTTTATAATAAACCAGTAATAGGAGGTAAAGTCTTTCTTTGAATACTGTGAGCCATTCTAGCAAATTGTTGAGCCTGAGAGGGGATGGTGGGAGCCCCTGACTTGAAGCCAAATCAGATAGAGATTTTGGTAACCTGGGGGCCATGACTTGTGATCACTGTCTGAAGTGGGGTGGCTGGGGGTAAGTCTCATGGGCCTGAGCCCTCTATCTGTGAGGTCTGTACTAACTCCGGATAGTGAGTGTCAGAATTGGTTAAGTGAGGGAAAAAGCCTCACACACAAGGAGTCAGAAGTGTGTGCATAGAGAAATAATTTTCTTTGAGGTTATTTAGGTTACAAGGAAAAAACTCAAATATTTGTCAAAAGAATTCAAGAACAGCACTCCCCACACCAGATTTCTATGCTTTTAACAAAAAGCATAGAAAGAAAAAAATCAAGCTACGTATTCAACAGACTCCATAAACAGGTTGATCCGATGCCAGAACCCATTCAACTTGAATTGGCCTTGAGTAGTGTTCTCAAGTTGATTTATAACCCAAGTCTCTTTACTATTCAAGGCAACACACAGCCCCAAGCTCAGGCATCAAAACAGCAACCAACAAATTAGCATTATCCTTGCAAAACTCAATCAAACATCTGCACCCAAAGACTGACACAAAAAGGCACCACAGTGCACTCCAGGACGGCACAAAATATAGAACTGGATTCATATATTTCAATGGGATGTGGCCATTTTTGAAAAGTATTTGCCACATGCCTTTTTGCTTTGATATTTAATTTTCTATTTTAGTTTAACACACTTGCTAAACATCACCAGTCACAAAGGTTTTATCTGTAAAAGCCTTCAATTGTGGATTTTTTAAAAAAAGGATACTACATCACAATTCTAATAATTTTAACCTTCTATAGAAATAGGATATTATTTTTGTTTACCGAGTATCATCTTAACTCTTCATTTTACACATAAACTAAGTCCAGTGACAGTAAATGACTTGCCCAAGGCCCAGAATCCCAAGAATCCTAAGCAACATGACATACTGTTCCCAAGTAAAATATTCTAAAAGTAATCCACTTAATGCTGTTGATGTGAAATACTGACTTGTTTCTCTCAAGGTACAGTACTCTGGTGTTCTGTAGGCTATTAACAGATACTCAGCAAAAGGGTATTCTTGGGTCACATCAGTTTGCAAACCAGCCGCCAGGGAATCTAAAGCAAAAATGAGCTCACGATCAGCAATCCAGCCAGACAGTTGAGGAATGCACGTCAAAGAGGTAATAAACAAAAAAATCTGCACCCAAAAAAGGAGACTCCATAGAGAAAATGGAGGAGCAACTTTAAAAATAATTCCTATCCTTGGAAAGATAAAAGGGGGAAGTACATACATGAAAAAACAAGAAGCGCCGTTGAGCAAAGAAATCTTTATAATTTGTTTCCCAAAGAAGCAATGATCGAGAACAAGGTTATTGACTAACAATCTGAGAAATTAAAGGCGAGACAACAAAGAGAAATTGAATTGAAATCTGAGAAAAGTAGAGACAGAATAAGGTTCTTAACTTACTGGGGAAAGAAAGATTTAGAAACTGATTTTATTTTTTTAAGTGCTTCTCAAATTAATACGTTAAAATGTGTGTTAAAATTCAGAATTGATAGAACAAACCATTAAAGGGAAAAAGTAAAGGGCATGGATTTATAGACATAGAAAACGGTCTGGGAGGGCCACTGGTCCAGTAACAACGAACTGCTCATGGTTTGTTTCCTCACCTGTTTCCACACAGGTCCAAATGTACCGTCCACTTGTTCCTCTAGCCTTAGCACCAGCTTCATCTGATCCTTTCCAAAGACCTCACCTTTCTCCTTGCTCCCAACCCTCATTCCACTGCATGATGAATTTCTATCCTAGCATCTGTAACACTTTATTACGCTGTTGTTTACAAAACCATCATGTTCACCGGACGGAAGTTCCTCGAGGGCTAGCACAGCCTCTTCATTTCTGAGTCTCTTACCACACTGTAGCTGCTCAGTGTTTGTGGAATGGCTGAAAACAGAGGCAATTTTTGCACATTTAAAACTCTTAGAGACTAGTAAGAGACTGTACATGAGCAAGGCCATTGATGATTAAATAATGGTCAATTTAGGGGGCAAGGAGCATGTCTAAGTTACTCCTGCATTTCTATAAAAATCACCCTGGCATCTTTTTTTGCTAAGTTCAGAAATCAGTGGACGACACAGGATGGACTAGACAGTGTTAAGGTGCCTTCCGTCTCCAAGGCTCGAAGTTTCGAGAATAATTTTGAGAGACACTTGCACCGCCTGACCTTGAAATCATATCCCACCTGCAGAAGCTCTATGTCTTCACGGTTTTCAGATCCAGGAGAGTTCTCCATCAGTATGGCGGACATCACTTTCACATTCATCTTCACCATATCCAACTCACTGTGCAATTTTCCAATCTGTAGAGAGCAACACAGTCATCAGTGTCACAGTCAGTACGTGTGACGCATAAAGAATGGCTACCTAGTTCCCTTCTCTCAGGGGACACTTGCTGGGAGAGAAAATGCTTCTGTAAAATTAAATGTTGTCAAATTTATACTTAAATTAATATAAATATATATATACACATTTTACAAATGTGTAATCTGTCACCTAAAAGGACTTAAAGGTTGCTCATAATAAATCCAAAATATGCTCTAGGAACGTTAAAAATGAAGGAGGGAAATCAGATGAGGAGCGATATGGAGAACGGGAAGGTGACTATACCAGAGACCGGACGAAACAGAAAATGTTAGTTTGGGTTTCTTGGTGACCGATGGGAAAAAAGAAAAAAATAATAAAGGTGTTACAGTTCTCATGGTATTAGGGAAGAAAGAATCAAGAGAGAAACATTTTTTTTCCCTTCCTGGATTAAATTCTAAGAGAAATTAACTGCATGGATCTTTACATAATGCTGAATACCACTACTACAAAGTCTTCAATGATAGTTCCCTTAAAGCAGGGCAGGAAAGAGCTTCAAACAGGGTGGGGCAAAAGTAGGTTTGCAGTTGTGAGTACATGAAATGCAGAATTTATTGTGTTATTATTGATTAATTATTGCATTATTTTCCATATGAACCACTTTTCCCCCACCCTGTATAATAACTGCTCATCTGGACCTTTGATAAACAGATATAGACAAACAAATAAATGTAATTCAGTTAGCACAATAAATACTCATAATAAGGCTACCATGTACTGAGGTTTCTGAAATGGTGTTTGGACAGTCCTACCCAAAACAATAAAAGTCAGCTAGTTGACAAAGGATCCATTTCAACACCCAGCCTCCAAAAAGGCACGAAAGCCACTAGGCAAGCAGAACTGTTCAGAGCTCGGGCTCTAGGGTCAGACAGGATCCATGGGATTAAGTCCACTTAGAACTAAACCATGACAAGTCACATAGTCTCTTCCTCTGCAAAATGAGAGCAATAATGTACCCCTACCTCATAACATTGTTAAAAAGAACAAACAAACTGTATAAAAACTGCTTAGAACTTAGGAAAAGTCCTCAATAAATTCAGCTCTTGCTATCGTTACCTGTTCTGGGACCAACGTAATAGTCAAGTTCTTGGATACAATTACGGAAGAAAGAGCCGGTGCAGTAGGGACAGATGCTGGTGGAGTTGATGAGATCTGAGCAGTCTATCAAGATGAAATATGGAAAGATTATTATTTAACATTTATTGATGTAAACACCCCAAGGCCAGCTTTTTTCCCACTCAGATGACTTAATCACTCTCTCAACCAAAGTCCAGGTTAAAGGGTGTTAGCTCAGAGTAAATCACCAAGTGTCCAACCCTGCCCAGCGTTTGGAGAACAGTGCTAAGCAAATGCTGTGCCCAAAACAGAGTAAGTAGTCAATAAAAGGTGGCTATTATGATTATTAACTGAATTGAAATTTAATAAAATGCACTTAGTTGTTGTTTTGTTTTTAACCAAGGGTCTACAGGACAAACTGCCATGTGAGATTACTGCTGCCCTCTTTTTGGGTTGTTAAAGACAAGTGGCAAATCAATTCGTGTCAAGTCTTTCTAAGCTACAGCTGGCGAGGCAGCTCCTTGGCCACCAACAAGCACCTCCCGGAATCAATGCTGCATTTCCAACCTCGGGTGGAGAGCCCAAGCACAGGGCTCGAGGCCAGAGCTTCTCAAGGTGAATGTATAGAAAAATCACCTGGAAATCTTGCAAAAATGAGATTCTGATTTAGTCTAGGCTAAAGATTACACCCGAAATCACACTTTGGGTAAGTAAGTAGCAAGGTTCTAGGCCACTACTACACTGTGCCTTGGAAGAAAGACAAAAAGGGGTATGGTAAGCAGGCTCGTGGGCAGGTGAGAGAATGGGGCAGAAGGCGAATAGCCACACAAATAGGAGAGCTGGCCCTCAGGACAAAGCCTCCTCGAAGATAAGACTTCTGGTATTGCTTATTCCAAAATAGGACTCACCAAACAGGAAAGAACTCCTGTTTTTGCATTATAGAAACTACAGAAAGTGAGGAGGTGAATTATAACTAGCCACTCAAAGTGTTCTAGTTCAAAACCTTGAAAATTATTTGCAAACTTAAGAATATATGTGAATATCTAGAAAATCTCTCAAGGACACAGTATCAATCATAAACAAGTATATTATAAGACTACCCAAGGCAACGACCCTTGTCTAGCAGCAATCCTTTCTTTTGAAAGCTGCCTTCTCCTCTTCTATAGCCAAATGATTTCTAATTGGAAATAGAAAACTGACCCAGGTTGGTTCAGGGGGTCTCTTCCTCCCAGGTTTTTTGACTTGGAATCTGTAAAAGCTAAAGCTACCACATGAAAATTTGGGAGCTATGTTATCTGCTACATGGAAGGAGTTGGCCCTCAATGAGAAAAAAGAATGAAGCCGGTGATCAGACGACCATATAGAAGGAGACATGTAACAAGGGGCATTTGAGTGGTTCATGGTTGTTCAAAGATCCAGCCAACACCAACCTTCTGGTGGCTTACTGATTCTAGGAGATACTGCAATATCCTTCTAATAAATTCGTCTTTTTTTGGTTAAGTTGAACGGAGCTAGGATTGTCTCTTTCAATGAGAAAAGGCCCATGTCATACACCAACTCCCTCTACCCAAGTCAAAGAAAAGGCCTCCTACCTCTTCTGCTGTTTCGGACTCTGGGTCCGAGGGAGGAAAGTGAACCCCCTTCTTAAGCAGGTCAAGGTACACTTCTTTCACTTCATTTACATCCACGCCTCCGGGGAAACCCTGGGACCAAGTCTGAAAACAACAGCAAAACCAAAATACAGTTCTTAAGCTGGGGGCTGAAAAAGAGATTGACAATTAGAGACCTTACTCAGAAACACAAAGCTCCTTCTGAGTGCCAAGGACAAACTGAACATTTTCAGAGACTAGACTAACAACATAAAATCTGTTTTATCATCACACTCCCCTGCCTCAACATTTTAATGAAACCTGGGAACCGTTACTACGGATTGTTTTTTGCTGTACTAAAGCCAGAATTAATAGACATGTTCTAAAACAGCATCAGTAGCTCTTTTGCCCAGTAACTTTGAAAGTAGTCAGTTATCTACTCCGGACATAGTTTTCATAGCTGTAAAATGAATGTACACATTACTCTCTTTCCCATCTGACATAAATGGAGAGAAAGCAGGAAAGTGACTATAAATTCTTTAGGGGGAAAAAAAGGCATCATCCAATGCCCCAAAATTATCATTACACAGAAAATCAAACAGTAAAATGCGTTCTGGCTCAATCCGAGGTTTCTAAAGGACCATGACACTGACTGGTATGTAATTAAATCTTGTATCGTAGAAGTTTTCCATCCCATCAGGCATACAAGATTCTTACCTTAATGAAGTTCAAGATTCTATTCTGAATGTTTAATGGCAGCGTGTATCTGGGATTCAGCAGCTTAACTAGACTATCTTTAACGAACTCCTTCTTTACAATCAGAGATTGGAAACTTGGACCACAGTTCTGCATGCACATGTCAATAAGCTAAATTAGAGGAAAAAAATTAAACGGTAAATTTCTTCGGTAAACCCACTTTCCTAAATATAAGGTGAAAATTGCTAAGTAACGATTTCTAGCAGCATTCTAATTAACGGAATTTAGTGTCTATTAAAACATCTGGCAAAATGCAAGGTTCTGGGAATGTGAGGAAATGTAAGGCATAATGTAACTGCTGAGGATGGACTTCTTGGGGAGTCAGGACACAATTATAAGAGCATTAATAATACATAATATAAGGCAGTAAATGCGAAGTAGGAAGAAAACATGTGGGCTACAGACAGGGTGACAGTTGTCTCAATTTTCAGGAAAGTCCTGGTATATCCCTGTTGTCCTTGCTTATTAATGATGATACACCCTTTCCCTGTCAAAAGTGTCCTGGTCTGGATGATAAACTACATAGTCACCATATGTTATAGACCTTTATAGACAGATGTGATAACTTAGGGCCAGGTGGTTAAAACTTTTGGAAAAGGCTGGTCCTGAACTGGGCTCTGAAAAATAGCTAAGAAAAGTGCCAATGATTGTAGAGCTATATTCTAGACAGGTAAATATTTAAAAAATATAGCCCTGGTCAGTGGGGCTCAGTTGGTTGGGCGTCGTCCTGTGCACCAAAAAGTTGCCAGTTTGATTCCTGGTCAGGGCACATGCCCAGCTTGTGGGCTCTTCTGCCCCCCAACCTGTGACTCTCCCCCTTATTTTGGCACAGGCTTTAGATTCCTTAGTTCTCGGGTACTGGTGCGGAAATCATGAGGTGGTGGAAGTACAGGTACCCGAGGTGGAACAGGTAATGGGAACAGGCAGCCAGCTGGTAGTGAGGCTTGAGAGATCAGACGACCTAAAGGGGAGGGAGAGTGGGAACCCGAAGCGCCAAGGAGTCAGTATGTCAGAAGAAGGGCCACTGGAATGACCCAGCTTCCCCAGGGAAGGGTCCCGGTTCATCCTCAGAAGGAACCACCATGGAGAAAGGGAGGAAATAGAGATAAGAAACCACCAGAGAAATGTCAAGTAGGCTGGGTACAACAGAGAAGAGAAGCTCATTACAGAGAGGAAACTTCTGTGGGGTGAAACGATAACCACCTGCTAAAACATAGAAAGTGGCATAAATTCAGCTTCTGCCCTTATCTTCCTCACTCAAGTTTCCCAATCTTTGGCAGCCTGGAGACACTCTAGATAGACTTCATTCCAAAGCTACATGTGTTTCTACCCAGATTCTATAGCACCTTCCGTTAGCCCTTGAGTGTCCTTAAATACCAGGAGAGGTGGTGCTGGGGGTGGGGCAATACACCATTATGCCAACATCTGATGCGTGACAGATGGGCCCTGCAGCGTGCAAGAAGGACTTGAAGGCATGAATGAAAGAAAATAGTCACGGGGATGGCCAGTACAGCACAGGAAATACAGTCAATAATATTGTAATAACTATGTATAGACCCAGCTGGGTGCTGGAAATATAGAGGGGAACACGGTAAAGTATGTGATTGTCTAACTACTCAGCTGTACACCTGAAACCAATACAAAATATTGAAAAAAAAAAATCTGAGGAAATAAAAAGACAAAAAATACAGTAGCCATTCTTTCAAGGGGAATGATTTGTTCTGAGAAACAAGAGGGTATGGGGCAAGGGCATGGGGTTTAGACTCTGAGGACAATGCCACTTCAATCTTGGGGGGGAAATCACTTAATCTCACTAGTCTCAGTTTCTTCATTTATGAAATGGAGTTAATAATACAGCTACTTCACAGGGTTGTTGAGAGCATCAATCTGGTATCAGGAAAGGCTTATTTCCATCATTAGTCTACTGTACAGATATTCCTACCGAAGTGCCTGGCCCTTCTCCAGAGTTCCCTCCATTCTGTGAGTTTTCTTTCCCGTGACACTAGGAAACGGAAACGGGAGCTGTGCTCACCTCTGCCCCCATGGCCCACTTGATAAACACTGCCAAAGCCCCTAAGAGCAGCGTGATGCTGGCTGATTAGTGCCACAACCATGCGTGGCTGGGGCTGGGCTGATGAGGTCCAAAGGCATGCAGAAGAAATCAGAAAGCCACACAGCTCACTCTCAGGCAGCAGGCAAAGCTTGCAAAACGTACCAAACAAAAGGGCAACTCACCAAAGGGACTGAAGAGGTCATATGGCCAGGGATGGGGGGAAAACGGTAACAGGTCAAGTAAGTGTCCATACCCAATTCGCAGACAATACGGCACATGGGGGAATTTCTTACATCCACAAAGAACTTCCTCCCCGTGATAACAAGCAGCAGAACTTGGTTGCAACTCAATGAGCTGCCAGCACCTCGGAATTCCGTAAAGGTGCTCAAGTGCAATACAAAGCTAATGGGGGAGCATTTTTCAAGACGTCAATTCCTACCCTGCGTAACACATACACACACTTTTTGATCAGCTCAGTACCTATAAGTTTAACCACCACTTCCCATCTCCTGACCAGGAAAATTGAATTTCCAGGAACACTCTTTCCACAAAATTAAATGCTATTACAATCAACTACACTCTCTTGATTCTGCAATTCTCAATAGGCAGTTTTAGTTCAATTGTAAATAATTTTTTGCTAACCTATTAATGATCTCAGAGTATTTATGTAGATATTTATTTATTTTACCCAGAATCAAAATGTGACTATAGCTTGAGAAATCCTAGAGTCTTAAGTATAACATAAAAGTACTTACTGACAAGGTAAGCTCGATTTCTTTATGATTGTAGTTTTTGGAAATCCTTTTCTTCAAAGCTTTTACTGCATCTTTTGGCCTAAGCAGTAAATACAATGCAATCATCAATTTAGGCAGCGCTGAAAACAAGGAGTCTGCAAAGCAACGGGCACTGTGAAAGGAGGGGTGGCTAAGGAGAAGACCGCGGCCTTGGTTCTGCTGTGTGAGCCTGGGCAACACTTCTCACACTTGTTTCCTCAGACATCGAGGCAGACAATACCACCTACCTCCTTGTGAGAATCAAATATTTACTCTAGCACTGTTTACAATAAAAACTGGAAACTTAAATATCCAATAGTGTGGAGTGAATAGGTAACTTGTGGTAATTCCTATTAAGAAATACTCTGTGGCTTTCCAAAATGTCTTATTAAATGGAATAGTAATTAAGATACAGAAAACAGATTCATCAATAGTTAACAGCAAAAGAAGTGGGTTATGAATCAATATTCCAAAATGTTAACTATAGTTTTCATTGGGGTGGTGGAGTCATTTGCGGCTTTTATTTTATGTTTATCTGCATTTTGTAATTTTTTTCTGAAATTCACACATCACTCATGTGACTGTATTGCTGAAAAATGTTTCAAATTAAATTTTAACCAGACACACACACACACACACACACACACACACACACTTACATGAGAGTATGACTTAGAAAGCACTCCATGTGAAATGTACTCATACCCATATCCCTCGATCAATGTACCGAACAATTATACAGAAAATGTAATTTCCAAAACAATGAAGATTGCCCATTTTCATTAAGACTATTAGTACTTCCCGAGCATCCTAGAGGCAGGGGATGAAGGAGGCGTGACAACTAACCAGGTCAGCTTCTGATAAGCTACAATTTTGTTGCAAAAGGAAGAACTGTGTAGTATTAAGAGGAGGGTCAAAATTTACTTCGAGATGGCCAAACGGTATAAACTTCCAGTGATAAGACAGATAAGTCATGGGGCTGTCATCTGCAACAGGATGACTATAACTACAGTTAGCAGGGCTGTATGGTATATTTGGAAGTTGCTGAGAGTAGACCAAAAGTTCTCATCACAAGGAAAAAAAATTTATAACTATGTGAGGTGAGGGATGCCAACTAAACTGCCTGTGGTAATCACTTTGCAATATATGTATGTCAAGCCATTACGCCGTACACTTTACACAGTGCTGTGTGTTAATTATATCTCAATAAAACGGAAAAACAAAAGAAAACTCCAGCACAACAAATCCTTTTTACGTATTATCTTCCAACTCTGTTATGTTTGCATGGGTAGGCTACTATTTTATGATGGTAATGATATAATATTACATATGCTTACATGACATTGTCACTGTTATAAAATACATTATTATATGTTTTCTATATTTCTAAAAAAAAATCCTATATAAAATTTAGAATTAAAGTCCTGGAGAAATTGAAAAGAATAAAGATACTGTTTTAAACGAAAAAAATTTTAACTTTGAGATTGCCTTTTTGTATTGTCAATGAAGAAATCAGTATTATCAATGAAGGAAAGGTTCACAGGGGAACCAAATATGGGAAACAAGATTACAACAAAAGCACCATAAATACTTTAGAGTACTAACCATAAGCACTTTCCATTGATATAGCTGATCATTAAGTGTAATGTTTTCTTCAACATAAACTACACCAAATCTCTCTCGCTGTCACCATCACTTCAATATACACAGTAAAATAAACAGAATTGAATCTCCCATAACAATCTGTGATTCAGACAAAAATCACAAAATAGTTGGCCTTCTTAACAATTTTTTTTTTTTTAAAAACTTCAATTCTCTAACATTTCAAAGCAGAACAAAAGATTACGTGTCATTTAAGAGCACAGCATAAACATGGGAAAATTGGCCTTTGGAGGGAAAAAATCTGTCTTGTGACAGGGAGGGGAAAACAAGACTGCTAGATTATTTCCTGCTTACGATAGTGACAACTGCCCAGGGACAGCTTACCCCAGGAGTCTACTAGCTTCCTGATACTATTTTTTCAGTTATAGTAATACAAAGTATTGGCAATCAGAGCAGGGGGAATTCCTAAAAAAGAAAACGATCTCTCTCAAAAAAATTTGTTTTTCTTAAAGAACAAGGAATTTGAGCCAAGATTCGAAATTATTAAGGAAATGGCAAAGAGGAGAAAAAATTATAATGGATTCTCAGACATTGCACATGCTGAAACAAGCAGCTCTCCTAATACTTCAACCTGGCATGTCTTCAAAAGGCAGTGGGCACCTAAGAGGGGATGAAAACACTCTTTCAACAAAACCCAAACAGTCTGCAAGAGAAAACGCACTGTAGCTCTGATGCTTCTTGTCAGAGGCAAATGAAAGGACCACACTCTGTACTCACCCATCGCTGGCCGTGTTGATTATGTCACAGATGTGCATGAACTGGCCCCAGTCTTCAGTCTGAACTCCAGCAAATGTAGCCTTTTCTGCAAAGAACAAGCTGTTGTGTTGACTCTGAGCTACCACAGAATGAAAAATGTCTGGTCTTCCTGAAATAATCTGCCCGGGGTTTGCTAGCAAGTACCATTAACTTTATATTACCACAGGGCAAAGACTTTATTTATTTTTTTATTTTTTTACCTGAGCAATTCTCAGTAATTCAGGAATCAATCAGAATTCAAGTTCAGAGTGCTGTTGTAGCAACAGTAATGAGTGACCTATTAATAAAGGCTGCGGGCACAACACCTGGCTGCAAGGCTAGGCCAGGGTGGCTAAATCTCCATCTGCCTGCCTGTTTTTCAGAGGACAGGCACCTATGGAGAAGCCACCTACAAGGGGAAGACCACAGTGCCAAGTATTTTAGCTTATGTGATTTCATTCAACCCACTGTTAGAGATGATGAAACAGAAGTTCAGAGAAGTACGCAAGGCTACGCAGCCAGTACAGGTACAGCTAGCATTTTTGTTTCTTAAATTCATTTATTCACCTGGAGGAGGCACTGTTAAGAAAAAGAGATCAGAACTACTAAAATTGTCTGTGTCCTTTAGCCGACTTAAACATTCAGATATCTCTCTCTCTCCAGACACCCTCTTTAAGAATACAAAATGCTGTCTGGGAAGGGTACTGGAACACTCAACCTGAATGAGCTTAACATCTTTCCTACAAGAAAGGAGAAGATCCCTGAGCATGAAAATACCAGGTCAGGGGGGAATGAAGAGAAAACTGAAATAGATAACAAAGAACCTGGATGGGTTCCTCCATCTAAGAAAAGAACTCGTTGATGTAGGCATTCAATGGACAAACCTGACCAATCCTGTGTGGTTCAGACACATACTATCATCGTTCCGTTAGCCAGAGTCCTTGCCCCTCATTCCACGCTCTTTCTCTCATCTTCCTAGAAAACTCCTATTCACCCTTCAAAACCCACAGGAGAGTTCATGTCTCCCTCTTCCTAAGTTTTGGGTGTTTCACCATTTTCTTATACTGGAAAGGTGCCACATTACAGTTACTACAAAACTGTGTCGGTCTTCTCTACAAAATTGTGCGTTCCCTGAGGGTTGAGACCAGGTCTTACCTTTGCCAGACAGGCCCAAGCAGTCAGTAAACATTTGCATCACTAAAGAATCAATCAATTTGCATCACTAATCAATCAATCAATCTATGAAGATGCAATCTGAATCCATTTCTGCTCTGAAGCCATTTCTGCCCTGAGTTTAATTACTATCCAACAGGGATATAGCCAACAATAGTTTAGAAATCATTTCCTCCTCACGGATAGCTATTCTCGCCATTTTATAAAGACGAGGGGACTGACGTTCAGGTGAAGTGGTGTGTTCCAGGTCACACAGCAGCTCATTAAGCTGCACCCCAAATCTGAGCCGCCTCGCCTCGCCTCGCTGAGTGCCTAACATTACCTGGCTTTGCTTGGTACCACATGCACCGATGCCACACCTGGTTCCCCCAGGGGGCCAGGGAGGAGAGGGAGAAGGGAGCTGGTGCAGCTGGAACAGCCAGTCTCTGGCTTCTGCCGACAGTCTTCAGATACAGCCGGAGGGGAAATGAGGTGGGCAGATACCTGCGTGGTCCCTGGTGTCTGTGAGAGGCCTCTGGCGACTCCAGATGGCTCCTCTGCTCCCCACTTCTACACACACCAGGTATGAGCATTTTCAATCTCTTTGTTTACCCAGAAAAGTAACTCGGCTCCAGGGAGAACAGGTTTGAAGGGGCCTGCCCCGCACGGCGCGGTTGCATCACCGCCCCTCCCGCCCCTCCAGCCTTCCTGTGTCACGGGCCGTGACATCGGCGTGCCTTCGAGGGAACGCACGCGCGGGCTGGCCCTGGCCGAGGAGCGTCAGCGCTCTCCGTGGACGCCCGGGCCCTCCGCACCTGAACCCCACGCGCGCTCACCTGTTCGGTTCCACTCCCCAGGAGGCGTAAACGGGGACGCAGATTTTTGAGGAGGGGGCTCTAGAAGGAGTTGGCCAGAAAGAGCTGCCTCCAAGGGGCCGGGCGGGATGCGGGGGCCCTGGGAAAATCGCAGGGGGGAGGGGAAGGGTTTCCTCAAACTTGGACCAGCCCTGCCCTCCGACGGCCTAGAAGGGGGAGTCAAACGGGGAGGGTCCCCGAGCCTGCCCGGGCGTCCTCCCCCGCGCCTCTTTACCTATGAGGTGGCCCACGGAGGTGGCAAACGGATCACGGTGACTCTTTGCAAACGCCATGGTGGCCCGTGAGAGCCGGGCCCAGGAAAAGCGCCCGCACGGTTCCCGGGCGCCAGGCCCCGCCCGCTCCGCGCCCCTGGCTCCTCCTCTCCGCCCGACCGCCGCCCGGGCTCCGGGCGGGGGCTGGGCTCCTGCCCCGCCGCTGCGGGGCGCCCGACTGGGGGCGGGGCTCCGGGCTCCCGCGCACCTGCAGCGCCCCGCGGGCCGGGCGAGGGGGCGCTGCGCGCGCCGCAGGTGGGACCCGGGGCGGCGGCCGCGCCCAGGAGCCGGCGGGAGGCGTCCCGGGCGCCCTCTCCCGGCCCGGGCGGGCTCGCCGCGCGGTGGAGCCGGGCTCGGAGCCCAGCCTGGGAATTAGCGCTCCCAGCCCCGACCCCGCCGCCTGCCTTTGCTCCGCGCCTCTAGCTCCCCTTCGTAGCGAAGGACATACGGGGTTAATAACGCACATCCCAGGATGATTATGAGAACTGGGGGCGTAAACCGCCTGGGTCAGTGTCTGGCCCCCACAAAACACATACTTAACCACTAAATGACTGGAGTAACTACAAATATTTACAGCCACCCCACCCCAGCCCCAGAGATCCGGGAGGGAGGCGTGTCCCTTGCCCTCTGCGGCTGCCGGTGGCGGATTGATTGGCTTTGAATTTAGGGGCCTTCCAGGAGCCCGCGGCCGGGGTCTCGCTCTGCCCTCCGAGGGAGCACAGGGCGCGCCCCGCAGGCTCTGGGTTCCTGACCCCCCTCCTGGGAGCGGAGCTCTCCCGCGCGGCGGAGCGGAGCGGAGGGGAGGGGAGGGGAGGGGAGGGGAGGGGAGGGGAGGGGAGGGGAGGGAGGGGAGGGGAGGGAGAGGGGGGAGGGGGAGGGGGGAGGGGAGGGGAGGGAGGAGGGGAGGGGAGGGGAGGGAGGGGGGAGGGGAGGGGAGGGGAGGGGGGGAGGGGGGAGGGGAGGGAGGGGAGGGGGGGAGGGGGGAGGGGGGAGGGGAGGAGGGGAGGGGAGGAGGGGAGGGGGCTTTCCCCGGGCTCGGGCTGGGAGGCTGCGGGGCCTCGGGAACGCTTTGGAATGTGAATCCTGGCTTAAGCAGCCCCACTCTTTTCCAGCTACCCTTTCAGAAGCGGAATTTATTTCCTTTTCATGTGCATTCAGTTAACTTCTGATTGCCGATGTTAATCTCCAGGGGTGCCAGAGCCTGCTGTGGGGGGGGGGGTGGTGTCGCCAGGTGATGGCAGTTAGCCATAGGATGGGAGCCCCCTGCCTCTAGATCTTGCTTCCTGCGGCCTGTCAACTTGGGCCCAGTTCTACAAGCCCTTCTTTGGCCCTGGAAATGGGTGACAGGAGAGATGAAAGTGGGCTTGGTCCCTCCGTGCTGTCTCCTGGAGAGTATTATGCTAAGTGAAGTAAGTTGTCAGAGAGACAAGTGTCGCATGACCTCACTTTTATGTGGAGTCTAATGATCAAAATAAAGTGATGGACAAAAAAAGATCCAAAGATGTTGAAGCCTGCAACAGAGGGAGGTATGTCAGAGGGAAGGGGGGGGGATTAACCAATGAACTTATACGCATATAGGCATAGCCCCTGGACAGACAATAATGCAGGGAAGACCTGGGGAGGGGGTGGAGTGGGGTCAATTGGGGGGGGGGGAGATGACCCACACACACACCTGTAATACTTTCAGCAATAAAGATAAATTAAAAAAACACACAAAGTGAGCTTGGTCTAACTTGTGCCCTTAGTCTTACATATTTTAAGACAGAAGTCAAAACTAATTGCAATAGGCACCAAGGGGCTAGCTTTTTTTCCTTCCCTCTAATTCTGTTATTTCTAATTTTTCTTGCTCGAAGTGAGCTAATACCTGGCATTCTAAAATCTAGATGGTATTTCTCATAATAGGATTGGTCCTACCTGTAACTAATATTCTCTCCACCTGCTTATCCGGGGGTGCATAGCTTTTACAGGTTAGAAAAGTAAACGATTATTTACACAGTCAACCTTGCTCGGGAAGGAGTGTCAGATTCCAGAAGGTGTGGCTCTGACCTTTATACTGTGCACCTCTCATGGGTAGAGCCCTAGAAAGCAGGTGGTACCCTTCACTAGTTCACACTTTGCTGAGGCATGTGCCAGAGAATGAGGTGACTGACCATGGCAAGCACATGTCTGGAAGACAAAGTTGACCCATCGCCAGGCTTTAGGCAGCTAAGAGTCATTTTTATCCCTTCATTCAATTCTGTTCCTACCACTACATTTCTTAGATTGTCAGATCTGGACATGACTTAGAAATCAAAGTTTCTATCCCCATCATCTTATACATTAAAAAAAAAAAAAGCCAGGGAAGGGAAGTTACAAAGCCATCCATCCATCCATCCATCCATCCATCCATCCATCCATCCATCCAGCTCTGGGTTAGCCAAATGCAACACAATAGTTTACCCCCTAGTCCCAAACTCTTCCCACTACAGGCCCCTCCTCTCATTTTAATATTTAAATGTGCTCCTCCTGCCTTCCCCATAGGATTTTCTCTGCCCTTCTCTTTACTCTCCTTTTTTCTTAATAACTGCTTAGGAATGAAATTGGACTAAAGCTTGGGTTCTCCCAAACATAAGCAAGACCTTGTGCATCTAAAGACGTATTTATCTTTAAAATCGACCCTCTTTTATGCAATAATTTTACTCTATATTTTTCAAAACCATTATGTACAGAGATATATGTTGACTTTATTTCCAGTTATTTTTTAATGTAGTAAATCTTGGCTACCCCTGATTCTGGAAATTTGAAGCTCAGCCTTCCCTCTCTATCTGCTCCTGGAAGCACCTCTAACACCTTCACCTGAGAGCCCCTCTCTCCCCTACCCCCGCCCCCAGGACTGTTGCTGAATTTCTGTGTGCTTTCACTAAACTCAGAGAACCAAGATGAGGGAAGGACGAGGCGCAGTAGGCATTATGCAAAGTGCTGGCCTCATTCCAAAGCTTCGGCCCTTTTCCAATTTCATCTTACTGCACCCAGCACAAGGATCATGTCGTTGATCTCAGGGGTGGGGTGGGGTGGGGGAATAAAGTGCCTGCAGTATCTGACCCGGCACATTCCCCACCCAGCAGTGCCAAATAAGAATTTGTTGATCTGTAGAAACCGCTGAACTCTGAGTCTGACCTGTGGAAAAAGACACACCCCTGGATGGAGCTGGAAAAATGCTAATGAAACATGCCTCGCAGGGCAGAGTAGGTGGCTCGCCTGTGGTTTTGCAAACCAGTGCCAGCCGGCTGCCTGCTGGGAAACCTGAAGGACCCAGGAACCTGCCCTGGGCTTACCTGAGTCAGGTGCCAGCCCACCAAAGGCGGAGCAGGAAGGCTGGGACCATATAAACCAGACCTTAGCAGTAATTTGGGGAACCATGCAACTTTCTGTCCAGTGTGAGTTCCTTTGGTGCCCCGAGCCTTTTTCACTTACAATTTTACTTACTTGTTTAATCTTAGAAGTTGACTGCTGTGTACTTTAAATTATCTGCTTTGAAAAAGATATAAGCGTTGCTCATATTTTCAATAGAGTACCCTGGATTTCTTGTGTGTGAAGAGAAAGCATTTTATTTTATACAGGTAATATTTTTTTAACCATCAGAGGGCAGCCTTGATTAACTTATCAAATTCTCCCAGAGGCCTAGCTGGGCAGCCACAGTCTGGCAGAGTGATTGACTGGACTGGGAGGAAGGCTCCAGAAACCCCAGTCAACTGTGTTTTTCGGGGAGTTTTACTGCTCAGGGCTAGTTGCTCTGCAGGGAAGCATGCTGATTCTGCTCACTCGTCCTTCCTGGGGTCTCATCTTGGCAGTAAAACCCAGGATTTTTTATTCAGCAGGCAGATGGGGGGGCCTAGGGGACGTGGTTGTTTAAAAGAATAGGTGACATCAGGAATTAGGTGGCTGCGGGCGGAGATGGGTCCATAAAAGTCTCATCTTTGGATTTGAACCTCTGGGTGACAAATATATACTTGCAGTTGTGCAAACTTTGAAATATAGTTAGAGGCTGCCTGGGGAGGCTCCTTCATGAAGAGTGGGATGAGGCTGAGAGTGGGTCATGATGAAGGAGCAAAGGAAGTGTGCCATGATTAATGGGCGTAGGTGGTCAACGAAAGAAAGGATCAGGCCTTATAGTTTATATCTTTATTAGATCATTGGCTCATTCGTTCCTTCACGTATCACACATTATTGAATTTGATCAGACAGAGGCACAATGTGACCCCCTCAGTGAGTGAGAGAAACTGTCTAGTAAATGACGTTTCAATTCAGCCTAAGAGGCGAATAAATGAGCATGGCGTGGACACTCACTGCATGCAGGACGGGTGCCCGCCCAGATCAAAGGTCTGGACAGCACTGGGTTAGAGCCAGGTCCCTTAGCAAAGGCCTGAGCACAGACAAACCTATGGGCAGGAGCGGAAGGGAGCTCTAGTAAGTCTGGGTCTCCCGAACTCTGCACCTGACTCCTAAATAGGGAGAACTTTGACTTTAAGTGCATTTCCATCTCTGTAGGGTGATGGCAGATAGGAAGGTGTACCCAATTTCCTTCACAGTTGGAGGTCCTCTGTGTCTGCTTTGAGAACTGAGCACATGGCAACCTTCACTTGTTCATTTTACAAACAGGTAATGGGGCCCCCACCAGGCCAGTCACTATGCTCGGAGTCCGTGGTGTGTAAGGGCAGAAAATCTGTTAGTGTGTCCAGGTGATGAGAAGACTTGAAAGAGACCTCGTATGAGACCTTTGTATCAATCAGTGTTTCTAGGTAGATAGCTAGATAGACTAGACTAGATAGATAGATAGATAGGTATAGATAGATGATAGGTAGATAGATAGATAGATAGATAGATAGATAGATAGATAGATAGATAGATAGATAGATATAGATAGATGATAGATAGATATATGATAAGCAGATAACAGCTTAGCCTGAATTGCAATTATCATTTACCGGACGGTTTCTCTCACTAGCTGGGTTTACACTGTGCCTCTGTCTGATAAAATTCAATGTGTGGTAAGTGAAGGGATGAATAATGATAGGATCAATTATAGCAGGAACCAAGAGTAGTCAAAAAGGTACTAGTAAACTAAAGCCAAAAGATATAAAAACAGCATCCAAATAGAGGGTGGGGTAGTTGCCTAATGAGATCAACAGTAGAGAACCTGAGATTATCATTGGTGGGGGTTGCCAAACTTTTGGAATTTCTAACCCCATAATGGGTCTTGGGAATTGAGTGTCCTGAAAAAATCTTATAGTTTTTAAACTATATTCCAGCTTTAGTCTAGCTATTCCTGAGTTTGGGGGGATTTCTATTGTTGCCATTTCCATGTGTAGCCTGACAATGGATTTCCTGTTGTTAGAAGTAACCTCCGTGAATCTCTATTTTCGATTACTTCAGAGAACCTAGAGATCACTCTCCTACGTCTATAAGTTGGGTACCAGAGTTGTACATCAAAAATTTATCACTACGTATTGGACATGTTAGATTTCTCTACTAATCATTCGTTTCATACTTTTTGTCTAGTCTTTGCATGGATTGAGCAAGCCTAAGTAAAACTTCTCGTGGAAATGCACAGACACTTTCTCTGGGGGGCCTTTGACAAGAAGCAAGCATGAAAGTGTATCCCCTGTTGGCCCCACGATGCTGCTCAGTGAGGCGTTAGGGCTCCATATGGTGGAAGCTGTTCCATGACAGGTCTGGTTTATTCCAGTTGTTGCTCCTGATGGGGATCTTGGGCAAACCTTTTCATATTTCCCACCCGAGTGCAGCTGAGGATTGGGGCTACCTGGGAGCAGGTTTAGAGGAAGGTGACATTATTAATCAATACGCTTTTATGTCCAGTTATCCCTGGCCGGAGATGAGTCCTTTGCATCGCTCTCAACAGTCCCTGGGATTTAATTCAACCTTTGTCATCTCTGACAGTGTTCTATAGTCCCCTTCTCTGGCTGCCAATCTTAAAACAACAGATTTCGGAAGAAACTTTTGTCTTTTCCCCATAGTATGGGAAAGGAGGTGCCATTCTGCAGCCATTCAGAGAAGAGAAATATTTTATTTTTGAAGAGGTGAATTCTTGGACTTGTTAATATACCTCCTTTCACAGCTATGCTGACAAATATTTTATATCTATGATTCATTCTTTTATACAATGAAAAGATTAAGCTAATCGCATAACATTGCATCAAATATGTCACCCTGCTTTGGGGAATGCTTCTTATAGACCTGAAAGTATATTGAAGATATTAATATGAATCCCTTAGCTGTCCTTGCTTGAGAACAGGAAAAACAGACATCATCATTATTATTCCATTAGGGATCAAACCACATGAGTAACATACCTAAGATTTGCAAACTTGCCATGTCTAGATGCCGAGGCACAGGGTATCGATAATTTACCCAAGGACTCGCAGTAAGTAGCACATACATTTCATTCCAGAGCCTGGAACCACTGCGCCTTCCTGCTTCCCCAGCATCATGCCCGTGAGCTCAGGCTCCAGAAAACTTCAAAGAACACCTGATGTACAGAGCGTGAAGAGCTGAAGCAGAAAAGCCAGGTGTGAGCAATGAGGTATTTGCTCATTGCTCCTCTAAATTCCCTCCCCCCCCCACTTTGTTTTTAAATCCTGTGAGCAGAAGAAATAGGATCCCTGGATTATATTTTAAGTAAGAAGTCAAACAGTCAACAATGTATAGGTACCCACTATGTGGCAGCCTTTTCTGTTTGTTTTGTGAATCCTCACTGGAGGAAATTTTTTTAAGAGAGAATTGAAGGGAGGGAGGGAGGAGGAACACAGAGAGAGAGAGAAAAATCGATGTGAGAGAGAAATATCAATTGGTTGCCTCCTGCATGTGCCCTGACTGGGGCCGGGGATCGAACCTGCAACTCAGGTACGTGCCCTTGATGGGGAACTGAACTTGGGACCCTTCGGTGCATGGACCGACACTCTAACCATTTGGCCACACTGCCAGGGCTATGGCAGCCTTCTCATAGACACTTTCACAATGAGCTTACGGATCAGGAAAAGGCAGGTCAGGGACCAGCTGGGGCCGAGATGGACAGAGGCCTGTGGGTCACCCTTGGTTTACACGAAGCGGGCCTTTTCTTCAGAGCAAGCTATGCTCCATGCTGCTTACATGGCTGTTTCCTGTACTAATTAATTTGTGAGCTCTCTGTTGGATTTTAATTACAGACCTATTAATTCATGAGAAGAATTGACAGATGTTGTAGGTTGGTCGTAGCAAATTAATAGGCAGGTGCTGGGGAGAAAGTCCTGAAGACTGTTCAGCAATTGACTCAGACCAGTTGCTACTTGGAAGCAGGAAGCGCAACCTGGAACATCTTTAGTTACTCAGACTTAGTTACACAGCGTTTTTAGAAGGAAAGAAACTGAGATTCTAGCTTGGACTTGTGCTTTCTATTCCAGTGAGGAAGGTGAGTTGGGGGTGCTCTAAAGAGAAGGAATGGCAATGATACTGGACTGGGTCACCTGGAGAGACTTGGATAAAGTCCCTTGGGATGATATAAACACGATGGAGGCCCAGGAGTGTAAACACATTATTTTTATTAGGATTTGTCCTTATATCTCAATAGAAAACTCTAGAAAAAGCAAAACTATAGAGAGTTCCCTTTTTGGCTTAGTTAGTAGCCTAGAACTGAAGCTGAAAAAATGGCCAAACTTTTTCCCTTAAGTTCACTTTCAATTTTGGAATTTTGTCCCATTGTTGGGAGAAAAAGCCAGGCCAAGAGAGTTACAGAGGAAAAAAAAAAAAATTTCTTTGGCCTGACACAAAGATGTCTTTCACTGATGTCCCTGGCTTTGTCTTGATCTAGCTCTCAGCGAAGGGAACATCAGAAAAGACAGCTGGTCAACCTTCCATTTAAAAGCAGCCCTGACTGTACTTGGTGACTGAGCCAAATCTACACAAAGGGGAGAAAGGCTGTGCTAAGGAGGTGACATTTTAATACTTTTTGAAACTGCTCCTAGAAGCACAGCCTGCAGTCTGTCACCTCGTTTGGATCAGCACTCCTGCTCCTTGAAGCCTACTCCGCCTTCCCTCTCACCCTGGCTCCTGGAGGAGTAAAATGAGGATGGGGGACAGAGAAGGAGTCTCGAGTTACCTGTCAACACCTCCCTCTACAGGGAAATCAAACTAGCAAAGTGCTATGTCTCTAAGCAGGATTTCTGTCAGCAAAGCCATCCCCTTGGGAGTAAACTGGAATTACATGGAAAGGGAGGTAGAGCATTCAAGAAGAACTTTCTAATTAGTAGAGTGGTGAGACTGTAGAATAAACAAAGATAACGGAGTAACACCTAAAAGGTAAAGATAAACAAATGCAGTAGTGGTTTTTAAAAAACATGCCCCCTACCTTTGCAGCATGCGGCTTAACCAATCTTTGAAGACCTCCTCTGCAGAATTAGGTGCCCCTTACGCTCACTTCTAGCATCCACTTGCATATTTGCATATTTATTATGATACCTATTCACAGGCAGAGATTCTAGTCTATTCTGCTAGTAAATATTGGTTGCATTACTTAAAGAAATATGGTGTTATTCTTTAAAAGTTTTACCAAAACAACTGTTTAAACGGAACAAAATGGATTATTTTTCCTGACAATGTTCCATAATGAGGGTGTTTCTATAGGCAAAGCATGTAATTATAAACCTCAAATAAGCAGATCCAGCATTTGATTTTCTCAAGTGAAATGGCTTCTGTCTCTTTAACCACCAGCATCCTCATTAGCAGAGCATCTCTTATATTCCTCCCTTTCTGACTTGTTATATCCATTGTTATTGCAAAATAGAGCTCAGCGTCTCTCAAACATAGTAGCTGCAATAGGTCAGCAAAAGCTTTTTTTTTTCTTACTATCCCATGTGGGCGACAGAGGTTTTCCTCCCTCCTGGCATTGTGAGTTCCTGGCCATTTTTCTATGGACATTTGTCCTTGCAATCCAAGTAGTGTTCCCTAATCTTTCACTCTTATTATAGGCAAATCATGTTGTGGAAACATAAATTGTAAGAGAACTGTCTGTATCTGAGCTGTGCTTTCCACAACCGGCTGCACATCAAAATCACCTGGGGATCTTTTACCCACCGCAGCTTCTTACCTGCACATCTGATCAACAGAATCAGCATCCTTGGGGGTAGGGTCTGGGAAGCTACATTTTCAAAAAGCTTCCCCCAGGATTCAGATGTACAGGTGGATTTGAAAACCACAGCACAAAAGAACTTCTTGTAGTCTCAGTGTTTAGAAATCCTTTGAATGAAAAATATATTCTTTTTATTCCCCCCAGTTGAGATTCTTGCAAATAATAGTTGTCCAATTAACAACTATGGAAGGAATATAATCTTTTATGTATTTATTTATTTGGAGAGGAAATAGAATCACTGAGAGACACATTTGGAAGAAACTCTATGTGATTTTCTCTAATCATACAGGGAATAAATCTTTCCCAATTAGCACTGTAATAAAGGTGGCCAAGCAAGATTGGCCAAGGATTTGATGGGATAATGGATGTTAAAGTATCCCAACAAAGGTTGGCGTGGGATAGGTTAATAGGTGCTCAATGATTGCATTTCTTCCTGTTAGGTTTCCATTTCTTTCCTATTTCCCTCTCTCTCTCTGTGGATATTCAACACTTCTATTTTCCATAAACACGGAGAACAAAAATATAATGATACTTAAAAGATCAGAAATTACATAATATCAGTTATTATTCCTTGGAATGTAATTGAAGCTAAATAAAATATTTTCACTTTTATAGCTTCACCCACCAATCTCTTAATTAGTCTCTAGCAAACTAGCCCCTCTGTATTAGATGCTAATTCTTTTCTGTACTTCAGTGAAACAGTCCCAATCCTCTGTTTTTCCTAAAGATTAGCAACAGTTCAGACAAAAATCAATTCCTCTTTTCTCTTTGATCCCAAAGCACTTTGTACCTCTGCTGTAGAGTTATCACACACTGGCTTTTATTTTAATTACCTAGCTGTGCATTCATGTTTTCATGTTGATTAGTCTTTGTGTATCTCCACAGTACCTTACCCATCATAGGTGCTCAGTAAATATTATTCTGTTCTATGCATTTATCACAATGGTGACTGGTTAGATTTGGGGATATTATTTTCTTCTGGCCTGACTTCTCTGCTGTATGGTAAAGCTGTCTGAGGCAGGCACTGTTTCTTCTTGCCTGGGATTTGCAAACCTGTTTCAATCCCACATGGCCTTCCAATCCCTTCCCATTTCTCTGTCCTTCACATAATGAGTTGTTATGTTTGCATGGCCCACTTCCTTACCTCACATTATCTTCTAAAACCATTCTAAGATGTTTCTTGCCTATCACTGCATGGACACATCTCTCCTCAAGGTCACCAGTGATCTAGGATGGTCCCCTGGTCACTTCTTTGTCTTGTCTTAATTGATCCCTGGGCAACATTCAAAATAGCTAATGATCTCTTGTATTGAAACATTCTGTTCACTTGATTCTATGACCCCATAAAGTAATTTCTCAGTTTCCTACTATGTCATGGATTTTTTTGATGACCCTGCCCCTCTCTGAGAACTGTAAATGTTAGAGGCCCAGGGCTCTGTTCTGAACCCTCTCCAGGTGAACTCATCTAATTCTATACTCCAAAAACATACCGTTGGTATTTTCTCTTGGAAATCCAGACTCTTCCATCAAACTGCCTAATGGACACATCTGTATAAATGCCTGTTAGCCATCTCAAACAAAACATCACCAAAAGAGGACTCTTGATTTCCACCCCCAAATATTCCCATCCAATCTCTTTTACCTCAACCAATGGCATCACAATCTACCCTGTTGATTGGGACCCAAACCTGGGCATTATCCTTCATTTCTTACTTTCTTTCACCTGCCATATTAGTAAGCCCTGCAGATCTTCAAAACATATCCTAAATCTGTTCTCCATCTCCACCCCATCAACCCTATTCTAAGATATCTTCATTTAAGCCTTAAGAAACCTCCTAATTCATTGCTCCACTTAAACTCTTGCATCTCTAGGTTTCACACTCTGCAAAGCCTAAGAGAACAATCTTTTAAAAACACAAATATAATATCTTTACAGTTTAAAAGCATTAATAACTTTGACCCCATACTTTAGATTAAAATGACCTATAAAACTCTATGCCAATATGTTTCAAGTTTGAGCATGCATCATGATCTCCTGGGGGGATCTATTAACCCCCAGAATGTTGAGTTTCTGATTCAGTAGACCTGGAGTGCAGGTGGAGAGGAGAATTCATTTCTAAGTTCCCAGGTGATGTTGACACTGCTTGCGTGAGGACCAATTAATAGCAAAATTGGATTCTTGTCCCTAGATGCTTATTTTTAGAATAGTTTGAGATAAGAATGTGGGAGAAGAAAGTTGTGGCCAAGGAGTGAAGAGAAGTTGGTCCTAATACTGACCTAGCCATCAATCCGATATATAACTTGAGTCATTGAAGTCACTGGTTTTCCCCAAACCTTGATAGTCCCACCTGTCCAGTGACGAGTTTGACCTATACCCTTCTCTAAAATGCCTTACGGCTCAATAAGTTGATACTCCTAATTGAGTAGACAGGGTGTGCACACATGAACAGACATAAGAATGCTTACAAAGCAATTTATCAGCAAGTATACACAAGTGCAGGCAGTATATGTTAAGGATTTAGGTGGATCAAAGAAGAGAGTGACCCCACGTGGACGGGTCTAGTTAAGAAAGATATTGACATTTTGACTAATGAGCCCTATGCCAGTGAACTGTTTACAATAAACAGTTTAAAAAGAAATGTTCATCACATGAGGCTAAGCTGCATACATGAAAGTCTCCACCATAGATGAACATATCAAGCAAAATTCTACTTGATGTCTGCTAATGCCAGGTGCTTTCACATCCATTGTTTCACTTAAGTCCAGAGAAGTTCAGTAACTTGCCAAAGGTCACCCTGCTAGCAAGTGACAGAATGGAGAGTGAAATGCAAATCTTTTGATCCTGAGTCCAGCATCCTTGCTGCTATACCACTAGTACCTACCTTCCACTTCACCTCATCCATTCCACGCTAACAGGTTTGACTCTAGATGTGAAAGAAGCTAGTGAACCAACTATTATCTGTCTCCCCCCTACCTTTGGCTTGTATAATGTGTTTGCATTTTTAAAAACTAAGTAACATTTCTTGCAGTTGCAGCTCTGTTGTGTTTTCTGTTGTTGACATTCTAAGAGCTGGCAGTTTCTTCTGATTTCCTGCTGTTTCTACTGATTCCCTGTGCATCAGTGAGGACCAAAAAAAAAAACTCTCAACACACATCTGGCTTCCTTGAGCAGCTTCTTGTCCTTCAATTCCCACCATACCCTGCCAATTCTTCCAACAGCTATTACTTTACTGTGAAGCATTCTTCTTAATTTGAAGATAGATAATTTTTTTTGTGGGTGGGGGAGAAAACATTATCACTAAGTTTCTTTATAATGCTACTCTCTCGTCCATCTTGTTAGTCTTTACTCCATACCCACTCTGCTTTGGCCACTGGAGTATTTCCTTGGGTTGCTACTAATAGATTAATGCACAGTGCTTTATCAAGATGTATGGATGTGTCACCCCAGTGCCATGCTAAGCATCAGCTGCTCTGGAGGGCAGCATTCCTTCCCTTGATATGAGTTCCTCCTTGAGCTCTCCGCAAGAAAATTAAATGATCAGGCCATTCCACCAGTGCCCGAAGCATTTTCCCCTGAATTTCCTGCATTTCACCCTTCTGAGTCCTTTATGGGAAATATTCCATACAATGAGATGAAAATAAACTGAGAGAGAAGTTTATCTATCATGTGCCAGGCCAGACATGCTGTTTCAGAAAGCTCAGAAACAATAATGTGGAGTTATAGTCTTTGTCAGTCAGAGGCAATTGCTGAGTTTCAGATTGCATACAGCGAGCTGGAATCATCTCGCGGATGTCAGCTTTCATGAGCATGCATTTGAGGCACTTATTCAGTAGGTTCACCCTTGAAAGTGTAATTCTTCTTTCAATCCTGCTTGTTAGAGAGTGTGTCACAGACCAGAGTAGCATGTCATGCACACATATGGAAATAATCCTTAAGATTAAATTTACCTAAAGGGCGCGCCTACTAATTACTATATTTTGTTCATTGTGAGAAAACAGAAATGTAGGCAGTGGAGTCCACTTCAGATATGAGTCTGGTTTAGATATCTGCGTTTTCACAGTCTTTAGAAGATGTGTTTAGGGGCTATTTAAATTAAGTGTAGGTATTTGGGGATTTTTAAATATGACAAAAGATTAGCTAAGAATGATTAACTCCAAAGTGTGTAATGGAAAAACCCACATTCAGTTGAATTTACATTCTTTCACAGGGGAAGAATTTTTAAGGTTCAGTAGCTCATGGTTGATTATTAAAAAAAACCCACAAAAACATTTATTAGTAAATTCAGGTAGTAATTTTGTTTTTACTGTTGAATAAATGATAGTTGATGATTTCCTACATGTGACAATTCAACTATACAGATGACGGCTCCCCAAGAGAAAAGCTCACACAGTGGGGACCTATCTTTTCTGTATTCTGCTCACGAATATAGGACTCTCATCTGGTTTCTGCCCCATTCAGAGGGAGGTGAACTCACCACCAAATACTGGAAGGTGGTCATAATCATTTAAAATGTTTATAAAAATGTTCTTATCATGTGCCAGGCCAGACACGCTGTTTCAGAAAGCTCAGAATATTTTAAAGTTATTATCTGCCTACACCCATATGCAATAGGATGCTTTTAGCAAAACACATATAATACCTTTCATTCGTTCGCACACGCATCTACTTTTTCATTTAAACATTTAAAAAATATATATGTTTTTACTGATTTTAGAGAGAGAAGAAGAGAGAGGGAGAAACATCAGTTGGCTGCCTCCTGCACACCGGGCATGTGCCCTGACTGGGAATCGAACCAACGACCTTTTGGTACATGGCATGTTGCTCAAACAACTGAGCCACACCAGCCAGGGCTCATTTAAACCTGCTTAAAGTACCTACTACATGCTAGCCACTGAGCTCAGTCCTAGGAATTCTTAGTGGTATACAAAATTTTTTCTTAGAAGTATCTTTTAAGTCATAAAGTCCTGGATTAAGTTCACCTAGAAAATCTTTATTTTCTGAAAAATAATAACATCAGTAGCATTTTTACATGTAAATAACTGAAAGGACACAGTGTCTGTTTTAAAAGTCTTAAACATCAATCTCTGGAGAGAGATGGGTTTAAAGTAGCTTCCCAAGCACTCAGTAGTTACCTTTCAGGCAGCCTTCAGCAGTAACCCCGCTGACCCCTTCCGATTTCACATCCTCTAACCCCCGTGGATGTTAAGACTTGTGTCTGCGCCATCAATTTTCAGACTTTTGTGGACTAAAGATTTCCAGCCTGGCAGAGGCCTTCTTGCCTAGAACACCCTTTACTTATAATGTTTTCAGTATATGTTCCTGATGATCCTCGGTTTGGCTCAATAGAGCTAAATACGTATCTTATTGCATCTGATCACTTAAGGCAAGAAAATCAAGATTCCTGGAATCTGGGTGTCGTTCTACATGGATCTTTCTTGTTACAATGTCCTCTCCACAGAACAGCCAGCTTATTTTGGCCTCGAGTAATGACATTTTGCCCCCTATTTTCCTTCCTCTTTTCTCTCTTCACCCCTTTTCCCTGCCTCCCTCCTCTTTTGAATGTTCCCCACACGCTTATACAGCACACCTGGGTCTTCAGTTCTCCAATTTCCCTGAAGTCTCAGGCTAATGTTGCCATTCGTTTGGCTTTGTTTCCTTGAAGCAGGGTCATTGATCTGCCTGTATCCAGATCTATACATTATGTATCAGTAGATGAGAAATCACACCCAAACGGCAGGACGTGGCAGGAGGCATCAACACAGATTAGCTCTAGCTGATCAAATCATAACCAGCAGCCAGCCCTGCTCTCTGCTCAAGTGGTCTCGAGAGAGAAATCATGGGAATCTTTTCTATTTTTCAGAATGGCTTTCCGTCTCTTGTACTCTTAATAAAAACATTTGTAACCTGGGCATCCCAGGGTAACATTTAGTCCTAATCAGTAACAGTCATCACGGCATTAAACTTTAAAGCAGAGAAATGTGATGAGGCTGTAGGAGTTCAGGGCATAAAGGAGGGAAAACTAAGATGGTATTAAAGCCCCAATTAAGCACTTCCTGAGCAAAATGTGGAATCTGGGGGAACCCAGGCAGAGCCAGGTAGCTGATCGGTCGGTCCTGAGAAGAAGGTGTTGACACACCCACGCAATCAACAGGAACCCGAGAAGGAGGGTTGCCTGCGGTATTTGACAGGGCTGATTTGTGGCCTCTTTTGAGACCAAAGAGAAAGGACTGAGGGGTTTTTGGGCTCACCGTCATTAGAATGTCGTCCGATGTTTAAGAACACCGTGACCTCCTGCTTGGGTCTTAATCCCATCCCAAAGGCTCAGTGGTAGGGATGGAAGGCAGCAGGTGAAAGGAAATCAGAGAGTCAGGGGCTGATCTGTATGCTAAAGTTTCCAACGAGGGCTGGAGGAATGGATGTATCTTATAGGAACTGCCAGCTACACTGGGACTAAGAGACCTTGGAGGGTAGAGAGAAACATTCCAGAGAAGAGAGTTTAGAAAGGTCCCTGGACCAGCCAAGGGAGACTGAAATTTATCCTAAATCCAGGGATTGCAGATCAAGCTACAGAGAACATGAAGAGAATGTACAAGTAAATGCACTGACAAAACAGGACAAATTGTGAAATCCCACCTTTTAACCTTCTGCCGCTGCATGGCATATTTCAAGGTCAACTGGTAGATGAATTAATTCTACTCTTGGCTTTGGCCTGTGTGACCCCCTCTGTGTCTCTAATTCCCCTGTCTCTGACCTCCTGGGGGTCTGAGATGCTTGCTGGTAAGTATTTAGGCTTAGGCGCTATACAAATGGAGTTCAAATCTCTGCCTCTTGACAAGCTGTGGCACCTCAGATAAGTTCATTCAACCCTGGAGAAAATAATTCCTACCTTGCAGAAGTATTATGAAATAGTATGAGGTATGTATAAACCAGATTACAAGGTCTTCCATGGTGAATATATGATGTTACAGTCATTAACCTGGCTCCTTACCAAGTAAAATGTTTCTTTGAGTTCTGTGAGCTGCTCTGGCAAATTAATAGGAGGGGGTCCTTGGAACCTCCAATCGATAGCCAGTTGGTGACAAGTGCAGGTGATAACCTGGAGTTACGATAGACTTCTAAAGTGGCAAGAAAGGGGGGCAGTCTGTAGGACTGAGCCCTCAGCCTGTGGGATCTTCAGGTAGATAGTGTCAGAATTGAGTTAAATGGTGGGACACCCAGCTAGTGTCAGAGCACTGCTCAAACCCCCAGTGGAAATGGGCACGAAACCTTAGTCCCTTGGCCTTTTGTTATTCTTATTAAAAGATCTAAACGCCCTTTAAGATACCACCTAAGCAGATTCCTAGTATGTCTTCTCTACTATCTAATAATTCCTCTACCTTCAGGGACTATTTTAGGCATTATTTACTTCATGCTGGATGACCAAGAGTTAACTCAAGAGCTAGTGAAAAAATTCTGACATGACCTATTTGTCAGCTACAGCTGTTAAGGTCCAGCATAATTTTTCTGGGCATAAAGCATTTGGCTAAGTGTTTGAACATCAGCTGAGAGGTAGGATAATGCACTTTGAATTAAGTACAAACAGCACATTTAAACAGCCAAGCCCCATTTAATATTCCCAAACATGGGTCACAGGAAATGATGTTTCTGCTTATTTCCCCCTCCTTTCGTAGTCTCTCTACACAAGTGAGACCAGGATATGTAAACACAAACACTAAGGAACTCACTTTAAAACAAATAGGTGGTTGCAACAACCCTGATCTTGGATGAGTAACTGACCTTTACTAGCCCACAGTTTGCTTTGCCCGAGGAGATTTGAGTTTTCAGTGTGATCATGTTCTTGAGTAAATCTCCTTTTTTGAAAGCTTCTGCCCCACCCCAACCCCATGGAGCTGTCAACTCCTGCCTCCCTCCTCCCACCCTTGTTTCTCACAAATTGAAATTACCCTACTCTGAGCACTTCATATTTGTTGTCACTCCTGTTCAGTCTGGTGGAGGCCAGACATGCCCTGAGAATGACCCAAGGCCAAGCTCGAGGCCACCCTTTAACAAAGGACTCCCCTGGCTGGCTTCCAGATCTTCCTGGTCAGAGATCAATGTCAGCATCGCCATGTCGTCATCACCATTATGACTCTAAACTTTCCAATTTGTAGAATGGGAGAAGCTATACTTGTTCCAATATCATGATCATTTTGAAATGAGATGGATAAAGGTGAGAGAGAATTAAAGATGAGATAGGAAACATCAAAGATTCGGTGATGTAAAACTGTAAGGACGTTATGTAAGGTGGATGCCTTTTTAATTGTTTCTTTCAAGAATTCCTTCTTACTTACACACCGAGGCAGTATTGCTATGATATGAGTATAGTCAGCACATTGGAGGGATGTGAGCTAGAGAGAAAGATCTTTTGCTAAAGCAGTTTTGTGGGTCTAGAATGTTAGCAGCAGATAATGGCCAATGGTTCCATTAGGTTGGGCCCCTGTGAAGACACCGTGGCTATTGGGTGACAGACACTGCTTTGTTTGAAGAGAGGTAAGGGTACCAGATGCTTTCTCAGGATTCCTTCTACTCTATAACTCTGATTCTGTTTTTTTTGACTTGAGAAGTTGGTTGTAGATATTTGCATTTAATCATCTTTCCGCATGAGAAAATAGGCCTGCTCCCTTATGAAAATACTTGGATGGGAGCAAGTATGGAAGTTGTGTAGATAAAGTCATTCTTTACTGACTGGAGTGGGATAAAGGAGCAAACTGGTGACTGTGCGAGGTGCTTTCCATTCATTATCTCATTTGCTACTCAAGCAAACATGGAAAACATTTAGGCATTTTATCAATGAGAAAACAGAAGCTCAGAGAGGTCAACTGACTTCACTAAGATCCCTTTGTGAGTGATTGGTGGGGATAAGATTTAAACCATGTCAGTCTCACTCTAGAACACACGCTCCCTCCACTGAAATCCACTACATGTGGCAGATGTTGGCATGTAGGAAGAAACAAAGTGAGATGGATGGTGGGACCTGGAGATGTGCATGCAGATGTGGGCAACTGGGGGAACTCTTGGAAAAAAGATAATTATAGTAAAGCCTTTGAGGATGAGCAGGACTCTGAAACAAAGAGATGAGGGCGAGGGAGGAGCAGGAGAGGGGTGGGTTGTAGGCAGCAAAATGAGTGAATAAACAAAAGGGAGGAAAATAGGTTGTTTGAAAATGGCAGTAAATTCAGTGTGACTGAAATGTAGGCTGTGGGGGATCCACAAGAGTGTGCAATGCATGATAAGACCGAAAAGGAGGGTGGAAGGCTATAATACCGCAGTGCTGTGTGTGATTCAGTTCCAAGTGGCTCACACTGGAAGGGGTGTGAGTTCAGAGGACGGAAAAGGCAGTGTGAGCATCTGCTTCTTGAGCCATTTTTGTAGTGGAAATTCTATGCAGACAGTGCCTTTCCCTGGCTCTGCCTCCCCCAGTGCTCTTTGAAAACATAGACCCCAGATCTGTGTGTAGCAGAGAGCTTAGCAAGCCGGGGAGTGGATCAAGGAAAATTCTGTTATTCCTCAAACTCAGGGTTATCTGCTCCCTCAGCCAGCACAGCTGCCAGAGACCCTGGAGGAGTCTGAAAGGGCTTACCCATTCGTGGGCTTATCAGGCTGAGCAGCTCAGAGGCTGTTTGTGAGAAAGACGAGATAGCAGGACTCTAAAGGAAAGGAGGGAAATGACGGAGCAAAGGAAAAAATATGTATACGTGTGTGAGTGTGTGTATGTATATATTTGTGTACATGTAGATATGTGTATATGCATGTGTGTACATATATGTTATCTACATCTATCTATCTATAGCTATCTACCATCTATTATCTATCTATCTATCTATCTATCTATCTATCTATCTATCTATCTATCTATCTATCTATCATCTATCTATCTATTATCTATCTATCTATCTATCTATCTATCTATCTATCTATCTATCTATCATCTATCTATCTATTATCTATCTATCTATCTATCTATCTATCTATCTATCTATCTATCTATCATCTATCTACCTATCTATCATCTATCTATCTATCTATCTATCTATCTATCTATCTATCTATCTATCTATCATCTATCTATCTATCATCTATCTCTATCTATCTATCTATCTATCTATCTATCTATCTATCTATCTATCTATCTATATCTATCTATCTATCTATCTATCTATCTATCTATCTATCTATCTATCTATCTATCTATCATCTATCTATCTATCTATCATCATCATCATCATCATCATCATCTTCTATCTATATACATCTTCTTGCCTGCATCTTTTCACTTAGCTAGGTATCTTTATTAAGAGTCTTCACTAAAAGAAAATTAACCTCAGGATTCAGGTGGGGAATTTCCTCACTCAACCCGGGCTGTTTGCAAAGAACAGGATATAGAGTCTCAAATGAATCTGCAGGGTTAAAGTCTGAGCACAGGGGCAGATGTCTGCATCAGGGGGCTTCAAGCAAGGCCAAGCAAGCAGGCAACTAGTTTGGCAGACAGCTATCTGACTCCTGTTCCAGAAAGAGCACACAGCACACACAGACAGGTTATTCTTACAATACCTGGTAAGAATTTTTGTAGGCTCTAATTTGAGCTATCTGTGTGTCTATGTGGCAGTGGGGTAGAGCAGAAAGTAGACATATCTGGGTTAAATGAATCCATTTATTTAGCACATATTTAATAAGCACTTATTATGTGCTAAGCCCTGTGTTAGAAGCTAAAGATAGAAAACAAGAGAGAAAATATCTCTCCTGCATGGAGCTTGCATTCTTGTTTGCTCTATAGATTCCATGTCATGTACTCAACACCATTCACAGAAATCCTTTCCCCAAGAATGATTTATTGCAGAAGTTGGCATAGCATAACCTACATCCCAATCTGGCCTGACAACCATTTTTGTATGTGGCTCGAGAGTTAAGAATGGGTTTTATATTTGTAAATCATTGGGGCAATAATCAAAAGAAGAATATTTTGTGACATGTGAAAATGACATAAAATTCAAATTTCATTGTCCATAAATGACATTTTATTGGAACACATCAATGCCCATTTGCTTGTAGATTATCTGTGGCTGCTTTCACCCTACAGTGACAGAGTTGAGTAGTTGCAACAGAGACTGTAAGGTCTGTAGATTCTAAAATATTTACTCTCTGGCCCTCTTACCCTGTTTAAAGTCTCTTCACTCCTTGTAACACATTCTCTTTTCATTTCACTCCAATCAGCCTCTGACTCCATCTTTCCACTATGACTACTCTTGTCAAGCAAAACAATATTTTCCATGTTAGCAGACCCACGGATTTCCTGTTACTTGATCTTTCAACAGCATTACACACAGTTGGCATCTCTGTTCTTCTAACACATTTTCCTCCGGGCTTCCATAACCCTATATTCTCATTTCTTCTTACCTTATTGCCTACTGCGTTCCCCCCAACCACCTTCTCAGTAAGGCTGAAGGTTTAGAAAGGCCCACTGTACTCAAACAGCCTGTACTTGCCTCACACAAGACATCCTAATGCTATAACCCCCTCATGGAGTGATGCCTCTATGTACCCACATCCACCTTCAAGCTTCTTCCCCGAAAACCCTGACATCCCCTTGCTATCAGGGAAATCGTGGTGCATTTTAGTACCCACCGGGGCATTCTCCCACCCTCCTGAGCTGCCGAGTTCAATCCCGAGGTTCCAATTACTATTATCCACAGTGCTCGGGTTACCCAGTTAATATGTCTTGAGGGGTTTGCTTTAATCCCACATTTTGCATAAACCTTGCTATTTTTAAGCTAAATTTTGTAAAGCTCGAAGTTGTTCAGGAATGTGTGTGTCATGTTATATCACAGTAATTCCTGTATTGTGCTCAGCTAAGGGCATGTTCTACTGATGGCATAAAACCAGAGTTTTAGATCGTGGGGTGTGAGTGAAGCTGTTTGGGCACCCCTATGAGACCCCCAGTACAAGCTGGTGTGTCCATTAAGTAACACATTGATTTGCTAATCTCCCTCAAAATGATTAGGCGGTTCTAGAGCCTCTGAGCCTGACAACAGTAGTCCCCCCTTATCCACAGTTTTTCTCCCTCTGTGGTTTCAGTTACCAGTGATCAACCATGGTCTGAAAATATTAAATGGGAAATTCTAGAAATAAACAATTCATACGTTTTAAATTGAGTGCCATTGTGAGTAGTGTGATGAAATCTCATGCCCAGGACGTGACTCACTCCTTTGTCCAGCATCTCCACGCTGGATACCATACTTGCCCATGAGTCACTTAGTAGCCTGGTTATCACAGAGAAAGAGAGATCATCTTCACATAACTTTTATTACAGTATATTGTTGTAATTGTTCTATTTTATTGGTTATTTTTAATCTCTTACTGTGTGTAATTTATAAATTAAACCTTATCATAGGTATGTATATATAGGAGAAAACATAGTAACCTAAGTTTCGGTACTATACTTGGTTTCAGGCATCCACTGGGGGTCTTGCAACGTATTCCCGTGGCTAAGGGAGGGTTGATAAACATAAGTGCTCTTACTGGCAGGGTGCAGATAGAGACCCTAGATCCCTGAGGCCCATCGTAGCCCTTTGAGGCCCTGGGAGGAAGAGCCAACTTCAAACACCTGGCACCCTGGGGTTCCTCCAGCGAGGGGCCGCCTCTCTGCTCGCCTGTGGGATTGTCTCTGATCATGTTCTCAAGCCAGAGCCCTAGAGATTAGCCTGGGCCTTTGTCCTTGATTCTTTGCTTCTCTGGGGAACAACCAGGTCATAGTGTTTTCCTGTTTGCTTTGGGAACTTGCTTTAAGAGGATTTCCCAGAGTTAATGCCTCTCTCCTCTCCTGCCGTCACTCCTGGAGTGGGTCTCCCTTCTCACTGCTCGGAGCCCTTGCAAGACAGCTGCTGGCACGGGCTGCCCAGCTACAGCAAGCAGGTTAGCTAGAGCCTCCTTGAGTCTGGCACACGTTCTTTATTTCTTATTCCATCGGGCAGGGAAGTAAAAGTTCTCTGTGAAATCATGTCACTGAAAACACAGCCTGTGAATTTCTGCGCATGTGGAAGCCAGGGGCGCAGAGCGGGGAGGACTGATAATCTGCAGGGCTGGAGGGAGAGAGGCGAGGAGGCCGTGCCATCGTCTCAGAGCCCAGAAACAGATCTCAAGTAACGGTATCACGTGAGCAGCTTAGCCAAGAGGCTTATTCTAGAGGAAGCCTTAAAGGATCATGGGAAAATTGTAACACCTTTAACAGTTTACGTTGAGCTCTCCGCAAAGAGCTGTTTCATTAATTGCTGGTGTTACGACAGAAATATAATCCTTTTCTCAGATTACAGAGCATGCTTCAACCAAAGTCTCTTACTTGTATAGCCTCATATGAAAGAATAATTTTAAAAAATACCCTGAACTATCTGCAAAGATGCTGTTGATAGAATTCTCTTCTTCAGCTCCCATGGGGCTTCCAAATGAGATCTGTTTATAACAGTATCACTCGTTTCCCAAAGCTTTTGCTTAATCTTTTTATAAATAGTCAAATATTAATTAACAACTTCTCATACTGGAGGGACATGAGTGTTCCAAAAGGGGCTACGTGAAATGGGAAACGACAAATGTGCTGATGCTATGGGATCGTCAAAAGGCAGGGATTTGTTCCAATTAGGAAGAAACGCAGACATCGTGCTGTGTTATCAGCAGTGTTCTCCTGTTGGGGATACAGTACTGAGCATGTGGTCCCTTGGTTCCACCTTCCCCTTCCTCCCAATAAATTTCTTGACACTTTCAAGGACCCCCCAAATCTGTCACCTGCTCCCTACTATACCTCAAGAACGGCTCAATCTTCTTAGTATGTTATGCAAGACGCCGGGCGCTCCCTGACCTGCCTCCCCCTCTTCCTCTCCTCCAGCTCCCACCGCATCCTCACGTGCGTGATATGCTCAAGCCACGCAGAATTCTCATGACTCAGCAAATAAGCCATGCTGTTTTGATGTCTGTAGTTTTGGACATAGCTCTTGCTTTTTTCTGGAATGACCTTGAACCCCTTACCTGTCTGGAGAATTCCTTCTCAGTCCCCAAGCTTCAGTTCAATGGTCACCTTCTCAGTGAAGCCTTTTCCAACCCTCCCTCTCCATTCTCTGCCTCCTGCCATGAAGCCATCATTTCCTTCTTTGCATCACCCCAAGGTCTTGTAAACCTGACATTGCAGTAATTAGTCAGCAGTTTTGCAGGTATTTATGTACTTGCCTTTCTTCTTTACTGAGCTATTTGTTTCTTGAGGGCAGAGGCTGTATTTAATTCATTTTTGTTTTCTTAGTGCCTAGGATAATATCCAGCATATAGCAGGCACTCCAAAAATAGAAAATATATGCTGATTGAGGAATTTAAATAATTTTATCAAGTGACACATATTTATTGCACAGCTCTTCCCCCCGCCCCGTGCTGGTACTATGGGGAATACAAAAGAAGCAATTGTTTCTCTTACTCTTGGGCACTTTATGGTTTAACCTGAAAGACAAGGCTGACACGTTCAAAACAATTAGACGTTGTTTGCTAAAGAGTGTGCTGCAGAACACTAACGGTGTGAGAGCTCTGTGGTCAATTAAATGTGAGATGTTGTGTATTGTGTTCCTCAGAGATTTCAATGTATTTACCCACACTAAGTGCTCCGAGAAGTCTTGTGATAAAGAGGCCTGTATAAATTCCAAATCTCATGTGACCAGAAGGCCTTTTCTGTGTGGGTAACACCTATTTACATCGGTGGTTCTTAGGAATACAGTAGTCTCCTCTTATCCCCCAGGGGATACGTACCAAGACCCCTAGTGGATGCCTGAAACCACAGATAGTACCAAAACCTGTACTTTTTTTTTCCTACATATACATACATTTTATGGCTTTTTTTTGACATGTCTGAATTGCCAGCATCACTACTCTTGTACTTTGGAGCCATTACTAAGTAAAATAAGGGTGACTTGCATACACAAGCATGTCAATATTGTGACAGCCTATCTGATAACGGAGACAGCTACTGAGTGGCTAATGCCAATAGTGTATACAGTGTAGATACACTGGGCAAAGGGATGATTTATGTCCTGGGCAGGACAGAGAGAGAGAGGATTAAGATTTCATCATGCTATGCAGAGCGGTGTACGATTTAAAACTTTTGATTTTTTTAATTTCTGGAATTTCTCATTTAATATTTTCCAACTGAGGCTGACTGAAACCAAGGAAAACAAAACCACAGATCAGAGAGGACAACTATACACTGATTTAGAGAATAGAAATGTGTTAAACTACGTAGAAAGAGACAGCTTGTGGGTTTAAGTAGGTAGGGAAATGTCCTAGAGTGCCCTCTATAATGTGGGTGGGTCTTGTCTAATCAGTTGAAGTCCTAAAAAGAACAAAAGACTGACCTCCCCTGAGCAATAGGAAGTTTTGCCAGCAGATAGTCTCTAGACTTGAACTGCAGCATTGGCTCTTCCAGGGTCTTCACCTTGCCAGTCCACCCTGCAGATTTTGGACTTGCTCACTTCCATAATTGCATGTCCATTCCTTAAATTAAATCACACACACACTATTGGTTCTGTTTATCTGGAGAACCCTAATACAGTGAGGAAAGGGAAACTATATAAATGCTCTCTGGGGTTTCAGGCCTGTCTCTGTTGGAGATACTAGCCCTGAGGAGACACTGTTTCCTTAAGTGGGCATGTCTGTAGCAAATGAAGCTCTACAGGCCATGATTTGCCATCCTACCCACTGGGCCATCCTGTGGCAATCAGCAGCCAGGCCATAGCCCTGCACAGAGCAGGTCTCCACGTCTAGAACTTCAGATGGAGTCGTCGACCTTCCTTGAAATTCTGCTTTCTTTTAGGAGAGGAATATTTCCACCAAAATTTTTTAAAAAAATATATCTCTATTGATTTCAGAGAGAGGAAGGGAGAGGGAGAGAGAGAGAAACATCAATGATGAGAGAGTCATTGATCAGCTGCCTCCTGCACACCCCCAACTGGGAACTGAGCCTGCAACCCGGGCATGTGCCCTGACCGGGAATTGAACCTCGATCTCCTGGATCCTAGGTCAATGCTGAAACTGCTGAGCCACGCCCGGCCCGGCATCCACCGAATTTCTTGATTCACTTGTGGTGAAGGTTGAGAACGTCAGCAACATCAAGCATCGCTGGTACATCGAACCTAAGCTTGACGGTCAGTGTGGGTTCTAATTTTGGCCCTGCCACTTCCCACCATGAGACTGTGGGTAAGTTTGGACACCTTATCTCTTGGTTTCCTCATCTGTGAGTATAATAAGTGAGTATAATAACAGGATTTACCCCACAGGGTCCTGTGAAGATTAACTGAAACAGTACATAAAAGGACCCCTAAAACTGGCACAAATGCTAGTGATTGTAATAATTATTATAGCTTATCAAGAATTGTTTTTCCAGCCATGCTAGGTAGTCTCTAGAAAGTTCTCTGATTTATTGACCCCCTACCCTCATTAAAATAAATTTCTATTCAAATTTGACTCTACAGCAATCTGCATATCTTTAACAACATTCAGTATTTCAGTTGCTGGGCATATGCAGGGATCTAATATGATCCCTGCTTGAGGCTTGGAATCTTTATTAAACCAGTAAGAACCAACTGCTGAGACCCCTTAGTTTCCAAGGAGTTTAGTTCTTAGTTTCTAAGTCTCCTAAGCTCTCTTACCTTCATAAAGATTTACATTACTGCTCCAGCCCAAAGTTGAGGAATTTACCTCGATTCCTCCCTTTTCTTTACCCCTCACGTCTAGTCCACTAGCACAATCTTACTAGTCTCCTCTTATCTACATGTTCTCAGTCTGTCTCTGCTGCTAACACCTGTGAAATTTAAACAGTGATAAAAATTATATGCTTCCTTTTAACCAAATTGATTGTAAAGGGAACACCTGAAATGAAGACTCCTGTACCACAGTAAAAATGCTGGGGAAATTTTGTTTATGTGGATGAGGTGCTGTTCCCGAAAGGCTTTCCTTTGATCTGATAAGAAACAAACTAAACAGAAGTTTTGATTGTCCAGTGAATCAAGCTGAAGGTGGGTCCCAATAAGACTAAATTAAACTGTGTTTTTCTCTCTGTCCCAAGTGGTAGGTTTCCTCTTCGGAGATTTTCTTTCATCTTCTCTCTCTAAAGACAGGTTTTATTATCAAATTCTTTTTATCTGAGTTTGCCTTTAAGCACTTGCATTGTAACCTTTGATCTTGTCTCTTCTTGAAAAAAGTGTGTGGACTCAGGAACCTGTGAAAAGGTGTTGATTGCTAAAATGCACCGTGTTTTTCTTTGTTAATTTGCAAATGACATCATCAATGTGCTTTCCCTCCAATTTTTGTTTCCTTTTTGTTTTTCTCCGCGAATATATATATTATCTCTAAAATATTCTGAGTGGAAAGAAAGTAGCTCTATCTGTTCCTTCCAGCATCCATTAAGTTTAGAATGAAGAATTGGTTATGTTTCCGATTCAAAACCAATGTGATTCATTTTTCCCGATACTCAAGTCTATCTCCCCACCTTTACTCATCTGAATTACACTATTGCCACCTAAACAGTGTCTTTGCCTCACTCGTGTTTCACAATTACCCAATTTTCACCCAATTTGATATAAAAAATGAGTGATATTTTTAAAACTTAGATGGAGCCAACTCTAGCTAAAAACTCTAAGTCTTCACACCAGTTTCAATGGGTTCTGGCCTCTCTTATCACTCTGACTCAGTCACTAGACTAACCATATTGGCCTCTCAGTTCTTGGGCTATCCTAAGATATAAAACAATCCCTAGTTTGTTTTATATCTGTCTCCTTCTCACCATTTGTCTCATATGTCATCTCTTTTGGGATGCCTTCCCTGGCTGGCCACTCACCCAAAGTGTGTCCACCCCAGTGCTTGCTGCCATCACTTCACCCTGTTTTGATTCCGTCATGGCATCTACCTCAATCTAAAATCAGTGAGTTTATTTGTTTTTATAGTATATCCTTTCTGGCTACTCGGTAAGATTATAAACTTTTGAGGGCAGTGAGTGACTCTGTTTGTCTAGTTTACCACTATATGATGAGCACCTGAAATAGTCCTTAAAACATAGTAGTTACTCAATGACTATTTGTTGAATGAATAATTAGTTACCTAGGTATATTTTGTAATTATATTCCTGTCATAAACATGTGTAGTTCTTGATTGGGGGGTGGGTTAGACCTAATCATTATAGGTATATCAAAACAAATAATGCTCAATGCTCATATTTTCATGGAGTGAGTTGAATTAATCTTAAGCCTGGGCTGTATATAAAGCTGTATATTCGTGACTAAATCTGGCGGCATCATTTCTTGGACACCATGGGAAATGCAGGAATGATGGCAGGGCCCAGCAAGGATGCCATCGACTGAAGCCCATAAATATGTAGGCATCTGAAAATCAGGGAAGGATCATTACTTTCCGAACCTCCTCTTTTATCCATCACATCCAAAGTCTTCCTTAAATATTCTTCAGTACAATCCATCCATCAGGGTATAGACCTTTCCAGCCCAAGAGAACAAAGTCAACAAGTGACAGATTCTGTCTAGTGGCTCTCCCCAGTATATCTGGAATTTTAATTTCAATAAAGCAGATGACTTCTTATGGAGCAGTGAGCTGAGCTATTAATTCAAGGGAAGGAAAAGAGAAGGTTAAATGAGGGGCTGTCAATCTGAGCAATACCCTTGAAAGACAGATGATACCATCTTCTCTTTTCAGTAGCCTTCCTGGCATCTAATTTGCCTGAGTTGTGAGATAACACTCGCTGGCTCTGTCTCATTTGCAAATCTGGAACCATAAGGGACAAACACTGAGACCTCCAACAGTAAATCCAGAAAGTGTAGCAAGGTTAATTCTTCTCATTTAGAGACAAAAATGATGTGCTTGTCATCATCTGAAAAAGAAGGACCTGTGAAATTTTAGGGATATCTACTGAAGTACATATTGATATAGCCCTTGAAATAAAAGTTAGATAAAGGATTTACTGTCCCAAAATTGAGTGTATCTGCAGAAGACCTCCTGCCCCTTGATAAATGAATACAATTCTCATTAACCGAAGAGCAATTAGCAGGGTTAATAGTCATGGGTTGATAGTCACAGTTTCATGATATTTTTGCAATAGTTACTAAAAGGGTTTTTTGGGGATATTTTCTGTTCCTATTTGAACTGCTAGAACTATGGCATTCATTGCCTTAAGTTCTGGCGAATGAAAAAGAAAGCTAAGAAAACTTCTGAATTTTTTCAAAAGAACAGCCTTAACTTCTAGAGTACTCAGAGGCTGAACAATAGAGTTAGAAGAATACGAAATGAGTCAGGGCTGGGAATCAGGCCAGGAGACTAGACAAGGATTCCATAGGTTGAGAGGTGGAAATGAATCTGAGGAGAAACAATGTAAAGTGAGCTTAGATATTATAAGTCCCTGTAAAAACAGATGTTGGAGGTACTGGCACCTTGACCGTCTCCCTTGGGCTAATTTGGGTAGGGGAGTGCAATAAAAAATGACAGGTCTGTCTGAAGATTCTGTGTACTGCTTCCAGAATAGAATATCAGAGAGTTGGCAAGATCCCAGAGAGGAAATGGCAGTGAGCTTGGGCTGATGGGTCCTCAGAGAGTTCACAGAGTTTCTACCACCTAGTCTATCACTGGAGCTGTGCTGGAGAATTAGTGCCACTCCCAGCCCCAGCAGCCACCCCCTAGCCAGTAGATTAATGGGAGCTGGCATACAAATACTTAAGCTCTCTTCTGTTCTGGTGGGTTAACTCAAAGGAATGTGTTCTACATGGACCCTCAGAATTCCCCAGCAGGAAGAAGCTCATAGCAGCTAGAGATTCTCTCTGAAACAAGAAAGTGGTACATCTATGAGAGACACTCAGTTTAGGTCAGGGCATTCCCATCCTGACTTAGACTTACAGGCTTAATTTTCTGGTTAGACAAATAAGAATTCAATTACCTGCTGGCAATGCACCTTGAATAGCTGTAGCCTGTGGAAAATGTGCTGTGGACCGCCTGGCTACCTTTGCTTGGACTAAGCTTCTCTTCATATGGCCATAATGACCAGGTCTTTGGTTGATCTTGCCTCGCTTCCTTCACTGTTGATCCCCACGTTTTGGCCTGATCATTGCTGGCAATTAATTTATTATGATATACACAAAGCTCTAACTTTTCAAAAAGTCTCACCTCTTTTCTTCAGATAACATTTATTTTAGTCTCTGCCTTCACTGAAAAAAAAAAAAATCCCAGCTTTAGCTGCACATAAGGAGAAAGCCTACCTTAGGGAAAAATCGCTTTCCTAAGCATTGATCTCTGAGGAGAGGTAGTTCTGAGTGGGAGCCAAAGGAAAAGGGTGAGGCAAGAGCTAGTTGCTTAGCTTTGGGCTATAAAGACCATACTGGCAACTCAACAACAATAACAACAACAAACAAAAACACACAAAGAACTTGATTAATAAATGGACAAAAATCTTGAATAGATATTTCTCCAAGGAAGATACACAAATGGCCTACAAGCATGTGAAAAGATGCTCAACATCACTAGTTATTAGGGAAATACAAGTCAAAACTGCAGTGAGACACCTCCTCATACTCCTTATGATGGCTACTATAAAACAAACAAATACACAAACAGAAAATAACAAGTGTTAGTGGGGACATGGAGAAACTGGAACACGTGTGCACTGGTGGTGGGTATGTGAAGTGATGTGGCCTCTGTGGAAAACAGTTTGGCAGTTTCTCAAAAAAACTAAAAGTAGTATGACATGATATGCCAACTCCACCTCTGGGAATTGACCCCAAAGAAGTGAGAGCACAGTCTTGAAGAGATACTTGTACAGCTATGTTCAGAGCAGCATTTTTCATAATAGCCAAAATGTGGAAGCAGCCTGTGTGCCTTGACGGATGAATGCACAAATAAAAGGTGGTATATACATACAATGGCTATTACTCGGCCTTGAAAAGGAAAGACATTCTGACACATGCTACAACATGAATGAACTTTGAGGACATTGTGCTAAATGAAATAAGTCGCTCACAAAAAAACAAACACTGTATGATTTCACTTAAATGAGTACCTAGTGTTGTCAAATGTATAGGGCAGAATGTGGGATGGTGGTTGCCAGGGGCTGGAAGTAGGGTGCAATTGAGAGTTATTATTTAATGAGAACAGAGTTTTAGTTTTGTGAGATGAAAGGGTTCAAGAGATGTATGGTGGTGATAGTTGCACAACAATGTGAATGTATTTTACACTACTGAACTGTATACTTAAAAATGGTTAAGATGGGAAATTTCATGTTATGTGTACTTTACCACAACTTAAAAAAAGATTATGTAAAAAGGAGACCATAGAATTTTGCACATTTTTTAGTCTAGTTCATTGGGATAATAGAGCAGAAAGGTATTTGAGTTTGTAATCCAAGTGAAGACTAAAAGGTGGAAATTTTATGAAGGGTTCTGTCAATCACATATATCACAGAGACTAGTCAGGAGAGAAGAGGTTATATGGTAAAAAATCTAAGCCTGTAATCCCAGTTACTCATTCCAAAAAAAGTTTACCAATTAATTTATTTACCAATTACCAACTACCCATTGATACCAATTAATTACCAATTGGTGCCAATTAATGTTTAAATTAATTACAAACATGACCAATTAATGAATTTACCAGTTCTACCAGATGTTCGCATGGGAGTGTAGAGGGCCTCTACTCCACATAGTCACTCAGGGACCCAGTCCGATGAAGGCTGCACCCTCTTATGATGTTGCTTTCTCATCATGGCTTCTAGGTTCGCTGACACGGGAAGAGAGGGCAAGAAGAGAACATGAAATGTTTCAAGTGTCATGCTTAGAGTGACATACATTTGTTCTACCTATAATTTCATTGGCCAGGATCCGCAGATATAGTGCCAACCGAACAGGTTGGGCAAGAAGTGTATTCTTCCTGGATGTCCAGGAAGAGGAAAATGAAATGGAAACCGGTAAATGCATAGCATTGTTTTTGCCACAGGGAACTTCCCTAAATACAAGAAATTAATAGATGAAGTTAAACATGAGTTGTATGTGCATAAAAAAATCAAACCAATAGTGAAGCTATAATTATTGCTCCACTTTTAGTATTCTGACATTTACTGCCAATATCTATTAATCTATATACTTCCTCTTTTCAAAAACGATTTGAGAGGGCCTTCAATAAAAAAAGAGTAGAGGAATACAAAATTAATAATGGAGAAAGTACAAAAATGCTAGTTTTGAGTTTCCTGGGCATCTTGGTGAAAAACCTCAATTCCATTATTTTCTAATAAAGTTTCTGTTTATCAGGGGATATAATACTTTTCTTCCACTGATTTTGTTTTTGATATGTTTTATATAGTAGGCATTACACAATATGCTAGATAGTTTTTTTCAATAGCACTTTTGCAAGAGATGACAAATTTTTGATTCTCTCAATAAGAAGACAGACATAATGTTAATAAACTGGTCTGTAAAGGCATTTCTTTAGGGAACTAAGATAATAATTCTTGAGCACAGCTTTTCTGGCTACTTGACTTGATTCAGAGATAGAGCGTGGAAGATTGTGGGAAATTAATATATAGCAATTTCTTAGCCTATGTCTCTAAAATATCAGTTGGCTCAGTGAGAGTTTGGAGGTTAGATGGGTAGGTGATAATGTGAAGGGACAATCAATGTCTCTTTTCTTAAGTACAAATATTTAGTATTATTGATTGGAGATCCACATACTTTAGAGGGAGATGCACAAGTGGAAGAGTGAACACTGTGATAGGAAAATTAAGGAACCTGACTTGCATTTTACCCCAAGTATAAATTTTAAAGTGGAGGGCTTAGAACACAGCCTTTTAAAAATTTTAAAGCATTGGCTAGGTTCTGAATTGATGGTGCCAAGAGCCCATTCCTGTGTGATCTATTTTTCACAGAGGCGATTTGACAAATGCTTAGAAGAATCATTTAAGAGTCCGTGACCTATTTTGAGATGACTGACCCACACACAGTTTCCATCTGTGTGATCAAAAGCTTCTGCAGCCTACTTCTGATTTGTTAAACCAGCTGGTTATGTCCTTCCTGCCCGCACAAGTGCAAAAGCACGCCACAGACACCTGAATGGTCCTTTCAGTTAGCACTTTGGATCTTCCCTGCTTGCTCCTGACGTCATCTTTGTCTGAGCTAACCCCCTTCTGACCTCAACATTTTTATTCCTTCCCTTAAACCTCAGTGGATTTTCCTTTTTAAAAAATCTCTTTTTTCTGCATCTTGCTTTCAGCTATTTTCAATAGATTTTGGCTATTGTGTGTGTTTCAGCTTCTTTTCATATTGCCTTAGATAGCTTGTCACCTCTAGTTCAAGGTTTTTGGATCCCCAGCACTGAATCTTTGCTTCTCAGATGGGCCAGCCCTACCTCCTAAGGAGGGTGCTTGAACAAAATTGAAGATAGATCAATTCTTACTTCTAAAAACTCATGAATTCTTATTAACATTCTCTATCAGGTGAATTTGAGGGTACAAGTATTCAGTGGTGTACCAGTTGGACCTACAACCTTCCAATTCTCCAGGAAGAAAATGAGTAGAGGGCCGCTCGTATAAAAAACACGATTCATTCTACTTTGAAACCATTTCAAAGGGATACATACCTGAACCATTAATTCCATTAAACTGTTTTGCAAGCACTTGAAAATACTTTCTTTAGAAATATCCTTCAATTTAACGTGGTTAATCAGATACAGGCACACCTCAAAGAAACCGCAGGTTTGGTTTCAGACCATGGTAATAAAGTGGGTATCACAATAAATTGAGTTGTAATCTTTTTGCTGGCAAAGGGCCTTCCCTTCAATTTTTAAAAATGCCACACCTGTGAAGTACAGTAAAAGGACGCTTAAAAAAACAAGGTATGCCTGTGCTCAATAATAGGTAGCTTTAACATTTCTCCATTAGGTAGAGGTTGAATTCTACACACATGTGGTAGAGGTCAATGGATTATAAAGTTAGCACATTTAGAGTCTAAAATATCTGTGAGTATATTGAACTAGAAAAATCACTAGGAGCTCTATGCTCGTGTGCTTCTAAGCAGGTTCTGCAACATCTGGCATTTTGGTCCGTGTGGGCAGACTATATTAACGCGTACCTTAACTTGGGTCATCAGATTGGTCCGGTAACTTGTAGGCATCTGCATCGCTTTGGCATCTCTCTGTAGCTTTCGCTGCCCGGGCCTGGCTGAGATAGTTCTGGGCGGCTGGAAGGAAGGAACCATTCTACCCACTGGGCTGAACCCTCTGCTTCCGTCACTGTATCGGACTCTTTTCTTTCGGCTGTTGTGGGAAAAGCTCTGGAGTTATTACCTGGTGGGAAAAGTGGTTGAAGAGAAATGGAGAACCAGAACCCTGTTCTTCAGAGCAAGATGCTCCCGGGTGGTCAGTCCCCAGTGCTCCCGAGCAGTTGTGTCCCAGATTAGCTTCCGCAGCTGAAACTTCCAGAGCCTGCACCGCTGTGGCTCTTCCACAGCAAGGCTGGGCGCCTGGGACTGTTGCCTCTTGCTGTGCCCTGGCGGTGGCAGCTAATTAAGGACTCTCTCCATCGGTTACAGCCCTGGGGGACCCACCGGTGGAAGCCCCGCTGGCCCCCAGGGCCGGGAGGGCTTAGGAGGGCCCCCCTGGCGGCAGCGGGGAAAATGGGGCTGCAGGGGCCCGTGTAAGTTGCCGCTGGAGGGCAGAAGGTGGGCCACCAGCAGCGCCACCCAGGGGGCTTTCCAGAGGCGTGTGTGGAGTCCGATGCCAACCCTCAGGCCAACAGCTTCAAGATGCGTGAATGCGGTTCCTGTCGCAGAAAGTCTGGGCGCTTTTCTACCTGTTGCCTCTGCGCTGGGTCCTGGGGCAGGTGAGTCCAAGCTGCGGGCATTTTAGGGGCTTTTTCCCCAGGTCACTTACAGCCTGTGGGCCTGGTGCAAGCAAGTGCCTTTGGCTTCCAAAGCTAGGTGGGGGTGGGGGGGTGGGGAGAGATTAACCAAAGAATTTATATGCCCATATGCATAACCCTGGGACACAGACAATAGTGTGGGGAAGGCCTGGGGAAGGGGAAGGGTGGGGTGGGGTGGAGCATGGGGGGTGTTGGGGGGGGGTGAGGGGTAGAAGGGGTCAATAGGGAAAAAAGGGGACTCCTTTGATACTTTCAACGAGAAAGATTTAAAAAGTCAATTAAAAAAAAGCTAGATGTTTTGGGGGCTTGTCTCGCAGGTACAGATCTTAAAAGTTGGGGTGCCTGGCGTGGGGTTCAAACCCTTTGCTCCTTAGGGAGAAGCTATGGGGTCTGGGTTCCCTGGAACTGTGAGTGGCCTCGCTTCGCTGCGGGGAGGTTTATGTCGAGATTGTGTCTCAGCCTCTCTTACCCACTTGGGTGTGCGTGTGTTTCATTCTGTTTTCCATTTGCCCAATATGTGGTTGTTGCTCAGCTAGTTTTTTATTTATTTATTTTAAATATATTTTATTGAGTTCAGAGAGAGGAAGGGAGAGGGAGAGAAAGAGAGAAACATCAATGATGAGAATCATTGATCAGCTGCCTCCAGCAGGCCGCCTGCTGAGGATCGAGCCCTCAATCCCAGGCATGTGCCCTGATGGGAATCGAACCACGATTTCCAGGATCATATAGGTCGGTGCTCAACCGCTGAGCCACGCCGGCTGGGCTGTTGGTTTGTGTGTTTTTTTTAATTTAGAAGAAATTGTTCCATGTGTAGCTATAGATTCCATGTGTCCTTGGGGGAGGGTGAGTTCAAGATAATCCTGCATGGCCACCTTGAACCCGAACCAATGTAGTTCTTTACCTGAGGCGAGAAACGTGTCCTGAATACTCTATGGTTCTAGATAACCCGCGTAAAGCTGACATTAGCATAGCCCCTCAAAGTTCACAAGGATGACTATGCCGCTGAATTATTCAAAAGAACCGACAATTCTTGATCTTACCCATATGCATTCACTGCTTTGGGGCCCTGGTGATGAGAAGAGATTTTAGAGATAAGGTTAATCAGAATGGCCCTGGGAATTAAAAATCAGCTCAGGGCTAGATAAAAATATGTACTGTGTGGGACAGGAATTGACCTCACAAATATACTTTCACTTGGTTGATCTTTTAGAATAATTTTGAACTGCTGCTCCTTCAGGAGGGCCACTCCTTTTCAATGGCATTAGTCACCAGGGATGGAGAGGTAGGACCAGAAAGAGCTGAACATGACCCAAAATCTGCTGGACAAACACACCATGTGACTGGGCTGGCTCTGTCATTCCGAGTTCTAGAATGCCACCAGCCTTGCTTTGCTTACCCCCTCCCTTCTTGCTCAGACGTTGGGTTAAGCTGAAGCTGTCCTGGA